>NC_090932.1:1498806717-1500148151 GCF_040938575.1 Ambystoma mexicanum | reverse complement strand
GAAAAGGATGCAGAAGCGACCCAATGGGGCCTTCGAAGTCCAAACTGGAAACAGAAGAAAGGAAGATACCAGAACCGCCCGAAGCTGCACCATCAGCGACCCGTAGCGCTGAGTGCACGGGCTAAGGCGAGGCGCGCTGATACTCATCACCCCCTCATGAGCGACCGCTGCGAGGAGCCCCGCTTTTAAAGGGCGGCGGCTGTGGTGGAAATTCTGTGAGTGGCCCTACAGTGGTCGAAGTGGACGGGAGCGGTTGGGAGTGGTGATCCTCTACTCTCTTTAAATTAAGTTTTACCGTTCCTATACTTTTATTTTAAAAAGAACCATCCTAGAAGGGCTTTATTTAAAATAACAGTGTAGGAAGAAGTTGAAACTTACACGTCAGTGCACTGCACTGACCATTCCCTTAAACAGCAGGTGCATGTGTTTGGGGGTTTGTATTATGTGTGGAGGGGGTGAGGGGTGGCGATGGGGTTTGTGGGGAGCGGGGGGCAGGCCGGTAGGGAACATAATTCCATTCCTTCGTTTCGTATAAACTCAGACCACTGCCTTTGCAACACCCAGGCAGCTCACTGTGCAGTCCCCGCCCCCACCCCAGCCATGTCCCATCCTGGGGCCATGCCTATAGATGCAGGATTAAGCTAAATGAGGCCTCAGATCAGCGTGTCGCAGACTGTGCCAGGGTACAGCCAGAGGCAGTCACAGGCCCCCCTCTGCGCCCATAATCGACTTCTTGATGTTTGGGTCTGGCAGGTTCACTGGGCTCAGGGGACACGGGAAGGGCGGCGGGGAGGGGGGACGCCGTCAGAAGTCACCCATCGTCCACCTGCGAGCTCGTCCCAGAGAAACCGTCTCGCCACAAAGGAAGCTTTGTCGTTAGTAGAGTGTGGTGGCGAGGAATGAATGGGCGCATTTACTGTGTGTGCACGGAGAGGCCCAGAGAGGTCCTGGCTGGCAGTAAATGCGTTCCGCTTCTCTTGGCTCAAAGCTCGTTACGGAGGGTTTCACTAATAAGGAGCCGCTTTGTATTAAACCGCACATCGCTGCTTTATTTCCGGTCCGTATGTTTGGGATTTACAACGCGCAAAGGTAGCTGGGAAGCGACAGAGCGAGGTACGTAAGGGGCGCCCCCAGTGGCTTACAAAGAAGTGCAGGTGAGCGGGGATTGATGGGGCGCAAGTGAGGGGTGAGCTGCAGAGGGGCAGAATGAAGGTTGAGTGGAGACATTAGAGATTGGCAACGGGTGGGGTGGAAGGAGACAGTCTTATCTGCATTGGTAACGTGTTCGGAGACAGGGCGCACCAAGTTCCAGCACAGACCTATAGACTTTGTACATTTGCCCACTTGGGTAACCACCTGGGAACCACACACACCTGTGACAGACACAAGAAAACGTATTTTCTTTAGGTTTCTGTGGGGGTCAGGGTTGCCACGTGGCCTCTTGGTTGAGGTTGCGTTGTCACGCACACTTGTTACTGCATTCAATGTACAGAGTTTTCAAATGTCTCACAGGAATAATAATAATATTAATAATAATTAGGCTTTTATATAGCGCTACAAACCCTCAGGTATCTGAGCGCTGCTTATTATTACCCACGGTGTGTGGTGCTCATTTATCGACCTCGGAAGGATGAAAGGCTGAGTTTGGCCCCGCCGGGATTCGAACCTGCGTTAACAGGCTCTGCACGGGTGTCAAAGCGGGCGCTCTACTCGCTGTGCCACTTGACCGGCTGTCTGAGAAGTCTCGGGTGCTGGAGGAGTAGGGGACTCATGTGTCTAGGATTCTATGTTTTATGCAAATATCTCTGTTCTGGGGTGTTTGAGAAGTCAGGGTCTCCTGTGTCCAGCATGCTCAGTTTTATGCAAGGGCCCCTATTAGGCAGAATTGCATGCAGCACCCTATGGGACCACCAGATACAATGAGGACTACAGGTGTAAGCAAAACCAACCTTTGGTATAACCCTGTACTACACAGTGTTTGGTAGTGAGCTGAGCAGCCAGGCTTATCTCAAAAGGGAATGTGAGCAGTAAAAGGATGTTACACAGAGGTCTTACAATCACAGTGGTTCAAGTAGACCGCTCAAGGTTTCTTGGTAAAACACTTATTAATTTATTACACATCATTTAGAAAACATTCACTACAAGGAGGCAACTTAATATTATACACAAACACACTTCAATATCAAACCAATAAGTTTCTGAACAAATGAGGCTCCCCTGAAATAGGAGCAAAATGGCATTTCAGTTACTTTCAATGGGAGTAAAAAGGCACAAGTTAGCAGAATAGATCACAAACACTTTCTTGGGCAGTGCAAATAGTTTCAGTTCACTAGAGGACTCGTTTCAGTTCAATAGGCCTAGGCCAAATTCAATGGACTATTGTCTTGGATAGGAAAGAGCAGTTCTTGAAGTAAACGGTAAAGTCTTTGCCAAACTTCTCAGAAGTAGTTTGTACGAAAAAGAATCATATGTTCGGTCACAACCTGATTAGGCCTGCAAGTTGGGAAAGTTCCCCGAACTTTCACTGCGAGAGAGGCGTTCTCTCAATCGGGTTGGCATAGTACCTTAATATGAAGCAAAAGATGCAGCTGAAGACGTTGGTTCCTGGCAGTTCCTGCAGGTCTCACTGTTCCTGAGCCTCAGTCGTGGGGACAAGAGAGAGGACATCGGGGGACTCCTGCACTGCACAGGATCATCGGAGAGCGCTGAGAAAATTGAGTCACTTCAGTTCGAGTAGCTGTAATTCAAGCACACAAGCTGATGTCCTTCTCCCTGGTTAATCCTAACCAGCTCCGAGAATGGTATCCAGGTGGCTTACGAGTTGATTGGTCCCACCATCTCAAAGGAAGGAAGGTCCTTGAAGGGGCTTCTTTGTCGAGATGAACTTCTCAATTCGGACCTGCAGCAGGGCTTCACGGGCAAACCAACGTTCCAGGAGTTGCAGCAGCCGTCCTCTTGCAGCTCATCTTCGGTTCTTTCGTTCTAGTGGTCGACTTTCCAGTCCAAGAGACCAGCCTAGAGACTAACAGTTTTCTCCCATTCATTCCAGGCTAGCTGCCACTTACCCAGCAGTGTGGCTGTCCTTGTCAGACAGTCAGCCAGCCAATCATGCCAGAGTGCATTTGGGTCTACTAGGAGACCAAGCACAGGGAGTTTCGGGCACCTCCCTCCCTTCCTGCCCACCCCAGACACTCAGACGCCAGAGGCGGTCTTCAGTCCTGAAGCCCTCCTAAGGCATAGAAACAAAGGAACCAAACCTGGTTTGGCGCGCAGAGACAAACACTAGAAGGACCTTTCCAAAAAGAAATGGTGAAAAAAGTAGACTGCGACCCGTTTAAACAAAGGGGCTTAAGGCGCCATCTTGAAAAACATGGCTTCTGTGATTTTTAGCTACTGGTGTTCGCTCAGGAAAAATCATGGTAGTTTGTTGTAAAACCACTGCCACCAGCCATTTCGAGAGGAAAGTAGCATTTGACTGCTACATGAGTTTCTAGACACAGGGGATACTAGGTAGCCCCTCCAGCACTCTATAGGAAGATAGTGTGTGCTGGGTCTAGGAATATAAAAAGACTAGTAAAGTCAATTTATCCTTACATTCTCTGGGAAACAGTAGTTTATCCCAGAGAAGGTATTTAAACCTTTGGGAAGTCTAAAAAGACATCCCTGTGTCACTGCACTGAGCGTTCTGTGTAACGCACATGAAAAGATGCCTATGGAGTTATTTTAAAACTCCATAATCAAAGAACACAAGAGTAAAACACACATCAAAATACTTCAAAGAGTGGGGAAAAAGGCTCACACTCTTTCCAGGTAAAAAAAATCAAGTCCTCAAAATCCAGCAAAGTTGCTGGGGGTCTCTAAGGTGAAGGGAATTAGCACATTTTTGAGAATTCTCCCTAACAGCCCCTTTCTCATGTGCTTGAGAGGTCAGTGTCTCCTGTGTCCAGCATGTGCTGTTTTATGCAAGTGTCTCTTTCTCAGGTGAGGTGCTTGAGGGGTCAGTGTCTCCTGTGTCCAGCATGTGCTGTTTTATGCAAGTGTCTCTTTCTCAGGTGCTTGAGGGGACGGTGTCTCCTGTGTCCAGCATGTGCTGTTTTATGCAAGTGTCTCTTTCTCAGGTGCTTGAGGGGTCGGTGTCTCCTGTGTCCAGCATGTGCTGTTTTATGCAAGTGTCTCTTTCTCAGGTGCTTGAGGGGACAGTGTCTCCTGTGTCCAGCATGTGCTGTTTTATGCAAGTGTCTCTTTCTCAGGTGCTTGAGGGGACAGTGTCTCCTGTGTCCAGCATGTGCTGTTTTATGCAAGTGTCTCTTTCTCAGGTGCTTGAGGGGTCGGTGGCTCCTGTGTCCAGCATGTGCTGTTTTATGCAAGTGTCTCTTTCTCAGGTGCTTGAGGGGTCGGTGGCTCCTGTGTCCAGCATGTGCTGTTTTATGCAAGTGTCTCTTTCTCAGGTGCTTGAGGGGACAGTGGCTCCTGTGTCCAGCATGTGCTGTTTTATGCAAGTGTCTCTTTCTCAGGTGCTTCAGCAGTAGGGCACCCATGTTTCTGGCATGCACTCTTTCATGCATTTATCTCTTTCTCAGGTACTTGTGGAGGAGGGGACTCATGTGTCCATCATGCTCTATTTTATGCAAATGCCTCTTAGGTGCTTGAGTAGTAAAGGCCTCCTCCGTCCAGCATGCACTGTCTTATGCAAGTGTCTCTTTCTTAGATCATTGAGTAGTCAGGGCCTTCATTGCCCAGCATACACTGTCTTATGCAAGTGTTTCTTTCTCAGGTGCTTGAGGGCTCAGTGTCTCCTGGGTCCGGCCTGCGCTGTTTTATGCAAGTGTCTCTTTCTCAGGTGCTTCAGGAGTAGAACACCCATGTTTCTGCATGCACTGTTTTATGTAAGTGTCTCTTTCTCAGGTGCTTCAGGAGTAGGACACCCATGTTTCTGCATGCACTGTTTTATGCAAGTGTCTCTTTCTCATGTACTTCGTAGGGGATCCATGTATCAAGCATGCACTGTTTTATGCCAGTTCCTCTTTCTGGAGTGCTTGAGGAGTTAGTGTCTCCTGTGTCCAGCATGCTCTGTTTTATGCATGCCTCTCTTTCTCAGGCACTTGAGGAGTAGGGGACCCATGTGTCCAGCATGCACTGTTTTATGCCAGTTCCTCTTTCTGGAGTGCTTGAGGAGTTAGTGTCTCCTGTGTCCAGAAAGCACTGTTTTATGCATGCCTCTCTTTCTCAGGCACTTGAGGAGTAGGGGACCCATGTGTCCAGCATGCACTGTTTTATGCCAGTTCCTCTTTCTGGAGTGCTTGAGGAGTTAGTGTCTCCTGTGTCCAGAAAGCACTGTTTTATGCATGCCTCTCTTTCTCAGGCGCTTGAGGAGTAGGGGACCCATGTGTCCAGCATGCACTGTTTTATGCCAGTTCCTCTTTCTGGAGTGCTTGAGGAGTTAGTGTCTCCTGTGTCCAGAAAGCACTGTTTTATGCATGCCTCTCTTTCTCAGGCACTTGAGGAGTAGGGGACCCATGTGTCCAGCATGCTCTATTTTATTCAAGTTTCTCTGTCTCAGGTTATTAAAGTGCTGGGGACCCCTGTGTCCAGCAAGCACTTTTCCGCGTGGTGCTTGAGAGGCAGAGGCAGAACAAGATTAATTCTTTGACACCTTGAATCAGGCTCGGGCTTGGTGTGTGCCACTCAATACAATCAACACATGGGATCTATTCTTGCTCTCCTCACTAGATCTATCTACTACATGATCTGTCTAGACCTATTCACTGCTTATTCAAGCAATCTGCTGATCACACGAACTGCACCACATCTCAAGAAGCACAGAGGCACGCCCCACTGGGAATCCTGTACCACCTCTTTTCACAGAACCACTGTTCCAACCAGCCCCTCAGAGAGCAGGATCCAAACCATGCCCCTAGAACTGGAAGGGCATAGCTGCATAATCCACCACTATCGAATCAATCAACAAGGGGCACAGGTGGCA
Organism: Ambystoma mexicanum; assembly: GCF_040938575.1. NCBI lineage: Eukaryota > Metazoa > Chordata > Amphibia > Caudata > Ambystomatidae > Ambystoma > Ambystoma mexicanum. Next base: position 1,500,142,168 of record NC_090932.1, on the reverse strand, counting down.
GACCCATTCTCAAGGAACCAATGACCACCTTCATCTCCAGACATCTCCTCATACTACCACCACAGCCTGCATCAAACATGCATCCCGTCTGCATGCCACCAACACAGTGCAGAAGGAACAAACACAATAGCGTCCAGGCAAGCCCCCTGATAACCACTAGATCTACACTTTCCCCCACTGGACTCTGAGAAGCACATCACCCCACGTATCACCACTGCCCACTACTTGCATAATGAAACCAAGCTCCGGAGCCAGCAACCACTTGCACCAGGGAGACAGACCTGACCCCACCAAAAGCCTAAGGAGCCTATTTGAGGGTGAAAGCAAATACCGAGAGCACATAGGCAACAATGAACATGTCATCACTTAGCCCTCCTCGCTATGGAGCCACATAGCACCTGCTGCATTGCTAAACACTCTTCTGACATCTACGATCTCCCTAGCGAGGACAACATAGACCTCCTCCTTGTCACAAAAACGTGTCTCTCAGATGATTACTCTCCAATTATATACAAAGCTATTGCCATGGGATACAACATTATATCTGTCAACAGAACAGTCAGAAGAAGAGACGGTATTGTACTCGTCCATTGGGATCACTTCAAAGGTACACCAACCCATGCCAACACCCCCACTTTGAATCCCCACTCCTGGTCTGCGCAATCTCACACACATCAATACTAACCTTCCTCGTCAATCACAGACCTGCTTCTGACAACCCTTCCTTCACCGATAACCTGTCGGACATAGTTCCTAAACTGACTCTAGACCACCAACGTCTTACTACGCTGCAATACTTCAACATCTGGCTTGAGAAGGAAGACAATGCAGCCTCAAAGTCTCCCTTCGCAATCCTTGGTGCCCTTCACCTGAAGGACCAGCTCATGAGGCTAGACACCCCGTGGGCAGGACAGTGTCTTCTGCGATGATAGCACCATTGCCGTCTCCCCCCGGCCCTATTACCATGGATCACTTCTTTATTCGGTTCAGTATCTTCACGGATGGAACAGCACTAGCAACATCTTTGATGGTTACCAGACCTTGGGGAAAGTTTTATATCTGCTGGAAACACGTGAAGCCACTAAACCCCACATCTAAACATAAACTTATATCAATAATCCATACGACTTACTGGATGACACTCACAACTGGATGAACACCAACCTGGACAGGATAGCCCTTTCAAATCATCATAAAATAAACAAGACCCCAAGTCATTCATCCCACGTGGCTACACTAAAAAAAGAAAAACGGAAGCTCAAAAAACAAAAAAACTTCCAATTGACAGGTTGGCATATCACTGGCACTGCGACACTACAAAGGTGAAATAATGAAAGCAAAAAAAGGCAACTACCAACAGCGCATCAACTCAGCCAGGAGTACGTCTTCCAATTCTTACATGAATACAAGAAGCCATCAGCTTGCAACGACGCTCCCACCCCACACAAGACCTGTATGACTTCATTGCATCATACATAAGCAACAAAATTAAACCAATCTAGGAACACCTTGGCAGGAAAGGACTTACAATACCCTGGCCTCTTAAGGATAAAACAGACTGCCTCCTCCATGCCTTCACTAACCACTCTGTGCCTCCTCTGTATTCAGAATCCTGCTTCCAAAATCACCTCCAGCAACCCAACTGGCTCACTGGGCTTGGCACCAGTTTATCTATGCCTTCTCAACACTTCAAACCAGCAAAACACCCTCCCTCTGGCCTTCACGTCCACCATCATTAAACACCTCCTAGAAAACCCAAGCAGACCCAAGTGACCTGCCGAACAACAACTCAATTTCCAACAAACTTTCTTCAGCAAAAATCTTGAAACATTCTTAGACCAGCAACTCCACGATTACGTGGAGTCCAATAACCTCTGCAATGAATCACACCACGATTCAGGCCAACGAGACAAACCAAATCCATGCTCTGCTCGGTCTGGGGCATGCTGATGTACAACTCAAACAACAACACAACTAGTGCCCTTATCTTACTGGACATCTCCGCTGCTTTCGAGACCATCAATCACAACATCCTACTAAAGACACCAAAGGACATCGGGATAAAGGTTATCACCATACATAGGATTACCTCTTCCCTCACCGGGAGAACAGAAACAACACTCATTGCCTCTTTCAAACCACCCACTACCACAGCAACTTGACATGTGGAGTACTACAAGGTTCCAACCTCTCATGCCTTCTCTTCAACATATACATGAACCCTCGTCCTCGGAACGCATTAGCAACACAGCCTAACATGTTTCAATTAATTTCACCAACAACCCTACAATTAGCGGAAACGACCTCAGCTCCTGCCTTACAGTGATGGACTCATGGATGACCTCTAAAAGACTTAAACAGAACTGATCCGAAACAGCAGTGGTGATCAGCAGTGCCACACCATCTAACCACACATCAATTCCCTGGGCCTCCTCCCACCGGTTACACAGTAGAAAACCAACAGAGAGGAACCAGATATGCACTCATCAGCACAAAAGGTTTCACATCTGCCTACCCCACTAGCCCACTAACATTCCCCTTCTTATTTCACAGAGCCATGTACAGCGAGGCCAACAAGAACGGCAGAATGGAGCTTTACAGGACAACAAAATTATTACTAGTATTAATTATCCCTCATCCAGAGCAGTCGTTGGTTGCGGTAGCCGGTTATAATGTCGAAAATAAAATGTTGAAAAAAAAAATCTCGAAAAAAATGTAAAAAAAATCCTTAGCATGTGTTTTTTTATTTGTATGTTATTTTTGTGTTTAGCTAGTAAAAAAAGAACGGGGGTCGGGGGAACCCCCCATTAAATTTTTTTTTTTTTTTTAAAACATTCGAATTTATTTTTTCAAGATCATTTTTTTAGACATTTTTAAATTCGACATATTCACTATAAACCGTTGGTTGCTCAGGTACCACTGGGTTTCACGAGAGCTAGTCAACAGGGTGTCCACTCCCACTTTACAATCTATAGTTACCCCATAGTCTTGGAGCTGCAAGAACCACACTTCATGTCGTAATCGTGGCTGGCGTGGTGATGCAAACCCAATGGGCACTAATGGCTTGTGATCTGTAATCACAATGATGGGATGGCTATAGATCGCTCTAGATCAAAAGACCTTTTTTAAAAAATCTATTAAAAAACGATTTAGAAAGAACGATTTAGAAAGACCGCTCTTTCTAGATCTTAACAGTCACGCCCGTGCTGCACACAAGTGCGCACCGGGGCTGACTTGCTGACCGATATGGGCTGGGGAATACGGCTCACAGGTAAGTGTGTGTTTGCGTGCGTGCGTGTATGTAGGAAGGATACAGTGTTTGTGAGGGAAGGAGTGTGCCTGTGTGTGTTTCTGAGTGTTTTGGTATGTCAGGGGGTGCCGGGAAAAGGTGTGTCTGAGGCAGAGTTGGGGTGGGGGAGAGGTTGAAGGGGGATTCAGGGGTAAAACCCCCAATTTCAAAGGGTGGAGGGATAGGTATTCAAATATTTCAAAAATTAAAGGCCGCCCAAAATCACTGAAGAAAATCGGTCTTTTATTGGTGCGGCCTTTAATATTCGAGATAATGACATAGAGCCCTATAGTTATATAGAGGTGGAAATAGGGGCAAACCCATTACACGGCCAGCACCTCTCCCTCCATCTGAGAGTAGCTTTGTTCTGTCGGTGTGTGGGCTCGGCTGGCGTATGCAATGGGATTTCGTGGTCCTGATTCATCCACCTGGACCAGGACTCACGTCCACCGTAATCTCGGATCTTCGGGCGGATGGGAAAAAGGTGTCTGGTACAATAGCTTGTTTCGTTTTCTTGAACGGCTTCTTCTTTGTCCCCTCTCCCCACCCCCCAGTTCCACAGGCAGTGTTTTTTGTGGAGTCAGTGTAACAGGAGGGCCTGAGTGGCCAGATTGGGGATGAATCTGCTGTAAAAATTCACCATACCCATTTTGGGGATTTGATGTCAGCCAGCTTTTGTGGGTCATCTGACAAGCCGGACCGTTGAAAATGGCCAGGCTTGTCAGCTGACAAGCGGAAGTGCATGTTGGGTAAGAACATGCGCCCTTTTTGAGGTTGAGAACTTGCCTGACGACTGAAAACAGCAGCCAACCAAGTGAGATGCCCTTTTTGGACAATGCATACATTACCACATTTAACTCAAGTATGTGTAATGTCAGCGCATCACCGACTATACATTTCCCTCATCAGCATATTCAGGACACCACAGACAATTGGATTTCTTCCTCGTCTTCACTTCGCAAACTAATGCACTCGTGATCAAGTGACTTCCCTTTCAAGCTGAACTTCTCCAGTGGATGGACGAAGGATTTCAATATCACGAAGGCAAAAGGGATGCAGTCGAGTTGCCCTCTTGTGTTCTCAATGAGGATTGGGAGGGAATTCTACATGTTCTGTTGGTAGCCCTTACACCGAACCGTACCCAGGTGACATTTACTTTGCTGGAGGCAGCACCTTTTTGGGAAATATGTCTCAGGATTTGGACTGGAGTCTGTTGGCGTCAGTGGGCGCAAACTCCATTTGTGTGCGGGAAAGGGCGGCTGTGTAATATCTGGGCAAGGTCAGCTGTGCAATATCCGGCAAAGAAAGCTCAGCTGTGCAATATCCGGGAAAGCTCAGCTGTGCAATATCCGGGTAAGCTCAGCTGTGCAATATCAATCGGAACAAAACCTCAGTTCCCTAATCGTGCATAATTTTGGATTACGAAAAACCATTTGCAAGTAGACAACGAAAATGAGCAAAAATTGATTAAGACATGTCACAAGAAAAATATGGGGGTTCAGGATGATTGTCAGTAAGAGAGGGTATAAGGGGGAGGCTAAAGGGGGCATTGGGGCATCCCATATAAATGCTCAGGTGGGGGTTCTAGAAGAAAGTGGTTAAACGTCAAATACTGAATAGCAGAAAATATAGAGGACAAAAAACTCAAGTTTTTTGGTCCGAATTTCAATGCAAATATATATGTGTGGAGGGTGGTGAGTTTGGATTATAATTCATATGGGAGAGTATGGAGGGAGGAGCTGCGGGGTTCTTCCCATGCATATACGTGCGTTGAATGTCCTAAATGCAGAGGTGTAACCAGGATTGTCTAACAAGTGGGGCCTGAATCTTATGTGATTGGGCCCATTACAGTGACATTTGGGTGGGCCTTGCCCGCTCAGGCCCTACCCTGTCTAGGCCTCTGCCTCAATGGTTTTATTTTCCGTTGTAATCACACCAGTCCAGAAAGTGCAGATTGAAAATTGGAAAATTCATGGAAACTTCAGTTGAAGTAACAATTTAGATCCGTGGAGGCAGTCACACCTGCCTTCGTTCCTGGCAGTGAATGCCAGAACCAAACTGTGAAATTAATCCATTACCCTTCGTTTCTTCAGCCTGTTCTGCACACAAACCGAAGAATTCCCCCCTTAAGGGCAAAGGATAGCGGCAATGACTACTTGGGATTATCATCTATGCTGAGAACCCCAAGGAAGTATTCACTTAACCACTCCCTACTATGGACCCTGCGGTTGGCAATGGATTTGCAGCAGCTGCCGCCAATTGCTGCCCTCTAATGCAGATTCCCCTTGGTTTTTCAAATTTTTTTTAATGTATGTGTGATATTGCACTATGAGAGAATCTGGCACCCAATGCAGGAGTGACTACTCGGGATACGAAGGGCTTATTTTAGAGGCATAGGGCTTAATTCACAGAAGTGTTTTATTATGGCAAACCCCCATTGGAAAACGCTCTGTGAATAAGGGCCATAGAGTAGGTTATCCTGGGGTGGGGGTGGCATTATACAGGCCCACATCTTCCACCTTTTCACCTCTCTTACCTTCCATCCCCTTGTGATCATCAATAACGCCAGTGGAGGAGCCCATCTGAGGATATGGTCCGGCATGTCCTTGTGCTCGGTTGGCAAGCAGTAGTGTAGATGATTCAGAAGGGCCTCTGGATAGCATTCCATGGCATTGAGGAAACTGAAGAGCTGATGACACCGGCCTGGCTGCTACACAGAAGGGCCTGATTAGAGTTTCAGCATTTGAGAGTAACGCGTCAAGCACCGCAGTCGAAGCAGATGCATTCCTTTAGGTCCTTTATTTAGATATTGGATGGAATTCATGGGGCTGAAGCTGCTCTTCCATGTCAAAGGGGAGCTCACCTGTTCCCCAGATGAAGGCTACCAAGTTTCCAGATAGTGTCAGACATATTGGCTGCCTTCCATATGTGTCACCCTAACGAGCTCCTTAGTACGCCAGAGGAAGGACCCAGCCAATCACATGGCGAAACCAGGATGGTTGCTTCTCCCTCTGTCATGCAATGCATTCAACAGACACCTGGCGGCATCACAAAATACCTTTTGGCTACAGCCTCCTAATCTTGGCTAAGCATCGTCAAAAGAAACCACTGCACTTGGAAAAGGTAATTTTAGCAGAATAGTGCTTCCCGCCACATGCTGATTGGCTTGTGGGAATCATTTTACCTTAATCATATGACCAGGAACGAGAAAATTGATGATTTCAAACCAGACCAAACTGGTGAAAAGCCCGTACCAGGGACCTCTGGCTACCCACCTGCAAAGACAATGTGTTATTAGGCTCCATCATCAAACCCCTCAGCAAGGGATCCTCCATTGCACGTCATCAACAACTCCACAGTCCAAGACACAATCCTCACTATCCTGAAAACCCTCCAAACATTCCCACTGTTTGACAAAAGTTCATGCCAGCTACTCAAACTGGGCAGCTGCCGGCCCATGCCCCGGCTCCGCTACCGTCATAAGATCATAGAGAGTGTAGTCCCTCACTTAGCCAAACAGAACCTCCTCCAGGACAGCGAATCGGGATCCTGACATTCCCGCGGCAACAAAATGGACATAGTTCAAGCCCTGGGTGATGACCAACTCATACTGGCAATAGTGCACCATCCATCCTCATTCTGCCTAACTCTTTGACTCTCTTCCTGACAGTTTGCCTCAAGACACCGTTGACAGCTATCACAGAAAACACTGGGACGGCTGTAACATCTGCTCAGATGGTGACCCTCGCTTACCCCAGGCAGAAACCAAAATATTTGAATTGCCACTTCCATCGTCTCCTTTTTCCATTGACTTGTGGAGCCCCCAACATTGCCTGCTGTATTCCACAATATTTAACCTTTACCTGGTGGTTAACCACCCTGTTTTGCAGTCATATACCCACACAACAATGATGCGCAACTGTATGCAAAAGTGTTAGCCAATACAGTTAGCTCAGACTGAAAACATGGCTTAGCCTCATAGACTTAGATCTGCTTCTACCTAAAGATACATGGCACGAACACAGAATGCATCCCTTTATCTGCTTAGATACCCACAGAATAATCTGTCTCACCACCACACACCTAAAAGTCTCTCCAACTCTGAACTGGTGTGTCAAGTCCTATGGCTAACGCATTGTATCCCATACAAACTTCTCAAGAAAATGTACAGGCAGGCGTGAGCAGACTTTGCCTATTCTGGAAGAGAAGGCCCCCTTCCGAACCTTCAGTCCGAATTCATGCATTAACGGTGGCAATTAGTTGAGCCTCTCTCTTGGAGCTTAAATATAGAAGCCCCTATGGGTGGGCATGGAGTAGCGGAGTCTTTCGGCTCGCCGTCAGCTCTGCGGGTGTTATGATAGGTATGATATGATAGGTTATTTGTAACGCGCTTAATACCCAGAGGTTTCTAAACGTAGACCCGAGGATTGAACCTGTGGTGCTCCGTGTCGTCTTGCTTCCAAGGCGAGCACGTTGCCCCTGAGCTATCCTCCCGGGACCTTCCGAGTGTTCTGGTTATGAGTCGTAACCAGGACACACGCAGAGCTGCACCATACTCTAGCCTCCTCCACTACACTCACTGCAATGGAGGAGTGTGTGGTATTGGCACGTACACATTGGACCATTGCTTGCGTGCCTCTCACCAGTTTGTCAGCTTTAATGCCCTCCTTGGCGGTTCAAGCCTCTTGCCCTTTGTGATGTTGCCTTTGTCTGTGCAGTTAGGGCTCAAATAATATCAGACTTTGAATCCAATGTGGGTTTGGTTTCTCGCGGGTATATACTTTAGGAAGCATTTAAGGTGTAAGAATTATAGAGAAATCACTTTGCTATCCTGAAATGGCTCAGGCATCCACTGGCAGAAATGCCCTTCTACGTGACATTACATTTAAATTGGATCTGTTTCACAGCACATCAGCCTGGGGAGTAAGGTTTCTCTCTCGGCATGTGGTGGCTAGGAGGTATGGTGATGCTGACAGGCCCGGCAGGACTCTAGCACGCTTGCTTCACAAGGACAGCGGCCCCAAATCCAGTTGTAAAAAATGAGTTGTAACCAGGACCCCCGCAGAGCTGACCGCGAGCGGAAAGGCTCAGCTCCTCCCTGCCCATCAGGGCTTCTATATTTAGACTCCAAGAGAAACCGGTTACCGTTTTAACACCACTTAACACCATTAACCACCCACTTGAGCACAGGAGTGCCATTCGGGATTCTCCAAACCAGTACACCTAAAAGATCCACCATCGTGGCCCGCCCAGATACAATTTAGCCTTGAGAAAGACCTGCATGGGTCGAAACATCAGTCGGCTGATCTACCTAAACTACCAATCAAATCTTCGTCATGAAAATTTGGTAAACTACGCTTACTATTGACTCTGGTGGGTCAGTCATGGTGACGAAGAGCTTAATGTTTCATTACGCTGGTTGAACCCCCAAGAACACCCGGGCTCGCATTGGTCCCTGGCACTTTTATCATTGGTCAGTGGATACATAGGGAACTGTCTTTGGTTGGGGGGGATCACTGCTCCGTCTGTGCATGTTTCTCAGGACTTTATACATTATTATCCGTGTTGAGGGATACTGGGCTATTCAGTAGATATGGGCATAATTTTGCATAGCATCATTTGGGGGCCTCTAGTTTATGCTTTAACCTGCCTTGTGCTATATAATACATAGGAGATGTAAAAGAACAGCCAATCTGCCTTTTGATGTTTATCTAAGTCAGCCCTGGTTACTTTAGCTGGTGGCACTTGCTGAGTGTATGATCTCCACTGGCACCACCACGTAACAGTGGTCCCCCATGCTTTCATATTTTGTGTCTTTGTTAATGCCCATGTTTGGGGTGAGATGTCACCTGCAAGTGTGGTACTGCTCTGTTGGGAGGAGGAGAGGTTTCCGGGTTGGGGTTTCATATGAATTTAAAACTTAGTACTGATTACATTGTCTACGTGCAAGGTTTCGTTGCCAGGATGGAGAGTCAAATATCTACGTATGCATTTCAAGGTCACCACTCGCGTGAGGTCACAGACCTAGTAAGCTGGACACTCTCAGGGTTGGACTGTGGCATTAAATTGCCTCGCCTGCCAATAAAAATGTGGGCCATGGTGGCAAGCGCTGATTTGCCCCTTTTGGTACAGACTGTTTGAGTGGTATTTCAGTAAAATGTATTGATATGATAGTTTATTTATAACGTGCTTAATACCCAGAGGTTTCTAAGCGCAGACTCGGGGATCGAACCTGTGTTTCATGTCGTCCTGCTTCCAAGGCGAGCATGTTGCCCCTGAGCTATCCTCCCCAAATGGTTCATTTTAAAGAACATTTTATGAAGACTGGTCAGAACAACTAGCTGCACAGTGAAGTAACTCATTACACGTGATTTCTTTGGCCACAAAACTGACCCACTGTGGCAAAAGAAACTGGCCCACATTAGCATGCTGGACCCGCACTTCAGGCATCGCCCTTTTGTGCCATAAGCCCATCCGAGCATGGACATTCTGTCCCTAGTTACCTGGAAGCTCCGTGGTCAGAACAACTATATTAAGGTGTGGAAAATATTAGCCTCACTTAACAGAATGGAAGCGAGACCGGGATCCTTGCGGGCGGCTTTTGTGCTCTAGCAGCAGCGATTCCCTTGCAAGAGAGTGGGGAACACCGAGATCATGCATTTCATATCCCTCTTATTTGAGGGGTGTTGTCATCATAGTTCAGAGGTCCCTTGTCTTTGCACCTAGTGTGACTGATGTCGATGATAATGTTCAGGGTAACATGGGGTCTCTGTATCAGAGTATCCCAAAATTGACAACCAGAGTGTTTTCTTCATGTTCTCATTAAATGTCAGAGGTTCGCAGATTTATCTATGACATGGGCTGGGGACTTTAACACAATTCTAGATCCATTGCTTGATTGATCTCCTCACTCATGTCAGAGGCTGTGAGCAACATCATCCAGTGCTTGCCATGTCTAGACCTTGTGAAAGTGCTGGATCCGAACAGCCACGAGTATTCCTACCACTCGTCCGTGCATGGCACGCAGTCTGGGATGTACCTTACGCTAGTGTCCTCCACTATGCTCACTGCGAAGCCAGACTGTGTAATATTGCCACGTGCACATTGGACCATTCCCTATATGCTTGCTTGGACCATTCCCTCTATTCTTTCTTGGATCATTCCCTATATGCTTGCTTGGACCATTCCCTCTATGCTTGCTTAGAACATTCCCTCTATGCTTGCTTGGACCATTCCCTCTATGTTTGCTTGGACCATTCCCTCTATGCTTGCTTGGACCATTCCCTCTATGCTTGCTTGGACCATTCCCTCTATGCTTGCTTGGATCATTCCCTATATGCTTGCTTGGACCATTCTCTCTATGCTTGCTTGGACCATTCCCTCTATGCTTGCTTGGACCATTCCCTATATGCTTGCTTGGACCATTCCCTCTATGCTTGCTTGGACCATTCCCTCTATGTTTGCTTGGACCATTCCCTATATGCTTGCTTGGACCATTCCCTCTATGCTTGCTTAGACCATTCCCTCTATGCTTGCTTGGACCATTCCCTCTATGTTTGCTTGGACCATTCTCCTCTATTCTTGCGTGTCTCTTACCAGTTGTCATCTTTAATGCCCTGCTTGGCGGTTCAAGCCTCTTGCCCTTTGTGATGTTGCCTTTGTCTGTGCAGTTAGGGCTCAAATAATATCAGACTTTGAATCCAATGTGGGTTTGGTTTCTTGCGGGTATGTACTTTAGGACGCTTTTAAGGTGTTTCTTGGCGGCGGGGAGGTTATTGGTGCAGAATCTGGGATCCTTAAGACCACCAGGTAAGAATTATAGAGAAATCACTTTGCTCTCTTGAAATAGCTCAGGCACCGACTGGCAGGAAGGGCCGTCTTTGTGACATTACATTTCAATTGGATCTGTTTCACAGCACGCACGCCAGACCAGGGAGTAAAGTTTCTCTATCGGCCAGTGGTGGCTAGGAGGTATGGTGATGCTGACAGGCCCAGCAGAACTCTAGCATGCTTACTTCGTAAGGACAGCGGCCCCAAATCCATCTCAGCAATATCACACATTTCTGAACTACGCACATTGATTTATCAATCAGATCTTCGCTGAGTATCACAGGAATGATATACTACTAGAGACGCTCAGTCACCCAATGCCTCACCTGCATATTTAGGCATTTGGGCCAGTCTGCAGTTGATTCTCTCAATGTTCCTATTACAGTTTATGAGATCCTCTGTGTCATTGACGCCAAGCCCAATTCCAAGGCACCAGGATCTGATGGGTCTACTACTGAACTATATAGAGTTTGACCCCCTTTTTGCTCCTCAACTTCTGCGAGTGTGGGAGGAGTCAGTAAGCATGTAGCTTTTGCCAACAGGAGGAGTGAAGCTCTGATAACCTTTTTGCTTAAACATCTAAAGGTAAACGAGGGTGTAGGGCCTGCTGATCAATATTCATTAATAAAAAAAAGACATACAAATATTTCCCAAGATTGTGACAGACCGTCTTCTACCCTAAATGCCGCTGTTGGTCCACCGCAATCAATGGGCCTGCATCTCGGCAAGTTGACAGCCTTCAATCTTCGGCATCTTTGCTGCATTTTCGTACAACTGAATGCCCAGATTCAAGTGGTTGCTGCTTTGTTGACGCAGAGAAGTGATTTGTCTCGCCTCATTACGAGTTAGGAGGTATTCCAGTGGTAAATCTGCCAGAATACTGTTGATTGGAATGACCGTTACCGCCACTTGGCTGGATTACAATTGGCGGTGGCAGAGTTAATCCCCATTGGAGTCTATGGGGCATTACCACCACGGTAATTCCACTGATATTTGCCGAAAAGTGGGAGGATTTACCTCCAGCATGATGCTGGAAGTAAATCCCCTATTCCAGGGCCATACTTGTAATATGGTGGTATGGGAAAAGTGGTGGTAATTCCATTACCACCATTTTATTCCGACACCGCCATTGGGCCTCATTATAAGCTTGTCGGTCCGGAAACAACAGTACCGGTAAGCTTGCCGGTACCGTTGTTTCCGGACCGGCAAAGTACGAGTTCTGCAAGGGGGTGCCTTTCAGCCCGCCAGGTCTGACCTGGCGGGTGGATGGCACCCGTTCGCAGACCTTGACGGATGCACCGGCACCATTCATGAATGGTGCCGGTGCATCCGTCCTCCTCATTCTCATTGAGTCCAATGGGACTCAAATGGGAATGGGGAGTAATATTTTCTGGTGCCCGGGAATGAGCAATTACCTGTTCCGCCGGGGCTGTAATGCCCCGGTAATTGCCCATTCCTGGACGTCGGAAAAATCATGACTCCGGCGGCAGCCGGTATTTACCATGTTTGGTGACTGTTCCGAAGAAAATTGCATTTAGGGGTCCCTTTCTTGAAGCTCTACAGCTGTAGTACGCAAGCCACAAGACCAGGAATGTTGTTACGGATAGGCAGTCTGAGGTTTTCTTCTTGGGTCATGGAACCGGGAACAGGGGTCCACTCTATCTCCCCTCTTACTCGTGCGGGCCATGGAACCTCTAGTCGCGCTGCGAACGGACGAACACGCTCCTCCGGGAGGACATAGGGCAAATATCTCTTTGTATGTTGTTGACATGCTTATTTATATTCAAAATCTGGGTGTGAATCTTGCCTGTTCTCCGCAAAGTTGAAACATTCAGCAGGTTTTCTGGCCTGGGCATTAATCGGGCAAAGTCAGATCTTTTCTCCTTAACTGACACCGCATCTGGCAGCAAGACAGCCACTGCATGAATCTGGGAACTCATTCAATACTTTGGGGAAGGAGTTTGTAGGAGTTAATCTAAGCTCTTGCAGCTTATCCACTTGAGTACCTCTCAACTCTGGAAGCCAAAATAAAACGTTAGACTCTCCAAATGTAGTAAGACTTCAATTGCAAAGATGCTGGATCTTCTGCAGGATTCTTCCTGTTTTCAATATACCCCTTTGGCGGGGGCATACTTTGTTAACTAGGCTTTGCCCTCTCCGATGTGGCTTGGCACCCTGGTCCCGCATTACTAGGGATTTACTTGCTCAGATTTATTGTCAAGGCAAGGTAGAAACTCTAAATTTAGAGCTGTATTTCCTAGTAGCGCAGGTCAATTCACTGCATACTGCTCCTGCTCAGGGACATTTCATTCTCATGTTTCCACAGGCTGGGGACCGGTCAGGCGCCCTGACTGTTTTACCCCCTTCTATCCAGAATAGTGGTAGGAATGTGTAGAGTTGAACCCATTCACTCTACGGGGCTAGCTTGGATGATTTGTCCAAGTTGTTACGTGTGGTAAAACCCTGTGTACCTGATTTACCGTTATAGGGAACTCTAACACTACGTCCTACCTGTGAGCCAGACATTTGCAGGTGCTGGGGCACCCTGGGTATTACTCGCTTCCGTGATCTGTGCCCGCAAGCGAGTTTTGCGTCTCGCTAGCGGTTTATTGAAGTACTGGAGGTGGCCAAAATCACTTTTTCTAATACTAAAGAATGCACAGTGCACTCCAACCTAGTTTGCCCATGCGCCCTGGCACAGCCTCTCTCATACTACTTGATTGTAGTACTTTGTAAATGCACACATATTGTATCGACCCTTCACCGTATGGTTCAGGAGGACACCGCCGCACGTCCACACTTCAGCAGGCTAAAATGGGAGTGGCTGATATTGACATCTCACAGCTAAGTAATGGTCACATATCTGCTCCCACTCAACACAGTTTACACTAAACTCCAAGCCTAGATGGAGCCAAGCGAAAGGGCTTATCTCGCTCCTGCTGCAATATCCACCTTTAGCCCAGGCTTGGGCACATCCTGCTGTAGATGGAGTCATGCCCGTGCTACTGCCTTGCACACGTCTTGGCAGTGCCCCATAGTTTATACTTTCTGACCTGAGGCTATTGCTAAAGTGAATATTATTAGTAGTCTATCTCCCACTCACCCCTATTGATATCAAAATGACCTTAAGATGTGTCTAAATTGATCTCGTTGGCACTGGTTTTGGCTAAACATGACATTTTATTAACCTGGCAAGTAGGTGCTGGTGCTCTATCCGAGACCTAGAAACACTTGTGTACAGGCGCGTTATACATGCCATATCATATCATATCATATCATACCATGCCATACCTCGACCTGGTGCAATGAATGCAAAGACGATCTCTGTGCCCTCCTTCCGCTCGAGCAGTGTTCCTGCGACATTTGGACTGTCTTCCGCCTACACGTCAACGGTATTGCCTTTGGATGTTGAAGCCATGCCCTGTGGTTCCATTTGCGCTTGTATTGCATTCAATCTCAGGTTCCCCCCTTTTTTTTAATCAGTGTGTATGTTGTCACTGCACTGCCCTCACTGTGAATGCAACCAGAAAGTTATAACTCCACTTGTTGCAGCTCTGCCTTTCCATCATGGCTTTTTTAACTAAGAATACATGTTTGCTGCAAAGATTTATAAAAACATGGTGCGCACCTGGGGCAGAGTTCCACCTGACGGTCTCATCATAAAAGGTAAATCACAATTTACGGTGTTCAGGCATGCATAATTAACAGCCCGTAACAGCCTGGCAGCCCAAGTTAATGTCCCGAGCGAAGCAAGCGCCATTAATGGCCTGTTACCCCCTGTTCCAGCTCTTGGAACGGGGGCTTAAGGCCTTTAGCACCCAGGGGCTACCAAAGCGGTAACCCAGGGTGCTAACAAAAAAAAAAGTATTTTCCTTTGTGCAACGGTATGCACGCGGCATCCGGTTGTACGAAGGAAAATCCTTTACAAAGATGGCTCCGTACGGAGCCCCTCTTCCCTTTGCATGGCGGCCTGCGGAAGGCAAGGGCAAGGAGTAGATGTGGCGGTGGCACCCGCCACCACCGAAATAAGGTAAGTTGGTGGGTGGGAGGGTGAACAAAAAAAGGGGGGACGGAGGGTGGTCGAGAGATGGCGGCGAGGGTAGCCAGCCATCAAGCGCCATGGTATGCGGGCTTGCACCGGTGGTTCAAGCCTGCGTTCCTGACCATCTCATTGGCTGCCCCCCCCCCCGTCAGGGTGCTAATCGCCATTTTTACCTTTGTAAAATAAGGGCCAAGGGCCATTCTTGAGGTTGAGAAACAAGGACCGATGGGCATCCTCAGCTTGTTTCTGGAAAATGAGTATAGTAGCCATTCTCACCTTGCTTCTGGAAAATGACTACTAAAGGGCATCCGCACAGTGAGTCTGGAAAATGAGTACTAATGGGCATTCCTGCCTTGATTCTGGAAAATGAGTACAAATGGACATTCTCACCTTGTTTCTGGAAAATGAGCACTAATGGGCATCCTCGCCTTGATTCTGGAAAATTTCTACTAATGGGTATCCTCACCTTGTTCTGGAAAATGAGTACTAATGGGCATCCGCACCTTGTTTCTGGAAAATGAGTACTAACGGGCATCCTCACACTGCTCCTGGAAAATGAGTACTAGTAGGCATTCTTACCTTGCTTCTGGAAAAAGAGTACTGCTGGAAATTGAGGACAAATGGGCACTCTTGCTGTGTGTATTGGAAGATGCATGATGTCCTAAGGAAAGGGGAGATAACTGAAGGTCGAGAAAACGGACCGACACATTTCGGGCCTGGTTGATGATGCAACACCATGCAGAGTCCATCCCGGTCCCTCAAACGAAGAGGTTAAGTTGTGGGCTGTAGATGTTGGCTTGCTGTAGATGGCAGAGTGCTTAGAATCATGATGTCTCATCTGTGGCCAACAAGCCAACTTCGGATTTGGTAAACCAATGGATATTCCAATAGATACAGCGTGCGGAGAACATATTATCAGCGCAGATATGGAGTGCCAAACTGCATTGTTCTTGGCAAGTCATGAACATGCAAGCAATGCTATTTCAAGGTGCCTCTGACTCTCGGACCTGCCTTTGCAAGGCACAAGAAATCTCTCAGGAATTGCACCCGCAAGTAGAGGGTTCCGAGTCCCACCCGTATCAGCAAAGGACGTTTGCTGGCGTTTCGATTGCGCAGTCAGCAGATATAATCCGCTGAAAGGTAGTGACTCCCTTTGCGGCTCTGGGGGCCATTATATGCTATGTACAGATGGAAAAGGACACCGCCTATAGCAGAGGCCACGTGGGGAGCAGCCGTCTAATGCTCGCAGACACCGTCTTTTTGGTATGACTGAATATATTTGATATCGAGTGTGGAAGTTTGAGCTGCAGGTTCAGGCAACACTGAAAAAAGTGTTCATTTCTTTTTGGAAATGTCGTCTTGTGAATGAGGCTTCACCAGGAAGAGAACTGGAAAGTATTTTACGGTGGATTTAGATTAACAAATAAGCGAACCGCTTTTCTTTAAGCAAATCAATTCGTTTTTTGCTCACAAAAAGCTTATTTTCATTGAAAAAGCAATTCACTCGTTTGTTTTAAAAAGGAGTGCCGGGGGGGGGGGGTGTTTTTTGACCTGGCCTGCGCATAGGGCGCCTGCCGGGGTACTTAAGTGGGCAGGGAAGGTTCTGGAGAAGGCGACGGTTGGGACGTGCGTTTGACCAGGTCGCCTGCTCCCGAGCCTTCCCTTCGTTTGGGCTGTTAGTTGGTTAGCGGAGGTGAGGAGTTTAGTCAGAGTGTTAGTGGGTGTTGGCCAGGTAGTTAGTTTAGTTATATTAAAAAAAAAGAATATTTTGTTGATTTATATGGTTGGGGGTACCGTACATAAGGTACCCCCCTTACTGCGTCGGGTCTCTGCTACGTTGGGCCTTCGGTCGGGCAGCGGGTGGCTAGATCTCGGGCTGGTGTATTTTCTTTTAGGGCTGCGTTCTCCCGGGGGCGTGTGTCGGTTCCCCATTGTTTCTTCATTTCCTTGGGTTGGGGGCGAGCTGGTGTGGGCGAGGGCTTAAGTGGCAGCAGGATCCTGTGCGACTCCGCGCGGGCCCTGCTGCCTCTCTCCAGCCATCTGTTCTGTGAGGGGCTGGGCTAATCTATTAAAGGGGTCAGCGCCTATATTGCAGTGCCTGCCCAAGAAAAGCCAGCCCGCATTAGGGACATTGAGTGTGGTGCTGCCAGTGCGCCGCCGGGGGGCAGTATTGTTTCCTGGTGTTTGTATTAGGGAACAGGGGCACCCACGCGGTTTTAGGCCTCATCTTTCATATTTTTGGGCGGTAGGTTTTTCTAAGGGGCACATTTTGGGAACTTTTCAATAGCTAGTGATAATTATAAAAATAAAATAAAAAATGATAAATAAAGGGGATTACTATATGATAATATTGGAATATACAACTTTATATACATTTCCACAGTAGATATTATTTCTGGTTTTATATCTGGGGGATACCTGCTTAGTATCCCCCACCCCCACGTGTATTTTCCCCGGGTAGGCTTTTGGCTCGGGGGCTAGTGCTTTTTAGGGTAGAGCATCAAAGGGCATGTTTTGTCACCTTGCTATATTATTTCTGTTCGCCATGGTTGTGCAGGGGGCCAAGAAGAAGGGGTTGGTGGATGCCAAGGCGCTGAGAGAGGCACTAGAGATTATTAGCAGGGCATCCAAAGCCCAGCTGCAGGGGGCGGTGGTTGAGGTTACGGGAGAAGGGGAGGAAGGTGGGGGTAGGCCGCAGCGGAGAGCAGCGGCAGATGGCGCTCTCGCGGCAGTGGTGGGTTGTAGCCCCACGGCAGGCAGAGGGGAGGTCTGGGAATCAAAGGGTAGGAAGATGAGGAGAAAGATTGATAGGAGAGCGTCCACGGGGGGAATGCATTTGGGAGAGGGGTTAGAAAGGGGTGTGGAGGATAATGAGCAGGTGGATGAAAGGGACGTTAGGAGTAGCCAGAAAAATATAGGTCGGGTGGGGCAGGAAGGTGGAGGTAATGGGGTGCAGAGAGGGGTGACAGGGCAGAGGGGCAAGGGGGGAAAATACTTGCAGAAGAGTGCAGGTGGGAGAAGGAGACCGAGGTCCCCATCAATTAGTGAGGTTAGGGAGGGGCGCGGAACGGCCCCCCTGGCTCGGAGGATTTCAGGTGGAGGGCGCAGAGCAGCCCCTGCTAGCACGGCCCCTAGCGAGGAAGACCACAGGGCGGAGGAGAGGAAACCTCACCCTAGAGAAGAGAACCAGGAAGGGGTTTCTGCAGCCCCGCCTAGAAGACGACGAAGGAGTGGTGGGGTGGACGCCCCGGGCTAACAAGAAGAGGATCTACTCGGCCCGAGCATGTGCTCACAGCAGCAATGGTATTTCATGGGAGATGATGAAGGGACGGAAGAATATGTGGGGCAGTGGGAGGATGAAGGATATAGGTCGGTAGGGGGGAGAGGGAGGGTGAGAAGGGGCCTTAGGTGGGATTGTGAAAGACAGGAGCAATGGGTTTGGGGGGGCAAGAGGTCGGGGGAATAACTGGCTGGGTGAGACCGCTGACATGTTTTGTCCCCGCAGCAGGAGCTCATTAAGGAAAGAGACGAGGAGTGTCGGAGTGGAGACCAGGCTGCAGACGGGCGATGGCAGGGCTGAAAGAGGTGAGAGGGAAGGGGACTGGTCAACTGCATGGCAGAGAGGGGACACAAGATCAGGGGTAAGAAGGGAAGGGTCAAATTTGTAAGGGGTGAGGAGAGAGATTGGTGTACAGGCTATTGGAGCCTTGGTTGGAGAAAGGGAAAATTGCTCGGTGGAGGTACAGGCAGACAAGGTGATTGAGCCATTGGCGCTCGAGGTACAGGTTTCAAAAGAAAAAGAGGTAGAGGTGAAGGGCAAGGATAAAAAGCTACCATACCTGGGCTTCACTAAACCTTTGGGAGCGCATTTGATGTCAGCAACTAAGGAAAAGATACAAGCAGGGGAATTTGTGGATGTGTTTAAGTTGCTTCATAGGGAAGTGAGAGCAAACAAAGGCTCTAAGGAGGAGGAGAGGGAGCTGGCCTCGTGACCAAGGGTACCAGTGACGATCAAAAAATGGACGTCTGCATTTATTATCTACGCGAGTGTCTATTGCGAGATATTTCCAGAGAGATGTGTGGCTCTGCTAAAATACATGGATGTGATTAGAAAGGCATTTACAAGTTTTGGGGGTTTTGCATGGGTGCGTTTATGATGAAGAGTTTAGGGCAAGGATGGCAGAGGACAGCCAGGCGGTCTTGGGTGAAATAGATATGGATCTCTGGCTGCAGTGGATGGCACCGACGAAGCCGGCCCCGACGTTGCACACAGCAAGTGGTTTGCCTGTGCCTTTACGTCCCTTTCTTGGCCGCCCCGTCCAAGAGGGGGCGGGGGAAGAGGCAGAGGGCAACCCACAGCAGCATGCTGGGCCTTCAATAAGGATGGCTGCACGAGGAATGTGTGTAGGTTCAGACATGAATGTAGCAAGTGTGCAGGGAAGCACCCACTTACTCAGTGTTTCCAGCAAGGAGACAGGGGGAGGGGAGGGGAGCCAGCAGAGGGGTTGTGGGGAAAGGCTTTTACTCCAATTAAAGTGGAGGTGTTGGAGAAGTGGTTGGAATTTTATCCGGACAGGGAGGGGGCTGAGATTTTGGGAGACGGTTTTCGTCATGGTTTCAGGTTAGGTTACCAGGGGCCAAGGGTGAGTCCTTGGGCAGAGAATTTGAAGTCCGCTAAGGAAAATGCAGAGGTGGTGAGGGAGAAATTGGGCAAGGAGATAGCGGTGGGGAGGATGGTAGGGCCATTTGATGATCTGCCAGGAGATTTAGTGGTATCCCCACTGGGTGTTGTACCCAAGAAGGTCCCGGGGGAATTTAGATTGATACACCATTTGTCATGGCCTGAGGGGATGTCTGTCAATGATTTCATTGCTCCGGAAGAGTGTAGGGTTGTATACGCAAGTGTGGATCAGGCGGTGGGTTTGGTGAGGAAAGCGGGGTGTGGGGCCTTCATGGCCAAGTGCGACATTAAGGCGGCTTTCAGGTTGTTGCCAGTGAACCCGGAGGATTTTTGGCTGCTGGGAATGCAATTTGAGGACCGCATCTACATTGACAAAGCTTTGCCAATGGGGTGCGCAATTTCTTGCGCCTTGTTCGAGCATTTCAGTTCCTATTTGCAGTGGATTTTCTCATATAGTTCCGGTTTGGAAGGGGTACTACATTGCCTAGATGATTTCCTGTTCATTAGTGGGGCAGACAGAGAGAGGGAGTGCGGGGAGATGCTAAAGATGTTTCAGGACTTGATGGGAGAGTTGGGGGTGCCTTTGGAAGAAGACAAAATGGAGGGACCAGCCGTAGTGTTAACCTTTATAGGGATTAAATTAGACTCAGTGGCCATGACCTCATGCTTGCCGCACGACAAGGTGAGTAAGCTGGTAAAATTGCTGGAGAAAGCAGTGGGGGCTCGAAAGATGATGCTAGTGGAAATGCAGAGACTGGTGGGGCATTTGAATTTTGCATGCAAGGTGGTGGCCCCAGGGCAGACTTTTTACAGGAACATGGCGCGGTCTATGGCAGGAGCAAAGTGCCCACATCATCGGGTAAGGGTATCTATCAGGTGCAGTTCGGGAGGACTGTATGATTTGGCAGCATTTTCTGGAGAGTTTTTACGAGGTGTCCATGTGGTTGCAAGGGGATCGTGTGTCATGGGAAGTGCAGATATTTTCAGATGCAGCAGGTGCGGGAGGGTTTGGAGTGTTTTGGGGAGGAAAATGGTGCGCAGAGAAGTGCCCATCGTGTTGGTTGAAGGAAGGGAGGAGCATAGCATTTCTTGAATTCTTTCCTTTGTTGGTTGCAATGGAGTTGTGGGGGAAGGAGTTGCAGAACAGGAAAGTGAATTTCAACATTGACAACGAATGCAAGGTTCATGTAGTGAACAGGCAGTCGGCAAGGGGTCAGAGGGTGGCGAGACTGATGAGAGAGTTTGTTCTGCGTTGCATGGAATGGAATATGGTGTTTAAGGCGACACATGTTCCGGGGAAGGATAATGGCATCACTGATGCATTATCTCATTTTCAATGGCAGAGATTCAGTGGATTGGCTCCAGGAGCGGAACAGGAGGGGCAGCGGATTCCGGAGGAGCTGTGGAAGATAGGAAGCTGAGAGTGCTTTCCCTGCTGGAGTGTTCGCTTTCCCCGGAATCTAGGGAGCATACAGGAGAGCATGGGAGGAGTTCATAAACGGGGGAGCTTGTAGTTGGAAGGGTAGGAGGGATGCGGAAGAGCGGAGAAGGGATGATGTCACTAACTTCCTCTTGAGGTGCATGGATAAGGGTTGGTCTAAGGCACCTATAACGGGGAAGATGGCAGGGATCACTTTCCATGGGAAATGGTTTTGGGGTTTTCAGCCGAGCAGTGGAGAAATGGCGACCAGGATGTTGGAAGGATGGGCAAGGGAGAGTAGGAGGGAAAAGGACAAGAGGAGACCGGTATCGGCGGACCCACTAGCCAGATTGTGTCGGGCTGTGGGAGGGGGGGGGGTTTGCTGGTCGGCCTGGGAAGGAGAGTTGTTTGCGACTTGCTTTATATGGCTGTTCTTTGGGGCCTTTAGGGTGTCTGAGCTGGTGGGAGGAAAGAGTGGGGAAAGTGGACTGCGCTATGAAGATGTTTATTTTACGGAGTTAGGGCTGGACATCAGGATTAAGAGGTCTAAGACAGATCAAAAAGGAAAGGGCTTGTGGGTTTTGCTGGGTCGGGAGAGCAAGGATTTGTGCCCGGTACGGACAGGTTTGGCGTGGAAGGAGCTATGTGGGGGAAGGACAGGTTTGGTTTTTCAGCATGAGGGTGGGGCGGCAGTATCAGCTGCGCAAGGTTTGGGGGTGCTATGAAAGGTTTTGTTAGCGGTAGGGGAAAAGGCGCAGGAGTTTGAAAATCATTCATTTAGGATGGGAGCAGCATCTGAAGGCAGTAGATTGGGCTTATCGGAGGATAAGGTGAAAAGTTTGGGACGGTGGAAGTCCGGTAGATACAAAGGGTACGTCAGGGACTTGGGTAAAGGGGACGCTTGAAATAAGGTTTTGGGGGATTTCAGGAGTGTCGAATGAGGTAGGGTGCTTGTGATTTGAAAGTGATATTGTAATTTCTTTTTCAGATGCTGCTCGGAGGCCGGGGGAGATGCCACAGATTTGGATTGTGGGCCACTCTATTGTTAAGTGGCCGGGGAAGGAGGCGGAGAAAAGGGTTTTTGGCAGGCAATTGGGTTGCAGCTACAAAGAGGCATTGGTAAGGTGGTCCGGTTTAGGGGGGCTTTGCTGGGATCAGCTACTGCCTATGTTGGCAGGGTTGAGGGAACGCTATGGGTCTCTAGAGGGGGAGATCATTCAAGCAGGGGAAAATTACCTGGTAAGAGATACAAGTGTGGCTCTTCTTAAAAAAATGAAACGGGATTTGGTATGGGTCCGGGAAATGTGGCCCCAAGCATGTGCAGTTTAGACTAAGTTGTTGCCGCAGAGAGTTTGGAGGGGAGCGAGAAGTGAGGGAGCAATAGAGCGGGCAAGGAAGGGAATAAAGAGAGATGGAAAAATGTTGTGCCTCGGAGGAGGTGAAGGTTTTAGAACACAAAGAAATAGTTTATGAAGGTTTCAAGTTCTTCAGAGAGGATGGCGTCCACTTTTCAGTTTATGAGAATAGTTATTATCTGGCAGATTTGACCTTGCTGATGGAAGAGATAGTAAGGAGTTGGAAGTAGAAAGAAGTGGTAGGGGTGGGGCAGAAAGAACACCTCTGTGCAGGGTTTTTCTGTTGCCGGGGGCATGGCCCCTTTAGATGTGAGGGGAGTGAAGCACAAGGGGGGAATAGCATGGGAAAGGATGGGGGTGGTGCTGTTTGCACAAACAGGCTACCCCGGCGGAACAGGTATTGAACCTGGAGGGGCATGGCCCCGGGGAGAAAGCAGGACGCCTTGAGAAAAAGGTAAGGAGACGGTAGGGAGCAAGGGATAGTTAGGGAGGAAGTGGAACTATTTAATTATTTATTTGTTGGGAAAATGAAAGTGTTGAATTATTAAATTGGTTGTTAAAACATTTTGTTAGTCTGTAAGACCATGGGAGCCAGGTCAGCGGTTATTTGTGAACTTTGGCCGGTCACATTAAAGTGACCTTTTCCACTACAAGCAAGTCTGGGTTTTTTGTGCAGTAAGCCGAAAGGGGAGACCCTGGGGGAACGTGAAGCGAGCTGGCCTGCGCATAGAGCGCCCACCGGGGTACTTAAGGGGCAGGGAAGGTTCTGGAGCAGGCGACGGTTGGGATGTGCGTTTGACCCTGCCCTCCCACCCTCTTTTTTTTCTCGCAGTCAAATGGTTTTAATTTCTAATGGGTTGGGGGGTCCGTTTAATTTGGAGTTTCTGTTCGGTTTTTCCCCCGTTCATATTTTCATGGGTTTTTAGTCTCTGTTTAAGGGCCTTATTGGGTTTTTGGGCAGTTTTTGTGTGACAGGCTGGGGCATTAGTTGGGGAAGTTGTGAGGTACAATTTCGGTGGCTGATGTGGGAGGTCAGACTGGCTGCAGGTCATAGGAAGGTGGAGTTTGGTGTCGAGGGGAGTTCTGTGGTATTTGAAGTTGTTTGGTTGCAGGGGCATGGCCCCTTTAGATGTGGGGGGAGTGAAGCACAATGGGGGAATAGCGCGGGAAAGGATGGGGGTGGTGCTGTTTGCACAAACGGGCTACCCCGGGGGAACAGGTATTGAACCTGGAGGGGCATGGCCCTGGGGAGAAAGCGGGATGCCTTGAGAAGTGGTAAGGAGACGGTAGGGACCAAGGGATAGTTATGGAGGAAGTGGAACTATTTAATTGTTTATTTGTTGGGGAAAATAAAAGTGTTGAATTATTAAATTGGTTGTTAAAACATTTTGTTAGCCTGTAAGGCCATGGGAGCCAGGTCAGTGTTTATTTGTGAGCTTTGGCCTGTCACATTAAAAGCAACCTTTTCCACTACAAGCGAGTCGAACAAGTTACTCTCTTACCTGGTAACGTTCTTTCGATGGGAAGGTCCGACGACGTATTCAATATCTATGACAGTAATCACCACAGCTGTGCTGCTTCGGAAAATCTTTCGGCGTCTGCGTCCTGTGTCAATGACGTCGATAAGCTGTCCTCGAGGGCCTCCATCGAGCTGACGTCACCAGATGTTATAAGTAGGACGCACAACGCCCGTAGCCTCAGTTGTAGTTTTTTCCCCAGAACGTGTGCCACCAAACCACTGCCAGTATGACCACAGAAAGCCTTGCAGAAACGTAAGCTGCAATTGCAGAAGAGATTCTGTAGCGGGGCAGGTAGGGAGGGAGCGATATGGAATACGTCGTCGGACCATCCCATCGAAAGAACGTTACCAGGTAAGAGAGTAACTTGTTCTTCGAGGGGATTGGGCCTGCCAACATATTCCATATCTATGACAGACTCCCAAAGCAGTACCAATGTATGGAGGAGGGAAAAGAATTTAGAATATAGAAATTTATAATGCCCAATCAAATTGCAGAGTAAAGGACCGCCTTGCCAAAGGCCAGATCCTGCCCATGGATAGAATCGAGGGGGTGGTGACGTACCAAAGTATGGACTGAAGCCCAAGTGGCTGCATCACAGATGTTACGAATAGGAACACCCCTCTTCAGGGCAGTAGAGGCAGCCACATCCCTAGTAGAATGGGCCCGTAAGCCTACCGGAGGGTCCTTACCCGCCAAGCAGTAGCATTCAGAAATTGCCAAGATAATCCATCTAGACAAAGTCTGCTTAGTAACATCTTGTCCCAAACGCCTTCCAGCGTAACCAATAAAGAGCTGATCGTCCACTCTGACCCGGGACATGCGAGAAATGTAGAAACTTAAAGCTCTCCTAGGATCCAACCTATGGAGCCTCTCCTCTTCCTTTCCAGGATGTGGAGGAGGATAAAATGCCGGAAGAATAACCTTCTGGCTCAAATGAAATTCCGACACCACTTTCAGAAGAAAGGAAGGACAAACTCTAAGGACAACCCTGTCCTTATAAAACACAGTGAAGGGTGGCTGAACTGAAAGTGCCTGCAACTCACTCTGCGAGCGGAAGTGACCGCAACTAAAAACACAGTTTTAAGGGTTAACAGCCTCAAAGGACAAGAATGTAAAGGCTCAAACGGAGCACCCATAAGAAATTTCAGAACAAGGTTCAAATCCCAACCAGGCACCTGGAAAGGTGCTGGCGGAAACACATTAGTGAGTCCTTTGAGAAACTGAGAAATTAAAGGAATTTTAAAATAAGAGCACTCCTCAGACGAGCGCTTGAATATAGACAGCGCCGCCAGGTAACCTTTAACAGTACCCACTTGCTGGCCCCTGTGGGCCACCGAAAGCAAAAAAGACAGAACTACAGGAATGTCACATGAAAAAGGATCCACATTCTTAACCCTGCATCAGTCGCAGAACTTTCTCCAACGGCAACGGTACAGGGACTTTGTTGCCGGCCGTCTGGCCGAAAGCAACACCTCCATCACGTCTTCCGGGAGGTCCCAATCCTTATACCTCAACCTTTCAGAAGCCAAGCATGAAGGTGGAGGGATCTGACCTCTGGATGGAGAACCTGACCCCCCCTCCTGTGAGAGCAGGTCGTCTCGGTAGGGAAGACGACGTGGAGGGCAGATGGACAAGTCGAGAAGGTCCGGGTACCAAGTCCTCTGAGCCCAAGCCAGAGCAATTAAGATCATCCGTGAACCGAACCTCCGTAACCTCCGCAGCACTTGCTGGATGACGGGGACTGGAGAAAACGCATACAGCAGTGGGAAGGACCACTCCACCACAAACGCGTAGGAAATTCCCACGAGCAGAACCTTTTCGCACTTCCGGTTGACACTGGAGGTGAAGAGATCCACCTGAGGGGTCCCCCAAAGGGCCAAGATCTACAGGAGAATCTCCTGAGCCAGCTCCCACTCATGAGAGATCGCGCTCTGCCTGCTCAGAGCGTCCGCTGTCTCATTTTCATCTCCGGCCAGATGAACTACCGAGATCGAAACTTCCTGCTGGATGGCCCAGAACCAGAGCTGCATCGCCTCCCTGCACAGAGGAAGTGACCCTGCCCCCCCATTTTTGTTGAGGTAGTGCATGGCCACTGTGTTGTCTGTCAGAATCAGGACATTCCTTCCTCGCACAGTCGGCAGAAAAGCCTTCAGGGCAAGCCTGACGGTCCGCAGCTCCAACAGATTGATATGGAGTCTGGACTCCGACGGAGACCACCGACTGTCAACTCGTTAGCATGAGCTCCCCATCATGTGAGGGATGCGTCCGTCATGATCGTCACCTCCGGCCAGGGTAGCCAAAACAGCCTCCTTCATCAGATTGCCTTCGACGGCCCACCACAGAAGGTCCTGGGTGACTGGGGGCGGCACCTGAACGGGGTCCAACATCCTGCCGGAGGACTGTGACCATTGCATCTTGAGGGCCCATTGCCGAGATCTCATCCGCAACCTGGCCTCTGGCACCAGAAGAATGCAGGATGCCATGAGGCCGAGCAACCTCAAGAACCCGAACGCCGGGAGACTCTGGCCGTGTTGAAACTTGTGCACCATCTGCTGAAAGTGATGAGCCCTCACCTGGGGAGGAAAACACTGCCCCGGGGAAGTGTCGAGCACTGCTCCAATGTACTGGAGCCGCTGGGTTGGTGTCAAATGGGACTTCTTTAAGTTGAGGGAGAAGCCCAGCCTGTGAAGGGAGTGGCAGGTGATGGACAGATGATCCAGGACTTGCTCGGGAGAGCGCGCCCTGATCAACCAATCGTCCAGGTAGGGGTAGACGTGAATTCCCCCCTTTCCTGAGATACGCTGCCACCACCACCATGAGCTTGGTAAATGCCCTCGGGGCGGAGGTCAATCCGAACGGCAGGACCCGAAACTGAAAGTGCGAATCGCCAACCGCGTACCTCAGGTACTTCTTGTGCTTTGGATGGATCGGCACATGAAAATAAGCGTCCTTGAGGTCGAGAGACACCAACCAGTCCTGAAGTTGAAGGGCCTGGAGGACTTGAGAAAGAGTAACCATCTTGAACTTGTCCTTCCTGAGGAGCTTGTTCAAACCGCGCAAGTCCATGATGGGTCTCAATCCCCCGTCTTTCTTTGAAATAAAAAAATAAGGGTAATACCATCCCTTGTTCCTCTACGCTACAGGCACCAGTGCTATCGCGGCTTTCTCCAGCAGGGATTGAATTTCCTGGTCAAGGAGCGGATCCAGACTCTTCAAAGAGAGATTCCCTGGTGGATTGTTGTGAGGCCTCTGCCGGAAAGGAAGACAGTAGCCGTGGGCTATGATCTCCAGAACTCACACATCTGAAGTAATGGCACGCCACTCTACAAGATGCTGCGCCAGCCTTCCCCCAACCGGCAAACCATGGGACATGGCCTCATGACTGAGCTGAAGCGGCTGCGGCAGTGCCTGAGGGCAACGAGGCAACTGCCCGAGCGGCCTTGGCACCTCGAGTACCCTGTTTTCCACCTCTGGCACTCCTACGGTGGCCCCTTTGACTTGCAGCTCCTCTCGATTTACTAAAGGATGAGTAATATCGAAAGGAACCTCCCCTCCATTGCTGTCCCCTAGGACGAAAAGGCAGAGGTTGGCGAACTTCAGCGCTCAATGACTTTGCTGCAGCTTTTGAGGTCTGCAACCTCTCAAGGCTCGTCAGCCTTGCTGCCAAAAAGATGTTTACCATCAAAGGGCATGTTGAGGAGCTGGGCTTGCACATGAGGAGCAAACCCCGACTTCCGCAACCACGCAAACCTGGGTATTACGGTGCTCGCCGCCATGGACCAGTTGATACAATCCGCCATGTCCTGACCCGACTGAACAGACTCACACATAGCATCCTTGCCATCCTGTACAATAGCAAGAAAACCATCCCGTTACTCCCCTTCGGGAATATGTTCAGCCTCCAATGAAATACAGTTCCACAGAGTGTGCGTGAAATGTGACAAGGCACACACGGAGTTGGCTGCCTGTAAAGCCATACACCCTGAAGAAAACACTTTCTTCGCCCAGCCATCAAAACGCTTGTTTGTTGTTTGTTTGTTTATTTTATTTAGTATAGCGCTCCAGGCCCAGGCTTGTCGTCCCCATCAGGAAAGATGGTAGGGCACGACGCCTGCTTTGCTGGGGCCGTGGCCGCATGCACCACCAAACACTCCGGAGTGGGGTGCATGGTCAAGTAGCAGGGGTCACTACTGGCTGGACGGTATTTTCGCAGCAAAGAATTGCTCACTGCCGGGAGACTCTCCGGAGCAGTCCAAGCTGCAGCCACCCTTCTTTGCAAAGCCATATGGAATGGCAGTACCGAGTCAGTTGTCGGACCTTGGTCGAGGATGTCCGTCAGGTCATCCTGCAGAAAATCCACAGGTGGCGCATACCACCCCAAGTATTCCGTGACCCTCGACATAAGGCGCCGGTACGAGCATGGGTGCCAGGTTCAGCCCGACAGAACTCCACCTCCGGAGAGGTGTCCAGACCACTGGCATTGTGCAGTGACTGACGCAGGTCTTCAATCTGGCTGTCACCAGACAAAATCTCGTCAGGCATCTCCTCAGGCACCAAACCTTCCTCAGATCCCTCATCCCCCTCAGAAATAAAATCCAGAGGTCGGAAAGAGGGCACAGAAAAAGGGACAAAGACATTCGTAGCCTTGGCCAGAGCCTTTCTGGGGGGTTCCACTGTGCCATGGGGTACATCCGACAAAGCAGCCTTGAAAGACGTCGACGGAATCGGCGTCGAGCGAGGCGCCAACAACTTCGATGGCGTCGACACAGGCCTCGAGGGTGGAGCCCCGAGCATGTCCTTCGACGGCCTTGGCGCCAATGGCGTCGACGACTTCCGCAGAGGCGGAGCCTCGAGAGAGTCCCCCGATGACCTCGGCGCCGCAGGCATCGATGTCTTCCTCGAAGACTTCACAGGCTCACGCGGTCTCGAGGGCGTCGAGGACCCGGACCTGGAATGGGCCTGTCTAGAGCGACCATCCTTGTCCGACCTGGACCTCGAAGGCACCCGGTGGTCACGACGACCCCTCGAGCCCGAAGGCGTACGAGCGGTGTCTCTAGCACGGTCACGGCCGGCGTCCTTCAACGGCGCGGTTGGACCAGAGCCCTGCGATTGAAAAATCACCATCATCTCCTTTCGGAAGGAATCCCATGCGTCAGGAGTGGAATGCTTGTTGGGACAAGCAACCCGCCGACGGGCGGAGTCCTTGGATAAGGACGGTGAAGGCGACCTGTGACGGCGCTTCCGTGAGTGCCTCAAAGAGGCAGAGGAATGGCGAGACCGACTCCCGGACCGAGACCCCCGGACTCACGACGACGATGCGGAGAGTCGCCCCTCGAATCGTCCATCGAAAGTCCAGTGGATCGCGACTTCCGGGGCTTGGCCACCTTACCCACCAACAGCTTCTTCTTACGCTCCCGCAAGGCCTTCGATGTAAGCAACTGGCAGTCGACACAGTCATCCGTATCGTGGCCCTCCCCGAGGCACCAGAGGCAAGCGTCGTGCGTGTCCGTCAACGACATCTTGGACCCGCAGACCTAACACTTCTTAAAACCCGACCGCGGGGTAGAAGAAGCCGAAGACATCATTTCAATACACAAACGAACAGGTTCGAAGAACGGAAAGAACAGGATTCAGTAGAACTGAGGCGTGCCGAGATCTCTGAAGCGAACACGTTCACGGAAAAAACGGAACTGAGGCTACGGGCCTCGTGCGTCCTACTTATAACATCCGGTGACGTTGGCTCGATGGAGGCCCTCGAGGACAGCGTATCGACGTCATCGACGCAGGACGCAGAAAGATTTTCCGAAGCAGCACAGCTGTGGTGATTACTGTCATAGATATAGAATACGTCGGAGGACCCAAACCCCTCCAATGGGTTTTTTGTGCAGTAAGCCAAAAAATGTACTCACACTTCGAAGAATCACTTCTTTCATAACAAATACATTTGTTTTTGTAACTAAACAATTCGTTTTTTTAGAATGTATTCATGTTTTCATCATTAAAGGATTTTTGGAAATAAAAAATTTTCTTACTGCAGGATCGTCTGGATCGAGTCTCCATCATCCTCCATTCCTGTGCACATGAATCTCAAGATGTCTGTTCTGTAACTCATAATTAATATATTTAAACATTACATTACTTTTCTAAACATACCTTATAAAACAAGTGCACCAGTTTACGATACAAGTTGAGGTGGCCCCAAAAACCTTTATGTTACTCTCAATTGTCTACCTCTAGATGCCTGAATGTTGCACACACAACGCACACACCTTTAAAATGAATCACGCCAATTTAGGATGCTACACTATTACTGAAAACATCTAAGCATGACTCCCAAAAAACAATGTAATAATATACAAGGGTTGATGAAACAGTGATGCTTGTTTATTTATTTAAATGTATTAAATGTTTAAACGGGTGAACCACACCTCAAGGAGCGCTGGGGCATTTAAGAATGAGAAAATAATTAAAATAAATGTGCACAAAAAGCAAACCATATTAATTGATGTATTAATGCAGTCATTATGGTCATAGAGTTCTATTACAAACTATTGCAAAAAGCAACAGCTGCGCTTGGCCCAAATGTTCTATGCTGATTGGCTGAAAGTTGGCCAGTGACTCCCTGGTTGACTCCTCGAGAACGCCATTGACAGGAAACACTGCTGATTCGGAGGTCAGAGGTCAGTGTACAATCAGAACAGCTGTGTTCCGTGGAGGAACAGAACTTACTTCTAAAAGCACTATATTCTGTGAAAGAAAGAAGGTGGCGGCCTGACTTCAAAGCCTCCACTCTTCCATGCCCCTTATGTATGGCCTGGCAACAGCCCAACAACCGTCAATACTGCAGGGCAAGCAATGGAAGTGGATTCTCCCTGCAGAGCCTGCCTTTGGCATTAGAACAACAGTTCTGGATATTGTTTAGGCACGGGATAGGCATTTGTCAGGCACTGCCATAATGGTACCCTGGCCTACAATAGCAGTGCCTGGCAAACGCCTATCTAATACCCATTCAAAATCAAAAACGGTTGGCCTTGCCAATGCTTGGTGTGAACAGGATTTCAGTGAAGGACACACATACTGTTTATAAATCAATTGGCCGAAGGCACACTTGGTTAAGACATTTTTATTACAGCAGCCGTAGATTTACAGCGCCATTGAAGTCATTAACTCTCAGAAGACTGCTTTGAAAGAACACTAGCAGTCATTTCAAGCACACAGTTTGATGTTACTGCTTGATAAAGCTAGCTTAAAGAGATCCCAGAAGGATGTGGCTTGGGCAGTGAAAGGCAGGAGTGGCCATAGGGATCAGCATGGCCGTAAGCAGTTAATGGGTGGGTAATTAACTAAACAACACCTTTCCTCTCTCCCTACCGTTCACTGACAACCCTACAACACTTTTCCGTCACCCGTCCATCCTCAATTTAGCACTTTCTTCACTATCTTGTTCCTATGTCATGTCCTCGTCCCTGGTTTATGGTTATGCCCTGCAACCTCTGGTCTTCAAGTCACATTCTCTCATCCGATTGTAAATGACTCATGTTCTCCCCGGTCTGTATCAATGGTACATTTTGTAAGCGCTTTTATGTGAAAAATGTTTTGCTTTCCCTGTGAGGTTTATAAATAAATGTAATCTTTCTGTCCCTCCTCATATCCCATAAACGGTACTCTAATGCAATCGTTTTGGTGCACCTTTATAGCCAAAACTAAAAAGGTGTGAAGATACAGCACCTTTGAGGCGTGGCTAGCAGCCATTGCGCATGGCTTTCATGCATTTCCTGGTTGGCAGCTCCAATCTCGGGAGAATAGCTCAGGGGCAGCATGCTCGCCTTGGAAGCAAACCCTTCCATCCCCGGTCCGTGCCGAAACCCCTGGGTATTAAGCGAGTTATAAATAAGCAATCACATCACATCACTGTTCTGATTCACTTAAGGCTCAACGAGATGTTCGTAAATTAGAAAAGTGGGCGACTTTTCACCAAAATGCTCGCTGAGCTACTAGTGCACGTGCTGCCCCCCCTGCCCCCCAGCGATAGAATCGGCAGGAGCGCTAAGATTATTGCCCTTGCTGCTTCAAATCTGCATGAATGACTACATATTTTTTTACTAGCCTGAAAAAATACCTCATTAGGAATTTGCATCACAGTTTTACCTAAATACCAATTTTACTCTCAACCTCAAGAAATGTGGTTAGGAGTACCAAAGCTACATTAGTGTCAGGGGTAGGCTCCCCACACTGATATATGGAGGGGCGCTGTCCAACCCCAAATGATCAGGTCACCTTTGAGAATAAGGTGATCTGAGTATTTCAGAAAGTAGCGCACATGAGAAGAGCGCTTTCTCTGCACTCCTTTCCCTTGCGCTACTGTTTGAGAATCTGGCCCGTGCCAACACCCACCTGAGAAGCTGAGAAACGCGATTCAATACATCAGGTGTGCATGTATCAATAGAGGCGATGACCTTTCCCCATTAGGGAAACAATGAAAGTGCTTATGCAAAAGCGCACAGAAAGTAGCGCACATGAGAAGAGCGCTTTCTCTGCACTCCTTTCCCTTGCGCTACTGTTTGAGAATCTGGCCCGTGCCAACACCCACCTGAGAAGCTGAGAAACGCGATTCAATACATCAGGTGTGCATGTACCAATAGAGGCGATGACCTTTCCCCATTAGGGAAACAATGAAAGTGCTTATGCAAAAGCGCACAGAAAGTAGCGCACATGAGAAGAGCGCTTTCTCTGCACTCCTTTCCCTTGCGCTACTGTTTGAGAATCTGGCCCGTGCCAACACCCACCTGAGAAGCTGAGAAACGCGATTCAATACATCAGGTGTGCATGTATCAATAGAGGTGATGACCTTTCCCCATTAGGGAAACAATGAAAGTGCTTATGCAAAAGCGCACAGAAAGTAGCGCCCATGAGATGAGCGCTTTCTCTGCACTCCTTTCCCTTGCGCTACTGTTTGAGAATCTGGCCCGTGCCAACACCCACCTGAGAAGCTGAGAAACGCGATTCAATACATCAGGTGTGCATGTATCAATAGAGGCGATGTCCTTTCCCATTAGGGAAACAATGAAAGTGCTTATGCAAAAGCGCACAGAAAGTAGCGCCCATGAGATGAGCGCTTTCTCTGCACTCCTTTCACTTGTGCTACTGTTTGAGAATCTGGCCCGTGCCAACACCCACCTGAGAAGCTGAGAAACGCGATTCAATAAATCACGTGTGCATGTATCAATAGAGGCGATGACCTTTCCCATTAGGGAAACACTGGAAGTGCTTATGCATATAATCTGCTCGCAGCCCACATCCGAGACTTTGCACATTTGTTTCCTATTGACACTTTGTAGGTTTGCGCATTTGCAGTTTGACACCATTTTCGCTCCTTGAAACACTTGTGCATAGGCGTGCTATGAATAAAATATATCATATCATGTTATGGGGTCCTGGCTTAAAGGATCAAAAAGAGGTATGTGGCGCTGGACCGGAGGATCTATTATGGGGCTCTTCAAGTTCCAAGAAAGCAACACCTCAAAGGCTGTCCAGCACTGACAGTCACACAATGCTAAGCCCTAGTCTTCAAGGTCTGGAAATGCCTCTCCATTAGACATAAGATGTTGCATATTAGTCTTCTGGAAAGCAATGAGAACGCAATTGCCACATCCGTGACTCAGCTGCTGAAAACATTTAGCTAATTTAGCTGCTGGTTTCCCGCCTAGTAAAGGCGGGAAACCAGCAGTACTTGTTCAGATGCTGGTAGTCATTATTTTGTGCATGGTGTGCTGGGCACACCAGCCTAACCAGTCAGTGAAGCGGTATTGTGATGGGTCTGTGCCAAGGAGAAAGCACTGCGGGCCATCTCACGCTCAAGACACATTGGGGCTCATTTTCGAGTCCCCGCGTATTTGATGGCGGGGGCACGGTATGTTAACACTTTAACGTAAACCAGTCACTGCCGCCAAATATTGGTCATTTGCACGGCGCAGGGCATAAGGGCAGATCAAAAGGCGGCTTACAAGTGTGCATACCGCCTTTTGCCCTGCACTTTTGAATTTTGACGTGCACATGAAGTACACACCGCCTGATATGTACGCATGGCAGGCAGTGTTTACAATGGATCCCTATGGGGTGTGCCTGCTTTTTGCTGGTGAGCACCCCTTAGCGCACCCAAAGCATCTGCACCGGCATGAAAATGCACGCCAGTACAGATGCTGAAGCGCTTGTATGGAGAGGAAGGGATGCGGCGGGAACACAAGTTGCGTTCCACCCCTCCTGTCCGCCATACAAATGGTTGAAACTGAGCCCTGAAGTAAGCCATGAGCTCTGGGGGAAAGTAACATGGAAAGCCAACATTCCACCCTCCAGTTTCCAGCACTACCATTCCGGGGTGGATGGGAGAATGGGACGGGAGCTGTCATGCTTCTCAGCTGCAAAAGCAGATACAAATGGGCCTCATTCCGAGATTGGAGGTAGTCATGGTGCTATTTGCGCCATGACTGCCTCCAATACCGGGTCCGGCACCGGTATGGTTCAGTGAGGACTTACCGGTGTAGTCCGACCTTTGCGGGACCAGTAAGTCCCCATTGAAAAAGCCATTCCCCATTCCCATTTGAGCCCCCATAGGGCTCAATGGGAATGGGGAAGGCGCTAATAATGGTACCGCAAATTGCGGTACCGTTATTGGCTCTGAATTTCCTTAACGGGTCCCGTCCTGGTCAGCCCAGGAATTAAAGGAGGGACCCGCTAAGGGAACTCGTAGTAGGGCGGTAAGGGTTTACCGGCACCGGTCGCCTTACCGGTGCCCGGTATCCCTTACCGCCCCACTCGGAATGAGGCCCAATGTGTTGTTGTGGGGGACAGTGTGCGCACTAGTGCCAACGCAAGCATTTCTAAAAAGTCTACCACTTTTCTCATTTACAAAAGTGTCATTGAGCCTCCTGTAAATCAGAAAAATGCTTTTGCCATTGGGCAATGCCTAACTTATACCGTAAAGTCTACTTGAGCAGTAAATGTTAAGGGCACCTCAATGGTGCCGTATTTTAACTACATTTGTAAGTGCAAAAGTAGGGCTCTGCAAGGAGAATACCCTCGCAATGTCTGCCCTGCATTATTGATGGTAACCTCTTAAGGCAGACTATTAAGAAAATGCAATAAATACACAAAGCCTTTGCATCTGAACCATCAATTATCGAGTTATCGAGTGACGTGGCAACGGGTTTTATGTTAGTGCCCCAGGGATTTCCGGTGCTAGCAGGTCTTCATCTAGAAATCACGTGGGTAGCTTAGGTTTAGGCAATGATGCGAGCCAGCTGCATGTATTCTGGGGCCAAATGAAGTTCACTTTTTTTATGTAAAAAGAAAAAAACATTTCACCCAGCAAGAGCCAGTAAATGAAACCTTTGTTTGAAACACATTATTTTAACTTTCCAAAAAGAATGGACCAAGAAGCAGTTCACCACCAAGAGAGCTACACCCCAATTCTGAGGGGGTGCCATTTCTTCCAGATCAGCCAGGGGTTGGGGCAGAAGGATGGATGCTGGAACATGGCTTTTCTAGCTATTTCTAAAATGTAAATGGAATTCTATTGTAACCCCATCATTAGTGGGGTAATTTGACTAGTTTGTATTAAAATATCGCTGGGTTCTATCATGCTTAATTTGTTCTGACTCCCCACAGCGACATTATCGTAGTAAGGTTTTCCCCTCACAAGAGCCCTGGCGATGGATTGCTTCAAGAATGGCACCTACTTTAAAACAGCGGGATGCGATATAACCAACAGTGGTCGAAGCGTTGCTCCTCTACTTAAAAAAAAGTTTTACTGTTTTACTGTTCCTATACTTTTGTTTTAAAAAGAGAACGTTCCGGAATGGTTTCGTTTTAAAATAAGCGTAGGAAGAAGTTGAAACTTGCACATCAGTGCACTGCACTGAACATTCCCTTGAACAGCAGGTGCGTTTGTTTGGGGGTTTGATTTGTGCGTGGGAGTGGGCGTGGCAATGGGGTTTGTGGGGAGTGAGGGCAGGCCAGCAGGAAACATAGTTCCACTGCTTCTTTTCGTACACTTCGACCACTGGATATGATGGAGAGCGAGCCATAGCGGGCACCATAGCAAGAGAATGGCCAAGGGCCGCAGCACGCCCCACTAAATGTAATATAATGGGGCATCGAGATACTGGCAGATTTCCCCAAAGGGAATGAGCCGTTTCCCCATACGGAGTCTGCACGCTGCCAGGAAAAGGGTGCTGCATACTGCCCCCACCTCACCTTTGGTGGGCAGCAGCATGGGGCATAAGACGGGCTGCCACTTGTCTGAAGTCAAGGGGGCTCCTTTTCCAAGCTCCCGGAGTATAAATAAAGGGGATAAAGTCAGGCGTAAACATATTATGCCTGTGTTAGCACCTTTATTTACGCTCTGGGACAGTTTTCTGTTTTGTGAGGTGGAGGGGGGGGAACAGGATGTGTTATCTTTCCTCCTCCCATTTCCCCTGCCCCTCCCAAAAACACTTGGTTTTACGCCAGCATAACATCTACATTCTGGAGGAAAACCAGTGGATTCCTAAGGAATCCGCCTGCTTTCCACACCAGGCAAAAGCAGGTGGATTCCATAGGAATCCATTGTAAACTCTGCCATGAATACATTCCAGGCAACGTTTACTCAAATTGCATTGCATAGTGCAAAAGGGATACATAAAGGCAATTATGTCTGCTATTTACACCTCAGTTTTGCACTTTGCAATACAAATGACAAACATTACACATAAGAGGCCTGTTTGCAGGTAAGTGCAAATGTAAATGATCCCCTCCATGCAATTATGTTTTTATTTAAAATTAGCAATAAAGCAGGGGTCTGCAACCTTTGGTTCTCCAGATGTTTTGGACCACATCTCCCATCAGCCCTACCCTACATAGCCATAGGGCTTGCCGATGACACAAGCCCAAATAAGCTGTAACAATAAGTGACATGATCTAAATATATTGCTAGACAAGGCGAAACATAAACATGGTGCATAATAGAACAGAACGGTGGCCAGTCATAATGTCGAATGAAAAAAGTCGAATACAAAAAGGTTGAAAAAAAATAAAATGTCGAAAAAAGAATCTGAATGTGTTTTTTTTATTTGTATGTTTTATTTGGCTTTAGCTAATAAAAATAAACAGAGGGCTGGGGGGGAACCCCCCGCCATTAAAAAATAAATAAAACAAAAACACATTCGATTTTTTTTTTTTCGACATTTTGGTATTCGATTTTTTTAAATTCGACTTATTGACTATAAACCACATCAGGGAACCTAGAAAAAAGAACCAGCGGGAAAACAAGAGCAAACCCCAGCACCTTCCAATCCCCACCCAGGGAAGGAACAGGGAAAGGGAATTAGTCATGTAAAAAATCACGTCTAAGAAAACGAATGGAGAGACAATCAACACCGGGTCAGAAAAGCAAGGCACGCAGCATCGCTGCACAGGATCAGAATCAGGATCAATGCAAACTGGAATAGTGCAGGTCTAGGAAACAAGATCTACTGCAAAGCAAAACTAGTCCAGGGAAGAAGGGGGATGGTAAAGAGTGGAGGCCTAGGAAGCAGCAAAGCAAGCTAGACATTCTGGAATTCCAGAATATCCATCAAAAAAGAACTCGGAACAAGACGATCAGTCACAACATGAACACTGCATCAGTGCCACTGCTACAGTCTAGGAAATGTAGTCGTTAGAATAAAAAAGCACACTGGCGGCCACGATCCTGAAATGGATTTGAAGAGAATTTTCAAATGCAAATCGAGACTTTTCAGATGCCAGGGGGTCTGAAGAAAAGTCCAGTATTGGAAAGCTCCCCTTGTGGAGGGATCAAGTGCAAACCTGTGACACATGCCATTTAGGACATGGGCCTAGCCACTCATGAACATCTTTCCTGTTCAATTTCCACATTATTGGTAATTGATTGAAACACATTTTGGCATGCCACATTTTCTTTGTTCTAATGACATCACAGTAATTCTGGACTCCAAAACGAGCAATTTTCTTTACAGCTGCACCCTTTCTTTCTCAGTAGGTCGTATATCCAGTACCCTGCTGACCTCAAATTCAAAAGTACTTTATATTTCCATCTTCACAGTGGGGAACTTATCAAATGGACATTTCCAAACAGCCCTCCCGTGATTGGCTGAGCGTTCAGCTCTGTGTTGGTGCCTATTCCGGCACTGCCTGCGTTGGGGCCACTTTTCACCCTTGGCGACCCAGGTCAGTTCTGTGGTTTTGTGACCCTCCTGGGCCTTGTGCTTGCCCTATTTCTAATTTAGAGGTCCCCCCAGGGCCGCATTTGGTCCCGTTGCTTCCCCGACCCTCTCCCCTTGTTACTCCCTCCCCCACCCTCCTCCCGCCTCCCAGCCCTCCCGCAATTAGATTGTTCACAAGTCTTTACTCACCTTCCTAGGGCAGCCCTCTGCCTGGCAGTCCCTGCAACGAAGGGCCCCCCAGACAAAGGGCGGCTCCCTTTTAGGCTGCTCCTGGTTGTGTCTGCAGGTGTCCGCAGGGGACGCCAGTTGCCAGTCATCTTCCTGGTCAGTCCCGCAGGCCTCCCTGCTTACCCCCTTCACCTAGCAGACTCGCAAACTTAGGTGTGTTTTCTCCTGCCTTTTAAATTTGCATCGCTTCAATATTTAAAATTGCATTGTCTCAGTATTTAAAATTGCATTGTGAAACATAGGCCTTTCTCGCTCTATTCAGGATTCTCACAGGTGTGTTCTTTCCTGTCTTTTAAAACTTTGATTGTGATAGTTCCTTAATTCTGAGTTTCTTCGTCATGTCCAACTGCTCATCTGTCTAGCCTCCCGCTGTCTCATCTGCTTGCACCCTGCCCTGTGTCCTTCCCTAGTTTTATGCCCCTCCCTTCCCTCTGTCTCCTCTCCCCTTCCACTCCATGGTGCTCTCTGTCTCTCCTATTTTTTCTAACCGCTTCTCTATTGACTATTCTGCTCTCCTCACTAAATCTGTTAGGAAGAAGTTTAAAAAGGACATCCTGGTCTCCAACCCAGGCCTCCCTATCGCTGACACCTATACCAGTGCCTCCTCCAGGCAAACTTTCACAGATATCCTCTTTATCATTTCCTTGCCTGACCTATGGACCCTACATATGGTCTCTGCTCTCTCCTTTCTCTTCTTCTCCCATTAATGGTGGCACCCGGTGGGATGCCCTCCTGGCTTCCTTTCATACCTTTAAGGTCATGATTAATGTGTATGTGAATGGCACCGTCCTGGTCCAAGGCCCTCAGGCCAACCTTCACCTCTTCGACAGACGCTTCCCACGCCTCATCAATTTCCTTTCTTCTCCTGCTGTCCCCTCTCCCCCATACATGGCCTCCTCAGCCTCCTCACCTCCCCCTGCTGCCTCCTCCGTGGCTACCTTGCCCCCTCCTTCCCATTCTGCCCCCCCTCGGGCTCCTTCCACACCTCCGCAGGGCGTACCTCTAATTTGCAACCCTCCCCGGAAGTCCTTCAAGGATGGCAAACTTCTCCATATTGCCACTCTTAACTCTCGCTCAGCTGTCAAACACTCCTCTGACATCTGCCGCCTTCTTGAGGAACTAGACCTCGATGTCCTCGGTCTTGCCGAGACATGGTTCACGGCCAGCTCTGTCGCAAGCTTTGATTCTCTTCTCCCCAACGCTACAAGATCCTCTCCACACCCAGGCCCAGCCGCTCCGGAGGGAGTGTAGCCCTGATCTTCCCCGAGTGGATTCCTGCCTCTGCAATTCCTACACAGGCCTAATCCTCTTTCGAATGCCTCGTCTGCGGGCTCGCTCTCTCCCCTAGCCATTCCCTCACTGTGGCTACTATCTATCGGCCACCTGGTCAGATCTCCTCCTTCCTTTCTGAGTGGGCGGACCTCTCCTCTTCCCTCCTGGTCTCGACCACTCAACTCTTCCTTCTTGGAGACTTCAACATCCACCTGGATGCCTCCTGTCCTCCCTCTGGACTCTTTCGCAACCTCTGTGACTCTCTCTCACTCTCTATTCTCCCCTCTGGCCTGACTCATTCTGCAGGCCACAGTCTGGATGTTCTGATCTCCTCATACCTTCCCCTTTCTGTCCCTCTCACCACTCCTCTCTCCTGGAGTGACCACTTTCTCCTTTCCTCCGATCTCACCCTCTCTACCCCCCAGGCCAAGCCACTTCCATCATTGCCACCCACCTTCTTGGTCACCCGACCCTTGAAGCACGTCAGGTGAGGCTTTCGCTGCTACTTTCTCACCCCCCCTTTGGCTGCCTGACACAGCCCTTTCCATGCTCCACTCTGCTATATCTGATACTCTTGCCCCTATCATGAGAATCCACCTGAAGCCCAAAGCTAAGTGCAACTCCTGGTACAACTCAGACCTCGTCACCCTAAAACCCAAGTGCAGGGTGGCCGAGAGGAAAAGGAGGGCTTCATGTACATCCTCTGACAAACTGGCCTGCTGCCTGCTCCAAAGGCAATACCGCCTCTCTGTCCTCACCAAGAAGAGGGCTCATATCCAAGCCCGCGTCTCTGCGGCATCCAAAAACTCGTCTGAACTCTTTAAAATCTGCAAGGAACTGGCCAATCCTGCTGCAGTCTCTACCTCTCCTGTCCCTTCCCAGGCCCTCTGCACGGCACTGGCTTCTCACTTCATCTTTAAAACTCAGGACATCCTGTCCTCACTCTCCTCCTCTCTCCTCCATCCCTCTACTTCCTGCTCTTCCTCTGGCCCTTCTTCAGCCTCCTCTCCTCCCTCCTTCTCTGCCTTTCCCCTGTTCTCCACAGACAAGGTTTCTAGACATGTCTGTACTATGAAAGTCTTGTCAAAGCAGGTTCATCCCTGTTCCTCCAAAACCATCAAGGACCACAGCGACTCCCTGGCTCCTGCGCTGGTCGACATCTGCAACCACTCCTTCACCACTGGAGTGTTCCCATCCCCCCTGAAGCACTCCCTTGTGCACCCCCTTCTTAAGAATCCCTCTGCTGACCCCTTCTGCCCGGCTAACTACCGCCCAATCTCCATCACTGCCTTCCTGGGCAAACTTCTAGAAAAACTGTCCATCTCTCAGCTCAATCTCCACACTGAATCTGTTGGGTGTCTTCATGACCATCAATCTGGCTTCAGAGCTGCCAGAAGCACGGAAACTGCTCTCTTGAACATCTGTGAAAGACTGCTCACCAACCTTGATTCTAAAACCCCCTGTGTCCTCATCTTTCTTGACCTCTCTTCTGCCTTTGACACAGTCAACCATGCCACCCTGCTCAAATGTCTCCATGATGACCTGGATATCACGGTCAGGCCCTGGTGTGGCTGACTTCTTTCCTCTCTGACCGACCCTCCCAAGTCCAACTTGGGTCCTTCCTCTCCACTATCTTTTTCTCTACCTGTGGTGTCCCCCAGGGGTCTAACCTCTCTCCCTGGCTTTTCAATCTATACCTGGCACGTCTTGCCCACGGCATTGCCGCCCTCTGCCCCAACTTTCAATGCTATGCAGATGATACACAGCTCATGTTCAGGCTACCTTCGGCCACCTCTTCTCCGTCTCTCATCTCTGACTGCTTGGCTGCTATCCATGAGTTGTGCGCCGCCAATGACCTCTGCCTCAATGCCAATAAGACTGAGATTCTCCTCATCGGCACACCCACTGCCTCCTTTCCTGTCACCCTATGTCCTGACACTCTTGGCCCCCCCTCCTGCCCCTACCTGCTAGGCTAAAAACCTCAGGGTCATCTTCGACTCTACACTCTCCTTCTCTCCCTCTAAGAAGTCACTCTACCAGCTGCACCACCTCAGAGGTATTCTACCTTTCCTCTCCTTCCCCCTGAAGCTCACTGTCTCCAGAGCTCTGGTTCTCTCTAGGCTGGACTACTGCAACAGACTCTTTCTAAACCTGCCTGCCTCTACTCTCCGCCCTCTCCTCTGCAACTCATCCAGAACAGGACTGCGAGACTTGTCCTTGGCCTCAATCCCAGGGGTCGTATCTCCCCAGGACTGAAATCTCTGCACTGACTCCCGGTGGCTGCGAGAATCAAGTTCAAAATCCTCTGCATTGTCCACAAGTACATCTGGGGCCTGGGGCCTCAATACCTTCTCTCTTCCTAAATATCTTCCCTCTCGAGCTCTTCGCTCATCCGCCCCCAACTCCCTTAGAGTCAGTCGCTTCTCCAAGCAACGAGTTGGCGGTAGATCTCTTTCTTCGGCTGGGGCCTCCCTCTGGAACATCCTCCCTGCCTCCCTGGAACTTGAGGAGAACCATCTCCGGTTCCGGAAGCACCTCGAAACCTTTCTCTTTGCCTCTGCCTTTTCTCCTTCTCTCCCCTGCTGACCTCCTGGCTGAAACTGAATCTGCAATGGCTACCTGGCCACCCTCTGTTCTCGGGGCCAGGTCCCTCCCCCGCCAGTCATACACTCCAGCACTGCCTGCCTGGCAACCCCCGCACTTGGGGACTGTTTCTGCATCCCTACAGTCCCCCACCAGCACATGGCACCTGATGTCTGCACTTACCTTTGCACTTGCCACCTTGGCTGTTACTTTACCATTGTCATTATGCTATGCCCATGTACTGCACTGTCCCTCTCCCCTTCTCCCGGCACTTTCCCCCTCCCCCATCCCACATACTTGAGCAATCTGAATGACACCTGGCCTAGTAGGATCCTTGTCTGTCCTCCCTTTGTTCCCCCTCCCTTGCCCCGTTGCGCCTTGAAACACTTGTGAATAGGCGTGTTATAAATGCCATATGATATCATATCTGTGATATACAAAGGGCCTCTTCAGGAGTTGGGCGGTAAGTCCTAAAAGTGTCCTTAACGGAATTAGCGCCGCCAATACAGCTCTGCCAGATCATTAGCCGGCGCAAATACCGCCGACTGCAAAAAAGCTGGTGCTATTACAGCTGCCGGAATCTGCGCTGATACCATGGAACACAATCACTGCTGCATCACAAGTCCCTGTACAGCGGTATGAGCACCAGAAAATGGCACTAATACCGCCGAAAACACAGAACAATTAGCCCCAGCCTCCAGGTGGAGCGGTGGCAGGCATGATGCCACAGGTGATCCCAATCCACACCAGAGGGCTAGATAAGGCACACACCTTCCCCAAACACAGTTACTAACACCATGCTGCCACTATTCATTGCGAAATGGGACATGCAGCTGCTCATGCTGCGCCTGGAAGTACAGAAGCAGGACAACCAGCCCAGGGCACAGGGAGTAGAGGGGAGGAGGAGGAGGAGAGGTCAAGCAAGGTGTGCACCAATCCCCAGAGTCAGGCCCTCAACCTGGACCCTCACTGACAGCCAGTTGGTCAACATGTACGGCCTCAACAGGGAGACCATAAGTGAGCTGCTCAACACAATCCAAGGCGCCATAGGGAGCAGGATTAACATCCAGACAGCTGTGCCCTCACTGCTAAAGCTAGCATTCTTCCTACAATTCCTAGGAACAGGCACCTTCCAGCACTTCGCAGCCATGATGCACAGCTTGACACAGCCAACATTTTGTGCAGTGTTGGTCCAGGTGCTGGATGCTCTCCTGCGACATGTCTCACACCACATCTCACTGCCCACCACCCCAGCACAGGTGCACGCCATGATGGCACAGTTCTATGCTGTTGCACAAATGACAAATGTCATTGCAGCCTTGGACTGTACCCATGTTGCGTCGGTGGCC
The DNA here is from genome assembly GCF_040938575.1 of Ambystoma mexicanum. Lineage (NCBI taxonomy): Eukaryota > Metazoa > Chordata > Amphibia > Caudata > Ambystomatidae > Ambystoma > Ambystoma mexicanum. The sequence continues at coordinate 1,500,098,380 of NC_090932.1, read as the reverse complement.
ACCCAGGAAGTGTACCGCAACTGCAAGCACTACCATTCTTTGAATATGCAGGTGACCTGCAATCCCAACCTGTACATCACCCACTGCTGTGCCTGCTACCCTGGTGCCACCCACGATGCCTTGGTCCTACGGAACAGTACACTGCCTGAATACATGAAGAGGCACACAGAACAACAGACGTGGATAGTGGGCGATGCACCTGACCACATGAGGGGGGGTATGTGAAAAACTCCACAAACTATGGCATGACAAGTCAATGTAAAAGTTGGAGATGCCCACCTCCTGCACCAATGTCTCAGTACAGCCCAGGGAACATGTGGAACAGTGGAAGGACCTTGTGTGTAATTCAACACATACTTTTTCTATCAGTTAGAGTCATAAATTGTAACAATACATTTCAATTATTCAAACATTTGGTATATTGAATCTCCTTGACGACTGTGGTATAATTCAAGCAAGGTTCTTTATTTTCAGAGACACACGTGGGTCATAACTTGTCCAATGCATTTCGGTCTTTTGACCATCTTCAGGGACTCCATTTTACAAAAAAAAACAGATAAGACCAGCTTTGTAACTCTATATGTGAAAAATAATGTCACATCTAAATTGTAATTTGTTTTCTGCATTATTTGAAGTTTAGATGTTTTTTACCTGACCGTTGTGTCAAGGTTAAAAGGAATGCCTCTGTCCTCTCGCGTTCTGGTAAGTATGTGGCTTACTTGATGAGGATCTTTAATTCTGATCCTGCAATAGTAGTGAGAAGGGATTCTTCTAAGTTTACTTCCTCTTTTCTAAACATGGTAACACAAACCACAAAAAACATGGAAAACCATTGTGGAAGGTTCCCTGCCTGATCTTGGTTTATTGAGCGTTCTCTCTTATATGTGATGGTTTTGACCTGCAATAAGGTAATTTTGTTAATAAATGAAAAAATAAGAAGGGCTCATTCAGTACGTCTCATAGACTATTCCCTACAGTCTATCTCCTTTACACTTACTGCGTTATCTTTGTGCAGCCATCTGACATCGGAGGAATCGCACGGGCAAGCTGGTCTTCCGTGTCAGTATGGCTTTATACTTTTGAAAATGTCGCCGGCTACGGCAATGTGATGACGTCATCACGTGTCGGCCGCTATTTTGGATTTCGGTAAACATGGTAAATTCAATGTGGTTCACATAGCTTATGCTTCTATTTAGATCTGGGCTTTTTTCAACAGTGGTCTAGACGGTTATACATATACAAATATCCATGTAAACATCTCTATGGATAATTTTGAATATGTGCATTAGTTCTTTTGAATATTTATATTCACATTTGAATTAAGTTTGGTCACAGTAGTAATGCACCTATACAGACCTTTGTATAAAAATACTTCTTTTGGTCCTCTTCTGAAATCTTAGAGGTCTCCCACTGATGTAATGGTAATACAGTTATGACTCTGTACTATATTCCTTCACAAGATGGTTAAAATTTACACATAACGTTATTCCCTTTTCAATTTACAGAAGATTTCACATTGATGTAATACAGTTATGACTCTATAACCTATTTTTTACAACGTTTCGCATTAATGTACTACAGTTGTCATAACATATTCTTTCACATCATAGTTACAATTTGCACATAATGTTGGTACATTTTCGTGTAGTTTCACAGAAGATCTGTACCATATTGCAATTGATCTATCATTCAATTCATGTCTAAAATATTGGTATCGCATGATTTATTTGCATGCAACTTCATCTCTTCAATAGTATGTAGGGACATGCCCTTCAAGTTACAATTTGTTCAACTTTCTGTTTAACAAATAGACATTGAATACACATGTTATTATATGGTTCAAAGAGTTCATTTTCATTGTGTCTCAGAATTTTTCACAATAACTTTTGCAGTTGACAATACAGTGGGGGATATTTTATGGTCACCGTAATCCCATTATTGATATATCATATTTCACTGAGTATTCTCTGTTTTAGATGTAGCAGGCAAAAATTGCATTCTTCATTCATGCCATTCGGATGTAATGAGTTCAGTGTGTCTATCCAGTATATCTCACGTTGATCCAAAAGTTTAAGGAGATTAAATTCTCCAGGCATTCTATTAATTACTTCTAGGATCTGAAATCTCATCTGTGATATTTGATGTTTGGCTTCCTGGAAGTGACGTGTCACTTGTGATTTAATTTTGCCTGTGCGAATGGTGGAGCGATGCTCGTTCCAACGTGTTTTTACTTTTTGTGTCGATTGTCCTACATAGTACTTGCCGCAGGGGCACTTGATATTGTAGACAATATTGTTACTGTCGCATGTTCCAAAACATTTCAGGTATATCTTTCTACCTGAGTTAGGGTGGAATACTAAATTGCCTTTGAATACAAGGCTACAGTATTGTAAGCATGGGAAAGTTCCACATCTTTTTATTTTCTCTGGTGGTCTAATGGTGTCACTTTTCCCAACCATACCTTTGAGGTTTCTGCTTCTACAGATCTCTGTCTTCGGCTGGGGCCTCCCTCTGGAACAGCCTCCCTACCACTCTAAAACTTGAGTAGAACCATCTTCGGTTCCGGAAGCACCTCAAGACCTTCCACTTTTCTTCTGCCTTCGCTCCCGCTCTCCACTGCTGATCTGTTCTCTCTTGGCACCGTGCACCTGGCCACCCTCTGTCCTCCTGGCCCAGGTACCTGCTCACCCTGCCACCCTCCTGCACTGCCGCTGGGCCACCCCTTGCACCCATGTATCTGTACCCATACAGCCCCCCTTTTCTTCCTGCACTTATCAGACCTACCCTGTCTGCTGCCTTAGACCTAGCACTTGCAAATTGCTGGCTGCACTACCACTGTTTGTTGCCTTTATTATTTATTTATTGTTATTTATCTGTTTCTCCTCTGCTTCGCACTTTGCACTTCTCCCTCCTTCCATGCACTTTTCTCCCCCCCCCATCCCATGCACTTGCGCGTTCTCAATGTCACTCGGCTTAGTAAGATCGCTGTTTTGTTCTCCCCTGCTCCCCTCCCTTGCCTTGTTGCACTCTGAAACACTTGTGTACGAGCGTGATAGAAATAAAATATCAATATCAATACTGTACACAAACACAGGGACATCTTTGTATAGTTCTCCTAACGTCCTGTCTCGTGCTAAGTAGTGCCAATGTTTTTGAATAATTTTATTGATTTTAGTACTTTGTGTGGAATACTTTGATACATAGATCAGCAGAGGTTGTTTCTTGTTTGATACTTTGTTGAGGGTGATCTCTCTCAGAATCTGCTGTACTTTTTCTAGTGAATTCCTGATTTCCGATTCTTGATACCCTCTTCCTTTGAATTGGTCTGACATTTCTTTCAATTGAGTGGTACAGTCTCTCATATCCTGGCCAATTTTCTTTATTCTCAACAATTGACAATATGGTCAGTTTCTAATAGTATTGGGAGGGTGGAAACTTGCATGTGTAAGAGGTTGTTTCTATTGGTTGGTTTGCGATAGAGGGTGGTTTGCAGTGTGTTTCAATATGCATTACTGTTACATGTAGGAAGTTGACACTTGTGTTGCTATGAGTTGTGAAAAACTGTATGCGGTCGTCAATGTTGTTCATGTAGGTGCAGAATTGGTTGAATTCTTCTAGTGTGCCCATCCAAATTCCAAGGAAGTCGTTTATGTACCTGTCCCAATATTTCACATAGTTATGCCAAACTCGGTGGTGTAAGATATGATCACTTTCAAATTTGTACATGAAATAATTGCCATAACGTGGAGCCATGGTTGCCACCATGCACATGTCAGACATACCTGGACGGTGAAGCTGATGCACACATTCAGTAGCAACTCCACACACACGATTACAGGTACCACAATGCAACATTTATATTCCAAACCAATGTCAAACGAAGCACCACATTGCATCACATAGCATCAACCTTGCCAGTACCACAGCCCGCAATGCAGACCTGCTCCCCCAGAAGCCTAGGGAGGGGCGATAGGAAACCCACCAGGACACATGCATGAGAGAAATAAACTGTCACAAGACAGCCACAATGTCAGCCTGACATGGCACTGACAGACATGACATAACATCCCCCGCAAGGGAACAGGGTGCATGTTAAGTAAATACAATGCACAAACATTGAAAAGACACATGCCATGCAATGAAGCCCCATAAGCATGCACATAGCGCTATGAAACATTTGCCTGTCTATAGGCGCTTTATAAATAAACAATACCATACCATACCACATAATATCCACATAATGTCCATTGCCCTGATGCCGTGAAAGGCCACCCCACACAATACACTGTGACTCATGGTTGTGCCTCTCTCCATGCAGGTGACGCTGAATACCCGCAGTTGCCCTGGCTCATGACACCTGTGCGTGATCCACAAACACCATAGGATTTAGCTTACAGCCAAGCTCACAGCAGGACCCCTGTGTGCATAGAACTTACCTTTGGCCTCATGAAGGCCATTTTCCGCTGCCTGGTCTGTACAGGAGGACCTCTGATGTACACGGCAGAAAACGTGGGTAAAATAGTTCTTGTGTGTGCCATGCTGCACAATATCTGCCTCCAGTGGAATGTCCCTCTATCCCCTTGTTAGTAAATACCTGGGTATGTGAATGTTTGAAAAACTCAGATGGTTGGGTTAAGGGGTACAAAGCACACACCTTTAAAGGAACGAGAAATCTTCTTTTGCTTGAATTATTTTTGATGCCTGCTCTCCTGAGCTGAGACAGCACTTGGCTGACTCTTAAGGAAATTGATCCTAGGAAACTAGCATAAGTATCTGACTCATGGGTAGCCAACACGGCCACTCATAAGGATTTGGGGCTACTCACAAAAAGGAGAAGGGAAAGCAGCACAAAGGTGAGAATAACAACATTTCTAATTCCAACTACCCAGAAGAGGTCCACAAACATCATAAGGGTAGATCCCATGGGAAACCTAGTGAACCCTATGCTGCCCAACCATAGGGAGGTCAGCAGAAACCCCCATTGCAGAGAGCATTTGGGAAATGTGTTGTCTGTCGGTCTATGGACCATGTGAAAGGGGATCCCAGATGCAAGGGTAAACCTGCAGGGGTCAACACTGCCTCCTTAGCCTTCATCCCTGAGGAAGAAGTTCAAATGGCTAGTGCACAGTTTCACTTCCACTTCACTTTCACTTTCAAGCCAGTGTCCCTGGGTCTGTGTGAAAACCAGAATATGGAGGTGCATAGGTCCATTCCAGATAGCACCAAAGGGTATCATATGGACAGTGTTCTTGTGAATGGCCAGGAGACTCCTGCCATGAGAGAAACAGGTGCCAGCAGAAAAGTGGAGGAGGAATGTTTTTTCAAACATTAGGATGTGGCTAAGGCAACAAAAGGTCCCACTAGATTTGCTCGAGGCCCTGTCCAAATGGTTCCAATTCTACCAGCTCTCATTCAGTGCAACCATGTGACAGTAAGGATCCCTGTCAGTGTGCAGAATGAGGTGCCTGGGACGGTCCTGTTGGAGAATGACTTAAAAACTCTAGGAGTAGTGTCCAGTACCCCCAGGCCTTCCAGTAGGAAGAAACAGGAACACACCAAATTGGCTAGTGGGGCAGCCTTAAGAGACCACTGCGAGCCTGTGGGACCCTCTATAGAGAACCCCACTTTAAGTCCTTATGTTAGTAAGCTAATCTCTAACCTCTAACAAAGGCAAATTCAACACTAGAATATTAGGGAAATGGGAACCCCAACCAAGCTCCATCATTGCCACTCCAATTCTAAAGTCTTTGACCCACACTGCTTCTGAAGAAAGGGTGGACAGACAAAGTGGACCCTTTTCGAGGCCTGTGAGAACTGGTGATTCTCACAACTGGTGGAAAACCAGGAAAGGTAGGTCTAAGGCTAAACACCTTAAGACTGTTGGATCTTCTGCTGAATACTCCAGTATAAATCCTAGTGTTAGTACGGAAACTTCTAAACCAGGTTAAATGATATCTAAGAGGAAGTGGAAGCATATACCTTGCTTGACCACAACCCCTCCGACTAAGATACCAGAGACCCAACCTGCTCATGTAAGAGAGGTGGTGAGGAATCATGGAGGCCACTCTAGGTCTAAGGGCTTTCTTTCTAACTAAGAACCCCTTGAAAAAGCCTATTGTAGGTTCAGATGTGCAACAGGAGATCCATCATGGGGAGGATTAAATCCTCCCGTCCCTTAGTCTGGGGGGAACGAGTGTTAGGGAGAATTCTCATTTCTGTGCTAATTCCCTTCAACCATAGAGACTGCCAGCTCTTTTGCTGGACTTAAGACTTTTTACATTTAACTCCTGAGTGAGTGGGACCTTTTTCTCACCCTCTCATGTGGTTTGACCTGATTTGAATTATGTGTTTTCACTGTTTTTGGAGTCTGACAAACTCCATAGGCATCTATGTTTTGTACGACGACACACAGCACCTTCAGTGCAGTGTCACAGAGAAATGCTTTAGATTTCTTGTAAGGTTTAAATACCTTTTCTTGTGTGAACTACTGTTCCCAATTAAAGGGAAATTGACTTTACTTACCTTTTCTCTTTGTAGGTCCAGCACACCCCATCTTATGCCGAGTGCTGGGGGTTACCTATTAGCCCATAATCCTACATTCTCATGCACCATTTATTATGTTACCATCACTATTAAATTTGCTAGTGCCAGTGGTTTAATTTTCCTACCATTGTGCTTTTCTACTGCATACTGAATCCTCAGCTGCAGTACAGCACCCATGGGTGACCATTTTGTAAAATGACCCTGTCTTCTTTTTTCAACATTTTCTGATTGTGAGATCTTTCTCAGGTTTTACTCTGTGCTTTGAGCCAGGTTTGAGCCCGTTGTTCATTTTGCCTTTGGCCAGCTTCAGCCCCGAAACCCGCCTCTGGCTCCAGTGTGTCTGAAAAGGCAGGATGTGAGGGAGGTTCCTGAAGCTCCCCTGGCCTTTATCTCTAGGAATGCCTGAATGCAACCAGTCCAGGCAAGGGTTTTGGGACTAGAGGCAGAGTCGACCACTGGGAGAAATATCCAATGAAGAAACCATGAACAAATCTTGCTGCATCCTCCTGGACCTTCGAATTGTCCAGTGAAGCCCTGTTGCTGTGCTGAAACTCCTTTTTCCCTTGGGTTAGTGGGACCAACTAACCCCAAGACGATCTCCACAGGACCATTTTCCCTGACTGGCTGTACTTCTTTGCTGTTGCAAGAACCGAGTGCCTGGGGTCGAGTAGTCGAATGCAACATCTGTAATCCGGCCAGAAGCTCCAAGAGTCTTCTAAGGACCCTCCCGAAGCAGGATGACCAGAGCTTGAGTCCCCTCACCAGAGTGCAGGAGCCAAGGAAGGAAGGACGCCCAACCAGTATCCTGGATCTGTGAAGGTGCTGTTTATTAAGTGCTGAAACCGCAAAGTGCGGCTGAACCGAAAAGAGCATGTAGCTGCCGATGAGCTGGAACACGGGGGTCTGTACCGCTGTAGCAGGACAGAATCCAGCTGGACCACTCTTACTCAAACCAGAGGTACTGTTTAGACTGGGTTACTTACCTCATTGTCTTTTAACTGTGCTTTTCTCAGTTGGGAATTTCAGTGGCTTGCTTTTAGAGTGGATTCCAACTCTCCTATCACAGGCTTAACAGCGTGTGACCCTACAGGTGATATTTTAACAAACTCTCTAATCTTGTGCAAGCCTTTGATTCTAAGAAGTGCCTCAGCTCCATAGACTGTCATAGACTGTGCTCCATTTGACTTTGGCTGTCCTGGCTCCCCGCAGACTCTTCTAGCCCATTGACTTTGATATTGTTCGCACCTCATAGGTGGTAACATGTTTTAGACTGTTATTGCTGGGAAAGGCTTGTCTAGATTTCATTGGAAGATTTAATCGTTAACCGCCCTCACATATATTGAGAACCCGTTTAACCTTTTTCCTTCATTTAACCTTTCTTTTCTGTAACCTCAGAATCTGCAAAGTAACTAGTGTGATATATAAATGCCATTACTGTCCTTGTGACTGATGTCACCTCAGGGTGTAGGAATTGTGTAAGAAGCATATCCAAAGATTATCCACCAACTGGTTTTGATTCCGAAAAATTATTTTTAAAGTATATTTTTACTATTACACACATTGCCTTTTTAAATAATACTTATTTAAAACAGGATGTTAAATAAATAAATAACGATTTATAACTGAGACCTTAAGTGTAAGTGTTACTTGGTTACTTGTATTGGAGAATTTCATTGCTACAGCTCACATTTACCCCTCTTGAGAGGGGCAGCCTGGCTGCTCAGTCACACTACCAACTTGTGTAGTACAGACCTATACCAAAAGATGGGTTACCTAATACCAACCAGATAAGTGGTGTGTAGTCTCACACAGTGTGACTGCACCACTTCTTACCTAACACTCCCCTGATGTGGACATGCCACCCCCGAGGATGAGGATGCAGTGCCTGTGACAGACTCGTCTTCACGCTTTGCTAGAGACGACGTCAGGGATGGCCGACTGGCTCGCCAGAGACTGATTGACAATTGTTTTGGAGACATTCGCATGGCACATGCCATGCACCACTATTAATAAACACTACCATGACACCACCAAACCAATCCATCCTCCAGAGGCTGGACGATAAGGAGAGTTGGCAATGGAGATGGACACACACACTCACTGCACCTCCAGGCCATACACGATTGAATGCAGAGAGACACCCGCAGGATCATTAGGTCAATGGAGAGAAACTAGACACAGGCGGCTTCTAGTACTGCCTTCCTGACGGTCTATGGCCAGCGAGTCAGGGAGCTGACAGAGGCGATTTTTGCATTTCCAGAGTCGATACAACAGTGTATTGAACTCACTCTGCAACACATCCAGGGGCCATGGTCCATACCTTCAAGCTCAGCCACACCCACTGAGAGGTCACAGTCCAGCACACCTGGGCACCTGTCTGAGCGTCATTTGGTGTCAAAATCAACAACAGAAGCTCTGAGGGAGAAGAGGCCATGGGAGTGACAGTGAGACACCTTTTGCCCACAGTGGGCATGCTGGGGTGTTGGTGGTGGGAGGGGTGAGGAGGGATAGTGTGTGAAGGGTGTTGTTAGGGGGAGGTGGCTAGTGCGTGGGTGTGTTGGTGGTGGGAGGGGGAATGGGGGATAGTGTGCGAGAGTGTTGGTGGTGCGAGGGGGAAGGGAATAGTTAGTGCACTTGATTACATTAAAATAGTTGAACTCAAATGCAAGGGCATTCCTCATTGTGTCGTGGTGTGGTGAATGGGATGGGGGCTCTGCAGAGGGTCAGGGTGTGGCCCTACATCACCCTGTGGCACTTGGCGTGATTCCTCCTAGGTGCTAATGGATGCCCTGTCAGCAGGTATGTTCTCAGTGCCAGCCACTGCAGCTGGCATTGTGGGTGCAGTAGGCGTGGAGGTGGTCTTGGTGGCACGTGGGGTTGGTGCAGGGCCTGCGCTGCCACCAGCAGGCTTGGCCTTGCTGCGTCCAGGTGCAGCATTGGTGGTCCTTGGTGTAGCATGTGGCCACATTTGAGGTGGGGTGGTGGTGGTGGGCCTTGAGGGCCTGGAGGCGGCACTTCCTGATGGTCCTACCACCTCATCCTCCTCAGATTCTTCCAGAGCTGTGTGAGTGCCTTTAGGGATCATATGAAATGTCAGATATGGTGCCTTCCAGTAGGTTGGCATGCAAGACATATACGCTATGGTACAGAGTGGCACCCTACACATTTGGGTAATGGGCATGGATGTTCAGGGGACATTGCATGTGGGCACAGCATTGCGGGAATGGTTGCAGCTATGTGTGTGCCTGTGTGTGGTCAAAGTGGCATGTGCATGCAGGGGCAGCTGACTGGGTAATCAATGCATGCATGTGGTCCTGCAGGGTCAGGCATGTTGTGGAATGCTCTCATGGCCAAGTGCTGACCTACAGGCACAGCCTTATTTATAGCAGCACATGGGAAGGTCATATGTATTCATGCCCCCACGTCCCCTCCCCTGGTGATGCACGCCTTGTGGGTGTGGTGGCTTCATCTATGGTGCTGAAAATACATTGAATGTGCCTTATATGTCTGAGCATGTTTGAACCTCTGTACTCACTCCCACAAGTTTATCTAAAGCTTACATTTTTGTCACACAGAAGCAGCGCCATGGCTCTAGGGGACGCTGCTGGGCAGGCAGCAATGTTGGACTGTGGTGTTTTGTATTTGGCTTGCTGCACCCATGTCAGTGGAGGGGGACATGTACTTCCATGGGGCTCGTCTGCCATGCCAGCATGGGGCAGGCCAACTGGGTCCGCCACATGTTGGTGTGACTACTGCCACATGTTGGTGTGACTACTGCGCAGTGTCGTGATTGCTGAAGCTGAAACCAAAAAAGTGATGGCTGAAAGGTTTTGAATTAATCTGAATCACTTGCATTGCTCTGGACAACCTTCCACACCACCATTTCTTTGCGCGTCTACGCCACTGCAAAAGGGGTCCTGCCATATGCAAATCAATCAGGTACTGCCACCAATGGGAGCAGTCCTGCCCGAACTGCTAGGCCAGGTCCTCTCTGCACCGAAACACAAACAACCCCAGACATGTTTCAGCCTTGTTGGCCTCCTCAGTAAGGTGCAGCTTGGTTCCCTATGGTGCAGCGAGCAGGGGACCCACGTCTGGGCATCCCCTCTCTCACATAGAGAGACGAACTGAAACCAAAAAGTAATGGGTGGAGGGTTTTGAATTAATCTGAACCACTGGCATTGCCCTGGGCAACCTCCCATATCACCGTATTTTAGCCTGTCTGCGCTGTTGCAAAAGGGGTCCAGCCATATGCAAATCAGTCGGGTACTGCCACCAATGGGAGTCTTTCGCCTTCTGTAATGGCTTGGCAGATGAAGAACGATGGTCTGGAGGGTTGCCCAGAGCAATTGCAGAGGTTAAGTTCATTCTAAACCTTCCAGCCATCACTGCTTTGTTTTTGCGTGGTTACTCATGCTCCACAATCCTCCTGGCACACGGTGCACCAGCGGAGGTGGGGGGAGGCATTGCATTTGGTTTGGTAGCTTGCCACGCCTTCACACTGCAGTACTGTTCAGCACTTGGGCCCTTGCCCCTTGGTTGCTCTGGAGGGTGGCTGATGTGGCACTCCGTCACTTCACCCTGATTTGCCCGGCCCAGCTTTTGGGTCTGCTGGCATGTGTCCCTGTCAGGTAAGGCATCTTGTGCTAGGCTGCCATATATGCATGGTCATTTGCTGTGTGGAAGGGGGGGGTCGAATCACCTCCTGGCTGCTGGCACCCACCTCCACTCCACCGACTCCCTCGATGCCCTCCATGTCAAGGATGCTGCTACACTTCTCCTCCCATGGTGTCAGGACTAGGGGCTTGGTCGTACCACCTCCAGTTGCCATGGCCTCCTGCCAGTGTTGGGAGAGAGGTCCATGCACCTTGACCCTGAGGTCGATCCACCTCTGCAGTCCTTTGCATCACGGGGGACACTGCCCAATTGCTAGCCAATGACAGTTTTGCGCTGGCCTGCTCCTCACATTGGGCTACTACCTTATCTGTGATGATTACCAGTTCTCTGTTGCTGAATTTGGGCTTTCTGAGGCGGATCTCTGGCACCTTCCCTCGGGTCTGCTCCTGAGACATGTTGCCTGTGAGTTTCAGGTTTGGATGGCTGCGGGAAGTGGGTGATTCAGAGTTCACTCCAGGTTGTGATTCGGTGCTAACACCGCCGCTCGTCCCGGCAGTAAAAGTAATTCCACTCGGCAGAAATTAAGCTGTAATACTGCCCAACTCATGATGAGGCCTGAAGTCTTTAAACTGGTTTCAACATAAACCAAGCATTGTGTAATGTTCGCCCTCTGAAACAGCAACACATTCCATACCAATTCCCCAAAACGACTTTGTTTACTATTATCCAGTACATTAAGGGGTGGGTCTTCAAGGATTGTGATACCTGAACATAACAAATTCCTGTCACAACTCTAAATGTCCCCTCGTAAGCATTGAGACCGAAATCTTGTTCGGATACTTCTGGACAGGAAATGCTGTCAATTGCATAAATATCTGTTGTAAAGGTGTTCATCCAGATGGCCTTTGTCAGTTACACTTTACTGCAGCACTTACCCATGCGCCTCCAGATGTTCTATTGAATGTATTGAATGACTTCGGTTCACCACATGTCGTCTCCATTTGCTTGCCTGCTTTCTATGAGTAGACCTGCCACTGGCAGGAAGAAGTGGACATCCGAATTATAAAATGATGCTTCACCTGCAATTTAAAGAATTGTGGTGTTCATTTCTGTCACATTTCACCTGCTCTTATTTTATTCATTTTGAATTGTGTTCATTTTATTTTGATTTGAACAAGTACCTCATGCTAACCAGTTGCTTCTGCGAGCTCAAGAGGGATGCATGGGGGAAGATCAGTTGGGCATGTCAGAGCCAGGCTCGGAGTGGCCTATAGGGCAACAGGGCAATGCCCGAACCAAAAATGCAAAATGCAGTGGTGGGGCATTTTTTGGTTCAAAGTGAGACACTTTTTTGGCCAATGTGGGTGAGTTTGATGAGTTATTTCACAATGCGGCTTGTAGTTTTGACCATTGTTGCTGAATAAATAACTTTCGAAAAATCACAATTTGCATCACATTTGATCAAAGCTTCCCCTTGGGTACTATTCAAACAGTCTGGCACAAAAGGAATGAATTGACATTTGCAACGGTGGGCCACTTTTACATTGGTGTCTGAGACAGTTTAATGCCCCAGTCCGACCCTGGCCAGAGGTACGAGAAGATCAAGAAACAAAATGGGTACTATGACAGAGCCCCCCGCCTGAATCAGGGGACATCTAATGGGGTATCCAAAGGGACCTGGTGCTTTCACAAGCTAGTAGGTGATGGGTCATGGTATGTGGAGGATTCCCCCGGACACTCCCACTTAGTCACCAACTCAGGCCAGGCAGCAGTAACACGGAGCCAGCTAAGGATGCGGTCGCCTGAAGTATGACAGCTCCCAACTCTGAGAATCTGGACCAATATGGCACCAGTAATACAAGCTTCTCCCCATTGCCAAAGAGAAGCACTTTATATATTCTTGCAGTAGATCATGTTATAACCACTGGCCCTTCACAAGAATAAAATACTGTGAACGAGGAAAAACATATAGAGAAGGAAAATAATCTTTTTGTGGGGCCCAAACATCTGCTTGAACATCAGAGGCACAGTACAAATTATATTTGCACGCTCACTCAGCGAACATACTCAGACATATAAGGCACATTCCATGTTTTTCCAGTGCAGGCACACTATGATCTACTGTATTACACACACAGCACATCAGATGCAGGAAACGATGCAGCATTAACTTCCCTGTAGAGCAAGCACAGAGGGGATCCTGCAGGGAAATGATGGTCCATCAAAAAATGCTTTCACTCCGATTACCTTGAAGAAAAACACCTGGGGACCCTGGATACACACTCCATAATATGTCTACACCAGGGGGGAAGAAAGAGGAGAACAGGGCAGTTCAGGAGAGCAAAGTGCAGTGCAGTGCAAAATGGTGGGTCAGCCATTTAAAGACTTTGCCCAGCATCGAAATCCCAAAGAACACACAGGTGAACCATTTAGCCACAGTCAATCAGAGCTTAACACTCATTCACATTCAAAGGTGCAGACCCTCACAGGAAGCCCAACCCCAGGGAAAGGGTTTGCAAATTGGAGACAGGAGGAGGTTGAAGACCAGAGGGGGAGATAAGAGGTTGGATTGAGAGTCAAGTCATCAGCTTGAATTGGGAGTCAAGGTGGAGTTGGATTGGAATCATCCGCAGGTGGAGGTTCAATAAGAACATTGGGAGGATTAGCAGGAGGCTAGCAATGCCATAACTAGCAGGCGTAGGGAGGCATGAGAGGGCATGTGTAGCCCAAAGCAGGGGGTAGGGGCGAGACTCTGTTGAGAACATGCCACACCTACGGTGGGACGGAGAACAAGCATGTGGAGTGGCAATGGAGAGGAGCAGGAACAGGGCATGTGTGGAGAGATGTTTCAGATGGAGGTCAGGAACCATAGAGAGGGAGGTGGTGGAGCCCTCTTAAGCTCGTCGGTGGCAACTTGGTAAAGCAATCACAGTTTGCTCTGTCTCAAAGTAGCAGAGAAGGTCTACTACTATCTATAACTCACAGCAGAGACACTGGGAAGCAGATAGAAACCATGTGAACTTTAAAGGAACACGGACACTGATGGAGCTGTTTAGGGGAGACTATCCTGGCACCTTACATTTTAAGTAAGCTCCAGAAGAGAGCCTTTGTGTGTTAAAAGTTTTAAAAAAACATTTGTACCTACTTTTTGTGTGTAGCCTCTTTTTGGACCCCACTCGGCAATATGACAGCATAAATAGTGGAGAATGAAAAATGGGGGATATATCTGTTAAAGTCCCCTACATGGCAAGGGCCTCATTACGAATTCTGTGGTATCTGGGTGATAAATCTACCCAGATACCACCAATCTATTACTGTTACTGCCACTTGGTCCGGTTGTATAACTTCTGGATTACAAGTGGCGGTAGGTGGTGTAAGACCCCGTTTATTTTGAGTCCATAAGACTCAATGGGGGATTTTGGTGGAATTACCACAGAAGTAATTCCAACCATGGTAATTCAGCTGAAATTTGGTGGAAGCCCGCAGATTTACCTCCAGCTCATAGCTGGAAGTGAATTCTCCAATTTTCCATACCACCACATCTTACCCGCACCGCCCAACTTGTAATGAGTCCTGTGGGCCATCTCCGTACAAATGGAACCATTTAAAGTGGGACATTCTTCCAGGTGCCAATTACATTTTGAAAGTGGTGTTGCTTTTTCCACTTTTAATGTGTTGATGTGGGAAACGAGGTTTCTCATATCTTTATGTATATTTTCTCAGCAAAATGATGTTAATGATTGAAATAAAGCATTTAATGCCACCTTTTCCCCGGTCAGTGTCACCCTCATGAAAGTCTGGTGGACTGATACACTGTCTGTGATGTTTCTAATTGACTATGAGCAGCTACAACATCTCCCTCCACTGCAAACTGCACTGCATTTGATGTCAACACATTGAAGCAAATGTCAGAAAATAGAAATACCTCACGTAAAAATATATGGGAGAGGCACGCCCTGTTCACATGTCAGACATGAAGAGAAATGTGGTGTAATTAGAAGCTGATTCTTCAAATAGTGTTTATTGATCATCACAATGTTAATGTCCATAGAGGGTTTTGCATGTTCCAATTGAATAATTAAGTATCGTTGATGAATATATGACATTATGGATGTTCCAAGATATTTATTTAATAGGAGGAGCATATGTTTCTAATTCTGCCAGAATAAACCATAATATGTCTTATGTTTTAATTACATCACTGGTATGCACTAGGGTCAAGTGGGGACAAGAGAAGAGCAGGAACGCCCCGAAATGTCCCTGTGTCAGAGGTTGAATCACAGGAGGGCCACTGAGATTGGCTTGATCTAGTTTTTGTGTAAGTGTGCATGGAAAATTCACCTTTGTAATAATAGTGCATGACCACTTTAATTGCACTGTAATGGATTCAAATATAATAAGAGACCATGATTCCTTTTAATTCATGTGTTGTGCCAATTGTATTGCGACACTACATGCTTTGGCTAAAAACATTATCATCAAAATATCGAGCTTGGCCCTTTCTGAAGATTCATAGTTCACAGCCTAGAGAACAACATCTGTAATTCATAAAATAGCATTAAATGCATAGCTTGCTTTCACAAAGGATACGCACAGCAACACTTCTTTTGCATCTCACTAGCTTTCTGTGTTGTGCAACCTCTGTACTCACTCCCACACGAGTGATTAAGCTCATGGAAAGCTTTCATTGTTGTCACACAGAAGCAGTCATGTTCATGGGAAACGTGCTCATTTGAATTGATCTTTCAATCTTTCAGCCCAGTAGACTGCACCTTGTTTTTATAAATCCCCTACTGTTTAAGGGTTTGCTCTCCATCACCATTGCCTATGAACTTTTGTTTTTAGATCAAGAAGTTCATTGTAGCTCGTCTGTGTTGCTCCTCCACAAAGTGCCCCGGCAGAGAGGATTTCATCAGTTTGGTCCTGATATTGCTCTTGTGTTCAGTTGCACATTGAATTGCTGTTATTTTCCCACCAATGTATTGTAATCCACATTGATATGTTGACATTTTCACTATCACATTTTAACATTGTATAGCTGTCCTGTTTTGGGGTGGATCGTCCCCTCTCCCTTGATCACTCTGCAAACACTGGACAAGGTAAGGCTTTTTCTACATACCTAGATATATTCGTCGCATCACATTCTTAGGTTCGGTTGTTATCTAAATGTCCGACAAACTCCCTCATCTGCGGAAAGCTTAGATTGCCTGGGTGGGAAAGGCAGAAGGAACATTGTGCTATAACAAATGACAAAACCAAGAAATTAAAGAGGTTCTGGAACAAAAGTGGAAAAGAATGAGCTGCTCTAAAAAAAGGTATTAAGAACAAACAGATAAACATAAAAGCATCAGACAAGGTAGCGGTGATTGTTATGAATACTAGGGACTACATTCCCGAATGCAAAAGACTATTTACAAACCAACGACAGTCAACCCCTCAAAGACGTTGCCGGTTTTAATGCATGATAAAGTCGCAATTGCATTAGAATAAGGTCCATTTTCATCTCAAGGATCACACTTTCTCACCCCTATCTAGGGCAATCCCACATCAGTCCTAAAAAACATACAAAGTGAGATCGCCTTACAGGGAGATCAACAGTCTCTGGCCTATCAACAGACCTTGAACCCCATTTTAAATATGCAGACTGTTTCCTAAGGAATGAAACACCCCAAATTAGGTTTTTTGTTAAAACAGTGTTTGTGTGATCACTGTGATAGAAGACCCAATATAGTTCTAAGGAACTGTAACTATTCAGTATGGGGGTCACTCAATGCCAGGATGCCCCACACTGGGCATAAAAGGGTCATCGAAGCAATGGTCAAAAGAAGAAAACGAAATAGGACATTCCAAATGAATTCATGAGAGGGTGCACAGAGGTGACCCTAAAAGGAAACTGTTTCCAGTTCAGTGGCCCTACAGTTGGCAGGAACAGCTATGGGGCGATGCCGCCAACTGCATGTGGAGTATTCTGAAGAGAAGATCATGTGTGGCATGGACAGCAATCCATACAAAGGCAAGTTACACGTATTCAAAAGGTAGATCAATGACATATACCCTGACCCCCTTATCCCCTCCTCTCACCTCTCAGCTCATTTCTTCCCCTACTTACCTCTCCCTTCCTGCTCCTTTTCCTCTTACACCTCCTCCCCTCCTCTTGCATCTTCATTCTATTCCCCATCCTGTCTCCTTCCTCCTTCCCTTCTTCACCCTCTCCTTTTCTCGTGTATCTTCATAGGCAAATTGTTCTACATACTGTTTCATTGGTTTGATTCATGTGTTGTAATTTGTTTCTACTGTTATCATCTTCTATATATTCTGTTGTTATAATGTAAAGCGCTTTGGCGTAAAGCGCTATATAAACATAATAAATACAAATGCAAATACACATACCAGAACAAGGCACGGTAAGGGTAAAGAAGCTACATCATTTGAGACATGGTTAGATGCACAGATCCGTACATACACTTAGCAAGTATTTTACAGAAGCCTGGATATTAAAGTCCCAGGTTAAACCATTTTTCGCAAACTGTAAAACATGGCAGTGAGACCATCGATGAAACTGACAGAGGATCATTTGTTGTTGCACTAGGACTCCTTTCATGCAAAATCCCTCGGGCCTAACCTGCTATATGGAGCGTGTATACACCTGCACAGGAGGAGAACCAAGAGATGTGATCATGCAAGAGAAGATGACATTATGAAGCAAGAAACGGAGACCAAGAGGGTGCCATGGGAGACTAAGCGCTATGGTGATAGAGGGGGCTTATGACAGCAACTGAAAGGGGAGCCTGCAAAAGAAAACCAAGAGGATTCCAGCAAACTGGCTTTCGTAGAAACCTACACCTATTTGTCAATTCTTAGCAAAGACGTCATTACTAAGCATAGCAAATCCTGAACAGCGGAGAAAGCAAAAGTGAAGGGCCACTATAGAAGAATCTCATCCGCAGCGATACAAAAGCAAAGATGACCCAGGGTCCTGAGCCGGCAACCAGAGAGTTATGGGGTCTCCCGAAGGCATTGAAGACTTCCCCTGTGGGACATGTAGAGTATGTGCCCCTGAAGAAAGTCATTGACCTGGCCAAGCTCTGGCAACAACGACAACATACTAATTGCCCTCCACAATTGTCATATACTGTAGCTGATAAACCGCCCACGTGGGAAGAAATATATTGACAAGCCCATTCACAAAAATTCAAGACCTGGGTTATTAGTCAAAGGTTTGCATTAGGAATAGAGCGAGGACGGCACCACTTTTAACCCACTATGGAACTACTGCACATAAACAATGATATAGAATGGACAGTTATTTAACAAAGTCTCGGGAGGATAGCTCAGGGGAACCTGCTCGCCTTGCAAGAAAGACGACACGGAGCAACACAGGTTCGATCCCCGTGTCCGCGCTTTGAAACCTCTGGGTATTAAGCACGTTATTAATAACCTATCATCATCAAATGTAACATATAGGTGAAAGGATAGAAGAGAACATATTGATCAAGTGAAGCCATCATTATTTTCCAACACACAGCTACACAATAGGATTAAGTAAAAATGTTGAGTGGAACAAGCATTAGATACATATTGGTCATCATTAAATGAGTCATTTTTTGGTGGGTTTTTTTCATGCTTTTTCATTTTTTTAAATGTTGGAATTTGTAAGCTACACCTCCGAAAGCAATGTGTTTTGGAAGTATATGAAAATATCCTGGCTACAATTCTTTCCAACTCACAAATGGAAATGTAATTAAGTGAATACAGAAGGTACACCAGATATGCATCATCAGAGTAAGGTTCCTAGGCCAGAGGAAACGTAAATAATGAATAGCACATTCTTGGAGCTGGGTTCTATTATAGGATCCACATATTTTTCGCAGACAACATACACAAGGTAAAGCAACACACCGACAGCCCCAAGCATACAACAAATGTCGCACCCACACCAGCCTACATCTTCACCAAACGCATGGGCTTTGATGGAAACGTCTGGCAGTGGGTCTCCTCCTACCTCTTCAAGGGAGATCAACCCACAACAGACCAGAGCACTGCACAGTAAACTGTGGAGTTCCACAAAGCTCCATCATGTCCCCTGCCATCTTCATCCTCTATATAGAACCTCTAGGGGCATTCCTCGCCAGCACCGCCATCAAGACACCAGTATGAAGATTACACACAGCTTTGCCTAAAGATCAATTTCATCAATAACATCCATCAGCTCAAACAGTACCTGTCCCTCATCCAAACCTGGTTCCCAGTGCCTAACTGATGCTCAGCCCCACAAAGACCGAATTAATTCTCATGGGAAACAAACCAAGCATGCCCATACCTGAACTCTCACCGAATGAAAAATCTATCGGCTTTTCCGTCAAATGGGACTGCTCACATTTAAAATACAATGCCAAAAAGACTAAAACAGCACAGTACCAGCTCACACTCTTCTGCAAAGTCAAGGCTTTCATCCTGCCCTGAGATGCTGAACAATTGTCCAAACCCTGGTTATTCCCCACCATAAAAGCAGGAGTCCCGGGTGCCACCTTAGCCTCTCTAAATGCCATCCACCATGATGCACCAAACTTCATTACAGGACTAAGAACATCTGACAGCATCACCCCATCCTTCATAAGCTGCACTGGATATCCCTCCAAGCATGCATCATGTTCAAGACATCATCCATCACCCACAAAGCAGTCACAACCAAAGCTCCACCCTACCTGGCTGAGAACTTCACTATCTCCTGGACCCAACACACCACCAAATGTCATAACATCACCCATCGCCGGACTGGAAACAAATCATTTCAGAAGGGAAGCAATTGGGCCTACAGACAATGCGCAAGATTCGCAAAACATTTTGGGCGCAATCTCATCACTCAAATGTGCTTTTTCACCCCATGTCTGCGCATTTAATTGCACATCCCGAATTCACAAATGGGATGCACTTTTAAACCCGCAGGAATGACGGTCACCCTCTGTGCCATTTGGAAACAGGAGCAGGAGGAAGGGCAAATCATTACAGGGTTATTTCTGACCCCATCAAGATGTTTCCTTCAAGTGAGACAGCTTTTATTGAAATCCGCGGCTGTCCCCCTTATTTCCATCCCCCAAACAGGGATGAACATGCTTTATCTTTTATGAGCATTTCACAGAGACGGGCCTGCTTCTGTGAAATGGGCTCCTGACAACCGTGTCATTACCGGGAGTCTGTCAAAACATTAGTGTCGGGAGCTCGCTCCCCACACTGATGCATGGGAGGGGGCTGGTTAGCGCAGCTTAGCGCTACTGTCCAGCCCCCTCTGGAAATACGCAGGTCACTTTTAAGAATAAGGCGACCTGCGCATTTCCAAAATTAGCGCAAATCAAACAAGCACATTCTGTGCACTCCTTTCCTCTGCCTTTTGTGAATCTGCTCCAATGTCTCTGGAACAAGTTACCAACGCAGATAAGTCTACCCCCTCCATCCTAAACTTCAGGAAGGACCCGAAGACCTTCTCTATAAAGAGCAGCTCAGGAATTGCTGATCTCTCCACTCAACCCTACCTCTCTCCCTCCCATACTCCCCCTTACCCATTCTAGCTACTCTGCTAACCCTGCACCCTACTTGCAACCCCAGTAACAGCACCCTGTTCCCAGCTAGATTTACACTACACATAGTATAAGCATTCAATTTCTCCTTGACATGAGGCTTAACCTCCAACTTCCCAAATAAAGTTCGAGTGGAAAGGAAAGTATAGGCATGTCAGAAAGACTTAAATATGGCCCTCGCTATATATAGTCAACGATAAACCACAAGAACCATTTTCCATATATCTCCATGCAATGGTAATGGCGGCGTAGAAAAAGAATGAAAGAGCGACAAGAAAAACAAGGTCAGGCGTCCATGTGAATGAGTGTATCAAGGGTGATCTCTCCCAAAGCAAAACAACAAACTGGGAACTAGAAGTATCATGCCTTTTAAAAGACGGTTTAGTACCGGATATGGCAAGATGCCTGCCGGCCCTACACACTTGCTCCTCCACTGGCGGGCAACCAAGCTGTCCTCCCCACTGATGGTGATGGACAGGGGTGAACTGGGAACTGAAAGAGGCCCTGGAAATATTTACTGGGGACCAAAAGAGGCCCTGGAAATAATGTTAAAAGTGGCCCCGTTTGACACATTTATAGCAAACCCTATGCTTTTCCTATGAAAATGTTTTAAAATTCCACACAAAAGAGGCCCAGTATGCAGAGGCCCACCGGGAAATCTCCAGAGTTCCCTATAGGCCAGTCCATCCCTGGTGATGGACACTTAAAAGGTAGCAGCCCGTCACAAGGGTATTCATCACGTTCGGCGAATGGCAACTTTGCTGCATTGTTTGCTGCTTTTTTAACCACAAACAGGTATATGGTAAATCAGGGTAAGGTAAAAAGTGGCGGGAGGGATGAGGACTGTACCCCCCACCCCCAGCTGTTTGCAGTAAAAGAAAAAGCTGCTAAAATCAGCCCAAAAGAAATCAGCAAAGTTGCCATCCAGCAAAGAAAAGGCAGCAAAAATTCATAGAACCTTCACAAGATGGCCTGAGAGTGTCCAGTACAGCAAGTCACTCAGAAGACAATGTAGGAACTACAGCTAGGGGAAGCATAGCTGCCACGATTGCCAGTTTCATGTGGAATCTTTGAGCCAGTCCTGTTCTATTTTCCACACTGCATGCTTGGACGTGTAATCCCACCCTCACAATGGGAAAACAAAACTACAAGTTCCAGCATGCAATTGGGAGCAAAAGGTGTCATGCATGGAACTAGGAAACTTGGCTGGCAAGGAGGGACATAGGGAAACTTGGGGGGGGGGGGGGGGAGGGAGAGTGTGACATTTCTTCAGGCAAGCCACTGCGTGTAGCCCCCAGGACAAAAGCGGAAGGGATTCTAGACAGGTGGCTGAACAGACTGTTAATTAAAAAAAGCTAAGATCAGCTACTGAGCAGTGATAGTTCACAGTTGAATGGAAGTGGAAGAGCCACATGAAACGAAGCATTGTCTAATTTCACACCGTTGCACGTCACACATGACGGGACCAAACTCGAGCTGGCAACACCTGACTCCCAATTTAGTCAGGTGAATGTAAGACGATGCCTCCCCAGTTTCAGGAAGTCCAAGCGCCCCAAGGCGTCTTATGACAAGAGGAATTTCTGACCTAATTGCAATTCCTTGAGCTCTTAATGGATTCGAACCGCCATGCGGCGAGAACTCCCTCCCCCTGCGCAGTGTTCTTTCCAGAGTCGCCCCCTCGGAACACCTTACCCAACCTGTTTGGCTGGCAGCCCATGACATCATCACATTCAGTTCCTCTCTCCCGCTGTGTGCTTCCTTCTGGGCCGCAGGGTTTGTCTGCTTCCGGGTGCAGAGCGTGCTTTTATAAATGAACACGCCTTAGTGGTACAACAACTTCAAAGAACGCCCTGTACTGTGGGTTTTGAATGTATTCAAAGCCTTCGTTGCATGGAACAGCAGCTGGCATAAAAGCAGGTGAATAATCAATAGGGACACAAGTTAACATATTCCCAAGTGTATTTTTAAAATGATTTCATCTATAGAATCAGATATTTTTTAAAACGGGATCCCTGCGATCCCGGGAAATTCGCAGTTTTTGAGAGGTTATGTACATGGGAGTAATTTTACCTGTAAAGAAGTGTAAAAACCAAGTAAAAGGTTATCAGCTAATTAAACTCTCTCTCTCTCTCTCTCTCTCTCTCTCTCTCTCTCTGTCTGTCTCTCTCTCTCTCTTTCTCTCAATTTAATTGAGGATGTGTCTAGACCCGATGTGAGTGCGCATACCAATAGGATGAAAGAATCATCCACAGAAAAGCACAGGTGAAAAGGACCCCTTTCTATTTAAAGACCCGAGTAGCAGAAGTACACAACCTGACCCAAGCAGGGCTGATATATCTACTTACAGCCTTATGAATTAGCACGAGCTGCTTTCACAACAGGTGGCCCACAGTGGGGAGACATCAAACAATCCCTTTCACACATACGTTTCAGTTATGTATCTGCTTGTTTCGTCACCTTTCAGCCACTTTACAGGTCTTGGAAAGTCATATAAGGGTTCGCCCAAAGTGGGGCATGTCTGCTCGGAGGGTAGAACGGATGTTCAAGTTACTTGTTTCAATGTCATACTGCGGCAGCGTCACTTTATCCAGTCCCAATGCTGGGTGCTCAGGTCAAATTGTGGTTTGAACGGAGTGTTCATACTGAACTGAAATAGAGAGGGCTGACGTAGCAAGGTGCAAGGACATAGGATCTATTGAGCATGATCTAAGGGCATCGATAGCAATCATCTCCAGCAGTTCCTACGGAAAGTCAAAGGGAAGACCTAGAGAATAAAACTAGTAGGCGCAATCCACACTTATTGGGGAAACACAAGAGAACAGAGATACCACGACTAGGGGAATCGAGTCTTCAGGGACTCTAGGAATAATACAGAGACAGTGCCTCAGAGTGCTGCAGTGGCACAGTACTGGGTTGCACGGGCAACTACAGGACTGCAATCAGGTCAGAGAATTCTTAGGCACCTGTGTTACAGTCAGAACACCTGTCGTGGAGATACAGTGTAGGGTCGATGCTGCAAAGGACACAGGGTAGAAGTGTGAGATTGAAAACATGAGTTAACCCTCAGGCAATACCAGTTACAGATTACAGTTACAGTTACAATATGGCAGATGCCGGTCCACTGACCAGGCAAGAGGAGGGTGCAGATCTGTCATATAAATCAGGGTCGAGGGCAGTGCTGGAGAGGTTGAGGAGCATGGTGGACAACTGGGATGTGGTCCCACGATTTGGGGTTGAATGACCGAAGCGGAAATGTTCAAGGGAGAAAAGACTGAAAGGTTATTTTTTCAAAATAATCTTCGGTCTTTTCTCCCCTGAACATTATTAACTTACCCAAACCCCTACCCACACCCCTGCCCAATCTGTAACGCTCACCTGACTCCCACGGAGGCGCTGGCCTGGTTCGCGCTGCTGTGACCTCTTCTAAGGTGATGCGCAGGGTTCGGAAGACGGACTGGACCGGGCCCCCCAAATCTGGCTTGTCTGGCTCGCAGAAGTATCCTTCTGTAGGCAAAAATAGGGGATTAACTGTCTGCCGGGTAATGCAATCGGCCTCCCACTTTCCCCTCTCACCCTCCTCGAAACCCTTCTGTGATTTCTCATAGCGTCTCACCTTAGGGTCTGGAAGGACGAGCTCTCCATCCTGCTTCTGATGCAGGGGCGCGTTGGTATCGAGTTACTTCACTGGATTTTCAGATTGGTGAGAACCAAACTTGCTTGGCTTCCAGGTAAGTTTTTTTTTATAAGAGGTTCCCCTTGTGTCCATGCATTAATGTACTAATGCTAGTGTCTTTTTCCCCATAGGG
Source organism: Ambystoma mexicanum (assembly GCF_040938575.1). Lineage (NCBI taxonomy): Eukaryota > Metazoa > Chordata > Amphibia > Caudata > Ambystomatidae > Ambystoma > Ambystoma mexicanum. Next base: position 1,500,073,839 of record NC_090932.1, on the reverse strand, counting down.
GCCGGGGTACGGAATGCCAGGGAACAGGCACCGACCCGAGATGAGAGGTGAAATCCTTGTAGAAATCAGGTAAGTCTTTAATGAGCGTTTTTTGGTATTGTCTTTTCATTCGCTCATTAACGCTGATGTCTCTTTTTCCCCTTAGGGGCCGGGGTCCGGAAATGCCAGGATGCGGCGCGGACCCGAAATGGAGAGGGAATGAATCAACAGGTAAGTCTTAACATGGAGATTTAGCTTTCCTTATTCCCTTCTCTCTCTCACCTTTTGTTCTGGTCTTTTTCTCCCTAGGCGCTGGGACGTGACTGCGAATCCGGATGATCGCTGCTGAACATGGAAGTGCCCTGTAAAGGTGAGTGGAATGCGGCGCTGCAGCGATCGATGCGATGAGCTTTTAAATAAAAGTCTTCCTTTTCAGGAATGTCGGCGAGATGTCTCCGGGATGCGGTTTTAGCAGGTAAGGACTTTTCCTTCTTCTGTTCTCTTCTTCTCTTCCTTTGCAGGTGATCCTGGATGCTGGCAGGCGTGGCAGAAGTCAGGATGCAGGAGCAGACACAGTGAGCGTCCAGCTGCTAGATGCAGAACAACGCGAAGCACGTGTGGCTGTTCGGGTGGGGTTTAAATAGCCTTGGAAGAAGTTCCAGGTATGTATCCTTCCTCCAATCAGGTATGTATCCTTCCCCGACCACGCCCGGATGGTAAATTAGTCCCACAGGTAAAGTACTTCCTTTCAGGCCTCAAGGAGGCCGGGATCCTACAGCATGGTCTGCATCAGGTAAGTGCACCCAAGCACTCCGTCTTTTATGAGCCTGGCGCCATAGGCGCCAGGCAGGGGAGTTGCTAGATCTGGAAAAGACCCGGGGCTAAGGTGATGTCAGAACTGTTGGGACTGGGGGTAGCTAGTCTTTTGGCTGTAGCTCCTGAGATTCTATCCGGGGCTACAACCAAAAGATCAGGGGCTATAGCCCCCTTAGCCCCCCCCCCTAGCAACGCCCCTGGCGCCAGGACACTGTCCAAAGGGCCCCTATATGGGGTTGCTGGGTCCTTCCTTGGGGACTGGATGTCCGCTTTCGGGGACGCAGGTCTTGAACTGGCTCCCCGGGAGTGGGCATCATGACAGCACTCCCCCCCAAGGCCCCTCCCAAGGTTGTTCCCTCCGGGAGTTTTGGTTTGTCTGGGAAAAGTCGGTGGAATTTCCTGACTAATCGAGGTGCATGCACATGGTCGCTGGGTTCCCACGACCTCTCCTGAGGTCCGTACCCCTTCCAATCTATTAGGTAGAACAGTTTTGACCTAAACATTTTTGAGTCTAAAATGTTCTTCACTTCGAATTCGGGCTCCCTATCTATTAGAATAGGTTCTGGAGGTTTGAGTAGTCGGGTTCTGGGTACCACTGGTTTTAGAAGTGACACATGAAAAACAGGGTGAATTCGCATACTATCTGGTAAATCAAGTTTAACAGCCACCGGGTTAATTATTGCCGAAATAGAATAAGGTCCCAGATATTTTGGGTTAAAAGTTCGCGGCCCTTTGAGTGGTAAATGCCTGGTAGCTAACCACACTTGATCCCCAATCTGATACGGAGGTGCTTCACTCCGATGTAGATCAGCATTCTCCTTGTATTTTCTCTTGGCTTGTTGTAAATGCGTAGTTGCCTCTTTAAAGGCTTGGGTAATTGTAGAATGCAGATGTTCTACTGCAGGCATTCCGAGGTTCTGAGGTGAGTCAAGGTTTGAGGTTCGAGGGTGATGCCCAAACAAAGTATAAAAAGGACTGTGGCCCGTTCCAGAGTGTACCGAATTATTATATACGTATTCGGCTATCCAAAGAATATCTTTCCAGTTGCTTTCAGATTGCTGTAACATACACCGTAAGTACTGCTCAAGGGTCTGATTTGTCCTTTCGGTCTGACCATCGGTCTGAGGGTGGTGACTGGTCGATAATCTTACGTCGATCTGCGCCATTTGACAACATTTGCACCAGAAGTGGGAAATGAATTGGCTTCCCCGGTCAGAGATTAGTATAGATGGGAATCCATGTAGCCGAACAATATTTTCGAGGAATTCTTTGGCTAGGACAGAAGCTGAAGGTAAACCTTTCAAAGGAATAAAGTGGCCCATTTTGGAAAACAAATCCACAATTACCAGAATAGTATTGTACCCCGAACAAGGAGGCAGGTCTGTAATAAAATCCATTGATAGGGTGTGCCAGGGTGCTGGCGGTATGTCTAGAGGTTGAAGGAGACCGGCTGGTCTTTTCTTTTGACTTTTATTTTGGGCGCAAACACCACAGGACATCACAAAAGATTTAACATCCTTTCACCAAGAGGGCCACCAAAATTGTCGTTTCACCTTTTCCTCTGTCTTGGCAATACCGGGGTGTCCCTCTATTAATGTATCATGATAACCGGAAATAACTAGTTCGTGTAATTCCTTATGTGGCAGGAATAAGCGTCCTTGGAAATAAGGTAAACCATTATCTATGGTAAAGTCTGATCCCTTTTGTATCCAATCCTGTAAGGTTGTAGGGTCCAGGAGTTGTTTCACTCTGGCTTGAATGTCTTCAAGCGTCTGTAACGAAGTCATGCCTAGAATCCTCTGTTCGGGAATTATTGGTACTGGTTCTGAGTTTGTATCAGATTCTCCCATTCCAATTCGGGATAAGGCGTCTGCTTTGCCATTCTTGCAGGCAGGTCGATAGGTAATCACGAAATCAAATTCAGCGAAAAACAAAGCCCATCGGAGCTGCCGTGATGACTGAGCCTTGGCGGTTTTCAAATACTGTAAATTCCGGTGATCAGTGATCACTGTGATGGTATGTCGAGCGCCAAGAAGATAATGCCGCCAGGCTTTAAAAGCAGACTTAATGGCTACCAGTTCTTTGTCCGTGATTGCATAATTAACCTCGGGCGCCGAGAATTTTCTGGACCAAAATGCTACGGGATGCAGTTGGTTGGTTTCGGGATCTCTTTGGGACAGGACAGCTCCCATGGCTAGGCTGGATGCGTCAGTCTCGACGACATAAGGGAGATCTGGACGCGGGTGTTTCAATATAGGTGTGGCGGTAAACTTAGCTTTTAAATCCTGAAAGGCCTGCTCGGCTTCTTCAGACCATTCAAAACGTTTATTTTTCCTCAAGAGTGCAGTAATGGGTTGTACCACGCGTGAAAATTCTGGGATAAACCTGCGATAGAAATTGGCAAAGCCGAGCATGCTTTGAACCCCTTTTACAGAGCTAGGTGATGGCCATTTGAGGATGGCATCCACTTTTCTTGAGTCCATTCGGACTCCTTTGGGCGTCAGGATGAAACCTAGAAACTCGACTTCTGTGGTATGGAAAACACATTTCTCCAATTTAGCAAATAGTTTGTGTTGGCGCAGTTTTTCAAGTACTGCCCTGACGTGTTTTCTGTGATCAGATTCCGAAGAGGAGTACACCAGAATGTCATCGATATATACGACAACACAAACATCGATGAGTTCCCGAAGGACATCATTCATGAAGTATTGGAAGGCAGCCGGCGCGTTACACAATCCGAAAGGCATCACCTGGTACTCGAATAATCCGTATTTAGTACGGAAGGCAGTTTTCCATTCGTCGCCTTCTTTAACTCGTACCAGATGATAAGCCCCCCGGAGATCTAACTTGGTGTATATGCAAGCGTCCTTCACCTGGTCAAGGAGTTCAGGGATCAGAGGCAGAGGATAACGGTTTTTAACCGTTATCTGGTTCAATGCGCGGTAATCGATACAAGTTCTAAGGTCCCCTTCTTTTTTGGGCACGAAGAACAAAGCCGAGGATGCCGGGGACTTTGACGGGCGAATAAAACCATCAGCTAGGTATTGATCCAAATATTGTCTCAAATGCAGATTCTCAGGTTCGGTAAGGGCATAAATCCTGCTACAAGGGGGTTGTGCACCGGGCACCAGATCGATTTGGCAATCGTACGATCTGTGAGGAGGTAACGTGTTGGCCTGTTCCTTTTGGAAGACGTCCTGAAAGTCTTGGTATCCCGGAGGTAGTTGCATGGAGGCAGAGGTTACAGATGCTAGATTAATCTTCAGGTTTTCTGTGTAGCAGGTCTGTGTACAATCCGGGAAGGTTATTCTCTTAGCTCGCCAATCAATTCGAGGATTATGTGTCTCTAACCAAGGGATTCCAAGAATAACCGGAAACTATGGAGCCTTGATTACATCAAACACAACACCCTCCCGATGGCCGTCGGGACCAATAAGAGTCACCTCAGTAGTGGAATGTGTTACCGGTCCAGAGGCAATTTCAGTTCCATCGACTGTGGTGATGACATCTTTGCTGGTTTTATGACGGAGAGGGAGGTTAATCCTAGAGACCAATTCACGATCCACATAGTTTCCAATAGCCCCACTATCGATGTATGCCTTTATTGCATGCAACCGCTTAGGCTGTTCTGGATCTACGAGAACCTTTGGCACAATGAAATGCGAGGTCTGAGAGTTAGTTTTCAAGCTCGGCAAGCGGACCCCTACACTTGTCGGGCGGAGTCGTTTCCCGAAACAGAGTCTTCATGGTTTTTATCAGCGGCTCCAACCGCCTTTCGGGGCGGTTTTGCCGGGCAATCTCGTAGAAAGTGTCCAGAATTCCCACAATAAAGACATAATTTTAACTGCCGCCTCCTTTCACGTTCCTTTTGAGTTAAGGGTCCTTTAACCCCTCCAATTTGCATAGGCTCAGAGACATCAACTCCCTTGGGATTAGCATGCGTCTTGACCAACACCCGGGTCTCAAACCTGGACCTATCTGCTTTTCTGTTTTGAAGTCTGTGATCCAATTGGACCACTAAGTCTATATACTCTGTGCATTCTTGGGGCGGATTTACAACTTGGGCCAAGACATCTTTAAGTTCTCCACGTAGGCCTCGATAAAACAACGTGACTCTTTTATCCTCTGGCCATCGCGTTTCCACAATTAGTCTATTAAAGGTTGCAATATAGGATAGGAGGTCCTGATTGCCCTGTCGCAGGGATAGAAGTTCGTCATCCAGAGCCTGCCCCTGAGAGTGTCGAGCAAATAACCTTTCCATGCTTGCTTGAAACCTTTGAAAATCACGGAGAATCGGGTCATCTTGAGTAACCAGTGGAACTGACCAATCGGCAGCGCAGCCGCTGAGATATGACAATACAAAGGCTACCTTGGTCTGATCATTAGGGAAGGCCCAGGTCTGCATAGGAAGTGCAAACGACACTGATTCATGAATACGGCGAATCGTTTGGGGTCCCCAGCAAAACGTTCGGGTGGGGCCAGCGGCATGTTTCCAGGTAGATTAATCTGCACAGGGTTACTAGAAACCACAGGAGCGGTGTTCCCTCCGGAACCGGGTAGAGGAGTTTGCCCAGCTTGACCTTGCAAAAGCTGTCTGGCCAGGTCATCAGTTCTTTCCTTTGATATTATTAATTCCCTCCTGAGGGCATTAGTCTCTTGACGAGCGGCATGTACTTCGGCCTGTAATTCCCCCAGTAATTGGGCCAACTGATCAGTCTCAGAACTTTCCATAGCGCCTGGGTGGGAATTTGTAGGAAGGCTTCGCATTCTGCAACGCTCACCTGACTCCCACGGAGGCGCTGGCCTGGTTCGCGCTGCTGTGACCTCTTCTAAGGTGATGCACAGGGTTCGGAAGACGGACTGGACCGGGCCCCCCAAATCTGGCTTGTCTGGCTCGCAGAAGTATCCTTCTGTAGGCGAAAATAGGGGATTAACTGTCTGCGGGGTAATGCAATCGGCCTCCCACTTTCCCCTCTCACCCTCCTCGGAACCCGTCTGTGATTCCTCGTAGCGTCTCACCTTAGGGTCTGGAAGGACGAGCTCTCCATCCTGCTTCTGATGCAGGGGCGCGTTGGTATCCAGTTACTTCACTGGATTTTCGGATTGGTGAGAACCAAACTTGGTTGGCTTCCAGGTAAGTTTTTTTTTATAAGAGCTTCCCCTTGTGTCCATGCATTAATGTACTAATGCTAGTGTCTTTTTCCCCATAGGGGCCGGGGTACGGAATGCCGGGGAACAGGCACCGACCCGAGATGAGAGGTGAAATCCTTGTAGAAATCAGGTAAGTCTTTAATGAGTGTTTTTTGGTATTGTCTTTTCATTCGCTCATTAACGCTGATGTCTCTTTTTCCCCTTAGGGGCCGGGGTCCGGAAATGCCAGGATGCGACGCGGACCCGAAATGGAGAGGGAATGAATCAACAGGTAAGTCTTAACATGGAGATTTAGATTTCCTTATTCCCTTCTCTCTCTCACCTTTTGTTCTGGTCTTTTTCTCCCTAGGCGCTGGGGCATGACTGCGAATCCGGATGATCGCTGCTGAACATGGAGGCGCCCTGTAAAGGTGAGTGGAATGCGGCGCTGCAGCGATCGATGCGATGAGCTTTTAAATAAAAGTCTTCCTTTTCAGGATTGTCGGCGAGATGTCTCCGGGATGCGGTTTTAGCAGGTAAGGACTTTTCCTTCTTCTGTTCTCTTCTTCTCTTCCTTTGCAGGTGATCCAGGATGCTGGCAGGCGTGGCAGAAGTCAGGATGCAGGAGCAGACACGGTGAGCGTCCAGCTGCTGGATGCAGAACAACGCGAAGCACGTGTGGCTGTTTTGGTGGGGTTTAAATAGCCTTGGAAGAAGTTCCAGGTATGTATCCTTCCTCCAATCAGGTATGTATCCTTCCCCGACCACGCCTGGATGGTAAATTAGTCCCACAGGTAAAGTAGTTCCTTTCAGGCTTCAAGGAGGCCGGGATCCTGCAGCATGGTCTGCATCAGGTAAGTGCACCCAAGCACTCCCATAATGAGCCTGGCACCTATGACGCCAGGACTGATGTCTTTTAAGAGCCTGGCGCCATAGGCGCAAGGACACTGTCCAAAGGGCCCCTATATGGGGTTGCTGGGTCCTTCCTTGGGGACTGTATGTCCACTTTCGGGGACGCAGGGCTTGAACCGGCTCCCCGGGAGCGGGCATCATGACACACTCCCCCTACTTACCTTGCATTCTGTCTCGCTTTGTCCCTGCAACGCCTGTTCCCTTTCGCTTCCATGATTGGGAACCAGCGCCGCAGGGTCCTTGCCTTTTTATTTTTGTCGGGTCAGCTAAGAGGGTGTACCCCACAGCCTTTTTTTAATTTTTTTATTTTGGGACTGCAGGACAGCTGCGGGGGACAACCCCCACTCACAGTATAGTAAGCAGGGGTTGGGGGTGCACCCCCACAGTCCCTGCAGCCTTAGACCGAATTGAAAAGACCTACCCAACCAAAAGTAAAACTTTTAGAAGGTAGAACATTAGTACCTTATTTCGGACTTTTGGTTGGGTAGGTCTTTTCAACTCTGTCTTTTTGGCCGAAACTGGTCCCCAGTCGGTACAAAGGAATAAAGAGGTGGTGGTCGCCTAGGAACAGCCGTTACAAAGAGTACCGCAGGGAAGGGACAGGGAGACAGTACTGAACTACATTCAAAGCACAAAGATATCACAAAGGGGATGAAGATAGGGAGGGATCAGAGACCCTCAGATTTTTCACTAATGCTTACACACTTTCATGAGGGCCTCAATATGACGGCTGTAACCAGACGAGATAATGATGGTGGTGGAAGGGAAGGTGGATGTGGAGGAAAAGTTAGGGTCCACCCAGGGGTGGTCATACATTCTGAATGCAGCTGATGACGCATGGCTACCAGTGAGAAAAGCAGTGCTGGTGAAGGAGTGGGAGGAGGGAGAACACACAGAAGGGCAGGATTGTGAGGTGCTAGCACCAGTGCCTGTGCGGATTGGGGTGGGTGACAGAGAACGATGTGGGGTTGGTTCTACATATTTCAGAGAAAAGGGAGGAAGAGGGGGGAGGCATGGGCTGGCTGGGTACCAGGGGAGGCAACTGTGTGCAACAGAGGGGCAGGATGGCATTTTGGGGAAATGGGGTGCCATGATGGATTTGGCAAATAGGGGCCTGCAGGGAGAGGGAGGCAGGTTACCGGTTGTCCCAATGGTTGTGGTGACGGCAGCTACTAGGAATACCACTCATATTCTGACACACACAAACAGGGCTATGACAGCATGGGTGGCATAGCTGGATAGAAGGGCAAGAAATCAAATGGATTTTGGAAGGACGGGTGACTGTGCAATGTGCACCTTAGACGGGGCAGTGAACCAAAGGCCAGTGGAAAGGGTAGTGTCAGGCGAATGCATGTCAGAGATTGTCAAAACACAACGGGGCGCTTTCAGGGCATGCGCATCAGAGAAGGACATTGACAGGCCCACATATAAAGAAGGTGGTCAGTGTCAGCATGACTCTATGGTGTTCGGGGGGAAAAGAGCACAGTATGGTGAATTACAATCAGTGGTGTTGGCTCTAAGAAGAAAGAAGATCATACCATCTGAGGGAGATTGGCCCAGGACACCTGACAATGACCCACAACCACAGCTAATGGCATCCATAGAGGAAAAGGAGTGGCATGTGGCGGAGGGCCCACAGCTTGAAGTGGTGAAGATTATCCTACAGAAGAGCAAGAAGAAGGGTGAAAGGAAATGTGAGCGGCTCCTGGCCAATCGGAAAGGGGAGGATGAACAAATGATGCAATATATCAATGCAGAGAAAGAGCAAGACAATTTATTTCAGTACCCGACAGAGATGGCCTGGTGGCCCACGGCAAAGGAAGGCTGAAAGGAGCACGTGGACATGTGTGTGGCTGATTGGAAGAAAACACAGAAAGAGGAGCCAAAGAAGGATCATTTCAAGCAGATAGATGTGAAAGGCACACAGTGGAAAGACTGTCGTTTGTTCTCCATAGCCTAGAAGTGAGAGAGTGGTCAGCGACCAGGTATTCACCATACAAGATGCTTTTTGGGGAAAAATACGACAAGCACTGACAAGTTGTTGCTGACACTGACTGCGGGTGCACCTCGGTACTGGGAGGTACTAGAGGCTAAGTATATACTGCAAAGTAAGAGAAACAATGACTTTGACTTGGACAGTGCACACAAACATGACAGACATGAAGGAGGTGGTGCGGAATGTTAGAGTGACAGGGATGCTCAGAGCTAGAAAGGGAGGGACAGGTAGTTATGACTGTTTTTGTTGTTTTTATAAAATTATTTGATAGAGAATCACGGCAGATATAGTCATCACAGGTACAGTGCAGCATCACAACAAACAGTCTATATAATTACCAGTATCTTGTCACGTCACATGGAAAGGATCAAGGCAAAGACGGGGGTGTAGCATCATTATCAGAGAGCATATTACAGAGGTAGCTCCTAAATGGAGCCCAAATGTCCTTATGTCGACAGGTGGCAGATACAGTTAACACAAATTGTTCCTCACACTCGTTCACCATTGTGAGGTCCCTAAGGTAGTCTTCTTGGCGAGGTGCATTTTCAGATTTCCAACACTTTAAAATACAGCGTTTTGCAATTATACAAGCAATGTTAAATAATTGCTGAGTAACCTCGGCTGCCTTACCAATATCACCAAATTGATATTTTAGAGGAGATGGGGACGTTGGGAGTGATGTAATTTCATCAATGATGTCAGCGACTTCGCCCCAAAATACAGCCACTGAGGGGCACGCCCAGTACATATGGTAGGCGTCTGTGTTTGGTGCATCGCATTTCAAGCATTTCCCTGTGCATCCCACCACACATTTGGCCAATCTGGCGGGAGTGCAGTGTAACTGATTGAGTATTTTAAATTGGATTAGACGCAGCCCAAAGTTCAAAGAAACCGCTTTGGTAAATTGACAATATTTAAGCCATTGCCCTTCGCCAATAGTAACTCCCAGGTCCCGTTCCCATGTTTCCTTTATAGTATTACAGGAGGTTGAGTGTGTCTGAACTAGATTATATACCAGTGAAACCCCTTTCTTCTGCCCATCAATCACCGTTATAGCCCTTATACATTTGTGGGTGGGGGGTTCCGTAGGGAATGTCGGCCATCTAGCAGAGAATACGGCCTTCATGCAGTGGTACTGGAAACGCTTGAGCACACCAGCTCCCACCATGTCCATGAAGTCCCTCAGTTCCACGTAAGTACCCCCCGGGAACATATCCCGCATTTTAAGTTGTTTGGTTGGGTCCCAAGTCTGTTGTAAAGCCTTATCAAACGTGGGCATTATGTTAGGATAATTAAAAGTGGGACTTCTGGGTCGTATGGGGTCTCAATCCCGAGCCTACCATACATTTTGGACCATGCCTGTACAGTGGGACTCACCAGATCGAACTCACAGGAGTCTTTGTGCTTGGAGCCAAAGATGATCGATCGAACATCAGTGGGGGAGGCTGCATATTTCTCAATGGGGATATGTGTGGCTGTATCAACGGGATCAAACCACTGTTTGGCAAATTGGGCTTGGGACGCTAAATAATATAATTCAAAGTCCGGGGCTGCGATTCCACCACTCGAGAATGGCTCCACCATCTTGGCCCACTTCATCCTTGCAGTTTTATCACCCCATACAAATGAAGTAGCAAGCGATTGAAGTTACATAAAGAAAGTTTTGCCAGGCCAAATTGGAATATTGTCGAAATAATACAGTAACTTGGGAAGGACAATCATTGTCCAAAGAGCTACTCGGTCATAAATAGAAATAGGGAGTTTAGTCCATAAGTACAATTTAGTTGTTAATGTCTGAAGGAGTTCTTCATGATTGTCTGTATACAGTGTATTTGTATTGCTAGATACCACAACTCCCAGGAAGCAAACCCGTATAGGCGACCACTTGAATCCACTAATGGAGGATAGTTGGCCGGGGTCAGCGGGAACAATTCCGATTTAGAAACATTAATTTTATATCCTGAATATTCAGAAAATAGATGTATATCAGCCATAATAGGTCCCAAATTGGATTTCGGGTCTCGAACATAAAGTAGAGTATCATCGGCATATAACGATATGATCTGTGGGGTGCCCGTCATTCTGATACCCCTGTGTGCATGGGCTTTCCCGACAAATTCTGCTATGGGCTCAATCGTTAGAGTGAACAAAATGGGGGAGAAGGGGCAGCCTTGCCTGGTGCCTCTACCTTGGGAGAAGAGGGATGATAAAGTGTGGTTGGTGAGGATCCTAGCCTTCGGATTAGTATAGAGCAGCCTGACACACTTGAGAAAATACTGTCTCATGCCGAAGCGCTCCAGCACCAAAAAGAGATACGTCCATGACACCAAATTGAAGGCCTTCTCGGCATCTAAGGCCACGATTACTACATTGGCTTTTGGGTTTATCTGGGCCATCACTCCAAAAAGCCATCGCAGGTTAAGGGCAGTGGATCGGGCAGGGATAAAGCCCGCCTGTTCGGGATGGACCAATGAGGGCTTATGTGGTAGAAGAAGAATTATGGCAAAAATGTTGACGTCAGTATTGATCAGGGGGAGGGGTCTGTATGAAGACATATCATGTGCAGGGCGTGTGGGCTTAAGGAGTATGGTGATTACAGCTTTGTGCATGGATGCAGGGAGCAAGCCATGTTCCATCGCCTCTTCCCACACCTTTAGCAAAATCGGGGCTATCTCATCTTGAAACTCCTTATATAGTTCGGCTCCCAGGCCCTCCAAACCTGGGGCCTTGCCTGATGTTAATGCCTTTATAGCCGCAGTGATTTCTTCGAGTGTAATGGGTAAGTCCAGTGCTGTGTGTTTCCAGATTAAGGGAAGGGAGATCGAGTTCTTGTAAGTAATTACTTATTTCCTCTTTGGATTTAGTGTGACCGTTAGAGTACAAGGTTTTGTAGAATTAAGCAAACGTGGCATTAATATCTTCCTCCCTGTGTACTATCCCCCCATTGTGTAGTCTGGATGCTGGCTATCGGGCTATGTTATCCCTCCGCTTTAAATATGTTGGCGAGGAATTTATCTGCTTTATTACTTTCACCATATCTGCGGGCACGGGCCGGGTTCGCCATATACAGGACATGTCTATCGGGCAGTTTATTAAATTCACACAGTGTGTCGTGTATCACGGAGAGGGCGTCTTTACTATGTGTAGCACTGTAATCCATCTCGAGCAATGCTAATTTAATTTCCGCTGTACCCAGTTCTCTCCTGACTGTTGTCAGCAACCCTGTGGTCTTTTTCCATAATAATACCTCGCACCCACACCTTAAACGCCCCCCAGAGTGTAGAATGTGCACCAACTCAGATAAAAGAATTTGTTTATCTCAGTGTGTAGCGATTCGCATACATATGGGTCCCCAAGTATAGTAGAGGGCATCCTCCAGCGCCTGGCGCATGGTGCGTGGTGAAATACCTTGCAGATTCAGGATGGGGGATACAGGGGAGTGATCTGAAAGAGTCCGGGGATATATTTCACTTGCCGATATAACATCAGCGAGGGACGAGCTGATGAGCCAATAATTAATACGGGACTCCGAGTCATGGACCGTTGAATAGTATGTATACCGCCTATCAAGTGCGTGGAGTGTGCGCCATGCATCTATGAGGGATACTTGAGCCATGATTTGCAGTAGGGCAGCTGCAGCTTTTGTGATACCACGGGGAGTAACAAAGGATCTATCAAGTGTGATATCTAGTATCATATTAAAGTCCCCCCCCCATAGTACCAGTGCATCCCCTGGTGCATCGAGCTTACAACTGCACAGGTATATCCACACGTTTCAGGCCACGGGTGTTGGGTCGTCACACATGCCCACAGGATCCAGATACCGGACGCTGCCGCAGGATCAGGGCAGTACCCGCCACTAGTAACAGCTGATGAACCTCGGCGTCAGGATCCGCTTTCAGTGGAGGTCAGTGTTACCTGGGAACAGAGCCGGGGGGGGGGTCGGATCTATCAGGGCTCCGCAATTGTGACTACTGAGCAGCCAGGGCTGCCCATGCTACGGTCTCCGGATCCACTTAAGCAATACGGGCAGGGTCAACACCGCCTGGTGGTGCTTGGATGCCTTCTTGGGTATTCATCGTACTGTTGGCAAACTGCTGCTTATGGCGCGGGGGAGTCCACACGTTGCCTCCAGGGGGCCCCACCCACAGTGCGGCCCAGCGGCTTTTCTAGGCTTGCGGCTAAAGTGATCGTGCTGCGGTATTTTTCCCAGCCTCCACTTCCCGTCAAACACGCCGGATCTTGTCATGTAGTTTTTTTGGTAAAAACACATCCGATTTCATCTGAAATTTTCCCAGCAGGTGCACCTGGACCTCGTAGTCAGCTGTATGTAGATTAGTTCGCCTGGGTGGCCCCGAAAAAGGATATTAAATGGTCCAGGATTTCTGCCGGAGAGGAGCCCAACACTCAGGCAGCCATCTCGTGTGCGCGCAACAGCACCCCCACTGTTTTTGTTGTTTACGATACACCCTAGATTATGGGTGATGCTAATAGGTGGGGGTGTTTACACAATACAGTACATTGAATGAATGGCTTTAAATGAGTAAGGTAAGTAAAGAAAATAGAGCAAGGACCCTCTTTTTTGTTAACGGGGGGCCTGACTCCAGAGGGTGAATCAATAATACAAAAGAAGGACAAAGAGTCAAAGCTACCCCTCTCTTTGACGCTCAGGAGGTGTAAACAAACCTACTGATGGCTAGTGATTATTGTAGGCTAGCCATTTGATCACACAAAAGCAGTAGGAAAAGTACTGATAAAACACATTTTATTCACAATTAAGAGATAGGCTAAAAAAGCAAAAGAAGCTAAATTATTAGACATTTGCTAGACGTAAAACATACAATTATGGTGAGGTTAGTAGCACACTTGTGATGTTTTCTGTACTTTGACAACATTAGCAGTACATATGTACTGTTGACACAAAAGTAGTGTTTCTGGTTCTGAAACTGAATTGGCATTACATTCCCTGAATGGTACAGAATATACACTGCTCTGAACTGTCTTCTGGACACTATTGAATGCTGTAGGCAAAGGTCTTGTAGAAGTAGGTGTGCTTGTTCATCTGTAGAGACCAACAGTGAAATGTTGTTTAAAAATGGGGGGGGCAGTGGGATCAAGCATAACCTGATGTCTAGGGCAGAGATAAACTGTAGGTAGGTACCTACCTATATTCATGGGAGTCGTCTTGAGAAAAGGATTGTATTGGGATGCTGTCTCATGTACAGACAGGATTTCTTGAAAAGCTCTAGCAGTTACTGTAGAGCAAAGAGAGAGGCTATTATTGGGCCTATTAAAGTAAATTAGTCATCTGGTTAGGTCAGAGTCTTTTCTAAATAGTATAAATAGAGGGTTACCGCGGTTATATGCAGGTAGTACGTGTCAGTGAATTCCGAGGTGATGTCGTCCATGTAAAAGCCAGAGGGGACGTGTGAAATCACAGGTCTCTCAGGGGTGTTTTGCTGTCAGGAGATATGTTTCCTGCAGATAAGGCGGAACATACGCGAAGAAACGAAGTGGATGGTATCTTCATGTGATAGGCGGCAGACAATGTTGTGCAACTATAGTCATATAGTAATTTAGTAACTTAGCAATGGTTTACCAGTTTTCCATACAGGTAAAGCACGTCAGTTTTTGCAAGATGGTACCGCCAACAAAATGGAGGCGGCGCTTCAAAGGGTAGATGCCTCAAGGGTTGTTTCCTTAAAAGGGACAAATCCTATGGGTACGGCAGAAGAGTATTAGCTGCTGTATGGTTTCTCCATGTACATAGTCTTAAAAAGTATAATACGGTGAGGTGAAAATGACTAGGTGGCTAGAGTCAAAAAGGGCGTAAAAAGAAATGTTACCAGCTATTGAGATGTGCCCAGGTGTGTATGTAGATAACCAAAGCATGCAGGGTTGGTGACTCTCAAAGCGTGGAGTGACTTGGTGGTGGAGGAAACACGTCTATGGAAAAAAATGCACATGGAATAATGTACCGTACACCTCCTGAGCGTCAAAGAGAGGGGTAGCTTTGACTCTTTGTCCTTCTTTTGTATTTTAGATGAGTTAGGACATAAATCAGTTGTCTTAGTTTTAAAATGTTTTTATTTGTTTGCTTCCTTATTGAGTTTGTATATATCAGAATAGTTGTATTGCAGTGTGCTTTATGCAGAAGTAGTGCAAGGCTTCATAGATAATATGAGAAGAGAGAGGGGAAAAAACTGGGCATGTGGTACCTTCTCTGATACTGTACTTTCCTTTGGTTTATTTGAGGTACATATGATGCAAGGAGACTGGCCTACAGACTTGCCTAAGAGACTGGCCTAACAGCTGAAACACCCATGCCAGGCGAGGTTTCAGAGCTGTGGAATGCGTGATGCCTCAGGCCCGAGCCCTTCCTGAGAAGTACACAGTGATGAAGCTACTAGCCCAAATCCCAAGGCTGCCAGAGGCTGCAACGTGCCTTTCGCAACTGCAGGCTTCGTTGCCCCTGTACTGCGGAATGACCTGTTTGTTATCATACATGCATTATACGTGCTGGTTTATGGGTGGAGAATAGATTTAGCAACTCCATTGTACACAAGGATGAGCCAGGCCTGGGAGGGGCAGAGCAGAATGCAGCCCTCTTATGCACTGGTGTGTGTTTGCATTTCAGCCCATATCTCTCAACTTCTGGTTCCTGTGTATTATTTGTGTCCAAGTGCTGAGTGCCTGGAATGCATGAGGTTCCATGGGGGAGCTGGATGAGCTCTGGTGTCGTGTGAAGCAGACCCCGCCTGTAACAAACACCTGCTCCCACACCTTTGTGAGCAGAGATAGAGGTAGAAAGGGCACTTTGAGGAGAGGTCATCTGTTAAGTGGACAGAAGACCTGGATTTTTGGATTTCTATTAATTAATAAAATGATGTGGATAATTCAATCTCAAACAGGGTGATCTACTAACCAGATCACCTTTCATAACCTCCACGACAAAAGCATAGTGGCCTGTGCTCTGCTGCATCAGTCTTCTAATCTGCAGTGCCTGCGCTCCAGTGGCACAAAGCAGGTTCAGAGGTCACAGGTGCCCTGTTGACAGCTTTGGTGACAGCTAAGTTACTTCAGCACAGAGGGTGCATTTAAAGGCTGCACCTCTGTTCCAAAACTACATAGTTATGAGCAATTACTATTCTGGTGGCTGTTCAGTCTTTAAGCAGAAAGCAATACCTGAATTTAAGGTATAGTGGATAGTAATTCACATAACTATAAGAAGCCACATCTGTCTTATATCATACAAGTGTCAGCACTGTGATCCCAGGCCAGCTGTTGAAGCTGGTCATGCAGCCTGGCCCTGCCACTAGCAGCACAAGAGACTGAATGGTTGTGCCCAAACGTTGATCCTTTGTGAGGTCAGGTAACACTTCTCTACAGGGAGACAGCCCCTCAGCAGTTGTTGCCCTGGGAAACCAGCATCAAATGGCACATCCCATACAAAGGACTAGCTTCACACCAGGGTGTTTCACATCAAAGGGTCTGGATTGGGTCTAGATTGGTTCCCTTAAAGCAGGCTTGTTTTGTCCAATTACTTTCAGTGTACCTTTGGGGGATCCTGACCTAATGGTTGTTAGGACTCGCAGGGGCACATTACACAGAGATTTATCACCAGTGAGACCCTGAATGGGGATTTACTGGGATAAAATGAGATTGTTGAACTAGTAAGGCAAGCAAAACTGTCGAGGGACTCACACAGTTCACAGCTTTAGGACTTTCAACCTAACATCGACCCACATGAATGGTGACGCCTTAGTCACACTGTTTGCCTTTAACATCATTGTCAACAGTTTAGTCATGAGCAGACAATTCTGGTTTGGCCACTCTCTGATGACTGATCACATTAATGGTGCCACCCTGTGCACCCAGATCAGCCAAGCCAACATACAGGTGCCATTACTCAGACTGGGATCCCTAAAGAAGATATCTATTTGAAACTGTGTGGCAACCTTCTACCTTACAAACAAGCCCTAATGACCAAGTCAAACCAAAGTCACTAATATCAGAAATGCACCAAGAAATAGTTAGAGCCCTGTGTATCCCCAGCCAGTAACGACCCAAAGATAAATGCCAGTGACCAAAATCAGCTTCAAATGGTTAGACCTGAAATGGGAAAGAATACAAATTAGAATGTGTATGGTGAAAGTGTGAACTAGACAAAGGTAAATTGGCTTACAAAAACCATTCAATGGGATACAAAAATGCAGTACAGTAAGGAGAAGGGAAAGGAACATTATTAGAAGAGGATCTTGGAAGCCACAATCAAGCATTCAAAATATACAAGGAAGTCAACAATATATACTAAATTCAATTTAATGTGCAACTCACTCACCATTTTATTTATGGCATCTCAGACTTTATGATTGACAAAATCATTGCATCCGTCCCAAATTGTGGAAATACACCCCACTTCACCTTTCCCAAACAAGGCCCAAGACACCTTGTCCATGACTTCCTTCATTACTAAAAAAGTGATAATAAAAAGGCTACTGCATCCAACATGCTGAACGGCCAGGAAGGGCAGGAGGTGGAGTGGCAATCATTCACTGAAGTGATTGGCCATGCCCCATAATCCCGTCTCCCAGAACAAGCTCATTTGAATCACTTGCCTGTGGGTTCCCTCTATCGCGCAAGGAATCCATCACCTTCCACCTCATCTACAGACCACCTCACAGCAGTGCCTCTTTCATTGCAGACATCTTCAACTTACTCTCCTCTGCCAAATTAGCAGATTCTAATAATGTCTTTCTCAGTGATTTTAACATCCCCAATCACATGCTGACAACACACTCGAAGCATGCTTTTTGCACTGACCGTTTCCATGGACCTTAAGCAAATTGTGCTCTCCCCCACATACAACAAAGGCAACACCCTAGACGTAGTGTTCACATCATCCCCCTGCATCATCTGTGCAGACCCTATCCCACTTGACTGGCCTGACCACGCCGTCATTACACTATCAGTCACCCTCTCGACTACGGCTCACAAAGGTCAGGCTAAACGCCCCCTCACTCAATGCCGCTCATTTAAAACCTTCCCGGACAATGATAAAGAAGCAAACTTTGAAGACTTTCCCACCACAGGGAACACCTCGGGCCTCCTGGAATTATTCAGCAACTTGGCTATGAAACTGGTGGACACTTATGCCCCCCTAAAATCCAGCCGGGCTAAAACTAAACCATCCGCCCCATGATACACCCCTGAGATAGCCTCCAATAAACGCTCAATCAGAGCCCTAGAGAAACATATGCGCAAAAAACATAACCCAGGAGACACCAGCAACCTAAAATCTCTCTGCGCAAACCATCGGATTCTGATTACCGAGGACAAAGCTGTTTTTTACTCAACCAACACTGCAGCAGCCTCTAATAGGAGCAAAGCCCCCTTTGAGGTAGTAAAGCATTGTACCAAACCCTCACCCGACTCCGAGGAACCAGCAACTCAGGAAAAATGCAACAGAATCAGCAAATTTTTTAATTGAAAAAATAGACAAAATCCGAGAGACCATCAAATCAACCCCTCACTGCATTAGCATCACCTGTACCCCAGCATGCACACTGACCTTCCAGACCAAATTCTCTTCTCTCTTTCCCTTGGATCTCCTAAAAATACTTGCTTCCCTCATACCTACTTCTTACTCAGACTATATAATTCCGGTCTCCATCATTAAACAATTGTCAGGCCTGGCACTTAATTTGCTCCTCTGCATCATTAAAGCCTCCATCGCAGAAGGATCATTCCCAGACACCCTAAAGACTCATCTCATGTGACTTCTTTTGAAAAAACTAACCCTAGATCCAGACAACCTGGCCAACTACAGGCCCATCATGAAACCCACGTTTATTGGAACAATCTTGGAAAAAGTAGTTACTACACAACTCCTCGGCAGAATCAAACAACTCCACCCCCTAAATGACCATCATTCAGGGTACAGCCCAAGTGTAGCATCGAGACAGCCACCATCCAGGTGATGGATGATGCTCTCCAAATCATGGATAAGGGCGACTCATGCCTCCTCGTTCTCCTTGACCTCTCGGTTGCATTCAACACCGTCGACCACTGCATCCGTCTCTCCCTTTTTGCTGACAGTATGGGATTCTCTGGCACTGTTCTGAATTGGTTTATCTCCTACCTCCCGGCCAGACACCAGACTGTCCAGATGAACTCATTGCGTTCTAACCGGCTCCAGGTCTTCTGCGGAGTCCCCTAAGTCTCCATCCTCTCACCAATCCTTTTTAACCTTTAGATGGAGCCTCTGGGCACTCTCCCCAAAGATCCCAATTTTGCCATCCACCAATATGCAGACAATACCCAATTGTACATGAGAGTAAATAGCGCGCAGGACATACTTCGTCTCTGTGATTATCTAGCCATCATCCAGTCCTGAATGTCGAATGCCTACCTCAAACTAAACCCATTCAAGACTAAATTCGTCCTCATCGGTCCGTCCGGTAAAAACAACTTGTACAACAAGGGCTCAACAATATGCACCTAGAAGGATTTGATTCACACTCTCAGACTCAGAAAAATCTTTAGGCTTCACCATTGACAGCAGCCTGTCCTTCCAGAAACACATAGCCAAGAAGGCCCAAATAGCCTGGCTCAGAATCTTTACCCCTCGAAAAAATCAAACCCATCATCCTGCCACAGGATACCCGACCGTAGTGCAGGGCCTTGTGGTCTGGCACATCGATGGGGGAAATAATCTCCTGACAGGGCTCCCATTTGCTCACTTAGCTCCCCTAAAACAGTCCACCACACTGCAGCATGTTTTATTATGGGAGCACAGAAAACTGACCTAATTACCCCCATCATACGCATACTACATTGGCTTCCACTCCAAACCAGAATACTGCTTAAGACTGCATGTGTCATCTACAAAGCAGTCACGAGCAGCACACAAGCACACCTGGTCTCTAAGCTCCACATATCTGGTGGCACACGTGGCTCGTGCAGCAAATCGACCAAGCGGTTTGAATCAAAACTCGTCTGCACAGAGAGGACACGCAAACAATCCTTCTCTTGTCATGCACCCACCCTCTGAAACTCGACCCCGGTGTCAGCTCGGAATGCCCCACAATTCTCCAATTTCACAAATCTCTCAAAACATAACTCTTTCATCAACACCCAACCAAGGACTAATTCCAATGGACGCACCTACTGACACACTTACCTCACAGTACTGCGTTGCTGTTAAAAGATGCCAGCCCAAATGCCGGCTACCAGCACTCTGTACAGTGCTCCGCTGCTCTTGAGCTAGGTCAGAGCTTTAAACAATAATAAAAATAAAACAGTTAATACAATCAAGGCCTCTTCCCCACGCAGGAAGACCATTGTCCTGCAAGTCTAATGATAATATTGGCACACTTACTTGTTTCAGCAATGCCCTGCTCATGACAGGCTCAATACCCATGATATGATATGATTGGTTATCTATAATGTGCTTAATACCCAGAGGTTTCTAAGCGCAGACCCCGGGATCAAACCTGTGTTGCTCTGGGTCGTCTTGGTTCCAAGGTGAGCATGTTGCCCCTGAGCTATCCTCCCATGGTTTTGAAAAGATCCATAAACACGCCACATCTGAAAAAGCCAAAACCAGACCTAGAAATCCTACAAAATAATGCTGGATCAACAATCTACCATTAAAGGCAGATGTTCCAGAGAAACAAGTGGAGTCACAGGAGTTTAGTCAGTCAAATTACCTGCTACATGACTGCCTGCCAGGGATTTAGGCCCCTCTAGAGGCTAGCGTAAAGGCTGATCAACACCTGGTGCCTGACCAGTTCCACTGATCCACCTTGATTTTTCAGTGGCATGAACTATGGTAGATAGGTATGGAATCTCCTGCTTCCCCTGGAACTGCACAGCTCAGGTCTCTGTGGGCCAGTTTTCCTCAAAGCCAGTCTGGCTGAACTGTTACATCCCACAGAGTTCTGCACTCTCACCCGGCCTGTTCAATAGCTATGCGTGACTTTTTCGCTAACTTGACCGAGTCCTTAGCTATTCCATTTCAGCTTTACATGGCCAACATGCACATCCCGATTCATATGAAACACACGGCTGTCCCCTCTAATGTTAATGAGTCTTGTACCGTGCACTGTCACCACTTGCGTAGTCTCTTGACACTCCGGTGGATCTACAGTGGAAGGAGCGTTGCAGGGTCTGTTAGTGGAGTTGTGAGGGAGAAGAGCAAAAGAGCTTTGATGTGCTGTTTGCAGCTTCAGTTCGGAGAAACCGGTCACTGAGCATTGGTGCGTTTCTGGTTGGTATCTGTCATGTGATGTTGCGGTGTGATTGTGTATGGTTTGTTTCCATGTCAGGTGTTGTGAAGTGCGTGTGGTTTGAGGTGCAATAGAGGTATGATTGTATTAAGTTGAGAGTTTGTGGGTGCGTATGCAGAAAGGTGCGTTTTTAGTACGGTTAGTTAGTAGCAATACTTTCCTACATCCGATATTCCGTCTAAGTGTGATACATGTCCCACCTCCAACCTTTTATTCCAGTGCAATGCATTTACCTCCCCCAGCAATTCATCCAGATGTTATACATTCCCCGTCCCCAGCATTTAATCCTAGTGCGGCACAGATTCTGCACTCTACCAATCCCTCTTAGTGTCACGCATTTCTCACCCCCTGTGAGTCCATCCAGGTGCGATACATCTCCCGCCCTTAACCGTTCATCCAAATGGGACACACTTCCCACTCGCAACACTCCATCCAAATGCGATACCCTTCTCGTCTCCAATAGCCCACCCATGTGTGACGCATCTCCCCTCCCCTCCAATCCATCCCGGTGCGACTCACTTCTCACCCTTAACAATCCAGCTGGGTGTGATACGTGATAATGACATCACTGAGCACCTAAAGGACGTAGGCCTAACAGCACCGTGTGTATAAATGAGGGAAAATCTGAGATCGTACTGTTCAGCATGTCGAGGATACAGTGCCTGTCTTTCATCTGACCAGTACAAAAAAAGAAAAGGGATGCACCGTTTGTTAAATAAACTTCTCAATGTTTATCGTCAATACTTTTCAACTTCAGGTGCTATGGGTTAGACCCTGGCTATAGGGCCACAATACAGTGTGCAAAAAAGCTCATTATCACCTAATGAGAAACCCGTAAGCACTCCCACCAGACAAGCCTTCCCTAAAAATTCACAAATTACAAAACAATTCCTTTTGTTTGAATTTCAAATTAAAACAAAAGGAATAGCTTTCTGTACTTTGTGAAATTATATGGAAGGCCTGCCCGGTAGGAGTACTAATGGGTTTCCCATTTGCTTTTTTTGCAGACTCCCTGCGTACCCCACCAACAACAGCCGATTCAGCATTTTATACAACATCGCTACTTCCTCCATTAGATGAGGTCATATCTATAAACATCCACTACCAACTTTACATATTCACAAAATCATCCCAATTCTTGATTTATGGGAGAGTGGCTAACATCATTGCCATGGGAGTACTGGCAGCATTTGGCCTGGGTGGCAAGTTTAATTTTCTGGCCCATAGAGCAATGCCCAAGCCCACAGTGCAGCGCCCCAACATCCAGAACAAGCAATCTCAATGCCAACATCTCCTTCACCCACACGTTCTCAAGTGTAAATAGTAGGTATTACTTTCCTTTTATGCAACATATTTTTCAGTTATGTTTATGGTTTCTTCGCGTGCGGGACCCCTGGAAATTCACCCGCTTACCAAACATAGAAAAATTATTTGAGCCCAGTTTTCAGTGGGTTGCAGTTTGTAATTTGACAGCAGACTGCATCTCCTCCCATCCCATCTTTAGTGAACAATGTAAAAAGATGGCAAGGGTAGAGAATTAATTGGTAGAGCAGACGCATTGCTGAACCACGGGGTCCGAGTTTGCTCTCAGAGTTGAACATGAACTGGCATGCCCACAACACAAACCCCATACTTGCAACCTGTGTACCCACCACCCACAACATAAGACACTCAATTGTCATCCTGCTACCTCACCAGTATGCTTAACATACATTGTTAAAATTATAATTATTTATAGAGTAACACTATAGCATATAAACCAATATGAGTGAGGCTGTAACTACAGATAGTTAAGGATAGTTAAGGAAATAAGTTGCAGTGATGAAAAGTGATTTGCTCAGGGTTACATAATGTATGAGGTAGGTGGAGATGTGAGCCATGTCTTTCTTGGTCCACAGTTTCCAATTCAGAAAGCAGGGGAGACTTCATGTTCCCTTATCCTCAATATTAGAAACATAAATATGTGTTCTGCAATGGTCTGCAAAGTTGTTATTCAAGGGCTAAACTAGTTTACTGTTCAATAAATCTGGTTTTAAAAGCACCAATGTATTTACAAGCGGGACGCCTATTAATTGTATGCTTCCTGAGGCAAATACATCTGAGAAACAGACTAAGATTATGATTATAATGAAAATGTACTTTAAGTATAATCTTAGTCTGTACAATTGTGTGTATTTTCAAAGCACCAAGTCACATGAGAAAGAACCTGGCAAAATATAAGAGAAGTAGTAATTGAAACATGTTCGTAAAGCAAGTATACATCACTTAGTCAGAAAAAAGAAAGGGATCAAGCCAGTCTCACAATTGGGTGCAGTGACATGCAGGTCAGACATAAATCTCAGCAACAGTCAACCTGCTGCCCAACTGTTTCAGATGTGTACTTCCCTCTCATTTACCCTATTTTCTTTACCCATCATCCACAGGTGTCCTTCCCTTGCACCACATTCTCAATATCCATTGTTTCTTACAATTAACATTCAGAGCTCTGTTCCTCTTTTACTCCATCCTTTAACCAGGAACTCAATCCCCTTCCCTTACCTTGCATGCACCTCCTTCCCTTGCCCACGTTTCTCACTTACCAATTCCTTGCCGTTGGCACCCTTTAATTGTCCATCACACCATGCCCATTCCTTAGCCCTCACCACCTTGCATTGCCCTGGCTTACAGTTAAACATTAGACCACCTTGATTTGCCAGTCAGTCTCTGCCAGTCACGACAGGAAGCCACGGTCGGTGTATTGCTGGTAATAGTGGCGATGGGGTCTGCACTTGGATAATACACAGCGAAAGACGGTCAAGCGGCGTGGCTTTTTTGTGCTCCCAAGTTGCAGTTTCTTGGAAAGTCGGCTGCATATTTCAACTCTCAGAGAGATTGCAAGGAGAATATGCTTTGCATCTGGTGATGGAGAGGGAGCAAGAGCGGCCTCTTATATTGACGTGTGTTTTCAAACAATGTGGTGTGTGTTTTTCAGTTTCTGTGACTGGGTTAATGTGTTTCAGTGCATTAGTGGCAGTATAAAGTATACGTGGAACGATGTATCTGTGTTCAAGTGACTTTATATCTATACACCTGAATCTGGTGTTAATTTGCATATGTGTCCATTGTTGGTCACATAAGGGAAGAGTGCTCTGGACAAGACAATTACAATCTATCACAGACTTAGGGGGTGACTCAGAGTTGGGTGGTAACAGTAAAATCATCAGTATTTGGCACATACCTTTGATTTTACCGTCCACCCAATTCACAGTTTGATCAAATACCATTCGTGGTATTCCATGGGAATACTGGCAGTGGTATTCTAGGGAGATGTACCAGAAATCCACCCATTTTAACCACTACCTTCAAGGTGAAGGTAACAAAAATCCAAACTGGTCCCACATTTTTTAAATCTTTCTTTTAGCTATATAGATTGAAAGTACAGGGGGTAAAAAGGTGGGCCACCTCTCACCACCTTGCCCATATAATGCACAAAAGGGCCAGAATTGACCCTTTTGTGCATAAAGAAAGTAAACGGTATTGATATGAAGCACTAATGTACATAATCAATTTCTTCCTTCACATTGATGCTGAAAATGTCTGAAAGAAATGTAAAAATAACCTTTTTATATTAGCGCCATCAGAGGTGGTATTTCTCTGCTGGTGGTGAACTTTGAGTAGGGCAGAGTTTTAGGAATGCCACCAGCACAGTTGATAATATTCTTCAGTGGTATTAAAAAATCTTCCGCAGCTCTAAATTACCCCCTCAGTTGGAAGTCTTCTAATAATAGAAATTGGACTACTATCATCTTTGTAAGTGTGTTTGTCAACTGTGTCCAATAGTAAGTACCACAAACAGTCCAGCAGCAATTTCTAAATCCACTATATAAGTAACATGAATGGGTACTATTCAAGATCCTGTTAAACTCTTTTTGTACTAACACACTGGTGATGAAGAAATTCACCAGAACATAGGGGAAGCATTCGAAAAGAATCAAATCGAGAAGGCAAACTCGATTCCGATATGGACCACTACTTCCTTGGCAAGTATGGGTCATGACACGATCCAGTGGATTGCAACAGACTAACGTGTATGTGGAGAAGTGGGGCCAACATTACAATCCAGGGTCACAGAATCTGTTATTTAAATGCATACATTGCCACTGAGAGGTAGTAACCTGCCCCTGCAGCCACTAACCTCTCGCCCTGGCTTTTCAACCAATACCTGGCAACTCTCGCCTACTGCATTTCTATTTTCTGCTCTAATTTCCAGTGCTATGCTGATGACACCCAACTCATGTTCAGGCTTCCTTCAGCCACCTCCTCTCCTTCCCTCATCTCTGATTGCCTAATCGCCATTCAAAATTGGTGTGCCGCCAACGATCTCTGTCTAAATGCCAACAAGACCGAGATCCTCCTCATGGGTACACCTTCACCATATTTTCCCCTCACCCTGTGGCCGACCGCCCTTGGCCCTCCTCCTACACCTACCTGCGAAGCCAAGAATCATGGGGTCATCTTTGACTCCACACTTTCCTTCTCCTCACACATCTCTGACATCTCAAAAAAGTCAAACTTCTTACTGCACCTCCTCAGAGGTACTCTGCCTTTCCTCTCCTTCCCTCAGAAGCTCACTGTCTCCCAAGCTCTGGTCCTCTCTAGGTTGGACTACTGTAATAGCCTCTTTCTAAATCTACCTGCCTGCACTCTCCACCCTTTTCAACATATCCAGAACAGGACTGCAATACTAGTCCTTGGCCTCAAGCCCTGGGATTGTATCTCTCCAGCTCTGAAATCCCTTCATTGGCTCCCAGTGTTTGCAAGGATTACATTTAAAACCCTCTGCATTGTGCACAAGGCTTTCTGGGGCCTGGGTTCAAAATACCTTCAACTATCCCTCCATAAATACCTCCCCTCTCGAGCCCTTCTCTCCTCTACGTCCAACTCCCTTAGGGTCAGTCGTTTTTCGAAGAAACAAGCTGGGGGTAGATCTATGTCTTCAGCTGGGGCATCCCTTTGGAACAGCCTCCCTGCCACCTTGAAACTTGAGGAGAACCATCTCCGGTTCTGGAAGCACTTCAAGACCTTCCTCTTCGCTTCTGCCTTCGCGCCCCTCTTCTCCCCTGCTGATCTGATTTCTCTTTCGGCACCGTGCACCTGGCCACCATCTGTCCTTTGGGCCAAGGTACCTGCTCACCCTGCCACCCTCCTGCACTGCCTCTGGGCCACAAATTGCACTGGGGTCTGTATTTGTACCCATACAGTCCCCCGCTTCATTTCTGCACTTATCAGATATACCCTACATCCTAGATATGCTTAACCTAGCACTTGCCACTTGCTGGCTCCACTACCACCTTTATTTATTTATTTATTTATTTGTTTTACTTATTTATTTTTCTGTTCTCTCCTCTGTTCCGCACTTTCCCCCTTTTCCCTCTTTCCCATGCACTTGCGCGTTCTCAATGTCACTGGGCCTAGTAAGATCGTTATTTTTGTTCTCCTCTGTTCCCCTCCCTTTGCCTGGTCGCGCTCTGCAACAATTTTGGACGAGCGTGATATAAATAAAATATAATTTCATTATCATTTCCTTTCTCCCTCTCACTCACTGTGGAGGCCCATGTTTGGGGGTGCTCAAATCAAGACGAACGCCTCACCCACGTACACAGAATCTCAGCAGGCTTCACAGCACTCTTTTCCTTTATGACATGCTAGAATCGGAAGGATTTCATATCTGTTATATTTTGGAGCTTTGGTCCATGGGGCAACAGCCCAACCAGTCCGGGGGGCATTTGCCCCTTTGTCCCCCTTGCCAGGCTGCCTCTGGCCAGAGCCTTAGCACAGAGCAAGGTGGATTATGAAGAAGGTGTGCACGCAAACTTTTCAAAAAATACTTTAAAATAACCACTTGTTTTAAAATCAGGCAGCAGGCCTGAGGCTAAACCTTGGTGAACAGGACCAGATCACCCCAATGCTTACACCCCTTCACTGGCTGCTTGTTGAAATTATAGTAACCTCTAAAAACCTGTGCACAGCACTCAGGGTCGATGGGGGTTCTCGGCCCATTCACCCATCAACCTTGTGCAACTGATATGCCCACATTAGGTCCCTCAGGTCGTCTAGATCAGGCACATGGGGGTGGCTAAACCAGAAAAGAAAATCTGGGGGAAGAATGTTGGCGCATATTCAATATGACCATCTGCTAACAAATATACTGTTCTGTAAGGATTTCCCCTCAAGAAGCAGCTACACAGTCTGCTATTCAAGGCCATTGATAACTCTCATGCCTGCTATTCATAGACCCAACTGACCGCTCCAGGGGTCCTGCTCCTGGGTGTTTGTGCCCAAGGCCATTGATAACTCTCATGCCTGCTATTCATAGCCTCTGGCTGACCCCTCCATGGAATATTGCTGGTTTCATTTCTCTGCCCTTTTCCCATGAAGTTTCTGCCCGCTGGGGGGCCATGCCACCTTAAAACCGTGGAACAAGGGACAGGGGTACGTTGGTCACCTACAAACATCAACCTACTTAACTGCAAATTGTTCTCTTCTTTTAATCATACCTCCTTTTCTTGGAAATCAGCAGTTTTTAATGCTGTCCACTTTGACAGTTTTCTTAACGCTCTCCATGGCAGTATCTCAGGTCTACTTAGGAAGGGTATTTCTAAAAAATCTCATCCACATAGGTTTGATTTAGAACTGGCTAAAGAAAAGGCCCACACTCGGAAACGTATTAGAGAGGCACTAGCTCTAGACACTGAGTGGGATAATAAAAAAATAAAAATTAAAGCTATCCGCCAAAAATATAAAAATTACTGCAAATCAAGAAAATCTATTATGCTACAAAATGATGCGGAGCACATGCTTGAAGTTTTAATGAAAAGAGATTTGAGGGCATTTTGGGTTACTCTCTCTAGTCAAGATGATGTGCCGGAGGATGATCAGCTGAATGCTATCCCAGACGTTCAATGGGTAGAGCACTACACTGATTTGTTTGATACAGGGGGAGAGGGGCTAGAATTATGTAATCCCGGTAAGAATGCATCAAATGATTCCTGGAAGCCTGTAATTGATTATGAGACAATATTTGGTCTTGTTTCTAAAATTAAGAAATCAAGGGCCCCTGGGCCTAATGGATTAACTAATAACACATTAAAAGCTGGACCAGAACTTTGGGCCAAGCTCCTTCTCCTGTCATTTCAAGATGTTGTTAATTCTGGCAACGTACCAACTAGCTGGCAGACCGCACATATTGTTCCTATTTATAAGAGAGGTTTACAAACTTTGGTAAAAAATTATAGACCAATCTCTCTTATTGATGCGGACTGCAAGCTCTTTGCATCTACGCTTCTTTCCCACCTTAACGTTTGGATTCAGGAAAATCATATTCTCCCGAAGCAACAAACAGGTTTTAGGGCTGGTCATTCAACTAATCTTAACGGCATCATTTTAACTGCCCTACAAAGCACTGTTTGGGGTAAATATGATGGCTCTCTCTATGTTGCCTCAATCGACTTGTCAAATGCCTTTGATCTGGTAATCAGGTCAAGACTTTGGGAAAAGTTAACTAAATGGGGGATCTCGGCTGGACTTCTCTCTGTCATCATGGCAATGTACGAGAACTCGGGGGTCCATATTAGGATCGATCTGGCAGGAACATTATCTAGAAGGATAAGGTCCCGTATTGGGGTTAGACAGGGTTGCTCTTTAGCTCCCTGCCTTTTTATCCTTTATATGGCAGATGTAGGTGACTTTTTTGGAAACACAGGCATGGTGAGGGCAAAATTGGGGGATCTTAGGCTCTCATGGTTGGCATATGCCGATGACTTTCTTCTTTTTGATCATACTAAAGTCAGTTTGCAGAGGCTCATCTGCAAATTTGAAGAATATGCCATTCTTAATGGGTTGAAGATCAACCCGAGCAAAACCTGTACAATGGTCTTCTCTAGGGGAAGAAAAGGGAATAGCAAGGTGTGTAAAATAGGTGGTGAAAATATCATCAGAGTACACAAAATTGTCTATTTGGGATTTCTTATTCTGGCCCAACCATCGGCGATTGAATTAAGACGATTTCTTAGACACAAACTGCTCTCGCTCATTTCCCAATCCATAAGGTTAGATAATAAATATTGCATGTTTTCCCTTAAACCTGAAGTAGATTTTTTCAAGGGAAAGGTCACCCCAAAGCTACTATATGGAATAGAACTCCATTACTTGGCACTCTTGACATTTTGGGACTCTCTTGAGGGTATCAATTGGAGAAAAATTTTGAAACTGCCGAACTGTGTTCCAATAGTGGCCATAAGATACAAACTCGGGTTAGTTTCACTGCGAGCTAGGATTCTCTGGAGAGTTCTTTCACTTTTCTCCGCCTTGCTCTCCCCCAAATCTGATAAACTCTATGTTGATGTGGGACAAACAATCTTCTCACAGGGACCTATGGATCGAAACTTATATCTTACTAGATTCAGTGATCTCTGTGATAAGACCTTATCTGATCTTTCTACTGATAGGGATACTTTGTTAACGAATCCCAATACGGTTAAGGAGTGTCTATTTAGTCATGATTGGAGTAATACGCTGGAAAAACTGCATACTTATTCTTCTCTTAGTGACTTGCAATTTGATCATAAGAAGAGAGGCTCACTGTCTTTTATCTTGACTCAATTCCCAAATCGCTATTACCGTGCACAACTCCTCATCTAGAATCTCCTTCCCACTAGGGAAGTTCTACATAGGAGGAAGGAGTTTACTGATTTGGACCCTACATGCCGTTTTTGCAACACTTTTGGGGTAATTGAGTCTACTCGTCATCTCTTTCTAGAATGTGCTGCTCTAAAAGGTTTAAGGGACAAATACTTAACTAGATTTAACACGTTAGGCCAATTGGGGGCAGATAATTTTATTTGGTCACAGTGTCTTGCCATAACTAATACTAAGGATGGGCTTGCTGTGGCGGGTTTTATTAAAGCTCTAGATTTGTATGCCCCTCTTCTCTGATCAATTTGCATGATGAATTTTATCTTATGCTATTTCTCTCTGTAGGTATATATAACATCTCAATTTTTTGTGATATCTTTGCTAAAATCTGCCTATAAGTAATTTAAAGGTGCTCTCTTAATTTTAAACTACTTTGCTGAATTTTAATTGCACTGAATCTTTTAAAATGTGTTTTTTTGTGCTATGAGTCTTAATCTTGGAAATGGGATCTCTGTTTTCTAATGTATTGTTTTAAAATGTCTATATAAATGAAATTTAGTTATAATGTATGTTTTTTGTAAAGGTTTCTTTTGTAAACCATATACAATTTAAAAAAAAATACCTCTCATGTCTTCTATTCATAGGCCCCCACTGACCCCTCCAAAGGTCCCTCACCTGGATGTTTGTGCCCAAGGACTTTGATACCTCTCATGCCTGCTATTCATATCCCCCACTGACCCCTCCAGGGGCCCCTCTCCTGGATGTTTGTGCCCAAAGCCTTTGATACCAGTCATGTCTGCTATTCATTCCCGCCACCTGACCACAGCAGGGATCCCTCTCCTGGCTGGATTTGCCCCAAGGGCTTTGATGCCTCTCACATGCTCCATCCAACCGCAAGTCATTGCATACAAGGAATGGACTGCCGATCACCATGATTTCGATACTTGAATCTACGACTGAATGAAAACATTTGCCACATGCTAACTCAAATGTTACCAGGCTGGCTGCCGCAATCTGGCTCGTGGTAAAGCTATGACTCTCTCTTTCTACACACACCGCTTTTGTTCCCTCAACTCCTGCCCCCATCCTAGATTTCCCTCTCTCCACTCCTACTCTTTCCTCTGTTCAAACTGAAGTGGAATGTTTCCACTGTTAGAAACAATCTAGATATATAACTCACTAAGCTATCTAACATTTTTGTTTGCTCTCTGGGTTTATCAGTGAATACAAGTAGGTGTATCACAAAGTAAGTTAGACCGAATTAATATTGCTTCATGGAAACATACAAACATTCAGCTCACGCGCGTTCCTTGTTTTGATAAATGTGTATACAGCCCTCTACCTTCCTCATCGGCCTTCTCTCGCTCATGATTTCTTGTGAGTTTAAGTAGGTGCATAGCTAATTGCTTAATAACTAACCTCTAGTGCTATTCATGTACCTGTTTTACATTATTACGTGCCATGTTTACATTCTGTGCATGTTTCAAGATGGAGGATATCTTAAAATGGAGACTTTCCATGTCGGGACTCACTCTGGCATCTCCCGATTGGCTCCAGTGAAAATATCCGTAAATCAGGCTCAATGTGTGGAAATCAACCAATTCCAGGAATATTGGAATACTGAGACACGTTGAATCAGGCTTTCTGGCATGGGTGAGGAAAGCCTGTGCGGGAGCTTCATGTAGAGTTCCTACACTCATGCAGAACTGTTCAGTTCAGCTAGGATTGTACAGACACTGAAAAAAGACAGGAAAGCAGTTTTCTGAATTTTCAATGATATGATTTATGATATGGCATTCATAACGCGCCTGTACACAAGTGTTTCTAGGCACCACAAGACAAGGGAGGGAAGACAAGGCAAACGATCTTCCTAGGCCTTGTGTCAGTCAGATTGTGAAAGTGCAACACGAGAAGTGCAGTGGGAAGGGTGAGGGGTAAGTGCAAGGGAGAGGGAAAGGGGGAAGTGCGATCAGGGCAGCAGGCTAAGAGTGGCTCTGGGTAAGTGCAAGGAGGCAGGGGGGTTACAGTTACAGCCCCTTAGTGCACGGTAGGCCAGGAGGCAGTGCAAGGAGGACTGGTCATGGAGGAGCCTGGTACCTAGTGAGGGTACCAAGCAACCAGCCTGTAAATTAGCAAGGAAGTGAGAGAGAGAAAGCAGAGGAGAAAAGGAAGGTCTTGAGCCGCTTCTGGAACTTCAAGTGGTCAGGCTCAAGTCTGAGAGGGGCAGGGAGGTGGTTCCAGAGGGAGGCATCTGGAGGGGAGAGATATCTAGCCCCTATTCTCTGCTTGGATAAGCGTCTGAACCTCAGAGGGTTGGAGGTAGCTGAGAGAAAGACTCTAGAAGGAAGGTATTTCGGAAGAGAGAGTTGGATGTAGTGCAGGCCCCGACCCCAGAATGCCTTGTGGACGATGCAGAGGGTCTTGAACGTGACCCTTGCAGCGAGCGGGAAGCAGTGGAGAGATTAGGGCTGGAGAGATACGGTCCCTGGGCTTGAGGCCAAGGATAAGTGTTGCAGTCCTGTTCTGGATTAGTTGCAGGGGGTGAAGAGTAGAGTTAGGCAGACTGAGAAAGAAGCTGTTGCAGTAGTCCAGCCTGGAGAGAACCGGGGCTCTGGAGACAGTGAGCCTCTGGGGGGAAGTGAGAAAAGGTAGAATACCTCTGAGGAGGTGAAGCTGGAAGTGGGCCTTCTTGGCAAGGTCTGTGATGTGAGGAAAAAAGGAGAGCATGGAGTCAAAGAGGACACCAAGATTTTTCGCCTTACAGGAAGGCGAGGGTAGAGGGCCCAAGGAGGGCGGCCTGAGTGAGAGAGGGAAAGCGGAATCAGGGGTCCCAATGAGAAGGATCTCCTTCTTACTGACATTAAGGCAGAAATCGTTGGAGGCGCACCAATCCTGAATTGCGGACAGACAGTCAGGAATGAGTGAGGGAGGAGAGGAGGCTGAGGGAAGCCTGAAAGGGAGCTGAGTGTCATCCACATAACACTGGAAGTTAGAAGGGAAGGTGGAGTTCAGGAAGGCCAAAGGGTTCAGATGGATATTGAAGAGCCAGGGTGAGAGGATAGAGGTCTGGGGGACACCACATGTGGAGAGAGAGGTGGTGGAGAGAAAAGTCCCCGTCCAGGAGGAAGGAGGTCAGCCACGCCAGGACCTGATCCGTGATGCCCAGGTTGTCGCAGAGATGATTGATCAGGGTGACGTGATTGACCGTGTCAAAAGCAGAGGAAAGGTCAAGGAAGATGAGAACAGAGGGAAAGCTGGAGTCAAGATTAGAGAGCAGATCTTCACAGCCAGACTGATTATCATGGAGACAACCAACAGATTCAGTGTGGAGAGTAACCTGGGAGATGGCCAGCTTTTCCAGGAGGTTACCCAGGAAAGGAGTGATAGAAATCGGGTGATAGTTAGCCAGACAGGTAGGATCGTCAGGAGGTTATTTTGGGAGAGCGTGCACAAGGGAGTGTTTTTGGAGGGAGGGGAAAGATCCAGTGGTGAGTGATTGCAGAAATCGGCCAAGGCTGGAGCGAGGGTGGCAATGTTGTCCTTGATGGTTCTGGAAGAGCCGGGGAGCACCTTTTTGGATGACACTTTGATAGATCAGACTTGTCTAGAAATATCGTCAGGTGTTATCAGAGAGAAGGAGGAAAAAGGAAGAGGAGAGGCGGCCAAAGGGGGCCTGAGTGAGGTAGAGGGAGAGGAAAAGGAAAGCGAGGACAAGATATGCTGCGTTTTAGTGGTGAAGTGAGAGGCCAGAACCGTACAGAGGGCTGGGAGGGAACAGGAGAGGTGGACACTGCAGTAGGATTGGCCTGCTCCTTGCAGATTTGAAAGTGTTTGGCATTGTTGTTAGAGGCTGCTGAGATGCAGGCTTGAATATGGACCCTCTTCTTGGAGAGGACAGAGAGGCTGTATTGCCTTTGGAGCAGGCGGCAGGCCAGTTTGTCAGAGGATGGGCCTGAAGCCCTCCACTTCCTCTCAGCCACCCTGCACTTGCGTTTCAGGGTGGCAAGGTCGGAGTACTACCAAGAGTTGCACTTGGATGTAGGCTTCAGATGGATTCTCATTACAGGAGCAAGGATGTCTAAAGTGTTGGAGATAGAAAGATGCAGGTTAGATAGGGCTGTGTTCGAGTGTGAGTCAACTGCCGGAGTAGAAGGAGCAGAGGAAGTGGAAGCAAAGGCATCCACTATGACTCGCTTCATGGGCTGAATGACCAAGAAGGAAGGTGGCAGTGCTGGGGTAGGCTTTGCCTGGGGCACCAGACATTTTGGGTGGAAGGAGAGCAGAAAGTGGTTAGTCCAAGAGAGAGGAGTGGTGAGAGGGTTAGAGAGGAATGTCGGATGAGATAAGAACATTCAAGTTGTGTGCAGCAGAGTGTGTTGCATCAGAGGGTAGATTGGAAAGGGAGAGAGTGTCGCAAAGGTTGCGGAAGAGCCCAGAGGCAGGATTAGAAGCATCCAGGTGGATGTTTAGGTCTCAGAGGAGAAGTTGAGAGGTAGAGGCAAGGAGAGAAGAGGAGAGGTCAGCCCATTCTGAGAGGAAGAGGACGACCTGGCCAGGTGCCCTGTAGATGGTAGCCACAGTCAGAGAGAGGCCAAGAGAGATAGAGAGCCTGCAGACCAGGCATTTAATGGAGGAGTAGGCCTGCGTAGGAATGACAGAAGCAGGGACTCTGGAAAGATCAGGGCTACGCCACCTCCAGGTTGGTTGGTTCTGGTCTCATAGAGGATCTTGTAGCCCTCACGGAGGAGAGTGTCAAAACTTGTGACAGAGCTGGCCATGAACCATGTCTCGGTGAGAGCGAGGACATCCAGGTCAAGGACTTCGAGGAGGCGGCAGATGTCGAAGGAGTGCGGGGCGAGTTTCGAGAGTAGCGACGTGGAGCAGGTTGATACAATTGAAAGACTTCCAGGATGGGGTACAGGAGTGAGGTATACCCAGTGGAAGTGGTAGATGGGCCTGATAGTGGGAAGAGGTAGCAGGCAGGGGTGGCATAGGGGCCAGAGAGGAGGAGGCAGTAGACAGAGGCGTCATAGGGGCCAGAGAGGAGGAGGTGGAGGGTGTCAGAGAGGGGGTGGAGGAGTAAAGAGGTGGCAGAAGAGCCAGATAGGTGGTAGTAGTAGCAGGAGAAGGAAGGAAGTTGATAAGAAGTGGGAGATGCCTATCCAGAAGGAGGAGATTGGGTTGAGAGCCCTGGGTCATGACAGTACCATTTCGATAGACCGAAGCCTTTGGAGGAATGGAAGGCATCCAAGAGGACCTCCCAATGGGTGCCACCATTAATGGGAGAGGAGGAGAAAGGAGAGAGAGTGCAAGGCATGTGAACAACACAGTACCAACAGTAACCACAGTGGAGTAGGAACCTAGAGAGTGGGAGAAAGCCTAGTGGAACAACAGAGGCACAGTAACCAACAGTAACCACTGTGGAGTGGAACCTAGAGAGTGGGAGAGAGCCTTGTGGACACAGCAAACACAGTTACCAACAGACACCAAGAGTGGAATAGGAACCTAGAGGTGGAAAAACAGACCTAGAGGCATCTATACCATTCAGAATTAGGACAGGGGCCTTCAGCCTTCGGTTCTCCAGATATGTTGAACTGCAACTCTCATTAGCCTCAACCAGCAATTTCAATGGTGAGGGATCACAAGAGTTATAGTCCAAAACATCTGGAGAGCTGCAGGTTGCAGACCCCTGCAAAAGTCTCCTTTTGGCAACATCCTTTGAATTAAAGTTAGCACACAAATTAAAGTCCACAGGGTTGCAAATTCACACGTTAGATTCCCATGATGTTCTCATAGCCTTCCTACCACTTTTTGGGCTATCAGCAGGGCTCTCAATAGCCGGAGCTCATCTATTTTTCATATTTCCGTGTAGAATGTGAGTACATGTGCCAACACTGTCCCTATCGTCTGCTCAACCAACGATCACCATTTCTGTATGCGAAAGGGAAAGTATTGAAGTTGGCAAAGGGAAAAGAACCACCCATGTGGAAAGATGCGACAGCCTACACATATTGAAATAGGTCTGGAAATGCTGCAGAAAATGAAAAACGTGTACTAACCCCAATGTAAGGCGGAACAGCATTTCCTTCAATGCTCAGTATGATCCTGCATTGTTAGCAATTGATTTCTGCAATGAGGAAATAACACCAGCGCACATGGGCTTGTTGGGAAACCTACTGCTTCTAAATTATCTGATGTGCCCTTACCACCTAACACCCGCCCACAACACTTTTAAGGACTGTAGAAAAGGACGAGGGAACAGCAGTGAAGGAAGCAGACTCACAGAATACCTGTCCATTGAGTCAGATTTCCCAATAGGACACCCTCCCAGAATAAAGGTAGCAAAATCTACCCTGGAGCAGCTAAAGAAACAGAGAAAGTCCAGAGGAACCAGGGATAAATTCACTGGAATCTTTTGCAGTAGCTAAGGGAAGATCACGTTACCCTTATGTCATCACTTCCAGCCCTTATGAGATGACCAGTCAGAACAATAATGTGTATGGCACTAGCTTTTCTTTTTAAGTAATCACTATTTCTTATTATTATACAGTCATAGGATTTCAATAAAGACTGTGTAAGGAAGCAAATGATGCCCCCAGGGTCACATATCATATGATTAGGAGTTTATGAATGAAAGGAATTGGTTGATTTCAACCTAAGAGGCGGAGCAACATTTTTAGAATTTTGTTTCAATTTCTGGCAGTATGGCCAATCAGAGCATGTGGAATGTTCCTGCTCCTTGATCTGGTGATATATCAGAGAGTACTTATTGGCTGGAATTCTGGACCTCTTGGACTGGGTAGTGTGAGAAACCAGAAGGTGTCTCACCCGCTAGTCCCCGGGGATCTGTCATCCAGGTGGGCAGGATACGTCCATTGCTTTTGGATCCAGTTCCTGGGGGTGGACAAGTGCGGGAGGATCACCTGGATGAGGGGTCTTTGGGGAGTGGGAGTGGGGCGCCGGATGGTGAGACACAGTATCCCCTTCCCCATCATGCCACATAGGGTACTTAGGAACTCAACCCCCCCAAACCCCCTCTGACACAACCACTTTCTCACGGACAGCTCGACATGAGCGAAAACGGACTAATACCCGAGCCGTGTACCTGACATGTCCCAATACAATGGTCAGGCAAGGTCAGGCAATTACTGATCATTACACACACCTGACTTCCATCACACTTCCCCACATGGATAAAAGGCAGAGCACGAAAGCACACACTGACGAAGGCAAAGCCCACAAGGAAGCAGCAGTTCCAAGATGGCAGTATAATATGAGGAAATGCGGCGAGACCAGAAAGGGTTGCAACGAGGGAAGTTCCCTTGACCTTTTCAGACTGTTACTTTTGTGAACCTTGGAAAATAAGAAACCTAAGACCTGGGCCCTGAGACTAGAGCTGAAGAAACCTGCATTGTGCGTCAGAGGTACCTGGGGCTCTCACGTGTCAATAACCACTGTTGTACTGTCCTCCTACAACAAGCAGTGCCAGTAAAGACAGAACAGCCGGTGAGTCGGAGAGAGACTGATACCAGACCAGCCTGTGTTAAGACCAAGGTTGCAAGCGGCAACAATGTATGAAGAAATCTAAGAGAACAGTGTGCGAAATGTATGTGACGAGCGCGGCAAATATAATTGAAAATCAGAGGAGTGACTGAACTTTGAAGGCCAAGAAAGATACCGTAGACAGAGTGGTCCGGCACCACATGGGTGCTCATTTAAAAGTTTCTGTTAGGTATCCAACTGGCTGGCAACTGTGAAAAGGGAATTTTGAGATTGAAGTGGTCCTGCAACGAGTCAAGCTAAACCCCATGCACATTCGAAAAATCTTCGATAGTTGAATGCAAACTGAAATTGGTCGGAGCCCGTCTGAGGGAGACTAATTGTGTAAGAGGAAGGATCTGAGCCTGGCTGAGAGGGAACCGGGGGAACCGGGGTGAACCGAGAGTCACCCGAGAAAGAATATTCTCTGAACACTGTAAAACGGGGGATCTGAGCCCAGAAGAGGGGGATGCACACTAACAACCGTGATACAAAAGAAATCTGAACCGGCTAAGGGGGATCCATGGTGAATCATCTGAATTGAGTACTTATAAAAGGAAAGGGACTTTGTGTTTTGTTTTGGTACATCAGGCCCTCTGAATCAAGAGACTTTGAAGTAAAGAGACATGCGCACAGAAGGCCCTGATACTGGTAATGGTACTGTATCGTCGTGCTGAAGAAGCCAGAGTGTGTGCTTGGCTCGAGTGAACCATCCTGTCCCATGCTGAAAACGTCCTGAACATCCTGACATATCTTTTTGTGAACACTTCTTTCTTTTTTCATGAACACTACCCCACACTATTTGTATTTAGCAGTAAGGATTGGCAATAGGTTTTTTAGTATAGGCCCTTTTATTTTGCCGAGACTCCACTAGGACTGCATTATTATTATTTGATGGTCGTAGATTGCTGCCATCTGTAGATTTAGGTTTAGATAGGCGTTTATAACACCCTTGTTGAAGTTCAATAAACCCCCTTGAACTGTGTTCACTTTGTCTGTCTTACTGTTCATACCATGACTTCCTTACAGTAGAATCTTCCTGAATCCAAGAGGCAAATGGGGGCAGAATCTGCGCTGTGGATGGAATGCGGGTGGGAGCAGATTTTGCACCAAATCTTCTTCCATTCCTTTCACCGGAACAGGAAACTGGATGTTTGCACAACCACTATTCTCCAACGGCATATACCATGTTCAGAGGATCAATACACTTCTTACCACATGGATAAGATATATAATATTAAATAAGAAAATATATTAACAGTTGTTTATAGCACAAAAAAGTAGGACCAAGGCTAATGGTTCATGAAGTTTCCAAATGAATACATATTTTTGTTTAATTTTGACAACCTAAAAATGATCATGTTACATAAAACGCTTTGGGGTGTTGCCTCAGTTAAGAAGGAGGAGTGGACGAGGAAACAAGGTTGTCAGAGGAGGCCCCCTTGAGCACAGAGGCAGAAGATGCACGGCCTCTGGTCGAGCCCTCGATGGAGGACAGGGCCTGTGGTGGAGCATGAGGGAATGCAGATGATGTGGGAAATGGACCCAGGCACACTTCTCATGTGTCATCAGAAGGGTGCAGTTGCTGCAAACCCCCTTGAAGAGTACAGTAAGACGTTTCCTGTCTCATTGAGGCCATTGCAGAGAAGGGGGAGGTCCTTGCGGAGGCACCTTATGTTGGGGAGGATCCTTGGGGAAACAATAAGCCTCATACTGCGCCCGCCATTATAGATGGAGTAAGGCAAGCACAGTAGGCCCAGGAAGAAAAGACCTCTCCCACCTTCACACGCCCCTCATGGTCCTGGGTGGGGCTCCTTTCCCCTCCCTGCAACCGTGGAAGACCGTCAAGGGAGATGAGTCTAAAGTCTTCTGCAAAGTGGATGTCGTTGGAAAGAAATTGAGGCGTGGGCAAAGAGGAAAGGGCCGCTCAGTGGGGTTGGTGGCCATGCTCTTACACATTCACCAGTGACACTAATACTAAGACTTAGTGAATTAATCCCCACCATCGTTGAGCCCACCATTGACCCAGCTGCTCCCATAGCCTGACCCTGCGGTTGAGAGGATGCAGTCGCTAATAAATCGGGATGCCCTGCCAAACAGCAGGCAATCCCTGCATCTGCCAAGCCTCCTGAATCACCAGCAACTGTGGACAGCAGTAGGTCCCACTTACCAGTGCCAACCTGTCAGTGCCTGTATTGTGGCAGAATCTCCAGGACCTGGTGACGATGTATGCTTGCATTGACTGGTGACGATGCATGCTTGCATTGCCT
This sequence comes from Ambystoma mexicanum, assembly GCF_040938575.1. Lineage (NCBI taxonomy): Eukaryota > Metazoa > Chordata > Amphibia > Caudata > Ambystomatidae > Ambystoma > Ambystoma mexicanum. Next base: position 1,500,034,234 of record NC_090932.1, on the reverse strand, counting down.
GGTGACGATGCATGCTTGCATTGCCTGGTGACGATGCATGCTGGCATTGCCTGGTGGCGATGCATGCTTGCATTGCCTGGTGACGATGCATGCTTGCATTGCCTGGTGACGATGCATGCCGGCATTGCCTGGTGATGATGCATGCTTGCACTGCCTGGTGATGATGCATGCTTGCACTGCCTGGTTACGATTCATGCCTGCATTGCCTGATGACGATGCATGCCTGCATTGCCTGGTGACGATGCATGCCTGCATTGCCTGGTGAAGATGCATGCCTGCATTGCCTGGTGACGATGCATGCCTGCATTGCCTGGTGACGATGCATGCCTGCATTGCCTGGTGACGATGCATGCTGGCATTGCCTGGTGACGATGCATGCTTGCATTGCCTGGTGACGATGCATGCCGGCATTGCCTGGTGACGATGCATGGTTGCATTGCCTGGTGACGATGCATGCTTGCATTGCCTGGTGACGATGCATGCTTGCATTGCCTGGTGACGATGCATGCCGGCATTGCCTGGTGACGATGCATACTTGCATTGCCTGGTTACGATTCATGCTTACATTGCCTGGTGAAGATGCATGCCTGCATTGCCTGGTGACGATGCATGCCTGCATTGCCTGGTGACGATGCATGCTGGCATTGCCTGGTGACGATGCATGCCGGCATTGCCTGGTGATGATGCATGCCAGCATTGCCTGGTGACGATGCATGCTTGCATTGCCTGGTGACGATGCATGCTTGCATTGCCTGGTGACGATGCTTGCTTGCATTGCCTGTTGACGATGCATGCTTGCATTGCCTGGTGACGATGCATGCTTGCATTGCCTGGTGAGGATGCATGCTGGCATTGCCTGGTGACGATGCATGCTTGCATTGCCTGGTGACGATGCATGCTGGCATTGCCTGGTGACGATGCATGCTTGCATTGCCTGGTGACGATGCTTGCTTGCATTGCCTGGTGACGATGCATGCTGGCATTGCCTGGTGACGATGCATGCTGGCATTGCCTGGTGACGATGCATGCTGGCATTGCCTGGTGACGATGCATGCTTGCATTGCCTGGTGCCTCAGAGCCCAGGAGAGATGGACTTCGACTGCAATCGAGGCAGCTGTGGAGATGCATGTGCTGCAGCACCGTCCTTGTCAGATGTAGTGGTTCTGATGGGGAAAGGGATGAGGCAGTCATGGGGAGAGACTGTCCTCTGGGAGACACTCCACATGTGAGAGTGGCAAATGCTCAGTGGAACAGCCTGTGAAGTATGGGAGTGCCAGCTCTCTGTGAGACAGTCCGTGAACTAACTTCAGGAACTAGCTGTACCCTGTGAAAGATGCAATTAACTTTAGTGTGTGACTGTGCTCTGTGGGAGAGCCCAAGCACTTTTGACTAGTGGCTTTTGTGATTGCGACAACAGTAGAACTCAAAAACAGCTCTACCACAAAAGGCAGTGGCATTTTGTCATCAGCAAGTCAGCAACTCGTCAGAATCTCTCAATCACTAAATATTTATTCTTTTTCCAACAACATGCACCGTGAAACCATTCCTCTCTACTTTTCAGTGACTGACGCTTACTGGGTAAAAAGTCATCATCCGAGCTGGTGTATTGGCTATGGGTAGAGATTGTTCCATAGTCTTCTGCAATGAATTGACTGTTCATTCTTAGTTTTTGTTATTCGGTGGCGCGCGTGCCACCCATAAGCCGAAACCATTGCATTAGAGTACCACTAGGGAGAAATGGCATTCGAGGAGGGACACAAAGCTTGTATGTGTTGTTTGGTTATTTACCCGCCCATTGACTGTCCATGGCAATGCTAATCCCTATGACCATTCCCTCCTACATCCCTCCCTGCCCAAAACAAATCCTCCCGGTACCTTTTTGATCTAGCTTTATTAAGCCTTACCATCAGACTTTGTGCTCAAAGTGTCTGCCAGTGTTTTTTCAAAGCTGGGAGGTAATGACTTAATTGGAGCTGTAAACACGCTACTGGTGTAATACAAAATGTCAACCAGCTCTGCCTTCAGCCTCTCAATGTATAAGCACTACGTGTGCCCATAGCTGAACTCCTATTAATAACAAGCACTGGCAAAGCCAACAATTTGAGATGTGTATAAGTATTAGGCATTTGCCAGGCACTGCTATTATATGCCCAGGTACCTGCACCATTTTGCAACTGCTACCATTGATGGCCAGTCAATACCACTATGGCAGTGCCTGAAAAATGCCTTTCCCATTCCTACACAAAAGCCAAAACTGTTGGCATTGCCAATGCTTGTTATAAATGTCAATTGTTCAACTTGTAACACTGAGAGGATTCTTCTGCGGTTAGCGTCAATAGCAGCCAAAAACCCACTCGGGCTGCACACTTGCGGGGTGCAGCTTAGCCATTCAATGGCACACAAGGACCACCGAGCAGACAGACCACTTGCTGCACCAATACTGTCCTGAGTCATCATTCCTTTCCACATGTGAAGGGCCCAGTAGATGGGCATCAAGAATCTGTGCAGCTTGGAGTCTAATGTCTGCTCCTGTTGATGACCCATCTGCATTCAACATGTCCGAGTCACTCAGGAGGATATCCCACAGAATCTCCTAACAGTATGCTGTGCGCACACTACTCACAAAGCGTTCAAGAGGTGTCAGTGATGTGCTGCCTTTGATGCCATCAATGTTGAGCATGACATTCTCGGTGTATTCTGCACAATTTGGGCTGGTTTATGTTCTACCTGCTGCATACATTCTTTCTCTAACTGATGCATATTTGCACAGTCTCCCCTTCTTTTGCTGCTTACTGCGAGTCCCTCTGCACATGTGCAATTATCTACTTTTACCTTGAAACTAGTGTAAGGGTGCCGAAGAAGGACTCTGACACAAAGGTGGCATGTTTGGGGCTCAATATGTTTATTTTGTAATAAAGCAAAAGAAAACCTATCTTTCCCTATTCCTAAACAGGGTTTCCCTGCCTCAACTAAAGATCTAAGGTGACTATCAGGATGTCTGTTAAAGTAAAAGTGTCCACCGTTCTGTGTCAAGAAAACCCTACTTCTGGCCATTACACCATAATAAATAAAATGATAAAGGTTCCCACACAATGTTCATTGGGGGGCCAGGAGAATGCCTCCCTTCTCCTGGCATTCAGTCTAAAAAAACCTGGGGGAATGATTCCCTTGCCTTCACCAGGTCACAAAGTTCCAAAACAATTTTCACTTTCTCTGTGGACCAGGAACATGCCTCCCTTCTCCTGGTGTTTAATCTCACTCTCAAAAAGAGACACAGGGAATGACTCTCTTCTTCAAGTCACAAAGTTCCAAACAATATTCACTTTATCTGTGAGTCAGGAGAAAGCCTCCCTTCTCCTGTCGTTTGGTCTCAGTCTCAAAAGACCCAGGGGAATGACTCCCTTTCCCCGGCTTGTTGGACCTTCCTCCTGGTTCAAGTTACCAGGAGAATGACTCCCTTCTCCTGGTATTTGTAAAACAATCTCTTAAAACCAGGGGGAACGACACCCTTCCCCTGCTCTTTCTTTCATTAGGATTCACACTTACAACACCCAACTCTGGGTGTTCCGAGGGTCCATGACCCTGGCTTACCTCTTCTTCTTTGGTTTGGCCCACTTGGTCCCCTTCCCTGCCAAGTATTGCCACGAGGAAGATCACTCGAATCACTCTCTTGGTTTGGGTCCCTGGCCCCGGTTTCTCTTCTTCTTTGGTTTGGCCCACTTGGTTCACTTCCCTGCCAAGTACTGCCAAAAGGAAGATGGTTTGTATCACTCTATTGGTTTTGGTCCCCGACCCCGGTTTCTCTCCCCTTCTCTTTATGTCCCCTTGGCTGCTTTGGTTGCCAAGTACTGACACTAGGAAGATAGTCATGCTCATTATTTCCATGCAGTGTTTTTGCCTCCTGTACCTTCCAGCCCCTACCGGTCCCTGCGCCTCTCCCGTTACCTTGCCTGTTCCTGGGATGTGTGGCCAGTTCTTCCTGGGATCTTTCTCCTACTCTGTGTGCTGCGTGGGCATCTCTGTGTCTTATTGCTTTCACCTCCTGGCTCTCCTGCCGGGCCGTTGGAGCATGACTTGGATGCTGCCTCTTGCGTTCGCATCACCGTGGGCCAACCTCACGTTACCGTCTTGAAGGTGTTGGGCAAAGGAGTCCCGCTGTCCTCTCGACTCCGGGAGCAGACTGCTATAGGTTCTGTCCTGGGCGTCTCCTTCGTGCTTCCCGGTCTCTCATCCTGGTTGGCTGCATCTCTCCGACAGTCAGTCCTTCTTTGGTGTTTATGGCATAAAAGGAACCACGACTCTGCGGATGTCTATACCGCTGCAGTTTTTTCTTGGTATTGCTCATTGCTCCTGTGTTCCACCTCGTCCCAGTACTTGGATTACCTATGTGCCTGATGTTGTTCTTCATCTCAGTACTTTCCAGGACCTTGAGGTAGTCTACTTTACAACAGTACATAGATCTACTGTCTTAAAAGAGGTTAGCAGAAGAAGGAGAGATTAGAGTGTGTAGGGGTCTAATGTTCTCATCAGGACTATACCCTAATGGTCGCCATTCTCCCTGATGGGGGTCCCTCCCGATGAGAGCCTCCCGCATTACACCCCGCCCCAACAAGGGGGACTATCATGTAGCAGCCTCACCTCCCTAGCCTCGTGGAAAAGGGCTCCCTCTCGGGGGGAAGTGACACATGCAGTGAATCGTAACACCGGCTAGATGAAGGATGCCAGCAGGTACTAAATATTTCCTTTAAATCCAACTTGGTTGAGAATCGGTCCCTTACCAGCTGTGCTGCATTCTAATCCTCTACAAGGCATGGTCCGTCTGTATGCTAGGGGAGAACCTCAATGAGGAATGCACTTTGATAGTTAAGCCACTTGGTGGTTTCTTTGAAATGCTCCATTGCCACATGCACAGTCATGAGTATTTTAGTAATCTGTGATGGCACTGCACTGCTCATATAGCCTGTACAATATGTGCAAAGTCAAGTTACAGTAGGTGACTACTACGGTCTTCGGGTTGAGCAGTGGCAACTTGTGGCAGGCCTGTCATTGCTGCAGTGCATTTTTGATATGGTTGGCTGGACTGAAATGTGAGCTGAGCTTCTGGGCATAGCAACCATTTCTTTTACAGGCTGACAAATGCTGATAAAGCATGTGACCATGAGATGAAGGCCATGTACAAAACAGGGAAAGTGCATTGTCTTGCCAATTCAAAAGGCAGCAAAGACATTACATTCATTTTAAGACACAACATGGACAAATGCAAATTAGGAGTCCTTAGACACTGTGCCTCCACCTCCTCGACATCATTTCAGATGTCATCTCCCCTGTGGCTTCTGCTCTGAAATCCTTGCATATGCAATACTGCCTAGTGCCTAACTGCATACTCCTTCTGCCCCCTTGCATTACTCCAGACCACTCTCGGCTAGTAGATGAAGGAAAGGTTTTCGACTCTTCTGCGATAGACACGTTGCTAATGCTGTGACCACTAATCCACATGTATCAGGTGAAGTAGAACTACCCACCAGTGATCTGCTTTTTCCATAAACCACTGTAATCCAGGGATTTCCAAAAGGGAGTTGGAAAAGGGTTATTTTGCCAAAATTATAACCTTGCTAGCATCTAGCAGGCACTATCGGTCATGTTGCTTGTGATATTTTCACCTCTGCTCAAATAATTCCACAAGCCTGCCCTGATGCAATGGGGGCATCAATACTATGCATTACTACGGTGCTATGATCCGTGCTTTGTGTCCCAAGCAATACACATCTGCAGTATTTTCACAGGTGCTTTTTCAGACTGATGCTGGTATGCTGCTTGTTTGGTGGTATGGGGAGGGCTGTACCGCAGATATGTTCACTTCTTCTGAAGTCGCTGCATGATGCCACAGCATATGGGACCACATATATGTTCTATCCAAGCTGGTCTATGGGGGTCATTACGAGGTTGGAGGTAAGAAACAGTCCCTACCGGCATGGAGCAAATACCGTGTCCGTGTAGTAAAGAGCCCGCTAATACTGGCATGCCGCTAAAGCCCCCAAAAATTGCCCTTACCGGCATCATGGAAAGCGCAGACAGCACAACCGCCGGCGTCCTCCTCCAAATAACGTGACCGGTATCAATGGATACGGCACTAGCGGGCACCGCTATCAGCGGTGACCGCTAATAGCGGTGACCGTAAATAAGCGGAACCGGAACTAGCGTCATCGCACAGGAACAGGAAAGAGCACGGTGGCCATCTTGAAAACACAATCCATTGCTATCCTCACCACACAGGACCTGGAGCCTATTTCCGACTGCAGATACCAACCTACACCACCAGCATCATGCCCAAGGCTGTAAAAAAAGGCACATCCCAGCAAAGCAAAGAGCGCTTCAATGAGGACGAGCTGACTATGCTGGCAGAGACACTGGCAGACAATGCAGAGGTAGTTTTTGCCAACAGCCTCAAGAGAGAGGCACAGATTAAGAAGAAAGAGATCTGGCAACCTGTTGCCCAGAAAGTCAGTGCCGTAGGGAACACCCCCCGCACAATCAAGGATGTTCGCAAGCGTTGGGACGACTTGCTTCTGAGAGTCAGGAACATTTTGTCTGCAAACCGGAGCCAGGCCATGGCTACTGGCAGTGGTCCCAGCTCACCCATCAAGCTAAGCCGATGGGAGGAAATCTGCGCCAGCACCATTGGCATCAAGGCTATAGAAGGCGTGGGTGAGATGGAACGTGGCACCACCTTGTCGGAGGATGGAGGTGAGTGTCGTAAGAAAACACTGTAAAGCAAAGTATGATAGTCCACCAATTTGTCCGTCCAAAGAGGAAATGCATGGCCCATTACATACACATATGACACTTCCCTGCCTAGATGCCGTCCGCAGCACAGACACATGCACATGCATGCAGCATGGCAATGCCATACCTGACACACACCACACATATATGAAAACGGCATAAGTCACACTGCACGCAGTCCACAACAGAAATGCATGTCACACAGCATACGCCAGCTCCAACATGAGTGAATCTGACGGATGCCTGCATGCTCCACCCATATAGCAAGCAACGTGAATGTCAAAACTCCAATACCTAACACCCTCTAATGTATTGAACTGCAATAATACCAATGTATGCATGATGCTTGTTGAACCATCACTGATGCCATCCCTCTGTCGGTCCCCCACAGCCTCTGATCCTGACAGCGAGGCCCGGGACTCTGCCCCGCAGGCTACAACACCCCGGAAGAGGGCCAGGGAAGAAGGCAACAGGCCTTCGACATCCAAAGTGCCAGCCTGGCCACAACAGGCACAGAAGGGGCAAACACCACCGGATGCCACGGCACTGGTGCCGCTAAGGGCCACTGCAACAGTCCCCACAACACCTGTGTCCCCTGCACAGGAGACAGTGGCCGATGGGGCCCTTTCAGCAGCAACCAGCTCTGTAGGGGAGGCGGCAGCCATGACACCCCAGACAGATGAGAACGTGCAGAGCCAGGGCCAGGTGTGTGTCCCTGTGGAGGACGGCTCATCGGAATCACCTGCCACACCCATTCCCACACCATCACCCCACGTCACACCTATGTACTCCTACCATGAAACCACACTGGAGCAGTCTCGAGGGGAGACAGTGGAAGGGAGCTTGAGCCCCACGGAGGAGCCACACGGATCTGGGGATGTGACACATGGAGCACCTACCTCCACGGAGGAGCCACACGGATCTGGGGATGTGACACGTGGACCATCCACCTCCACCGGTGTTCGGGCAGGGGTGCAGCAGATCGGACACACAGTGCAGCGCCAGGAGGAACTCACTGCCCTAGTCAGGCAGTTTGTGTCAGACAGTGCCCAGGCAAGGCACGAGGGGCGCGACAACACTGCGTCCCTGAGGCAGGCCATTGAGGCCAGCACCGCGTGCATATGCGAGGAGGTGTCTGCTCTGAGGCAGGTCCTCTCCCGCATAGCGTACTCCTTGGAGGCTGAGCGTCCGGCCCCCAGACTGGAGCAAGCGGCCACACCATAGTCATCCAGCTCCAACCAAACCAGCCCCCTTCGCAGGTCAGCATGCACCTTGCGGAGATCTGACATGCCGCCACCAGGTGCGGGAAGTGGACGTATGTAGATGGGTTGTATACGAATTGTTCGTTTTACAACTGCTCAAATGACAATTGACCTTTTCACAATTGACCGAATTGTGAAGGTCAATTGTACCATATAAGTGGGGGGAAACCCCCCACAACCCCCCACCCAACGCCAAACCCCCCAAAACCCATATATATATATATATATATATATATATATATATATATATATATTCGGTCAATTGTGAAAAGGTCAATTGTGACCCTTTAAATTCGGTTAATTGTTCATTCGAACAATTGTAAACGAACAATTTGGGTAATACCTGTAGATGTGGCAGCCAAATCCGGACAATAGACACCTTTTGCATTTCCTTGGACACCATGTGTGTGGGAGTTGTGGGGGGGGGGGATGGGGAAGAGTGTGTGTAGGGGAGTTATGGGGAGTTATGGGGAGGGGGAGAGGGTGTTTGGGGGAGTTGTGGTGGGAGGGGATAGAGGGTGTGTGGGGGAGTAGTGGGGGGAGGGGGGATGGGGTGTGTGAGGTGAAGGGTTTGAGCACTTTGTACTATTGAACAGTTAAATACACCCGTTGTGTTGCAGAAAAAAAACTTGAGTGGACATTCCTTATTGCTGTTGTGTCATTTATTGATATACAGTGCATAGTGTACATGTACTCCCACACCCAGTGCCCTCTGTCCCACTTTCATGTCACCCTCTGCCTCCATGTGTGTTAGAAATATTGTGCAATCACTGACTGACGCACAGCACGTCCCTCCTGTGCATCTGCACCGCGATGTTGTGCGTCCACATCTTCTTCATCCCCTTCATCATCACCAGGTGGTTGCAGTTCAATGTCAGGGGGCATGGGCACGTTCCGTCGGATACACATGTTGTGCAGCATGACACATGCCATGATGATCTTGGGCACCTTCTCATGCCTGTAGAGGAGTGCCGCACCCGACCGGCTAAGGCAGCAAAACTGTGCCTTCAACAGGCCAAAGGTCTGCTTGATGACCACACGCGTATGGGAACAATTGTAGTTCTCCTCGTGCCTGTTCTGCGGGTTTCGGACAGGGGTGAGGAGCCACGGCTTCAAGGGATAGCCACTATCACATGCATGAGAGACAATAAAAGGTATATGTTAGATGATTCATGATGGACAGCTGTACTTGTCACACGTGCCTGCAGATAATTGTTGGTCACATGCACATGTCCCTGGTTGTATGCACACATTTTTCATGCCCTCAATGTGTTCTGTGCCATGGACTTATGGTGTGTATTGCATCTTCAAGATGATACATGGTGTACACTGCCTTGATGGTGCTCATGCATTGTGGACGCATACCGCTGTTTTTGTGTTAAATATGTGATGTGTAGTGTTCTGTGTGATTTTCTAACTGGCAGCGTTGGCAGTAGTCTCTGCATTATTTGCCATTCGGCGCTGATTATTCCCATGGTGACATGCTGTACTTCTGTGGTGGTAGCCCTGTGACAAGCAGTGGATTCCCTTGGTGGTTTTGTTCAGTGCACTCTCATGGATGCTTGCCCTGTGTGGTGACTTGCTGCAGACATTTACATAGTGAATTGTGAATACTCACAACATGTTGCTGGATTGTGTTACGGAGGGTGAGGTACGATGATGGGTGGTGCAGGTGTTGTGGGATGTGGGGTGGTTTTAAGTTTGGCATGTTGTGATAGGTGTGCAGCTTACTTCATTGCTATGGGAATTGGTTGTCATGTTCAGTTTGGGATGCTTTGGGGCACAGTGTTTTGGGATGTGAACATAGTGCTGTCACAACAACAATGACACCATGGTGGTGTGTGCATCTATCCCCCCCATTTCACTGCCATGTGACTGTCATGCAACTTACCAAGCAGCCAGGCACGTCATGCTGCATGCCGCTCCATGTAGTGTGGTAGCGTGGAGTTCCACAGGACCATTGAGGCATGAGTTGATCCGGGATATCGGGCACAGCAATGTGTGATGATCTTGCTGGGGTCACATACCATCTGCACATTGATGGAGTGGTATTGCTTGCGATTGCGTTACACCACCTCCATGGCATGCGGCACCACCAACTCCACGTGGGTGCAGTCGAGGGCACCAATATAATTTGACATGCTACCAGTGCATGGAAGCCAACTTTTGCATCAAAGATGTCCTGGATCTGTAGTCCCTTGTGTGCTTCAAGAGGGCATCCAGCACATGGTTCAGCATGCGAGAAAATAAGGGTTGTGATATGCCATGCATGTGCCCCACTGTGTGCTGGTAGGTGCATGAAGTGGAGCACCGACACTACCTTCAGTAGAGAGGGGATGGCAGTGCGTATTTCAATGAGGCTGACAATGTCGTTGTGTATCATGTCCACAATGGTGGTGATGGTGTCCAGGTCCAGACGGTACAGGGGTTAGGTTGAATGGACTGGCTCTGATGCGAGGGATAGGGGGCTGCCTGCGTGGTACCACTGGCTGCACTGGTGCGGCATGCTGGGCCTGTCTCACCCTCCTTCTCCTCCTGCGTCTCCTCTGTGGTGCCTGCTGTTGTTGTTGTTGTTGCAGCAATGCAAGCATGTCCTCCAGCCCCAGTATTGCTACTACTAGTGGAATCATTTTGGTGTGGGAAGGGGTGTGGTGTATGGGTGTGTTCCTTTTGTGCTGGCCCAGACTCCATTGCCTCCACCTGTGCTGATTGTGTGCACCTGTGGCAGTTGGGAACACTGCCCATAGCAGTTTACGGGTGGTTCGCGATGCCGGTATTGGCGACATGCCGGTATCCCATATTAGCGCCTTCATGATGCCGGTATTTGCATGTCTGCCTGAGTTGTGATGTCCTCCTGTTAGCGGTATCCCGGTATTGCCGACCTTAAGGCCTGCATGCCTGCACCCATGCTGCTATTAGCGTCATCGTTATTAGCGGTGCCTCTAATACCGGGTTCTTGGGTTGGAATAGCCCAGAGCGGTATGCAGTGCCGGTAATCCTTTACCGCCATCATATTTCCATTACCTCCAACCTCGTAATGACCCCCTCTGTCTGTCCGCTGCACTGTGTTTTCTGGTAGAGGGTGCAAGTGCCCAGATTCAGTTGCTGTTTATTCTGTGTGACGTACTGGCACACTTGACATTTTCACTGCAGGCTAACAACACACAGGCTGGTCTCATCTGTGCGCAATGATGCAGGTGGTGTTCTAGATGCCATGTAATGATGTAATTTACTCTCTAATCTGTGGAAGGAGGGCTGTACACAGTGGGAGGCGAGCTTCTATTACTACTACAGCCTCTGTATCTGTGGTGCCATTCTCATCCTCCATAGTAACACTGCTTCCAGCAGGAGCGGCACAGTCCTGCCTGTACTCTGATGGATCCAAATCATTGTTCTGATCTTCTTCTCTGTCCTTTTCAAGATCACTGATATCTGACTTATCAGTGAATGCAGGCGCGAGCGATAGAGATCTTGAATTTTCAAACTTCGCTTCCTGTTCAACTATACCATGTCTGTTTGCTCCCTGGTCCTAACTAGATAAAATCTGCACCCATCCCTCTTCTGCCATTGAGGTAGTGGGTGGAACTGCCTGTTTCGACTCACCATCTGAATTATTCACACACTTCAGATCACCGAGTGAGTCACAAAGCACGAACAAAACCTACCCTAAATCTTACTCCCTACCTCTTCCCCGCACTTCTTCCTACTCAACTGTTCTATGCACAGTCAAATTTATTAGCACTCCCCTCATTTTCCTGAGCCTGTCATCATCAAAAACCTCCGGCCTCTTTGAAAGCTGCCTAAGACTGGAAATAAGTTGAAATGAAGTTCGACCTCAGCCAATCACCCAAACTTTAGGGGATTTGAGGTCCTACCAAAAAAGTTCTTCCAGACCTAGTCCTACGTTTTCTTTGAGTGCTCTGAAGTGGCTGCAAAGTGGCGTTGTGGTGTGCTATAATGTTCCTAATTAAGTATGTTAATAAATATTTTTAGTGATACAAAGTTATTGTTTCTCCTATTAGTCTCATGACCAACAGAAAGTCTGCAGTCTCCATTATCGTCTCTCTTTGCAATTTAAATAGGGGTGCAAGGCCCTGGGCTTGGCTCCTGATCAGGAGCTCCTTACTAAAGTACCAGAAATGGTTCCTGGTGGAGACATACCATTTTTAAGAGAATTCATTATTTGGTGTCTGAATTAATCCAAGGCTCTGAACTGGGTACAAGAAGTTATGAGTGTTTTATTATTACTCATAGGTAGTTGCCTTTATACCTTATTTGGCAATATTTACAAATACAGTCATTTGTCAATTTATTAACATCTGTTCAATTCTTCAAGGAAGCATATTATCATTGCAATCAACTATAGCGTCATGGTGCGCATAGGAAAGGAAGGTATCCCGACTGCTCCCAGTGTACAAAGAAGCAGGCTGGATATATGGGCATGAAAGAGGGTGTTTTAGATGCAATGAGTCATAGCACCCTAAAGAAATGAAATTGGGCCAGGGTGGCCCTAAATCAACAACCAGGAATCACTCCCTGGGTCAATCGACTCCTCACCACTATCCAAAATGACCCTTATGCCCTCCTGCTCACCTGCCGTCTCTTCTTCTGCTTGGAGTCCAAATCTCCTTCTTCTCAAACCTCTTCTCTGGAATGCAGATGGGGTCTGCCTCGAGAGGAAGCCACCCTGCCCCTCTGACTCGGGGCCTAGGGGGGCCCCCGAAACGGGGCAGACCAATGAAGGGGAAAAAGCCAAAAGGCAAAAACCCCTCTTGGTTGAGTACGATGACAGGATGCCAGTCCGAAATGATTGGAATGAGAGGACCCAACAGAATGAAACGCCTACCCAAAGAGGGTAGGATGGGAGTGGTGAGTAACAATCAGACAGGGAAAGAAAGGGAAGAAATGTTGGAGCCAAAATAGTAGCGAAGTCGGAAGGACTGCAGAGGAAGAGGGAAGCCAGAGAGGAACGAGAGTAGCCGAGATGGCAAGGCTGGACGGCACAAAACCACAGGAGAAGGTAACGGGAGAGGGGCAGAACACAGAGGAAAGGACTGGAGCGTACCAACCCGGAAGCCTAACGCGAGTAGGATGCAACGCGCGGGCTTCCGGGTTGGCGCTCGTAATAAAGTACGCCGCTGGTCCGACGGCGGAAAGCTGGACCGCGGCTGGAGAACGTGCAGCGGCGTAACAGCCATTTCAATGGCCGCTCCAGCGCCAGCGTCTCCACAACTGCCAGCGGCCGCGGCCGCCGTGCGTGACACAGGGTTGACGCTAACAAGTTAAGGAAAAAGTTTGAATCACATGTTAAATAAATGCACTTCAGCTGAGTGTTTCAGAGATTTCAGTCGATCGCTTCTTCAAGACCAAAAAAGTCCCCTGGTGAGGTTTCAAAAAAGGAGACAAAAAAAATAAAATCAATTAAAATAAAATAAGGTCCAGTTCAAGAATATATTAGGCGAGGTGCTGCAACTCACCCGCCAACAAGGGGTGCAAAGGACTTCGTATTCCTTAGTATGGGGCTCCTTAATAAGGCTTGTAATGCAGATACCTCTAACATTTGAAAAAGAAGAAAAGACAGACATGTGAGCGGGGTTTGGGGTAGGGGGTGCCTAGGTTCCTGACCGATCCCCGTGGCATTCGTCGTTTCACCTCATATAAGGGGAGGAGTCACAAGAAGGATCCCATTATGTGGATTCTGGATGCCACGCCAGTTTGTTGTCCCCTTGCATATGGGTGATGGTCAAAGCTGATGGCACGCTGGAGGCTGTACGTGATCCCTGTGGTAGGCTGTTCCGGGACAGAAAGAGAGCTTCATAATAAGGGGTTAGTCTGGTGCCGGGAAATAACTTGGAAACCTAAAGCAGAAAACGAATAACTTTACTTTTTGTTAGTCCTTCCAGGTTTCACAACGCATCACCATTTTGACAGTGGAAGCACAATTGCTTGAACTGTTATTTGGGCATCTCCAATAAATCTGCCTCTTCTGAATTGAGAGATGCCACCGTGTGCAAGTGCAGCCCTCAGTCTGACATGGGATTTGGAAATGGGGGCTCGCCAGAATTGGTGAAGAAATACTGAAGATGTGTGTTTCTTATATACCATCCAAGGAACTTGCCTTCAGCGCAATGCTTCACTGATTTCGAAAAGGAGTTATGATAGCAGCACAAAGTACTACAAACAGGCTGTGAAGGCGGAGAGACCGAACCTTTCCGTGCGACTGCTGTAGAGTGCATGCAGGGCTTGCGCACTGGGTAGGGTGAAGGCAGGAGGACAAAGCAGGAGAGAGTGTTGGCTCTCTATTCAGTGTAAATTGAGAAGGACAGGCATAGGGCCTGGTCCCACATTATTGTAGCCTCCTTTGTTCACATACTCTTCGCTGTTGGAAGCCATGTGGTTTCCAATGTATGAAAGAGTTGTTTCTTCACCCTACCAATATGAGGAGCAGGCACCCGTGTGGAGTGCTCAGAGGATGGAAGGAGAGGTGTGCGGGGGGCCTGTTCCCTGGTGACACACCTAGTGATGGGCAGAACGCATGGCAGTACACCATGAAGTGCAGTGCTGCAAGTGTACTGCGCAGCGGTGCTACTGACTGAGCAGAAAGAGGAGGGAGAGAAGGAAAGGCTAGAGGGTACTCTCAGGTGTGCAAGGTCAAAGCTGGCATGGAGCAGGCGTGTGTGGCAACAAGAATTGCCTGCTCGCCGCCTCACCTTAGCCAATGTGGACCATATACCAGCAATCGCGTTCCCTGTACTTAGAAAGTGGCTCGTGGTCATTAACATGGATTGCTGATATCATGCAACCGCAGCTGGACCCCACCAGGAGAGGGACTGTGCACCCCCCCCCAACCCCAGGAGACAGAGAGCATCTGGCAGTGGGATCAGGCCGAGTCGAGAATCTGCAGGAAAGAGACAAGGGTTTTAAAACAATTCTGACTGCTAAGGACCAGTAGAGTTAGACAGGGTGACAGCCCAACGGTGGGACATAGTGGGCCTCATTACGACCCTGGCGGTACGGAGTGAATGGCGCCGTAAAAGGTACCGGCGCCCTTCACTCCGTACCGCCGCATTACGAGTTCCCCTCGCGGGACACGGTAAGCACGCCTGGGAAAACCAGGCGTGCTTACTGGGTCCCGCGAGGGGAAGAGGGAGCAAACAACGGGCCATTATGAGATGACCCTATGGGGGCTGAAATGGGAATGGGGAAGGACCAGGTCCGGGTCCTTGGAGGGAGGAATTACCGGGCCTTCCGAACTCGGAATGGCCCGGTAAGTCCTCATTCCGAGGACCCGGACCCCGACACGATTTCGGCGGCAGCGTTACCGCCGAACTCGTAATGAGGGCCAGTGTCATCTCTGGTTGCAATGGCTCTAAAGCACACTGAGACGAGAGCGGCAGAGGTGCTGTTCTCTGGTTACGGCTCTGGCATCTCTATGTAAGGCTGGGTATATACTTATTCTCTATTGCGATGAACATGGGAAACCTCTTGCAAAGTGTGGATATGCACCAGGGACTTCTCCAATGGTTGTGTTCATGCCATCCATGTGTAGAGATACTTGCAGACCAGAACAGAGCGCTTTCAGACACTTTGGGCCTCATTACGGGTCGGGTGGTAACCGTGCCGGTGATACTGGCAGGTTGTTTCCAGACCCGTAAATATTTACTGGCGCCTGACTTCCCGGTAACACTGGGGGATTACAACCCCGGCAGACCGGAAAGTCAGGCGCCGGCAAAATCTAATTTATTTTCAAATTTGTTTATTGGCATTTATTAATTAACACGCTTGCAGGAAAACATATGCCAAGGTATAAGGATGTTGAAAGTTAATGAGGAAAAAACAACAACAACAAAACAAACCATAAAACATTAATTTTCTCCCAGTGATTCTGCGTGCTGAGTTGGGTCGGTGTCACCAAGTGGGTCAGGAGGGAAGAGTTCCAGGTGGTTTGGAGTGAGGGGGAAGGAGAAGGAGGGAGACATCTTAATAACTGGCGAACTATGGTCTCAGGTCCATTGTGCGGTTGGCTCTTGTTAATTCACGGGGGCTTGTCATCAGAGGGATAAAACAGGGAGTCTGTAAGTTCTCTCCAAGCCTCCAGGGACGAGCTGGATTCATCCGTCGATCTAGTTATGCTTTCCTCCCACGCTGAAGTTTCTGCTCGCACCCAGCGTTTCAACTCGGAGTGCCAGTGTTTCTGTTGGGGCCCTGCTGCCTTCTTCCAGGACATTGCCACAGTCCTTTTTGGCAGTATGCACATGATGTCCATTAGTTTGGTAAAATGCTTGAGTTTGGCCGGCCTGGCATACGTGCCCAGTAGGCATTCCTCCGGGGTCCACTTGTATCTAGTCGCTCCCATGTTGTTGCTTGTCTGCTGAATAGTGGTCCACAGGAGTTGCGCCTTAGTGCATTGCCAGAACACATGGATCAAGTCTGCATTATTCTGTCCGCACCATGTGCAGTTAGAGGGTAATTTGTTGTTCAGTTTTGTTAGCCTGGATGGCGTCAGGTATGTTCGATGTAGGAGGTTAAGTTGGATTTGTCTGAACCTGTGGTTTCTAGAGACCGATTTAGGAAATGACAAGGCCCTTTCCCATTCCTCGTCAGACAATTCTCTGCCTATGTCAGTTTCCCATTTATCTCTCAAATTGGCACTCCGTGGGTTGGGGATGTCGCTCAGTTGGGCGTATATCTGGGACACCGGTTTCCATCCTTCCCCTAGAGTATAAAGAAGCGTGATTAGGGGGTTCGGTTCCGGTTCCTCCGGCCATGACGACCATTTGAAGCGTGCTGTGGTTCTCAACCTCTGGTACCACAGAAACTGGCCCGTGTGGATTCCATCATTTTCCCGGAGTGTTTCAAAGTCTTTGAAGGCTCCGTCCATAAACAGGTCCCCCCACGAGTATATCCCATTTCTTTCCCAGTGTCTGAGGTGTTGCAGATCAATGGTGGATCCACACAGGTCAGAAATTAGCGGTATGTCTGGGGCATACTGATATTTGGTGCATGTAAGGGTCTCCGTTCTGCGCCAGATTTTATGTCCCAGTGCGGCTAAGAAGGGGGCACTGCGCATCAAGTGGGAGGGGGCCCAGATGAGTTCTTTTAAGTATAACGGGGAGACCAGGGTCTGTAGTAGGGGGGTCTCAGTTGTGACCTCGTCCGCTAGCCATTTGGTGACGAAACTAAGTTGCGCCGCCAAGTAATACTTTTCAAGGTTTGGGAGTTGGATTCCCCCCTGGGCGTATGGCAGCATTAAGGTGGAGAGTGCTATTTTGCGCCTTCCTGTACCCCACAAAAAGTCCCGGATCATTCTTTCTAACAGGCGGAAAAAGGGCACTTTAATATAAAAATGAATATTCTGAAACCCGTAGAGGAATCTAGGAAGGACGATCATTTTTATTATTGCCGCTCTGCCCATCATGGACAGGGGAAGCTTCGCCCAGAATTGCATAGATTTTTTTAGGGCTGGGACCACAGTCTTCGTGTTATGCTCATGCATTAGTATGGGGGTGTGCAGTATGTGTATCCCTAAATACTTGAATGAGGTCAATTCCCATTGTATTCCTACCTCCGGGAGATCTGTTATGTCTCTCCCCCTTAGGCCTGCTAGGGGGAATAAGCAAGATTTCGCCCTGCTAAACTGAATGCCAGAGTACTTTGCAAAGTTGTCTAGGACATTTAACATCGTGGGTACGTTGTTCAGTGGATCCCTGACATACAGCAGTACGTCATCAGCGTAAAGGGAGATTATATGGTCAACTCCCCCTAGTTGTATCCCAGCATCGGAAAATTGTCTACGGAAGTAAACAGCAATAGGTTCCAGCCCCAATACGTAAAGCATGGGGGAGAGCGGGCATCCCTGCCTGGTGCCCCTGCATATATCCCAGGCCTCTGATATGTGCTTTCCTGTTTTTACTCTGGCTTTAGGTTTGGTATAAAGGATCTTGATCCAGCTGATGAAGCCTGGGCCAAAGCCAAAGTCAACTAGGACCGCCACTAGCCACTCCCAGTATATCGAATCGAACGCCTTGATGGCATCGAGGGACAATAATGCATACGTCTCCGCGCTGGCCTCTGTCTGAGCAATAATCTGTTGTACCCTTCTTAGGTTCATGGATGTGTTCCGACCTGGTATGAAGCCACATTGATCCTCATGTACCACCTCCCCTATGATTTTGGCCAGTCTGTTTGCTAACACGGTGGTCAATATCTTAACATCATAATTAAGCATGGCTATCGGGCGGTAGGAGTCACATCTGTCAGCCGGCTTGTTGGGTTTGATAATTGGAATCAACAGGGTCTCCCTCATACTATCGGGGAGTATCCCCCTCTCCTGTGCTTCTTGGAAAACCTCGCACAGCAAGGGTGTTAAGGAGGTCTCATAGGCCTTGTAGAATTCTGTGGGCAGTCCGTCGCTCCCCGGGGTTTTACCCGTGGCTAATGACTTGATAGCCTCAGTTATATCTTCTGGTGTGATATCTGCATCTAGTGCTGCTGCCTGTTCCGGGGAGATTTTGGGGAGACCTATTTCCTCCAGGGTGTCTAAAATTTGTTCCCGGGGGACCTGGTCGCTATGAGAATAGAGGAGTTCGTAGAAGCCCCTAAAGGTGTCGTTTATATCTTGCTGGGTCTGTACTATTTCCCCTGCTCCGGTCTGTAGCTTGGTGATAGTGTGTTTGGGGTGTTCCTTCCTGCATAACCAGGCCAGCATTTTACCAGATCTGTCAGCCTCTCTGTGTGTTCTGTTTGTTTTAGCGGCATAATCAAACTTGGCTAGTCTTTCCCATGCGAGGGCACATTTAGCTCTAAGTTCCTTCAGGCTGTCTTCCCTTGGGTGAGTGCTTACTGGAGCGGCTTCTAGCTGCTCAACCTGTTGTTCCCATTGAACCAATTCTCCCCTCAATTGTCTTCTGATGCCCCCTGCTTTTGTGATGATTTCGCCTCTCGTTACTACTTTGAGAGCATCCCATACCGTACTCAGGCTATCTACGCTTCCTTTGTTTCTTCCAACAAAGTTATCTATGAACTCGTGCAGTTCTTCCCTGAACACAGGGTCACCAAGAGCGTCTATTGGCATCCTCCACATAGGGATAGGGGGCCTAGGACCAGTTTGATTCCATTCTACTAGGAGTGGGGAATGGTCGGAGATGGTTCTACCCAAATAACGCGCTTCCACTATTTGTGATAGGTGTTCTTTGCCTATGAAGACGTAATCTATCCTCGTGTAAAGGTCGTGCGGGGAGGAGAAGTATGAATACCCCTGGGAGTCAGGATGGCGTTCTCTCCAAATGTCGGCCAGGTTCAACCTATCTGTCAACAAAGACAGGGCCGTGGTTGCCGGTGCGGAGCCTTTCGGGCGAGGCTGGGATCGATCTCGGTTCACATCATGAACACAATTAAAATCTCCCCCCCAGAGAAAAATGCCATGTCTATAGGGTGCGACCTTAGTGTACATGGAGTTTAAGTGTGCTGGGATGTTAGTATTGGGGAGATAAGAGTTCACTATGCATACTTCTTTTTGTTCCAGCCGGCCCCAGAGAATGACAAACCTGCCCTCAGGATCTATGACTGACTCAACTAGGTGAAGTGGGAGCTGGGGGTGGATCCAGGTGTATACCCCCCGTGCATATTTAGAGTATGTAGTGCCCA
Organism: Ambystoma mexicanum; assembly: GCF_040938575.1. Lineage (NCBI taxonomy): Eukaryota > Metazoa > Chordata > Amphibia > Caudata > Ambystomatidae > Ambystoma > Ambystoma mexicanum. Next base: position 1,500,014,543 of record NC_090932.1, on the reverse strand, counting down.
CTCCCTGTCCTCCCCAGTGTTCCCCCAGTTTGGCCAGGGCATCCGCCGTACAGTGTGTCTCCTGTAGCATTGCTATTTGTACTTTTTTCCTGTTCAGGTATGACTTGACTCTGTTCCGGCGTAAGTAGGTTCCCAATCCCCTCACATTCCACGTCATTATCTTTATTGTGACGTTAGATGACATGTCGGGTCACTTCGATTGAGTTCAGTTCGGTCCAGGAACCATCAGTTCCTTCCGAAAAGGCTCCCGTTCCTCGCCCTCCTCCCACCCGTCCGTCCCTTCTTGCAGCTTCAATCACATTCATGGGAGATTTTGTGATTTGAGTAACTCCCATTTCTTGGAATGGGGAAGATGAACAAACCAAATTAAACAGGAGAACAAAACCTTGAAATGCCCCCAGCAGTTGCTTCAAACTTGCAACGCTCAGGGGTCCCGAGCCTTCCAGGCCACTTTTGGTCTTCCGGGTCGGGAGGCGTGTGGGTAAATTGCCCACACAGTGTCCGGAGGGGTGGGTCATTCTGCAAATGCACGTGTGGTTTCTGGAGTTCCTGCCCGATCTGGCAATCGTTACAGTAGAACTCTGGTGTAACATAGGCGTCTGCTCGTTTAGGCCCACTGGTGGAAGTGCAGGTATATCTTTTAAGTCAGTGTGAGGGCGATCATCTCATTTCCGATCTCGGAGGGTCTTCCTTGTCGTCAGCCAGATTGTTATGTTCTAGCCACATGTTTGCTGCGGCTGGTGTCTCCAGGAATATGGCTCTTCCTTTGTAGAGGATTTTGAGGCGTGATGGGTAAAGCAGCATGTATTTCAGGTTGAGCTTTCTTAATTGTGCTTTAATTGGGATAAAGGAGTTCCTTGCCCGTTGGACAGTGGGGGTGTAGTACGGGTATATGACTATTGTCGAGTCCTTCCGTTTGATCTCACCTCCTTCTCTGGAGTGTCGCAGTATTATTTCTCGGTCTCGGAAGTTCAGGATTTTAGCTATGATTGGGCGAGGGTGTGATCCCGGAGGTGGACGCTTCTGGAGGGACCTGTGGGCTCTTTCCACAGAGAAGCCCTGCGAGAGTTTCCCTGGGCCAATTTCCTGTAGTAGGAGTGTCTCTACGAATTCAGTCGGGTCTGAGCCTTCCAAGTCTTCGGGAACCCCCAGCAGGCGAATGTTGTTGCGGCGGGCTCGGCCCTCAGCATCCTCCGAGCGCGCTTCGAGTCTCGACACCTTTTGCTCTAGGACCTGGACTTTCGACTTCAGCTCCTGGGTGTCTTCCACATTCTCTTGTAGAGTGTTTTCAGCTGTCGTCACTCTTTCCGTGAGGTTGCGGGCGTCTTGTCGCATAAGCTGCATGTCTGTTCTCATCTCTTCAATTTTCCCTTCTACTGACGTGCGGAGGGCTGCTATTGCCTGCAGGACCTGCGCGTGCTTAAGATCTTCTCCCTGTTGGGAGGGTTCCGCTACCGTTTCCTGGGCCTGTTGCGGCGGTCTTTGGGGCTTGGTCGTCGTAAAGGAGTCCATCGTGACCAACTTCAGTTTGCCTTTGGGGGGGGACATCACCCTCGTCAGGCCGTAAAGCTTTAGTTCTATTTCTTGCTGTATTAGCTATGGTAGTCTGCGGCCCTTAAATCTTGTCTCAGGATTGAGGGTGTCCAGTAAAGTTTCTCAGATGGGGCCTTCTATCTGGACTGTTCAAATGGCTATAGGTGCGGATCCCCGTAGTTCAATTGCCCTGATCGCGAATCAAGCGGGTGAGGTACAGTCCAAGACGGCTTCCAGCTATTTTAATTGGGTTCCGCTTTTCGTGGTGTCCCAACCGCAGGTGTTTTAAGTTCTTGATGCTAGCCCTAATGGGTGGGGGCTCCCGGGTTTATCCGTCAGTTGTTGGCATTATAGCTGCGCTTATTATGTTGTTTTGCAATGCTCTAGGAGTTCCACCGCCAGGCAATGGGGCTGGGTGTATGGTAAGGCGGGCGCCAGGTTTCGGAAGGATCCCAGGTCGCTGTGATATGTTTCTGGCTGCCTCAGCGACAGGGTTATTGCTAGTCTGATGAGGCACGTTCCCTCCCCCGGGCAGGGCAGCAGTCGTGGGGCTCAGTTGTGAATGCCTCCTCGGTGTCCCTCTCTTATTAATGCATCGCGCTGCAATCCACCACCTTCCCAGTTGTGAGATTATGGTTCGGCTCACCTGTGTGTGGGCGTCGTCGAGACGACCGTCAGCCCTCGATCTTCCTCCGAGTGTCGCGGTCGCTGTTGCAGCAGGGGGGGTCGGTCAGTCTCCCGCCTGTGGGAGCCCGAACGAGGCCAAGGGGAGGACTCCGCGACAGCGGCTCGCAGGAAAGAAAAGTCCCAGGGACGCGATCGGACTCCAGCCTCGACCTTTCTCGGATGTAGCGGGTCCAGGACGCGCGGGCCAAGTCGCTCACCTCGAGTCACTGGCGCATCCCCGCGTCAGCGTGGGTTTGTTCCCGGCTTCTCCTTGTTCGTCCGGGTTGGCTCCGCTCCGCTCTGTCTCTGCCCAACGGAGCTTCCGCTGTACGTCGTCTCCGCCGGCGCCGAAAGGCTCCGGTCACACTCCCTCCTTCAGCGCTTCCACCCTGTGGGCTGCCTCCGGGCGTCAGGGCCAGAGAAGTCGCCCCGTCGCAACGTCGCAGCAAGCTGCGGGGCGTCCGGTCTCAGTTGGCTTCACTCGATCGCGGGCGCCGCCATCTTGTTGGTCCGAGGGGCGCAAGATTAAGCCTCTCGTTTCGACGCTTCCGTCTTCCGATTTTACTCGAAGACTCCTTCGAGCGCCGGCAATCTGTTTACATTCCAGAAGATATGTTTATAGCCCTTCACAGCGTGATTTTCAGCGATATTTATCCGTGTTTCAAGGATCACGGGACGGAGCTCCGAAGGAACCTGTCTTCACGGCATGCGTGCTGGCCACGCCCCCTGGGCGCCGGCAAAATCTAAGTCCCTATTAAACCACTGACACTGTTGTTAACGGTGCCGGTGCTTCTATGAAAACTCTGCGGGCAGGTGCTGACCTGCCAGGGGGGAGGCTACCTGCCCGGCAGAGTTGTAGTGTGCCGGTCCAGACACAACGTTGTCAGTAAGCTTACCAGCACTGTTGATTCCAGACCAGCACACTTAGAATAAGGCCCTTTGTCTTGGCTTAGAACAAACACGAGTTGTGGCACAAAAATATCAAATTAAGAGACAATGGGCCTCATCACAAGTCTGGCGGTAATCCAGCACAATTACCGCCGGGACGCTAATAGCATTATTGCTGGGTCATGTGCCGCAACACAACCTGGCATGAATGCACCCTGACTCCGGCAGTAACGCTACTAGAGCCCAGCGGTAACTGAGCCGGAATAAGGGCTACCGCTGAGCAAACGGCACTAATAGCGCTTCCGCCGCCGATCCCGGTGGTAAAACAATGGTGGAAATTGAATCACCGCGGGAACGGAAACCATTGCAGCGGCCATTTCGAAAAACACAATCCATTAAATATCTGCACTTCCTGCAGCCATCCGGTCCTGTTAAGCAGCAGAAATGTCTCAGGAGAGGGTAAGAGGCAAGGTGGCCGAAAATCACCTCAGAAAACCCCAATTCAGTGGGGAGGAGCTGGTGGTCGCCACAGACGAGGTAATTCCACACTGTGAGGAACTCTATGGCAGTCGCCAAGGCAAGACCACTGGGCAGCAAAGGACAGCCATCTGTTCCTCCATCTCCCAGAATGTGACAGCAGTATCCAGCGTACCCCATGATGAAGAGGACAGCCGCAAGAGGTGGAACAACCTGAGGGTCAGGGTGCAGGGACTGCTGTGCCAACACCGGCAGAAGTCCCCAGCGCCTGGAGGAGGCACTGAAGAGCCACTGGTCCTCACCGCCTGGGAGGAGAAATGTAGCACAGTGCTGGACCTTAAAGGGATAGAGGGAGTCAGCAGTGCGGAGGCGGGTGCGAGGAGGCAGGAGGTGAGCCAACAGGGCAGAGTGACGGGGTGGTACATCAGCCACCCTCCACATCAGCCATGGGGCAGGTCACCAAGGGCACCCCTGAGCATCACAGCAGCAGGAAGGGTAGACAAGTGAACCAAAACAATGTCATGGGCATCAAACCCTTACCAGCGCACCCTGTGCCAGCGGGATTGAGGTCAGTGAGCGACCACAACACCGTGCAGTAGTCGCACGAGCATGTTACGGCCCAAGTAGGCCTGCCCTATGTCGGCACGGCAGACAAGACACAGGGAAGTACACGTCCCACACATCGACATGCGCCCAGCCTGCCAATCACTGTGCACCACAGTGCAGCCCTGCTGGCTGCACAGCAGTGACCCATAGAGCCATGACACTGCCATGGACTAGGACACCACCCCACCATGTGAGTGCCACCCGGGAAGGGGATGTGGGGCCATGAAGGAACACAAACATGCATGCCAGACGTAAGCTACCCCAGCATCAACACCCTGGCCTACCCACACACAGGTCGAAGATCAACAGGCCATGGGTCACACATCCATCATTAGAAGCAACCACATGATGCTGGGTCCACATGCATCCTCCCATGACCAACCATGCCCATTTGCCCATATGTGTGGGGTCACACTCTGTAATCTAGCAATTGTGCCTTGCATGCCAACACACATGGGGGAGCCATAACTGATAACATTTCCTATGTCCCGTACAGGCACTCAGGCATTGCCAGAGGTATCAGAGGAGGATGCAGGCCCATCTGGGAAGGGCAAACCTAGGCCCTCAAGGTCTGCCACCACCACCCCGCAAAGGCCGACACAGGCCACAACAATGCAGATGTCCCGGTGCGTAACGCCGCAGTAGAGCAGGGCCAAGGCAAGACCCATGTCGAAGGTCACCAGGAGCAGTGCTGGCCACACTGCAGCCACACCCACAGCTGTATGCATGGACACTGAGGCCACACCTACTGGCAGGGCGACTGAGGAGGCACAGGGGGACAGCAGCCCGTGTCACCACCTGTGGAAGGGCCAGACTCCCTCGGAACCCTCCACGCCGCCAGTGCCAATGCTCCCCAGAGAGCTCTCCACACCGCCATTGCCAATGCTCCCCAGAAAGCCCTCCATGCCGCCAGGGCACACGGACTCCAGAACCGGATGTCGACAACGCGTCTTATGGCTCACCTGACTACAGCCCTGGGCCAGTGCCATGCCCCTCACCCACACAGCGCAGTCCAACATGCAGCATGCTGATGCAGAGGCTCAAGGACATGGAGCGCAGACAGCGTGACATGGAGCAGATTGGCCACACTCACTCTGCACTCCTTGAGGCCATATGGGACAGCATCCATGAGGCTACCCACAGGGTTGTGCGTGCCATGGCGCGGAACAGGGCCGAGACGACTGCCAACACGTCCGCCCTGACACTGTATGCACAAGGGGTCAGGGAAATGACCAATGGTGTCTCTGTACTTCCAGAAGTCATCCAGCAGGGAACGGAGGTGCAAAGGCAGCAAAACATGGGAACAGGCTGCATCCCATCCACATCATCCACACCCACAGAGGGGTCACAGCATGGCACGCCACAGTGACAATCAGAGCACCTTCCGCACCCAAGATCACCAGGGGCGGCAGGGGGTGGAGAAGAGGCCACGTTTGTGAAAGACTCTGGGACACTGGTGTCCATGAGTGGTCATGCCGGGGTGTTGGTGGGGGAAGGGGATAGTGTGATGGGGTGTTGGTGGGGAGAGTGGGAGAGATAGTTCGGGCACGTCAGTCCATAGAAACCATTACAATTAATCAATTTGAGGACATTCCTGATTGTGTCATTGTCGTGTTTATTGATAGGGGTGGTGTCACACAGTGGTGCATGGCTTGTGCCATGTGAAAGAGTCAAAAGAAATTGTCTATCAGTCCCTGGCATGCCTTTGCCTTTGCCGCAGGCACTGCATCCTCATTCTCTGGGGGTGGCATGTCCACGACAGGGGGTAGCGGAACATTTCTCTCCAGGCAGATATTGTGCAATATTGCACACACAAGCACAATTTTCCCCACTTTCTCTGGAGCGTACATCAGAGCTCCACCGGTATAGTCGAGGCAGCGAAAATGTGCCTCCAGGAGGCCAAAGGTACGCTCGATGCACACCCGGGTCCTGCTGTGAGCATGGTTGTAGGCATTCTCTTGTGGTGTTAGTGGAACATGCCAAGGGGTCATTAGCCAGAGGTGCTGTGGGAATCCAGAGTCACCTGCATGGGGGAGGCACAGGCATTAGTCACAGTGTAAGGTGTGGGGGTGGACATACACAATATCAGGTCAATGGACTACCTGTGCATGCAGATGGGCCTTCATTTCATGGCATGTCTCTATTCTATGTCTGTGCATGCAGTGTCACTCGTGCCATGCATTGTTTGTGCTTCGCATGCACCTGTTCCCTTGCAGCAAATGTCACGTATGTCGGTGACATGTGCAGCGGACATGGTGGCTGTCATGTGGCTGTGTATTTACACCGTACATGTTGTATGCTTGGTTCCCCATTGACCCTCCTGGGTGCCTGGTGGCAACGGGTGAGCATTGTGGGCTGGCCTCAGATGGATGCATGGCCGTGGCACTGGCGGGGATGTTGTTCTGTGTGGCAATTTGGCCATTTGTCTGCATTGCTTTCGTAGGTGCATGTTGCATTGGGGTACCTTTAGTCATGTTGGTGTGTTTGGTTGATACTGTATGTGTACTACTTATTCTCCTCGCAGGTAAGTCCAACATGTGTATGCTCCCTGCTATCCTTGGTATGGTCATTCGCAATCCCCCCGATTTGTGCTAGCTTTTCTACTCACACACTATTCAGGTATGTTGTCCTCTGTGCCCCTCCATGTATCCTGGCAGTGTATTGTTCCGTAGGACCATGGCATCGTGGGTGGAACCAGGATAGCGGGCACAGCAGTCGATGATGTACAGGTTGAGGTTGCAGGTCACCTGCACATTCAGGGAGTGGTAGTGCTTGAGGTTTCGGTACACTGCTTCATAGGCCTGGGGGACCACCAGTGCAACATGGGTACAGTCCAGGGAAACAATCATGTTTGGCATTTGGGCAATGGCATATAACTTTGCCTTCATGGCAATGACTTGGGCTGGGGTGGTAGACAGCGAGATGTGGCATTGCACTTGCCGCAGGAGGGCTTCAAGCACCTGGGCCAGCATTGCACAGAATGTGGGATGTGCCATGCATCATGGCTACGGAGAGCTGGAAGGTACCCGTTCTGAGGAATTGTAGGACAGACACAAGTTTCAGCAGTGTGGGCACAGCTGTCCGGATGTTGATCCTGCTCCCTATGTCTTCCTGTATTGTGGTGAGCAGCTCTGTTATCGTCTCCCTGTTGAGGCGGTACAGGGTGACGAACTGGCTGTCAGTGAGGGTCCAAAGTGAGGGATGGGCCAGGCCAGGAGATAGGGCAAGCCTTGCTTCGGCTCTCCTCCTCCTACTCCTCCTGCCCACCCCACCCTGTACCCTGGCCTCGTTGTACAGCCTCTCTACTTCCAGTGCAGCATGTCCAGCTGCCTATCCCAGCTCACAGTGGCTGGAAACATTGTTTGGGGTAGGGGTGTGCTTTATGTAGCCCTTTTGGGTGGTTTGGGATCACCTGTGGCTTCATTTCAGGTACGTATGTTCATTTACATCCAGCTGGAGGCTGGAAGTGACTGCGCCTGTATTAGCGCCGCTAATTACATTCCTCCATTGTATGGACGGACCTCTTCGCAGAAGATCAAGAACTATGCCTTCTGGAAATCTTGCCAGGCATTAAGCAAGGGTCTCGCGTATGTTCGCTACTTTCCTTCATCATGGACTCCCCTCTTTGCAGAAGATCAAGGACATGCCCATTGATAACCTTCCCAGGCATTAAGTAAGGGACTCAGAGATGTCTGCTACATTGCTCCTTCCAATTGGACTGACTCGCCGTTTTGCATACGATCAAGGACTATGCCTACTAAAAGCCTTCCCAGACACTAAGTAACGGGCTCACGTATGCCTGCTACATTCCTCTATTTTATGGACTCACCTATCTGCAGAAGATCAAAGACTATGCCTACTGACAGCCTTACTAGTCATTACGTAAAAGACGTGTGGATGTCTGGTACATTCCTTCTTTGTATGGACTCGCCCCTTCACAGAAGATCTAGGACATGCCTACTGAAAGCCTTCCCAGGCATTAAGTAGGGGGCTCACAGATGTCTGCTACATGCCTCCAGCCTAATGGATTCACCTCTTTGCAGACTGCCATGGTCTGTGCCTACTAAAAGCCTTCCCAGACATTAAGTAATGGATTCGTGTATGTCTGCTAAATTCCTTCATCGTATGGACTCACCCCTTCACAGAAGATCTAGGACATGCCTACTGAAAGCCTTCCCAGGCATTAAGTAATGGATTCGTGTATGTCTGCTTCATTCCTTCATCGCATGGACTCGCCCCTTCACAGAAGATCTAGGACATGCCTACTGAAAGCCTTCCCAGGCATTAAGTAGGGGGCTCACAGATGTCTGCTACATGCCTCCATCCTAATGGATTCACCTCTTTGCAGACTGCTATGGTCTGTGCCTACTAAAAGCCTTCCCAGACATTAAGTAATGGATTCGTCGTATGGACTCGCCCCTTCACAGAAGATCTAGGACATGCCTACTGAAAGCCTTCCCAGGCATTAAGTAGGGGGCTCACAGATGTCTGCTACATGCCTCCATCCTAATGGATTCACCTCTTTGCAGACTGCCATGGTCTGTGCCTACTAAAAGCCTTCCCAGACATTAAGTAATGGATTCGTGTATGTCTGCTTCATTCCTTCATCGTATGGACTCGCCCCTTCACAGAACATCTAGGACATGCCTACTGAAAGCCTTCCCAGGCATTAAGTAATGGATTCGTGTATGTCTGCTAAATTCCTTCATCGTATGGACTCGCCCCTTCACAGAAGATCTAGGACATGCCTACTGAAAGCCTTCCCAGGCATTAAGTAGGGGGCTCACAGATGTCTGCTACTTGCCTCCATCCTAATGGATTCACCTCTTTGCAGACTGCCATGGTCTGTGCCTACTAAAAGCATTCCCAGACATTAAGTAATGGATTCGTGTATGTCTGCTTCATTCCTTCATTGCATGGACTCGCCCCTTCACAGAAGATCTAGGACATGCCTACTGAAAGCCTTCCCAGGCATTAAGTAGAGGGCTCACAGATGCCTGCTACATTGCTCCTTCCTTTTGGACTCACCACTTTGCTGAAGATGAAGGGCTGTGCCTGCCCATGCCTGAGGCGTTCAGTGGCAGCAAGGGCTAGGCTGACTCATGGCTGGCAACACTTACTCATGTGATGAACGCCTGGCAACCAGGAATGTACACTGTCTGTACTTTGATTGCTTGCTTCTGGGCCCCTCTTTTGAACCTTCCTTCCATGTTTCCACCATCCACTCTCCGCCCCATACTCATGCGGCTTTAAACCCGTTGCGATGTGAAAGGTGCCGTACACAACAGCAGAAAATAAGCACCTGCACTGCTTGCAACAGAAAGCTACAGAAGAGTGTCTGGGTGGCATAGTGCAAGACGCCGCCGGCTTTCCAATGGGCTTGACAGAGTCTGCGGGGCCTGCGGCTGATGTGATGATGCTTTTCCTTGCATGCTGGGGCAAGTTGAAAGGAGCAATTTAGGGGAGTCTGGGGTCTTGCTGGTTGTCTGACAATGTGTTACAAAGACCAGGAAAGCAACCCCAAAAATGTGATTTTAAAAAATGTGCACGTATATCCTTTTTGAGTTTTCAGTCAATCAAGGATTTAGTAAACCACCGTTTTTGGGTCATCTAATTCAAAACATAAGTAAGGTTCACACTGGTTATGAAAGGCATTTTATTGGGGGGTGGAGGGGTATCTTGTATCGGAGTGGGGGCACCATTGATGTACATAAGGGTTTTGGACCCAACATTTGCTCTAATGGCAAAAACAGTTCTGGGAAAGACAAATATTTCATAATAACCCTGGTGCCCCCAACTGCTAGTGTTCAATGAAGCAGCGGGACCCTCATTGGACATCAACACATGGGTGGTTCTTGCATTGCCTTGGCCAGAAATCAAAGTGTCTATGAATTGGAATTGTGAGCAGCGCTGGAGAGGGATACTCAGAATCGGGAACTGCTGGAGGAACAGCCCTTGGGCAGGGGGTACTCAAAATTGTGAATGGCTGGAGGAACAGCACTTGGAGAGGGGTACTAAGAATCGTAAATTGCTGGAGGAACAGCACTTGGAGAAGGGTACTCAGAATCGTGAATTGCTGGAGGAACAGCACTTGGAGAAGGGTACTCAGAATCGTGAATTGCTGGAGGAACAGCACTTGGTGAGGGGTACTCAGAATTGTGAATTGCTGGAGGAACAGCACTTGGTGAGGGGTATTCAGAATCGTGAATTGCTGGAGGAACAGCACTTGGAGAGGGGTACTCAGAATCGTGAATTGCTCGAGGAACAGCACTTGGAGAGGGGGTACTCAAAATCGTGAATTGCTGGAGGAACAGCACTTGGAGAGGGGTACTTAGAACCGTGAATTGCTGGAGGAACAGCACTTGGTGAGGGGTACTCCGAATCGTGAATTGCTGGAGGAACAGCACTTGTTGAGGGGTACTCAGAATCGTAAACTGCTGGAGGAACAGCACTTGGAGAAGGGTACTCAGAATCGTGAATTGCTGGAGGAACAGCAATTGGAGAGGGGTACTCAGAATCGTGAATTGCTGGAGGAACAGCACTTGGTGAGGGGTACTCAGAATCGTGAATTGCTGGAGGAACAGCACTTGATGGGGGGTACTCAGAATTGTGAATTGCTGGAGAAACAACACTTGGGGAGGGGGTACTCAAAATCGGGAATTGCTGGAGGAACAGCACTTGGAGAGGGGGTACTCAAAATCGTGAATTGCTGGAGGAACAGCACTTGGAGAGGGGTACTCAGAATCGTGAATTGCTGGAGGAACAGCACTTGGAGAGGGGGTACTCAAAATCGTGAATTGCTGGAGGAACCACACTTGGAGAAGGGGTACTCAAAATCGTGAATTGCTGGAGGAAACACACTTGGAGAGGGGTACTCAGAACCGTGAATTGCTGGAGGAACAGCACTTGGTGAGGGGTACTCAGAATCGTGAATTGGTGGAGGAACAGAACTTGGTGATGGGTACTCAGAATCGTAAACTGCTGGAGGAACAGCACTTGGAGAAGGATACTCAGAATCGTGAATTGCTGGAAGAACAGCACTTGGAGAAGGGTACTCAGAATCGTGAATTGCTGGAGGAACAGCAATTGGTGAGGGGTACTCAGAATCGGGAATTGCTGGAGGACAGCACTTGGAGAGGGGTACTCGGGATCGTGAATTGCTGGAGGAACAGCACTTGGTGAGGGGTACTCAGAATTGTGAATTGCTGGAGGAACAGCACTTGGTGGGGGGTACTCAGAATCGTGAATTGCTGGAGAAACAACACTTGGGGAGGGGGTACTCAAAATCGGGAATTGCTGGAGGAACAGCACTTGGAGAGGGGGTACTCAAAATCGTGAATTGCTGGAGGAACAGCACTTGGAGAGGGGTACTCAGAATCGTGAATTGCTGGAGGAACAGCACTTGGAGAGGGGGTACTCAAAATCGTGAATTGCTGGAGGAACCACACTTGGAGAGGGGGTACTCAAAATCGTGAATTGCTGGAGGAAACACACTTGGAGAGGGGTACTCAGAACCGTGAATTGCTGGAGGAACAGCACTTGGTGAGGGGTACTCAGAATCGTGAATTGCTGGAGGAACAGCACTTGGTGATGGGTACTCAGAATCGTAAACTGCTGGAGCAACAGCACTTGGAGAAGGGTACTCAGAATCGTGAATTGCTGGAAGAACAGCACTTGATGGGGGGTACTCAGAATTGTGAATTGCTGGAGAAACAACACTTGGGGAGGGGGTACTCAAAATCGGGAATTGCTGGAGGAACAGCACTTGGAGAGGGGGTACTCAAAATCGTGAATTGCTGGAGGAACAGCACTTGGAGAGGGGTACTCAGAATCGTGAATTGCTGGAGGAACAGCACTTGGAGAGGGGGTACTCAAAATCGTGAATTGCTGGAGGAACCACACTTGGAGAAGGGGTACTCAAAATCGTGAATTGCTGGAGGAAACACACTTGGAGAGGGGTACTCAGAACCGTGAATTGCTGGAGGAACAGCACTTGGTGAGGGGTACTCAGAATCGTGAATTGGTGGAGGAACAGCACTTGGTGATGGGTACTCAGAATCGTAAACTGCTGGAGGAACAGCACTTGGAGAAGGATACTCAGAATCGTGAATTGCTGGAAGAACAGCACTTGGAGAAGGGTACTCAGAATCGTGAATTGCTGGAGGAACAGCAATTGGTGAGGGGTACTCAGAATCGGGAATTGCTGGAGGACAGCACTTGGAGAGGGGTACTCGGGATCGTGAATTGCTGGAGGAACAGCACTTGGTGAGGGGTACTCAGAATTGTGAATTGCTGGAGGAACAGCACTTGGTGGGGGGTACTCAGAATCGTGAATTGCTGGAGAAACAACACTTGGGGAGGGGGTACTCAAAATCGGGAATTGCTGGAGGAACAGCACTTGGAGAGGGGGTACTCAAAATCGTGAATTGCTGGAGGAACAGCACTTGGAGAGGGGTACTCAGAATCGTGAATTGCTGGAGGAACAGCACTTGGAGAGGGGGTACTCAAAATCGTGAATTGCTGGAGGAACCACACTTGGAGAGGGGGTACTCAAAATCGTGAATTGCTGGAGGAAACACACTTGGAGAGGGGTACTCAGAACCGTGAATTGCTGGAGGAACAGCACTTGGTGAGGGGTACTCAGAATCGTGAATTGCTGGAGGAACAGCACTTGGTGATGGGTACTCAGAATCGTAAACTGCTGGAGCAACAGCACTTGGAGAAGGGTACTCAGAATCGTGAATTGCTGGAAGAACAGCACTTGGAGAAGGGTACTCAGAATCGTGAATTGCTGGAGGAACAGCAATTGGTGAGGGGTACTCAGAATCGGGAATTGCTGGAGGACAGCACTCGGAGAGGGGTACTCGGGATCGTGAATTGCTGGAGGAACAGCACTTGGTGAGGAGTACTCAGAATCGTGAATTGCTGGAGAAACAGCACTTGGGGAGGGGGTACTCAGAATCGTGAACTGCTGGAGGAACAGCACTTGGAGAAGGGTACTCAGAATTGTGAACTGCTGGAGGAACAGCGCTTGGAGAAGGGTACTCAGAACCGTGAACTGCTGGAGGAACAGCACTTGGAGAAGGGTACTCAGAATCGTGAACTGCTGGAGGTACAGCACTTGGAGAAGGGTACTCAGAATCGTGAACTGCTGGAGGAACAGCACTTGGAGAAGGGTACTCAGAACCGTGAACTGCTGGAGGAACAGCACTTAGAGAAGGGTACTCAGAATCGTGAAATGCTGGAGGAACAGCACTTGGAGAGGGGTACTCAGAATCGTGAACTGCTGGAGGAACAGCAATTGGAGAGGGGTACTCAGAATCATGAATTGCTGGAGGAACAGAAATTGGAGAGGGGTACTCAGAATCGTGAACTGCTGGAGGAACAGCACTTGGAGAGGGGTACTCAGAATCGTGAATTGCTGGAGGAACAGCATTTGGTGAGGGGTACTCAGAATCGTGAATTGCTGGAGAAACAGCACTTGGGGAGGGGGTACTCAAAATCATGAATTGCTGGAGGAACAGCACTTGGAGAGGGGTACTCAGATTCGTAAATTGCTGGAGGAATAGCACTTGGATAGGGGTACTCAAAATCGTGAATTGCTGGAGGAACAGCACTTGGAGAGGGGTACTCAGAATCGTGAATTGCTCGAGGAACAGCACTTGGAGAGGGGGTACTCAAAATCGTGAATTGCTGGAGGACCCACACTTGGAGAGGGGGTACTCAAAATCGTGAATTGCTGGAGGAACCACACTTGGAGAGGGGTACTCAGAACCGTGAATTGCTGGAGGAACAGCACTTGGTGAGGGGTACTCCGAATCGTGAATTGCTGGAGGAACAGCACTTGTTGAGGGGTACTCAGAATCGTAAACTGCTGGAGGAACAGCACTTGGAGAAGGGTGCTCAGAATTGTGAATTGCTGGAGGAACAGCACTTGGAGAAGGGTACTCAGAACCGTGAACTGCTGGAGGAACAGCACTTAGAGAAGGGTACTCAGAATCGTGAAATGCTGGAGGAACAGCACTTGGAGAGGGGTACTCAGAATCGTGAACTGCTGGAGGAACAGCAATTGGAGAGGGGTACTCAGAATCATGAATTGCTGGAGGAACAGAAATTGGAGAGGGGTACTCAGAATCGTGAACTGCTGGAGGAACAGCACTTGGAGAGGGGTACTCAGAATCGTGAATTGCTGGAGGAACAGCATTTGGTGAGGGGTACTCAGAATCGTGAATTGCTGGAGAAACAGCACTTGGGGAGGGGGTACTCAAAATCATGAATTGCTGGAGGAATAGCACTTGGAGAGGGGTACTCAGATTCGTAAATTGCTAGAGGAATCGCACTTGGATAGGGGTACTCAAAATCGTGAATTGCTGGAGGAACAGCACTTGGAGAGGGGTACTCAGAATCGTGAATTGCTCGAGGAACAGCACTTGGAGAGGGGGTACTCAAAATCGTGAATTGCTGGAGGACCCACACTTGGAGAGGGGGTACTCAAAATCGTGAATTGCTGGAGGAACCACACTTGGAGAGGGGTACTCAGAACCGTGAATTGCTGGAGGAACAGCACTTGGTGAGGGGTACTCCGAATCGTGAATTGCTGGAGGAACAGCACTTGTTGAGGGGTACTCAGAATCGTAAACTGCTGGAGGAACAGCACTTGGAGAAGGGTGCTCAGAATTGTGAATTGCTGGAGGAACAGCACTTGGAGAAGGGTACTCAGAATCGTGAATTGCTGGAGGAACAGCAATTGGAGAGGGGTACTCAGAATCGTGAATTGCTGGAGGAACAGCACTTGGTGAGGGGTACTCAGACTCGTGAATTGCTGGAGGAACAGCACTTGGTGGGGGGTACTCAGAATCGTGAATTGCTGGAGAAACAGCACTTGGGGAGGGGGTACTCAAAATCGGGAATTGCTGGAGGAACAGCACTTGGAGAGGGGTAATCAGAATCGTAAATTGCTGGAGGAACAGCACTTGGAGAGGGGGTACTCAAAATCGTGAATTGCTGGAGGAACAGCACTTGGAGAGGGGGTACTCAAAATCGTGAATTGCTGGAGGAACAGCACTTGGAGAGGGCCACACAGAATCGTGAATTGCTGGAGGAACAGCATTTGGAGAGGGGTAGAAAGGTCAGAAAAAGAGCTGGGGCTCGGAGAAAGTTCAATACTCCCCAAAGCAGAACCCCAGGACCCTCAGCCCCCCACAGAACCTATTTGGGCCCCTCTCACCACCCCCCATATGGGCAATGCACCCTCAATATGATTGCAACATTCCTGTAGGACACAGACTAATCAATGCACGTCTCCAAATACCAGCCCAGTCCCCACCTCAGGGGATGCTTTTAATCACAAAGCCCCCACCCCCTTCAAGATCTCTGTGTTTTTTTTTCTGGGATGCAGCTGCAAGCAACAAGTGGGGTAACAGTAGCAAACACGCACCAGAAAAAGCGACTCTTGCCCACAGAAAGATTAGAGAGACAAAGACAGAGAAAAAGGAAAAGAAAGCTCTCATCAAAAAAAGAGAGAAAGATAGGGCATGAAAAGAGGGCGCACTAAATCAGCAAACCATACACCGTGTGCAGTTGGTTCCCGTATAATACACAACAGCCTGAAATATCTGCATAAAAAACATGCACATTATTTTCGTATGGTTGAGTTTTCACTACTCAGCTGTAAAAGCAAAATGACACCACCCAACTGCATTACCTTATTACAGCTGACTTGTGACGTCACTTAAGGTAGCACAAAGCAGAATTTCAGCTGTCATAGAATTAATTCATTAAAGTTATGCCTAGCTTTCTAGATTCCTTTCTTCTGAAAATAACTCTCTGGGGAATTTTCCAGCTATTAATTGATAAGGAACTGTTTATGGTAGTTATGTTATGTTAAGACTTCTTATAAAGCGCACGGTCGCCCAAAAGCATCATGGCGCTGGAGAGGAAAGAAAAGAAGTCCGGAAAACAGCCATCAACCATCAGCCACTAAGGTTGAAAAATATGTGTTTTAAGAGCCTTCCTAAAGGCCAAAGGGTTGGACATTTTTTTTTATGCCACCGGCAGCTTGTTCCATAGCTGTGCCGCAGCAATGGAGAAAGCATGTCCCCCAATCCGGGAACGGCGAAAGGGTGGCACACAAAGCAGGCCAGCCGACTCAGATCTCAGGCAGCGCTTTGGAAGATAGCGTACAAATTTGATCTGAAGATACTCTGCCCCCTGATCAGGCAGAGCGCGATGCACAATACAAAGCGCCTTGAATTCGATACGTTGGGCAACCGGCAGCCAGTGCAAACGGCGCAAAACCGGAGAAATATGGGCACCATAAGGTGACCCTGTCACCACCCGTGCTGCAAAATTCTGAAGGCGTTGTAGTAGGAGGACCAGGCCCTTAAGCTGTGCAAGATAAAGAGAATGGCAATAGTCCAGCCGACTAGATACCATTGCAGCCACAGCCGGCGGGCGCAAGGAAGGTGGTATCATATAGAGTACCTTTTTCAAAATGTTCAGGTGGAAAAACCCAGTCTGACAAACAGATGATACCTGGGCATCCAAAGACACGATGGCAGTCATAATTACTCCCAGATTCTTCACCTTCGCCATAGGGACAGAAAGAGAACCCAAGGAAAAAGGCCAGAAGGACGTGATCCAAAGTGAAGGGTCAGGAGGAGAACCCACCACCAACACCTCCGTTTTGTCCCCATTCAGCTTCAGCCAGTTAAGGCCCATCTACTCCCCCACGGCCGTCAGGCACTGATGAAAGCACAACGATCAGGATCTGGGTGTCGTCAGCATACGAATAGCACCCGGCGCCGAAGGAGCGGATGAGGCACACTAAAGCCCAGATGTAGATATTGAAGAGAATGGAGGACAAAGCGGAGCCCTGAGGCACACCACAGCTAAGGTGACAGGAATTAGAAGAAAAAGGGGAAAGCAAAAGGGATTGAGATCTATGAACCAGAAAAGAAGAGAAGCAAGCTAATACTTGACCAGATATGCCGATTTGGGCAAGGCGGGATAGCACGGTAGGATGGTTCACTGTGTTGAAAGCCGCTAACAGTATCAGGGCTCCGACACCTCCCGCATCCACAAGCCTGGCCATGTCGTCCTAGACAGAGACCAGGACGCTCTCAGTGCCCCTGCCCGGCTGAAAGCCAGACTGGGCTGGTTCAAGGCGATCTGATAGTTCAAGAAAAGAAGACAGAAGGGGAGAAACCAGCGATTCCAAAAGTTTCATGAGAGCAGTTGGAGAGAAATAGGCTGAAAAATAGGCCAGTAGTGTGTTTATGTTGTGCACTGCTGGACTTTAGCAGAGGAGAAGAGGAATGTATCTGTACGTTATTACTCCATCACCTGCGCTAAAGCAGAAACGGCAACACGCTACAAGCTGCATATTGGTGTTTTATCCACTTTTTTCACTGGTGATTTGCAGCTTTTTTCACTGGCGGTAGCCACTGGTGATTTGCAGCTTTTTTCACTGGCGGTAGCCACTGGTGATTTGCAGCTTTTTTCACTGGCGGTAGCCACTGGTGTTTTGCAGCTTTTTTCACTGGTGATTTGCAGCTTTTTTCACTGGCGGTAGCCACTGGTGATTTGCAGCTTTGCAGCTTTTTTCACTGGCGGTAGCCAGTGGTGATTTGCAGCTTTTTTCACTGGTGGTAGCCACTGGTGATTTGCAGCTTTTTTCACTGACGATAGCCACGGATTTAAATGTCCTGGACGTGGATACAGGGGGGCATCAGCAAAGGAAGTGGGGCATCTGGTGGCAAGTAAGGGACCCCCCTAGAGTGTAGATAGGAGCTTGGGCAGTATAGGTTTGGTGGACGATTCTTGGGGAGGGGGGGCTTTTTGAGACCAGGTTTTAATTTCTGAATCGGAAATGGTCTTCTTGAAGTTGCAGATTCTCAGAGAGAGAATTCAACAGCATAGGGCCAGTATGTGCCAACATTTTGTCTCCAGCTCCTGCTTGTTCAAGCTGGCCACGTTGAGTTAGCCTGAGCTGAATTGCCTAATGTAGGTGTATCTTTATGATGTGATATGGTATTTGTAATGCGCCTTTACACAAGTGTTTCAAGGCGCGACGAGGCGGGGGGGGGAACAAGGGGAGACAGACAACGATCCTACTAGGCCAGGTGTCATTCAGATTGCGCAAGTGCAAGGGTAGGGGGACAGGAAAAAGTGCAGGGGAAGGGGACATTTTGCCATAGTGATACAATGAAATGCATTGGAAGGCATACTTTTTAGCCCTTTTCTTTCCCTCTAGTTTTCACAGTTGAGTTATGCAAATTAAACTTGTACCAATAAAAATATGGAACAGGACGTGGTGGTTTTCTGGTTGGGTAAGGGCAGACTGGACATCGGAGCAGATGATGTGAAGGGCCTCTACTGCTCAAGAGGAAGAAAAGAGCCCAGACTGACTACCCCTCTCTCTTCGGTCTGTCAAAGAACACAGCGCGGAACGAGCGACTACAGCGCGGAAAGCATTGATGATACCAACAGGCATTAGATGATTGGCATTACCACAGATGAAAACTACAGGACTAAGCTTGAATTCATACAGCTATCCATCCTTCTTCCTCTTCTAAAATAATTTTTTCGCTGAGGCTCCACCTACATAGAGGTGCTATCCGGTTCCGGCTCCTGGCACACAAAAAAACAGTTCCAGAAGCTCCCCTCCATGGTCTTCAATCACCATTGTCGACCACAGATGTGACACTCCGCATGCTCAAGGGGCAAGAAACTAAGTTTCTCAATAAGCAAGACCGTCCTGAAGATGGCCGCATAATTACTTCATTGACCAGCGCTCACCACGGTGGTATTCTAAAAAGGCCGAAACATATGTCGACTACAGGAAAACCTAATTGTGTTTTTTCTGGTGTCTCGCATATTGAAATTGACAACTATGCCTTAAATATATGTTAATTGTAGCACCCTGTACTCATACAATATATGGATTGATATGTAACTGTCGATGAATGCATGTTGTAATTTGTAACTGTCCGTTTTTACCAACAACTTTTTAAAAAAGAAAATATTAAAATAAATTTCTACTTTTGTAACTAAGTATCCAGTCTAAAACAATTTGTCGCCCAACAGGTGTTGTTTCTGCTCTATTATTAAGCAGGTTTTAGTGTACCCTTTCCCTGTGTTCTTTGACAGACCGAAGAGAGAGGGGCAGTCAGTCTGGGCTCTTTTCTTCCTCTTTAGAATCTCCCTTCCTCCAGCTCTGACCCCCCCGACAACAAAAAACTTTGGGAGTACCCATCTTTATAATTATCTCTACTGCTCAAGACTTACAAGCCCTGCTTAATATCCAGAGAGCCCCAAAATAAGGCAGACCAAGAGAAGGTGAGTTCAGTGCCCAATGAGACCCGACAACCATGACAGTAACTAAACCAAACCCCAAACTGCCCATTACTGGAGAACAGTGCCCTGCACTGCCTGCTTGATTTCTTTACCTTATTGCTTACAGCGCGAACCTAGCTCAAGAGCAGCGGAGCAGCAGAGCAGCGGAGCAGCGGAGCGCTTTGCAACAGGATTGCGCCAGGACTGGGCTTGGCTTTTATACAGTAACGCAGTCCTGTTGCTGGAGCGAGAGAGGCCCTATGCCTCTGCAGCTAGCTGCCGCCGGATGACATTAGGGTTACACTTTGCCTACTTTCACCTTCTATAGAATCTGACAAAGCAAAGGAAAGTCTAGTACTAACAATAGCCAGTGGTGTGCCTGCACAGCCATTTATCACTGATTTCCCAATGCTCCACATTTAATGTGTCCCAGAAGGATAAAGGCTGAGCAGACCTGCCAGGTGTCCAGCTGTTGCCCTTGATTGGCCAGCCAGATCCCTACAGCTGATGCATCAGTCACCTGAGTTATTTTACCAGCCAGGTTGTGAGACAGGGGGGAGAAAGATAGCATTCAAGGGGGTAGGTGGTATTCTCAGAGGATTAAGGCCTTGGCAAAGAGATGTACTTAGAGATGGTACTTCAGACCGGCATATGGGCAAGCTCAAGGTGAAGCTAGGTGCCCTCTGCATTGAGATAATACAAGTAAAGGGTACTAGGTCCAGACACTAGGGGGCGCTGAGACTGTAACACTGATGGCCATTGCAGATCCTGCCACTAATGAGTACTGGTACCGATGTAGAATGTCTCATGACCCCTGATGCAAAGGACAGGGTCAAAGAAGAGGACTTGATGGCAGCTACGTCAAGTAGGCAACATACCATACCATGCAGGGTTAGGGGTAGCAACTGGCACCCCCTATGGTGCTGCTTTGCTAGCCCTGGCGTTTAGCAAATCAGACTCCTGATCTTATAAAAGCAGGCATGCCCTCACATGGTGCCAGTTGCACTATAGCTGCCTTTTACCTATGACTGTCTGCTGCTTCAAGATTTCAACAAATGTCAAAAAAATCATCAATGAGTCGTTATCTAGGCCAAAGGTCATGCAATGTCAGAACATGTGATTTCACGACAGCCAAAATGCATGTGAGCTCATTTCTACTACCTTGATGATATTGGTGAAAGGACATCGTTAGCACACATACGTGCAAGAAAACATATATGGGGCGTCATTATAGAAAGGAGCAAGTTTGCACTAGTTCAATAAATATTTATTTTATTTTATTTTAAAAATGTATAAAGCGCACAAACAGCCCGGGGGCATCGTGGCGCTGTTACAAGAAGGTGACTTAGTTACATAGGACATACAAAGGTGTTACATAGGAGGATTACATATATTCGTTCAGTGCACTTTTGGTCGGGAAATGTTTGCATTGCTGCTAAGGAGGGCAAGCATTGCTCTGGCGCAAAAATGCATTTGAAAAATGTGTGCTTTGCACTAGTAAAAATCGTTCCTGAATACGAAGACCTTGCACTTGTGCCGGCACAAACTTGCTGTCACGAGGGCCATGGTGCATAAATAAAGCTTGGTGCTAAAGGCCCCCAAACAAGGGAGTAGGGGCATCATAAGAAGAAACGCACGATGATGCAGAACGGGATGTGCTTGTTTGCAGTCAGGCTCATACCTGGGAGCTTTTGGATTTGCCTTAGCAAGAGATTTCCATCCCCAGAAGGGGCATCAACTAGGCTGAGAGCAACACGGAGCCCATCACACCTCCACCAGAGGCACTCATACATCTGCCTGAGGTTTCCTGCAGAAGTCAGCTAACCTACAAGAAGCATTCAGGGTCGATATACGGGCGGCTCAGGTGGCCTCTGACACCAAACCCGCCACATGACTCCTTGCTTTGGGGCGAACCAGCAAAGGGCAAAGAGCTGAGGGCCAATCTCCAGCCTGCCCTCCATCCTCTTTGCCTATGAGCTATTGCTTTGGTGGGCCCTGCTGCTAGCTTCTAAGTACAACTGCATCATTGCTCTGCCCCGCTCTCACCATGCGCTGCTCTTACTTTCTCTTCTACTTTCTTCATTCTCCTCTGATCAAAACCATTTCAACTCTCTTCCCATCCCTATTATCTCTTTTCCTTGCTGTCTCCACTCTTCTCGCTCAACTACCCTCTCTATTCACAACACCTCCATCCCTAACTTTCATCACTCTTTCTCGTCTCACATCTAGCCCCAGCACCTCTCTACTCTAAGTCGCAAGCCCGTTATTAGCGCCCTCCCCATTCCCATTGAGCCCTATGGGGGCTCAAATGGGAATGGGGAATGGTTTGTATAATGGGGATTTACCGGTCCCACCAGGGTCGGACTACACCGCTAAGTCCCCATTGAACAACACCGGACACGGGCACAGTATGGGAGGTAGCCATGGAGCTAACAGCTCCATGGCTACCGCCCAGGTCGTAATGACCCCCAATGCATTCCTTTGCCCTGTGGTAATAGGCTTTCATGAAAAACAGAGATCCACAGGTTGATACTCCAGCAGAACCAGGGGTCAGATAGAAAAGCACAACGCTACAACGAGAATACACACATAATCAATATCGGTTTTGTGTCAGAAACAAACCAAGTCCTTCTGCAGCCACAGTTACCAGGTCTTATATCCAGTAATTCCTAGGGGATCAAGGCGATAAGGAACTAAGGCCCAAAGATCAGAGAACAGCCTGACATTCCCAGCACCGATGGACCCTCACAAGCAGTCATACAAGTCTACAGGGACCTATAGCTGACAGCACAAGGACACCTAAGGAGGTAGGAGATCCAGAGGCAAGAACAAGGAGCAGGATCCAAGGTTTTGCAGAAGACAAATCCAGGCCAGGAAATTCAGAGGAATGTTCAGGAGGAGGGGTACAAGGACCAGGTAAAGTAAAGACACAGGGCCTCATTACGACCCTTGCGGAAATGGAAAAATGATGGCGGAAATGCAATACCGCCATCGAACA
Source organism: Ambystoma mexicanum (assembly GCF_040938575.1). Lineage (NCBI taxonomy): Eukaryota > Metazoa > Chordata > Amphibia > Caudata > Ambystomatidae > Ambystoma > Ambystoma mexicanum. Next base: position 1,499,992,039 of record NC_090932.1, on the reverse strand, counting down.
CCGCTCGTTGCGATCATGACCCGTCACCGTAAAGTACGATGCCATTAGCGACACCGCAGTGAACGGCAACGCTAACTGCACCAAGTACGCGCACGCGCGCCTTGCAAAACCGGAATCACCGCCATGGCGCAACGGTACGCGAATTCTGACCCTAGCGGACATGTACTGAACGCCATCAAGCACGTCGTAAAGTACCATTCCGCCATGGCGAGAAATACGGCAACGCGAACCAACCGTAAATGGCCCACTGAGTGCCTGTACTCCACTCCCTGGCCTCATTGCACAACTCCTGGCAGGCGCAATGTACTCACACTATGCAACCAGTGAAATCCACAATTCACCCATGCATGCCAACGTAGAAAAGCATGCAGGGGCTCAAAGCGCCCCGTGAGTGGGCATCCATGTACGGCATGTCACCATAGCCGTACTGACGCAGCACAGGCATGTGAAGCTACAATACATCAAAATGAAAATCAAGAACACATGACACAAAACAACAGTAGTCCCCCATCGCTTGCCACCAGCGCAAGGCAACATCCAAAACAGCATCCTGAGGGGGATTGCACCAGCCCTGTACTCATGCCAGTAAACAAACCAACCATCAGCAGAAGCATGTACCACACAAGTCGGCAGAGTGACTGAGCAGCCAGGCTCATCCCAAGAGGGGCCGATGGGAGCTGCAGGGCACAGATGGCATCAATACAGAAGCTATTCCAATGGACATGACCCCAGTCCCCCTCCAACAAACGCACGCAAACACAGTCACCTGTGACCAGCCACATTCTGAACAACCCATCATTCCACCAATCGACCTGGCTGACAGGCACCAGTCGGCCAAAAGCCAATCCCCCGCCCCTGAACAGCACATCATGTAAACAGTCACAATGGCAGCCCCTATCCGTGACCATACTGTGCTACGTAGGCAAACGCGGCCAGTACTGTACCACACAACTCAACTCAGAAGCCGGAACACAATGCAGATCATCACGCAATACATACCGCCACAAAGCGAAAATCGCCACATCACCTGCAAAGAACAACGCAACACGACAAATATCGGAATACAATTTAAATGCACATCCAAATGACAAAGGCCCCACAGCAATTTGCAAAATACCACCAAAACAACCATCATCACCGAGGGCTGCATCTGCAATAATTGACCGGCTTCCACTTGTGTGACGCCCTGTACCATCATGGCACACAGGGCCTACATCAACGTTCCAAAAGGCCACATGGAAGCGGCAAGAACCGCAGGTCCGTCCCATGAGGCAGGCACTAGTCGAGCTGAAAGGCCGAAATGTTGCACCTAGCCACCAGTACAGCGTAAGGGCATGTGGCCCATTGGCGATCGTCCCATATGATCGAAATGGTGCTCCACTGATTCACCCGAAGCTGCAGGAGTCGAGAGTAAAAACCATCTGGAGGAGTGGCGTAGAGATGGCATCTGCAATAGGGCAGGAGATACCTGTCACCCAAAAGAAACACAAATCAACCGATTGCATTACGGGACTCATGATGCATTACAATCTTCATTCAACACACCAAATCCACACCCATATGCATGCTAGCCCACTCCAAAGGAATATACACACCCCTAAATCAGTATCGAATCATAACGAAACCAATCGAGCTAAATACACCATTGTCAACGTCGGTTACTGTGCATGCGTCCGTCAAGATAGAACCCATGACATGGGATTAGTAACGTGCCTAGACACAAGTGTATGAAGGCGCGTCGAGACAGGGAGGATCCGACAAGGGCAGATAGACGTATGTCCCACTATGGCAGCCTTGCATCACATAACGCAGGGGAAGGGGAGAGAATCAAAAAACCCATGTACATGGCAGACCCTAAACGGAATCATCAGTCCATGCATCCACACATCATTCCCTCATACCGCAATGAAAACGCATGAATATTCACTCACATAATATGTGAAACTTCCATCGCGTCTGTGCGTAATGCAGTCCGCAAAAACCACTGTGCCCCTGGCCGGATCTGTAGCGTTGTGAAGCAAGATGGATTTGGGAACGTCCTGCCTTATCGTCCACTACGCTGTTGCGCATCCCATTCAATTCATATCATTCATTGCCAGCTCGTTATGGGCCATGTCCCAAGGACATTCTACAATAGAACGTTACATTTCCAGCCAGACCTGTGGGCGTATCCTCGCCGCTACTTCAAAACCCAAAATGCTGGCCTTCGAATTCCTCACTTGCAACATTACGTCGAAAAGGCTTCTGTGAACGCTTGCATTCACAATTACATCAATGTAGTGCGGCTGTGTGTCATGATGCTAACTGGCTGCAATCACAAATGGCACGCCACGCCCGTCGGTGAAGTACGTTACTTTGCTGCATGAGGGTCGGCCATCGATCGAGCCCTACATACCACTGACTCTTCACAGGTATGTAAGCGGCTGCAATCATAGCATGTGTAACAATGGGAGCATAGCATGAAGATCAGTCAAAGTACATCACACTGCCATCGGGATTTGATACATGATTCAAATCCCAAGATGCCATGCGGCCAAATGCAGCCTTACGTGCGGGACGTGCTCGGCCAGAAGGGATTGCATCTGCCACAGATTCATTCAATCAGCACAGGTGGAGGCCATACAGGCCGACAGCACATATATTGCAGACCCAAACCCCTCCCACAACCACTCCCACTCCAAAATGCTACCGGCAGGACTAGCGATGTTGGGCCTGGGGTACCAGATAGCACTGCAAGTGCTACAACTACAAGAAGACGACGAACAACAACAGGTACAACAACCGGGCGCACAGGGGAGACGGAGGAGAAGGAGGAGGAGGAGGGCAAGGCAGGGTCAGCAAGGCCCACAAGCACTGCCACTACCACCACGCAGGCGGCCCGCAATCCCACGCCTCCGAGCCGATCCGTTCAACCTCACTGCTGAGCAGATCCACACCCTCTACCGTTTGGACCGGGACACCATAATCGCCATTGTGGACATGACACATGCTGACCTCGTGAGCATGATAGATAGCCCAACCGCCATCCCACCCCTACTGAAGGTGGTGTCTGCACTCCACTTCCTGGCCACAGGCACCTACCAGCACACAGTGGGACAGTTGCATGGCATTTCACAGCCACTGTTCTCACGGACACTCTTCCAAGTGCACGATGCCCTCCTGAAGCACGCCGACGACCACATCACACTACCACGCACGTACCAGGAGATTACCAACGCTAAAGTGGGATTCCATGCACTTGGCGGCATCCCGGGTTGCATTGGTGCCATCGACTGCACCCATGTTGAATTGGTTGTCCCACATGCCATGGAGGTCCAGTACCGCAACCGGAAACAATTTCATTCAATCAATGTGCAAATGGTGTGTGACTCCAACAAGATATTTACGCATTGTTGTGCCAGATTTCCAGGATCTACCCATGATTCTATGGTCCTGAGGAACACAAGAATACCACGCTACATGGAGAGACACGCAGGGCACAGATCCTGGCTACTCGGTGAGTCTCATTCCATGCATGACATCGTGGCCCATTTGATGCGTCAATGACCTTGCAGGGGGGGGGGGGGCTACTTAGCACTATCATTCCACTGACACCCTTTATTCGTCTCATACAGGTGATGCCGGGTATCCACTGAAGAGATGGCTCCTTACACCAATCCGGAACCCACAGAACGAGCATGAGGAGGACTACAACCATGCCCACTCACGTACCCGTGTGGTCATTGAACAGGCATTCGGCCTACTGAAGGCTCGTTTCCGCAGCCTCAGCAGGTCTGGCGGGGCACTCATGTACAGCCATGAGAAGGTTTCTAAGATGGTCATGGCATGTGTCATGCTGCACAACATGTGCATACGTAGGAATGTGCCCATGCCCCCTGACGCTGTACTGCATGCACCTGAAGATGATGATGATGATGAGGGTGGGGATGTGGAGGCACCTCAAGGAGTCCATGAGGCACAGGATGTACGTGCAATCCGACAGAGCATCATAGATGCATGCTTCTAGCAACCACGCATGGTGCCTATTACACGGAAAGGGGACCTGTGGCACTGTGTGTGTGTAGTACAGGCACATTGTGGACTGTACGCCTATGAAGGCCTCGTACGCAAATATCAATGTCCACACATGTCATTGGATGATAATGAGGTGCTGTATTGTTAATGTGATTTGATTTATACACCCTATGGACCCGCCACCCAGTGAAGCCCAACACACCCCCTCCACCCTACTACCTCCCCCCCCAACACCAGTGTCCAAATATGCATGCTGTCCGTGGGTAGACGCTATTGCAAGCCCCCTCTACGGGTATCAGGGGCACCCCTGCCCGTGGAGCGCAGGTTCCTGCCAGATCTGCGTTGGGGGCTGCCCTGGACGGAACTTGCCACGGATGATGTCTCTGCCTGCTCGCGTCCATGCATGTCTCTGAGGGTTTGTGAGAGCTCCGAGAGCACACGGCGCACAGCAGCAAGTTCAGCACAAACGTCTTTGGACGTCGCATGCAGTTCCCCCCTCAGGCTCTCGGTGCTTTTCTCCATTTGTGCTCTCAGGCTCTCGGTGCTTCTCTCCATTTCTCCCCTGAGGCTCTCACTACTTTTCTCTATTTGTGCCCTGAGTGTCTCGGTGGATGTTTCCATGGCTGCCCTGGAACCCCCGCATTCATTTGCATGGTCCTTGAGTAGCGTGGACGCTTCCTGCTGTTGCTCGATCAGCAGGTCGAGGGACTGTTGCCTCTGCTGGGCCATGGACATTTGCGGTGGTGTGACAGGGGGGCTGCTCAACACATGTTGCCTTGGCACAGGACTTGTGGGGGTTGGCCAGTCGTCGTCTTCAGGGTGCCCCTGCGTGGTTTCGTCATGGTGTAGGGGATGGAACATGCAGGGGGATTGGGAAAGGTCATGGATGGTACCTACGTCGCCAGCACTGTTTTCCGTGTCGGAGCATGCTGGCATGACAGCTGTGTCACCTATGGTGCTGCTACCACCAGAGGCAGTGCCATCAGATACGTTCTTTGGGGGGACCTGTGGTGCTGGGGTTGTGGACTTGCTGGCTGCTGGGGTGCCTGTTGCAGTCCCCTCCAGTGTGCTGCCACTTGATTCCTGCTGCTGCCGTGTCTTGATCCTTGCACCTGAGGTGGAGGCTCTTGGGACGTTGGTCCTGGCCCTCTTTGCAGGCGTGCTGGTAGGGGTGTCCTGCAGCTCGTCGTTGGTATCGGACCCTGTGGTGGAGTAAAGAGGGGCGAGCGTTAGTTATGGGTCTGTCGGATTTGGAATGGCAACGTATCAAATGCATTGGGGTGGTACATGAGGCTGATTTGGGACTGGGCCTTGGAGGTGGTCTCATTTTCGTGTGGATTGAGGATGCATTCATTTGGCTGCCTGCAGTTAGGGGGTGCATGCTGCACATGTAGGGGTTGTTTATGGCTTCTTGATTGATTTGTTTGTTCATTCTGACTTTTAGAGGGCGCTGTCAGGGCAAAGTATGTATTGCACTATGGGGTCACATGGTACTGCACATGTTCGTGGTTTGTGGATTTCGCATTGTTTCTCTTGGCCAACCTACCTGATTCTCCGGATGTCGGCACTCCTTTCTCCATCCCTCCGACTCCCTCTATGCTCTCCATTCCTATGGTGGAGGCGCAGATTTCCTCCCAGGGGGTCAACTTGATGGGCGACTCTGAACCCCCCCCGGTAGCTGTGGCGATGTTCCTGTTCGCAGAAAGTATGCTGCGTACGCGGATCCGCAGGTCGTCCCACCGCTTGCGACATTGCTGTGGCGTGCGGGGTGTTGTCCCCACCGCACTTACGCGCTGTGCCACCAGGGCCCATATGGCCTTCTTGTTGGCAAGGGCCGTCCTGGTCATTTGACTGGAGAAGACGACGGCGGAATTTTCCTGGAGGGTCTCGGTGAGCACGGTCAGTTCCTCTCGGGAGAAGTGTACCTGCCGCTTGCGGTCACACGCTTTCTTGGCTACCTTTCCCATATTTATTTTTTTAACTGGGGTTGCTAACGGGTTGGGATGTGTGTCAGGGTCGGATTTTTTATGGTTGTGTTGGGATTCGGATTTTATAGTTGTGCGGCGTGCTGTTTCCCGTTCCGGCCACATGCTTTTACTTCCGTTTCCGTATATTTACGGTGGCCGTAATTTGCGGTGCACGCTCGTTACGGTGACCGCTCATTACGGTGACCGCTAAGATGGGTGGCGGTATTGCACCTGGTGCAGCGTACGGCGGCGGTAAGGGCCGTTTTGGGGTCATTTCCGCCATCGCAGCCTTTCGGATTCCGCCATGGCGTAATGCTCGTGCCCGATGGGTCGTGATTGGCCGCACTTTGCTCCTTCGTGCAATGGCGGAAACGCTATTTACGCTGTTGCGGTCCGGTCAGTCACTTTCCGCCAGGGTCGTAATGAGGCCCAATGTCATAGATGCCACATTGCATTGCTGTGAAGAGCGGTATCCAGTGATTTTACCTAATACAAAATAGAGAATGACATTTTAACGAATAGAAATTACTGAAAAAATACCAAATTTATTTAAAAAAAAGATATGCACGGGTGGGGTTAGGGGTTACATCTGGTGGGGAGGGGGTTGGGATGGGGTACTAAACGTGTGGAAACAGGGGTTTGGTATTTTGGGTTTGTTAAAATTTCATTATCTATTTTTGGGTTCGATAAAAATCACATAGATCTGTGAAGCGCAGTTCCTCTGGGAAATGTAGTTTGCTGCTCTGTTGCTGCAGTCTCCATTGCAGGTGCCAGCAATCTGTAAGGATTGAAACTTTGCCATCGTCTGACATCACCTGACAGATCCTATTCAAACTGGCTTCCGAACTCTGCACTCTACTGAGTCAGCTCTCCTTAATGTCGGCAACTACATCTCTCCGCTAGTCATTCTAACCAGTCATCTATTCTTATTCCTCTGGACCTCTCTGCTGCCTTCGATACTGTCAACCATTCTGACCTTCTCTCAATATCTCGCCTAGGTATCAGGCACAAGGCCCTCGCTTGGTTTGCTTCAAATCTCGCCCCTGACACTTCCAGGTGTCCTGGAACAGCCTTACCTCCCCACTCAACCTCTCTACTGTTGGTTTCCCCAAAGCTCAGTCCTGGGTCCATTTCTTTTCACTCTCTATACCTCTGCTGTTGGCACATTGATCTCCTACTACGGCTATTCCTATCAAATCTTTGCCGATGACACTCAGATCTTCTCCTTTCCCTCCTTATCTACGAGTTACAGTATAAAATGTCTAACTGTCTCTACATCATCAAATACTGGATGGCATCTCATTTGCTCATGGCCAACTCCACTAAGACTGAAGTTCTCTATTTGCCATCCAAACAGGCTATCTCTTCCTCTTCCGCTCTTCTATTTTTCTCCTCTCCTGACCACCTTCCCTACTCTACTTCTGATTACAACGTTGGTGTCATCTTCAACACATCTCACAACTTCTCGCTCTTCTTCTCCAAATCTGCCGCTGCAGCCAGACTTAATCTCCTCAACATCAGAAAATAAGACATCTTCTCCTCTTCAACACTGTTGAGCACCTGATCTACTCTTTAGTACTCTCTCGATCTGATTACTGTGCCAGTCTCCTATATAGTCTTCCCAACTATGCTCTTTCATTTCTCTACAAAGTCCTCAACGTTGCTGTCCGTACACACTTCCAACTGTCCCGCTTCACCTCCACCTCCCGAGCCCATTGGCAGTAAGGCTGATTAGCTTTGAGACAGAGGGTAAAGTATAAACTCAGTCTCATCATCTTCAAAACTATACACAGACTTGCCCCATCCTATCCATCGGCCCATCTCAATCCCTACTCTCCACCTCTCTCCATACGATCATCCTTGGCTCACCTCTTTGCCACCTCTCGTCCCCCTTGCGCTCCCTCTCGCCCTCTCCTCCCCCATTACTATGCAATGATCTTCCTCTCCCTCTCTGCCCTACTCCCATGCTAAATCCAACCTGCTAGCTCTCCTCCTTTCTGAAGAACCACTTTCATAGCATTCTACGCCACATCCCCCTCTCTCCATACCTCTCAACCACAACCCCACAGCACAGACCCTTCACTCCATCATCTGTAATTTAGCACATCCTCCACTATCCCCTTCCTATACCATGCTCTACTGTCCTCGGCCATGCTTCATGTTTCTATCTCCCCTGCATCATCCGTAACTTAGCACATCCTCCACTATCCCCTTCCTATACCATGCTCTACTGTCCTCGGCCATGGTTCATGTTTCTATCTCCCCTGCATCATCCGTAACTTAGCACATCCTCCACTATCCCCTTCCTATACCATGCTCTACTGTCCTCGGCCATGCTTCATGTTTCTATCTCCCCTGCATCATCCGTAACTTAGCACATCCTCCACTATCCCCTTCCTATACCATGCTCTACTGTCCTCGGCCATGGTTCATGTTTCTATCTCCCCTGCATCATCCGTAACTTAGCACATCCTCCACTATCCCCTTCCTATACCATGCTCTACTGTCCTCGGCCATGGTTCATGTTACTATCTCCCCTGCAGCATCTGGTCGTATATTCACATCCTCCCACCCATTGTTAAGGACACTGGTCCTCCACTCTGTAAAGCAATGTCAAACATTTTGCTGGCATGTTTGTGGCAAATATGCAGTGTTTTCCCTTTAATTTCCATAAATAGATACATGCATTGGTGAGTGATGGGTTTCACCAGCATGATTTTACACAGTTAAGGTTTATTGAGGGACTGCATCAGATCACTCTCAAGAATGGTAGACCACACCACAAATTATGCAGCCTGTTGCAATCTCTTCCTAAATACCTCTCTAGACTCAAAGCACGGGCTGCACTGGGCGTTGTGGACTCGAAGCCCAGGTGTGAGAGACAATAACACCCAGTACAGCCCGGGCGGATAGTCTATAAAGCTATCCCAGCCGCCTTTGTTATTATGGGCATCTGGAAATCCTATAAATGAGCCTGGTCGGTTTTTGGGGAACTGGCTGCGATATGCGCAGCAGGCTGAGCCATCTGCGGGCTCATATAGGCCGGTGATTGTCCAATCAGCAAGCACGATGGCCCTTACAAGGGTTAACATGACATATATGTAGTGCACATGAAACATCGTTCAACAGACAGACAACGAAGAAAAACAGGAGCACAATCGTTCTCTGAAGAACTTGGAGGACATGTCGGTGGTCAAGGAACATTGCCTTTGTTTGTCGGATTCAGCCCGGGTCACTGCGACTCAGAAATTGCATATACATATGTTTTTCATCCTATAAAGACTATAGACTCAGGCCTCAACCTTGACAGTTTCCAGGTGCGCCTGTACGAGTATGCACCTGTCAACAAAGCTGCTTCTGACCTGTACAACAGATGCAAACACGCCCGTGCCATCAACACTGGGAGAATTGTCCATGCAAACTCTTTTAAAAAACAGGTTTCGTGGCAACTGGCCCAAACCAGAAATGTATAAGCACATGCAATGTTTGTTGAACAACAGTCACCTTGACTCATTGTCTCCTTTTCTAGCCCAATCTCCCGCCCTCGTTATTGGCATAAGGTACTTCTATATATCCAAGGAGCGGGACACCTGTGAATTCTGACGAGGGACAAGCGAACTGGACTATGGAGAAGTATCGCGATATATCAACGTGCCACTGCCTGTAAGAGCCTGGCGGGGTTGGGCATGAGTCAGTCACATGTCAAGTGTGGCCTGATGGGAGCTTTATCTTGTGTTCCCTGAATTTCAGGATACAGCTGTTGCTGCAAGATTGACTGCTGGGGGCTGGGTGGCTGTTTGCCCATTCCCTGTCTGCTGTTAAATTCAAGTTGTCCAGATGTTTGTTATGTAAAAAATTATTTTAACCAGCAGCTTCTGTTGCATATTACAGAAGCATTCTGTGTGGAAAAGTGCTGCGTAAGGGAACACAAGTGTTCCTGTCAGAAAGTATTCCGGGTGGTAAAGTGCTTATAAACGGAACAGAAGTCCTGGATGTTTTATCTAAGATTTCCTCTCAATTATCTCCACCTCACCTTCCGAAATTCCCTAAGGCCACCTTTGGTTAACTGGCATATCTTGTTAAGGTTTGTTGGACTGCCTTGTAGAAGATACAGTCGTTTCTGAATAGCATATGTGCTGGGAGGTATGCAGATAGCCAATTGGCTATAATATAAACTACCACAGACCATGAAAACAGCATTATCAATGCTGTGTGATCACTACACAATAAAAGCTGTGCAGAAGTGAGCTGCTCAGTGAACAGTATACTGCTGCTCACTGACACACAGAAATTCCCCGCCTGGCCCATGTCCCGTGGATTCCTGCTTCTACCCCCTGCAGCATGAAGGTGAGTTAGTGTCTTGCTACCCGTGTCCCCGGAAGTGAGACAACCTATTTATTAGCATTTATAAAGCGCCTAAACATCAAATGGTGTTTCAAGGCGCCACAAGTCAAAAAAGGTGTGGGGGGGGAGAGAACTCAACAATAACGCCCTACTAGTTCTTGTGGCATTCGGATCGTGCACGTGCAGTAACATAAAGTGCGGGGGGAGTGGGTTGGGGAGAGGGGTTTGGGCTCAGGGGGAGGTGGGAGGTGGGAGCAGAGGAAGAGGACCCCTGGGGCAGGGCAAGTGCTAAGGGGAGGCCAGGTGTGCAAAGTGCCAGGGGAAGCAGGGAGTGGAGGGAATGAGGACCACAAGGACAAGGACAGGGGTGCACAAGGCTAGGTAGGGATGCCCACCCCGCCAAGCTAATGAGGGGAAGGGGGCCGATGAATGGCAAGTGCAGGTTTGGCTGGGGTAAACTGGACGGGGAGGGCCTGGTGCCCTGTAGGACTCAGGAGGTACCAGGCAGCCAGTCAATGCGGAAAAGGGGGGCATTAGCAGGGGAGCGGGAGAGGGAAGGAAGAAGAGAATAGGAGTGCTTGAGAAGCTTCCAGAACTTAAGGAGATCCGGCTCAAGCCTGAGAGTGGCAGGGGGCCATTTCAGTGGGTGGCTCCTGCTGAAGAGAGAGATCTGTCCCCCACTATCTGCTTGGAAAAAACGTCTGATCTGCAAAGAGCTGGAGCTAGAAGCCCAAAGGACTCTTGCAGGGAGGTATTTAGGGAGATACAGTTAAATAAATCGGGGTCACAGGCCCCAGAAAGCCTTGTGGATGATGCAGAGGCAGTGGTCGAAGTGTACGAAAAGAAGTAGTGGAACTATGTTCTCTGATGGCCTGCCCCTGCTCCCCACAAACCCCATTGCAACAACCCCTCACAAACACAATACACCCCCCCAAACACTTGCACCTGCTGTTTAAGGGAACGTTCAGTACAGTGCACTGAAAGTGCAAGCTGCAACATCTTCCTACACTTTTATTTTAAAACAAAACCATTCCGGAACAGTTTAATTTTAAAATAAAAGTATAGACGCTGTACAAGGTAATTAAAAAAAAGTATAGGAGCACTGCTCCCGACCGCTCCCGCTCACTTCGACCACGGTGGAGAGGGTCTTGAACTTGATCCTCACAGCCTCTGAGAGCCAGTGGAAAGATTTTAGAGTTGGAGAGATGCGGTCCCTGGTCTTGAGGCCAAGGATAAGTCTTGCAGTCCTATTCTGGATTAGTTGAAGGGGCGAATGGGAGGATAAAGGTAGATTGAGAAAGAGGCTGTTGCAGTAGTCCAGTTTAGAGAGGATAAGAGCTCTGGAGACATTGGGCCTCACTACGACCCTGCCGGTCTGGTAACAATGGTGCCGTTAGGCTCACCGGCACTGTTGTTACCAGACCGGCAGAGTACAAGTCTCTGAGCCGGATGCCCTTCCGCCCACTAGGTCTGACCTGGCGGGTCGGAACGGCACCCCGCTCGCAGACTTTGACGGAAGCACCGACACTGTTATTAACAGTGCAGGTGCTTCCATCCTCCCCATTCCCATTGAGTCCTATGGGACACAAATCTGAATGGGGAGTAACTTTTTCCAGCGCCTGTAATCCCCGGTTATTCCCCAAAGCCAGGCGTCAGAAGAAATCACGACTCCGGCGCCAGCCGTGCTGTTTTTACCGGCACGGCTACCGCCAGGGTCGTGATGAGGCCCATTGTGTTTCTGGGGGAAGGTGAGGAAAGGGAGAATGTCTCTGAGGAGGTGTAGCTGAAAGTGGGCCTTCTTGGCAAGGTCCGCGATGTGAGGAGAGAAGGAGATAGCAGAGTCGAAGATGACACCAATGTTTTTAGCCTCACAAGAGGGTGAGGGGAGGGGTCCAATTTAGGGAAAGAGAGTTGGATGTAAAAGGGTCCCAGAAAGATAACATGATAATGGTATGCTTAAAAGAATTTGATGTGTGCATGCATTTTTCGAATGGTATGAAAAGTGTTTTTGTAAGTATTTGGATGAGTGTTTGCACGCCTGTGTGTGAACGAGTAAATATATGAGACTGTTTGCACGTGTGTATGTTTTGTTGTCTGTCTATGTGATGAAGACTTAGAGTGTGTGCAAGTGGATAGATGCGTGTGTGTTATTTGGCAGGGGGCATAACAGCAATATGAAAGTGAACTACAGTGCAAATGCTGCCACAAATTTTGGGTGAAACATCTTCTAAGTAATTTACATTATTCTACATGGCATATATTGTGAGCGCAGCTTTGTGAATGTTATTTAAATGGGAAATGCTGGAATATAGTGTTTGTGCAGCTTTATGAACATCATTTACTGTGGCATTGGTGGCATATATTGTGGGCTCAACATCGTGAAAGAGGTTTACAGTGAGAACTCTGGCTTATAAAGGTGGGTGGAGCATCACAAATCTATTTACAGTGGCAAAGCCAGCATATGCAGTGGCAACTCTTGCATATATTGTGTGCTCATCATCATGATAGTAATTCAGAGTGGCAATGCTGACATATATTGGGGGCACAGCACCATGACTTTGCATTTGTGCATTGTTTTAAGTGCTACCATGAGAAGAGATTGTGAATTGTAAACTTTTTAACCAATTTGTCTCACAAATTGTGTTGTAAAATGCTCCATTTCAATCCATTGTTCAAAACATTTTCTCCGGAGGAAGGGGATACCCTGAAATCCACTACTATGTTTTGGGCTCCCTCGATAGGCTCTATTGCTCATGTTAACTTGCTGAGATATTTATGCCTATCCACTGAAACTATTCAATAGCCGCAACTGACCTTGAATCTTTTGCACTGCCCATGCCCCCTTCATAACTGCCTGCACTCCAGGCACCAAAAGCTGCTTCCACCACTGAAGCTGATAGTGTGTCACGTAAGACATTCTCTGGTGTTTAATAGTGCTGAGCAAGGACTCATATAATAGCCTTTTTTTAAAGGGACTTGCTTCCACTGAGGTAAAGGCTGTATGGTTTATGTCCCTTCTAAGAGCCTTGAACAACTCCTGCCATTTCAGTTCATGGAGTCAGTTTTTCCAGCTTCTGGGAGGCTTAGTTCCAAAATTGATGGAATTCCCATATTAAAGTTTTTAGATGACATTTCTTTTGAATATCTGGTAGTCTTCCATTTAGGTCTAAGGGGAAGCAGCTAGATTACTTTTGTTTATCAGAGTAATAGCCTCTTGTTGGTGGATATAGTTAGAAGACAAAGAACAAAGCTTTCCCCATTTTTTAAGCACCAATCTTGCCTGGTGTGGCGTGACTGCAAGCAGTGTTCCCACAGCACAGGTCTGGCATAATGCAAATCGCATACAGAACAATGTGTGTATTTGTTATACAATGACAACTCCCTCAGTCTACTCTCTGTTTACAATGACCACCATTTGCTAATGGCAGCCATCAAGAACAAAGGGAGTTAACGAAATGCAACGCCAAAAACAGTTCTACAGACATCCAGCAATAAACACCAGCATCGCGACAAGTAACATCATAACAACCACGACAGCATGTTATTCAAAGAGAGCAACCAAAAGCATGAAAGCCCTCCAACACTTGTGACAAGAAGGCTCATAGTAATGTCATTGTGTAAAGAAAACAAAAATGATTTAACAATGAGAAAACACAACTCTTGATTGACTACTTCATGCAAAGGTTATGGCACAGCAACTAAACAAGGGATAGAAGCATAAATACATCTCATTACATTAATTCGAAAGCTAGTTTGAGCATACTGGAATTTACTGCAGTCTTCTGTGAGAAACCTGAAGGTGTCTCACCCGCTAGTCCCAGAGGATCTGTCATCCAGGTGGCCAGGACACGGCCATCGCTATTGGAACCAGTTCCTGGGGGTGGACCAGTGCGGGAGGATCACCTGGATGAGGGGTCCTCTGGGAGTGGAAGTGGGACACTGGAAGGCAAGAAACGGTATCCCCTTCCCAATAACTCCTTTTACCCATCCTTCCAGGTAGGATACATAGGAACCCAACCCCCGTCCCCTTTTCCGACACAAACACTTTCTTGCAGATCACTGTGAGCGACAACAGACTAACAACACCCGAGCCATGTACCTGACATGTGCCAACACAAGGGTCAGGCAGAGTCAGGCAACTACTGATAATTACGCACACTTGACTTCCATCACACTTCCCCACATGGATAAAAAGCAGAGCAGGAAAGTGCACTCAGAGCAAGGCAAAACACACAAAGAAAAAGCAGTTCCGAGATGGCAGTTTAAACCGAGGAGAAAGGTGGTGAGACCAGAGAGGGCTACAAGGAGGGAACTACCTTTGACCTTTTCAAGAGGCCTTGAGAAAAAGAAACATAAGACCGGGAATTACAGCAGAAAAATGGTGCAGTCTGTGCGTTGAAAGTACACAGGGCTCTCCCGCATTAATAGCCAAGGCAGGGAGAAGCGATTGCCGCCGTGGTACAATACCTGGTTCTGATAACAAAGCAGCTAGTGAATTCAGCACAGCTGGTGAGTGAGAGAGACTGATAGCAGACAGGACTGTGTTATGATCAAGGTTGCAAGCAGCAAAATTGTATGGGGAAAGATGACTTGTATGTGATTGAACTTTATGAAACCAAAATAGATACCATATACAGAGTGGTCCGGCACCACGTGGGTGCGCATTCAAAGGTCTCTGTTTTCCAACGTGTGAGAATTAGTGAACTGTAACATCGAAGAGGTCCTGCAAAGGGTCAAGACAAACCCCATGCACATTCAAAAGTCTTCGAGAGCTAATACGAACTGTAATTGGTACGAGCCCGGCTGAGGGAGACTAATTGTGAAGGGGGGATCTGAGCCCAACTGAGGGGGATCCGGGGTGAATCGTGAGTCACCCAAGAAGAGATACACAAATGGTAAATGGCCCGAACCCGGCTGAGGGAGACTAATTGTGTAAAAGGGATCTGAGCCCGGCTAAGGGAGATCCAGGGTAAACAGTGAGTCACTGGAGAAGGAATTGTGGGAGCAAAAGGGATCTGAGCCCAGCCCAAGGAGATCCAGGGTGAAGAGTGAAAGGCCCTACTTGAATACTTGGAAAGGAACTTTTTGTTTGTTTGATTCATCAGGCCCTCTGAAAAAAAGAGACTTTTTGATAACTTGAGAGACTTGGGAATAGAAGGCCCTGATGTTTGTAATGGAACTGTGTACTTGTCTCAAAGAAGCCCAAGAGTGTGCTATGCTTGAGTGAACCACCTTGTCCCGTGCTGAAAACATGGGGAAGGGAGGCCAACGGTCTGAAGATCCTGACTTATCATTTTGTGAACACTTCTTTCTTTTTCATGAACATTACCCCACACTATTTGTAGCTTAGCGGTAAGGATTGACAATGTTTTTTTTAGTATAGGCCCTTTTTCATCTTGACGAGACTCCACTAGGATGGTCGTAGATTGCTCCCATCTTAGATTTAGGTTTAGATAGGTGTTTATCACACCCTTTATAAATTTCAATAAACACCCTTGAACTGTGGTCACTTGTGTCTGTCTTACTTTGATATCATGCCTTCCCTACACTTCCTGTGGATTCAGCTGTGGCTGGACAGTAGAAAGTAAGCCATTTGCCTTTCTTGTGCCCATAAAAATGGCAGTGAGGCGGCACCTACCCAAATAAAGAAAAGATGATGAGATTCACCATACAGTAGTCATTGCAATTATTACATATCCTTTTCTTTATTCTCACTGAGATCCTACTCGGAACGCTCAGCAACATTTTGAAATATTTCTGAGACCAAAAGATAGGTTTACGAACTTTACTTAGATAAAAAGCTCTGCCACACCGACCAAATATGTATGAAGTATATCAGCAAGAATATCTAACGTTTGCAAAAAGAAGATAGATTCAGAAGATAACTGTTTTGATTCAAAAAGAATCTGCCAGAGGAATTTCAACAGAGATCAAATTAAAAGTAAAAATAGCCCCCCATCATCAAAGAATACAGTCTTCCGATAAGCAAAGGCATAGGAGAGCGAATGGGGCTGGCAGTGGTGACTGATAGACATCAGTAGTAGGGAAAAACAGCAAATTGACTATCAGACAAATTCTTAATGTTGATAGCAGCTACTAACTCCAAATTTTTAAATTAATGTGATCACCTACAGCATTACCTGTATTCTTGATTTGTATTATGATAGCCCTAATCCTCTCCTGGATGGGGATTTGTCCGACTACCATGGATATACTAATCTCCGGAAACATTTCTAGCGACATTAATCATATAGTATTGCTAGCTACACTTTGCAATCTCTCCCGAAGAATTAAGGGGACACGCTCTGAGCGTTACACTACAGCTGAGAACCCATGCCAAAAGTTATTCATAGGGAGTTTATGCTGTTAACAGGGGGACGAACCCAGTCTCAATTTATTTGGGATGCAGGACTGAAATATTACATCAGACAGGTTATGCCGATTACGTGCAAAAAGCTTATAATCTGTTGCCCACATTTTCTTTGCTTATCCTCACCTAAAGACATCCTATACCAGATGCTTTCATTAAAAGAGAGTCCCTTAACATGTTGTGTTCCAATGTAGTAAAATGTACTGATGAATTTAAGGGAAGTTGGATCTGTTATCTAATGATATTAATTGATTGATCAAAGAAGTCTGTTACATTTTGTATCAGTTTTACATCATATTTTTAATATGGTCTAGGATACATTATGTTTCTCATCCCTCTCTTTTATTATGGGTTGTCATATTATTGTTAAACATATGTTATTTAGATGCTACAATAGATGTTATGCTATTGATAATTTTAATTAATGTTCGCAATAAAGCACTTGTAACATTATTAGGATTCTTAAGCAGTTTTTACTTTTATACATTATATTCTTACATTATGTTTTATTTACGGTTAACAGTACAGTTTTTCTATCAATTGTTATATTATTGTTATGCATATGTTATTAAGCTGTGTTATGCTATTGTTGGTTTTAATAAGCTTTAGAAATAAAACCCTTAAGTAAAATAATTTGGATTCTTGAGTATTACTTTGGTTCTTTGAGGGGGTTCTTGAGCCACTTGCTTTACTAAATATCAGTACTTAAGCAATATACTCTGCCGTGGGAAGGCTTTACCAGTCAGGTAATGTCCGGGGCTCGAGGTACAAGGTGAGCCCCAGGGCATTACCTCACCGGTGATGCCCTCCCACAGATAGGGTAATTGCTATTAGCACCCCTGGCATGCTTCACCAGGTGATAATAGTGTTTTTTAAGTGGTTATATGGCGCAGTTACTGTTTCTCCACTTTAAAAAATAAAGTACAAAACAAAATGGCCACCATGGACACAGGGAAAAGAGAACTACCCAGTGCTACAGAGGCAAAGGCTGGGAACAGTGAGTGTTTTTCGGGAAAGGTCGAGGGATGAGGCTGCCTCAGGAAAGCTGGGCTGGGGGTGGGGAATGAGGAGAGTTGGTGTGTGAGGTGGAAAATGTGAGTAGGGTGTGGTAAGCCAGAATCAGGAGACAGACAGAGTAGCATTTTAGGAAAAGTAGTTCTTTTTTTGAACACCAAAACCTTAGCTGTGTCTTTGCTAAGCTAACCTAAGCTAAAAAAGTCTGCTCTACAGAAAACTGTCGTAACCAGATTTCTCTCCCTACCTCTGTAAACTAAAAAGAACCTAACTTTAACAAAAGTACATTGAGGAGCTTTGCCCAAACAAAAGAATGGTGGCTGGTTTCTGACTCCACTATGATGTCGCTTTATCAGAAAGGGGCTTGTAGCCCCCAGGGAGAGCTCAAATAAAGGCATGAAATGTCTCTTCCACCTTCGCCTCCTCGTGTTGGATATCAGTAGTTTGGTTAGTCTCTCTCTTCTCGAGTTGCCAGGTACATTGTCTCAATTTCGGGTCATTCACCCCTGGGATTGCCCTTGATTATAGGTCCACACCAGGTACTATCCTGAGCTGCTCACCAGGAAATCTCATTGTGCTTTCACCACTCAGCTAGCGCCTGGATTTTACCCCTCCCTGGGGTGTAAGTTCTCTGGTTTCTCTTAGCCTACCTTGAGGCCTGGTTTCTTTCACCCCGCATTGGTGTCGTTTTTTCTCTCCCTGCCTTGGGGGTCTGATTCCTATTACCCCACCTTGGGGGTTTGGTTGCTCCCACCACACCCTGGAGTTTGGTTTCTGTCACCCCATCCTGGGGTCTGCTTTCTGTCACCCCGCCTTGGGGTCGGGTTTCTCTTACCCCACCTTGTGGGATGGTTTATGTCACACCGTCCAGAGGTCTGGTTTCTCTTACCCCCCCCTTGGGGTTTGGTTGCTCTCACCCCACCACCCCCACATTGAGGTTTGGTTTCTGTCACCCAGTCCTGGGATCTAGTTTCTTTTACCCCACATTGGGGTCTGGTTTCTGTCAACCTGTCCTGAGGTCTGGTTTCTCTTACCACACTTTGGGATCTGGTCGCTGTCATCCCACATTGGAGTTTGGTTTCCGTCACCCCTTGTGCGGTCTGTTTTTTCACAACCAGCCTTGGGGTCTAGATTGGCCTTTCTGACTTCCTCCAGGCTCCCTTGAGTGATGGCATACATTCTGTCTCCCTGCTGTGCTCCTCTGAGCAAGTGAGAGCTTAGGCTGCCACGGTTTCTCCCTTCAGGGTTTCTCTAGGGTTTCCGCTCATGCTGGAACTCCCTTCCTGCTGTCTTCCTGTTGGGCTTCTGTGTCAAGTCCACATTGTGTCACTTGTTGACCACTCCGGTGTTCTCCACTGCATGAGATTCACGTGGACTGGGCTTCTCTTGTCCTGGCACCGGTAGGATTGTCGGGCATTCCGCATGCTTGACTGTGAGCCAATGCGCCATGCCAGATGTGTGCTTGCTGCCCTTTCCCAGGAGGCCTTTTCTCCTCTGTAGCTCCGCAGGCCTCTCTCCTCATCAGGTACAAAGCTGATTGGGTCTTTATCTTCCACGCAAGGAGTGTAGTGGGCTTATTTCCCATTCTTCGTTGATGACAGTGCCTGAAAATGGCCAGAAAGCATTTCACGGCATTTGTGTAACGAGTGCAGCCTTATCTCTTCAAAAAGAAAGAAAAGAAAGAAAGAAAAGAAGACCGAGACCAGATTATGGAAAAAGAAGAGTGAATCCCCAGAGGAATCCCCCGAAGATGAAGGTGAGGAGGTTGAAATGGAAGAGTGCTCAGATTCTGAGAGTTTGCAACACCCTGATCCTACAATGGCAAGTCTGGAGCAATACGAGGAGTTGGTGGCTGGCCTTCAGGGACTGACGGTAGAAGTACAATCCCTCCATGCTGAGAATGTGGCATTACATCAGCAGGCTGCTTTTAGGGATGATCAGAGAGAGGACCTCCCTCCCTTAGCGTTTCCCTTTGGGAAATATGATGGTTATCCCAAGCGCCTTAAAGAATTCCTCGACGCATGTCTGGTCTACTTCACTTTTTGCCCCAGAGTCTATGAGTCTGATAGGGCCAAGGTGGGATTTCTCGTTTCAAATCTTGTGGGGAATACTTTGGCCTGGGTCCCCGCACCCCCGCCCTGGTTACATGTCAACCCCTTCACTGAATGACTACAACCTGTTTATCCAACAGTTCAAGGCTCGGTTTGAGAGACCGGAAGTCCAGTACTCCACCTATGAAAGCCTACTGGACATACGACAAGGGACTTTGGATGTACAGTCGTAAGTGCCTATGTTCCAGAGAGTAGCAGCTGAGGCTTGATGGCCTGACTCAGAACAACAGACTTTACATCAGCATGGGTTACATGAGGACATTAAGGATGAAGTGGCCCGGATCGCCAGGCCGGCTACTTTCCATGAGCTGGTAACCCTGTCCCCCCAGATTGAGTTCTGTTTAGCAGAACGGAGACTAGAAAAGAGAAGGACAAGGCAGTTCCAACCCACACCTATAACCCTACCATCCCAGGCTGAGAAACCTAAAGTGGATGAGCCGATGCAAATAGGAACTGCAGAGGACCGTTAACTGCTACGGAACGCAAGAAGCGGAAGGAGCAAGGATTGTGTATGTACTGCGGATCTAGAAAAATCTCCTGAGGAATTGCCCTGAAGTACCCCCACGTCGTCAGGGAAACAAATATCCCCGACCTTAAGCAAGGCTAAGGTAGGGGAAAATGGCTGCAGTCTCTGCAATCTCACCGAACGGCCAGAAACCTCAAGTGACAACAGACTGATGGTCTTTAGCATAAAACTGTTGCTAGAGAAGTGTTCTCCCATGGAAGTCCTCGCCATGTTAGACTGCAGAGCAGCAGGAAACTTCATTGATGTTGTGTGGGCCAAGGAAAATAACATGACAAGACAAGACGGATCCCATTTCGGTTGAAGGGGTTGATAGTTCCCCATTAACATCTGGGCCCATTGCTCAGGACACATGCGCTCTTACTGTTTCTATGTTCCTTGACAAGGAATATATCACATTCGACTTGATTCGCGCAACCCACTTCCCAGTCATATTGTGCATACCTTGTTTAGGCAGACACAAGCCCGGTATTGACTGGACCTCGGACACTATTAGGTTCCAGTCGCAATACTGCAACCAGTACTGTTTGGAGCAGAAAACCAAGGTACCCCAAGGGGGGGTAAAGATTCCTTTGTCCACTTCAGTAGTGCACTCTATTCCTTTACACTATCATGGCTTCTAGGATGTCTGACAAAACCCCCAAGAAAACTCCCACCACACCGAAAGGAAGACTGCGCAATTGAGCTGCAGCCGGATGCTACGGTGCCTTTCGGCAGGATGTTTCCTTTATACTTGCCGGAAAGAAAATCACTTAGGGAATACATAGACTGCAACCTCCAAAATGGCCTTATTAGGGAATCTAAGTCTGCACCTGGAGCATCTTTATTTTATTTAGCATTTATATAGCGCTACAAACCCTCAGGTATCTAAGCGCTGCTTATTATTACCCACGGTGTGTGGTGCTCATTTATCGAGCTTGGAAGGATGAGAGGCTGAGTTTGGCCCTGCCAGGAATGGAACCGGCGTCAGCAGGCTCTGCACAAATGTCAAAGCAAGCACTCTACTCACTGTGCTATCGGACCGGCTGTGCAGTGAGTAGCCGGTCTCTTTTCTTTATACCCATGAAAGGATCTCAAGAACTCAGGCCTTGCATAGACTATCGAAGGTTTAACAGTCTAACCATCTGGAACAGGTATCCCATGCCCCTCATCAAGGAAGTCCTAGGGGATGTACAAGGAACCAGCATATTTACCAAACTAGACCCCCGGGAGCCTATCACCTCCTAAGAATCAGGACCGGGGATGAATGGAAGACAGCTTTCTGAACCCCCTTGGGTAATTTTGAGTACCAAGTAATGCCATACGGCCTAGTAAATGCCCCAGCCATATTCCAGAGGTTTATGGACAAGGTTTATTCTGATCTCCTGTTCTCCTCGGTAGTAGTCTACCTTGATGATATTCTCATTCACTCCTCAAGCCTGGCAGAACACTCTAAGACATGTCACTGAAGTTCTACATCAACTACGGCAAAATCAATTACTGGCCAAGCCTGAAAAATGTACATTTGAAGTCTCAACCGTCTCCTCTCTAGGGTTCATCCTGTCTGAACACCAGGTACAGATGGATCCTAACAAGACCAAGTTGGCCGGAACGAAGATCCATCAAGGATATTTAAAGATTTATAGGATTGGCAAACTTTTACAGAAAGTTTATACCCAATTCTTCGGAGATAGTTTTACCCATAACTGCTCTCTTCAAGAAGGGTGCTAAGTTCGAATGGGCTGCCGAGGCTAATGCCGCATTCCTGAAGCTTAAGAAAACATTTGTTTCTGCACCTATCCTTCTCGAACCAGACCAAACCAGACCTTTTGTGGTAGAGACTGATGCCTCTCGGGGTGCATTAGGAGCCAATCTTCTGCAGGAAGGAGAAGACGGGATGGAACATCCAGTGGCATATTACTCGAGAACTCTTACTCCCAGCAAAAGGAACTATTCAGTGCTGGAGAAAGAACTGCTCTGTATACGACAAGCCTGCGAGGAATGGCACCATCTTCTCGAAGGAGCTGCTTTTCCATTTTGGTTTGCACTGATCACTGCAACCTTCACATACTCCAACAGATGTCGGAATTCCAGGCATGCCCGATGGGCGTATTTTTTTCTCAATTTGATTTCACTATCACCTAAATACCAGGTCAAGAAAACATTCTAGCAGACGCCCTATCCTGCAGCCTCAGGGAGGATTCTGGACAATACCAGGGCCACAAGAAGATTCTGGCAGGGAAGGTATTCCTGGGTGAGGTCAATGCTTTCCTTCAAGATGTCAATCAGCCTACCATTATGTTCAACTCACCTCAACTTCCAAGACAACCCTTAACTCAAAGGAAGGGACTTCTGTTCAGGAACAAAGCCCTGTTTCTGCCTGACAGGGAACTGCAGAAATAAGCAACATCATGGTGGCATGATCTACCCACCGTTGGCCATTATGGCCAAGCCGCTACTCTGAAGCTGATTTCGTGATGTTTTTGGTGTCTTTTTAGATTAGCAAATACATGAAAGAACATGTTTCATCATGCCCAAAATATGCTCGGAACAAGTACTCCACAGCTAAGCCGTTAGGCCTCTTAAAACAAGGATCTTCTCCTTCGGGACCCTGGCAACATATCTCGAACGATTTTATAGTCCACCACCCCCTTCACAGGGGTACACAGCCATAACGGTAACAATCATTTCTTTTAGTAAATTGGTGCATTTGTCCCCCCTGAAGGGGCTTCCTTCGGCTCCTATGACGGCCTCTGTGTTCTTGGCCTCACCATCGTGTCTGACAGAGGTACGCAATTTACCTCTGTTTTTTGGTCTACCCTCTGCAAACGGCTAGTTATCCATCAAGCTCTTTCTTTGGGATATCATCCCCAGAGCAACGGACAAACTGAAAGACTCAATGCCACACTGGAGCATTACATCAGGTGTTTTTGCAACCAAGGACAAGACTGCTGGGCTGACCTCATCCCCCTAGTGGAATTTGCATACGGTAACACCAAGCACACAGCTATCGGGATGAGTTGCACTTACGGGAATCATCCTAAGCATATACCCGCAACTGGATTCTCTCCCTCGAAGATTCATTCAGTCGTCCAACTCTTGGAGACCTTAAGGTATACCCACAAAGAGGCTCTCCAAAACATGGAAACTAGTAAGAAATCCTCCAAGACCTTGGCTGACCGAGTAAGAAGACAAAACCCATCTTGGGATATTGGCACTAAGGTTTGGTTATCAATGAGATACCTACCTAGGTGGGTACATCATGGCAAATTCTCTCCTTGTTTTATTGGCCCATTTCCCATTGAATCAAGGGTCAACCCTCTGGCCTTTCGATTGAAACTTTCCCACAGATTAAAGAAAGTGCATCCAATATTTCATACCTCCCTCCTTAAGACCTATTTACCAGATCCTTACTTACGCAAGTGTTACGCTCACCTGGTCTCTGCAGGGATGTTGGGGCACGGTTGGATCCCTCCCTCGCATCGGCTCCCTTAGATAGACTCTCTCCCCCAGCTGCTGCTGAGCCTGCTGTTTTGGACGCTGGTATTGCCCCTGAGAGACGATGAGAGGCAATGAGAATGGCGTGGTGGTGTCGTGAATTCCCTCAACCCTCTCGTGCCAAAATGAAGTGTGCAAGCATTTTCCAACGAAAGGTCACCTGTGGTTTTGTAACGCTGAGCTCTCCGTCCTGCTTCTTGTAGCAGGGGCGCGTAGAGTGGACCTAGTTGCTTCACTAGTCCGTGGAATTGGTGATCCAGACCGGCTGCGACCAATCCACTTAGAAGGTAAGTCTTGTGATTATGATTAATGTTCGTTTTCTTATAATGGCTTTTGCCTTCATTATTATTGCAATGTCTTATCTCTTTCTCAATCAGTGTGAAGATGGCCAATCGGAGTTGTGAAGTGAGTCCGGGGAGTTCCTTGTGGATGATGGAGCTCCCGAATTAGCTGGCAAGTTGGCCTTTATAATGGAACTCTAGACTCAGGTATGGCACGGCCAAGCATTCGTTATTTATATGGTTTCTAACCTGTTGTGTTCTTTTTCCCTTACAGGAGAAGACTGGCGGCGTACAGCGGAGTTTGAAGGCTCGGGAGCAGCTCCGTGGCTGCAGGATGAAGGTACCACAAAGATGAAGACAAGAAGTGGAGCTCCGCCTTGCTGGAAGCTCGGATCAGGTGAGGAAAGGCTCCGACTACGATAGCGATGGGATGCAGGTAAGCGGCCCGCCCAGCGATGGAGCGGCTAGAATCAGGTAAGGAGCACCTTCAGCGATGGAGCGGCTGGAATCAGGTAAGGAGCGCCTTCAGCGATGGAGTAGCTGGATTCAGCTAAGAGGCGCCTTCAGCGATGGAGTAGCTGGAATCAGGTAAGATGGTCTTCAGCGATGGAGCAGCTGGAATCAAGTGGATGCACAACGAGATAAAGAACAGGTAAGGACAGCCGTAAGCGTTAGTCTGCTGAAAGCAGAATAACGCGAAGCGGAGGCATGTGGGTGGGTTGGTCTTAAATAGGCTGGCTCTGGCGCCTTCCTTTGGCCCTGCCTTGTGGCTCCACCTTGCCCCTCCCAGGGACTCTTTCACGTGCCTTCCAATGATAGTCTATGTCCACGCCTGGTCCAGATGCACGTGCCCTAGGCACAGAGTGTGCAAAGCACACTTTTTCATGAGCCTGGCGCCAAAGGCACCAGGACTGGGTCAATTTGGGCCCTGGGGGTGATGAAGGCCTGGACCCTTGTCCAATGGCCATGATAGCAAGGTAAAGATACTAGGGATCGCCAGGAAAGAGGAACCTGAACAATATGAGGTATCCAGACTTATTCATTCCTGTTACAAGAAGGTAACATTACAATACCTGGTACACTGGAAGGGGTATTCCGATGCAGAGAGAACCTGGGAACCCTTTCAAAATATTCATGCCCCCCGGCTTTTTTGCCAGTTCCACAGACTACACCCAGGTAAGCTGGGGGGGGACCCCCGATAAAGAGAGGTCATACTGTCATGCACCAGACTTGGAGGTTATGGAAGTGCTGGTGGCTCCATTAGTGTTCTGCTACGTTCCTTCCTTGCGTCTATTATCGGTCTAGCATTTTCTGAAAAGGCCGCTGCAATGTTATATCCTTGCAAATCTTTCCTTATGCGGGTAAGACACTCATAGTTCACTACTTGCTTTCCCTCTATTTTTCCTCCTGTGGCATTCCATTCCACTTGTGGTACTCCTGTTTCTCCCGCTCTCACTCTGTTCCAGTGAGGGCTTACTTCCGCTATTTCTCTGTGTGGTGCGCAGCGGCGTATCTTTCCCTCCTTGCTTATCATTCGATACGCTGCTGTCGCACTTCTCCCCGGCTCCCTTCACGGCTCTCAGCTGTTCCCCTTTGTGCTTGTGGATCCCTCTTGGAGTTGCGGCTCCTCTGCTTCTGCTGGCATTCTCTCCAGTGTACTCCGGACTACTTCCTTATTACTGTGAGATCCCTGGCTTGCTGGTTTCTGGGGTTACTCCATTCTTTCACTACCCCCATTCACCTGAGAAAACTCCTTGTCCTGTGGCTGGGTTTCCGGGCCTTCCTTCCATGGATATTCCTTGTCCATATTTACTGGACCCCAGTAATTCCTCCAGTCTACGGGTTCCTTTGTCCTCTTACTAACAATCTGGGAAATCTCAAATTTCCAAAGACAAATCATCTAAGGAATCATCCAGCTTCACACAGATATCCAGGGTTTTTTCTGCAGTAGGGCTTCTTCCCTGTTCAGGGGTTGGCTCCTCAGAGTCCCCACTGCCTTGCGTGTTGCGCATTCAGGCAAAGTGGCCTGTGGACGAGCGTGCCCTAATCTCTTCAAAAAGAAAGAAAAGAAAGAAAAGAAAGAAAAGAAGACAGAGACCAGATGACAGAAAAGTAAGAGTGAATTCCCAGAGGAATCCTCCAAAGATCAAAGTGAGGAGGTTGAAAAGGAAGAGTGCTCAGATTCTGAGACCCGCTCTCTCTCAATATCTGTGAGAGATCATTTGCACCATGGGTTACCGCAGCACCCTTTTGCGATATATTCATACCACAAATCAACCCTCTTCAAAGCCAGGGTATTCATTCCAACAGATCCCCTATCAATACGCAGCTAGGGGAATGTATGACTGAGACCACACATCGTACCTATTTGAAAGTTCCCCTGTGTTTCCTACCCCCCGCTGTATATCTGTTCTCTTGTTACCTCTGAAAAACACTCTGTTATGCATCTGTACTGTTGTATACCCCTTTAAAGTGTTCCATTGTGTTTCTGTATTGTTGCATACCTCTTTAAAGCACTACATTGCTTCTCGAAGCTAGGTCAGCGCTCAATAAATACAATAATAATATTATAATAATGGCTCCAAGTGAAATATCTCTTATCAGACTCAACGCTGTATTACATGAGTCTAGCTGCAACTCAATATCATGAATGAGTTAAGCTCTGGTCTTCCCAACATGGTACAAGCTTGTAGTACAAGCGTGCACTTTGCAAGTTTGTACCTTGGCAGGCCAGACTCAAGCCTTCACCTTTCTGTGGTGGAAAAATTGATATAATTGAACTAGGTAATAGCAAAAGCTTGTGGGGGGATTTATAGCCAGTGGAATCACTGTTTGGGGAATCCACTGATTTGCAGAGGGAAAATGGCAGATTCACCTCCAGCTTGTTGCTGTGGGTAAATCCTCCACTTTACCTCCAAAAATCGCCAGATTTACAGCGCAGTAATTCCACCGGGTGTACATCTGTCAAAGATCCCCATGAAGTTCTATGGACCACTTCAATGGGGAATTACCACCACTTGTAATCGTTTGGTAACTCCACAGGACCAAGTGGCAGTAACAGCAATTGAGTTTGGCGGTATTTCAGCAGTTTTACTGCAAAAATACCTCCAAACCCATGATGAGGCCCCTGATATTGTTTTCATTATGCATACTGGTATCTAGGCAGTTTCTGAACTGCCTTACAGGTTCAAAGAATCGACACCATGTGCTCCATCCTGAGGCGGTACATGACTGCCATTACAGTCACACAGTCTTCAGAGACACATGGGATATCCTGGGGTTCACTAGTCTCCTATCCATGTGCATCAGAGAGTATATCAAATGAGATATATATGGTGAAACACCACCTACTGGAATGTACAGCTCAATCACTTCTGGCACATATGCAAGGACTAGTCCATGACCACATCAGCGCTGTCCAACAGTGTTTACTCCCATGTGACTGCCAGTCTTTTTCCTAGATTTTATTGTGTTTTGGACGATGCCTTCAAGTACTTCAATCCATGGTAAATTACTTGCTCACTTATTCTTTGACTCCTAGCAAGCTGTTCCATCTTGGTCCTCTAGGGCTTCTTCTTCAAGGTCCTGCTAGGGCAGGTTTTGTTTTGATATCCATGCAGTGTTATTTTGTGCCTAGTTCTGCCTGCCCATTACTGACATTTCTGATGCAGTGCTAGGGTGATTACTAGGATTCCCACATAGCTGTCCCGGGCTATCACTTAACTCCTATTCCTCCATATAGAGGTTGTGTGACGTTTGTAAGGAAGGCATGGTATCAACAGTAGGAGAGACACATGTGACCACAGTATAAGGGCATATATTGAACTTAATTGAGTTTGAAAAACACCTATATAATCCTAAATGTAAAAATGGACCTATACTAATAAACCTATTAACAATCTTTACCTCTAAATAAAAATATGTGGGAAACAAAGTTATGCAAAAGAAAAGTGTTCAAGAAATTATATGTCAGAATATCTGAGCCGTTGGCTCCCCTTCCTCATGTTTTCAGCACGGGACAAGGCGGCACACTCGAGCTTAGCACACTCTCTGGCTTCTCTATCACGAGGATGCAGTTCAAAACATCAGCACCAGGGCCTTCTGTGCCCAAGTCGCTTTGCCTTTCAAAGTATCTTCTTTCAGAGGGCCTGATGTGACAAATAAACAATAAAGTTCCTTTCCTCTTAGGATTTCATACATACTCAATTTCTCAGGTGATCCACTATTCACCACAGGTCCCCCTCCGCTGGACTCAAACCCACTTTGACACAATGTTCTCAGGATTTTCACGTAATCCAATTTATCGAGAGCTTCACGGTTCACCCTGGGACCCCCTCCACCGGGCTCAGATCCACTTAAACATAAAGCTTTCAACTGATCTCCCTCTGCCAGGCTCTGACCAATTTAAGGTTCATCCTGGGTCCCCCTCCACCGGGCTCAGACCCACTGTAACACACAGCTCAATTTTGGGTGTCTCTGTTCACCCCGGGTCCCCCTCTGCCGGGCTCAGACCCACCTTAACACAATATTCTTAATTGGTCCCCCTTCGCCGGGCTCGGACCATTTCCTCTCAATTTCAAAGCCTTCCTTTTTGCATCAAAGATCGAAGGCTTTCGAATGTGCACAGGATTTTGCCTGACCCGTCGCTGGAGCACTTCGATTGAGGTTGTTTTTTTACAACTTTTTAACTTTTCATTTCTACCACTGCTCAGCTGGATAACCTACAGAGACCTTCGACTGAGCACTAACGCGGTGCCGGACTACTCTGTCAAGGGTATTGTATTTTGCTTTAAAAGTTCACTCACTCATCGACTGTTCAATTTTTCATGCGTCTTTCATCACGTGCTTCTTAACACTGTTCATTCCATCGCTCTCTTCAATTTACCAAAAAAACTCAAGTTCCATAATGCCTTTCAGGGGCCTTTTTCCTTATTTCTTGTTTTCTTCCTCAAATTCGATATTTAGGTTCTTGCTCCAGCCACATGCACGCTTCCCGGGATTTCCTCTCTCTTTCCACAAGACTCATTTGGTTGGCGCAGCACTGGCGAGGAACCTCTCTGCAGCTCTCTGGGTTGAGGTCAGGGTCTTCCCGCCTGCCTCTCTGACACCTGGGCTTTCCTTCTTGAACCCAGGGGAAATGAGCCCACCAGGAGACACAGCCAACAGGCTGCAGTCTGTCTTCTCTGGTCCTCTGGAGACATGGCTCCCCTATTAAGATGCAGCCTCTCACAGGCACGGGTCAGTGCTTTCTTTCTCAGCTGTTCTCCTCTGGACTCTGCTGACAGTTCCTTCCGCTCTCTCCTGCATCATGGCTCTCACGGGCCTATCAGCAGTTTCAGCTCACTCAGTGTGTGCTCCCGTGCTCCGCCTTTTTATCCGTGTGGGGAAGTTTGATGGAAGTCAGGTGTGAATAATTGTTAGTAATTGCCTGGCCCTGCCTGATCTCATTATTGGGACAACATGGAGACTGCCCATAGGAATCAATTGCGCATGGATTCCCATGGGCAATCCTCATGACTAACATCTGCCTCTTCTTCGTCCCAGTGTTTCTCAGGATTGGGGAGGGGGAGATTGGGTGTGAACTCGAATACTCCCTGATGGTAGAAAAGGAGGGTGGGGATGATGGGAATTACAAAAGGCCTGAATATCGCGTTTCCCCTTTGAACATTCTCCCCCGAATTCTCCACTCAGCTGGTCATCCCTTTTTATTCTGCCTCCAGAATCGGGACTTGAGAGAGACAGGATTTCTTTGGGCCTTAATGTAGTAGAAACCTGGGGACTAAGGTGGGGAAAAGCCCTGGGTTTTTCATGCCTGCCCGGTTCTCACTAAGAGTAATTTTCCAAATGCTAATGTGTTACCCACTTAGGAATACTAATTAACCTGACTCCGCTCACACAAAACCTTCAGCCAAATATCTGTGTGTTTAGCAGGGTGCTGCCAGAGAATACTGCCTACTAATTAATTGTTCAGGAAACAAGAACATATCTGAGAATGAATCCCAACTCTTAATTTGGCGAGGCTTTTTTCCATTCTGCATTTGGGCTGTCACAAAAGTGAAGCTCCCCACACACAGCTTGCTTCATGCTGGTGTGTTGTCCTGTTACGTGTGTGCAGGATGATGCACTCAGGCCCAATTGCTGAAAATCCTTGTAAAGTACAAGGGAATAGCTATATGTAGCGGCAGCTTTATCGGGAGCTGGGGAATTCAGATCTTGCAAGGCGTTACGACATACGTGTTCTATATTTAACCAGTGGCATAGCACAAAATGTGTGGGACCCCCTTCGAGCTGTGCTGAGGGTGCCCCCCTCCCCCCGAGCTCCTTAACAAAGCATGGGGCACACCACCCTCCAGGCCGGCCCGGACCACCACTTGTGTGCAATGTCCATGATGATCATGCCGCTGGAGGGGCTGCTGTGCTCTAGGTGGAAGTTGTAAGTACGTTTTAATCAAAGCTTAAATGTTTCAGCTATTGTAGAAAGAAGTGGGTGATGCCTGGCCCCCACATATACTGGCCACCAGTGGTGGCTGGTGAGTTGTTTTATTGGAAGGTGTAAGGTTTTGCCACAAGCATACGATTGCAATCTAGCCTAGCGAGGGAGGCCGAACCAACGAAAATGGTTTCGGGGAGGCAGAGGGATCATCCCCGTGCCCCTGCGAAAATGTTGCGAGTAATAGTTTTAAATGGTGCATTATACAGCAAACTTTCTGTGAAAAATTGGGTAAAAGGCCAGAAAATGTGCAATCGTTTTTGTAGAAAAAATCTAATAATATGATATTTGATTTTTATCGCGCGCATACACAAGTGTTTCATAGATGTAAGTCGCCAAACGTGCACAGGAACAATTGACCAATGCATTTTCATGCCTTTCCCCACAATATACGCGAATATATATGTCATGCTGGATGTGCCCATTCATTTCCTTGCTGGCTCCACCAATATATGCCCGTATTCCGACGTAATACCAACCAGCCCCCTTTCTTGCAGTTGTGCATGGCAAGAGCAAGTGTGGCCTGCACATCTATGCATCTACCAATGCATTGATGTGCACAGCCAGTCTGATGCAGGACCTTGATTTGTTTTTAGCATGAAAACTATACGTATTCACAGGCTTGGAAACAAAGGCGGGGATATCGAGGGTATTTTGAAATCGCTCGTACGGTCCAGAAAAACATGCTTAGGCAATTCTGGGAAATCAGCAGAACGCCTCCTCAACATGGCTGACTTTCCAGGGACGTTTGTGTTTTACACCTACAGGCATTTCACCTGACCTGTGGTTTAAATAAATAAACCGCAATGAATCGCTTAATTAAACCACAATTGAACACTAGCAATATTGGACTGGTTTGATGCCAACCTTTCGTTCTCCGAACAAAATCGCCAGCATCCACCTCCTTCTGCTTCCCAGTATTCTCTGGGTAAACATCCCTAGAGCTCTTAGACTTGACGGCCGGGCTACTGTAGCTCTGTAAACATTGTAGCCCAGGAAACGAAACCACCAGAGCAGGGACGAAATTAGCTGACAGTCGGAGCTGTTTTGCTCCTGCTTGTTGCTTAAATAAAGCCTGGTTAGCTTAACGCAACCTTACCGCCACCTCAGACATAGGGCGGGCTTGCACTTCACAATTTCAAATCCCCAGCCCCTCCTTTCCGAGGTTGATGCAGTTATCACCATTGAACTGGGTACTAACAGCTGTAATTACAGTGCTTACAAGTGGGATGCCTGTTGTGGGGTGTTCCATACCCCTCGTGATGTTCCGTGAGCGCCTCAGGCCACCTGGTCAAAGACTCACACAGAGATGTCTTGTCAGGCTCGGGCTCCCCGGTCGCACTGATGACGCGGGCACACCCCCTTTATTTAAAGGCATGCAGCGGAGTGCAGCGTCACTGCGCCCCGTGCCGAAACCCTTAAAGGGGCAGCACCACACTCCTCCTTTTCCATGAGGACCAAAATTAAACACTTGAACTTGCATAATCACACTGAACTCAAAACACACTAACAATGTCAAACCACACAACTGTACCCTGCAAGCCCCTTTATTCACAGCCGCCCCAGGGTCCTCCCGCCCCCATGCATGGCAGATCCTACCTGGGCCGTACACCATCATTGCTCCAGAACATAGTCGCTGAGGCAAACAGGTTTCCCTTGCCCTGTCCTCAGGGGGTACCTCCTGCTCGCCTCGGGGATGGGCATTCCACTGGTAGCTGGCCCGCTGACAGGAGACCGAGGGGAGATCTGGCACCCCCACCCTCATCGGGTATGTCCACAATGTCCTCTTCTTGATGTGCCTCGGTCCTGGGCTCCCCCAGTTTCTTAAAGAAGCTGACATTCCTCATGACCAATGCCCGGCCAGACGAGGCGGTCACCATTGACCCTTTAACTGCAATCATGTCCAGCGGCTCAGGTTCATATGTCAGAGATAACTTCCCACGAGGATGCCTGTTTCGAATTAGCACTTCGTCCCCGGGTACAAGTTGTTGAGGTCGGAGGCCTCTCCTCACAGTCTCCTGCTCGATCCTCAGCCATCAGACCTGCTCCACCTGCTGGTCATTGATGACTCCCGGCTCCTTCTCTTTGACCTCAGGCAGCAACCCCCCTCGGGCACCAATTGAACAGGGCTTGCGCCGGGGTCACCCCAGTAGATGAGTGCGGGGTTGTCTGATAGACCCGCAGGAATTGATATAGAGCCCTCTCCAAACACTGTCCTTGACCTTGTGCAATTCGTAACACTTTATTCAAAGTGCGCATTAGTCTCTCCGCCTCCCTGTTAGCCCTAGGCCAGAGCGGGGTGACCTTCCGATGTTACACTACATAATCGTCCATTAGGGCCGCAAATCGCTCGCTTTGGAATGGGGCCCCATTGTCCGAGGCTACATACTCGTCAACCCGTCGCTCTAGCTCAGCGAACCATACCTTGAGGCGTAGGCGGGCCTTGGTCTTGGCAGCCCCTGGTGGCCTTGTTGGGCCAGGCCAATCACCTCTTGAACTTTTGCCTGAGGGACCACAATCCCAGCTCCTCGCAACAGCAGCCCGTTTGCCGAGAACGACAGCTCTTCCCGCACCTTTCACAACTGCTCGAATACCACTTTCGCTTCCTGTGTGCGCCCTGCCAACGACTCCAGCATGCTCCTCCAGGACCCTTGCTGCATGGCCGCTCTGAGGATGTGGAAGCACTCGTCTTGTGCAGGTGCTACTCCCAGTTCTTCCAGTGGCAGGGCATTTGGGGTTGCCCCCTCGACCACCAGTTGAACGTGATCATCGGCCTCTTCTGCACAGGCATCCATCTCGCCGTCGTTGTGTCCCCTTGGATGGCGAGACAGATAGTCGGCCGCGTTGTTGGAGCCAGGCCAGTAGACCAGCGAGGCCCCGTACTCCAGAAGTGCAAGCATCCACCTTTCGATCCTCGCTGGTGGTTTGGAAGAGGATCTGGCCAGGAGTGGGAGCAGGGGCTTGTGGTCGGTAATCACTGTCACTGGCCTACCCAGAATGTACAGGCGGAAATGCCTGCACCCCCACAGGACTGCCAGGGCCTCCCGTTCTATCTGAGAATAGCGCTGGTCAGTCTCAGACAGGGCCTTGCTTGTGTAGGCCACCGGGCGGACACTGGAATCAGGCCCAACTTGTGTCAGGACGGCCCCCAAGCCAAAAGGGCTGGTATCCATGATTATCTCGGACTAGAGGGCGGGGTCAAAGAACGCCATCGTATCTTCTGCCGTTAGGGCGCTCTTAATGTCCTCGAAGGCTGCTTGCTCCAGCGGTCCCCACTGCCACACGGTCTCCTTCTTGGTGAGGGCCCATGGGGGCACAGACCTGGACACCAAGTTTTTGATAAAGCGGCCATAGGTTACCATGCCCAAGAAGCTTCTGACTTCTGACACATTTTCAGGTGGTCGTGCATCTTTAATGTCCTTTACCTTGCAGGGATCGGGAGACACTCCACCCTCTTTAAACATGAAGCCGAAGAACTCGATGTTTGTCTTCAGAAATTCACATTTCTCCAGATGGAGCGTTAGGCCCAAGGACTGCAGCTGTTCGAATGTTTTAGCCAGTTTGTGCAGGTGATCCACTTCATACCTGGCGAATACAAGAATGTTGTCGCTGATGTTCAGCACGTCCTCAAGGTCCGCCAGTGCACCCCTGATTATGTTTTGGTAGACCTCAGCCGCCGAGGACACCCCGAAGCTGAGTCTCTTATACAGGTACAGGCCCCTGTGAGTTGTGAAGGTTGTGATGTAGCTTGACTCTGGATGCAAGAGGACCTGATGGTATCCAGCCCTGAGATCAAGCTTCGAGAAGAAGAGAGCCCCTTGCAGCTCTGGAATAATGTCATCTATTGTTGGTGTGAGATGTTGCTCTCTCCGGATCGCCTTGTTGGGGAGTCTCATATCCACACAAATCCTGACTGAGTCAGGTTGCTTGGGTTTTCTGGCAACCACGATGGGGGACATCCAGGGCGTCGGACCATCCACCTTCTCGGTGATATCGAGGTTCACCAGGTTGTCCAGCTCCTTGTCTACCAACTCCCTTAGGTGGAACGGCACCCTGCAGTGTTTGAGGGCAATGGGCTGCACTGACTCGTCGATGTGCAGCCTCACTGGGTCGCCGGTCATACGTCCAATCCCTTGGAACAATTTAGCATACTTGTCAAGTAAAGTCTGTATGTCCTCCACGTACACGGAGTACGCAAAGCTTACAAGTCCCAGGGCTTCAGCCGCCGCGCAGCTCAGCTGTGTGTTGGTGCTGACGGGCGTCACATAGAACCAAGCTTTTATTTTTGAGCCCCCATGCCCCACCTGAGCTACAAATGCACCGTCCAGTGGAATTGGATGTGAGCCCCCGAACGTGAAGATTCAAGCCTTCGGGGCAGAGAGTTTGAGGGGGCAGTTCATGGCATCATAGTGCTCTCTGGCCATCACATTGACAGACACCCCCGTGTCTACCAGCACCGGAATGGGGGAGTCATTGACTGCCACGATGCACATTGGTTGTCTTTGGCTCTTGGACTTGAGGGACTCTATGCTCGACACAAAGAAAATATTCTCCTCTTCTTCCTCCTCCTCCTCGTCAGGTTGTACACCCTCCTCCCCTTGGTCCACCTGGGCGACATTAGGAGGGCAAGACTGTCTAAAGAACCCAGACCGCACTGGGCCTCTGGGCACCATCACCGGCAGGAGCGCTCTGCACACTCGGGCATAGTGGTCTACCAGGCCGCACCACCCACATGTTCTTCCAGCTGCTGGGCACCCTGCAGGGTGGGGCAGGTTGTACCCACATTTTTACATGCCTCCCCCGGCTTTCCGCCCCTGTCGCAGAAGTTGCCAGCCGGCCTCCTGGCACCCCTGCCACCACACCCCACTGCGCAGACCTCCTCTGACTTGACAGGATGTGCAACCGCTTCCATTCTTGACGCCCTTACCTCTGATATTTCCTGCCAGCAACCCAGCTCTAGGATGAGGTGATCCCAGGTTCTCTCAGCACCTGCCTCCGTAGATTTCCTGAGGAACACCCTTGAATGAGCTGGTTCCTAACCCTGTCATCAGGGTTGGCCCATGCACATGCCACCGATAACCTCCTGAGACGGCCACAAAAAGTGTCCAGCGTCTCATAGTCCTTCTGGTGGGTGGATAGCATGACAAAACGCTCATAGTCTGCATTGGCCAGGGGGAGGAAGTAATTGCGGAGAGCAGTCTTTGCTGTGCCATAGGATGCATCTGCAGGCTGGAGGAAATCAAAAATGTCATGTACCGCAGGCCCTGCGGCGTAAAGCAACGTGGCCAGCTTACTGTCATTGGTTTCCATTGTTGCACAAAAATACATGCCCAATCGATCAACCCATCGTCTCCACCTAGGCCCAAGGCTGGATGGAGGACCCGACACATCAAACTCAGGTCATACGTCCAATCCCTTGGAACAATTTAGCATACTTGTCAAGTAAAGTCTGTATGTCCTCCACGTACACGGAGTACACAAAGTTTACAAGTCCCAGGGCTTCAGCCGCCGCGCAGCTCAGCTGTGTGTTGGTGCTGACGGGCGTCACATAGAACCAAGCTTTTATTTTTGAGCCCCCATGCTCCAATTGAGCTACAAATGCACCGTCCAGTGGAATTGGATGTGAGCCCCCGAACATGAAGATTCAAGCCTTCGGGGCAGAGAGTTTGAGGGGGCAGTTCATGGCATCATAGTGCTCTCTGGCCATCACATTGACAGACACCCCCGTGTCTACCAGCACCGGAATGGGGGAGTCATTGACTGCCACAATGCACATTGGTTGTCTTTGGCTCTTGGACTTGAGGGACTCTATGCTCGACACAAAGAAAATATTCTCCTCTTCTTCCTCCTCCTCCTCCTCTTCCTCCTCCTCCTCGTCAGGTTGTTCGCCCTCCTCCCCTTGGTCCACCTGGGCGACATTGGGAGGGCGAGACTGTCTAAAGAACCCAGACCGCTACCATCACCGGCAGGGGCGCTCTGCACACTCGGGCATAGTGGTCTACCAGGCCGCATCGCCCACATGTTCTTCCAGCTGCTGGGCACCCTGCAGGTGGGGCAGGTTGTACCCACATTTTTGGCATGCCTCCCCTGGCTTTCCGCCCCTGTTGCAGAAGTTGCCAGCCGGCCTCCTGGCACCCCTGCCACCACACCCCACTGCGCAGACCTCCTCTAGACCTCCTCTGACTTGACAGGATATGCACCCGCTTCCATTCTTGATGCCCTTACCTCTGATATTTCCTGGCAGCAACCCAGCTCTAGGATGAGGTGATCCCAGGTTCTCTCAGCACCTGCCTCCGTAGATTTCCTGAGGAACACCCTTGAATGAGCTGGTTCCTAACCATGTCATCAGGGTTGGCCCATGCACATGCCACCGATAACCTCCTGAGACGGCCATAAAAAGTGTCCAGCGTCTCATAGTCCTTCTGGTGGGTGGATAGCATGACAAAACGCTCATAGTCCGCATTGGCCAGGGGGAC
Organism: Ambystoma mexicanum; assembly: GCF_040938575.1. NCBI lineage: Eukaryota > Metazoa > Chordata > Amphibia > Caudata > Ambystomatidae > Ambystoma > Ambystoma mexicanum. Next base: position 1,499,954,972 of record NC_090932.1, on the reverse strand, counting down.
GAAGTAATTGTGGAGAGCAGTCTTTGCTGTGCCATAGGATGCATCTGCAGGCTGGAGGAAATCAAAAATGTCATGTACCGCAGGCCCTGCGGCGTAAAGCAACGTGGCCAGCTTACTGTCATTGGTTTCCATTGTTGCACAAAAATACATGCCCAATCGATCAACCCATCGTCTCCACCTAGGCCCAAGGCTGGATGGAGGACCCGACACATGAAACTCAGGGATGGATTGAAAGGGCCGCTGGGGGCCTCATCTGGGCCATGGCTGGAAGTGGAGGTTGGGGCTGTCCTTGAGGCTGCGGTTGTTGCACTGCTGGCTGCCATCTGTCCTGGTTAGGTAGATCACTCATGGGTGAAGCGCACAAGCACCCCACTTAGATTATACAGGGGCCGCAACTCACCTAGCCGGACAGGCCTACTGAGTCCAACTTGATCTTCAAAACTTCCACACCAGGACACACACAAGAAAACCCCTGCAGGCCTTCTTGATCTTCAGAAGTCCACACCAGTACTAATCCAGGGCATAGAGTATACAATAGAAAGTCCAAAACAGAATGGATGGCCACTGAAAGTGTAACTAGGCTCAAAAGTCCAGTGAGGAGTGTCCAAAAATTCAGCCGGGGAGACCTAAGGGACATGCATAGAATAGGCAGTATCCCCCGCAGTACCTCACCTTCACTAGACCATATCTACCTCGAAAATGGAAAAATGACCAAAATTCCAGGCATGTACAAGTAGGAATAGTGGTCTGCTATTCCATTTTTCAAAAATTAGGCTTGGATGGCATTCGTGTGCCCCTCCGGAGCTCCTCGAACATCCTGCGCCTTGAAGACAAATTTGCTGCCGCTGCATGGGCCGCACCTTCCCCCAGGCGTGGAACAAGAGGATTCTGTCCCTCGTTTGAAGGCAAAAAGTCAAAACATTATCACTGCCGGGTCCGGGTGTGCTACCGGCCTCATCGCCACTGTTGTGGGGCGTTCCATCATACCCCTCGCGATGTTCAGTGAGCCTCCCTGCCCCCCTGGTCAAAGACTCACACAGAGACGTCTTGTCAAGCTTTGGCTCCTCTGTCGCACTGGCGACGTGGGCACGCCCCCTTTATTTAAAAGGCACGCATCGGAGTGCAACGTCACTCCGCCGCATGCCGAAACCCTTAAAGGGGCAGCACCACAATGCCTAGCTTGCACAATGCTGTTAGCTTTTTTCTGTTTCCCTTAGGAAACACAGTTCCCAGGAGACCCAGTGGTGGAACAGCAAGCAAGTAGCACGACTGGGAAAGAAACAGGAAGAGAGGTCCAGACTGCAGAACGACCCATACACTGATCAAGCCGTTTGAACACCCCAGGCAGCACGGACTCCAACAACATTTTCACCCAATACTAGTGTGTGATGCGCTCCATGTAGCTTTTCAACTCAGCCTCCCACAAGGACAATGCACTTACCCATAGCTCTCAACTCACACGCTTTTGGCGGGTGTCACCTGCCTTGTGAAGGGCTGACTCACCCACCAGGCCTCCTGCAAGCCCATTCATTCCAATGGGTGTCTCACCTGCCAAAAACAAAATCGGGTGAATTCACCCGCCTTTGCGACAGAAATGGTAGAGAGCTATGCTTACCTGCTATAGGGCCACAGAGCAGTCCTGCTGTCAATCCGGCATCCCATACACTTCAAAAAGCCCTCACACAAAATGTTTGTATTTTAATTTTATTGACATGTGGTTTGAAAATAAACCTTTATCAACAGAAATATCCAATACCATAAATTCATGCAATATCATATTTCCATGCACAACATCTGTACAAACTAATAAAAAATAGAAAAAAGGGAAAGAATCCAAAATATCAATTAATCAGATCAAAGAGATAAAGAACTCTTTCAGAAAATGCAACAGAGAACTAGTAACTGAAAGACTTTCGCCCTTCTGTAACAATGACCAGAACTCTTTCTCTTCCAGTGAACCATATACTTCCACAACCTTGATCATATATCTGGACCTTATATTTGTCAGCCCCTTACAAAAAACATCACATATTTTAATGATTCATCGATCTATTCATTGTGACAGATTCTACACCACTTTTCAGATGACTTTCCATAGGTAACAGCTGGTTAGTGAGCTATAAATCAAATCTAATTCGAAGAAACCAATCTCTGTATCAAGTGCTGGGAGCAACAGAAAGGTGCTTCGGAAGAACCCCATAGGATTTCACTTCCTCCGACAAAGAATCCACAAGGCGATGTAAGTTTCTCTCCTCGATCATGCCAATCCAATCACTGCGCCATAGTTTTATCTTGACTTTGTTTGGGAAGTTACACAATTTGTCCCCATCGGACTGTAGGTCAATCAGAATCTGACAACCATCACACCACTGTCTCATAAGTACCCCATCGACTCTTTCTTGTTTGCACTTGAAGTATGGAACTGCTGGTGTGGGAATTAAGGTTTTCCGGAAGAGTGAGAGAGATTTCCATGTCACTCTTCCCTTAATTGCGATGAGTCTCAGTTCATACCTTATCAAAGCAGTTGAGATGATTTGTGGCAGGTTAAACATTTTTCTCCAGAATGAAGCCTCTAATAAAGCCCACAGTTTCCATGGGGTCATCAAAAATGCCTCCGCTCCAAAGGTCAAGGATGGAACAACTTTGAGGCTATAGAAAGCGGGACTTTGTTTAATTGACAATTTCCCATACTTTCTCTGTATCCTTTTCCCCTGACCCACCAGGCTCTTAAGCCTAGCTTTAAGCTGAATGTGTCTAGACTGGTCACAAATACTGTTGTTAATCCGGATGCCCAGGTAATTGATCTCTGACGTGACTGGCAATCTTTGGCCCCCAAACCATTTGCTAGCTGCTCTCCCAGTTGGCTTTTGGGGCCCAAACGATATGATGCTTGTATTTGAAAGGTTCATTTCGAGGCCATTTTGATGTAGAAATTCATTCAGTGCTAACAGCAATCTCTGCAGGCCAATCAGTGTTTTGTCCATCAGCACTATGTCGTCTGTATACAGGAGTATAGGTAGCTCCGAACCCCCTATCAACGGGAGAAATGCATGTGCCATTTTCAAGTGCTCAACCATATCCGATAGAAAAAGGCTAAGTAAAGTTGGTGGTAACGGGCACCCCTTTTTTGAGCCTCTAAACGTTGAAATACTTTTAGTGAAGGCTCCCTCAGCATTTAGGCGTACTTGGATGCTTATAAAGTCATAGAGAGACTTAGTAGCCGACAACAGGTGTGAGGGACATTTCCACTGTTCCATCTTCCTCCACAGCAACTGGCGGATAACCTATCAATGGCTTTTGACAGATCTACAAAATCCAAGTAAATCTTTGTCCTTCAATAAATTGAGAAGTAGGAGGTTTTGTGCTGTCCCAGTTTCCTTCAGGAAGTCTGTTTGCCTCCGATCAAACCTATTCATTGACCGAATCCATTGCTGCAGGTGTTTTCAAAGAAAGGCTGAGAATAGCTTACTTATGGCATCCAGCACGCAATCGGGCGGTAGTTGGACGGAGCCTTTTTTATAAAGTGGCACGATTATTGCCTTTTTCCATGATTCTGGAATCGTTCTTGTTTTGAAGATGTGATGGAAGACATCCAAGATGAGAGGTATCCAGAGTTCTGGTGATTCCTTTAGTACATTGTTAGTGATTCCGTGCAGTGCCAGGTGCTCTTGAAGAGCTCACTTTTTTGATCAGAGTTCCACATCCTGGTAATCCAAAGAAAAAGGCCATGCTGAAGTGACGAAATCAAGCTCTTGTTGGCCGCAATCCTCCCTTACTTCAAAAAGCTTGCTGAAGAAGTCATCCCAGATTTCTTCCTCCACCACCCCTGCCAGTGCACTTCAGCTAAGATGGTATGTCTCACTAAGCAACTGCCATGTTGCTTTGGGATCTTTCTTCAGAATTGTGTTCAACATTGTCTCTGAGTCTAATTGAAGCAGGCGTGCCTTTTGCCCTTTTAGACAGTTCTTATAGGCCATGTTTCTTCTTTAGATCAAATTCTGGCATTGATCACAAGGTGCCTTTAGAATACTCCTTAAATCTTTGCAGAGGAGAACTTACTGATCCTTTACTGCTGCATCAAAGCCATGTCTCTTACGCGGTTAGGAGGCTTTTCTCCTTGTAGAAAGGTGCATAAATCTACACACAAAAAAGGAGCATAGTTCGAGTCACCCCCTTTACCACATGGTCTCTAAAGTTGGCACTTAAGGAGATTATGTCAGCCTTCTTCAGCCTGAGTCGGAATCCTCCTCTCGTAGTCTCGATGTTCCCCCTCCATTTTCCAACTCCCTCATGGCGTTTAGTAGTCCAAGTCAGAAGCAGGAGGGCATGGTCACTAGTATCTCTTCCAATAACATCAAGGCTAGTAGGGCGATTTATTAGTGAGCTCGAGACAGCTATATAATCAAGTAGCCTGGGTTTTCCTCTGCCCAGCCACATCGGTTTAGCGGGGAAGTCTCCATCACTTTGCCCATCCAAAATATTCAGATCTTTCTCTTCTAGGAATTCCAAGATTTTTTCTACCTTTAAGGAACACCCTCCGCCGTCCTTCATCGACCTCACTTCGCTAGCAGCCATTTGAATTAGGCCATGGCAATTCAAATCTCCACCCACGATGATATAATAGGGCTGGGTATCCGGAGTGAAGTCATCTATGGCCGTGAACATTATGTTCAAAAAGGCTCCAGTGGATAGTTTTTGGGGGTTCCAGTAGATGTTGAGGATTAAGATCTCCTTTCTGATCTCTGAAGATTCCTCCTGCATCGAGAGAACCAGCTCCTGAACAAAGGGAGAGGGGGAGGTGGCTTCCCTAATGGAAACGTCAGTAGACCCGCCGCCGGGTGTCCTCTAGCCCCCTTATATGCTGGATTGAGAAAGGTTGCATATCCATCCATAACCGAAGGGTGAGGTGAGCCAAGTCTCCTGTAAGCAAATGACGTCCAATTTGCCAGAAAGAATCACAGGATCCGAGCACAAATGGGTAAAGCCTCTGGTGTTCCAAAGGGCCATCTGGAAAACTGAAGTACATTGTTAAGCGGGAGCAGAGAATTGCTACTCCACACAACATGAGGCTGGCGATTGCCATGGAGATTGGCACACCACCGTCCACTCAACCCCATATTGCCCAGAAGCCTGAATCCGTGCAATGAGTTAGGGGGCCAGGCATGGCAGAGCTTGCTGATGTACTGCATCTCTGAAGCCTACGATCCCTGCTAAGAGAGACATGGAGGAGGTAATGCTGGTGCTTTTCAATGACCTACGGACCTGTTTCCCATCTTATGAGCATAGGAGTATTTTATAGGTGTGCCTGCCCGCATTCAACAACACGCAACATGGGAGTGATACTGGCTGGAATACCTCCCATTTCTTTTTCCTTTGAGCCCTCTGTACCAGTGTGTTCTATGAACTCATGGGGACAGTGCTCTCAGAAGGAAAGTCATCTTGTATAGGAGGCCCATTGCTGGCTATTACTCTGTGTTTGGGGCCCGGGCGGATTACAAAGGCCACACTCAATGGAAGAAAGCAACAAGGTCATGATCACCTTGTCACAGGCCATCGCGGGGTTGCGTGGGGACATGATGCCTGCCCATGCTACAATCAACCAGAGGAATAATGCCATACAAAGAAAGATCCACCCTCTCCCCCAGACGAGGAATTTGCAGGGACCCCTCACTAATCCTGCACCTCTGGAGGCCACTGCCGCCCCGGCCCTGGTGACAGAAACTGCACCCATGGTGTTACCACCGCTGATTCCACTAGCCCCTAGTCAAAGGTCCTTCGGGAGATCACGGAAGTATAGTATATTTGTCAACCACTGCAAGCTGCACTTTTTGTGCCATACCGCTGCATTTCCTGACGCCACCTTGTTTGTGCTTTCCCACTCGGGTGGTACAGCAGCTGCATGGGCCAACCCTCTATTAGAGGCAAACAACACTGAGCTGTACGATTTAAACACCCTTTTGGGTGCCACGATTCGGGTCTTTGAGACATGCCACTGACCTACAATTGTTGGATTCATTACAGGGCAAGAGAGATCTGTTATCTTAGATTGCTAGATTCAATCAGTTGGCAGCTGAAGCCTGGCCGAGAACAAATGTACTGCAGTGTTCTGCAGCGGCCTCTCTGAGGAACTGAAAGACACTTTGTCTGTGGTTCTGACTCTTCAGTCTACCTTTCCTGTGTTAGTGGACTTGGTTCTTCAGGTAGATGCACGCAGGGGCGAAAGACGTGGGAAAAGAAAACATCCTGACCTGGGTCCAGGTAAAATCGTGTCCCACACACCACTGGTACGGAGCGAGCCAGAACCCATGCAGATCGAGTTGATCAGGGGCCCTCTTACTAAAAAGAGAAGGGCTGCAAACCTTTGTCTGTACTGCAGACCAGCTTGTCATTACACTTGCTCCTGCCCTAAATACCCCGTTAAGAAGTTGGGAAATGCTCCGAGTCGTCCCTAGAGAGAGCCCCCTGGACGAGTTGTTATGGCATGGGTTCCCCCTGTTATAGGCCTTCTATGATTACTTATCTCGAGATTGATACTGTATTGCTAGGACAGCAGGCTCCTTTCCGCAGCTTAGCTTCATTAGATTCCAGAGCTATGCAACTACATAAACATATGTTTCGCCAAAATGCATGGATTCTGAGTAGAAGCCAAAGAGCACCCCAAAGCGGTACGAACAGTGGATGGCACTCTCGTGTCTTCAGGATTGGTAACACAGTAAACCCTGAGGTACTCCTGAAAATGCCCCAAGGACATCAAGAGCACCTTTGGTAAGATCTCATTGCAACCCCACAATTTGGAATCAAATGGGGGACTCTTTGGCTCCACTGAAATAACCAAGTTATTGATTGGGAAAGTCGTACTGTTCAGTTTACCTCTGCCTATTGTAGTGACAACTGCTTAGAAGAGGCCGTAGTTGACCCGGCATCAATCTGCGAAGCATTGCTTACCGCACAATCCGGCTATAGCTGGGGATACTCTTCCTCAGTTCCTGCTCCAAGGACTACCTTGCCGTCTATGATAAAAACAGGCTGAGCATGTTCCCCCTCATAGCTCTTATGACTGCCAATCGACCTTCATCCAGGCGCTTCCGTCCATCATGGTAAAATATATTCTCTAGCCCAACAAGAAGACGAGCTCTTAAGGGAATACTTAGCTACGGCCCTTAGGAACGGGTTAATTAGGCCATCTGTTCAACTACTGCTTTCCCCCATTTTTTGTACCAAAAAAAAAAAGTAGAATCTCAGACCGTGAATTGATCATAGGGGACTCAATGCCATTACTATAATTTAAAAAAAAGTATCCCGTACCTCTGATATCGGTCCTATGGGACCAGTTTAAATCTCTGGTCATCTACACAAAACTGGACTTAAGGGGCACTTACAACTTGGCAGGGATACGTGAAGGTGATGAATGGAAGACAGCATTCAAGACAAGGAAGAGGCTTTTTTTAATATCTCGTAATGCATTCTGGTCTTTACCACCCCTGCGACATTTCAATACTTCATGAATGACATTTTTTGTCACATGATTGACCGGTTCGCAGCCATAAATTTGGACAACATTTTAATATACTCCGAGTCTTATAACCTTCATGTATGTCCGAGCCGTCCTGCAGTTTCTACAGGAAAAAGCTACCTGCGCTGAGATAGAGAAATTGATTTTTCGTATACAAGAAGTTAAATTCCTGTGCTTCATCCTCTCCCTGAGGTCATCAAAATGAGCGAGACTAATGTGAGGGCTGTTTTCGCATGGCCTCCACCTACCTCGGTTAGGACCCCAAAGGCTTCATCTAGTGCCATTTTTCTCACAGCGTCTCACTTCTTCCGAATAAAAATTGATGATCATGGAGAGAGAAATTCTGGAAATGGGCTGCATTCAAAGAATGGTGGCATCGCCTGCTGGGCGCCAACCATCTGGTGACAGTATACACTTATTACTGCAACTTACAAGCATTTGCGTCAGCTAAATGCGATAACCCACTGCAAGCTTGATGGCACCTGTTCTTTACAATGTTCAATTTCCAAATGACGTATCAACCGCGTGCGAAACATGACAAGGCGGATGCCCTGCCCCATATTCGAGGGGAACAAGAGCAACCAGGACAGAAAAGGGAGGAAAGCATATCCCCTGTACATATTGTGTTATGTGTTTGTACCCCAATAGTCCCTTTGATGGACAAAGTTAAAGAATGGACTTGCCCCCATACAAAGTCTCTGGAAGTCATGAATACAGTTCTCAATGTTGGGCTTTCATACCTCGAGGAACACATATACTCCCTAACATACATGGGGCGCACACAAGACATGGTGTAATGATGGCAAGCAGCACTTCCGGGGCAATGTAGAATGCTGAATTGTTGGTGGCCGACTATGAAATGGGAGGTCACTGACTATAGCCTTTCCTGTGCAGTATGTGCACAATGCAAAACACAAAAGGATGGGTATCCCCAACACCGTGGAGCAGGGGAACAATGTATTGAAAGGAACAAAGTGGTGGTCACACGGGTTAATACAAATTATTTAAATCTCGATTGATTCAAAGTGTGGAGAAGGAGAAAGCTCAGTCAGATAAACAATTTATAAACCTCATATTTTAATATTTATCGAAATCGACATAATAGCATAAAACACATTTAATATCACACCATAACATTATAAAATACATCTGAATAATGCCACTAGGGATAAAATATCCATATTTGTTTGCGCACAAATCTAAAATTTGGGAAAAGGCCTAACATATATTGGCAGATATGTTAAAAATCCATCCGTAAATCGTAACCCCTATATGCTGGTCATTTTAGAAAGTGCTAACAAGAAAAGTGCTAACATGATAAAGTGCTAAAAAGGTAAAGTGCTAAGTGCCAGGTGCCTACTACATGGAAAAATACCAAAGTATTTAGAAAAATGTAGTTTCAATGACACACTGTATCTAGTTCCGACTGGAACTGATATTCGTCTTCTTCAGGGCGCACCATTAAATTGCATCTACCATAGAAAAAATAGAAATGTTTACAATTTCTGATAAAGTAACTGAGGCATATATTTGCCCCAATCTGATACTAATAGCTTGATTGTAGCTCACTGTACCGCAACTGTTGCGTACCGCAACAGTGTACTGTAACATGAGGCTGGCGGTTGCCATCGAAATTGGCACTGTCCTCTCAACTCCACCTTTCACAAGATGCCGAATGTGTGCAATGGCGTTGGCCGGCAGGCACGATGGAGCATGCAGACCTCTTGCGTCTCTGAAGCCCACAATCTCCGCTACAAGAGAGGCAGAGAAGGTAATGCTGGTGCTTTTTAATGAGCTCTGGGCCTGTTTTCCATCTTGTGAGGTGTGCTGCACCCTGAAACGTCTTGCCGGTTGTTGACCCTGCTTAATTCCTGGATCTCGCGTTGGATTTGATCTCCTGGAGCGGTCATTTGGATTGTGATTTGGATTGTACTGACCCTTGGATTTGAGTGCTGCATGATTGTTGGCACTGTCTTTTGGATTGTGTTTTGATTAACCTGACCATTGGATTTGACCATCGCCTGTTTCTTGGAACTGGTCATTGGATTGTGTTTTGGTTTTGGCCTTTTTTCACCTGGATTTGAACCCTTCTTCTCTGGGAACTGTTTTTACTGTTTTCCTTGGTTTATTTCTGCCGATTCTGGAACAACCATGGGAGAGCTAACCCCTCTTGTTCATCTAGTCGTCCTCACAGCACAGGGGTATTGTGTAGGTGTGCCTGTCTGCTTTCAATAACACTCAACCTGGGAGAGATCCTGCCTGGTATACCTCCCTTTGCCTTTTCATTTGAGCCCTTTGTACCCGTGTCTTTTATTAACTCACAGGGTGAGTGCTCTCGGGAGAAAGGTCACCCTGTATAGGAGGCCCATTCCTGGCTATTACTCAGTGTTGGGGACCGGACAGGGAAAGCAAGAGTAGTAGGGTTGTGGAGAGGCAAGCATAGTAGGAGAGTATAAAATCAGAGGGTGGCAGTAGATAGTAGAGAAGAGGAGAATGAGCAACATTGGAGGGATAGAATAGGAAGCGTGTGGAAGAGAAGGGAGAGCTGATGGGTAGGGAGAAGAGTAGGTGGCGAAAAAAGGAGTGAGACAAAAAGACATAGTAAGAGGAACAGGAGGGGGTGTGGAAGGAAGAGACCAAGTGGCGCCTGAGTGTCTGAAAGACACTTAAACTTACAGGATACTACCTTTTGGGGAATTTAGATTAGGGACCACCTAGATTGTTCCCAGAGGGAGTTAGCGAGAGAAGGTGTTTGCCTTTAGATCATCACGCTCAGGCAGATAGGTTTTAGATAGTAGGGGTTACCGAAACTGTAGATTCAAGCCTGTGGTTGAGGGATGCGTGGCCGAGGGAAGCACTAGCCTGCACTAGAGGAGGGAGAGAGGAACAACCCTTAGTGAGCCCTTTTTCAGTTCTGAAAATAGAACCCTTGAACTGTCTTCGAGAGTTGGTGTGTTCTTAAGGCTATCAGTGACAGAATATGCATCTTAGTCACATTTATATTTCTGATTTTTTTTTTTTTTAACTATGCAAAATTATATAAAATTATTTTCAAAGTCAGGGTTTGATAAGAGGCCTAATACTGAGCTTTCACTAAGCCAATACCCATACCGTCACTATGCTTGTTTGTGCATTATTTGGAGGAATTGGTTCTGGGTTAAGAACAGAGACAGCACAACTACAGAACAAATAGGTTTGATGGTCACTCATCACCCAGCATTAACACAACGTAATAGAAATGTTAAGGACCTACAACCAGCAGGGTTGTTGAGTTGAGAAACATTTCCAAAGACACTTCCTTAATTGCATAGAAGAAACCGAAACATCTAGCTTGGGCCAGGACCAGAAAGTATTTTCACTAGATTAAGTACACATGTGAGACATACCTAAACAGTGTTAGGAGATTCAATACCTGTCAACACATTTGAGCTCAATCTCCCATTGAGGATCTGCCATTGAGGAGATCAACCTCTATGCCATAGCAATAAAGATATAAGGGGCATACCACTGACAATCATCCAATGCTGTGTACCTCATGCAATGCAAGGAATACAAATAAAATGAGACCTGCCAAGAGTTATGTGGAACAGTTAACATACATAGATATACCATATCAAATTCCAAAACAAAAACACCAGTGGGTCATCACTTCACAATGAAAGGTACATACTTACGGGACCTCTCAGTGATGGTATTGAAAGAAGGTGAGAACATAAGAGTGCAAGTACCTGAAGATGTGTACCCTATAAAGCCAAGGTCTTAACATAGGCATAAAATGTATGACACACTATGAACACCATTGAACCCTGGACTATCAAGACAGCAACACCAGCAGTGGCAGAAGGCAACCAGCACATGTGGGTGACCAGCCAGTACCAACTCTCACCAAAAGCTGTGGAACACTATCGTTCAGAACCCCACAAAACATTAACACCAGGACTCAACAGGTTGGCACCCATGATTGAGCAGGCGGTACACTGGATAACATTGGACGATGACCCATTCAAACAATGGGAATGTATATTGACTCTGGGACATATTGAAGCCAGTGAGCCACTGTTGAGCATAGGGCACATTGAATTCCCATTGGACACTGGCCCACTTGCACTTTGGTAACATTTGTTTTATTTGTGACTTCAGCAAGTATACATCTGTATACCTCCCTGACAATATGCATAGGATGCACAACAGGTGTACTTACCTCGAAATGAATGCTTTAGTTTGGACAGTGGTGCAGATTGCCATTTTTAAGCTTTATTGGGCACTGAAATCTACGCAGGTAATGTTACGAGAGGGGCTGCCATGGAGGTGCAGACAGTCCTATTATTTAGAAACATTTAGGTGGTCGTTTTATACTGGGTGGCATACAAATAAAGGCCTAAACGCAAGGTGTATTGATTTTTCACCTCCAATTTCCACTCCAGCCCATTTGTGTGCTCACACAAGGTGGAGGAGGGGCACAGAGAGGAGTGAACTTCTCGACCATACTCTCCTCTGATGTCTTGTGTGAGCACTTCATTTTATGCCTGCGTAAGATTCTCATGCACGCGTAAAACGAATGGATTCCCATTGAAGCTGCCTCCGTTTAACACCTGCTAAAAAGCAGGCAGATTCCATAGGAATCCATTAATAAATGCTCTCTACAAAGCGTAAATGTAATTATTAAATTGGGAGAAAAAGTGAGAAATACAGGCAAACTCATCTGGTAGTTCACTTCATATTTGCACTCAGCTTCGTGACTCTTTAAAATGCCATGTAGGGGACCCAACAGCAAGTAAGTGTCAACATTGGACATCCCCTGCATGCAATTTGCATTTAGTAAAAAATAAACCCCGTAAGGTTGTTTGCATGTACAGGTGATGCGCAATACTACTAGAATTATTAATGCCTTTCAATGAGTAGCATTTTGTGCACACTCTTTCTGCGCTCAATGGAGCTGAATTGTCTGGTGCCGTGGAATGAGGGGGGGGGGCATGTAGCTAAAGGGCACAAGCCCTTAAGCTTGGGAGCGGCCGCAGGGAACAATGAGTGGGAAGGGGAAGACAGGAAGGAATGAAAGGCAGCCAGAAGGCGCTCCTCCCCTCCTGTATCCTCTCCTCCTCCTCCCCCAAGTGTTAGGAACACGCACACAGGCATCCTGAAAGGAAGACCAACATAGATGGGACCCAGACAGCCAGGGTGCTAATGGCAGGCGCCGGCACCCTGGCAGCAAGTGTTATCTCCCGCTTTGATTTCAAAGGGGGAGAGAAAATAATACAGATAGGTGAGGGGGAAAGGAGGGCCACGCAGCTAGGTGCTACGTGGCCATTGGCATATGCCGGCCTGTCTGTTGCTCAGGGGCCGGCCAGGGGCATGTGATGACCCAAGGGCATGTTTGCCCTATGAAGACAGGGCTGCTGGAGTAGTCCCTCAGAAGAAACACTCTGCCCTGAGTGTACTGGACTATGTTTGCGCAGACCCGGCTTCTGGGTTTCCCGGGTACCCACCCACCGTGGAAGAAGGCACTTTTGGGCAAGCAAAAAGATAACGGTCATAGTCAGGAATTCGTGGAGCAGAAGAACAGGAAGGGGACATGGGCCTGGAAGGAAGCTCTTAGCAGGCACAGGAGTGCTCACCAGACAATGTATAGGTCACAAGCACACACACCTGGGAGCCCACACTGGGGGTCACCCGGTGAGCAAAAAGAGTAACTTCCATTTCCCGGCCCAAGTGCCCAAAAATACAGAACTATGATAACACTGCACACCTGTTGGTTGGAAAATAAACATAATACTCCTGTTTTGGTTATCAGTATTATGTTTAATATAAAGCATTTAATAATAAGCCACTGCCTTTTTATTGCCAACACAAACAAGAGTCTGCGTATTGGTTATTGTATATAATGTATGATGTCTAGGTTCCCCAAGGTTAGCGGTTCCACAGCTTATGGAAAGTCAAACTTTTTTCTATGTCACTACCACATGGCGAAGAGGTCTGTGAGCATGTTTACCATGTCTGCCAGGAAGCCCCGGCACCACTAGAAATCTACTAGTCTACTCATCCATCCAGATACTGGCCTTTCAGCGCCTGATGCGGGAGATCATGCAGGACTTCAAGACCGACCTTCGCTTTCAGAGCTCGGCGGTCAAGGCCCTGCAGGAGGGCAGTGAGGTCTACCAGGTCAACCTCTTTGAGGATATCAACGTCTGTGCCAATCACACCAACCAAGTGATCACCATGCTCAAAGACAGCCGTGTTTGCTCAATCTCTGAATTTGTACTTTGCAGTCCAGGTATTTAGCTCAGATGTATCACCTGGAGCCACTGGGTCTGTGACAGCCTCCCCTTGCTGTGTTGGACTTCCACCTTTACTATCTTTAGAACTTTTAAGACTGGCTACCCCTCCAACATTGTTATTTCTGTCTGTGGGAGTTCTCATTATGTTGCGTGACTTCATTTTCCTTTCTGCTTGGAGTTCTTTTGCTCTTTACTCCTTCTGGTGTATACTGCTCGCCGATTGTCATCATAGCATTATATTGTAACCTCTGATCTAAGCTCCTTGGCATAAGGCCGCATAGAACAAATAAAGCAAACAAACAAGCACTGCTACATTTGGAGTCCTCTAAAATGTTCTCACAAACATCAATGACATTTGTGATGTCATCTTTGATGTCCTGGGTGTTAATCTAAGCAGTGCACGGAGGTGGCGCGAGTTATGGTTGCTTAGCGTAACATAAACGGCAAATTTCAATGGTTTTCCGGTTTTACTTGTAACCATAACGTCCCTTTAACAACGTTTTTTCAGTGAATTTTTACTAGTGCACCTTTAATCTGTTAGAAGTCCCTTATATTCTTATATTATACTCACCCCTCTGCTCTAACATAGCAGATATGGAAATGCGGACAGCAGGGTAGACCGCAGATGCCGGACAGCATTTACAAGGCTCAGAATCATAGGGGAAACCCAAAAAAGATGTACCCAGCAACCAACAAACAGATGTACCAAAAATCACAAATAATGTTTACAACATGCAAACATACCTTTTTGTACAAACACGTTAAAAAATAAAACATTTTTATGTAACTCACATCACAAACCATAACAGTACACACCAGGCGCTTATTGGACAACACATTCTCACTAAATAGTAAATGCGTTGTATTCATTTCTTTTTTATTAGCTTTCATTACATAAACATGTGTTATAAGACAGAAGCCCTTTTTTCTCACAGAAATGGCAAGCACAATTGAATGGGTAGAGGAGAACTTCCCAAAAGAAGAAATGAGCGACGATAACATCTCCAATGGTATACAATAGATATTTTAATGTAAACAAATAATGTATTTTGTACACACCTTACTAAAATAATAATTTCTATTTCTCTTACAGTACAATGTTTTCATGAAGAAACCACGCCCCAGTTGAATTATACCCAATCCCCAGAATCACAAACAGAAGCCCTATCCCCAACTGTAAATAAACAAATCATGAACGTGTCCAACCAATTAGATGAACTTACTAATGATTTGAAAGAACTTGTACAGTATGTGAAAAATCATGTAATTAAAATGTTCCCTATCGCTATCCTTCTTGAACCTGTCCACCTTGTCCCCAGCAATTATCCCCAGCAAATTCTGAAAATGTTAATGAAAGACACTTTAATGAAACCTCATTCCCTTCCTCCCCCCATAATTATTGTACAAAGGTGGCTGATTCTCCCATTTATATTTCCTTTTCCAGAATAAATATATTTTTTGTACTATAAATGTTTTGTTTATTATTGTGTGATAAACCCGTGGACACTACGATTGTCTGGGGTGTCCGCACTCAAAATGGACGGGCCCCCAGACAGGCGCAATGTCCGGACATGTCTGTTTTGTTGTGACACACTTTTAATTAGTTTGCGGACACTGTGCCCGTTCTATGAACACCCAGCATATGTGTCCTATGATTCCAGCCTGGAGGGTGTCCAGGGACGCCCCTCAGGGCTGCTATCATCCCCAGACGTCATCATGTGACTGTGCTCATGCGGCGTGGCAGCAATGTCCACGAATGGTGTTTGTGGCTGTGGTCAGTTTAAAAGTGCTTTTCCAAGGGGGGAGCTGTTGCGCGACATCCAATATGGCGACGCCGGGGGCAGAGTGGAGATTCATCATTGATATGCGACATCCACTGAGGCACTTTTGATAATAAAAGTGGGCGAAATTACTTGTAAAGGGTGCAGCCATCTTTAACTGCTGTCGATTGTGGACGGGTTTGGCTAAAAACGAGCTGCGGAGCAATGTACTGTGGTGGGCACGGTCGGCCCGGGGCGCTTGCTGTGTGATGACTGCACGGTTGCGGGTCCTGCCCACGTCAAGGAGGGAAGGAGTGTGAGCTGGAGCAGGTGACCCGCGTTGGAGACCACAGGGCAACAGACCACGCTTTCCTAGGGCCTTCTGTTTGTTGGAGTTTCAAATAAACAGGTCCTGGTCAGAGCCTTTCGAATGAGCGTCCATGTGGTGCCGGACCCCTCTGCACCAGGATCTCAACTGGGCTTTGTTTGTTTGTTTGCATGGGAGGCAACTTAGGAATCCATGGCTATATAGGTTAAGCTGTAAGATGTTGCTTTCCAACTAGCCATATAATAGAATTACTTCTGAAGTTAGTGAGTTGGTGGTTTTTAATGTGAGAGGGAGTGTGTTCCACAACTGAGCAACCATGACTGGGAAGCTACTTCCCCCTGATTTTTGGAGTTTGTATCTTGGCACTACGGTGTTGGGGGACCTAGTGACTCTAGTTGAGGCCCTGAGATTAAACTTTGCAGAGAGATAACGAGGCGCTGCATGGTTTAAAGATGTGTACATGAGGGCCATAGTTTTCAGTTCTATTTTATCGTTAATTGACAGCCATTTATGTTGTCTTCTTGTTTCAGATATATGAGCTCTCCTTGAGATGCTTCGGGCAGATCTCAGGGTATTATTTTGCAACATTTGTAATTTATTGAGAACATATTTGCTTGCTCCCAGGTACAGTCCGTTGCAGTAATCCAGCTTGGATAGTATAAGTGCTCTGGCGAGGGTAATGCAACTTTCTTCAGAAAGCAAAGGTTTGCAAGCCCTGATCAGTTTCCCGGTGTAGGCAGTAGCCGAGGCAGTAGCATTCACTTGTTTGCGCAGATTCAGTGTTGCGTCGAGATAGAAATCTAGAGTCTTAACCTCTTTGGCTACTGGGATGGTGTTTCCATCGATGCTGAATGAGGCATAGTCTGTGTTTAATTTATTTAGATTCGATGAGGAGCCCACTATCAGCAGCTTAGTTTTGTCGTCATTCAGGCATAGGCCTTGAGTGGCCATCCATGCCTGAATGATAAGGTAGATTTTGTTCACAAGTAATACGTCACTGTCATAGATACTAGTCAAGGGAAGGAGGATCTGGGTGTCATTAAAGCTTTCTTTAAAGTTCAAACATACACACAGGTCTTTTCTTCTTGCGTTCAAAATGTTGCTACTCGCAACCTTGGGCTTAACACAGTTTGGTTTGATATCAGTTTCCTCCAAATCACCACCTGTGCTGAACCCGTTGGCTTCTTTGTTCTCTGGAGTCAAGGACAGTAACACGGTAGCCAGCTTGCCTCTCCACCTGCGTTATCAATGCGGGAGGCCCCCGTGTACCATTGACATCTGTTGCTCCACATGCCAGCTGTAACTCCCGGTCTTACGATTTCCCTTCCTAGAGACTTTGTAGATCTGAGTTGAAAAGGGCAGAGGCAATTCCCCCTTCATCGTCCTTCCAGGTCTCAGTGCTTTTCTTCTCCCTTTGTACTGCCGGTTTGGTGTAGCTGCCTCCTTGTGCGTTCCGCCTTGCTCAAAGTGTGCTTTTGTGCTCTGCCTTTTATCCCTATGGGGAAGATAAAGGGCCGTCAGGTGTGCATGGTTTTTTTTTTTAAAATGTATTTTATTTTATAACGACCACACAGTGCAACAGAACATAAATAGAACACATCAAGCCACAACAAAGGCCAAACGACAAATATGAAAAAGAAGAAAAAAAGAAAAAGAAAAAAACAGAACAAATTAACTTAACAATCCCCTTCCCTCCCCCCTATGAGCCTGTAGGGTGTCCACCATCATTGTCCGTTCCGTGTGGTGGGGTGCCGTCGCTCTCAGATCCAGCCGAGGTCGACCCCGTACTAAACAGTTCAGCCAATAGCACCTTCCATGCCATGAGGGAGCTCACCTCTTCCTCCCCTCCCGCCCTGCTGGCCTCCCACCATGCTGTCGTCTCGGCGGCAGCCCATTTCTGGAGGTCACGCCACCATACCTCCACCCGTGGCCTCTGACAATTCTTCCATCCCATGGCTATTCTGCGTTTGGCGAGTACATAAGCCAAATCTTTAAGCTTCTCCACATGCCGAAGCTTGCGCGCCCTGGGGTACCCTCCAAGCAAACAGGCCCAGGCCGAATCTATCTTAAGTACAATGCCCCTCCCTGCCAGCTTCTGCGCTACTTCACTCCAGTAGGTTGCAATCACAGGGCAGGCCCAGAACATGTGAATCATATCAGCGTTCTCTGTGTTACACTTGGGACACGCCTGGCGCCCAGTGTCTCGAAATCTGGAAATTCTCAGGGGGGTCATGTATGCCCTATGCGTAATATATAGTTGTATCTGTTTAAACCTGGCATTCCTCGACACTTTTTTGTGGTACCCCAGGGCGCGCTCCCACTGCCCATCCGCCATCGGGGCCCCCATCTCTGTTTCCCAATCCAACCTCAGGTACCCCA
This sequence comes from Ambystoma mexicanum, assembly GCF_040938575.1. NCBI lineage: Eukaryota > Metazoa > Chordata > Amphibia > Caudata > Ambystomatidae > Ambystoma > Ambystoma mexicanum. The sequence continues at coordinate 1,499,936,717 of NC_090932.1, read as the reverse complement.
AATCCTTCCCAACCTTTGCCATCAGCATATCGTACAGCCTGGAGACCTCATGCCCGCCCTCGGATGCGTCATACATAATCTCCAGCGTCGCATCCGGCTCGCCAGCCAATACGGTCTCGGGCCAAGTGCTCCGGACCTCCCTGATCACTCTGTGGAACGTCATGTATTGCCCCGTGTGCAGCCCCGCCCCCGCCTCTAGATCTGCGAACTCCGCCAAGGCCCCATCCTGCCAAATGTCACCCAGAGTGACCAGCCCCACTGCCTCCCAGTATGTTCGCAGGATGGCCCCAAGCTGTCCGTCTTCCCTTGCCAAGGCCACCAGCGGCAGCTGTGGCATGCACGGCAGGGGATCCCCCATCATCCGGCAGGCTCTTTGCCACATGTTCCTGCCCAACGCTAGCATCTTAGGACGCCCCCTCATCCATGTGCTGGAGGCCCAAATAATCTCTCGCAGGTAGAAGGGGGAGCAGTCCTTTCCCAACAGTCTGTGTTCCGGGGTTTCGTCGTCCGAAAGCCACTTGGCCACGTACTGCAGCTGCGCTGCCACGTAGTAGGCTTCAAAGTTCGGCAGCCTCACGCCGCCTTTCTCATAAGCATTCTGCAATTTCCACAATGCGACCCTGTTACGCGTGCCCTGCCATAAGAAATCCCTACATACCCTATGTAGTCTAGCAAAAAACCCCTTGGGTATCATGTATGGAATGTTATTGAAATAATGCAGCAGCCTAGGTAGCACGACCATCTTAAGCATAGCACCCCGGCCCATCATCGCTAAGGGTAGTTTCTCCCAAAACCTCATGCACTTCTCAATCCTCCCCACTGCCAATTCAGTATTGTGCCTGTGTTCCTCCCCGGTCGTGTGGTATACGTCTATGCCAAGGTACCGAAAGGTGCTTGTCGCCCATGGGATCCGCAATACTGGCAACCTCTCAGCCGGTATCCCCACATAGCCGCCCAGCGGGAACAGAATGGATTTCCGAGGGTTGACCGCTATGCCAGAGAGCCAAGCAAACCTCTCCATCACCTCCAAGACATATTGCAAGTTCTCTTCAGGATATTGGAGGTACAACAGCATATCGTCGGCATACAGGGATATCAGATGGCTCTCCCCCCCCACCTCTATGCCCACCGGGTCATACTGTTGCCGGAGGTAAATTGCCAAGGGCTCAAGGGCCAGGATGTACAACATTGGGGACCAAGGACATCCCTGCCTGGTGCCTCTACCTAACTGCCACCTGTCCGACACTACTGCTCCCGTACGAACTCTGGCTAGAGGCGCGCTATATAATACTTCGGCCCACCTCCTGTACCCCGGCCCCATTCCGAAGTGATCCAGTGCCGCCAACAGCCACGGCCAACGAACAGAGTCGAACGCCTTGACCGCATCCAGCGCCACTATCGCCATTTCGCCGTCCTTGCTACATCCCCCTTCGACCACTCTGTGTAGGCGTCTATGGTTGTGGGTAATGTTCCTGTCCGGGACATAGCCCGTCTGGTCAGGGTGAATCAGCTTGCCTATCACTCTCCTCATTCTAGCCGCCAAGACAGCCGTTAGGATCTTGCTGTCCTGGTTCAGCATCGACAAGGGTCGATAGGAACCGCAACCGTGCCCCGGTGTGTTGTGCTTGGGGAGTGGCACTATGACCGCTTCCCTGAGTGATTCTGGTAGCTGTCCCAGCTCAAACGCCTCATTAAACATGTCCAGCATGGGTGGGAGTACCTCTTCCCCATACGCCTTATAAAACTCGCTGGGAAACCCGTCCGCCCCCGGGGCCTTGCAAGTGGGCAGCTGTCGCACTATCTCTCTGAGCTCTTCCAGAGTGATCGGAGCATCCATCTCCTCTCGCTCTTCATCGCTGATTCTGGGCAGGCCTATATCCCCGAGTACTTCATCTATCTCCTCTCGGCTCCCCCCTTCCTGATCTTCATACAATGTTTGGTAGTATTCTGCGAATGCCCCATTTACCCCTTCTTGCGTGTCGATCTCCGCACCCCCTTCGGTGATGACCGATCGGATCGGAGCCCTAGGGGTTTCGCTCTTATATAGCCAAGCGAGGAGCCTGCCTGTCTTGTCCCCACCCGCATGCAACCTCTCAATGTACTTCGTATAATTCAGGTTACAAAGTCTGTCCCAGTGCCCAGAGCACCGCTGCTGCAGCTCAGTAACTACTTCCATATCCGTCCCACCCTTCTCCAATTCTTTTTCCAGCTCAATCTCGGCCTCTCGCAGGTCGGTCAGGATTCCACCCATTAATCCCTTGGACTTCGCGATAGCAACTCCCCTCATCACCACCCTAAAAGCCTCCCACAAAGTACCAGCCGACTTGACACTCCCTGTGTTCGACTCAAAGTACGCGACTATCTCCTCCCTCATGTCCTCCTTGAATACCGGATCCCGTAGCGCTTCCGCCCGAAGGCGCCATGTTGGAATCCGTGCACGTGGGGGGCGCAGCCGCCATTGCATGATTAGGGGCGAGTGGTCCGAGAGGACCCTCGCCCTGTAGTCAATCTGTTCACACTCCGTAAGAATGTCTGGAGTGGCAAAAAAATAGTCGAGCCTCGTGTGCAGTTGGTGCGGAGCCGAATAGTGCGAATACTGCCTCCCACCCGGGTGTCTCGCTCTCCACACGTCTACCAGGCCTAGATCCGTTAACAGCGACTGCAATACCTTGGCCGCTGGGCTGGGCCCAACCATTTTGTCATCCGACCTGTCCTCCCTGGGGTTAAGCACACAATTAAAGTCTCCACCCCAGATTACTGTGCTCCCCATCCCTTCGCCGAGTCTCGCGCACAGTGTCTTAAAGTAAGTCGCTGTGTCCTGGTTGGGCGCATAAGTGTTTATGATACAGACAACTCTACCTTCCACAATCCCCCGAACCATGGCCAGCCGCCCGTCCGACTCCACAACCTCCCCCAAGAGCTTGAACGGGACATGTGGTGCAACCCAAACCAGCACACCCCTGGCATACGCAGAGAATGTGGATCCAACCACTGTCCCCCTCCATTTTCTCCGCACCATTTCAAGTTTATCCCGTGTCAAATGCGTCTCCTGTAACAAGGCCACGTCTATCCTCTGCCTCTTCAAATACAACATGACCTTATTACGCTTCAGGTAGCTATTCAACCCTCTAACATTCCATGTCAATACCTTAAGGTCTCCCATGATTTATCCGTAGCTCCCACTTCCCCCTCTGGTCTGATCGCCTCCCCCCAGTCCCACCTACTTCCCTTCTCAGTTTCTTCCCCAGGCTCACATAACAACTAACACCCCCCACCCCCCTACCCCAACCAACTGCCCAGCTCCATCCCTGGATCTCAGGCATCCCCGTGTCCAGTTCTCTCCGGAAGCCCGTGTAGAGAACCCGACACAGTGACTAATCTAAACACACACTGGGGTACGAATAAAACGGCCCTCGGATTCCCCCTACACATCTATATCCGCGCTCGCGGACCATATGCGAAACAATTAAAAAGTGCATCCCCATCACAAAGTGGCAAAGACTATATTCCAGTCCAAATGTTCAAAGTCAGCCGGGCCCACTGTTTCACTTAACTCTCCCTGCTCCATCCGCCATCTGCTCCTCGGGCTCCTGCGGGCAGTTCTGCGCATCGAGCCATTCCATGGCCTCCTCAGGGGTGTCGAAAAACAGCGTCCTAGCCTTGAAGAAGACCTTAAGTTTGGCTGGGTAGAGTAACATATACTTGAAACCGGCCGTCCGCAGGCGCCTTTTGACCGCCCCAAAGTTCATCCGACTGCGCTGCACTAGTAGAGTGTAGTCGGGGTAAGCAGTGATGGTTGCCTCCCCTCGCCGTATGGTGCCCCCTTTACGAAAATGTTCCAGAATCTTCTCCCGGTCTTTGTAGTTGAGGATCTTGGCGATCACGGGCCTGGGCGGATTACCCGGCGGCGGCCTTCTGATCAGGGCCCTATGTGCCCTCTCCACTGCAAAACCCTGCGTTAGGGCGCCTCCGGTGATCTCCTGCAGCAGCAAGGTCTCAATAAAATCTGTGGGATTCTGGCCCTCAGTTCCCTCCGGTAGGCCCACAATCCGGATGTTATTTCTGCGGGCCCGACCTTCTGCCTCTTCAGCCCTGCTTTCCAGGTTGCCTACCCTCTGCACCAGGGCATGGATCTCTCGTTTGTGCACGGTGCTTTCCGCCACAGTCGGGCCCATCTCCTTCTCCAGGGTCTCTGTGCGCTCGGCTAGGGTTCGCACATCTTGCCTCAGAAGGTTCACGTCCTCCTGTACCGCCCCGACCTGTAGTTCCATCGCAGTTTTCAGTTCGGCCACCGCAAGTTGGAGTTTGGTCTCCCATGTCGCCTTCAGATCTGCGATCGCTGCCAGGACCTCCTGGTTCGTTCCTCCTGTGGCCATCTCCTTGGGCTGAGCCTTCTCTTTGCTCCTGGTCCCCTCGGTGCCAGGCGACGTCTTGGCAAATTCGTCGAGCGTGGGCTGTTTATTCTTCGCCCTCAGGAGCTTGCTAGCCATATCTTCGATCAGGAGCGTCCCTTCGATCTTGCTTAGGCCCCAGGTCTGGGGGCACTATGTCCCCCCGTCGCCACACAGTTTCGGCTACCTCCAGTCCGGCTAGCTCTCGCTGGATCGCGCTGAACGTGAACTGAGGGAATCGTCTCCAGAATCCCGGTCCCCGATCCTTTGTCCCACCATCAGGCGACGGCAGCCATTTTGTCTGCCGGCGAAGCTCCGGCACCAAAACTTCTCGCGGCTCCAAAATACACAAGCGCTGCACAATCCCGTGTGAAAATGCATCCACATGTGCAGCCGAGCTTCGCATTTACAGTCATCACCGTCTATGCCACATCGTAGCGGCCGTTGCGCGGATTCAGGCGCATAATGTTCGGATCGACGGGAGCTCCCGTTCAGGCACGTCCTTTCACATGGCGTCCAAGCCACGCCCCCGTCAGGTGTGCATGGTTATTGTCAATTGCCTGACTCTGCCTGACCCGAGTATTGGGACATGTCAGGTAAAAGGCTCTGGTGTTAATGCGTTGACAGTTACCTTGTAAGAAAGTGTTTGTGTGGGAAAGGAGGGTGGGGGGTAGAGCTTCTAAATATCCTACAGGGTATGTTACAGGGAAGGGGATACCTCCTCTCAACCCTTGGTGTCCCACTTCCACTCCCCGAAGACCCCTCGCCCAGGTGATCCTCCCCCACTGGTCCACCCCCAGGAACTGTATTCAATAGCGATGGTCATATCCTGGCCACCTGGACGACAGATCACCGGGGACCAGCGGGTGAGACACCTTCAGGTTTCTCACACCTCTCACAACTCCTACTAACAAAACTCCTGCTACTCTCTCTTCCTGTACACCACACCCAAGAAACCTGATTGGCTGATCCTCTGATGTCCAGGGACACCCACGACTGTCTGTGGCCTCCGAAGTCCCCTTCCCATGCAGGCAACCTCAAAAGATCCGGATGTGGCACATGCCGCCTGCGGACAACCATGGCGTCTGCGGGCAGACCATCCAATTGAAGGGGTGGGGAGGTTCACACTTAATTTAAACAATTTATTATACACTGGTGGCTCTTAAGAGCGTAATTTTGTTTCAGTTTTTATTTTTTTTGCTTTTCTGATTTGTATTTCCTAAAACTCCTTCCAAATGTTTTCATATGCACTGTACATCTTTTTCACATAAACTTTCTCAATGCATTTAGAATATTTACAAGGAACATCTGATTGCCATAATCAGTAAAATTCACTCAATCACTCAGAAACTGTTTACACCATCCAACTTGATGTTTTCATTTTCAAAAGATGCCATGCCCATGACATTCAAAAAAGCACATACACCTTTATTTACAAGGTGCCTACCATGTCGTAGTTGTGCATGAAATACATTTGGGCATCTCCACACTTCACTTGTATGTATTTCTGAAAAAATAACCTTTGCACATGGAAATAGCCCCGGAACACATATTTTAATGCAACCTGCAAATATAGTGGAGTAACGTACCCCAAACCATTTCCTCCACAATGTAGAACAATAATATGTGGTCATTGAAAGTGGTAACAAAAGGATGGGTAGCCCCTAAACCGTGGACCTGGGGAGCATATGAATACAGAAGACCAAGCAGAGGTGATCACACAGAGCACAAAAAAATGTAACCGTAAATACAATCGACTCTGGTCAGTGGAAGGGATAGTGTGCTCAGTTCTTTTCAATATAGTCATATTTTATTAGTATGTTAAACACAGTTATATAAAAAAAATAAACATAATATAAGACATAACATGTATATAAACATCCAAAAGTTATAAAAAGCAATCCACTTTGATACTGCTGGAAATAACCATATATACCATATATGGGAAGAGAATTGTCATAAATAGACGTTCCTAAAAAATGGGTACTAGATATTCCTTTTCATAGTTGGCCAACTATCCATATTGTATCTATATTTCGTGAAGCCTGTGGCTTTATATCCCTCTAGATGTAGAGACAATATGGCCTCGAATACATGTATATTAATGGCCAAGATATAAGGTATCATAAAGTGCTGAAACAGTAAAAATAGTGCAAAAGATGCTAATACGAAGTGCTGAGTGCCTGAAAGTGAGCCATAGTCTAACAAAATGATAGTAAACTCACCCAGTTTAGCCCTGACACTGTGTACCAGCAAACCTCCACTCCCTCCAAACCAATAGTACCAGAGATGCCACACAACTCAGTGTACCTTTTCAAATTGTTCACCCAACAATCTCTGACCATCCACACCGTGAGCTTTTCTTGAGCACTATCCACATCAATCTTCCCTACACACAACAATTAAAACACCTACTACCCTCACTTCATGTAAACCACATCCAAAACACCTAATTGGCTGATCCCCACAGCCCCCTGTCCATGCCACGCAACCTTAAAATACCCAGATGTGGCACATGCTATCCACAGACTACCGTGGTGTCCACGTACTATGTGGCCATTCAAAAGGGTGGGGAGGAATTAAACACAATTTAAGGTATTTAATCTTTAGGGTTGCTCTGAAAAGAACCATTTTTGGGGGGGTTGGTTGACAAACACCTTTTTTTTAATCCACAACCTCTCAACCTAACCCTATCATTTCACTTCAACTCTTCAGATTTACACTTGAACTCTCAAGAGTACATATCTCCTGTTAATGAAAGACATCTGCATTAAAAAAGAACTCTACAGCTGTCCAAGATTTCTATTTCCAGATTCATCATGATCAGGATCTAACAGAACATAGTACAGGTATGCTTATATTTAAAAAACTGTTTTCTTCAACTCTTTCGCAAATATATATAAAGGGTTCCTGCTACTTAACCTGTAATAAGCTTCTCAATAAGCATATTCTCTTTTTTAACCACTCTAGCAAATGCCATGCATTCCAGCATTCATCACCTGCTCACACAAAGCAGCAAACAATTGCAATGTTCTCTACTTCAACTGTTTCCTTGTGATGAAAGTTAAAGAATGCACATGTGCATATATAGCAGCACTGTATCACTGTTTCATAAATTAAGGGGAAAGTACATGAAATATATCTGTAGACTATTTTTAAATGGCAATTAGTGTCTGCCAGTTTAATATGTTGGCAGCACATGCATACATCCCAACATCACCCATTCCAATGTTTCAGTGCTTCTTAAGTCTTTCTTTTTTCCTTTGCATATTGTCACTTCCAATTCCACGTCTCCCATAATAAAACACAAACTGCAAGTCCCAGAAAGCAAAGAAAAAAACACGACTAACTTCAATATTCGAAACTGTGACAAATAAACATATAAAATGCTGTGCTTTTCAAAACATCTTTTGGAAAGCATTTTTAAGAAAGTTTAAAAATGCATATCTGCATGTACAGCAGTACTGTGTCACTTCTTCATAAAATAAAGTAAAAGCAGATAAAATAGATGTGTACACCATTTGTAATTGGTGTTCAATGTGTGCCACTTTAATATATCCAAGGTAAATGTATGCTTCCTAACATAACCCATTCCAATCTTCAGCTGCTTATGCAGTCCTACTTTTTTCGCTACATTCTGTAACTTGTACTCCAACTTTCACAATGGTAAAAGTGGAACTACAAGTCCCAGAATGCAAAAAGAAATCTAGCGCTACATAAACACCAACAGATTAGAATGCATCAGGATTGGCAAGAATGCATATACTCCTAACATATTACTTCCACACACCAACTGCCATTTAAAAGTGTACTACAAATCTTTTCCATTAACTTTTCTTCTGTTTTACAAAACATTACAGAGCTTCTACAAATGCACATATGCATTTCTTAACTTTCATGAAAATGCTCCTAAAAGCAACCATTTCAAACCGTCCAATTTTGTTAACTTCTTCCCCACCACTCCTCCTTCCTTTATAAATATGAACATTGCTTTCTAAAAGTACTTCGCCATTTACACATATCCCCAGTAACTTTCTATTACAATAACAGGAAAGAAGCACATCACTGAAATCAACAACCGAAAAATGAATACCGTTCGTATCCAACAAAGTAAGTACATTAATGTACCAGGTATATGTGTGTAATTATAGCAGCACTGTTCCACTATAAATATGACCCCAGACTACGCTTTTCAACCCAATTCTTTCACTATAGCCCATTATATTCCACCATTCACACTCTCACTATTCCCATCTACACACCACCATTGCAACACTGACTCTGTTCCTCAAAACATCACAATCACTGTACAGATTCCATCACACCACCACTGCCTTACTCGCTAACCCAACATCATCACACCTCTGTACACTGTTATTCTCACAACCTTCGCAACCACACCTAATATACCACCTCACAATCAAACAGCACTGTATTTATCTCTACAATCACCCCACATACCCATGCACCACACATGCATATAGATTGCACAACTTTCCAAAGCAACCTTTATCTTTTCCCAACATACACAACAAAATGCCTACTAAACATCAACTCTGTAGAAAAGAAAGAAAAAGTAGAGAAAATAAGACTAAAAGTACACCATATAATCATCCAACTCTAAAACAATGTATAGAAAACATTAAAACAAACAAGCTAGTAACCTCACTAAACAAAACAAAACTGGCCACAACTAAAGAAGGTAACGCCCCTCTTGCACAAACAAAAAGTACAAAATTAAGTACAAAGAAAGGCAGACCTACTAACAAACCTAATACTCTATCTACCAGTGTTAACATAGTCACGGTAAAGCAATCCAAAGAAATGATGTTACAAAAAATGTACCACCGTAGAGTTCTTCACAAACTTAACAAAACATCTGAAAAGTCATGATCTAGCCTTAAAAACCACCGCAGCTCCTGCAGGCTCTAATTGACAGCGCTTTTCTGCTGAAAAGAAAATTGCTTATATTTATTTTAAACAGAATGAAATCCTTTACTAAATTAATCAATACATTACAACAAGTACTTCTAAACATGTACAGTGTCAATATAGAGACCTTTTCATACTTCTGTTACAGTGAATGTATGCACACAAGCAGAAAAGAACCATACTTCAATGAAGAAGCTTATAAACAAGAACAACAAAAAGCAATTGCCATTGACAGTAATGGTCGAGGCTATGAAGCAGTGAAACAAACCGTTATGGCAAAAGAAACCCTTATAGAAAACAATTCACCAACAAACTTCCAACCAAATGCTCCTTTGACCCAAACAACCCATCCAGTGTACAAATGGACATGCAGCTCAACGTGTAATGTACGCCAACAATCCTTTAAATCTTTATGGCAATTCCTCAATCACTATTTGAAACTAAAAGACAAAAGTAAAATGAAAACTTTACAAACCATAGACTCCTGTCCAGTGCGCAGCCACACTGGTCTGCAAGGATATTCATTAGCCTGAATTTTAGGAACTGCTTGCAAAAGCACTTTCCACCCCATCAAAATGTTAGCGACACACCATTCTACTAAACAGAATCTTGTGCATCGACTATACTATGCAAAAAGTCCCGCTCTAGAACTGCAAAATTTAAATAACATTCTCGTACATGGAACAGCCAAAGAAATCCTTCAAGAAATAGAGCATATCCAACGTAAATACTTTGGAACCAAAGGTGATTTAGAAAATTCTCTATCTTTAGAAAGCATTACTGAAAAACTCATTAACACCAACGTAATAAAGAGATACAAAAAATAGCTAAATTTCAAAACACATCTGCTGAAATACCAGATCAAATATATGTCTGTTGCCGCAGAACGTTTTATAAAAAGAGCACAAAAATAGTAGATCTAGCCTACAAAATAGAAGACAATGTAGATTCCAATGGTTCCAATTAGCTTTATATCTAACAGCAGAAGCTAAATACAAAATAACTAACCCCTCAAGAGTGTGCACATACTGCAACACAAAGCTTGACAATAACCAAATGTAATCACGTGCTTTCACTAATAACTTAGAAATATTCCCACTTCCGAAAGTTCTACAACAGCTTAACTTGTATGCGAGCATTATAATACAAACAGTGCACATATTTCAAGGTATAATACGCCTTCAACCGAAATCAGCCAAATTACCTCCATCCGAGTTACTAAAGGGCATCTGTGGCAAATTAGTATATTTATCATTAGATCTAAAAGAAAATGTACAAACTCTAAGACTACAACGGCCAATATATCAATCTTTGATTGTACTAGTTAATGGTGTGCCAACAAAAGACAAAATAATTTGGCAACAACTAGTTGACTTAAAGTTAGATAAGCCCTACATTATCTAAGAGAAAACAATGAGTAATACAAAGATATAAACATAGAGGAAAACTTAAATGAAACCATCCAAATTATTCAAGAGTCACCTGAAACTGGCCAATTTGAATGTGCAGATCCTGTTACAGCTGCCAACATTTCAGAGCAGTATACAATTCACCCACTAAATTCTAAAGACACAATTGACGATGTATTTGAAACATTTCAAATGGATCAAGCCAAAGGATCCCCAATGAGCACATGGAAAAAGTGTAGAAGCACGTTCTTTTCTTCTACGCTTTCCTTCAGGAAAAGGAGGAAGATATGATGAAATGTCCACACAAATTTGTTCATACGAATATCAGTCTTTATGAAGATTCAGACAAAATGTTGAATACATCTTCCACCTCCTCTTTGAAAGTGTCTAGCAACTCTATGTTGTGGAGTTGCACACACATCAAAAACAGGCTATAACTTTTTTAACATATCCGCTACCCAACTGCTTCAAAACATAAAAGACAAAGATAAAGTTTTGCAGTCAAGTATCTCTTGGAAAACATGCATGGTACAAAAGAATACTGGTTCCGATATCACGCTGATGTACGTTGTATACTAAGGAACCTAGACCCGCCCACATGGTTTAAGTTGTGCGGAGTACGCATGGGATGACTTGCACAACTTCTTACGCACGGCAAACCAAAATAAAGACGGAATAGATATAAAAACACCAGGAGAACTCTGTTCTCTTGACCCTGTAAATGTATCAGGGTACCATTGCTCCATTGCCATGCTGCATTTTATCTACAATAAAACTACCCGCCCGCTCATAGAAATGCAACAGTTCCTTTGGAGAAAATAATATAAATCCAGAGGAGCATCACACATCCACATGCTTTTGTGGATCAAAGATGCTCCAAAATGTTGCCATGATAGTGATGCCAATGTTTTTCAGTTTATTGAAAAATACATTACATGCGACATCCCTTCAGAAACCACAGATAGTGACCTACATACATAAGTGTTACGCTTCCAAAAACATAAATGTGGCAAATACTGCTGACGTAGATATAAAGGGAAATATTATACCAAATGTCGCTTTGGCTTCCCTAGACGAGTTTGCAAAAAAGGACAAGTAAATAGCTTGATGTCTTCTGTTAGACACAGTGTACAAAGCAATTCCCCTAAAAATACATACAACATTAAAAGGGACGAAGCATCCAGTACATCAATGATTACAAGCCAATCATTGTCCTCTTGTGGAATGCAAACATAGACATACAATACATTACAGACAATTCCACTGCAGTTGCAAGATATGTCACTGCCTATCTCACCAAAGCTGAGAAAACAGAGCTAAAGGACCTCTGAGATGACATATGATCTCACAAAACACTATCACAGAAGTTGTACGGCATCAGTATAAAAATGCTCTCCCATAGTGAATGAAGGTGCTGCAAAGCTGCAGACTGTACAACAGGTACAGCCTTATATGGCAAATCTGAGCACATTGTATGGCTGAACCTTGGACCAGCTTTATCCCAAGAGTACTAAAATCCTACAGAGAGATAGAAAACATAGCCACAAATGATCCCAATAGCCAGGAAATTTTAAAAAATAATTTAATTGACACAAACTACCCAAACACGACATTGCCCAAAACTACACCTACAAAAACAATGCCACGCCAAATGAGACAACTGGCAAATATTCAGTCTCAACTTGTGAAGGAAGCCTAGTGAAACTCACCAAACCCAGTCTAATTAACCATATAAAGTTATCATTTAAATCGCCACAATATAGAGAACTTTATTAAATTGCCCTACTCCAACCTTTTAAAACTTGGAGAAAAAAAATTATTGGGCGACTATGACTCATTTCAAGCTGCATTCAAAAGCAAATGAAAGCTGTATAACAAATGACACAACACAAACAAATGTTGGACAATGAACGCCAACAAGAGGAAGAAATTGAAGCTCAACTACACAAAAACGCTCCTGAGGGCAGTCAACCTTCCCTAACAGGAAGCCAAGACCCGCTTCACTCCTAAATGAAGCAGAAATAGCCATGACTGAGGTAGAAAATAACATGCATCAATATTAACAATCTGAGGAAGACTTGTCATTCTGGAATCACAGCTAAATGATGAACATTTATCTAGAAGTCACTCAAGAAATTGAACATGGTTTTAAACATTAAACTAAACCCTGTAGCTGTAAAAATTATAAATCTTTGCTTCTGTATGTAAGTGGTGAAGTTGTTTCTGGTAAAACATTCTTAATTAAAATAATCAATACATTTCTACAAAACTTAACAAACAACAACCTTTCGGCTGTAATAACAGCCCCCACAGGTTTAGCTGCCTACAACATAGGAGGTATAACTTTACACTGACTACTACTCCTACCCGTAAAACACCAAAACAAATTAGAATACTACAAATTATCAGCAGAAACTACTAGTGAAGTACACATAATTCTAAACACCAGTGATTCCTCCTCCTAAACTCCTCCCTACTAAAACCCTATTGTGCTCCTGGCGCTTGGTAGATACCAAGGCTCTTAGCGCCCTAATAGCCACTGAGTGGGCCTGTCGGAGGCCACTATCCCTAAAATCTCTCTCCCAAATTTTTGTGGCTGCTGCAGATCTCTGCGCCCCACTCAAAATGACTCAAAGCCGCAGACTGCCTTCTCAACCCTGGTTCACGGACCTGTTTAAAGCTACTCAGCTGAAACTCAGAAAATTGGAACGCAAATGGCGAAACCGCTATAGCCCTGCGCTCAGAGATTCCTATAAATCTGGGCTCTCTGCTTATCTGGCCGAGGTTAAATTGGCCAAAAAATCTTTTTTTTCTCAGAAAATCGAAAACGCCCTATACCAGCCCAAAGCTTTGTTCTCGATTGTACATTCACTAGCCTCCTCTGAGGCTCTTACTTCCAGGGTCAAGCCTTCTCAAAAGTTGTGCAATGACCTTGCCTCTTTTTTATCACTAAAATTGAAGGGATTTGCACAAACATTGCAAAATCCCCAGCGATAATGTCGCCAGATACCATCATACTATCACCTGCCCCCCCCCCCCCGATTGATCCCTTAGTCAGTTGGTCCACTTTTCCTCTTTTTAGTGAGGCAGAGGTCCTTGCGGCCATCTTGAAAATCAAATCATCCTCTTCTGAGGATACTATTCCTGCCACCATCATGAAGCAGATTGCCCCAGATCTATTATTTAATATCACCATGGCTATTAATGACTCATGTCAGTCAGGCTTGGTCCCTGCTGAGCTGAAATCTGCAAGGGTTATTCCACTTCTTAAGAAGCCCACACTTGGCCTGCGGTTCCCGCTAATTTCCGTCCAATATCTTTACTTCCCTTTTTGTCCAAACGTCTGGAATCTCTTATCACTCCCCTCCTGTCTTCTTTTTTGGAATCCTCTAAAATCTTCAACTCTGCTCAGACTGGCTTTAGGCCAGGGAGAGGCACTGAAAGTGTGTTGGTGTCTGTTCAAGACGACATGTCCAGACTATTTGACGCAGGTGGAGTTGGTGCTTTGATTCTATTGGACTTATTAGCCGCGTTCGACACGGTTGATCACCCCATTCTGCTTTCTCGTTTGGCCCCGATTGGGATATCTGGCCAAGTCCTTGCTTGGTTTACTTCTTTTCTTTCAGATCGCACCCAAACCCTGGGTATGCCCCCCTTTCTTTCCTCCTCCTGCCCCCTTACTTGCAGTGTCCTACAGGGATCCTCACTTTCCCCGATTTTGTTTAACGTTTACATCTGGGTGCTGGTATGCCTCATCCGCTCTTACGGCCTCAATTGCTGTTCCTATGCCGACGATACCCAAATCCTGATCTGTTTAGATCAAGATCAGGCTGAGGTATCGTCGTGCCTCCATGATTGCTTGAAAGCGGTAGGGGACTAGATGGACCAGAACTGGCTTAAACTTAATGGCGACAGAACTGAGGTTCTGGTGGTAGGCTCTCCTCCTGACCCCTCAATGTGGACCCCAGCCTTCTGGCCCACCTCTTTAGGTCCTCTTGAAACCTGGGCGTTATTCTCTCTGCTACCCTCTCCATGTCCAACCAAGTGTCGGCTGTGTGTTAAGCCGCCCACCATCAGATTAGGCTTCTTAGGAGGGCTCTACCCATGATACCTAAAGCCTTCTGCCCCCCGGTAGTGGCTGCGTTAGTGCTTTCGCGATTAGACTATTTCAATTCTTTGTATTTGTCACAGCCAATTGGCCTAATACAGCGGCTTCAGCGCATGCAAAATTTGGCAGCTAGACTGGCTACTGGCACCTCTTATGGTGCCCACATCTCTCCAGTACTCCGGCGACTCCACTGGCTTCCAGTCGGCCAGCGGGTCCTCTTTAGGTCTCTGCGCATTGTGCACCAGTCAGTTCACGGCCAAGGAGCTGAGTTTTTGCAATTAAAATTCACTCGCTACGTCCCTACACAAGACTTGCGCTCCTCGACCACCAATCTTCTTGTTGTTCCTAGGTTCAACCGTGAAAGTGTCCGCGGTTGAGCTTTTTCAATTGCTGTGGCTAGACTCTGGAACAACCTCCCCCCGGGACTAAGAAACGCTTCCAACCATCTTAGCTTTAGAAGAGCCCTGAAGGCCATTCTGTTTTAGCTCTCTCTTGCCTGGGTTTTCCTCTGCTTGATCAGCTCTCTCTCTCAGCGCCATGATGCCCTCGGGAGACGGTGCGCTCTAGAAGTTTAAATAACATAACATAACAAAACAAATGAAAGTGCTCCTGATAGATAAGGTAAGCATGGTTTCCAACCTCATGTTGACTTTAATTCATCTCAGAATGCAAGAAGTCCTGAAAACCAACTACGAAGAACTATTTGGAGGAAATCATGTTATTGTTTTCGGAGACCTCCTACAGTTATCAGAGAAAGGGCAACCTATTTTCAAAACATCAGGACACAAACCATGCCACAATACCCTCGGCAGCATTGGAAATGTAAATCTCTAGCAATATTTTCACTACAGAGAACTAACTTAAACATGCGCCAGTCTGCAGACGTCACATATGCTAACATTTTAAAAAGCATTCAAACTGGCATGCTTAATATAGATGCAAAATCCATCTTAAATAGTAAACTAATCCATGAGCTATCAAGACGAAACACATCCGCTCCTGATGTCATCGAACAATTAACTCAACAAAATCTAATATGTATGTCCTTAAGGCCAACCCTTGCAAGCTGTAGTCGATTCAATGAGACAATGTTGAAAAAAGAAATGCAACCCATACTGCATATTAGCTCCACAGACAAACTAGAAGTGCACGGCATGACACTTCCTATGTGTTAACAAGCAAATGCACGACTAAATAGCTTCGAAAAAAAATGTATCTCCAACACAGCCGTATTGGAGAAAATATTGACTTTGTGTCTAAGCTGCACAGTAATTCTAAAAACATAACCTTGACGTAGATCAAGGTTTAGTCAATGGAGCAGTTGGTACAGTTGTTGGCTTCCAAGCATATCCACATGACAACAACATTCAGTTTGTCAGCATCCACTTTGACAAACTTGTGGAAGTTAAAAAATTGGCTAGACAATAGGAAGTTTCCTTCTTTTCAAAGACATGTACATAAGCAGAGATCAATTTTCTCTATCCCTTGCATATGCTGTCACTATTTACAAATCACAAGGTCTAACCCTAGATCAAGCATTGATTGACATTGGCAGCACAGTCTTTAAAAAAGGTATGAGTTACATAGCACTTTCACATCTTTGTACAGTCAATCATCTATTCCTAGTTAACTTTGATGCAAACAAAGTCAGTGCTGATATTCCTCACATTCTGGAATACAACCGGCTACAGTCACTATACACCCCCATCTAGATATGCAGCCTGTACTTCAAAAAAAGAAACCTTTTAAAAGACAAATAACAGAAACAGAACCTATAGCAGATTTTCCAACAATACCTCTAAAAGAACAACAACCAACTCCTTCTGCATCAAACAATACAACCACAAAACAGTCTAGTACAATATCAACTGCACATCTATTAGAAAAGAAACAGACAAATCTCTCTTCTCCAGAAACATCTGCAGGCCCATCAAACGATCCACAAACAGAACTCTCTGGACCATTGAAATTCAAAAACAGAACTAGAGTAAATTGTTATGCTAATGTGACAATGCATCTTCTCTTTCAATTGCCACCAATTGTTCACAACATTTACTTAAACGGCTTGGACCAGCTGTGTTTGCAAATGTTTGTCCTTCACAGAAATGCCACAAATAATCCTGACAACACTTACAGTGTCTCAGGTATAAGGCAAGAATTGGATTACTGTGCAGGAATGGTAAAATGTACCATAGACACACATGAAGATCCACAAGAATTCCTAATGTACTTACTGTAAGTACTAGAAACCCAAAACATCCCTATAAATAAAATTTCCAGATTTCATACATGTGGAAACATACATGCGCTCTCTGCAAACTTGTTTCACAAGACCACATCCCTAATGAATGATTTGTATATATATATCCATAACAAACTCTGAATCCATTCCATTTCACCAGCTTCTGCAGAATGCAAATCATGGCATAGTATGCCCTTTTTGCAATTCATACAATCGTTCCACCATACAAATAAACTCACATAGCCAATATGTCATACTAATGCTTCTAAGGTACAATTCAGATGGTGCCAAAAATAACTCTAAGCTTACAGGCTTCACACACGGCTAAGTATCTCTTGGAAAGGAAACCTTCACAACAGTAGGTATAGCATACGGTATGTAGTGTTAATAACTAAACATAAATAAAGAACAAACATTTTCAGTGACACCTGAATAACGTCAAAAAGTCAAATTGTTTAGTAAAAGTATATATGGGGGTGGGGTAAGGGATTAAAAGGGGTGGGGGTAGCTGGGGAGGGTAAACAAACTGTAGAAACATGGGGTTTGGGGGGACCCCCAAAATAAATTAAAAAAGGAAATGTGAGTTTTTTTGTTATTAAAGTGTCACAATATTGTTATTTTGGTTGTTGTTATAAACACATAAACACATGGAACCATAGTATACCACACTGGTGCCACACCCACTTGAGGGCACTACACTGCATACGTCAAAAAAAGAAGTGGTTGGTTTGAAAATAACAATACCTCTGTTACTCCAAAACATAGATCACCAGCAAATTTAACAAATGCCTACTTAATATTCCAGCAACCCAAATTTAGTCACTAAACTATAGTAAATGTAACAGTTATAATATGCCAGCAGGTATCTAACTACATCCATAATACTGCAATAGCACCTTTGAAAGTCAATCTAGTTAGAATATGCCAAAAGGTATCTAACTACTTGAAAAACACCCTTTATTGCAAAGCACTTCAAATGCACCATCTCAATTATTATACAACAAAACATCTTCTAACCTTTAATGTAGTTAGAATATGCTAACAGGTATCTAACTTGTTGAAGCATTCCCTTAATCACAACAAACTTCAAACAAACATACTCTCACCTGTGAGAAACCTGAAGGTGTCTCCCTAGCTAGTCCCTGGAGATCTGTCATCCAGATGGCCAGGGCACGGCCATCGCTATTGGATCCAGTTACTGTGGGTGGACCAGTGAGGGAGGATCACATGGATGGGGGGTCCTTGAGGAGTGGGAGTGCGACAAGGATGGGTGTGACGTGGTATCCCCCTCCTTTCAACACCTTTCCCCCTTCTTACCACGTAGGATAGTCCAAAACACTACCCCCCCTTTTCCGACATGAACACTTTCGCACAACATGAAAGACAATGGACTAACAGCAGAGCCATTGAGATGACATGACCAGTTAGAAGGGTCAGGCAAAGTCAGGTAATTGACCAGAATCACACACACCTGATGGCCCTTTCCCTTCCCCACAGGGATAAAAGGTTGAGCACGAGAGCACTGGTCGTGCAAGGCAGACAGCACGACATGAGAGCTAACTGAGCACAGTAGTTCAAGAGGAGGAGAAAGACGACCCATATTGAGAGGGTGACAAGGAGAGAAGTGGCCTTGCCCTTTCTGCCCAAGGCCTGTGAAACCTCCAGAGAAGGAATCATAAGACTGCAAACAATAGCTAGCGTGTATTGCAGCAGATGTCAATGATGCACAAGACCCTCCTCTGCTGATTACCACACCAGGAAGAGACGCTTGTCTCTGTGGTATCAACCTTGACTCCAAAGAGAAAGAAAGCTAAGAGGTTCATCACAGCCGGTGAGTTGAGGGGAAAGTCGATTAGAAACCGAACTGTATTGAACGAAAAGTAGCAAATGGCTAATTTGAACTGTGAACACTTAAAGAGCTATTGATAGAAGAGGGGAAAACCAGCAACAGAGGAGTCCGGCACCATGTGGGTGCTCATGCAGGAAACCTTGGGCAATTACCCGATGGCAGAAACTACCGTAACCAGAAGGCCTTAGGAAAAGGCAAAAGGGGGTCAAAGTAGTCATACTGGGGTCTTGTAAAATCCTCTGTACAGTCGACAGTCTTTGGCCGACAGATTTGTGTGAAGCAAAGGAAAGTGAGTCCCGACATGACAAGAAATTAATGGAAAAGATTTGAATGACAAGTTGGCAATAGTGAACCTGGTGGAGGGATGCTAACAAGATGGGATGAAGCCTAAAGTCCCATGAACAGGAGTGAACCCGATTGAGGGATGTCCACAGTGAATTGTTTAAAAAGACATTAAGATTTGTGAATGCAAAGACTATTGTTATGCCAGGGGAAGTGGATTGTCATCCTTGGTACTTGGTTCCAAGCCTGACCGAGAACGATCCAGGGGTTAAAAGACATCACCAAAAGTCCATTTGGGAAAGTAACTTTTGTTTGTTTTTGAACACATCAGGCCCTCGAAGACAAGAGAGTTTTCATTGAAAGGAGATTTAACCATCGAAAAACCTGATAGTTGGAATGGAACTGTCGGCTCATGCTGGGAAAGCTTGAACTTGTACTGTGCTCAGGAGATTCACTGTGCTCAAAACATGGGGAAGGCAGACCCATGGCAATCACATCCTCACTTATTATTTGTGAACACTTATTTCTTTATTCAAAACCCTAACCCACACTCTTTCTGTAATTAGTTGTAAGGATTTGGCAATAGTTTTTTTTAACATAGGTCTTTTACTTTGACAAGACGCCACAAGGACTGCCTTATTTTCATTTGATGGTCGAAACTTGCTCCCATCTTAGATTTAGGTTTGGCATTTTTCCACCCTGCATTTACAGTGAATAAACATTCTTGAACTGTGATCACTTGTGTCTGTCTTCACTGTTGCCACCATGAGTTCTTTACACACCCTTACACTCATGTAACTGTAATCATTTTTAAAAAAAATCCAGTACAGATTATTTTTTCCAATGACCCAATGATTATTTAATGTCATACAACAGCAGTGTGTCATACACTAATGCTGTACCAAACACAGTACTTAGAATGTACTGTTTATGAGGGTCTAAAAAGAAAAAGGGTATTTAAATTTGTATACAACTACAGCATTTGAACTATCCTGCTTAACCAATTGTACTGTTTTTTCCACAGAATATAAACCAGAGATTGTAGCTTCATAACGCTACAACACTAAGTAACCACAGCAATTATAATCAAATACATATTCTATAAGCACTAGCCTGAATTGTACTACAATCATAAGTAACATATACAGTTCAATTACAACATTCCTCCGCATTACAAACACGTTATACTCCCACTACATTGCCTACAATTACTATACACATAATTCTACTAATGTAATCCTGGCCATACTCCTACTACATTACCTATAATTTCTATACACATGCTACTGCTGTGGTGGTTGTGCCCAGTGCACATATTCTTGGAGCCATGGCCTTCGGCCATGCCCCACAGAATCTGGCCACTGGCCTCATCCACCACAATACAATTAACTATATAAGAAGTACATACCATACACCGGAAACTAATAAAACTCACCCTGACCCCTTGCAATCGAAATGATGTCCACGGACTCCGAAATTGACTGCAGACTCCGAAATTGACCATTGACTCAGCAGCATTTCCAAACCCTTTTTTCACCTATAAAAACAGCTCCACTTACCTTCATTCCACTTCCCTACCATCTCTACGGCCTCTTCCAGCCATCAAATAACCACAAATCTCTTTTCCAAGCTGTCCATTCATGGCGCTGTCTGGGAACTACTGCAGTTTCTGAAGACAGCTACAACACCTGCCCGGACTTTTTCAACCTACAAAAACATCCCCATATCATCTTTTTTCCACTCTTCCCACCCTTCCCAGACCCTCTTTCCACCACCAAATGACCCAAAATGTGTTTTCCTGACTTTTTCCAAGCGCGCTGTCTGCACTTGCGGCTGTCCGCGGATCCAACATGTAGGGCGTTTCCAAAAATATGACGCACCTTGCGCTTTTCACCATCCAATCATCGGGCGCGGTCGATGCCCGTTGACCTCACGTCGCCCACTCGGCCAATCAGAGGACCGTCCACAGACCGAACAAGGAAGTGGGTCTGCGGACCCAACCCAGATATCACACTTTTTTTAAACCTATTTTTTGGTCGTTTTATAAAAACTACTGGACGGATGTACACCAATTTTACAAAAGCACGCTTTTAGGACCAATCCGCCACTCCTGTCGCACATTTCGTGAAAATCCATCTAGCGGTTAAGCTGTGGGTGTGAGCAATTTATTTTCTATTGAGTCTATGGGAAAAAACACACATTTTGGGACCCCCCTATAACTTTGCACTCCTTGATGAAACCTCACCAAACTTTGCACAATCAATTTGACGGGGTCATATACTTTTTTTTAGCAATGTTTCATGAGGCTTTGTTCAGGGGGGGCGAATTTATAAGCTGCCCAAAAAGTGCTCTTCCTATAGATTGAGCAACTTAACCATAACTACAGGGTCGCTACTGCAGGCCCGTAAAATACATATATTACTAGCTCCATGTTCTACGAATGTAGCTGCTGCTCCATAGTTGAGGTTGTAGTCTCTCAGGAGCTACTTTTAGTTCCTGCTTTTCGACTCTTTATTTTTCGATGCATATCAAAGGAGACACAACTAGGCAGCCATTCACCGTCTGAGGCGAGCTAAAGAAAATTGGTACCCAGAGGTCAAGATGGGGAGGGGTGCTTGGCAGCAGCGCTCTATTTAAGTGCTTAACTCCCCACTCCCGTGCTGGAGAGGGGAGTTAATCACTTCCATAGGGCGCCGATGCTGGTTTAGCATCAGCGACCTATTGAAAGGAAATGCACCCTCTCTCGTGCTGGCACTGGTGAGAGCATACAGATTTCCTTTCAATAGGGTGACTTTACCCACCACGCCAGCTTGGGGGAGCCCTTGAAAGACTCAAGGTGGGCAACTAACATGGCACCCGGGCGACCACCGAGGTCACCCGGGCCTAAAGCTGGCCCTGCCACCATGCAGTCCATGAATCAGTAGAAGACAGACCTGAGCTTGGCGGCCTCCAATACTTTACAGGGAGCCTCATGTCAAGCAAACCCAAATAAATCTGCCAAGCAAAATTTAGGGGGAAGAATTCTGGACGAACAACCAGCAGAGTACAGGGCCGTTTTCTCTGGGTTCCATGTCATTTCATCGCGGGATGTTTTTTTGCAGGGTTTTCTACCGCAATTTTTTTTCTTAAACCATCAAAAAAAAAATTGGGGGGAGGGGGGGGGTTCCCCCCAAAACCCCAATTTCCCCCAAAAATTCTATGGCTTTTTTGGAAAAAATAATCACGGTAGAAAACCCAGCGAAAAAACATCCCGCGATGAAAGGACGTTGTACCTTTCTCTGCAATGCACTGGAGGCCAGAATATGGGCCCTATCCAGCATCCCTGTCGTTTTGTGTGTGTGAAAAAGCAGGTTGGGCAATGTGTGCGATCCACTTTTACTCACAGTCAAAGTCCCTAAGCACCCGGTGGACATGCTGGGGTACTAATGGCAATAATGAAATACGAGCATGTTGGGCAGGGTTTAATTCTAATTGTGAGTGCCGCAAGACATGCAAGCATGGCAAGTGTTGCTCACGGTTAAAAGTAAAAATTGCCTGGCATGCATTTACATAATTTGCAGGGCAGAGAGAAAAAAGCTCAGGTCAAAAGGCGGTGTATACATGTATATGCCGTCTTTTGCCCTACACCTTTACACCCCACCCTGCCAACACCGGAAATTTGGCATCAGACAGCCATTTACGATGCAGTGCAAATGTAATGACTCTCCACCACCAAATTACAGATTTTTATCAAATGAGCTACATACAGTTTAAAAAGCAAAGAAAAAAATAGGTGATAAATGCTTAAATTAACAACATAAAAACTGGATCACAGCATTTTATCACTTGATGATATTCCATTTTCTAACAAGTGCATTTACTCAGTGAATCTGCCACCTTATCTTTGCAGGTTTGAGAATGGCGAATCCTTCAATGAAGGCTGAAGCAGGGCACGAAAAATACAGCTTTGGGGCACAACGAAACCTAAATTTCAGGGGTGGGACTAACCCTTCAAATGTTGGGAGGGATGCTAACTTCAGAGACGGTGTGGGAGGGGCAAACGTATTTGTGTTGGGGCATCTAACTTCTTTATGCATTCCAATGAGACTATTCTAGTGTAGCTTCAATGTTACAAGCAGTTAACCCTCTCCTTTAAGTCTGAACTCTCTCCTTTAAGTCTGAAAGCACCCACTTAAGGACTGTTGTGAGAATAAGCGGTCTCCTGTCCCCTCTCTACCCTTCCAATCACTCTCCTGGCATGCAAGTAATAACCCCACATCACGATTTCAGTTGCCTAAAAATGTATGCATATCAATGCAGGTGCTAACAGTGAAATGCTTTACGTTAGTAATGGCAGGGCCTTTGTTAACAGCAAAACCAAGGTACCATTTAACATCTGTGTCCTCTTCTGTCCAGCCACGGCTCGGTAGGTCTGCCAGGTCGAGTCAACATAGCCCAAAGTTTTGGGGGGCGGGGGAGTTTGCTGAAGCCTGGCCAGCTAAATGGTGTTGCGCCACTGATGCAGCTTATGCCGGTTGCAAGTGTACACGGTTTCATAGGGCACGCCCTTGCTGGAGGGACACCAGGGAAAACAGTAAAACAAGGCAGATGTTTGCGGGTGGTAAACACTGCGCGGGTTGGTCGTGAGAAAGAAGAGCGGGCATGAGTCATGCAGAGAGCTCTGGCACTGGGTATCGCTTGCAGGTTGCCATGGCAGTGTAAGGGTACACCTTAACATCTTCAGACGCCTTGTACAAAAGTGAAGACTGCTGGTTCTTCGACAGCTTTATTTAGGAACAGGCGGAGGAGTGCTGGATTCTGAAAAAAAGGGAGAACATTGATTTATTTTATATGTTAAAATGATGCAAATTGTGCCTGTAAAAGCACTTTTGATAACACGGAAAAAAGCCTGCAAGCAATTTTACAAATGAAATACTTTAGTGGCCAAGAATTAAAAAGCACATTTTAGCGTCTGGTTTCCCGCTGTTAGAAACTGCTTCTGTTGTGGTGCTTTGCTAGGTCAGGGCAAGAGCAATGCTTACCTTCCTGACCACAACAAAAAGATGGAACAGGGCAGTTTTGTGGGCCAATCTGAAGCTACTTTAATGACTTGGTGGAAGATGATGCTGGCAGTTTCATCCAATGACTTGCCCAAAGTGCTTTAAAATGCACCATTTCCCCCAAGCTTGCCCCCAAAACACAGCCTGAGAGCAGACACTACTCAAACAATGGAAGTCATTTTAAGTTTTAAATTACGCTTTGCAGCTGCATTTATTAATGGATTCCTATGAAATCCACATGCTATTTAGTAGGTGCAAATGCGAGGTAGATTCCACAGAAATCCATTTGTTTTACGGCTGCATTAGCATTTCATGCACCATACAAACTGCAATTACCCGTAGAAAAGTGCAAACCCTCCGTTCATTAATAGTACAATTCATGCACGAACACGCCACAGAATCCCCTCCAAAGAATTGCCCTACTCAAAGGGCATGTATTCTAGACAAAAGACGGTGTGTATGTTAAAGTTCATTTATTTTATTCATTGGTCAAACATCATTGTGAAAAACATTTACAAAGAATTACATGTAACACATTGACTTATGTATTAAAACATTTCATGCAGGCATACAACCTGGTGCTCTTCCAAGATGGAGGTGGAAAGTAAATTCTGCTTTGTGCCCCTCGAAAGCGTTGGAAGGGCACACAAATGAGCTGGACTGCAAAACGGAAGTGTAAAAGCAATATGCCTTGCTTTCCCCGTTCATTTGGCCTTCCGCTCATTCCAGAATGGCCACCATGTGCCCCAACTACTTAACTTAGAGCCACCACCACCATCTACCTGGTTCTATTACCCACCCAACATGGGATGTCCCAATTCTGGAACTTGTGGTATTGCTCAGATAACACTATGAGCAAAACAGGCCAATGTGGTGATGTGATAAAATAAGAACTTGTAGAACTTAGAAGTGTGCCGATCCGGTAATAAAGTGCCGGTAACACTGTATACCGGACCAGATTATCCTGAGTCATGTTTGTATTTTGTATTTTATTTATTTATATAGCGCATCAGGCCCATGGGCGCATCACTTAGGTTACAACACAGTATAAGCATAAACAAACGCATTTACAGAAAATATGTACATATAAAAATTTGTAAGGTCAGTTATTTACATATTTTCACAAGACACAAGAGTAATCCTTAGGCGAGAGCAAGAGAGGTCACTTAGTGAGAGACAGAGTAAGAATTGTCAAGACACACTGCGCCAAAAGATGCAAGGATTTTTATCAAAATACAGAATTGTATTTATTGAAGTGTAGTAGTCAGCCTGACACGTGTTTCGAGCCAAACCCGGCTCTTGATCTGAGGCTTATTGGAGGAAGAATGGATACAAACCATGTATATATAAATTGCCAAATTACTCTATTGCTTCGCAATTGCGGCAAATGGACTTGGCGTTAACAGGAGGACACGGACAAATGGCTTGAAGAGCCGGGTTTGGCTCAAAACACGTGTCAGGCTGACTACTACACTTCAATAAATACAATTCTGTATTTTGATAAAAATCCTTGCATCTTTTGGCACAGTGTGTCTTGACAATTCTTACTCTGTATCTAATTAACGTGGTAGTGGATTGGCAGTCCACCCACACTCCTCGAGACACCCGCCGCCCTATTGCTAACTAAAACCCTTTGTACAAGTGCTGTGGATATTACTGACTTTCACTGCCAATTTACTTGTTTGTCACTTAGTGAGAGGTCTGAATCAAGGGCAGGTCTTGGGCAGACAGCCAGGTTTTGGCCTTGCTCTTAATTGCCAGAAAGGAGGGTTCAGCTCTGAGTGTGTTGGGGAGCGAGTTCCAGAGTTTTGCCGCCATGACTGGGAAGCTGATCCCTCCAGATCTTTGAAGGTTGAAACGGGGTATGGAAAGGCAGTTAGTCTGGGCACTTCTAAGAGGTCTGTTGGAAGTGTGGATAAAGAATCTGTTGGCCAGATAGCTAGACGCTTGGCTGATAAGAGAGATTCTTTGTGTTACTGGGAGCCATCGGATACTTCGTCTGGTGTCAGAAATGTTTTGGTTCCTGGGGATATTTAATACAGCTCTAATGGCATTGTTTTGGATGATCTGTAACTTCTTGATATTGCTGGTAGCACAGGCTACGGTAGCAGTGGAATGTCCATGGCCAATTGCTGATAACACCGGTATCACAGAAACACTGTAACATTATTAGCATGGACTTGCCGGTAATACAGGCAGAAAAATGCCAGTATTACCAGCAAATCCATGCCGGAAACACCAGCACCGCAGAGCAGCTGGAAAATGGGCCTAGGTGGGGAAGAAAATGCCACAGGTGCACCCAATCCAACCAGGTGCACCCAGTACACACTGGAACAGCACAAAAGGGCCACACCCACCTCAAGAACACTTCCAAACAAAACCATGCTGCCACTCATTGTTGTAGCTAAGACATGGAGGCACAGCTCACTGGAGTGCAGCTGATTGAGTTGGAGCAGGTGGACAGGGAGTGGAGAAGGGGGAGAAGAAGAAGGAGGATGAGGAAGGTTAATGTGATGCAAGTGACGAGGCAGAGGACTGCTATGATTCCCCGCACAAGGGCAACACCCTGGGCCCTGACAGACGGCCAGATACACACCTTGTACCGCATAAACAGGGAGACACTACTTGAACTGGTGGACCTCATCCTAGATGACAACGGGAGCAGGATTGGCATTCGGACAGCCATATCACCCCTGTTGGAACTGGTGTCAGTCCTGCACTTCCTCGCCACAGGCACGTTCCAGCACTCTGTGAGCCAGCTGCGTGGCATATCGCAGCCTGCATTCTCCAGAGTTCAGGTGCAGGTACTGGAGGCCCTCCTGCACCATGTGGGCCAGCACATTGCCCTCCCAAGCACCCATGCACAGGTAAACGCTACCAAGGCCTGCTTCGATGCAATCGCGGGCATGCCCAATGTGTTGGCAACATTGAACATGTAGAGCTGGTGGCCCCCCCATGCCTTAGAGGAGGTTATAGGAACCGGAAGCAGTACCCTTCACTTAATGTCCAGGTGACCTGTGACGTCGACTTTACAATGATGCACTGCTGTGCCCACTTCCCTGGATCAACCCACGACTCCATGGTCCTACGCAACAGCACCCTGTCGGCGCACATGGCGCGTTATGGAGGAGGTTGGATCAGGACATGTACAACTACACATACATTGCTGCATGGGTCACAGGCTAACGAGGATAGGGGTGAAGGCACAAATGCATGTCCCACAGCCAACCTGCATATGTATGACTAAACAGTGCACGCCCAATTGACTGCCCACAGCTCACATGAGTAACGCGAGACTGGTGTAATATCATACATTGACTAGTCCATTCTTAACCCATAAGGCCACTAACATGCATTGCACTACAGGTACCGCAATGCAACACTGCCACTCCACCAATTCAAGTGAACCAGTACACTGTCCCACGTAGGTCCATGAAATGCATGTCCTAGTCAGACATGGTGCATGCATGCACACACTATGTAGAATCTGCAGTCACAAGCACCACTGTCGTGCACCATCACTCACACATGTCAAATGTCATTGTCAATGTGAACATCAATGGTCCTTATATAGCGCACTATAGACATTTTGCACTCAGGTGGGTCTGCAATGTGAGCAGCATAGGGGTGAAAAGTCAGTGGAATTGGAAGGAAGAGGGACTACACGTCCATGCTGTGCCATTGCCAGCTCCAGTGTGTCCAAACCGGTAAATGGTCTTCCGGCCCTTCTGTGCATTTGAGCGGTCACATGGTATTTGTGCATGTCAAATAATGTCCAGTGTGCATTGCGGGTGCCATGGAGTGTGTGCAGTCACAGCTGTGGTAGGGGCACAGAGACGTCCACACCAGAATCTTATGCATATTGGTGATACCCACTACGTCCAGTCAGTGGCAAGCCATGTCTTAACCCCAGCAATCCATCCCAGGGACCCGTACCCAGCACAAACAGAATGTCATGCAGTGGCTGTTACAGGGTGCAGCAGAGTGCATGGAGTACAGCCAGCCCACAGTACAAGATGCATGACATAGACTACAGAAAGGCTATGTGAAATACATTGTTCTGCCACATGCATGACATGGCTCACCTTATTTCCTCCACCCATGTAGGTGATCCTGGATCTGGATATCTGCTGCTTCCGTGGCTGATGATCCCTCTGAGAGATCCCCAGACGCAGGAGGAGATGGCCTACAATCATGCACATGTGCAAACCAGGACAACCATTGAGCAGACCTTCGGGCTATTGAAGGCACGTTTCCGATGCCTACACCAGTCTGGAGGTGCACTCATGTACAGGCCAGAGAAGGTGGGACAGATAGTCCTGGCCTGTGCAATGTTGCATAACATCTACTCCAGATGCAACATTCCCCTGACCCCGGATTTGGACATGCACCACCAGAAAAAGTTGATGATGGATGCCGATGCCACACACCCCTCGCTCCCCCTCCCATACATTCCCTGCCTACACACACCCCTACCCTTCCCCATGCACCCCCTCCCCACAAACACCCCCTCCCCACATACACCCAAAAACAAAAGGCCATGAATGCTGTGCATCATTGTCATTTCCTATGCTTCTTTGTGTCACAGGCCTTGGCAGGGGTAGGTAAGCCTGAAAGTCACTGGGAGCTTGCCAGGGTGGTTGCACTGGTGGAGGGTGGGGGTTCAGATCCCTGCACCCCCATGCGATCCAGGGTGGCCTGCAGGGTGTGTCAGTGACTCTGCGAGTGCATACACCCCCTTGTTTCCCTCCCAGACACTCTGTGTCAATACCACTAGGGCGGAGGTTGTGCAGCCAGGGCATGTGCACAGCACCGGCTGCTAGCCTGCCGGCATTGACACATCATCCTGGATTCCACCAGTTGCTGACGGACCATGTCCGCCATCTCGTCATGCCTCGCCTCAATCCCACGTATGCGGGCATCCATATCCATTATTCTGGGCATTGGTGGTGGAGGGGGGCAGTGCAGGGTTGAGGGGCTGAAGGCAGGCCTGTGGTAAAGGGTGTGGTCCTGAGAGTCATGCATGCAATTGTCTCCATCCACCGCCTCATCATCATCAGCGGAGGTGCCGGGATAGGCCAGTGCCTGTTGGGTTGTCGCGTAGACTGGGCGCTTTGGCAGAGCGGATGGCTGTGGTGCAGTAGTTGGATCTTTAACAGCAGTTGGCTGTTGTGCAGCAGATGCCTGTGGTGCTGGTCCAAATGGCTGTGGTGCAGCAGCTGGCTGTGGTGCTGGGCAGGATGGCTGTGGTGCAGCAGCAGGCTGTGGTGCTGAGCCGGATGGCTGTGGTGCAGCAACTAGCTGTGGTGCTGGACAAGATGGATGTGTGCCTGGTCCGGATGGCTGTTATGCTGCAGCTGGTCTTGGCTGGGATGTGGTGATGTGTGGTGCTCTTGCCGTCCTACGTGAGGTTGCCTGGCCGATGTAGGGTCCAGGATTGTCACTGTCGGAGGTTGTGACTGTAAGTGTGAGATGGGCATGCAGTTAGTCACCTGTGTGTCACATCAACGGACTTGCATTAAACAGACACAGCATTGTGTGTGACCTAGCCTGGGCATGATGTCTGGTAGTCAAATTTGCTGTGATGCGTGCATGCATATGTGTGTGGTATGAGTGCACATTGGTTGTTGTTCTGTCATGCTGGTTTGTAGTGATGTGTGCATCGTGAATGTGCCAATTGTCATGATATCCCTTTGTGCACATGACCAGTACTCATTTGGCCATGTGTGTGTCGATGCATTTTGTGTACAATGCTTGTGCATGTCTTCCTCTGGCCCCCACCCCTGGCATTTGTCTGTGCATGGATCATACTGATGTGGTTGTCAAGTGTTGTACACATTTAGTTGGACGTGCCTCCCTAATGTGTATGGTGCATTTCACATTTGTCTCATGTTTGGCATTTGAATGTGGCTTCTTGTACTCATCGCCCTGCTCTAGCTTCTGCTGATCCTACTCCCTCATCCCCCTCCATGTGCATCACCGAACTACAGGTCTCCTCCCACGGCATTCGTTTTAGGGGTGAGCCAGTCCTGCCTCCAGTGGCCAGGGATTCCCTCTGATGTGCCGATAAGATGTTTCTGACTCAGAGGTGCAGGTCATCCCACCTCTTGTGGCAGTCTTTGGGTGTGCAGGACATGGGACCCACTGCCGTAACCTTCTGGACTACCTCCTCCCAGATGGCAGTCTTGCAAGGCTGGCAAGTTTGCCGATTGCCACTCCCGAAGATTTCATCTGCGTTGGCCAAAATGTTGTCAATCAATTCCGTCAGTTCCAGCTCAGTGAAGCGGGGCTTCCATAGCCAGACCTCAGGAAGGCGAGACTTGGTGCTACCTGCCATGTTGCTGGTGTTTGCGTGAGTGGATGGCAACAGGTAGTGCAATTGATCGAGTTTTCCAAGCTGGATGACGACGAACTTCCAGTTCCTGCGATGATCCTGTTTCCGGTTCCGCTATTACTGTTGCTGGTGTTTCTGGGACCGGTGGTACCGTTTCTGGTGTTTCCGTCATGATAGACGCCAGATCACTGTTACCGGCATGCTTGTTCACAGAAACACCAGCATTTCCTGGTTTTGCAGTGTTTCCATCATGGTGGTAACAATGATTCCGGCAATGAGGGATGCTCACGAGGCTGGAATATGCCAGTGATTCCGTCCCTTCTGTAGCCGGAAACGTTATTACCGACATGATGGAATCACCAGCCTCTTTCTGACAAATTTGTAGTTCGGCCCACTGTGTAATAACTTTCAATTAGCCAAATCTGCCTTGAAAACACAATCCAATTATCACAACACTTTAGTGCTTACTATTCTTTCAGCATTGGAGAATTATGGTCCACCTAATAGGACTGACATGCACTCATGCAATCACAAAACATTCCTCCCCTGCTAAATCCCTCCTTCTCTTTTGCTTCTATTATCAAGTTTCATATTTCCTTTCTTTTTATCTTCCTTGTTTATTTTTGATTCTGCATACTAATGTGGTGGAAGAAAAGACGACTCACGATTCCAGTGGATTGATGAACACTTTATTAGTAAAGCAGTAGCAGACACATAACCAATGGCAACACAGGACTTTGGTGCAAGTGAACCTCCCTCCCACCTCTGGCTAGGTCACTTATACCCACAATACATGAGTTTCAATGGAAGGGGGGTGGTCTCAACCTGGCAAGCTCACACCTAGCAATATTTTGCGGACAGAGAACAACCCCTCATTATACAGCTTTTGATGCCAGCTGCACTCTGCTGTGCTCATTAGTGTCATCAGTGAATACAGCAAAACGTGATACTTTTCTGTAAAGTATATATACTCCCTAAAGCTTCACTCTCGCTTCAAAGCAGGTGAGAGTCCATGTAATATGATGAATTCCGCCAGCTAAAGCCGCCTTTTAGTAGAGAAGCAAGAGCAGAGAGCACACTGTGAGGGGTCAGAAATGTGAGGCGGGCAACTTTGTGAAAGATTTTCAAAAGATGCCTTTTTATTAACTTAAAAAGTTTGATAAACTCCTCGCTATCCCTAACCAGACGAGGATGTCCCTGCCTAAAATAAACTACAGGAAATACTCTTTCTGTCCCTCACACTTGTACATACATCAACTCAACAAGGTAATATATGGCAGCTCAAAAGCAACACATATAATAGTTAAGTACACAACATCATAACTGTTTCTCCTTATACTCTGGGTGAATTCCCCTTCCCCAGATTCAAGCTGGATTTTGTTTAGCTGTTCCAAAAGGGTAAGGAAATCCTGCCTCATAACAAAATGTTCCACTTCAGTTCTCTTTTTGTTCCAATTGGATAACAAAAATGTCCAACTTGAATTCAATCAACAGTTCACAAGTGTTCAACAAAGATTTCCTCTTTTCGCTTGTAACCAAGATCTTGAAACAACTTATTTTCATCAGCAAAGAATATTTCCATACTTCAATAGTTTCAACAAAAATGTATATTTCTGCACCAGTTCACAAAACCACTTGTTTGACAATATTAAATAATTATGCAGAGGTTCATACAACACTTCCTTCAGTGATATTCATTTGTCAGGATGATTCTGTATTGACCCACAAAACACTTTAGTGGTTCTTTAACTACTTCTTCAAGAGTTTTATCCACACCACAGTAGTTCAACGACTTCCACCTGGCCTACTCACTTGGCAGGCCTTCTACTACAAAATTCTCTGTTCTGGTGTACGCTCCTGTCAGAACAGAACCAATTGGTATGAAGTCCTCTGGCTGGGTTTACTCTCCTACCAGGCCAGAACTAACTACCAGTACTTCTATGGCAAAGGTCAGCTTCCAACAATTTAGCAATGTTTCTTGCTTCGCAACATCAGGTTTAAGGATGTCCAAAGGCGAAATAAGAACCACACTTGTGCTATTTGTTACACATGTGTGATTACCATAGGTAATACAGGATACGCTCCACTCCTCCTGAATACGTTTTATCAGAAGGTCAGCTCTCTTGCCACTTTTATCTACCCACTTCTGCTCCACTACTTCAAATTCAAATTCAAATATGACTTCCAGGAGAACAAGAAACACATTGGTGCTGTTTGATCCACCCTTGTGATTGCCCCATGCAATGCAGATTAACTCCACTCCTCCAGAAGATTTTCTATCAGAAGGGAAGCCTTCCTGACACTCTTGCTAAATGCTGATAATGATTCTGTTTCACTTTTACACTTCTTTGGCAAAGTAGGTTTAAGCCATCTCGTCTTATGACATCCTTTACATATGGGAAATAGTCTTTACAAACACTGAAATTCTCAATTGCCTTCTTTTGCCTTTGTATGATTCTCTTTTGGCTTTGGCAACAGTGATTTGTATTTTGTTCTCAGGTTATTAATCTTTCTTGTTGTTGGCTTTTAATATTACCCACTATGTTATAACAACACCCTTCTCGCTTGATTATTAAGTGCTTGTTCTGCTGTCTGTTCCCTTTTAAATCAGCTTGGTCTTCAACAAAATAATGAGCCGGCTTTACATTAGTTTGGTATTCCAAAAGTTTCCTCTTCTTTATCATTACTCTGTTTATCTCATTTCTGAGGTTCAGATCTGTGGACTTGGCCAGTGGGTGGCTACAGAGCGCTACGGGGTCACAATGTATCAGTGAACTCACTGGGTCTTGCAAGCACGTCCGTTCGCCTCGCTGCCTCCTCTCCTTCGTGGCCTCCGGTGGCTCGTGTCTGTCAATATCAGAGCTCTCCTGGATCCCACAGCTATCCGGATCTCGCCTGTCACTGGTGCTCGTTTAATAGTTGGTTAAACTGCTAAATGGTGTGCATTCTGCTGCGCGACCTCTGCAGCTGCAATCTCGGGCATAAGGGACACTCTCAAGGCCGGCATTCGTTTGGCACAGCAAAATGGTTCCGGCGTCTCGGCTTTTCTTTAACTTCTGCTGCCACGTAGCAGTATCAAAACTACTCCACCTTCTGCTACTGCCCTTCTTCTTCTCCTTTTTCTTATTATTATTAATGGCCTGCACCTGAGTGGGCCTTTTATACCTCCCAATATCCCTCAGGTGTTGGTCATTATTCCTAATGGGCTGCAACTTGCAGTCTTGTGCCTCCGCAGTCCTCCTCCGCGTCCAAGTACTTTGGGATTTGTGGGACATAAAATTCACAAGATAAACTTTCTCTGGTGAAGAAGGTCAGGAAATAGCAGAAATCTGATCGGAGGAACAATCATCAGATGCTGAAGTTCTGAAAACCAGAATCTGGCTGGGCACCACGGAGCTTGAACAGGAGAGTGCAGTTCGATGCGCCCCTGAGCTTGCAGAGTGACCGATGAATCAGAGGCAAAGGAGGAAAAGCATAAGCCTTCATGTTGTGCCACAGGATCTCAAGGGCGTCTCCCAAGGAGGATGCTCCAAGGCCGTCCCTGGATGCATAAAGAGGAAGTTTCCTGTTTGTAGAAGTCACAAAGTGGTCCAGTTCTGGAGTGCCCCATTGGTGAAAAATGAAGGGGAGGACATTGCTGTTCATTTCTCACTCATAACTGGCCGCTGACTGACAGCTCAGTGAGTCTGCAGTTACATTGTTACCTGGGATGTGTACAGCCTGGAGCCAGACCTTGTGCTGGATGGCCCAGTCCCAATTTTGTATGACTAGGTCTACAAGGAGAGGTGACCTGGTGCCACCCTGCTTGTTGATGTAAAACATCACCACAGAATTGTCCATGCAAACACAGACTACCTTGTTGGTGATGGACAGTTGAAAAGCTTTGCGTGTCAGGAGCACAGCCAGGAGTTCCAGATAATTGATATGGAACAGCCTGTTCTGAGGTGTCCATAAGTTGAATACCTCTAGGTGACATAGCGTTACTCCCCAGCCCAGAAGGGAGGAGTCCGTGGTCACCTTCACTTGTGGGCAGGGATCCTGGGAGGAGGCCCCCACTGAAAGGTTGTTGGTCGAAGACCACCACTGTAGATCCGCTGTCATGCAGGATGGAACTGGAATTATGTTGGAATCTGGGTCCGTTGCTTGAGACCAGCTGCTCCGAAGAGCTAGCTGAGTACGCCTCATCTTCAGCCGTGCAAGAGGTAGAGCTAGCACGCAAGAGGCCATGAGACCCAGAAGTCTCTGGAACCACCAGGCCGTCACGTGCGAGGACTGGAGGAAGAGCTGACAAGTGGTTGATAGGTCTGCAATCCTGTCTGCCATTAGGAACACCTTGGTACTGACTGTATTCCAACGGAAACCCAGGAAATCAGGTCTTGAGAGACCATCATTGATGATTTCTTCCAATTCACTGACAGCCCAAGATGGAACAGGTGTTGAAGGATAGACTGAAGATTCGTCAAGGCCGCCTGTGGGCAAGGACTGCGCAGGAGCCAATCGTCCAAATATGGATATACATGAATCCCCTGCAGTCTGAGGAAAGCTGCAATGACCAACATCATCTTCGTAAAGACACGCGGTGCCGAGCTGAGACCAAAAGGGAGCACTGGGAACTTGAAGTGTTCCTCTCCCAGGGAGATCTGCCACGCCTCCAGATGAGACGAAATTCGTCCTCCCACCGGAATCTCGTGCGACCAACAACATATATCATTTGGATGATTTGTCGGCAGGGAGACTGCCTCTCCTTGGAGAGGAGGCTGCTGGCCGAGAGGAAAACTGGCCACCTTGCCGTTATGGCGGGCATGCTAACTGGAGCTTCAGATCGGCACGCACAGCGATCCTGAAACCCACTGAACCCAGAGAAGGACCGAGTTTGGGACCCTGACATCTGTGTATAAGGGGCCTTAGCTGGAGATTTTGCCAGGACTGATAAAGACTTGGAGGTTTGAGTAATCACCTTAGTATTTGTGAGTTCTGCATTTGCGGAGGAATGGAGGAGGAATGGAACAATTCCTTACCATCAAAGGGAAGATCCAGCCCTTTGTCCTGCACTTCCTTTGAAATCTTTGTCGCATGGAGCCACGCTTGGCGGGAAACGTCTACCCCGACCATAAGGCCTCGAGCCGAGGTATCTACGTGGTGAGCTGCAGCCTCCAGTATATCCTGGGTCAACAATCTGGCATCCGACAAACCGGCTTTGAAGTCTTCTAGCCTTCCGCAGGTAAACATTCCTGGAAATCAGTTAGCTCCCTCCACAACCTGACATTGGCCGCAGCCAAGATGAGCTTGGTGTTAGCCTGACGAAGTTGGAGTGCCGAATTGGAAAAGACTTTCTTGCCAATGGCGTCAAGAAGTTTGGCCTCCTTGGAGAGTATTTGGACCAATGAAGTGGAGGATGTCGAGGCCGGCTTGGACTGAAGAGTGGCTGCTGCCACAACCGTTCACGATGGGAGCCGACAAGGCTATATCTTCCAAGGCGTGAAGCTTGTATCGAGCATCAATCCTCTTATTGAGATGCCACCCAGTATAGGGTTTCTCACAGACCTTGTAGGCCTCAGCCAAGACGTCCTTCTGGAGGAACAGGCCAGTGTGCTCCTGCAGTGATGGGGTAAAGGCTCCAGAAAGCACCCCTCCTGTGGAGCGGGGGCCTCGGACACTGGAAAATCAAGCAAGGCCATCATATCCAGCATTCAGTCATGGAATGTACTGATAGAGCAGGGCTGTTCATCGCTGCCATAGTCAGCCTGGCCCTCATCCAGAGAAGCGGGAACAGGAGGCTGATCCGCTGCACATGGTGCGTAAGGTGTTAAAGTGTTGTCTAGCGGCACACCTAATGTTTTTTTCTATTGGAGATAGCGGAGGCAGAGGAGGAAGTGATGGAGGAGGTCCGGCAGTTAGAGGTGGAGGAGGTGGCACCACTGGGGCATGCAAAGGAATAGCCGGGGCAGAAGGCAGCACAGGGGGTTCAGGATACAGTTCCCTGAAAACACCCTTAAAGTATGCCATCATGGGCTCAAAGTGCACGAGTGTCTGAAATGTCCCAAAAAGCACATCCTCAGATGAAGGTCTAGCTGCTTGAGTGGGCAGAGGCCCCTCGGAAGGGGCATACACCAATGAACACAATGAGGATGGTTGCCAGGAAGGTCCTGCACCGGCTGGGTCCACATAGATCAGGGGTGTGGAAGCAGGAGGTAGCAAGACTTTATGAGGCAGCGGTGCCCAAGTGTACCAATCCACTGAAGGGCGGAACAGGTTTTTGTTATCCACATGGTGTGGAAAGAACTGCTCAGCCCCAAAAGGAGTCCCCCCAACACCAGCCGTAGTGAATGATAGGGTAAGAGGGGTAGACAAAATGGCCGCTGTGGACCATGGAGGTTGAGCCGCCATTTTGTCGACACCTGAGGTGAACTGCGTCACAGCCAAAGGTGAGGCAACTGTCTTCTTAGGAGAGTCAAGGGCCTTATGTGACATTTTAGTCTTGAAACAAGGATCGTTGGCCAAGCCGGTACTGGCAGGTCAAGGGTGTTTACTGGGCATCCCAGGGGCTGCTTCAAAATTAGCCTCCAATGGAGGAACCTTGGCAGAGCCAGTACTCGAAGGCCTGAGGTGCGTGACCGCCTTCTTTGCCCCCTCGACAGAGATGGTACCACCACGACCCTGAGCACAGGAAGGTTGAGGAATGTACAAGGGGAACCTAAGAATAGAACCCGGGGCATATAGCTCCCTCAAGAGGGGCCTTGAGATGTGACTCAGTGTGGAAAGCTCCAGAAATGGAGACCTCAGGGCGTTCGCCTGGTATCGGTGTGGAAAGCTCCAGAAATGGAGACCTCAGGGCGAACCCCGGTATCCAGACCCACAGAAGAACTGGGCTGAATTTTAGCCCCCAAACAGGGAACCTCAGAACAATGTCCGATTTTGGCAGGCCCACTGTGGGAACCATCGGAGGAACCTCCGGTGTGCCTATTAGGCCCCTTGTGGGGCACCGCAGGGATGACCCTGGTAACAGAGGTACTCGAGCCCCTCCCAGTCCTTGGAGACCCCGGGAAGGAGTCATCTGGCTGGGGCACCCTAAAAAGTAAAGAACTTACCAGGCTTTTCCTCTTTTCATCAATGAAGAGCTGAAAATGCAGTGGAGGAACGTGTTGAAATACCTCCTCCCACCGAAGATGATGACGCTGGAGCGCCTTGACGGAGAGGGAATCGCAATAACACACGAATCCCAATGATGGTCTGGGTCTAAACACTCTAGGCAAAGAGAGTGGGGATCTGCCCTCGCAAAACGACGTTTGCATGAAGAACAGGACACGAACCCCAGATGCCCCGCCATAGACGGAGGACTAGATGATCGTGGAAGGATGGAAGGACAACGGGAATAAAAATAAAAATGTCCCGGTGATGCTAGTGCATCCTGCCCCGACCACGCAGAGAAAATGACTGAAGGGGGATGTGCGGGGCAGAGCTCAGGAGGGTGGGTTACGGCCACATGCGGTACCTCGTGTAAAAATAAAATAAGGACAAAAACAAAAAAATGTTATGCTTTTTTACAAAAATGCTCCGGTCCCGTCGAAGGACGGAATGTCCCACAAGTATGGAGGAAAGGGGACGGATGTAGGAGTAAGTCCCAAACCTACTATAGAGGGCAATTACCTGGGACGCTAACCACGTCACCTTTGATCTGAGCATCATATAGTATGCTCTTTCATCTAGGTTCCTATTCACCAGTATTCCCAAATAAGTGATAGTATCAACCATTTCCAATCTTTCCTGTCCGACAACCCAGGAGTATATTCCCTTGTGCTTCCTATGGTTTTAACGTTCACTCGTAGATTATTCTCTTCAAGATAGACAATAAAGAAATTCAGTTTATGTTGAAGTCCTACTGGGGTTTGATCTATGATCACCAGATCATCAGCATATAGGACCCAAGGCAAGCATAATTCATTGATTTTCGGAGGAAAGGCATGTACCACCTGCTGTGAATCACCCAGATTTGAAATGTATAAGTTAAATAGTATCGGACCAAGGGGCATCCTTGTTTTAGTTTCCGATATATATATATCCGCTTGGAAGGGGAGCCATTCGCCATCAACCTAACTTGGATAGAGGGGTCAGTATATAAAGCTTTTATGGCCTCCACCAAAACGTTGATGGCATCCAAGGATAGGGGAGGCCTCAGCCTACCAGACTTTCTGAGATATGAGGCAGAACAACTGAGGGTGGTGAGGGAGTGATTTTCGGGAGACAGATCAAAGCCGTGGATGAGGATGGACAGAGCAGTGGTAGGGAGTTGACCCCCTAACACTTGAATTAGCCATATTATTTGATTAGTGCGTTACATATGGGATGGGTTACTAGAGCGGGGGTCGCTGTCCTCAATCCCCTCTTCCTTTACCACGATGTTTGAGAACCCACACTTTTCCACTGGAATAGAAATAGGAGCCTTCACGCAATGGCAGCAAGTCGTCTGTGTAAAAGTTGGTGATATGATGCAGGGAGCGGAAATACTATTCGTTGACACATGTAAACAACATATAGGGCTTACGCAGGAAGACAGAATGAGGTACTGCCAGTTGAGGCTCTGGTTGTTGGATGCAACCATAAAACAACCCGCGTGTAGGGAGCTGACTGCTTTTGAGAAATGTATCACTACGCACAAAGGGACTAAAAGCCTGGTCTCCGCTCTGTATATGCTTTTACTCGACTGCAAGGCAAAGAAACGCTGGAAACTATATGAAGAAGTGGGAGGGCACTCGACATTCCAGAGGAGCACTGGGAACAAATGTGGGGAAATATACCTAAGCTAACTAGGTCAATACAACTTAGGGAGGCCTGGTATAAAATCATGATGTAATGGCACTACACACTGATGGTGTTGCACGCAATGTTCCCTAAGGTTTCATCAGAATGTGGAAGAGGATGCCAAAATCAAGGGCACTGGGCCGACATTTGGTGGACGTGCCCGGTAGTAGTGCCGTTTTGGGTCGGAAATGACCCTCAGATAAGGAAGATTTCACATTTGGAAAACAAATTGGTGCACAGGAATGGATGAGTGTGCTGTTTGACCCAGAACATTACTTACCTTCCAAAGCCCAAAGGAAAGCATTTATGGTGTTGTTGATAGCAGCATTGCTGGTGCTTGAGCAGAAGTGGAAGCAAAGACAACCTCCAACAGAGCTTGAATGGCTCCAGATGGTGTGGATGTTATTGGCGATGGAGTGGGTTACATATAGAATCCAAGGGGGAAGTGCTCAATTTACACAGGATTGAGGGATACTGCTAACTTACCTTCAAAGTGATTTCGAGGAACAATGGTGCTTTCACAATCTACACATTGTAGACATCATGTAAGGGGGAGGGAGGATGGCCCGTGGAATAAGACACTAGGAAAAACAAACAAATGTTGGTTGACACGGGGAGGAGGTAAGTAGGAGAGGGATACAAAATGCTGTTAATGTGTTTGTTATACAAAATGCCAATAAACATAATTTAAAAACATACATAGCTTAAGTTTCATAAAATACCAAACAGTATTAAAGAAGTCATATTATATACCAACCACATCTTAACTAGGCCGCTGCCTTGAGTTTCCATGGAGGAGGTCATGTTATGACAGGGGTAGACCCAGTAGAACGCACATAGGTCAGGGACAGTGCCATGAATATGCCACTAAGTCCCACATGGCAATTTACTGCAGTTTTATACCAATCATAATTGTAGGAATGAACTAGGATTTCTTTACAAAAACCACCCATAGTATCCACTTATTTAATGGTCATCAAATTAAACAAAATCGGTTATGTAGACATCTTCCAAATTATGGGTGATGGTGTCACCGACAGCAAATATATATATATATTTGTTTTGCATTCATAGACCAGTCTTTCAGCTTCAGACCTTTAAGTATAAAAAAGTAAGATTCACACATATTTCAAGGAAGCAAAGAAACACGTTTTATGTGACCCTAACTTAAGACTATAGAGTTCATTACGGGGTTGCCGATAAAGCTTGCTGGTGCCACCAGGCTATCACAAGTGGCAGTAACGGTAAATCCCAATTTCCATGAAGCCCCCTAGTACTCCATGCAAATGGAGTCCGAACGCAGCGGAAGTGTTGCTAATGGTGCAGGTTATTCAGTGACAACCATGCCAATAGGTCAGGTTTGCCGAGGGATCCGTGGCCCCTACCAGCATTGTTGTAGTATGGAGGTCTGGAAAGGGTTCCGGTAGGTTGCTATCGGCACCCTTATTTCCGAACCGCCATACTTGTAATGAGGGCCTACGACATTATTCTGAGCCAATGCACTGATTTATTGATGCGAACACTTAGGCCTTTTATAACAATCTCTTACTTATAAAGTGCTTTCACAAAAGCACTTTACATAAAACACTATTATATTAAATTATTCGTATCCTGCAACCAAAATTGATACTCATTTGTCTACCTCAGAAGGATGAAAGGTTGAATAGACCTCGCTAGGAATAAAACCTGACACCAGGAGAACAGACATAGATCCCAACACTGAGCACTTAGCTTGCTGAGCTATCTTACCAGCTATTTTTTCAATAAAGCTACATACCACAGCATTTGTTAATACACTGGCTATGGGGAAAACATTTCTTATTAACATAACACTAATTATTACAGTGCTTAGAAGCACTAGGAATATGTAGTTGCCCACTAGTAAACCTGATACCAGTTTTATATTTGGTTTTGAAAAGGGATGAACGGGACAGAAGAGGGTGAAGGGTAGATATCCTAATAATAGTTTATTTTAAACTGCACAATTGATTAAACTACATACTGTAGCTCAATTGGATATCTCAGCGAGTTAAAAGCCATTCTGCTCTTTCCAAGTTCATATTTCAGCAGAGCTGAATCAGCCCCTCACCCTTCTTTGATTGAAGTGCAATTACACTTGGTAGTAAGAACACCTATATTTACAGTGTTTAGAAGCAGGAGGAATTAGGAGTCAGACATAAAGCACTATACATAAAACTATGGGCCTCATATGTTTGGCGGTAGCCTTGCCGGTAAAATCGGCAGGCTGCCACCAAACTTGCGAGAAATTCCGGCACCCGCGAATGGGCAATTACCGGGTCATTACAGCCCTGCCGGACCCGGTAATTGCCCATTTGCGGGCACCGGAAAAAAGATGCTCCCCATTCCCATTCGGCCCCATAGGGCTAAATGGGAATGGGGAGGACGGATGCACCGGCACCGTTTATAACAGTGCCAGTGCATCTGACATGCTGTGCTCGCGGGTGCCGCTCTGCCTGTCAGGTCCGACCTGGCGGGCAGAAATGAGCCCAACTCATAGTTGCCGATCCGTGAACTACGGTACCGGCAAGCTTACCGGTACTGTAATTTCCGGACCAGCAAACTTCTAATGAGGCCCTATGACATATTACCAACTACTTTAGTTGGGTATTGAAACATGTGGGGCACAGTAACATTAAAAGTGGAGTATGTTTGCATAAAATGATAGGCCTCAGAAACAAAAAAAAATCAAGTTGAACCTAAGAAGCTCTCGGTCTGTGGCATCCACTCTGCATGGCCTATATAAAGAAACCTAATCTCCAACTGCACCTTGCAAAAAGCCGCACTTCATAGGAGATTTCCGATATTAAAAGAGGGATCCAAGATTCGCTTTTT
This sequence comes from Ambystoma mexicanum, assembly GCF_040938575.1. NCBI lineage: Eukaryota > Metazoa > Chordata > Amphibia > Caudata > Ambystomatidae > Ambystoma > Ambystoma mexicanum. Next base: position 1,499,894,479 of record NC_090932.1, on the reverse strand, counting down.
TAAATTTACCCCACTGTCTCTGCAATCGTTTTATTTTTTTAAAATTTTATTGGTCATTTGTATGGCACCTACGTACAAGTATTTCCAGGTGCCACACGACAAGATGGAGGTGAGGGGATAAATAAGGGAATAACAGCAAAAAAAAATTGTGACAATTCTACCGTGCAAGTGCTTGAGAAGGTGGTAAGTGCAGGGAGTGAGGGGGTAGAGGAAGAAGTGCAGGAGTGGGGCGCCCCCAGGGAAGTGCTGTGGGAGCCTAGAAGCCAAGTGCTAGGGGAAAAATGGGGGAAAGGGAGGAAGAGTGCGGTGGGCAGGGTGGACAAGATCGGCTGGTTTGGGAAAGGGAGCCTGAGGGCAAGCGCTGACAAAGGGTGCAGGGGGACTGGTGGGGTTTGTCTGCCCCCTGTATCACTCTGAAGGGACCAGTCCCCAGACATAGCGGCAGAGAGAGAATTAGCAAGGGAGGGGGAGAAGGAAGGAAGAGGAGAAAAGGAAAGTCTTGAGAAGTTTCCGGAACTTAAGAAGATCCGGCTGAACTCAGAGAGGTGAGGAAGACCATTCCAGAGGGAGGAGCCAGCCATATATAGGGATCTACCTCCCACTCTCTGCTTGGAGAAACGTATGACCTGCAGAGAGCTGGAGCCAGAGGACAGAAGGACTCTGGTCGGGAGGTATTTAGGGAGGGAGAGCTGGATATAAAGAGGTCCCAGGACCCAGAGGGCCTTGTGGATGATGCACATCTTGAATTTGATCCTTGCGTCACCGGGAGCCAGTCGAGAGATTTTAGGGCAGGAGAGATGCAGTCCCTGGACTTGAGGCCAAGATAAGTCTTGCAGTCTTATTCTGAGTGGAGGGGGCAAAGGGAGGAGAGAGGCAGACTGAGGAAGAGTCTGTTGCAGTAGTCAAGCCTGGAGATGTTGAGCTTCTGGGGGAAGGTGAGGAAAGGTAGAATGCCCGTCAGAAGATGGGAGTTGAAATGTGGACTTCTTGGCAAGGTCCATGATTTGTGGAGAGAAAAGGAAAGAGGAGAGGAGTCAAAGATGATCTGTGAGGGGATGGGACCCAAGGAGGGTGGCCAGAGAGCCGTGGGAAACAAGGAGCAGGCGTCCAATTGAGTAGGATCTCAGTCCTACTGGCATTTAGGCAGAGATCATTGGCAGAGCACCATGCCTGAATAGCAGTCAGGTATGAGGGAGGAGGAGGTAGGGGATGGAAGCTTGAAGGAGAGCTGCGTGTCGCCTGCATAACACTGGAAATGAGGTGTGAAAGTGGAGATCTCATAGGCCAGAGGGGCCAGGTAGATGTTGAAGAGCCATGGATATAGAATCGAGCCCTGGAGGACGGCACAGGTAGAGAGTGTGGCGGTGGAGAGAAAAGGAACCATTTGTACTGTTTGAAAGGAAGGAGGTAAGCCATGCCAGGGCCCTGTCCGTGATGCTTAGGGTATCATGGAAACGGTTTACGAGGATGGAGTGGTTCACAGTGTCAAAGGCAGAAGAGAGACCAAGGCAGATTAGAACAGAGGGAGAGTTGGAACCCAGGCTGGAGAGTAGGTCTTCACAGGTGTTCAGGAGAGCAGTTGCCGTACCTCTGGCAGCTTGAAAACCAGACTGTTGATCGTGGAGGCAGCCGGCCATTTCAGTGTGGAGGGTCAGTTGGGGGTTGACCACTTTCTCTGTGGGTTTGCCAAAGAAAGGTGTGATGGAGATAGGGCAATAGTTAGCCGGGCAAGAAGGGTCAGCAGTTGTTTAGGAGAGGGTGCACAAGAGAGTGCTTGAGGGGTTGGAGGGAAGGAGCCAGTGGCAAATGAATGGTTGCAGAGGTCAGCCAAGGCAAGGGCGAGGGAGGTGATGAGTTGTCCTTGATGGTTCTGGAGGAGCAGAGGAGCACCCGTTTAGAGGAGACTTTTATAGAGCGGACGACTCTACAGATATCATCTGGCGCAATGGGAAAGAAAGAAGAGAGTATGAGAGGTTGAGGAGGGGGGCAAGGAAGGCGAGAGAGGGGGTTAAGGGGTGGAGAGGTGGAGCAGAAGACTGAGTGGACAGGAGGTACAAAGTTTTGGAGGAGTAATGGGAAGACAGCACAGAACAGAAGGCCTAGGAAGGAGGAGGGGAAAGAGGCAACTGCAGCAGAATTGGCAGGTTCCTTGCAGATTTTAGAAAGTCCAGCTCTGTTGTTGGTGACGCCAGAGATACGGCCTTGTACATGAGCCCTCTTCTTGGAGCAGATGCAGAGGCGGCATTGCCTTTGAAGTAGGCGGCAGGCCAGTTTGTTAGAGGATGAACTAGATGCCAGCCACTTCCGCTCTGCAGCTTTGCACATGCATTTCAAAGTGGCCAACTCTGAGTCATACCAAGGGTTGCATTTGGAGGCAGGCTTCATGCGGATTCTCATGACAGGGGCAAGGATCTCCAGGGTGTCGGACAGAGAGGTGGAGGTCAGCAAGAAGAGAGTCAGATGAAGAGTCCAATGGGGGGGGAGGCAAATGCAACGACTGACACACGCTTTTGTCCCTATTGGTTTCAGGTGTAGATCATTTGGGTTTGGGACTGGTGGTCCTAGGCAGTTCTCTCCCTGCTTGCCACACTCTGTCCTTGGGTAATTTTCTTGGGCTTTTGCAAGGGGCTACCCCTGGTTCCTAGCAGGCACCCTTGTGGTTTGTCATACTTTAGCTATGCTGTCTGCAGCTGTAGAGAAAGCTTCCTTGCAGGTCATCCGCTCCATTGTATCTTCACACTGACAGGGCACGGGGAGGTCCACTGCATGAGCAGTGACTGCTGTGCACCACTGTCACTGTTGCCCCTGATGGCAATCTTCTTGTGTAAGGTACTGTCTATGTGTACAGCAGCTCCTGAATGCAGACCTTCACTCCCTCTTTCTGGCAAGTCTGTAGCAGTGTCATGAGCCCAATCTATAGTCTATAGTCTATAGACGCATGAACCTAGATGCTTGAGGAACAAAATGCTGCGCACAGAAGCATGATGTGCTGTGCATTGGGCTTCGTGGTTCATGGCCTGAAGACCGCGAATAGAGGCAGCGAGAGCCTGCAGGAGGAGGCAGGGGATGGGGACGGAGGGGGCCGTGTGACAAAAGGCTGACCTTGCGGCATTCGAACATAGATCCAGATGAACCAAGTACACAACGTTTATCCTCATTGAGACGGTTAATAATGGGGTCTTGGATTGGTAGGAAGCAATATGATCAGTCATCCAACCTACAACCCTGTGATTCTTTAAAGGAGCAGTGTCCCATTTTAGCCTCATGTGGTGATCCCCTCACTCTCCTTGGTGGCATGGTAGAAGCAGAGAGGTATCCTCCCCACGCCACATGTTCTGTTGCAGCACCTGGCAAAATGAAAGTAGACCCTTGCTCTGTGAATTTTCTTTGAGAATGCCACCCCAGTGAAGTATGATACCAAGTGTTTACGAATTTCTTTTTTCATACTGGCTAGAAGGTGGACGGCTGTTGGGGTGAGGGTGACTTGGTGAAATACTGACTAGAATGTGGATGGCTGTTGGGGTAAGGATGACTTGGTGAATACTGGCTAGAAGGTGAGGATGACTTGGTGAATACTGGCTAGAAGGTGGACGGCTGCTGGAGTGAGGGGGAACTTGATGAAATACTGGCTATAAAGTGGACGGCTGTTGGAGTGAGGGGGAAATTGGTGAAATACTGGCTAGAAAGTGGATGCTGTCGGAGTTAGGGGGAACTTGGTGAAATACTGGCTAGAAGGTGGACGGCTGTTGGGGTGAGGGGAACTTGGTGAACTAGAACATGGCAATACCTGTTCCCCACCGTTGACACGCCCAGTGAGATGCACTTATCTATCCAGATACGTGAGAATGTCTATAAAAGAGGGGTGCTTTTTGTTTCGCTGATGGTATCTGACGAGCCAAAAGAATTGTTATAATACCACTGGGTCTCTAGATGTTAAAAGTAAATGAGCCATCTCAAGGATTGTCTGTTGGTAGGTCAGGGGAACTAATAGCTCATACCACGTTTTCCCAAACCCCTTGAATTATTCTCACCCTATAATGTAACTCTGGTTCATTTAAAAATAATGTTCCTTGTTTTTCCTTGATTTCTGGAATCTCTTGTTCAAAGGATCTTGGAAGGCCAGGTTTTTCGTTGGGTGACACCACATTTTTAAACACCATCCATCAGGAAGCCTGGGAAGGTTGGCAACACCTCTTTGGGGTGAGTGGAGCCAAAGCCTTTGTGACCCCTCCTCGTGGGTGTCAAATCCCGTACTTCTTGTGCATCAGGGATTAATATAAATTTGCAAATTGTCTGGCCAATTGTGTCTCCTATCTGCAAGGGAGAAGGATCAGGTTTCTCGGACCCTTTCAAGGATCTGAGCTTTAGTCCCCAGCAGTGACAGCTGGAGATTGTTTAACTAAAAGGACATAAAAAGTATCTCTCTAATATGCACAAGCAACCGAGCATAGCGAGGTAGCCTGAACCAAACAATGGGGCTTCGGGGGCTTTTCCCCTCTAGTATTATGTTAAATATTTGCTAAAAATAGTGCATTTTACAGCACCTTGTGAAATATTGGGTCACACAGTTTGCAATCAATTTTGTATAGTAGCACATGAAAAAACCCAATAGATGCGAGTCGCAAACAGTACACAGGGCCATTTTATAATTTATTTTCATGATGCCTTTGCCCACAACATGTCAGTATATAAAACATGCTCAAGGCTGGCTGAATCCATACATGCTGCACCAATATATAGTAGTATTACCACATAAGGAATCTAAGCCAGTAAATGCCATGATTGCGCTCTGAAACACTTGTGTATCAGCGCGATACAAATATCATATCATGCCACAGAAAGAAAGTAGATCCAGACAGGATGTGCCATGTTAGACAGTGTACCAAGTAATCACACCTATGTTTGCTTTTACACATGATCCAAAGTACAAAAATGTCATGACACAAAGAATATATGGCTAGACTCGAGAATTCAGTGTAAGCCATTCCAGCCATGTATTAACATTCAACATGTATGCTTTACCATTGATGTCAAGTAAAAAGTAACAAATGCCATCCCATAGTAAGAAGGTAAATGCACACTGACTCCACAGCTCAAGCTAGCCACATAATAACACTTATCATCATATTTGCTTAACCCGTGATGCCAAGTAGAAAATTGTCATGCCAAATTAAGAAAGTAAATGCAGACTGGCACTACTAATATAAGCCAGTCTAGCCACATAATAGACATGTTTGCTTTTCTCTTCATTCCAAGTAAACACATGCTTCATGCTACATTAAGAAGTTATATGCAGTCAGACACTCGTACTGCCGCTCTGCATATACTTTCTTAATGTGGCATGTCATTTTAGCGTTATCTTTAATGCAAAAAGAAGGCCATGACCCCAGCATACCCCACCCCTAAATGTAGGGGTTGGGGCTGACACTGACACATACGGACACCAACACTTTCTCCCGCTCCTTCACACATCATTCATCTAACTCATTGCATGTATGCATTCATCATATTAAAAATAACACTTAACTTACATTCATGCACCCTCAACACATGTCTTTGCCTCCACAGGGGTGACATGATGCCCGCCCCCCTTCCTCTACGCAACGTAAAACACGCTGACTGACAGAAGAGGATTCCTCGCCTTTCAGTCAGCGTGTCTACCCTGCTAGTGCAATAATAAGAGGCGATAGGGCCATTCTTCTGCTCCCCGCCGCCACCACCGCTGTGCAGTACGTTTTATAAACCAACACAAAATGCGTAGCAGGCGATGCATCCCTGCTCAGAGGCAGGCAGCACACTCCCCCATGCGAGTAAAGCACACAGGGACTGTACTGCCTGCCACTCGGGGAGGGGGTGGTGCCCCCAACCCATAATGGGAGGCCACTAGTGGTCCCCAGCAGTTTGCTCCATGCTCGAGTCTTGACAGGGGCTGGACTGAAAGGCTCGCTTTCTCTCACCCCATCAACCACCTTGAGGATCTTCTCTCTGGCTTCTCACTCTGCCTGCATCCTTCTTTCTCCTGTTATTCTGTTTCCTCAATCCAAACTGCACCAACAATGCCTGGGATTGGTTGGACCATTTCCATTCCAACTCCCGGGGCACATGCCAGGTGTCCATGGCTCCACCTCCCTACCATGCGTTTCCCCTCTTCTGTTCATTATTCCCATGTGCTGTGGCTGCCCCCGGCTAGGCTCCAGGCGCTTTGGTGAGCCTTTGTGCTCCAGCATGAGTGGGTGTGTGGGCTGCCTGCCAAATCCAATATATGAACGGTGCTGTGGTGTCGCCACTCTTGCCTGCTATTAGAGGACGAGTCCTCTGTCTACTTCTGTTCTTTGGTGGGCTGCGACCCACGTGTGTTAAGGGGCGGGGTTACCACCCAAGGGCAGTTCGAGTCTGACTGTGATGCAGTAAAGACGTGTTGCACCCCAGCTCCGTGTCGGCCTAATCATTGTGTGAATGATTGAGTGATCGATGACTTAGCGTGAGGCGGTCTACATGGAAGAATATCACATTGGCGACGAGGCGGACACGAGGTCCCACCGTGCCTGCCATCATCAGGTCCACCGCGCTCGTGGTGTACTGCCTGACACCACTGGAAGCGCAGGACCGCACCTGTCGGGGAAGTCTGATTCAGTGGGTTGGAGCGTGAAGACTCCCCACCGTCGGGACAAGCCCCCCTGCGTGAGCATCTCCCGAGCTCCGGCGCACACACTTCCTGCGGGTGGAGCAACTGCGACGGCTCCCCTCGTGGCGGATCATCCGGGTGGTGGAGAACGGATTTTCTCCCGCCAACGGCAACGACAGCGAGGCCTGCTGCGCACGCTGAAACACTGGCAGGTAGAGCAGTAACTCCCTGCTCACGCATTCCGGGCGGTGGAGGAGCACTGGCTTCCCGCCGACGGCAACGAGCAAAGACGAGTGGTGGAGGCGCGAACCTCCCGCTCCAACGAGAGCACATTAAGGGGTAAGCAGAAGCGCTCCCTTTTCTCTTTTCTATTTTCTTCACCTCCACAAGGCCCAATAGCGCACACAACAACACCACGGCTGCAGATCAGGGCCCCTAGCAAGACACTAGGCCTCACAAGCCTGCCATCAGGTGGCACAGCGCTCCCCCTTCCCCCGGTTGGCGCGCAAAATCGCAACGCACAAGGCGGGAAAGCGCCTGCAAGCTACCTGCAAACTATAGCAGCGCCCTCTTGTGGCGCCAAGGCCCCACCGCACTAGATCAAAGAAACTTCCATCCAGCACATTCATAGGAAAACTCAAGTGCAACGTCACTTCATGAGCGGCTCAGAAGGAGAATCATTAACAGTTCCTGTGACTCCAGCCAGAACAGAACACCGGAAAATGACAGACAGCCTACTAACACAGCTGCCAGCAAATTTCGACCTCACTGACACCGGCACCCTCGGATCAAGGTGGAAGAGGTGGCTGAGGGACTTTGAAGTGTGTTTAAAAGTGGCAGGTACATTGGAGGATGAACAGAAGCTCAACCTGTTAAACCATGCCGTGGGACCGAACGTGCGAGACATCCTTGAGGAAATACCGGAAGGCCACATAGACACATACACTAAGCTGAAGACAACGCTCACAGAATACTTCACACCCCACACAAATGTGGACTATGAACGACACATATTCCACACTACCAAACAGAACAAAGGTGAAACCATAGATGCATTCGTCATGAGACTTCGAGCAAAAATGAAACACTGTGATTTCAACAACTACTCCAACGAGGAGGCTCTCAGATCACAAATAATAGTGTGGTGCGAAAGCGCCGACTTCCGCAAACAACTGCTGCAACAGCCGCGCAGCCTAGAAGAAATCCTACGCCTGGCGCGATCTGATGCTGCTCTCGCCGCACAAGTCGAAGGCCTAGACGACATAAAGATCACCCACGGAAAACATGAGAGCATCAACAAGCTAGAGGGGACAGCAAGAAACAGTGACCTTTTCTGTTACCGGTGTGGACACGAATACCCCCACAAAGGAACGTGTCCTGCAATGGGTCAGAACTGCTCCGCGTGCGGCGGGGAAAACCATTACAAGGCCGTGTGTTTTATATTCCGCAGCAAAATGAGAGGAGCGGGAAGAAGCAACAAACCCATAACAGAACCGGAACAAAACCAGCCGACACCCCACTACCATCGGGGAGCATACCAGCCCCACGAACAAGGGCGCCACAAACACCATGACGAACAGCCAGAAAGAAGGCAAGACAGAAGAGACTGGAGGGAGAGCAAGACCCTACCATCAAAAACCAGGAGAAGACCCCGAAGATATGTACGGTGCCTCATTGAGCAGTCACAGTCTGACAGCGTGTCAAGCGCATCATCAGACAAGAGGGCCCATCGACTAGAAAGACAATCTGAAACGCCGTGGAAAAAGGGATATCTATACGCACTAGGAAATAGTACGGCAAAAGAACATAGCCCAATACTCTGAATACAGGTGAACCAGACGGCGGCTGAATTTCTAATTGACACAGGGGCGACCGTGAATGTAATCAGTGAGAAAGTCTATGAAAGCATACCAAACGCTCCTCGCCTGCAACCAGCTTGAACACTTATTTATCCATATGGTCCAAAGACCCCCTTGGCATGCAAAGGATTCTTCATAGCATCGTGTCGATGTAAAGAGCACAAGAAAGATATCCCCATGCACGTCCTGGAAGCGGCCACTGAGAGCGGATGCATACTAAGCTATCAAGCAGCCATAGAGATGGGACTCATCCACATATTATATCGCCTCATGGTACACAAATACCTAGACCCCACAGCAAGCATAGACCAAGTCTTTCCATCATTATTCAAGGGTCTTGGCAAATTAAAGGACAGACAGATCGAGCTCCACATCGACACCAGTGTCCCACCCGTAGCCCAACATTACCAGGGAATCCCCATCAACATTCAAAAACAAGTTGAAAACGAACTGACCAAATTGCTGGAGGCAGACATCATTGAGCCAGCGGAAGGCCCCACCCCATGGGTCTCTCCCATCGTGCCGGTGCCAAAGAGAGACTCCCAAGACATCAGAATATGCATGGACATGAGGAGACCAAATGAGGCCATTCTAAGAGAACGCCACCAAGCCCCTCGAATAACAGACATGGTGCATCTCTTGAATGGGGCGACCGTGTTCTCAAAACTGGACCTAAACAAAGGATATCACCAGCTGGAGCTCTGCAAGAGCTCTCGCTATATAATGACGTTCGCTACCCACCTGGGACTTTTCCGCTACAAGCGACTAAGCTTTGGAGTGTCGTCCGCAGCTGAAATCTTTCAAGCAGAGATTCACAATGTCATCAAGTACGTGCCAAACTGTTTGAACTACAGTGACGACATCTTGGTCTTCGCCCAAAATCAAGAGCAACACGATGACACGCTAATGAGAGTGTGCATGGCCTTGGAAGACGCACGGCTCAAATTAAACAAGGAGAAATGTGAATTTCGCAAGAAAACACTCCGTTTATTTGGGCACATATTTCCGGAGAAGGGCATGACACCAGATCCAGAAAAAGTCAGTGCACTCCGAGAAGCCAAGCCGCCCACCACCACCACCTCAGACCTCAGGTCATTCTTGGGACTTGTAAGTTACTGCACCAGATATATAAGAGATTTCACCTCCATCAGCGAACCTCTCCGAGCACTCACCAAGCTCAACACAGAATTCGTCTGGTCATCTCAATGCCAAGAAGCGTTTCAAATCATCAAGGACCGCATCTCCGATGCCCGGAATATGGCATACTTCGACCCCAAGAAGACCACAGAACTCATCGTAGACGCCAGTCCAGTTGGCCTAGGCGCCATTCTAACACAACTGGACGACAGAGAGGAAAGCGGAAAGCATATAATATCCTATGCCAGTCGAAGCCTCTCCAAAACCGAGCAAGCCTACTCTCAGGCAGAAAAGGAAGGTCTGGCTGTGGTCTTGGCCTGCAAACACTTCCATTTGTTCCTGTATGGTAAGCCTTTTGTAGTTGTAACGGACCACCAGGTCCACATCTTCATATATGGCAACCTTCAGGCAAAAATGCCACCCAGGACAGCTCGATGGGCACTTCGATTACAAGACAATCAATTTACCATCACACACAGGCCAGGGAAAGAGCAGAACCCGGAAGATTTTCTCTCGAGACACCCAAAGGACACATGCGGTCCAGAGCACTCCATAGCCGACCAATACATAAGATATGTCATCCACAGCAACACGCCACAAGGACTTGACATGGATCACATAACGCGTGAGTCCAACTCTGACCAAGGGATACAAGTAATTCTACGATGCCTAGAAACAGGGCGATGGAAACATGCCAAACAGATTCGAGAGACAATGAATGAGGACATGAAACATGACATCACCTGCCTTCTAGCCGTGAAGGAGGAACTCGCAAAATCAGACAGAGGGCTGCTGCTAAAGGGCACCAAACTCGTAATTCCACGCAGCCTGCGGCAGAAGGTACTAGAACTTGCCCATGAAGGACACCGAGGGATCGTATCTACCAAAAGAATGCTAAGGCAGAAACTATGGTTTCCGCAACTAGACACCTCCGTGGAAGAACTACTGCAAGACTGCCCTACCTGTGCGCTTGTAAAGCCACACACATCCCCTGAACCCCTGAACATGACCGCACTGCCTGAAGGAACATGGGAAGAAATAGCTGTCGACCATTTTGGGCCCATGGAAGGGGGGGAATACATTCTGGTGGTAGTGGACGAATATTCAAGATACCCCGACCTACAGATAGTCCCGTCCACATCAGCACATCACACCATACCCGCCCTAGATCGGATGTTCGCTACCTACGGAGTACCCAAGCTAGTAAAGTCAGACAATGGACCTCCATTCACGGGGCAAGACTTCCAAAGATTTGCAGAATAAATGGGTTTTCGGCACCGAAAAGTGACGCCCCTGCGGCCACAAGCAAATGGCACAGTAGAAAGATTTATGAGCAACATTAAGCGCACAACACAAATTGCACGCATCACTGGAGAGCCAGTCGAGAAACTGCTATACCAACAAATGCGAGACTACAACAGGAACACGCCACACAGCACCACTGGGAAGACACCATCGGAAGTGATGTTTGAGCGAACGATTAGGACACGATTACCACATGTGGCAGTTGATGATGATAAATATGACAAGGACACAGAAATGAGAAAGAAAGACGAACACATGAAGGAGCACATGAAACGGAACGCGGACACCACCCGACGAGCCAAAGTGAATGACTTAGCACCAGGAGACCTGGTGGTGGTCCGCCAACCTCAGCATCGGAAAAGCATAGCACCGTTCAGCGAGGAACCACTCATCATCGCGGAGGGAGACCGCAGGTCCATAACGAGAAACTCGTCACACTTTAGACGGATGCCGGGAGTCCCAGTCGTGGGCGACAACAACTCGAGTGACGATTTCACGCCATGGGATGCTCCCTATGAAGGAGACAGAGAAGACTCTGAAGGAGACATAGCACCAGAGACCTGGCCAGATCCGCCGGTCCGAGCAGAGTGTCGACCAACGAAAACGAGAAAGAAACCCCATCGCCTCATTGAAGAAATTAACTGAGGGTGGGACATAAAGTTTAGTGACGGGAGGGTGTGGTGTCGCCACTCTTGCCTGCTATTAGAGGCCGAGTCCTCTGTCTACTTCTGTTCTTTGGTGGGCTGCAACCCACGTGTGATAAGGGGCGGGGTAACCGCCCAAGGGCAGTTCGAGTCTGACTATGATGCAGTAAAGACGTGTTGCACCCCAGCTCCGTGTCGGCCTAATCATTGTGTGAATGATTGAGTGATCGATGACTTAGCGTGAGGCGGTCCACGTGGAAGAATATCACAGGTGCAAACACAAGCTTGCGGGCTGCTCACGAGATCGGGTACTCAAAGTTAGTGTTGAGTGTGTTATAGAGGCTGCAGTCCCTGAACGACGGCCACATTTTCTCACAGTCTGATTCTGTAACCTGTCCTGAGGTTCCTCTGCACACAAGGTTGAGGATGAGCTCATACACGCTTCAGGGATTGGTTCGTGTAGCAGGTGGCTGCCCGTGGCTCCCAGAGACTCCTAGTGCACCCCAATCTGCCTCTCAAAGGTGAATCATGAGCTCTGGGGGATCTACCCCATGCAAGCTTCAGGGATTGGTTCGTGTAGCAGGTGGCTGCACGTGGCTCCCAGAGAGTCCCAGTCCACCCCAACCTGCCTCTCAAAGGTGAATCATGCATGACATGCACACTTGCATAATGCAAACTGGGAATCTGTCGAATTGTCATGAGGTACTTTGATAAATAGACATAATGGAAACGTGCAATTATGAGCCGATTGGGTTTGCTGGCCATTGACAACGATGAGCTAACTAGGCATGGTATACACCGTAATGGTGTGCTAGCCAAGTCCATACACATAGACATTTAAAAAATGAAACAGCTGAACATTTAGGGGCAATTACAGCATTGTGGCATTGCCTCCGATTAAATGTATTCCATTAGGTGTACTCGGCACATATGCGCTTTGTTACTTGTGTGCACATTAGCAGAATTGTGTTAAATGTACAGTTCTCACGACCTGCCATGGTACCAAGCCCTGTTGGGGACTGTTAAGATTGAAACACTTCTAATGTTCTCTTCTTCCATCAGTCCCTGCCCTGGCCTGTGCCCAATATTCAAATGGCTCCTACGATTTAAAAAAAAAGTTCTACATGCTAAAGATGAAGACTAAAAGTTAAGTTCTATTATGTGGGAGCAAAAGTAATAGAACACCTTGGCATCCTAAAGATTCGCCGCCCAATTTAGTGGAACACGATTTTGGAACCAAATCACAAAGAAACAAGCCCCTAAAAGTAGTGTGGAGTATTCTCTTTTTCCAATGCCCCATTCTGGGAAAAGTGTGGGTCACCTTATTCTGAAAAATACCCTGCTCATTTCTCCTAGTTGTGCAAGCCAAAATAATGTGCTAGTCAGCCCCTTTGATACACAAGCACCCCTCCACCCCCACTGATGCAGTATGAGCACGTATTGTCCCTTTCTTGCAACAGTTTCCTGGAACTCTTCCCCTGTTAGGGTCCTTGCCCCTTCTGTGGTCACGACCAGCAACATGTCCCAGATTCACAAGACCCTCCTACACCAGGCCCAACTATTTCATTTTTCTCGGGCACCATGCTCCCCTTGAATCTTTCTGTAGGAATCTCATGACTAGGTCCCAGCCCACCACAAATCCCTGATGATTCCCCTGTATTGAGTACAGGGGGATTACCCATTCCCTGGAAGCCACCTGACATATTTTGCTTATCCATTCGTGCTCCTTCGGTGGGTCCCTCGCCTTCCATTTTTGGGCGATTACCTGTGCCCCTGAAAGCATTCGTATTACATAGACTTTCCTCTGCGCTTTGGAGGGAAGCTCCTCGGTTATTCCTCCAAGGCCCAACATAGCCTCGCCTCGGTTACCGGTCATCTCTTCAACTGCGACTGTTATCTTGGGCCAGTACGCTTAGATTTGGGGTCATTCCCAACACACACGTCTCCACTCCCTTCTTCCCCACAGCCCCTCCAGCATTCTCTTCTCACTAGCCGGCCCCCACTAATGCTTCCCCGTCTCCCACAACCCATGTGTGAATGCTTGCAGGGAAACGTACCTTGACACACCTTAAATCGCCTGTCATGGATAAAAGTTAGAAAAAAAAATGCTATTCTTTTCCTTTCAAAATGCTAGAAATGGAACAGGCGCATTGCTGTTTTAAGCTTCTGCTCTCCGAGAGGAAAACAAATGAACAGGAGGGTCTTGCATACTCCCCTTTGTCTGTTCCAAACAGCTGGGGGGAATGCATGGCAAAACCGCGCCTTTTCCTGCACAACCTAAACCTATGTGTGGACGTGGGAAGCTCCTTAAAATGGGCGGTTCTGATGCAAATGGTGTTCAAGAGTGAATCAGACCGCGTGCATCTGGAACCCACACAATTCTGGTGCCCTTTGCAAATAGGGAACTTTTTATGTTTTAAATCATAGCACACTTGCTCTTTACATTGAGAAAAAGCTAAACAATTTCAATTGTATTAGTATTCTGCTTGTACTGTGCATATACTTTGGATGAGTCTCTTGTAAGACATTTATAAAAAAAATCTAAACTGTGCACAAGCGCTCACAAATTACGCTCAATTGTTTAAAGGAATAAAAAAGGTAACCGAGAGGTCTCAATAATGGGTATATCGACACAAACCAACACCTATAGGGAAAGGCAAATGTTCACACGCTATTCAAACTACATCCCCTAACTCTGTATTGGGATTGGTCGCTTACACATGCACACTGTAGGACACAATGCTTTTGTTTTTTAATCCCAGGTGGCAACACCACAGTATATAGTTACGTTGCCATAGTGATACCGTGCCTACAGAACACATCGCTGAAAGTGGGTTTCAATAGACAGGAACTGCCCATTGTTAATGGGCAAGAAGTGACATTAGAGACACCCATTCCTCGTGAATGAATAGACTTGAACAGTGCAGTTCTGCAAACTGGATCAGCGAAGGCAGGGGGCTTCTTGGCCTGTAGAGGCCGTCAGAGGTCCGGAAGCAGCAGTGGCCAGTCTCTGGATGCAGATGTTTGCAGGGTGAGTCTATTCCAAACAAGTGCAGATGTGTTTCCGGGCAGTGTGCAGCCTAATATTTACCCAATGGCTACCACGGATTCTCAACACTCACCCTTCAGAGGTATTCAGAGTGTACAAGAGTACACAGAGTAAAGAAGTATTCAGAGTACACAGAGTAAATAATTTTAAAACATAACAATGGCTCAGTCTTTTTACACGTAAATTACATTATACATGATTGTATAAAATAAATGTACGGAAACATAGAACACATGGTTACTAAACATGCGCATGTTTAAAAACTGGAACATTTGAAAGGTATAGCCTTCATCTCGTTTCCCACAGCTCTAAAAGGACACGTCAGACTGACTCAAATCCCAAGGAATAACAAGTGGCAGCACAACCTCAACAAAGTGCATTCATTGGGCCACCTAATAATCATACACAAAGGTGTGCCCGCATGCTCTGTCACCAAGGAGCACGAGTCCTAGGCGTGCTATCCTCAAGCACACTTACAAACTACACTTCACAAGTGGAATCTCAGTTGTAGACGCCTTTGCCAACATCTTTGGACCAGTGACAGAAGCCTTGTGGGTGTCTGCCGGCGGCTTTCACAAACGTTGACACAGAGGTCCAGATTCTGAGCTAAGGAGAAGAGTAGTGTGGAAAGGATACGTGCTCCTGTCCACTCTCCACCTCACCGTTCTGAGGAGAGAGGAAGGATTGCAGGGGATCGATCTTTCCTGCTTTCCAGCAGCAAAAGCTGCTAACATTTCTGTTGTGGAGGCAGCAAGTGGACAAGTCTCCTCCCGGATTTCTGAAAGGTCTGCCACTTTTCTGATTTGCGAAAGTGTCCTTGCACATTCAGTAAATCAGAAAAGTAGTGCTACCTTCTGGGAAATGCTTTGATAATAAAAGATGCACACACTGCGGCTTCGATGGGCAGCCACCCCATTCTTAGTTCAACCAAATATGGTGCATTTTAGAAAAGTGTTCTTCCTACATGGAACAACACTTTTCTATTCTTGCATGCACCTCAGAATTGGGCCCTCAGTCGCATAGCTTTGCTTTATAGCAATTGTCACCTTTTTAACTAACTGCTTCTACAATTGAAAATGTTTCTGCTGCTAGAGATCACAGGAATTGATCTCATTCTTAAGTCAGGGCCTGCAAAGATAAGTTCCTGCTCTTCATTCGACATTCAACTGATCCCTTTGAAATCTTCCAACTCTACATCCAGCGCAGTTTCCAGCCCCAGCCTGCGGTCCCTGGGCTTTCTCCTCTGACTTCATCCATTTCCCCAGCCAAGTGGTTTACAATGACACAGCCCCACCCCAGGGATCTTACTGATTGTGTACATTTCTGGAGCAATACTCATTTGTAAAGTGAAGTAGATGGCAGCAGGAGCCTATCACAGTCATCCTCTCCAGCTGTACGTCTGATCCACAAACCCATTCATCAGACAAGGCACTATTCATTACAGCCACAGAGGATCAAGGGTTTGGCTACATTCAAAGCTAGCCACTGATTGCAACATACAGATTATAATTGGCTTGAGACATATAGACATACTTGGTATCAACCTTTAAAATGTAAACTTTTAATTAAAACGACTTAATTTCAAACCAAGTATCCGACAAACTAAGGCAAATGCGATATGGGGTACTATTCACTTTTCTAAAATATGTATTGCACTAGTGGAAACGCACCAAGACATACACACAATGATTTACAATCCGTGCGGTAGGATGATGATGTTTCACGTTCGTTTCTTTAAGATAGCACAGGGTCAACGTGCTGGTCTTGGAAGCAAGACCACGCAGAGCAACATAGGTTCAAATCTCGGATTCGCAATTAGAAACCAAACTCAGGTATTAGGTGCGTAATAAAATAATTTAATTATATTAATTCTGAATGCAGACTCTATACTTCTGTACCATTGTTTTATAGTAGTTCAAACCAGTGTGATGGAAACTTGTTTTATTTTTTTAGAACTGTACCTTAGAGCTTTTTGTTTTTACATTTATAGAATTATAAAAGCATCTCAGATACACAAAACGTACAAAGTGGTATTTCCAAAGCGCTACACCCTTATCTTACACATCTATTGCTCAAAATAGTAAACCATCTAAATACTACAATGATCATAAAACACTCATTATATAGGCGATGTCCATTTTTCTGTTTAATGGATAGGCAACGCATGTTTCGACATGAGCCAACAAGGTCTTCCTCAGGGCTGATCGTTACCAGTAACATAAATTAAATATATTTACATGGAGGAATAGCAATCGCCTTCAAGTCTCACTTCTACGCCTCAATCATCGGCAACCAGCCATCCATTCCTTCCTGCGAATCACTCCTCGTAAAACTATCCCTCCCCCTTTGTTCTCCCACAGCCTCCTAATCATCTACAGACCCCCTGGCTATGATAGACAATTCTCAAGCAACCTCTGTGACTCTATTGCCACCCTCCAACTAAACCATCCCACCCTCACCCTTCTAGGAGACTTCAACATATGGCTTGACATCACCACCAACCCTATGACCCACTCTCTGGTTGACAGCCTAGACACAATTAACCTCCATACCCACATAAATGGGCCGTCTCACTATAAAGGACACACACTTGATGCCATCTTCAGCTCCCACAACCTAATACATCTAAACCCCCCCTCCACCCCTATCATCTGGTCCGATCACTTCATTGTTTCTTTCACCATTCGCTCACCCAACCCACTCCCATTACCCGAACCAGAACCTCAGAATCTACACAAATGCTGGAAGAAACTAAAAATCCTTCCCGACCTAGCCGATGCACTCCTTCAGTCTACTCCCCCTACCTGCCTAATCAACGAACCCCTAACCTCTGACGCCTTTGACTCATGGCTCAACACCTCACTAATCCTGTTCACCCCCTCTTGCAAACCATCAGCTCGCCATGGCCTTTTTCCTAGATGGTTCACACCAGAACTGAAGACCACTAAACAGCTATATAAATCCCTAGAACGCAAATGGCGGAAAGACAAAACAGCCCTGAGCAGATCCACCATCGCCTCTACAAGGCCGAAATCCAGAAATCTAAAAAAGCCCATTACAAATCCCAAATCCTAAACTGTAAAAACCCCAGCAAAGAACTTCACAAAATCATCGCTGAATTCACCAAACCATCATGTACCACCACCCTTCCCAACCCCTCACAATCACTATGCGACTCACTCTCTCTACACCTTTACACCACAGCTCTCGAAAAGAACAAACTCTCTAACCAACAAACTAGCTCTCTTACACCCACCATGCAATCCACCCACCCTACCTGCCATCCCACCGCCTGCGACCACTACCCAACCGACTTTCGACTCCTTCACTCCAATATCATCTGACCAATTTCTCAAACCTCTCTCTGCCCGCAAACCATCTGGCTCCCCGCTCGACCCCTGCCCAGCCATAACCCTCAAAGAAATGTTCGCATCTACCTGCACAGGAGAACACGCAAGAACCATCATAAATGACTCCCTCTCCTCTGGAATTTTTCCAGACACGTTCATAACTGCTCATGTCAAGCCTCTTCTAAAAAAAAAAACTTTCCTAGACCCTCTCGAGCCCAAAAACTACTGCCCCCATCTCAAACACCAGGTTCCTTGCCATACTCATTGACCAAACCGCCTACTCCCAACTAAATGCCTTTGTCGAAGCCAACAATCTCCTAGACCCCGCTCAATCAGGTTTCAGAGCCTGACACGGAACCAAAACCACCCTAACCTCAATCTGGGATGACCTTAAAAACACTGCCGATTCTGCGGGATGCTCCGCACTAATCCTTCTTGACCTATCCCCCGCCTTCGACGCAATCAACCACTCAATTCTCCTTGACCGCCTCCACTTCCTGGGAATCTGTGGAAACACTCTCAAATGGATAGCATCCTTCCTCAACAACAGGAACCAAATAACCCTAGTCTCCACCGACCCGTCATCACTGGAGTTCCACAAGGAGCATGCCTATCAGCACTCCTGTTTAACCTCTATATGTCCACCCTCCCACAAATAATCTGCTCGCGCAATATCCTGTGCTATAACTACGCCGATGACACGCAATTAATCCTAAAACTCCTGAATTCAAAACCCAACTGCCAACCCGACCTCGCTTCCTGCCTCAGGAATACATCACAAACCACCTCTTGCTAAACCCCACCAAAACTGAAAACATGGTATGTGGCAACACCGAACTTCTTCCGCAGCCGCTACCCTGGCCATCTGCCATGGGCAATTCCCCGGCTCCCTCAAATTCAGTAATAAACCTTGGATGCACCCTAGACTCAGACCTAACCCTCTCGCTCCAAGTCAACAACGTCTCCAAGTCCTGCCACTACCACCTTAAAACTCTTAGGTGCATTTTTCCATACCTCTCCTTTCCCAACAGACTCTCTGTGGTCCAATCAATTGTTATGTCAAGACTGGGCTATGCTAACCCCCTCTACCTCGGAGCCCACGCGTACCAACTGACTAAACTACAAAGAGCACAAAAAGCTGCAGCCAAACTGCTACTAGCACTTGACTCAAGAGATCACATCTCCCCAGCCCTCAAAACTCTGCACTGGCTTCCGGTTGCCCGAAGGGTGACCTTCAAAACCTTATGCATCTCTCACCGAACAATGCATAAAACCGGACCTCAATATCTTCAAGACAAACTAAAACCTTACCATCCTCCACGCACTCTAAGATCAAGCTCTGCCAGTCTCCTAGTTATACCAAAAACCAACTCAGTCAGGTTAGGTGGATCATCATTCTCAGCCCTGGCCCCCACTCTGTGGAACACACTTCCACCCCACATCCGACTCACCGAGGACCTCATGTCTTTCCGCAAATTACTGAAAACATGGCTCTTCCCCTAAAATCGACTCTTAACTCAAACTGGATAACAGTAATCAATGACCTTAGCCGAAAGCTGCTTTATCATAAATAACAATCCAGCATCATGATCCGAGCGAGAAATCGAAAACTAATAACCGCCAATGTAAATTATAACGGATAAACTGAATAGAACGAGTGAAGTGGATGAAATTAGTGAAGTGGATGAAAGGAATAAACTAGATGAAAGCAGTGAAGTGGATGAAATTAAGGAAATGGATGAAATCAATGAAATGGAAGAGAGGAACGAAGTGGACGAGAGGAATAAAGTGGATGAGGGGATGGAAAGGATGAGTACATGATACGGATGGTGTGCACGGAATAGATAGAGTGCATGGAACGGATAGATGGCATGGAATGACAGAGTGCATGGAATGAACAGAACGAATGGAATAGATGAATCAAGTGCATGACATGGATGGAGTGCATGACATGGATGGAGTCCATGGGACGGATGGAGTGCATGGGGCGGATGGAGTGCATGGGGAGGATGGAGTGCATGGGGCGGATGGCGTGGGTAGAACGGATGAAGTGGGTGGGATGGGTGAATTAGGTGGAACGGATAAACAGTATGGATCGGATGAAGAGTGTGGAGCGGATGAAGAGTGTGGAAAGGAGGACGTGTGTGGAAAGGATGACGTGCGTGGAAAGGATGACGTGCGTGGAAAGGATGAAGAGCGTGGAAAGGATGAAGTGTGCAGAGCGGATGATGTGGGTGGAATGGAAGAAGTGGGTGTAACGGATGGAATGCATGGATCGGACAAAGTGCATGGATCAAAAGGAATGCACGGAACTGATTGAACAGATGGAGTGCATAGAACTGAAGGAATACATGCAACGGATGGAATGCTTAGAACAGTTAGGGGGCATAGAATGGACATTGTACAAGAATGGTTGGAGTGCATGGAACAGCTGGAGTACATGGAACGTTTGGAGTGCATGGAACGGTTGGAGTGCATGGAACAGTTGATGAGCATGGAACGGTTAGAGTGCATGGAATGGTTGGAATGCATGGAATGCATGGAGCATGAAGGCGCTCGATCTCAGCACCTACTGAAAACCACCATATCACATCACCACGCTTAGTCTCTTCTATGCACCACCACTCAACTAGAACACAGCGATAATATAACACATTCGGTATAGCTGTTCCCATACCAACACCTGCCATATACTCCCCATCATCCTAACTGAACACAGCTGGCTTCACACCCACCAGACTAGGCGTTCTCCTCAGGCCTAACGCAGCCAGAATCAGTCAGGTATCACCCTGCCAGAATTAACACATACGCCTGATCTCCCAACCTCCACACCTACCGCTAAGAAGCAGCTATCATACGAGTGCCACACCTGCTGCACACATATCATGTGCACACACGCACCTTATGACTCTCTCTCTCTCTACTGACTTGAACTACGGTTCCCGAGGGCGTTCAACCTACCAGCGCCTTGAGATCATACCAATGGTACATAAGGCGCTATATAAATGCAAAGTAACATAACATAACATACGCTTCACATACATATAATAAATTCAATACATTACCACAGTGTGACACATTCAATTCCCCATTGATTATAGTGTGAACATGTAGACTCAATAGTAAACCCATCAAGGAACCAGAGAGGGCTTCAAAGTATGAGAAAAGGAAAAAGAATATATACAAAAGAAGGCTAACATTAGTTTACATGCCCCCTAGACCACATTCCCATAACTCACAGCACTTGACAAATCAGAGCTCCTACCAGTGTTTTTTAATTCCACCTAATTTCACCCATATTTAACAAACGTACCAAGTTGTTCATGCATCCACCACCAGCACAAACCATATAACGCCTAGATTCAAACTCCCAAGATCATCAAAACGGAAAGATAAGTACTAATAGTGAACCATGCAAATCAAAACAAATGCCTGAGGTCTCATTTGGCCCTGCTAGCAATCATCTCCTTCCCAAATGTGATACATAGACCCAGTAATTGGACAATACCTGTGCTTGATTTCCATGGGCAGATGCCTCAAACTCAACACTGTACTGCGCTATTGTCAAGACCACTGCATCATATGTACATTAAAGAGGGAACAGTTTCCCCAAAAAGCCTGTAACCATATAATATAATTGCAGAAGGCTTTGTAGAGTGCAGTTAGACTCCGGGACTCTTATCACTGCATGAACCTAACTGCATACATTTGGAATAAATTGTCACTCGTCTGGAAGCAACAACAGCTTTCTATGTTCATGGGATCTTAGCTCCGCCCACTTACCTATAGCTGCCTACATAAGCAGGAAGTCGTGCTCCTCTGCATTCGCGCATCGTGTAGTACTTTGTAGAGTGCATTTAAGCTCCGGTACTCTTATCACAGCATGGTGTGCCTTGGATTATGTTTTTAATGATTCCTCAATATCCTTCCTAAGACATATGTACTAATGCTGGCTTTCTATTACCATTCCAGAACCTAACCGCATACATTCGGAATAAATTGTCACTCACTTGGAAGCAACTAATGCATTCTATGTTCACAAGCTCTTAGCTCCGCCCACTTACCTACAGCTACAGAAGCAGGAAGTTGCGCGCATTGCAGAGTGCTTTGCAGAGTGCAGTTAGGCAGTTGGGCAGGTGTCTGGTGGCAATCCAACATTTAGTGGTATTCATTTTGCCCTCCACCCGACATTTTCTATTCACGAGAACTAGTATTGTCTTCCATTCGGGACCTCCAGTCCACTCTCATTGTCTACTACCTACTCCTTGAAGTCGCTCAGGCACCCTCCTAATGAAATTAAGAAATTATTAAAACAAACTAAACATACGCCAAACAAGAGATGCTAACTCTGCCAGATCCTTACAACAAAGCATTGTCCTTATGCGACCTCGCTCACACTCCCTCACAACTGATATTAGAGCTTATTGCAGCACAGAGCACACACCCAAAGCTCTAATAAAAGTTGCAGTGGAAAATCTCCCACTTCCCTTGACAGTACACAATACTCAATCAGATTCTAATAATACAAACTTACCAATATATTTGACAACTACCCCTGACTCGATCTTGGCCGCCAGCTTTCTATCGACTGCCCTCCATTTAGAACTTGAACCATATGTCAATCAACCAATAGAGACCCTGCCCACTTCTGCATCAAGCAATTCGAACAATCTCATTCTGTGACTCTGTGACAGTAGCTCAAATTCATAAATATTTGATACCTTTGCTTCCTTCTTCCGAATCTGTAACTGTTGCCACCACTCAGGTTTCTTCTGGAACTGACTTCAAGTCTCCTCCGGTCATGGGATCAATTGCTACTGAATTAATGAATGTGAAGCATTCTACTCATGATCCACTGGCTGGGTCACTTTCCCGCCAGCTTTCTCCAATTCACATGCCCCACCCTCGTCCGATCGACTTACCCCAATCTCCCATTATATTTCCCAACTCGAGCTCCCGTTCCACTGCTCTGTCCTTATCTTTTGCTCATCCCACACCATGCAGAGCTCCATTATCCCAGACTTCCTCCTTACCACTTGTCGAAAGTCCTAAGTGCTATGAACACAGCCCTCCTATCCTTAACCAAATTCTTTGAGAATCTTGACATGAAGGTTGAAGAGCAAACCTCTATTCTAATGAAATTGTTGGATCATTGTTCCAATAACCCAGAGATTAATTGTCCGTGAGTGCAATGTGAACATGAGTTACTCCTTACTAATGAACCAACTATAATAGTCACAGTGGGAGAAACACAAGTAAAAGGAGCTAGTGCTCCCTTTCCGTCCTCGCTATGTGATTCCGTCATTATAGTCCCCGAAACTCACCCTCCTGTCGTCTCTTTGGACCCGCTACCATCTATAAAGCCAGCCTTTACAATCTTTTCGCGGCCAAAGACTACTGCCAAATCTTGTACCACCTCAAAGAAAACATAAAACATGAAAGCGCCTCTGGGGTCTATGCAATCAGGCTTGTGTAAATTCTTCCAAAATCTAACTATGCCTGGCAAGCAAAGTTTAATAGCGAATAACGATATAACCAAGAAATATGCAACCATCACCCGAACCAAATGGCTGCCAAATAAAACTGCGAAAATGTTAACACCCACTTCCATCAATGCTGATGAGCTAACTTATGAACCTCTGGATGAATTTGACTTGATTGCTTGCGGTCAAGCTTGATTTCTGCCCCCCTCAGCCCCAGGCGAGGCTGTGGAAAGTGGACATGAATCAGAAGTCATTTTTATGATAAGGAGTTTGGCCTAGCGCTTGGGACCATCTTCCTGAGATTTCCCTCCCCTTAGCATAATTGACAAAAACACAGCCAAGAAAATTTGTGAAGTTCTTTTGGACTCGGAGAGACACCATTATAAGGCATTACTCAAAAATGTGCAGCTGACACTGAGGATAGAAGGTTAATATATTTTTACTATCGCAGCTATCGCCTACAAGCTCTAATTTGCATTGCACACGCTATAACAAAAGCAGCTATGACATAGCACATTGACATAATAATAATAATAATAATAATAATAATAATAATAATAATAATAATAATAATAATAATAATAATAATTAATTAGGCTTTTATATAGCGCTACAAACCCTCAGGTATCTGAGCGCTGCTTATTATTACCCACGGTGTGTGGTGCTCATTTATCGACCTCGGAAGGATGAAAGGCTGAGTTTGGCCCCGCCGGGATTCGAACCTGCATTAACAGGCTCTGCACGGGTGTCAAAGCGGGCGCTCTACTCGCTGTGCCACTTGACCGGCGATGAGAAGAACTGTGGTATAAGCTAAGAGCATGGTTTACATCAATAGAGAAAAGAACAAGTAATCATTTAGTTTAGCAACTGTGAGTGACATGGGATTTATGTTATGGTGATCTATATGCTATGGTATGGTGTAACATACCAACGTGTAACATACCAAAAGCCTTTAATCTCAACCTGCACACAGCAAGACTTCCACATTTAAACTCACGCTTTAGGAAAAGCTGTCAGTTGGGCATGCGTCTTCCTCTGCTCTTGGACCTGTGATGCTCAAACTCCCCAGCCCCCACAACTTGAGCTCTGCTGGTTGCTGGGTGAACCTCTGCCCTCCCCCGTCAGTTTGCGCTTTTTATCTTAAGAAGGGTCTTAAGATTGTTAATTTGCCTTGCCCTGCTTTGAACATACGACATACCTATGTGCAAACTCAAGAGACAGGCGTTGTCTGTCTCCCCAAGTTTACTCTACCATAGTAGTTGGGCTTCTGCTTATTGACCAGGCAAAGCGTGTCAATTTCTTCCACACCGCTTCAACTCCATTATATTAAGTGCGCTTCTGAAGAGGTAAAGCACATCACTCGCCTCCACACACGTTCAACTGTGCATGTGTATTTTGGAGTCATGCTTCCTGCCCTTGGCTTCTTATCAGATCTGAAATGTGCGAAAAAGCATCTCTGGAATTTGCTAAGAGCTGTTTAAGACAGGAAGCTGCCACTTGTGGTTAGGTTTCTTTGCAGAAAAGGGGAAGCTCAACTTCCTGCTCATCGTCTTTAGCTGAAGCCAAATGGCAAGTTTATGTACGTGATCCTAGTTTACAAGCATGTGCGTTATTTAGTCACTTCACTTATATTATCAGAGGCTAGTGTCTGTTTTTGTCCCTACATTGTTGGACAGTATGTGTATTTTTTCAAGGAGCATGTGTAGCACCATTTCCTCTGCACCATGCAAATTTGCTTGATGTGAGCCAAATTGTCTTCTCCGACTCATCATTCTCAACACCCCCCTTAAGACAATTTGACACAGATTTGACACAGATCAAAAGGATTTGTAGCTCTGTGACGTCATTGATACACCTACTGGGAGCTATAATTACATGAAGATTGCCTATACTGGGGCAAAAACGAAAACATGTACACATTCACATTTTTCAAATAGCTGCTGCTTGCACAAAATTAACATGAGTTGTTTGATAATTTGCTGAGCGCCTAGAAGCCTGTTATGTGTGCTAAACACATCAAAATCAGCGGCTGCATCATATCTGACATGGTTAACACTACTTGCAAACACCAGCATGAATAAATGCATGTATCTAACATTGAAGTATTCAGAAATGAGTCCATTATATTGCAACTGGACCTAGCTATGGATGCATGAATGAATGTATGTATTCAATGTGAGGTAATTAGGTAAAGTGAAAATCATTACAGGTAATAGCTTAAAATACAAAACAGAATCTTTGAGAATCCATTAGCAATTAATAACCAGCATAGCTTGGCTCCTGGTTTCTTGACCCAATGCACTGTGGACTGTGTCATTTTGAGCACATTCTCGCATGCATAAACAGTCAATAGTTTGAACCTGTGTCCTTGAATATAAACCAATATGTGGGTGCCTTTGTTGCCCACAGAGATTACCTGATTCTGATGCCCGCCCAGGCGAATTTGAGCGAATTTCAGGCTTTCTAAACTCTGGATTAGCAGCAAGTCTTTTTCTAAGGTGTGTTAAGAAGCACAGAGGTGACAAAAACAGGACGTTCATGTCATCATTTTGTACTGTACTGGGCATTGTTTTCTTGTGCCGTGTACTCCTGGAACCAGAGGAATCCATTGCTTGCCTTGCCTGTCTGAGGTCCAGGTCCAGGGTTTGGGAGTAGGCATTGATCATCTTGTGGCTTGCTTGTGTCCGTCTTTGCAACAGAGGGTTCAGCTGCTTCCTTGGTTGCGGCGTTGGGGGTACTCTACGCATTTGGAAATAGTCTGAGTCGCTTTCATCGTTTCCTGAGCAGTTTATCTTGCTGTGGCAAGTACACATGACAAGGGGTGGTTTCAGGGGGACTTTCAATGAATCCACAGTAAAAGACTTGCGGGAAGTACCTTTGGATTCCGCAAATGTCTCTATGGACAGATAATATTCTGGCGAGTCTGCTGCGCCACAGCGCAAGTCTTGGCGATAATACTTTGACTCCCACGTTCTTGGCAAGAAGTGATTCTTCGGCACAAACTCTGCATCTAGCAGTGGCTGACACCATAGACTTCTTCTTGATCAATGAAAAAGTGAAATGTTTATGAAATTGCGAACACTGCTCGTATGCAAGACCTCTGCAAAACTATGCTCTGTACCGGAAACGGGTTGCTTCAAGGCCCTTCATATTGCGACTCGTCAAGATTTAGTGTCTGCAGCAAAATATGGAACAAATTCCAGGTATTACCAACAGCCAGCAGTACCAAGCACTCAACGAAGTTAGTGTTCTAGTGTCCAAGGCAATTAACCCTTTATGTAGGGCACTAGTGGTTGCTGCTGCCACCACAGAAATACCAGTATTGAACCCACTGAACTGTGAACTGTCAATCAAAGAGTGCATAGCTTCCTTCATCGTATTTTTGGAGCCTAGCAAAGATGCAATCTTTTTGACCACAGCAAAGTGTGCTTGGAGATATGTCTCTTCAGTGCTTTGCACCTCCAAACGCATTTTTAACAGCCTTGCTATGTATAAGCTCAATTTGGGGTATTCTAATTGTTGTAAAGTGAAGCTAGGCCAGAGCAATGATTTTAATTGAAATGATTTAGGCAGGTTCAAAATAAACCCACAACATTTAATTTGTGCATGTACAGTGATCAGAGTTGGCATTCCTACTGTGACATGACAACAAGATTGATTAAAATGTACCAGATATGAACCATTAGATAGGCTATGCACTGAACTGTGAAAAGAAGCAATTGGTGGAACATGCAGTGTGCATTTAGAGTTAATCTCACAGGAATTTACTGGGTCAGCATATGTACACGACATTCGTGTAGAGCATGTGCATTCACGTAATGAGTAGTGTTATATCAGGACTTGATGATGAAACACATGCATGTGAATACAGCACAACATAATCCTCCCTAACCCACATGTCATTTACCCAATGCACATTACCCCATGAATGTAGTTCTCGACATATAGAAGGTGTTGTTTGGGAATGTTCAGCACCCCGTGCACAATCCAATTTGTTGAGCCTGGCGACCAAGCAGATGCTGCTACTACATTCTTTGGCAGTACACTAAACAATAAACAATAAAAAAGTGGAGCCAGGGGGCGTGGCTTGGAGTGCCATCGATGTGGTCGCTCCCTTGAGGCCGCCCGTGGGATGTCCGCCGCCGCCGCCAAAATTCAAGCGGTTCTGACCGAGTATCCAAGTCGCCAATGCCATCTACGGCGATCGGAACCGATGAGGCACAACCTGGCTTACAATGACCTCCGAACGCTGGAGCGTTCTCCTAGAACTTAGCGACCGAACCGCTCCCCCGTCGCCATTCGAAGAAACCAAGATGGCGGCCGCGCCGGAACTCAACAACATACTGCGAACCTGATGGCGACGGGCTTCAGGGGGACCGAAGAGGAGCAGCAGACGGACCCGCCAACACGGATCCAGCCAGATCGTGCCGGGGTTGCCCGGTGAACATGTGAGAACTTCATCGGGGGCTGCACTCGGCCAGGTCGACAGGGGAAACACGGAGGCCACAAGATAAGTCCCGAGAGCCACCCAGAGAAGCCCGACCTCGCGGGCCCTCCCTTCACGCACCACTCAGTACTTCCTGGGGCGCCCCGGCCCACCCATCCAGCTAGCGACCCAGTCTACTGCGGAATCACACCTACTCTGACGTCTCACTCGCACTCCCATGCTTGAACTCTCCTAGGCGGCTGGCACACAGCTTTGGCCTCACCGCAACCCTTCCAGCCAAGACCGCCAAACACGATCATCATGTCTAGGCAAACGAAGGTTGGCAAGGGCGCAGATATCTCCACCATGCTCACTACGCTAGATAAAAGCAAGAAGCAGGAGCCTCCCAAACTCACTCCACAGAAACAACAAGAGGACGGGGGAGCCCTCGCTACCAAAGGGGACCTGATAGCCTTCATGGCGGACATCAAGTCGGAGTTCCGCTCATGCCTATCAGAACTCACCACCAAAATCGAACAGACGGACCAAAGGGTTACGGAGGCCGAACAGAGGCTCGGAGAAATCGAAGACCACTTGCGGGACCACGCCACCACTCTAGGGGAAATGCGAAGAGCCATTGACTCCCTGCACCAGAAATGCGAGATCCTGGAGTTTAAACATGAGGACCTTGAAAATAGGGCGCGCCGCAATAATCTCTGCATTCGGGGGGTCCCAACCTCTGTCCCCGACAACAAGCTAGCGGACTACGTGGGACGCTTCTTTGAGGCCCTCCTCCCAGACCTGGATAAATCTCAGCTCTTGCTAGATCGCACCCACAGACTTCGCCCGCGTCGTGGGGCTGTCTCTGACCCCCCCCCCAGATGTCATTACGAGGGTCCACTTCTTTACAACCAAGGAAGCGATTTCGGCGATCAGCCGCCAAGGGGAGGAAATTACATTTCAGAGCACGCCACTCCAAATATATCAGGACCTCTCACCACTCACCCTCCAGAAAAGAAGAGCACTCCGACCCCTGGCACTGTTCCTTCAGGAGCAGCAAGTCCGCTACAGATGGCTGTTTCCAGCGGCTCTACAATTCACATACAAAGGCACCCTACGCCGGATCAGTCACTTGGAGGATGGGCATTGCCCCATCCACCTTCGCCCCAGGAACTCTCCACACCAACCGCGGAGGGAGCTGAGGACTCCGGGCCGTTTTCCTCCCCGAAACCTAAACGTACGCCATGGTCATCAACCCAGCGGATCAACAAAAAGAGATGAACAATGGTGCCCCCCGCACCTCCAGGTTCCAACTACATCTCTCCCTGGTCTCCTCTGACCCGGCCTGAATTCGGATACGCCACATAACGCTTAATCTGATGAGCTTCGAGGGCGGAGACGGCGGACCATACCCACGGTTCATACCCACTCCAAGGACACTTTCCAACTTTCGTTCCTTGGAAACCCACAGTACTTGATACACGATGGGACAACCGGCCCCGTTGGCCAAGGGTAGGCCCGTACCTACAATGTCGCTCTACCCACCAGTTAAAGTTGCGGCCCCCCGTTGGGGCCCCGCGTTAAAACCTCAAGTGCAGGATGGTACTACAAGATCTCATGACAAACATGGCAGCTAAACCATCGACCCGGACTCCCCCCCCCCAACTCAAGAGATAGAGAATGGGACACCTCTGGACCACCAGGTTCTGCGAATCCTCTCCCTAAATGTTAACGGACTGAACTCCCCTAACAAACGAAAGGCAATTTTATTAAAGCTCCAGGACGAAAACGCTGCGATAGCTATGCTCCAAGAGACCCACTTGCTGCCGGCGGACGTGACCCAGCTTCGTTCTCGATCATTCCCGCTTCAATTTTTTGCCTCCGGCCCAAGCAAAAAGGGGGGCACGGCGATTCTCTTTATAAAAGACTTGAACCCACAAATCCTGGAAACAAAAACATGCCCGGAAGGCCGATACACAGCAGTCAAATGCCTCCTGTTGGGAGACCTATACACCCTCATCTCGGTATATGCCCCTAACACGGGACAATCACTCTTCTACGACTCCTTGGGCACGACCCTCGCTAGTTTTGTGGAGGGCCAAACAATTGTCGGAGGGGACTTCAATGGGGTTCCCGACCCCACTAAAGACCGGTCACACCCCCGACTCCAAGCGATTTCGCCCAAGCACTCAGCCTCCTCCGGCTGTTCAGGTCTCTGGAGATAATAGACTCGTGGCGGGTGTTTCACCCCGATGAAAGAGACTACTCCT
Organism: Ambystoma mexicanum; assembly: GCF_040938575.1. Taxonomy (NCBI): domain Eukaryota; kingdom Metazoa; phylum Chordata; class Amphibia; order Caudata; family Ambystomatidae; genus Ambystoma; species Ambystoma mexicanum. Next base: position 1,499,864,331 of record NC_090932.1, on the reverse strand, counting down.
TCTACTCGTTCGTACACCGCACTTTCTCAAGGATTGACTTATTCCTGATCTCCCCGCACACCTTCCCCTCAGTCAAAGACGCCTTCATCGGCACGAGAGCCATGTCCGACCACGCTCCAGTGTTCTTGGAACTCCGGGTTCAGGACCCCAATCTCAATAACCCACGCAAATGGTCTCTATATGACCCGATTCTCAATGAAATGGCTACGAGAGACAAGATTGTGACAGGAATTAAAAACTTCTTTGACGAAAACCCAGCCTCGGACACCTCACTGGCAAATAACTGGGACGCCATGAAGGCAGTAATCAGGGGCTCCCTCATCGCTCAGGGAGCGGCCTACCACTGGAACAGACGCCAGATCCGAATAGCTTTAGAGGACGAGCTAAGAGAGGCTGATGCAATCCACAAAGAAAAAGGCTGGTCCCCTAAGACGCAACGGATCATGCGAACAGCGAGGAAAAAGCTTGAAGCCCACTACGCGGAACAAACCGCCCTAATGATGGCAAAAGCCAAACAATCATACTACGCGAAGGGCAACAAGGCAAACAGGTTCCTGGTGGCCAAACTAGCCAAACGGAGACGCGTCAACACGATTGCAGGCCTGCGTGATCCTGAGGGGGTCACCCGATACTCGGAGCCTGAAAAACAACAGCTCGCGACAGACTACCTGACCCAAATCATGAAGGCAACCCCTCGGAACCGCCCGCAACAGGTGGAATATCTACAGAAGGCAGCGGTTCCCCGTCTCGCCAACACAACGAGAGATGAATTGGAGGATCCCATCACTGGGGAGGAGGTCGAGGAGGCCATCAAGTCACTTAAAACACAAGCCCCAGGCCCGGACGGCTTTTCGACCAGATTCTACAAACTTTTCAGGCCACAACTGACCCCCCATCTGGTGACCCTGTTCAACTCCTTCAGTGACACAGGCGCGGTCACCCCATCGATGCAGGAATCAACCACCATCCTCCTGTCCAAACCAGGAAAGGACCCAAGGAGTCTAGCCTCTTACAGACCGATAGCACTCTTAAACATTGATGCAAATATATATTCAAAAATCCTGGCAAACCGCCTGAATCGCGTTCTCCCGAAGATCATTCATCCCGACCAAGCAGGCTTCATCCTCCATCGATCAGCGGGAGACAACACACGGAGAACCCTGAACCTGGTGGACCTCGCCTCCCGGAACTCCCAAAAACTGGTCTTAGTGGCTCTGGACGCAGCCAAGGCGTTTGATCGAGTAGATTGGCCCTTTATGAAACTTACCCTAGAGGCCTTCGGCTTCGGGTCAACTTTTCAGACAATGGTGCTGGCCAACTATAAGAGCCCAAGTACGAGTCTAAGAATTAATGGACACAGCTCAGCTCCGATCCCCCATTCATGCGGAACCCGGCAGGGCTGCCCGCTATCACCCTTACTCTTCGCTCTCACCATGGAGCCTTTGGCCCAAATGATTAGGGGAAACGATCAAATTAAAGGGCTGCAGGTCGGACCCAACCAACATAAAATCGCCCTATACGCGGACAATGTCCTACTCACGATCTCAGAAGCCCAATCATCATTGAAACAGGCAATACGAGAACTTACCACCTATGGTGAAGTCTCAGGCTTCACTATAAACTTTGACAAATCCTCGGCCATGGGCATCGGGCTCACTCCAGCAGAACGGGAGCCACTGACGACGATGTGCCCGATGACATGGGTGAAGAAGGCCATCCCCTACCTAGGGTCCACATCCCGGCTAACCCAAGAGACACATACAAAGCCAACTTCCCCCGGCTACTGAAAGAACTGGAAGGCGACTTGAAACGATGGGAGACCCAAGAGATCTCACTGCTGGGGCGCATCACAGCATGCAAGATGAATCTACTGCCGAGGTTCCTATACGCCTGCGCCTCCCTCCCAGTAGCGATCCCCACACCAACCCTCAAGGACATCCAAAGGAAAATGCTGAAATTCATCTGGAAAGGTAAGAGAGCGAGAATCCCTCTCAAAACGATGCTGGGGGGCTCCAAGCTAGGAGGTCTGGGGGTCCCGGATTTGAGGGCCTATAGTGTGGCAGCACAACTAGCACAGTTTCAGGCATGGCAGACCATAACAAACCGCCCCAGGTGGGTAGAGCTGGAACAATCACAAACACCTTTACCCTTGCGATTTCTGCCACACATTCCGCCCCCCCTTAGAACACACTGGGGAGACCTCCTATCAACTAAACACACCCTTAGCTCCTGGGACTGGGCTCTAAAGCAGAAGGGAGTGCCCAGAGAACTGAGCCCATGCTCCCCGGTCTTCCATAACCCATCCTTCTCACCCGGAGCAGACCCCCGCAATTTCCGGAACTGGATAAAGGGCGGGCTGGAGACCATAGACCAGCTATATATGGGAGGGACACCCCTCACCTTCGCCCAATGCAAGGAGAAGTTCCAACTCCAGGAAAGGGACAGATTCACCTATATCCAGCTACGCCACTGGTGCTCGCACCCCCAGACTCTGCAGGCAGCAACTCGCCCGCCCACCGCCCTGGAGCTGACACTGGGGGACCTTCCAACGCGAGGCAGGGTATCCACCCTATATAGGCGCTTCTTAAGGGACTTCCTGTCCACAAAGACCCGCTGCATGGCTCAATGGGAGGCGGACCTGGGCCATCCGGTCGAGGACAAAACCTGGGTGGACATCTGGACCAGAACACATACCTCCTCCACCTGCGTTACCAATAGGGAATGTGCGTACAAGGTGCTCCTCCGGTGGTATTACCCGCCCCTTCGACTTCACCACATGAACCCACATGTGGATCATGCCTGCTGGAGAGGATGTGGCCACCCAGGCTCTTTCTTCCATATGCAGTGGGCTTACCCAAAAATACAACAGTTCTGGAGGACATGCCTAGAGACCATCGCACAAATTACAGGAACGGCGATTCCTCTGGAACCTGAACCAGTCTTGCTGGGAGCCCCGATCCCCGCGATCTACCCGCGCTCCGGGACCAAGTCTAAACTATTGACACACTGCCTTCTGGCGGGGAAAACGGTGTTGGCCAGGGCCTGGAAATCCCCAGAAGGATCTCACATAGCCCAATGGTGGTCTAAACTCTGGGACATCCTGATCGCGGAGAAGGTCACGGCAGCACAGGCGGGAACGCTCCACCGCTTTCAGAATGTTTGGAGCCCAGTGCTGGAATACGACCAGCGCTTCCCCGCCCAGACCTACAAACCGACCAGGGCCCGATGGATCTTGAAACACCAAGAGGACCCTGGAGAAGACACATAGACGCTAAGGGGCGAACTGGACAACCCAGAAAGAAAATTCCGCCTCCAAACATGAGGGGGGGAGAGGCGGAAGGGAGGTGGGAGGGAGGAAGCCTGATGGGGGAAATGAGGACTGGGGATCGAAGAACCTGAATACGCATTGCTTGTGATATGTCATGATTTGTATATTTGCCATCCTGCCTTGATTTAAAATAAACAAAGTTAAAAAAAAAAGAAAGTGGAGCCAGACATCGCCTGATGTGCTGAAACCTTGGACAAGTTAAGTACCTGTATTTGTTCTGGCCATGAAATTACATTCCAATCGGGGACCCCTCTGCTGAGTGTGTCCAGAAAATCACGTACCACAGAAAGACTTATTGCGACTTCTTGGTCGCTTCTAATCATAGATAAGTAATTTTGAATCAACCCCACTACATCTGTAATGACATCTCTTAGCGCATAAAAGCCCTGTTGTAGCACTTGATCATAAGAATCTGCAGCATGAAATCCTAGCTGTGCTGCCTCACTTTCAGTTTGTGACCAGGTATAAGTTCTACCTGTTATGGACACTTGTCCCACCTCACAAGGTACACTCGGGTCAGAGGTGGTGCAGGTAGCTGTTCTCCTGACACGCCCACTTTGGGTGCACCTCAGACCAGCAGCTAACTGCATGATGCTGTCCAATTCACTTATTTTATGAAGTTATCTAGAGATTGTATCACCTCACTCAGATGATACTGTGCAAGCATTGCTTGGCACAGCCTACCTATGGATATAGCTTGTGTCAGGGAGACGTTAGGTAGATCCAAGCTCTATAGGGGCCCACTCTGAGTCCTGCTTTTCTTCTATTGCATTCATCTGTCCTATTCCACTCAGGGTAAAAGCTCAGGTTCCTATTACTGCAAGTGGTCTGGAACGGCATATAATTTAAGAAATACATCAAATGTGGGAATCTACATGCCAACACCTTTGATTTTCCATACCTGTTGACCCCAAGTAAACCATAGGGAACAGTTTCCTGCCATGTTTGTTCAGTCATGTTTGCAAAGTATTCTCTGTCAAAGAGGACTGAATCTGCAACATACATGTTTTGTGCATTATGTGGCTCTGGAGGAAATGTATACTGATTTTCAAACATGTAATCCCCTGCTTGGTATGGTCTCAGCGAAATATATGGGAACCGTGCTTTGGTTTCAGGACTGTCTGTTTGAAAGGGCACTGCACAGTGTTCCCAGAATGTGTGTTTGGCCCACAGGATGGGCCCACTTTTGACAAATAAAAAGGCTTTGTAATATCGCACATAACACACATGGGGCCCCATATCATGGGGATTCTCCACATCATCAAACACATCAAATAATGCATTTTGCGCAAATGTCTGGAGCCTAGTTCTTAACAGTTCTCTTCTTTGTATGTTCTAGACACAGGATTACTGGGTGCAAACAGTCTGGATTCATCAATCACAGAAAAGGTGTGAGCTTGCAGCTGTGTAGCTAAGCCATTAAATGTATTGAACGATGCCATCCACACATGACCCATAGTTAGAGAACATTTTTGTTGAGGCTGGAGTTCCGGTCTCTTGGAGATCTCTTTTCTCTAACATGTGTGAAGAACTTAAAGGCTTTAGAACAACTTCTTTGCTTACAGGTGGAGTGGAAACCTTGCTCAGGAAATGCTCAGAAGTCAGTGGGATGAAAAATAAAGTGAGGCTGATCTATAGTAGGAGGAAATACACTGCCAGTATTTTATAACACAGTTTTAGAAAGTCTGTCCAAAAGCATTCTTTCATTACTTTAGCAACTAGAAAGCTTTTCTGTTTCCACATGGGCAGACTTTGCGTACTTTCCTGAATTGTGGACGTGTAGTCGAGATTGGCATATTCTTCCCCATCTTGCACACCTATCAGCATCATTTGACGGATCTCCATCTCTTCATCTTCCGTGGGCTCCTCACTTGGAAGAGGAAGCTTGCGTGGAAACATTGCGGTAACCATCTGGCACAGGTTTTAGGTGATCCAAAGAAACTTGCCTGGTACCTCTCTTAGGTGGTAATGCGGGTAGGACAGCAGTTCTGGAAACTTTCACTCCGATTACTTGCACTACTGGTTGGTAAAACGGGCCAAACAGAGTCTTATCATGGATCTTTTCCAGGACCCAATCTTCTGCTTTGAAAGTGTTCTCAGGACCCGCCTCAGCAGCTTCCACCTGGAGGGATTCCCTCAGCAGCGTTGTCGCCAGCAGTTGCTCGTGCCTAGAGACGGGGCTGGGAGGAGTATGCAGATCAGCCATTTACATCTTTCTCCCAAACAAGAGTTCAAATGGAGTCTTACCGTTGGATAGAGACTGGCATGGTAAATTATTTAAACTCCTGATCACTAATAGCACATGGTCTAAACAATTCCCTCCCAGTGACAAAATGCATTGAATCAGGCTCACTTTTATGGTCTGATTCGCTCTCTCCACAATTCCGTAAGGATTGGAGAAGTGCAGCTTGGTTCCCCATGCTTCCAGTGCCTTCTTCAGAGCCTGCCCCGAAAAAAAAGCCGGACCATTGTCAGCATGGAGCGTTTGGGTTGCGGTCATCGCTACTACACCCCTAAGTGTCTGTATGACTGATTTGCAGTCTGCTTTCTTTTGAGGAATCATCCAGGTAAACCTAGTGCAAGAATCCACTACTACTAGAATGTACTTGTACTTAAATATTGCTGGTAGTGGGCCTATATGATCCATATATTGGATCTCAAAGGGCGAGACTGTCTTTCTCAAAGGAACCTCCTTAGGTTTCTTGCTGTGGTCCACAGATGTCTTTAAGCATGTGTCACAGTTTTCTATATATATTTTCACCTGCTGTCGTAGCCCTGGCCAACCAGCAGTTGTGCAGGTGCACTCACACCAGAATGGGCGGATGCAAGTCCAGCGTGTGTGTCTGCAATCAGATTTTCCCTGTCTGCTCTATTAGGGATTAATCTTTTAATAGGATCCCCTTTTTTCATAGTAATGGTACCTACTCCTTTGTTATTTTCAATGTCCTAAACATAATTACTGGGGAAATCATCCATTGCAGTCGTTGAGCGAGTTAAGGCTGCTATTGTTTTTCTCACTGTGTGCTCTTTGGCATATTTATCTGCCAATGCATTGTCAGTGCTATGAGTGTGCCCTTTGGTATGTGCTCTTGGCTGCATCCCCCATAGCAAAGGGCAAGTCTGTTTAAGATCCCAAACCTGCTTCCAGAGTTGCCTGGAAGCAATAGTTTTATGCCTAATGTCTTTGAAGTCATTTTGCATCCACCAATGCAAATCAGTGTTATAATCCCTGACAATGTAATCTGAATCTGAGACTACTAGAGTGGGCTTCCCTGAATCTGAATGGCGCAATGCAAGCAGTAATCCATGCAATTCAGCAGTCTGGGCAGACATGTCTCCCAGATGCTTTGTTGCAATATCAGTATGTATAAATGCTTCTTCGGAAGTGTCCTATGACTGCTGCACACGCAGCAGCGTATTTGGACCGACTCCCTACCGTGGGAATCGCTGACCCATCACAGTAAATTACCTGGAAAAAAATCAAACAATGGCATGTCAGGCCGTGAGGTGTCAGGCTCTGTGTCCAATGTCCAACTCAATCCACTCAGTCTTTGCAATTCTGCCTTATAATGGTACTTCACATCTGGAGCACGCTGAGATGCTGACCATTGAATCCATCTAGTATATAATGCCTTTGCATTGGGCACACTAGCTTTTGTGGCAGCCTCAAGTTGAGCTAAAGGTGTGTTTATGTGTATGGTTCTATTTGCTGCTAATGGCCTCTCCTTCTGAATAATCATTTGAACTGAAGCCAGATGTTTCTCCTCAGGTGTACATTTTAACTCAGGTGTGGAATATACATGTGATTTATATGCAATTGGTTTAGTCTCCCCTAGATTGCACACTGTGTATGTGAAAGCATTATCTCCTGCACACTGTGTATGTGAAAGCATTATCTCCCACCACCAGGTTTATTTCTAAGTCTTTATCTGTATTTCTGTCCTGCAAAGGACCCGTTTGAGTCATTAATGATTACACATGGTGCAGAATATGAGTGTGTTCTGGCAGCCTGAGAGCTGCCTTGAAATTCGGTTTTATATATGCATACAATGGTTTCACTAGCTTAGCAAAATTAGAAACATACGAACTGTCAAAATGGGTTTATAGACATAATTTCGAAATCAAAAATTTCGAAAGTCAAAAAGTCGAAAAAAAAATGTCGAATTTATTTTTTATGACGTTTTTTTTTCGAAATGGGGGGGTTCCCCCCCCAACCCCCGTTTTTTCTTTTTTCTTTTTGTTTTTACCTATTTTTTTTATATAAACTAGAGCCCAAAAAAAAATATCTAAAAAAAAAATAATTCGACTTTTTTTTTTCGACATTTTTGATTCGACTTTTTTGACATTCGAAATTTTGTATTCGATATTATGACTGGACACCGTCAAAATGCAATAGTCCTAGAATAGCTTGTAATTGCCTAAGCGTGTCAGGTGGTCATATCCTTGCACACTTTTCAAGAAAATCTGCTGACAAACCTCTGCCCTCATCTGAAAGAGTAAATCCTAGAAAGTTAACTACACAATGGGCCTCATTACACGGACGGCGGTAAGGGTTAACGGTCACCGTTAATGGCAACGGTGACCGTTAACCCTTACCGCCGTACTACGAGGTCCCTTTGCGGGTTGGAGGATTTAACGCCTGCTTCTTGCAGGCGTTAAAATCCAACCCGCTAAGGGACCTCGGAGCTAATTACGGCAACCGTAATTTACGGTGCCGTAATTAGCGCCTTCCCCATCCCCATTATGCCCTATGGGGCAAAAATGGGAATGGGGAAGGGCAATGGCGGAAAGGGGATTTACCGCCCCTCCAACCTTGGAATGGGGCAGTAAATCCCCTTTCCGCCAAGGCGGTGCCGGTATTTTACCGGCATGAGCCATGGCGCTAATAGCGCCATGGCTCACCGCCTACCGTGTAATGAGGCCCAATGACCTATTCTTGATTTTTTTAAAAATTAATCAGGTATCCTTTTGAAGCAAATGTGTGAATGACTCTTGTCTACTGTTGTAAGTGTTCACTGAGATTCTCATGGGTGATGTAAATTTCGTCTAAATATTGGCAACAGTTAGGAATGTCTGCGAGCAGGCACTGTATTCTTCTTGAGAATGTGCTGAGTGAATTTTTATACCCCTGCCTTATTTTAGTGAATTGGAAATGTGTTCCCTTAAACGTGAATGCAATGTATTTCTGGCTTTCTACACTTAAAGGTTGTGTGAAATACCCATTGCCGAGATCAAGGTGTGTTTTATATGTACATCTGTGTAAGTTGGTTAGCAAACCAGAACTGTGTTGGTTCTGGACTGCCTTTGTCTTACAATATGCATTCAAAATTCAAGAATCCACAATAAAACGGTAAGTACCATCAGGTTTTAAAACTGGGAGCAGTGGACTATTGTGTGGTCTAGCTTGCTTTAGGATTACCCCCTGGTCCATTAGCTGGTCTACTATGGTTTGCAAGTGGGCAACTGCCTGTGGTTTAACTGGATACTGCCTCTGTGGCGGGGTGGTTTCAGTAATGGAATCACATGTGCTGGAATTTCCCATTATGTCCTACATGGTTTTTAAACAGCTGCACTGCTGCCAGTGCTGAACATTTTCTTGCATATTTTTGCATTAGTTCCCCATTCGCTTCTTGTGAAAAAGCAGGCATTACCACCTCTTCCCCCCTGGGTGCTTGTCGCACATACAATGGTGGCCAGTCTTGAAATGCTAACAGCCCTTTATACTGAATGTGCAACTGCGGCTAAAACAGTGCTTCAATCTTTTTGGGGCCTTAGCTTTCTAGCTGAATGGTTACAAAATACACTTCATTATGTGCTAATGTAAGCCCAGCGGGAGTAGTGATCTGTGCATTCCGGTGTTTCCTTGTGTGCTCCAATAGTGCCTTATGGCTGCATTCAAATATGGAAATGTCAGACCCAGAATCTAATAGGACCTCGATCCAATCCGTGTGTCGCTTGGTCTTGGGAACGATGCAATGAGTGTGTGGACTCTGAATTTTGTGACACCTGTAGGGCTGCCGTGCGTTTTTCCTCAATCTTCACTTCCTTCCCCTCAGCCTTAGAATGATCTGGTGTCCTTGCCTGTGGGGAAGGAGACGGACCCTCATCAGTGTATTCTTGCGGACTCTTCCTGTGTCTCCTATCTCTAAAATCATAGTCAGTAGGTCTGAAATGGGACTGTCCCCCAGGCTTACCCCATGATTGTCTACCCCTGTGGTTGCCTTGCCACTGCGGGGCTTACCTATCACCTGCAGTTTTTATATTTTTAGGCCCATGCTCAGGATATTTTTCTTCCTCTATTGGGGATAATTGCTGCCTCTGGATTGTTGCACTTTTTAGCATGGAATGATCCTCGTCCTTTCGAGGTCCTTCCTTCGTGGTGTGTTTCCTTATCTGGCTTAACATCTTTGTTAACTTTTTCTGTGTCTGTGTCTCGGCAGGTCTCCTGCCTAAGTGATCCCTGCCTAGTGATTGATAAGTGGACGTCACTATGTCCCCAAATTGCTCCCTTTTTTCTTGTTCATTCAATTGGGACAATTTCCTATGACTGGTAGAAATATGCTCTCAACCATTTGATAATTATTAGATGCTATGGACAGGCCTAAATTCATGGCTGCGGCCGCGCCTTGTGTTCCCATGATGTCTGCTAGTATCAGTGCTAGTGATGTGAAGGACGGCATGCCTATCAGCTGTAAATAAAGCCAGCTACAGATTGAGATCCAGGTGTCACACCTCGCTAAAGGCGGTGTGCAGCCAGATGGAAGGAACATGGCTAGTGCCCTATGTCTGTGCTGGGGGGTGACTTGGGGATAAGCCGCTTGCAATTGCCCTAATAAGTACACAAAGTGGAACTTCTTAACAAAAAGATAGATGACCCTAGTTCGCAAATCACTCAAGCCATGCCCAACTTTCCTCTGAGAATGAGAGCCCGAAATGGCCAATGCAGAAAGTTAGCACTTCTGTCAATAAGACCATCCCTATATCACTATTCAAGCCCAGGGTGCAGAATCAGCCCTTTTCATTGCATAATGCTGTTGTTGAACATTCTAGACAGTTGCAACAAAACCCAACAAGGCAATACAATATGTCTGCTCATTCTCCACCAACGCATCATAATCTAATTTTGCAATGCAGAGGTGGATCATATCCAATTTATGATCTCAATAGGGCCAGCATACTAAATATCTTCAGTAATATAGACAGCCTTTAGGACTTATGTTCTTCAGACATAGCCCAAGTTGAATTTTTACATCATAATGACCTGACAATCGCAAGACTCTGGATCCAATCTGGCATAGTCTTAAACACTTTATGGCAAGGAAGACCTCAATTAAACCATCTGGGCTTTATACTCACACAAGACACATCTCCTCTTATATCTACTACGCAAGACAGGATTAGTGCGATTGCACACACGAACCCTAGCACTACATCAGATTCCTCCCTGAAAGTTACCTGTTCCCAGGGAGCCTTTAAGGCAATTAGGCAGGTAGAACGTATACATACATCTAAATATGCCTCTCAGTCACAATGTTGTAATTCAAATGAACAATTTGTGCCATTCTCCTTGCAAATTTGCAAGTTTGCTAGTTGGAACACGAGGAGCTTTAAACATCTTTTAACCTCTGCCAATAACCCATTAAGCAGTTATGTCATAGACTTACAAAACGTTTGGTTGACTGAGACCCATGTTTGGGATAACTGCGCTGTTTCTTTGTTAACAGCCATGGGCCTACCGTACACGGGTAGGCCCATGGTCGGCCTTCTGATTGCAATACAAACTAATCAGGGCATTCACTTGAAACCGTGGGCTACCCTAAACATGTTAATCCAATTAGTTAAAATCAAAACTCCCTCTGAAATGTTGGCCCTCATTAATCTCTATTGGAACCACTCCAGTATTGAACCAGAGTTCTTTCTCCAAGACATGGTGCTCACTCTAGATCTTATCTTTGATGACTGCTCGATAAGTCACATGATTTTGACGGGCAATTTCAATCTTCATCTTCTAACCAAGAAGCCGCAAAAATCTGGTGATCTAGTGCAGCGCTGGCTGACATTGATGGATGAGAGACAGTTCTTAATGAAGCCATCAAGAGAGGCATTCCGCCGCAGAGCACTTGGAGGAGAGGGTGTCAGCAAGCCGTTATTGACTATAGATTTACAGATAGGAATAGGTTTCCAACTATTGAACATTTCAAAGTTATTCCTCAAAAATTCAGTAACCATTAACTGCTTTCAGTCACTTGACAATGGTCCTACCGCTACCTCCCACACAGTTCTACAAAGCTGCCCTTACCCTCTCTGGCAGCAGAATTAGATTTAAATGGTCCCCTGAATCACTAACTCTCTTTAACTTATACTTGCAAGGTAATTACAAATCAGTTAACCCTGAAATGGTCAAATCCGACGGCCTGTATCTGGCTGTGCTACAGATCTTTAAGAAGCAAACATCTGTTCTTGCTAAACCAACCTATGAGCATAAGCACACTTACGATCATGAATTGCACAGAAGAAAGATCCAACTGCGGCATTCTTTAAGATACTTAGCCAATCTGCCTTTTGTATCTAGTATTATAAAAGCCAGAAATCTCAGAACACAACATAAAAACTGGCTCAAATCTTGCAAAGCCTTAACCATGCAGGAAGATGCAGTACAAATGCTTTGGGCTTGCGCCAAAAAAAAAACACAGCTTCTATCTGGAGTCTCTTAAATCGTGCCACCCATGACACCCAAGTCCTAATGCAAATGAACGCAGTACAAGAAGATCTATGGGCACAATACTATCAAACATTAAATGCTCATCTGCCCCATATCCAACGAGCAGCAATGCAGGTAGCATCAGATAACACATCTATTCAATTTGATAGAGATGATATAATCTACAAAATCTCAAAACTGAGCTCCTCAAAAGCTCCTGGACCTGATGGGTTATCTAATATAATGTTGAAAGCCTACCCTGATCCCTGGGCCTCAATTCTTTTAAAACATCTTTGACAATGATTTCCAAAAAATGAATTCCACCATCATGGCAAAGTCCATCATCATCTCCATATTTAAAAAAGGCGATCGGGGGCAACCTGAGAATTATCGGCCCATGGCTTTGCTTGATACCCCTGGGAAGATTTTTGCTCGTCTGGTACTGAGGGATTTCAACCGCTGGATGACTACCCAGTGGCTACATGATACAATTCAAACAGGCTTTGTCCCGGGGCTAGGCACTGCTATTAATCTGTTATCCATGACTGCAGTTACGTTGCATGAGCAACGAGCTAAACAACCCTTGTATATGGCTTTTGTGGATTTTAAAACAGCGTTCGACTCTGTAATGTGAGAATTATTGATAGACAAATTGACAAGAGCAGCCGGTCCGAATTACATCCAGGCCCTGGTCTTGCAGCTACACTCCAATACATCAGTCCAAATCCACGTGTCGTTAGATGGAAGGCAATCAAGATCAATTCCTACATATAGAGGCCTTAAGCAAGGCTGTATTCTGGCCTACTTTTTCATATCTGACATGGCTCACCACTTTTTGAATGTTGTATCTGATTCCCCCAAACTTGGCCACTGTGCAATACCTTGGCTTCTGTATGCAGATGACCTAGTCCTTCTATCTAGGATTCCCAAAGGCCTTCAAAATCTTTTAAAAGCTTTGGAGTGCTATACCCTTGCAAATCATTTGATAATAAATCTAGGCAAAACAAAGGTCATGATCTGCGCAACTCACTATCAGTTCAGCAAGTGGCACTTGCAAGAATCTCCTTTGGAAGTAGTCAGTGAATACCGATACTTGGGCCTCAACACTAACAATCATCCCTCTGATTTGCCATATTGTGTGGATCTTAGTCGTAAAGCTCAAACAGCTGTTGCACAAGCCCACATTTTTCATAGAAGGTTTGGCAAAGTTTCCATTAAACCTCTAATCAAATACTACAAACAAAAAGTGGTACACATTCTCACTTACGGTGCCGAGATCAGAGCCTGGAAGAAGAGACCTTCTGGCTAACATTAGAGGGCCTATTTTGGAAGCAGGTACTCTGTGTGCCCGCCAGTCAACCTATGAGTGTAATTAGACATGAGTTGGGATTGTCATCATTTGGTACTTCTTATGTCTGGAAATTATGTACCTTGTATAGGAAATGATGAGCCTCGATCTTTGTTACTTATCTTATCCTCTTATATGAATTCAACCAAGAATCATTTCATGACAGTTTGGGAACAGCAAGTTGTCACAATCAAGGAAGCTGCAGATATTTCAATCTTGCTTATTAAAACTAAACCGTGCAAAGAAAAAACGATGGCTCTAGGATTGGATCCAAACACGAGAACAATGCATGACCTATCAACATTTCAAGCATGGAAACTTCAGGATCAAGAGTCTTCATGATATTGAGCCTTACCTGATGAAATTCCCCTGTTCAATCTACAGGAATGTATTTCTTCAACTTCGCCTAAACTTGTGGCCAACAAGAGAAGTCTTATTGAACTGGAAGATAATTGTCAGAGCAGACAGCTCATGCAGATGTTGCCACAATTCAAATGAATCTGAGACTCGTTAGCACTTGATCACACTCTGTCCATCTTTGTCCTTAAAGAGAATATTCTTTCTGCAATCCTTGTTTCAAGGCCATTCTAACTTAATCTGAGATTCATTGTGGTTGAAACAGTTTAATGGAGAGCGTATAAGTGTTAGTATTGCTGCTGTGAACTTTTTGTTGTCTCTGAACTTGGGCTAGTTATTTAGCCAGTCAATTGGCTTGGTATTGTTTCTTAATTTTTACAAATCAATCTTCACCTCATTTGGATTTAATCAAAGGTTGCTTACAGTTTATGATGCGCTGATTTTTGGGAAACCTCTGTTGGAAATATAAGGGAAATTTCACATAATTTTCTCTCCTTGAATCACTTTTAGACTTTGTGATCTAATGTAATTTTACAATTGGAAATGATGCACTGATATGTATTGCAATAATATGTTCAACTGCTTTTATCTGTTTCTTCCTCTCTTAATTTTCTATCCTCAGTGTTTTATTTCTTTTTTCCTTTTCTTTCTTTTTTTTGTCAATGTATGATTTTAATTGAAATTGTAATATATTGAAAGGTTGACTTGCTCAACCATAACAATCAATAAAAAAAATAATATCAAACATACATTGGGTATTATACTATAACTCACAAAACAATTCTATTCCCAAAACCATGAAGGAATAGTCACATTGGAAATCGCCAAATCTAATGGGACTGTTCGATTCAAAAGGTTTATAGCTTGTTAGTCCATACTCCAATGTTCAAATGTTCTAAAGAAGCACACAATAAAAAGAGAAAAGGTTTCCGTTAGTCCATAATCTGCTTCCTTCTTATGTAAAACTAATTATATGAACGTGTATTGCCCGCCCATAAGCATGACCCAATCATGACAAGTGTCTCTCACTGTCCTAATAGTCCTTACCTCAATGCTAGTTCTCATGCCTCCATTCCTCGCCATTTGCTCCACATGGCATTCCGCATCTCGAACTTCACAAACTAAGCCACCATGTTGTCGCAATTGCTCCATATAACCACCAGTTGATGTCACCATGTTAAGGATGTTGCACGCATAGCGTCTGACGTCCAAGCCAATTTGCATATGTAAACAACAGAGTGCTCCCGCACTTTGCTTTACATGCAAAGAAAACAGACCCGTAATCTTACGAAAATCAATTCACAGCGCTTCCCATTTTTCTACCAATATACATGGTCACAAGGTCCCTTATTACTTCAATTCATCAGTTTCCAGTAAAAATCAATCCAGAAAGCTCCAACTCTTTAATGATAGCTGGCTCCTCAAACATTGGCTGCGTGTGTGTTTACACAACAAATATGTCTACCCGAAACTTATGTGCATCTGCGCAACAAAGATTGTATTGGTGGTGGTTGCAATCCACAAAGTGCTCATCTATGGCGGTGCAAGATAGCATATTTATTATATATTATTACAGGCACTTCTCTGTGCAAGATGTCATACATTTTGTGATATGTCCAACAGTTACATGTGCATGCATTCCCAATAGTATCATCAGATACACCAGGATATGTATTCTTTCTCCTGAGTACATACAACCCATGCCCAGTGAAGGACAGAAACCGGAGACTTGGCTCCCAGCACCCAGCAGCATAGTTGAACACCCTTTTATCAGAGGTGCCCTCATTAATGCTCGGTCTCTAGTCGCCCACGCGCTCGACATTGCAGACCTTATCTCTGCTAACAACCTTTACTTAAAAATGAACCTATTGCCTGGTCGGACCACCGCGTCGTCTCCTTCTCCATCGGAGGGAAGGTGCAGCCGAATACCATACCGGCCACCCTCCAGCAAACCCTCTCTAGGAATATCCGTAACATCACGTTGCATAGCCTTTGCCCCCTAATCCACAATATCCTTGCACCAACAAACTACACCAACTTAGATGTGGATCAACTTGCAGGCCTCTATAACAAAACTCCTGAATCAGCAATTGATATAATCGCTCCCATCAAACTTACCAAAGCCAAACTGGCAGCCCACCTGAACAAATGGTTCACTCCTGAGCTTAAAATCCTTCGGAACGCCAAACGGGCAGCAGAATATTCCTGGAGAAAAACGCGAACCTAGCCAACAAAACACTATTCACGGTAGCGGCCACCACTTACAAAACAGCCATCCTTATGGCCAAAAAAGAGACCTATGACAAAAGAATTGACAATGCCAAATCAAGAACAAAAGAGCTCTTCATTATCCTTAGGGAACTTGAGTCTTCCTCCACACCTACAGAAACCGGTGTGAAAGATGCAGATTGGTGTGAAAGAATCCAAAAAGCGTTGGCAGACACAATTGCCATGCTACAATCTAGAATAGAACAAAAGAAGACCAGTCTAGCCAAAAAAGCGAACTATCCATCACTATCCACTCCTAAAACTCCTATCTGCTCTCCCCTTTCTTTCACCCCTGTCTCAACAGAAGAAGTTGAAAGCATCATTAAAGGCCTAAAACCTTCCAGATGCCAAGGGGATTCCTGCCCAGCCTCCATCATTCAGGAAGGCGCCAATGATCTGGCTCCATTCATAACTGCACTAATCAACTCCTCCTTCAAAACAAGCTCAGTCCCTAGCAGCCTCAAGGAGGCCTGGGTCATGCCCCTCCTAAAAAAGAAAAAGCCTCGACCCCAACAACCCAACTAATTATAGACCAATCACCACTGTCCCCTACAGCCTAAAGATCTTAGACAGAGTGGCCTACCTGCAAATCCAGAAGTAAGAAACATCTGGAAGAGAATAACCTCTTGGGCCTCGGACAATCTGGCTTCGGGCCTAGGCACGGAACAGAGACAGCCCTTCTGGACTTAAAAATCCAGATGGACGAGGCTAGGGACAAGGGCAACCTAGCCATCCTCTTGCTGTTCGACCTCTCGGCAGCCTTTGATCTCATTGACCACCAGATCCTCACGGAACATTTGGCAGGGTAAGTAATATTCTCCAGTCAGGCGACCGCCTGGGTCCAATCCTTCCTCGCCAACCGAACCACCCAGGTCTTCTCACTGGGGGCTTCTGCCCACCCCATCCCTATCCTTTGTGGCGTCCCCCAAGGTTTGTGCGTCTCATCAACCTTATACAATATCTTCACAAAGCTATTGTTCGACCGCCTAGATAACCTCGGTGTCACATCCACAAATTATGCTGACTGTTGGGTGTTCTGACCCACGTTTGGACTATTATGCTACAACATTTGGTGCTGTGGGCTTAGGAAATCCAAGATGGCCGAAAAAGCCCACATGTGCGCCAGAATCTATGAAAACCGCGCAGTTTGTGCGCACACCAAAATGGTCGCCTGACTTGCCACCCCCCGGTGCGGGTGTGCTGGGTCAGAAGAGCCATGAGTGAAATGGGGTGCCAAAGAGAAAAACAGCAGTGCCTGTTCGCTAGAAAGCACTTTAAAAATCACCCTTTGTTTCTCTGAAGGCAAGCTCAGAATGCCCATTTCAAACATTGCAGAATATCCAACAATCTCACTGAACACCAGCAGACATTTGACAGAATAAAGTCTTGTGGGCATACATAATCTGGAAAGAGGATGAGCCTAAAATAATGTTCATAGCAAAACTGGCTGAGCTGCGGATTTCAGCAGTTTAAGTAAATTTGGACTGAAAGACACTAAAAATCTAAATGTTTAAAAGAAATGAGTGACCTACTTTTGAGTGTCACATAGGTTGCAATTGTTTAAATGTCATAGTTTTAAACTTAGAATCAG
Source organism: Ambystoma mexicanum (assembly GCF_040938575.1). Taxonomy (NCBI): domain Eukaryota; kingdom Metazoa; phylum Chordata; class Amphibia; order Caudata; family Ambystomatidae; genus Ambystoma; species Ambystoma mexicanum. The sequence continues at coordinate 1,499,846,738 of NC_090932.1, read as the reverse complement.
CATTCTAGCTGCATGCGTAAAAATTGGAAGTTTGATTTGGACAGGAAAACTGGCAGCCAAAGAGACATTTAGCTGAGGCCTGGCTTAAAAAGAGATGGAATTTTGCCCACCAGCTACCCCCGACAGGAGTTGAGACTTGCACAACAGCTGTGTTCCCAGGCCTAGCTGCCTTTTGCTGTTCCCACCAAAAGGGATATGACACTTCTCTGATTGAATTACCTGGGCTCTGCAGGAAATTGAACAAAGCCCTGTCCTGACTCAGGCAAATGTTTTATTGGGGGGGTCGTAAAAGTGGCTTCCTCCTGGAAGGAAAGGGGAGGAGCACTGCCTGTGAGAGCAAGCTGGCTTGGCAGAACTGGAAAAACCAGAAATTCAACCTTGTGCTGGGGGGAAACCACACCCCTTTGGGGCCAGAACATAAATCTAAAAAGATGGATCATTCATAGAGCGGAATTGTGAAAATTTTATAAGTGATATCATTATTCTTGTGATTTTTCTGTGCACATTTGAAGACGTGTTAGGACCCGGTGGTATGTTCAGGGGGGTTTTTAGCGGAAAAGAGGATATTACTCTAAATGTATGTATGTTAAAAATCTGACACTCCACCACCTAATGCCCACATGCTTTGCGAACATTTGTGTAAATGCGGGGACAAATCCAATATTGGTAACCCGACCAAAAAGTGAAATATGTTGCCATTTTTTAACCCAAGCTCCTAGAAACGACAGAATTGGAACAGGGGCTACCATCAGTAACCAAACAACTGTCTATCGGGGAAGTATGTATTTGGATCAGATATAGATTTGTGTGTAAAGTTGACAGGGGAGGGTTCTCTGACTCATAAACAGATCTCATCATGATGACACCTCACTTCATTCCCCCAATCAAGGGGAAGAGGAGGAAGTGGCCAATGACAAGTGGAGAGGGGTAGGGCCTAGAAAGCTAGCCTCTCCACCCACTTTCAAAACACATAAAAGCAGACAGTCAGGACAGATAGACACATTCTATTCCATCTGCTGCGGGACGCTCTGCCGGGAAAATCCATACTTTACCTCCATCAACCTCCAGAGAGCCAACACAGAGACTTCAGTCTATCCACCTTCAGAGACCAAGACTTTACTTCAGAATTTGTAGCAGAGAGGTCAACTACAAGCTAAATCCCTCTTTAGCAGGCCTCAAATCATTGCAACTATTCACAGCCAGGCAAGCTGTTTGAATTCTTTGCAAGAACTCTTGCCATTTGCCAGAAAGCAGTGTTGTATCCAGAGAGAGACCAGCTGAACCGGAGACCGCTGTATCCGGACCCACAGACCTGATCAGAACCAGAGACCCAGACCAGACCAGCAGAGTAGAGCTGACCCAGACGCTGTGTGCAGAGACCGTCCGTGGCGAGTGAAGAAAACCCGCTGACCAGATCGTGACGAGGCCCAGTCCTTCTAAAAATTAGGAGTGAGTATCCGCCAAAACTGTGCAGAACCCAATCTCTTAGTTAAAACAATCTAATGCAAGCTATTTTAACTTGAGTAGAACTGTCTGCTAGAGATCCTGTCACCTGTCATTCTTAAGCTGCGAGCTGTCATATGTAATTCCAAAGTTGCACGCTGTCACTTGTCATTTTGAGTTGTTTTAAATCCGAAAATCTACCTTTACTAAATCGTTCATAACTCCGGAACCGTTTGGGTTAGGAACGAAATTTAACTTTCATCTGGAAGCTGAGATCATAGGCTGTCCTAGGACCCCAAACGATAGTGCTACTCCTTGTAGTTCCTCTGTAATCGCGCCCAGCGCACTCGTAAAAATCTGCCACGATTTGACATTTTGCCGCGAATTGAAAGGTTAGCTCACGTGGAAAAATCTGCAGCTGCTTGCCTTCCGTTGCAAAAATTCATTTGCAACCTGACAACCATTCATAGAGCATTGCTAAAGTGATCCTGAACTCATTCAAAGTATCTATCACTCACCCTGAACCTCTAGAGGGAATTAAAAGCATTTTAGCATATTTTTCACTTCCTTGCAAACCACATTCAAAGCATTTTGGGCCTGTGTTTAAAACTCTGACCTGTTTTCCTCTAAGCTTGCTGGGGGGGAACTGAATTTCGTATTGTATTGATTGCATTCCTGAGAACTGTGTGCTCTCCTTTCCATCTCCTTATATTGCATAAAGGGGGAGTGAATTTTCAAAGAAAAGTGATTACATTGTCTTTTAGTGAAGTCCTATCAAGTCGATTTCTGTGCTGCATTCTTTTTCATCTGTGCAATTCATTGAAACCATAAAGCATTCTCTGATACTTTATTCCCCTGTTCCTAGTCATAAGTCACCAGAACTGTGCTATTGTAGGATTGCTTATTGCTGATTACTGCTCATATGCCTAAGTGTGCTATCAATTATTAATGTATTATCAAAGTGTGATATATCTATAAATTGTTAATTTCTCAAATAAATCTTTTAAATTTGCAAAACAAACCTACTTCTTGACTCAGTGGGGTCAGGGGGATTCTAAGAGAGGGGTAGTCATCCAGAACTCATGAACTGGGCATAAAGATATATCAATAAGGGTTTTCATTCAGTATTCTAGACTAGGCGTTGACTTAGCTGTAGTGTTGAATTGAATCCTCTTACAAAGTGGGGGCTCGAGCCGGACGTCTGGATTAGGTCTATCACTTGTGCAGAGTAATACAGTGTTTAACTGACAGGAAACATAATCCGGTCGGATCAATACGCTGTTTTACGCTGTAAAGCATTTCTCAAAGGGACGCTTTAAGGAGGTCTGTTTTGCAAAATAAAATACTAACTGTTGTAAGTCAGAAAGGAAATTAACTTCCAGAATGACGTCCTTAGTAGATATGAAAATAGCCAGAGAGCACTTCTTACATAAGCTATTTGTGAGAGGTGAATGGACTGAACAGGACCAAAATGTGTGGTTGCAGGCAATCGCGCAACAAGTCACTGTAACTGGGTCAGACATATGGAGAGATCAGGGTCCATTACATGTGGCCCTGAGTGAACTATATATGGCCCCTAAAGCCAAAGATGAACATAATAAGATCGGCAGAATAGCGGCATATTTGTACATATATATGGGTGGCATGCAGGACAAGTGTGCTGAAGGCCAAGATCTGGCAAGTAGGCAACTGTTGGCACTACAGAAGGCCCAATCTGATCTGGACTCCTCTGAGCAAAGGCTGCACAGAAGCCAGGAGTCAGAAAATGAGAGTAGACAGTATCTCATTAAAATAAAGGAGGATATGGATGTCCTGCAACAGGAAAAGGCAGAACAGGATACCAGATTTCTGGCCTTGCAGAAGGAACACCAAGAAGGTTTGGACTCCCTACTGCAAAGCCATAAAAAGCTGGAGCAACAACTGGACTTCAACAGGGCATGTGCTGAGCAGGTAGTCACCCTGCAAGGCCACCTAGATAGGGAAAAGGCAGAGAGTAATAAACTTATTTTGAAAGACCTGGGTACCCCGGCAGAGTTTGACCAAGAACGCCAGAAAGCTGGTGCCTTTCAAAGGCAAAGGGACGACCTGGCGGCACAAATGCAGGCTCTTAGTCAGGAAAGGGATACCTTATGCCAGGAAGTCTGCCACTTAAAAAGGAAAATTGAAGAAAATCACCTGGCCCTCCAGGGACTGGGTGACCTCCAAAAAGAACACCAGAACTTGCTGGAGCACACCAGGAGGGTGGAAGATGCTCTGGCAAGAAAGGAGCAGGCCAGTAGGGACGGTGCCCAGGAGGTAACCACCCTGTAGCAAAGACTGACCCAGTGCTCCAGGACCAATCAGGAGGCGCAGAGAGAAAATGAGGCTCTCAGCACAACGATAGGCTCCAGCAACAGGTAGCCATGCAGGAGACTGATAGAGTCTAGTAAGGCCTTAGTTGAGGAACTGAAAGCACAGGCTCTTGCATGGCAACAGGGAGCAGGGGCCGATAGAGATGAGGTTCGCTGGGAAAGAGAGATTCCTGAGCATAACCTTAGGAGCCCTAGTGCCAGAGGCCTTCATCTCTACCAGTCCCTGGACTCTGCCACCCCCATGCTCCCTGGCGCACATGAGCACGGGGCCACAGGGATGGCAGATTACTATCCAGCCAAAAGTATGGGGCTCATAGGCCAGTACCGCCCAGGAATGGAGGGGCGGGCATCCGGGTATGGGCACCCAAGTACAGTCCAGTTTAGTGGGGAACCCCAGGAGAGTAAGCCCACCAAGGGCATCCTGAAAACCTCTGCCCAGTTAGGTCAGTGGGGGGGGTACCCAGCAAATCCTGGCAGCAAGGAGGGATCTGAAGACTCCTCTGAGCGACACAGGACACAGGAGACCAGGTCCCCACATTCTGCCAGCCATTCCCAGGCTCGCGGAATCCGGGAAAACCTGGAAGATCAGACGGGAACCTCTGGGAGCAGTGCCTCTGAGTCAGAAGATGAATGGACCAGGGTTACCCGAACCAAAAAGGCCAATAAGGCAAAAAGGGCCTTGCTTAAGGACCCATTAAAGCAAATAAAGGCAATAAGGAGTGTCATCACGCCTTATCATAAGAACGCCAAGTATTCTGTTTGGCAACACTTGGAGCTCTATGAGCAAATGATGGAGACTTTCCATTTGAAGGACAGCAGTAGCTGCATCCAGTACGTCAAATGGACATTCTCCCCAGAATACTCCAGTTTCTTTGCGGGGCTGGAGGACCAAAATCATTTAAGATGGTCCACCTATAAGGCGGCCATCTTGAAACATTTTTCTGTGCACCGAAATCCTCAAGAGGCTCGCAAGGCGGCCTACAATTTGCAATGTGGGGAGGATCAGGCCCCACAAGAGTTTGTGCAAGAATTAAAGCGTGCTTTTGCGCAGACCACCAGAAGGGTGCGCACGGACAGCAGAGAATTTATTAATACATTTTTCCATGCCTTACCCAAGTACATAATGACCCAGCTTGTGAGAGATTTTCACAAGAAAAGATCTTTAGACTGGGTCATTGAGCAAGCCACCCGCATCTATGAGGTGCAGAAACCGGTAGAAAACAAAAGTAATGCGCAGAAAAACCCCAAAACCAATAGCACCCCTGCTGCTGCCAAGGTGGCAGAGGGAAAGGTTGCCCCCGTTTTAGATTTGGAGATGGGGGGGCCTAAAAACCTACCTGCACCTAATAATGCTAGGCCCAGAAGGTCCTCGGGCCAGTCACAGACAGGGAGCCAAGGAGGCAGCCCCACAAATGGGGTCCCTCGCTCTCCTGATTATGTAAGTCCCCGTTACAAGGGAAACAGACCCATCCTGGGTTATGTGTGGACTCCTCCAGCCCAAGGGGGGGGGGTCCAGCCAAGCACCTAACCCAGAGAACTTCCCTCCTAACTTCTCACAGGAGGGCAGAAACTCACCAAACCCTGGGCAGAACTTCTTCCCCAGGTATCCACCCAACTTCCAACCCCAAAATCATCCATCCTTCTTTCCCCAATTCCCTGAGCCCAGACAACCTAATCCGGGAGAGGGGAGGCCAAGGGTGGAGGGGTACCCAAATCTTCCCAACCAGGGGTACTACCAGAGAAGGGATAGCTACCCTTACCTGGATCAGCCCAGGGGAGAAAACAGAACCCCGTACCAGCCTGAGCGGGTTTCACAACTTGAGTGCCAGGTTCAGAACATGGCACGGGATCTGGGTCACATGCTAAGGGCTCAGCAGAACCCTCAGATGGGCAATGCCGGCACAGAAGGCACCAAACTCTGGGCCTGGTGCTCCAGAGCAATGACGGGGGCAGCACCCCGACAACCCACCGGTTCCCAGGGAGGTGGCACAGGAGAAAGGGGGGTGTAAGGCCTTGGAGGAAGCTTCCTCCCCCACTCGTAAACAGCCCCTGGAAACCCAGGAACCGGAAACAAAATCTCCTACACCTGAAAGCCTGCCTCCAAAGGAGCAGAGGGGGGGTAGGAGAAACAAAGTACCCAAAGAGACTCACTTTGAAGAGGAGGTACAGGTCTTCCAATTTGCGGGAGAAGGATCTTCTCCTTCAGAGACGGGGGAACTCCTCCCAAAGAAAAATGGGTCCCAAAGGATTCCAATCCAGACTGGGGAGATATGGAGACTGAGCTACCGCCGCCCATCATCTCATCCCAGAACCAACAGCAAGAAAATCCCCTGGTTCAAACCCATCCTGGTGACTGCCTCCAAAAAGGAGGGGGGGGGGCCAGAACTGGAACCAGGGGAACCCACAATGGCTCTGATCTCCAGTTGCCAAATTTTTCTTTCAGATTCCCAAGGCTCTCCACAGAATTCTGCCCAAATTTCTTCTCTTGCAATGTCCAAAACCAGAAAGTTAGCCCACCAGTTGTCCGAAAATGTGCATTATCTGTGCCCCCTTGAGGAGAAGGAGGGAAGATATTATGCCCCGGTACAAGTACAGGGGCAGGGTACGATTTCAGCGCTGGTGGACACGGGATCTCAAACTACCCTTCTGTCCAGAAGGGCCTTTGATGAACTGAATGCAGGAAGGGGAGGGAATTACCAAATTCCTCTCACCTCACTTCCTGGACAACTCCAGAACTTTGACGGGAAGGAAATTCCCGTCGAGGGGACGGCAGATTTGGACATTAAAATTGGGCGACACAAGTTGACACACACGGTCATAGTTGTGACTCCAGAGGGCACCCCTTGTTTACTAGGGAATGACCTCCTGAGAAGGTTGTCACCCCTAATAGATTGCGTAAACAAGGTCTTCTGGACCCAGACTAGCCGACCCATAAAATTAAAACAGAGTGTCAACCATGTTAGTTTAAACGGCACATGCCACATGGTTGAACAAAAATCTGACCAAGTAGAATTTCACTTCCAGAACAACCAAATTCCAGACGTGACAGTAATAGCAGTAGGACAACAGACTGGTGATGGAGGGTCCTCTCTATTTCTGAAAATCAACCTTCCTTCCAGTTTAAAGTGGTATTCCGCGCTGGAAGTAAACACTCTGAAATTCTATACTAATCGACAATCAGAAACTCCCACTCCTATAATCCAGAAAGATGTGAAATCAGCTCAGAGCCTGGCTGATATTCAGCAAATTGGAGAGCAGTTGTTCATCCCTGTTCAGTTAAATGATGGGAAGGACTCTGTTCTCGCCCTAGTGTGTGTGAGCAACGGTAAGAGCTTCATCAGCGAAGCCATGCTCCGCCAACTCCCAAAAGATCCAGCCATTCCCACATTCAAACTGATAGACAAATGGGAAATGGACCTGGAAGCGCCTAATTCCAAACATCTCCTGCCAAGCAGGTGTATGCTCAAAATCTCCATTGGCAACAAGAGCATAGTCCATAATTGTTGGGTCGTGCGAGACGTCACTGCCGCCTTTTGCTTAGGCAGTGACATTCTCAATCGCTTTGCCATTAGTTTGGACCTAATAAACTTCAAAGCTTGGTCCTGATTAGCGGATAATCCCATGGGCTTTGATGATCCAGAAAAAGCATTTAGGTCAGCTCAATTGCTACCTTATGCAGTTGAAGTTAAGATTAAAGAGGAAGTCACCATCCCAGAAAGGACCCGACAATTCTCCCTGGAGGTGAAAGTTAAAAGAGGACAAAAATTGAAAAACCCTGATGCTTACATACATCTAAATGCTTCTCTCCAACAGCAAGGGTTGGGGGTAAACCCAACTCCATTAGTCAACATAGAGCATGACACCATTCCAATAGAGGTGGATAACAGCGACTTAAAGAGTATTACTCTAACCGCAGGCACCATTATTGGAATGGCGGTTGATGACCGACATTTCTCCATTGATCTAGGAAATGAACTGTTAGGACCGATCCCCAAGGACTGTTTTGACAGTGACAATGATGACAATACAACACCAGACAGGATCTTCACCCGGCATGGGGGGAACTTCCTGGTGTACACTTCCTGCCCTTATGGCAAGGAAGACGTGACTTGTGACTTCAGAAGGGATGAGGTGGTTTTCCAGGTTCATGAGGGCTGCCTTTCCCACCTGAGGCCTCCCGTCCAAATCAGCACTCTGACCAGGGACTTCTCCACCCAGCTGGAGGAGGCCGCTGAGATAGCCAAACCAGAAGTCTTTCCAGGCTTCAGGCAGATGGTGGAAGAGAGAGTCAACCTAGCTGATGCCTGTGTGACTCTGGAACAGAAGCAACAGTTGAAACAAGTCTTCTTGGATTTCCAAGATCTCTTTGCGGTAGACTCATATGACTGTGGTCGCACCGACATCCACACAACAACAATTCCCACGGACCCTGGCATGACTCCAGTGTTTGTGAAGCAATATCGCTTGCCTTTCGCATCCATGGAGTCCCTTACTGAAATAATTAAGAACCTTGAGTCCAGGGGAATAATCTGTCCCGTCCACAGCACCTTCAATAATCCGGTGCTGGGAATATTAAAGCCAAACGGCCAGTGGAGACTCTGCGCTGAAATTAGGGAGCTCAACAAACGGGTCCATACTTCCCGATGGCCTCTTCCCTACATTGACCAAGGGCTGGCCCAGATTCAGGGGTCACAGGTATTCACTGCAATAGACCTGACCAATGGATACTGGACCGTGCCTGTCAGCAGGGAGGACCAATACAAACTGGCTTTTACCTTTGGGGGCCAGCAGTACACATGGACCTTCGGATACCTTAACTCCGGTAATGAGTTCAATATTTTCCTACATAAGGCCATGCCAGACCTGGGTGCGAGGGGTAACCTGGCTTATGTAGATGATGTCCTCATCAAAGGTTCATCTGTGGAGGAACACATAGCGGAGATCCGTTATGTTCTGACACAGTTGAGGGCCGCCAGAGCAAAACTTTCCTTTCAGAAAGCACAGTGGTGTCGAACCCGTGTTAATTTCTTGGGGCATGAGATTACTCCTCAGGGTCTCTGTCCCCAGGAAAAGAAAGTGGAAGCCCTCCAAAAACTGAAAGACCCCACAACTCTGCGGGAACTAAGGAGCCTCCTTGGACTGACTAATTACAGCAGAAAGTTCATTGAGGGCTACGCAGAGATCACCAGACCCCTGATTCATCTCTTGGGAATGGGGTCCAGAACAATCCGAGGCAGTAAGGCAGCTCAAAAGAAGCCTCTCACAAGCGCCTTGCCTAGTTTACCCTGTCAGAAACAAGGAGTTCTTCCTGGAGACAGGGTTCTCTAATACGTGCTTGACAGCAGTATTATACCAAAAGCATGACAAGGTCAATAAAGTAATCTCCTATGCGAGCAAAACTTTATCCTCTGTGGAGGAAAAATTCAACGATTGTGAGAAGGCACTCCTGGCAACGGTGTGGGCATTGAAGAATTACCGCCCGTTCATCCAGGGGGAACACATCATAGTGGAGACTCCACACCAACCTCTGCAATATCTCCAAAGTGACAGAATCCGGGCCGGAAATGTTAGTAATTCCCGAATTACTTCCTGGATTCTGTCAATGCAAGGCTTTCCTGTGGAGGTCAGATATGGCCAAAACAAGAAGAGTCCCCTCGCGCAAGGTCTGGCTTACTTGCATGATTGTGCCAGAGAAAACTGTCTCGAGGACGAAAGTCTAAAAATAAAGGACAACATGGAGGCATACCTTAATTCCCCCCACAAAGTCTTTGAAGAAGTCAAGTGTGAGGGAATGCCCACTGTGTATGTGGATGGATGCTCTTACCATGTTGACAACAACGGGGAAAAAGAACTGGTTGCCGGCGTAGGGAATGCATGGGTGAAGGAGTTCCCAGAACCCTCCGCTGGGTACAAAATTGGTCCCCGAAGTAGTCAGGTGGCAGAGTTGATGGCTGTGCATCAAGCCATCCTCACCGCTGTCCAACATCAACTCCACGAACTGGTCATAATCACAGATTCGGATTATGTCCGGAACGGGTTCGTGGAGCACCTGGTTAATTGGAAAACCAGAGGCATGTTATGTGCTAATAACAAACCCTTGAAACATGGGAAGTTAATCCAAAACATTGATGAGCTGGTCACCTTGAATGGGATGACCATCTATTGGAAAAAGATCAAGGGTCATTCCAAAGTAGAGGGACCAGACAAAACTGGGAATGACTTAGCTGATCAGCTGGCCAAAACCGGGGGCATCCAAGGGGATCTAATAGAAACAGAGTCCCTCTTGGGGGAACTCCAGGTCACTGTTATCACTAGGTCCCAGACAAATGCTCACAATGATCTTTCCACTGCACAATGGAGTAAGGAGACCCCTGATGCTGATTTAATTACAGCTCAGAAGGGGGATCCAATAATTGGTAAGTTTTACCAGCACATTGAGGACCCTGAGAACTTTCCCCTGACGGATACCGATTACATTGGGAAAGAGGACCTAAGAGTGCTGATGAAATGTCCAAAAATGTTGCGAATCCAAGACGGTTTGTTGGTAAGGAAATCGAAAGCTGGCCACGATCAGTGGGTGGTTCCTACCTCATTCCGAAGCCTGATGTTAAGTCACGCCCATGATGCGGCCACCGCCGGTCATAGGGGGTTTCACACAACACTGGAAATCTTAAGAGAGGTTGCATACTGGCCACACATGGGCCAGGACCTCAACCAATACTTAAAGGGTTGTCTTGTGTGTGCACAATGTCAGCCAACATCCCTCACACACCGGGCGCCTCTCCAAAAGAGGGGGATGACACTGCCATGGTCAGATTTACAAATCGACTTCGTAGGCCCCGTGATTCGCTCCTCTCGGGGGAATAAGTACATGTTGACGGTCACATGCTTATTTACCAAGTGGGTGGAATGTCTCCCACCCCAAATTGCAAGGCAGAAACTGCAGCTGCCCTGATGATTAACCACATCTTTTCCCGTTTTGGTCTACCTCAAAGGATTGAGTCAGACAGAGGTAGTCACTTCACCAGTGAAGTAATGACAAAGATGTGGGAGATACTGGGGGTCAAAAGAAAGCTACATATTGCTTACAGGCCAGCTTCTTCTGGATCAGTGGAACACTACAACCGGACCATTGGGAGCATCCTAAAAAAGTTTGTGGCAGATTCTGGGCCAAGTTGGGATATCAGATTACCTCTGGTCCTAATGGCCATCAGATCTACCCCTTCATCTGCAACCAAAATGTCACCATTTGAGTTGATGACGGGGCGCAAGATGGTGCTTCCTCAGCATTTGCTCTATAGGACCCAAGAGCAGACATTGATAAATGCCTCCACAACTCATGAGTATGTGGAGAATTTAAGGAAACACCTTCAACATGCTTTTGCCTATGCTCAGCGGAATCTAGAAAGATCAGCTGATAGCATGAAGACCCACTATGACCTGAAAACTTCCAGGAAGGAATATCAGGTGGGAGACCGGGTCTATCTATACAATTTCCAAAGGAACCAGGCCAAACAGCGAAAATGTTTGCCTACATGGAAGGGACCGTTTGAAATTATAGACAAGATCTCCCCTGTAGCTTATAAAATCCGCATCCCCAAAGGCGGTTTGGCAGAAGGGGAAGACAAGTGGGTCCATATAAATCAGTTAAAGTGTTGCCATCCCAGGCACACTCTACAGCAACTAGAGGAATCCTCTGGAATCCCTGAGGGGGCCACTCCAGAGTAAGTCAGTTCTAACCTAAAATATCCCACATATAGTCTCTAAAATATTATGTTTCTTGTGAGCGACTGTCTCTGAATTATATCTTGTTTTTCAAACTAAAAATTCTACGTCTCCGTATGTATAAAATATATATGTTTGCCACACCATTAATCGTGGTGGAAAAATGTCTATGAGTAGGTATTGCCGCTTTTGCTTTCTCGTCCTAGGAGAGATGAAACCAAGGAGAATGACCCAGGGACCGGGAGCAAAGATCCGAGGGTCCCAGTGTACCGCCCAATACTCCCATCAGGACCGGCGAGGAGAACCGACTGATCCACCCCTGATGGAGGAAAGGATGCTGAACTTTGTCATCTGCCGAATTGGAAGAAGATGATGCGGACCTCCCAGCACGTGGGTCAACATCCTTAGCACCCAACATCCCCTCGACTCAATCCAAGTGCAGTCGGGCGGGGGGGTTTGTTGGGTGTTCTGACCCACGTTTGGACTATTATGCTACAACATTTGGTGCTGTGGGCTTAGGAAATCCAAGATGGCCGAAAAAGCCCACATGTGCGCCAGAATCTATGAAAACTGCGCAGTTTGTGCGCACACCAAAATGGTCGCCTGACTTGCCACCCCCCGGTGCGGGTGTGCTGGGTCAGAAGAGCCATGAGTGAAATGGGGTGCCAAAGAGAAAAACAGCAGTGCCTGTTCGCTAGAAAGCACTTTAAAAATCACCCTTTGTTTCTCTGAAGGCAAGCTCAGAATGCCCATTTCAAACATTGCAGAATATCCAACAATCTCACTGAACACCAGCAGACATTTGACAGAATAAAGTCTTGTGGGCATACAAAATCTGGAAAGAGGATGAGCCTAAAATAATGTTCATAGCAAAACTGGCTGAGCTGTGGATTTCAGCAGTTTAAGTAAATTTGGACTGAAAGACACTAAAAATCTAAATGTTTAAAAGAAATGAGTGACCTACTTTGAGTGTCACATAGGTTGCAATTGTTTAAATGTCATAGTTTTAAACTTAGAATCAGCATTCTAGCTGCATGCGTAAAAATTGGAAGTTTGATTTGGACAGGAAAACTGGCAGCCAAAGAGACATTTAGCTGAGGCCTGGCTTAAAAAGAGAGGGAATTTCGCCCACCAGCTACCCCCGACAGGAGTTGAGACTTGCACAACAGCTGTGTTCCCAGACCTAGCTGCCTTTTGCTGTTCCCACCAAAAGGGATATGAAACTTCTCTGATTGAATTACCTGGGTTCTGCAGGAAATTGAACAAAGCCCTGTCCTGACTCAGGCAAATGTTTTATTGGGGGGGGTCGTAAAAGTGGCTTCCTCCTGGAAGGAAAGGGGAGGAGCACTGCCTGTGAGAGCAAGCTGGCTTGGCAGAACTGGAAAAACCAGAAATTCAACCTTGTGCTGGGGGGAAACCACACCCCTTTGGGGCCAGAACATAAATCTAAAAAGATGGATCATTCATAGAGCGGACTTGTGAAAATTTTATAAGTGATATCATTATTCTTGTGATTTTTCTGTGCACATTTGAAGACGTGTTAGGACCCGGTGGTATGTTCAGGGGTTTTTTTAGCGGAAAAGAGTATATTACTCTAAATGTATGCATGTTAAAAATCTGACACTCCACCACCTAATGCCCACATGCTTTGCGAACATTTGTGTAAATGCGGGGACAAATCCAATATTGGTAACCCGACCAAAAAGTGAAATATGTTGCCATTTTTGAACCCAAGCTTCTAGAAACGACAGAATTGGAACAGGGGCTACCATCAGTAAATGCATGATGTGTGTATGCAATGCCAAACAACTGTCTATCGGGGAAGTATGTATTTGGATCAGATATAGATTTGTGTATAAAGTTGACAGGGGAGGGTTCTCTGACTCATAAACAGATCTCATCATGATGACACCTCACTTCATTCCCCCAATCAAGGGGAAGAGGAGGAAGTGGCCAATGACAAGTGGAGAGGGGTAGGGCCTAGAAAGCTAGCCTCTCCACCCACTTTCAAAAAACATAAAAGCAGACAGTCAGGACAGATAGACACATTCTATTCCATCTGCTGCGGGACGCTCTGCCGGGAAAATCCATACTTTACCTCCATCAACCTCCAGAGAGCCAACACAGAGACTTCAATCTAACCACCTTCAGAGACCAAGACTTTACTTCAGAATTTGTAGCAGAGAGGTCAACTACAAGCTAAATCCCTCTTTAGCAGGTCTCAAATCATTGCAACTATTCACAGCCAGGCGAGCTGTTTGAATTCTTTGCAAGAACTCTTGCCATTTGCCAGAAAGCAGTGTTGTATCCAGAGAGAGACCAGCTGAACCGGAGACCGCTGTATCCGGACCCACAGACCTGATCAGAACCAGAGACCCAGACCAGACCAGCAGAGTAGAGCTGACCCAGACGCTGTGTGCAGAGACCGTCCGTGGCGAGTGAAGAAAGAAGAAAACCCGCTGACCAGATCGTGACGAGGCCCAGTCCTTCTAAAAATTAGGAGTGAGTATCCGCCAAAACTGTGCAGAACCCAATCTCTTAGTTCAAATAATCTAATGCAAGCTATTTTAACTTGAGTAGAACTGTCTGCTAGAGATCCTGTCACCTGTCATTCTTAAGCTGCGAGCTGTCATATGTAATTCCAAAGTTGCACGCTGTCACTTGTCATTTTGAGTTGTTTTAAATCCGAAAATCTACCTTTACTAAATCGTTCATAACTCCGGAACCGTTTGGGTTAGGAACGAAATTTAACTTTCATCTGGAAGCTGAGATCCTAGGCTGTCCTAGGACCCCAAACGATAGTGCTACTCCTTGTAGTTCCTCTGTAATCGCGCCCGGCGCACTCAGAAAAATCTGCCGCGATTTGACATTTTGCCGCGAATTGAAAGGTTAGCTCACGTGTAAAAATCTGCAGCTGCTTGCCTTCCGTTGCAAAAATTCATTTGCAACCTGACAACCATTCATAGAGCATTGCTAAAGTGATCCTGAACTCATTCAAAGTATCTATCACTCACCCTGAACCTCTAGAGGGAATTAAAAGCATTTTAGCATATTTTTCACTTCCTTGCAAACCACATTCAAAGCATTTTGGACCTGTGTTTAAAACTCCGACCTGTTTTCCTCTAAGCTTGCTGGGGGGGAACTGAATTTCGTATTGTATTGATTGCATTCCTGAGAACTGTGTGCTCTCCTTTCCATCTCCTTATATTGCATAAAGGGGGAGTGAATTTTCAAAGAAAAGTGATTACATTGGGCCTCATTACACGGACGGCGGTAAGGGTTAACGGTCACCGTTAATGGCAACGGTGACCGTTAACCCTTACCGCCGTACTACGAGGTCCCTTTGCGGGTTGGAGGAATCAACGCCTGCTTCTTGCAGGCGTTAAGTACCAACCCGCTAAGGGACCTCGGAGCTAATTACGGCACCGCAATATTGCGGTGCCGTAATTAGCGCCTTCCCCATTCCCATAGAGCCCTATGGGGCAGAAATGGGAATGGGGAAGGGCAATGGCGGAAGGGGGATTTACCGCCCCTCCAACCTTGGAATGGGGCGGTAAATCCCCTTTCCGCCAAGGCGGTGCCGGTAATTTACCGGCATGGTCCAGGGTGCTAATAGCACCCTGGATTACCGCCTTCCGTGTAATGAGGCCCATTGTCTTTTAGTGAAGTCCTATCAAGTCGATTTCTGTGCTGCATTCTTTTTCATCTGTGCAATTCATTGAAACCATAAAGCATTCTCTGATACTTTATTCCCCTGTTCCTAGTCATAAGTCACCAGAACTGTGCTATTGTAGGATTGCTTATTGCTGATTACTGCTCATATGCCTAAGTGTGCTATCAATTATTAATGTATTATCAAAGTGTGATATATCTATAAATTGTTAATTTCTCAAATAAATCTTTTAGATTTGCAAAACAAACCTACTTCTTGACTCAGTGGGGTCAGGGGGATTCTAAGAGGTCGGTGTTATACAGGGGTAGTCATCCAGAACTCATGAACTGGGCAGAAAGATATATCAATAAGGGTTTTCATTCAGTATTCTAGACTAGGCGTTGACTTAGCTGTAGTGTTGAATTGAATCCTCTTACATGACGACACCCAGGTTCTCATCACCCTTTCAGGGTGCTATGAAGAGGACTCCACACGGATTAAAAACCTATACCTGGAGATCCAAGCCTGGATGGCAGAACACAGCTTATGTCTTAACGACGAGAAAACTGAGCTTCTTCTCGTTGGCTCCCAACAACGGCTAAACAAAATGGACCCCTGTTACGCTTCTATCAACATAGATGGTAACCTTATCACAGTGGCGGCCAAAGAAATCAAAACCCGATGGGTTTACCTGGATTCCACACTCTCGCTCAAAAACAAGTAAACGCCACAGCATCCTCCACAGCCTACACGAACAAGCTCATCAATGCCTGCAAGGCATTCCTCTCACCGTCTAGCTGCATTACCCTAGCCAGAGCAGTAGTGCTCTCAAAAATCGACTACTGCAATACTCTCTTCCTTGGTACCTAAAAGCGCAACTTGAACAAATAGCAGGTGCTACAGAATAATGCCCTCAGACCGGCTTTGAGTATTCCGCAGCACTCTAACATTACCAGTTTTAGACAAGATGCCCACTTGCTCCCAGTACGAGACAGAATCACCCTTAGATCACTCGTCATCGTCCACAAATGCTTCTCTAACGATGCTCTCAAGTACCTGGCAGATAAATTTAGCAAACACACTTCAGCCAGACCCACCAGAACAGTATATTCTTGTTGCCTATCCATTCCCAAATTCACCCTAAAAAAAGCAGGCGGTTCCAGCTTCCCGGTCCTAGCTGCCAAACAATGGAACGCTATACCTGTGAATCTCAGAGCAGAACCCTCCTTTTGGACCTTTAGAGCCAAAACTAAGTCCTGGCTCGCCAACAAGAACTCGTGCATGGCCCGACTCATTAACCCTGTTTCACCACTGTATTCTCCTATGTCTGCCTTCTGACCACCATGTAACCCGGTCACTTGCACTTATTGTTATTATCATGTATGTCTATAACTTGTTGTAACCTGCTCTAAGTCTCTGGCGGTGGTAAAAGAAACCATAACACTGACATTAATATTAGCTAAAATCTTAAATGCAGGGTGAAGTAATTCCGAACACGGTTCAATCACATGTGAGCCATAATTGAAGAACGCGGTCTATTGATTAGTAATGAACACAGATAAGACACCTGCCTTACTGCTTACACGTATCCCAAGACACCACACAAGGCCAAATACACAGGGATCACCCTGGTTCATGGACTACAAATGAGGGATGGTATCTTCTTTAATCAAAAGAAAAAGCAGCCCGTGGACCTCTCTCCCCCTACGCCTGTCTAGCTCATGTCTTGACGACCTTGCAATTGTCCAAGGTGGGTCAGTGGAAAGCCAACCAATGAAAACCCCCAATGTCAGGCCGTTCATTACGTATTAGGCCAACCAATAGCTTATTTTAGAGATGATGTCTGTGTCTTTTCATTGTTATCAATTTAGAGGTGGTCTCAGGAGGAAGCCATCAGACAAGCATTACCCAATCAGAAATGTAACTCCTATAGAATGTATATGTAGTCACCGCTATTCAATCCCTGTTCCCCATAGGTTTTGGCAACTAAGATTAAAATATGATGTCAGTTATGACGCATATTGAATATATAAACTGTTGTTTTTGATAATCATGTCGAGATGAGGTCCCCAAAGCCTTTGTGGGCTGTTTCACCTCGACCTCCCTTCCGTTCGATAAACTTCTTTTTAAAGAATACATCATCCCCTCTGCCTCTGATAAATCCATTACTCACTCCGCTGCCTTCAGAAACCATCCCTCTTCCAATCCTCGTTTTTCTGTTCTCCATTAGAATACTCCCAATCATTCTTCTTTCTGTCCCTCTGATTATTATTTTCCATATTGCCAACCTGCTCAGGTACCATACTACAGTTCCCATGATTCCCCTTGTGCGTTTCACAATCCCTTTTGTTCTGTTTTACATCCCAGTCACTCTCGCTCATTTCACCGACCTTCCCTATCCCGTCCCGTAGGATACTCGAATACCCCAAACCCCTCTTTTTGTTACACGCATACTGTTTTACACCCAAGACAGCAGACTTATGTTAAATCTGATTACCTAACATGTCCCAACCCGAGGGTCAGGCAAGGTCAGGCAATTCATTATAATCACACACACCTGATGGCTCTTCCTTTTCCCCACAGGAATAAAAGGTGGAGCAAGAAAGCACAAGAAGAGCAAGGCAAGGGAAACTAGCACGAAAGACTGCACGACGAGAAAGATAATCTTTTTATTTTTATTGATTTAGCTGAAATGAATCAACTTTTCAATACATTTAAACATAATACAGTGATGACATACAAGATAACAATAAATAACCAGCTTGTGCTACATTTAAAACTTACAAGACATGATGTGTCATGATACGAAGCAAAAAAGCAAAAACGAAATATTACCTTAAATTACAAACATGCGTTACTTGTCATTTTCAGCAACACAAGATGGAACGTGGTCGTGTTGCTGACAAAACGACAATTACATTTAATTTATCAAACGTCTACCGTTTGTGAATTAATGTCATAAAAAGGAAAACCACTAACAGAAGTGCTCTTTAAGCAGTGGGACATTGAGTACAAATCCCAAATTTGCATTTAAAACAGCACGAGTTGTGCATCATGATTAAGAATCAATATACTAAAACATTAAATATGGACGGCTTCATACAATAGTACATGTATTCTGATCTACTTGTCATGATTAGGCCAAACTAATAAAGTTCTGCTTGCTAAAATACCTTCAGTGAATAGACACAGTTGCACATCACACTATCCACCATTCATGGTCACTAGAAATACATTTATGTAAGTGTCGTTTTCAATTTACTATCATTATCCAGCGCTATTGCTCTCAAAGAATTTACAGTGGCAATTTGAATGCTGATCGAGAGGGTGGACAAGCTCGCTAACCACCTGAGGTCAGGATTCAGATCCCCAATATGTTTGAAATGCTTGGTGAAGAACCTCTGTCTGTCCAAGGTGAGTTCTGGACAGTGGATGATCAGGTGTTCGAGTGTTTCTTTACATGTCCGAACCTCACAGTAACGACAGAAATTTTTGTCTGATATAATGATCTTTCGGTCCGCCAATAAGTCTCGAGTCGGCCATTGATTTAGTCGAAGTCGCAGGATAGATGATCTAATGAATGGAGAAGTAAGTCCACTGGAGGGGCAGCCCTAACTGGCGGAACCAAAGGCTGAAGTAAGCAGTATGTCACAAAAGGGGGTAACCGCCTGACTAAATTGCACCATACTCTAATTTATATACGGTCAACATTTGAAAAGTAAAAAGGGTGGTTTATACAAAAATCAACCTATAATTCATCCTTGTGATGAAATCAAACATCCCTTAGGGGTTGAATACAAGAAAGCATACTTTGTATTGTATAGGCAAGTTCTGTAGGAAACAACCAGTTGTATTCAGTGCTGTTTTATTTTTAGTGCACTCAGTATATCAAAAGAACTTGGAAAACAGAAATACAATGTTTTAAAAAAAAAAAACCAAAAGTTTTAGAGCATCGGTCTCAGACTGGAAAAAAGAAAGCAGAACTATAAGTGACCAATCCTCAGTCGGTCAGAACTATAAGTGACCAATCCTCAGTCGGTCTACGTCAGGAAATAAAAAAAAAAAAAATTCCCAAAGATGTAGGTCGGGTCTAAAGTATATCTGGACCCTTGGACGTTTCGGCTTCCAGTGTGGGTGCCTTCATCTGGGCCGAAAGAGGATTGTATCTCCCTGAAGTCTGGATCCAGACAGGGAGAAACTGTGAAGAGGTGGCTTGGGGAGGGGAAGAAAAGGGCGGACGTGCAGCAATCCCGTCTCTTGGGCTGTAATGATTGAACAGCTTGTGCTGTGAGGACTGGACACCTTCCAGCCAGGGACAGAATAAGCAGGGGTCAGAGAAGGACCCTAGGCAGGCAGAGGGCTGAGAAGCTGAAACTCAGCCCTACTGGGTAAGGGGCAGTTACAGGGAGGAGCCCTTGTAGCAGTAGGCAGTAAAATGTCTGCAGTGTGGAGAGTGGCAATCCAGAGTCAAGCTAGGATGCAACTAATTTGCTACTTGCATCCTAGGCCGGCACTTCTTTTTACTGCCACAAGTAGGCCTACCTCTTACCGAGGTTTTAGCTGGAAGCAAAAAAATATCTTCCCCTGTAGGTGTCTCAATCAACCACGTTTCCTGAAGGGCCAAAATATCGAATTTGTCAATCTGGTTGTCTGTGGAAGATTGTAAATGAGAATGACTGCGTGTTTTCCAGCTGGCCAGGCACATGTATTTCGATGTATTTTTCATTAATGGTTATGTCTCAATATACTGCTCTCTAGATGGATGTTGAGCATCTAGATTATAACAGTGAACACAGTTAGGAGGTTGTGAAATCACTTTGTCATTCACAGGCCAAGTGTTTTTATTTTCAAGGTCTTGTGCTATTAGGAAGCCCATTTTGAATAAATCCATCTGGGTCTTCCAAATGGTATTGAGAACCACACCCGAGGGAATCCAGATTCTAACAATAGACAAGTTGTCATCACACAAGAATTCCACTTGGTCGAGATCACTTGATGAAATATCGTAAAGTGCAGGCCCATCGGAACATATGTTCAGAATGCTGGATCTGCTTAAGTAATTTTGTATATGGCGCATCGCAACATTTCATGATCAAAGAATGAAAAGGCAGAATAGGTTTATTATTGTTGCTTAATGATTTTCGAATAGCAACGCACTGGTCTATCTGAGGAGCAAATTTAACATGTGGGATGGCTCTATTTGTGTACTGCGCTTGAGTGCCTCCGGCAACTGTTGTACACAGGCTGTCATGTGAAAGACCACATGGAGGTACTTGAGTAACAGAAAACTGGTGTGCCTGGACGTCATGTGTAGAGTTATGATATGCACTGCCAACTAAGGCTATGGTGTTTGAAGAAGGGTTTGTTTTATCTTTGAGGCGCGCATCAACTGCTTTTTTTAATCTCTTTGGTCCTATCTTCAAGTCCTAATTCGTGGCAGCCTCCGTTTTTGTTTGAGTTGCTACATTTGAATGAGCTAAAGTAGTTTTTGAATGCATTACCTTGGCATTTTGTTCTATGATCTCAATAAGATCATTCAAAGGTGGATGGGTTAGCGATCGTTCATGGATAGTTTGTTCAGAAGAATTAACAGAAGCCTCCGGTTTGTGTGCTTGAGATGGTAGTCGAGGCTCAGTAATTTTGGATGATTTAGATGCAAGATTGATAGCTTGTATGAAGGGTTTAAGACTCTTTACGCTGGCCGACTGTGACCGCTGCATGTTTTTGGTTTTCTTTTTTTGCGGCATCACTTGCTGTGCTTTCAACTTCGGGCCATTCTATCACCCCTTGTATGGTCCTTGATGGGAAAAGATGTCAAAGGGGTTTGGTGGTGGAGCAACTCAGTTAGATGAATTGGTTAAATCTACACTTATCCATGAGTCGTTAGTTGCTTCCACCATGGCACTGTCTGGAACTTCAGCAACTGGACGTATCACATGTTCAAAGAGTGGAAGCGCTGAGGGTATATGGCCAGCTACAGAAAGATGTGAACGTGGTTCGATTGGGACGCCAACAGAGGGCGAGGTAAGAGGTTGCAGACAAGAGTCTTTACTAAGGCTGCTTAATGTTTTCTTAGCTATCCAATCAGAAATGTGTTGTATTTGGGCCGACTGTAAAGTGATTTTTGAGTCAAGTGAATTCGATCATGGAGCTTTGATTAGAGCTCTTTTTTTTATATGAGATGACATTTGTTTACGTGGGGTGGGTTGCACGTACGATACAGAGACAGAGCACACATAAGAGTCCATGGAGCATTGTTCATGATAGTCAGGTGAAACAGTATGGTTAGAGATTAGGGACGGCTCACATACACTTGCATGCAATGGTTACAGGCAAGCTACTAACAAAATGGGATACTTTAGAGGGTGACTGGGCTGAGCTGAGTATAGTTTGATCTGAAACAGAATAGGGGGAAATTAACCGCCATGGCAGACTCCATCAACACTGTACTACTGGCCGTCACGCCTACCAGATTAAGGTTTTGAAGCGACTCTGTCGCAGCCTGCAAATTTGTGGCATAACTCGCCTGCGTGCCAGGATGCATTTCAGGATGCAGTGACCAGAAATTACTGATGTCTTTCTTTGTTGATAGCAATTTGGTTGATATAACAGGTGTGAGGGTAATTGCCTTATGAGAAGTTCATCTAGATCCGATGCGGTCCGCAGGCGCCATGTTTGCAGAGGTGGATTCGATGATTTGGCATGCTAGATTTCAAGGAATGAAGTCTGGTTAGCATGCAAACTTTTTCTACTTGCAAAATAAAAAATGTATCTAATGTGATAAAAGACAGAGGGCACTATTACGCTGCAACGTCACGCTCGAGAACCGTTAAGTAAATAAGTCACACTTTGCAGTGGCAAAGCAGGACTTAATTCGGTACTTGCTTCTGGTGCGCACGTGTTCCCAATATGTAAGGGTGTCCCACGGGGGTGTGTGGCTAATGCAGTAGATGAATGATGCAAGCATAAAAACAAACAATAAACCAATGTAAATGGGTGAAAATAGTACAAGTGATATATACAGGTCCTGGTAAAGAGTCACTTTTTGAATACTGGACACAATTCAACGATAAATAAAAGGAAATCCTTCAGAGGGGTCACGGTCAGAGTGTAACGTGGCAAATCGGTACTTAATCCGGTACTTGCTTCTGGTGCTTACCGTGTTTACCGCGTTTGGCTATTAACTGTGGCTATTGGTCAAACATGGCCGTGCCACAAGATTTTTCGCTTGTCCCTTTTCCATCTTGTTCTTTAGCCTTCTTCCTGGCCTGAGAGGCCAGGAACATCCTTATAAGGACTTCCAGTGCCCAGGAAAGCAGAAGCTTTTGGCGGGCTACTGGAGGGCTGTGTGGGTTTGCTGGCAGGATGTGGGCTGGGACTGTCTGGTCCCAATCCACAAACTGGTTTCAGTGTGTCTGAGTGGTATGCATGAATGTTCCCGCCAGTGGTCCCGACTGGACCACTGCTGGGGTGTTTGTGTGGGCTAGTCCTGCTATTGGGAGTTTCAGCTCTTACCTGGCTATAGGATAAGAAAAGGACAAATGCACCCATTCTTCAGAGATACTGGAGAAACCTGAAGGAGCCAAGTATCCTGTCCAGCTGTGAGACCCTGAAGAAAGCTGAGACCTGACTGAAGGTGGCCTGGCAACCAACTTCTGTTTCTGTACTGGAGAAGCCCGGTTTTGCTTGTGGTCTTTAGCAGTCCTGCGAAGGAGCTGCGACCCTTGGTGTGGAGGGACCACCTATTCCTGACGTCTGCTCGGTGCCCTGCCAAAGGAAGCCTTCAGAAGTGCCCTGGAACAGTCCTGTGGCTGACCAGCTTTGATTTTGAGCTAATGTGCTGTCGGCATCACTGTTACGCGTTTCGGCCTGAAACTTGGGGATCCTCCGCTGGCCCTACGAGGCTAATCTCTGCGAAATGTCAGTGTCCCATCATCGAGGAGACCCGAGAAAGGAGGGAAAGTCCGACCGTGGCTGCTGAGTCCCTTTGCGTCGACGTGCTGCGGCAACCGCCGTCTGAAATCGCTTACCTGACCCGAGTCCAGTCCTGAGAGGGGTCCTGCATCGAGTTTTGCTGCATTCTTCAATTGAGAGGCCTTGAAACAGTGAAAGAAACCAACCGGAGATCAGCTCGAACCTGCAACCCCTGGAAATCAAAGACTGCGACTTTTGGCGGGAAAAGCAACCTCGGGCCATCTTCTTTTGCCCTGCCAAGCATGGGGAAGAATTGGAGCATGCGGGTAAGTTACAGTGCTTCTAACCTACCCCTATACCCCCATTGTAAGTCAATGGGCTTATAATAAACCTTTCATTCTAACACTTTTGTCTTTGCCATTGCTTGCTTGCAAAAGACTTCAGAACGTTGGGCAACTTTTGGGCATTAGTTTTACTTGTACCCTAACCCTAAGAACTCTTCACTGGACCCCAGAGATCCTACCTGTATTTTTTCCTGCTTCATAACTTCTGTGGAACTTTTACCTGAACTATTGGGCAAAGGCCCCAGACAATTTAGGGTTGGACAAATTTAGTTAGGGATCATCCCTGTGGACCTTGAGTGCATAATACCAATCTAACATTTCAACAAAATGCGGGTAGGGTCTCTGGGGTCTACTATGTATTATGCCCTATAACAAAGTGAATGTATATATGTATTTAGTTTAATAGTGTTGTGTGATAGATAACTCTACTTGCAAGTAGTCATTTGTCATAGTGTGTTTTGGCCAATAAATAATAACTTTATTTGTATACATCCTGTCTAAGTGTAATTTGTGATCCCCATTGTGTGGCCTGATTGTGGATCCTTTCCAAGCTCACCACCTCTAAAGAACATCGCCTAGACGGCCTGTCACTGCATCCTGAACTGGATTGGCTACAGCTCCCTACAGTTGTGCCTATTACAATATATGTTGGCCTTCTATACGGATCTGTGTGAAATTACTGAATTGAAAAGTCTGACCACCAAAAGTCAGTTTTCCCCGGCCCCCATTTTTTAGCATATATTTGTGTGGGGGGAGGCCCCCCACAGCCCCCATCCTTACACCTATATATTTTTATTAACTGTACCCCCCCCCCACATATACATATGCGAATAAATGGGGGTCAGACTTTTGGTGGTAGGACTTTTCTACTTGGGTAATTTCGTCCTAATCCTTCTATACATCTCTCCATCAGGCCAGAGTATAGAAAATCAGTTCTAACACCAATCTCATACCACCTTACTGATGCAACCCCCAAAAAACAAACAAACCCTGGAAAACATAAACAAGATTCACTGCAGAACAATGTCAAAACACAGCACAGGAACACATGACCTCCTTGGCGAAGATGGAACTGACATCTAAATCCTCACAGAAACCTGGCTAATGGAAGACTTCAAGGTAGTTGCACACAAATCCCTCCCAAAAAACTTCAAACTCAGGTAAGCCAATAGAGAAGGAAAAAGAGGGTGGGACCTTGCCTTTGCATACAAAGACTACTGAAAAATCACAATAGCACTGTCATTAAATATCCCAAACTGTAAATCACTCTTCTGTCTTCCACCAACTAGCTCTGGGCCACCAAACTAATCTTTCATTCCTACTTGTCTAAAGACCGCCTACATACAATTTATCTTTCACAGAAGCATTAGCAGATTCCATAATCAGCATAGCTATAAAACTACGCGATCATCCTAGGGTATGGCAAACAACACCCAAAAGAGAAATCTGACAGCTTGAAACACAGCAGCTTTTAGAAATCTGCCACACACAACTAACTAAACTGATGGATGAGCAGCACCAGCCTTAAACTCAACCCAGACAAAACTGATATCATAATCATGCCTAAGAACCCTTAGACTCAATAACACATATCATTGCCTACCGAACTAGGAAAAAGACTGAAAGCTTCCAAAGTAGTGAAAAATCTGAGACTATTAACGGACATAGACCTAACACTAAAAGTGCAAGTCAATGCAGTAGTCAAGAAATAATACTTCCATATATGCACAATGAAATGGATAATACTTTTTTTAACCTTCTCAAACCAAACACTTGCCATCTTCTCCCACCTCATTTCAAGAATAGACTACGCTAATAGCATATACCTCGAAATTCCAGATTACCTTACCAATAAACTGTGATGGATACAGAATTCAGCACCAAGACTATTCCTCAGACTCGCTAACAAAGACCACATCACATCAGCACTAAGATACCTACACTGCCTACCAGTCAAAATAAGGATTTACTTCAAAACACTCTGCATAACCCACAGAGCAATCCATGGTCAAGAAGCAGACGTCCTGGAGAAACTATCTCCATCTATAAATCGAAACGAACCCTGAGATCCAGCAATGACATACGTATTGAACCCAACAAGATTCTAAAATGAAATATGTGAATCAGCCTTGTCATACATTTTAACAAAACTCTGGACCTAACTGCCCGGGGAAATATGCACAATAGAAGGAACATCAAACCACCAGGAAATCACCAAAAACCTGCCTCTTTAATTTGCCAATCTAAAAGCCAAAACACGGTCAAAGAGAAACATGCAACCTCCTTACCCAAGAGACACACCACGAATCAGAGGGACACCTTTCACCTCCTAATTTATTTATTGGTCATTTATAATGTGCTTATACACAAGTGTTTCGAGGTGCAGCAAGGTAAAAGGGGGGGGGGACAGTGAGACCAAAAAAGTAACCAACCACCTGATGGGGCATCTCAGTCATAACCAAACAATCTACTCAACTTTGACACAAGGATCTTCCTCGTCCTAACATTAACCCTACTAAAACTCCCAATATTCAGGAAAAATCACCACACAAATATCAAATGCAACACCCACACAGAAACCCCACAAAACAAACGCTAAAATCATATAGCAAAATACACACCTTCTCCAAGAACTCACTCAATCGCAACACGCTCAAATTCCAACCCTGCACCACAGGCACACAAAACAACCTATACAGCTTCACACACCAGAAAACCCACCAACCCATACCACCTAGAAGCAAACCCAACGCACAGTGGCCGTTTTTTTTTCTGAATTGAAACTACCAACAGAACAGCAAAAGCATTCTTGGTGCTCTCCCTCTGATCCCACCAACTAACTTTCCCCTAACTGGCATTCCAACTTTTTTTAATGCAGAGTCCCGCCTTGAGTAAAAATGTTGTTGCCAAGCCCCCCTTGAGTAAAAATATTGTTGCTGGGAACCCTCAGATGCCATCTCTGCTCTATCAAATGCAGTCACCATACTCCCTTTTTGAAGAGCCTTGCATCCCCGCCTACCCCTTTTGAAGACCTTAACCCTCTTTCTTTCTGATCCGCCAGTGAGCCTGGAGACCATGACAATGGTAGCTGTAGGTCGTATAATTCACGTTAACATAACTGTAGCCTCTCAATTGTGTTCGCGTCCTGTACCTGCTACTCTAACACAGTCCTCATTCATTTTTTTTAGCCGTCTTGCTCCCTTCCCACCCTATCCTGTGCCATCTCCTGGTACTGCCATCTCCTGGTACTGCCATCTCCTGGTACTGCTGCGCTTGTGGTATCAACTTTGCAGCTCATATTCCACTGCATCATCCTCTTTACGTCCTGCTAGCAATCTCCCGTATATGATACGGCCACAACACAAGGTTTTAACCTCACTTCCGCATACAGGTTCTGGTGTGCACGCGGGTAACCCCCAGGCATTGACATCACTTCCGCTCCAGCGAGAGGGCGGGGCGGAGCGGGAGAGCTGCCAGGGCGCTTCCGGTTTGGGCGCAGTCGGCGTTGCTGGGGCTGCGGAAAGGAAGTACGGGGAGGCAGCGGCTGAGGGCGCCGCCATGGCCGTGGACGTCAGCAAGTTCGCCGGGCTGACCCTCACTCAGCTGAACGAGCTCCTGGAGGACGAAGACAAGCTCCGAGGGATCAGCCAGGAGATGGACGAGGTGAGGCGGCCGAATACCCTGGTTACTGGTCAGCAGAGGCACGCTATGTGGAAGCACCACCTGGGGAAACAGCCCAGCAGGGGGGTAATGATGGTCTGTAGGGCACCCTCAGGTGGCAAGAGAGCGAGCAGCGGCCCTAAGGGGAAGCTCGGAGTCCCTGGAGAGGAGGTGCTGGGGACAGCCCGGTTGGAGAGGGCAGCGGCTCTCATTGGGAGATAGACGGGGAGGGAGAGGGCGGCCAAGCAGGAGGGACAAGTGCTGCTCGTTAAAGGCGAAAAGCCCCAGGGGAGGAAGCGGACAACGAGGTGGGAGGGGGGTAGACTATCATGCCAAGTTGTGTCCTCGCGACTGGGGATAGATGCTGTCGAGACGGCAGGTGTCCTAGAGTCACGCGGGGAAGGTGTTTCTCAGGTGTGGGCGTGGGCCCCTGAATGGGCTGAGCAGGAAACTGAAGAATGATCAAGAGAGGGACCGTGGGGGGAGGGGGGGTTCGGCAAGAGAGGGACCGGAGACAGCCGAGGGGGAGCGAATCTCCTTGCCGCCCCCTCACATGAATCAACTGCATGAACTCTGGGGAAGTGACGAGAGTACACCCACAGGGGGTGCCTTTGCCATCTTTGAACGTTTGGATTTGCAATAGTCAAAATCGAGACACCTTTGGGCTAGAGTGCAGTGCTGCCGGTCGGTTGCCTCCTGTACAACATTTGTCCTTGTTCTTAACCTGTTGTCTACGGTGTCTGGTGCGTTGTTGCCATACGCCTTCATTATTTTTGGTACACGCACAGATGTTGCTTATCAGATTGCAGTCCTTAATGGTGAGCATTTGGGATGTCAATCTTTAACATACCATATTCCCCTTTTATCATTAAATTATTCATCATTTGAGAAGGGGCAGTGGTTGTCTAACTTTGTGTCTGACTATACACAATGTGTCACGCTTGTCCACGAATGCTCCAAGTCTGAACTGCATTTATGCCGATTGAGATTTGAACGTGCCTTCTCCAAAATAAACTTTGTTTATTCACTTATATTGCGCGGTGGACCTGAGGGTAAGAGGGCGCAGGAGCGGACAAGGATATTCTCAGTTTAGTTAAAATGCTGTACAGTATTTACAGTGAGTACCTGGGTAAAAACAGTTACAATAGAGGCAGTGATATACAGTTTAAGAATATACATATTTACATGGTTTACAGTGGCATGGTAAGGTTGGGCAGTCAGTTTGCAGTCATTGAGTTTTAACCACTAGATGTAGTTATGTCTGAATTGGGTATAGGATTGAGCAATCCTTAAGGAAGGCGGTAGGGAGTTCCAATGTTGGGCTGCTTTCACCTGAAAGCTGTTGCCACCCATTTTAGTTGTTTGAATCTGGGAACTGTGAGCAGATTTGCATTTGAGGATCTAGTGTGTCTGTTAGGTGTGTATCTATGAATTCTGTCGATTAGGTAGTGGGGGGCAGCATTGTTGATGCATATATGGGTTAAGAAGGCTACTTTTAGCAGGATTTTCTCTGTGGTGGTGAGCCAGTTATGAGTTCTCCTGATATTGGAAATATGTTCTCTCTTAGAGATACAAAGTGCTGCTCTGAGAGCATTGTTTTGCAACGTCTGGATTTTGATGGTGACCTGTTTGTTGGCTCCTACGTATAGGGCGTTCCAGTAGTCCAATTTTGATAGTACAAGGGCTCTGGCTAGAGTGATACAGCTCTGTGAGGATAGGAATGGTTTAGCTGCTCTTATTAACTTACAGGTGTATGCCGGGGAAGATGCCATGGAGCTGACCGGTTTGTGGAAGGAGAGGGAGGAGTCAATGTATATTCCTAAAGTTTTCACTTCTTTGGCTACTGTGATTAGGTTCACGTCAATGATGAAGCTAGTGTATTTGTTGTCGAGTTTGGTGATGTTGGGAGTAGAGCCGAGGATGATGAGTTCAGTCTTGTCATCATTCAGGCATAGACTATGAGAGGCCATCCATGCCTGGATGATGACGTACACCCTGTTCACCAAGGCCAAATCATGGTTGTAATCTCCCGTCAACGGGATGAGGATCTGCGTATCATCGGCATAGTTAGTATAGGTGATACTCAGGCCATCGAGATCATCAAACGGGCTTTGTGAACACGTTGTACACTGTGGGGGAGACACAGAATCCCCGAGGGACGCGACAGGTGATGGGGTCTGCGGCGGCAGAGGTGGAGAAGACACGCATAGATCTATTACTTAGGAATGACTCGATCCAGTCGATAGCTTCGTGGGAGAAGTGGGTCGCTGAGTCCAGATGGTTGCAGTTTTGATCTACGAGATCAAATGCTGCTGAGAGGTCTAGAAGGAGTGGCAAGGCAGCTTTCCCATTGTGTCTGTGTCAATTTGTGCCTTCAGATCGATGAGGGCCGTTTCTGTCCCGTTTTGGGGTCTAAAGCCTGATTGCCAGATGCCCAGGAGATGGTTTTGTTCAAGGTATTTTTGTATTTGTAGGTATGCTGTCTTGTCTAGAATTTTGAGCAAGAAAGGCAGTGGTAATAGGCCTGTAGTTGGTGGGTATAGAAGGGTCAAGAGAGGGTTTTTTGAGAAGGGGGAGGACCCAGGACTCTTTAAGGTTGCTGGGGATGGTACCTGAAGAGAAGGAGGCGTTAATAAGTTTGGTAATGAAAGGAGAGAGGTCTCTAGCCGCATCTTTTAATAATTTGTGAAGGGCAGGGGTCACCCTTGCAGTTTGATGGTTTAAGGCTGAGAATTATTTTTTACCACTTCTAAGGTGGAGACTTTGGAGAAGCTGAAGCGGATAAGAGGGTTGTTGGGCCTAGAGTGTTGGGATGTGGGCCTAGAGGCAGTTTTAGAAGAATTCGTCAATTTGGATAGGGACTCTTTATTTTTGTTTTTAATTTGGAGGCCTGCTACTTTATTAGACAGGGCGTTTTGGACACTGGTGCACCATTGGCAATCAGAAATTACTCATTCTGCTGTAATGAAGCGTTTAAACTAGTTTCAATTTCTGATTTTTAATATGTTAAACTAGTTTGTGTTTGCTAATAAGGCACTAACACATACCACTTCTCAGATATGAGGATTTTTAAAAAATGATTCCCAAAAAATTGACTTCTTGCGGTAACAGGCCCTGTACTGCATTTAGAAAGAAAAAGCCTTGAGTGATGCCAAGAAAGAGTAGCACGTTTTGCTGATAGAGTATAAAGGTACCTGTACGAATCTGAGAATTTGGCAGATGGTGGCTATCTTAGCACAATGTAAACTAAGGCGATAGACTGAAACACCTGCCTTGTTTTTATGTCGATACCCCCCTTTTAAAAAAAACACCTATAAATCCTAAAACTGCAAAAATAAGACCGATGAGGATCATACGTTGCTTATGCCAGACTTGGCCGTTCGTGAAAGATTCTGTTGAAAAGCATGGAATAGAAGCATTGGTGCTCTCGCTGTGCTAGGCATTTTCTAGAAACACTATTCTCTTAGGTGTAATCACACAGTTTAACTGTCAAAGAATTTGGGCTCGTCCGTTTCCTTTCAAAAATTGACAAAATAAGGTTGCCTCAATTGAGACTTTAACATACAAGAATAAGATTTTCATATTTTGAGAGGAATCAGAGTATTATACTAACATAGCCATGTGTTTCTGGATGAAAAAAGTATTTTCTCTGCCTCCCTTGGACTGACCTGCAGTCTTGTTTAGCGCCAGCCTGTTTGGATTTAACTTTAGACAATTGTTTATTTCCAGTTCATAATCTGTCGGATCCAAGTACCTGTTTTCTTTGTACTTTAACTTCCATTCTTGAAATTGTAAATGCTTCAGTTTGGCGTGGCTTGGTTCCTCATGTTCACGAAATTACTTTGGGCACGCTTTCATTAGAATCAGAAATGTGCAGTGATTATAAACCAGCATCTGTTGTGTCGGGAGGTGGCTACCAAAGAGCCTTAAAATTGTGTAATTCTGAAATGGTACACGATAATAGAACCACCATAGTGCGGGTACATGTTCCACTGTGGCTGTCAACCAGTCTTACTTGATGTCCAGTGACGTGAGACCAAAACCAGACCAGTTAACCTCTTAACCTGCTTGTTGCACTTCCGTACCGTTTACACCTTTTTTGCATTTGAAAAAAGGCCAGGATTACCGAGTATTCTGATTAGTAGACCTACTATGACCCAAATAGTTGGTATGTTTCTAGACTAAAAATACATCCATGGTCTTACCCCTACTCTGCTTCCCTACCTGCCCCACTCTACTGGAAGTATTTCCGATCTCCATCAAAGCTATCTTTTTGTGGAACTCTGGCTTGAACTCAAACTGCTAAAATTGGAAGCCCCCCCTTCCTATTCAAACCTCGTAGCCCACCTATTTCTGCGTTCTACCCAGAGTATACTCAAATCTAACTTACAAATACAATGCAACCTATACATTTTGTTTGTCCATTTTGCCCCTTACCCTTTAAATGGCTCCTAGATGTGACCATATGCTCCTAGAAAGAATCACAAGAGCACAAAATAAATGCCACATGGATATGTTTGCATTGCATCAATCGGTGTGGGAGTCAAAAGTAGCCCCTGCCGGCTGTTGATGTTGTTACCCAGGTTCTCCTCGGCTATTAGGAAGAACTAGCTTGCAGAAATGTTGAACCCTGGTATATTTTCCCTCTCGTACCCCATGATAAACCCCATTTAAGGAACCTTAACCAAGTACTGCCTCACTCTTTGGTACAGCCTACTTCGTAAGTAATTTATTCTCAAAATAACACCACGTACTTCAATAAATGCAAATACTGCATGAATCCTAAGAATGAAGCATTTGAGGCTATGCTAAACGTGGGGCCAACTTCAACTAGGCGTAAGGGGCGTGCATTGGAATCCAGCGATAAAGTACATAAAACTTGAACCGCCCCCTGCACATGGTCCAAGTCCCAACCTTTTGTCTGGTAGTAAAACCAGACTTCCTGTTTAGAGGTACCCAGTGGACATTATCTGGTGTGTAGCTCTGAAGCCATACCAAAGAGCATTATAAATACTGCCTGTTATTGGTGTTTATAGCTAGTTGTGAAATACCGCCCACTAGGGGAAAATGCCAACACATTGTACAAATCCAATGTTGCAATGGGCCAGTGGTATTCAAACTTTTTCATACCCACCCCCTTTTTGAGTAAAACATATTTTCTCACCCTTCCCCACCACATAGGACTTAGTGCAAAGAAGGTACGCGGTGGGAGGGGACAGGCTCTTTAAAAAAGGATTAAGGTGACGGCTTTCAGTAGAAAATCTACTTATTTTATATTAAAAACAGCCGTCTTAATCCCCTTTGAGTCTGGGATCGGGGCAGCCTTTGAAGACCACTGCCATAGACTGTAAATGCATTACATACAGTAATCTGCATTCTGAAACACAAGACCATCTGATGTCGCAGAAACAACTGCTTGAAATAAAGTAAAACATCAACAACATCCTTTAATGCTAAAGATCAACATCATAAATATGAGATGTTTGAGATGTTCTGGGGAGCGTTTAATTACCTTTTATGCTTGGTTATTTTTTCTATGGGTTTTGTTTTTATTCTCTAAATGTAGTAGTCCTTTTTTTCTAATTCTTTTTGCTTTTTCTTCATCTCTCCTGTCATTCCTCTGTGAATTGGATTGATGTGTTTAAATACGTGTTATTCTGTACATTAGAATTATTGTATTTTGACTTGTCTATGTAAGTGTCAAAAGAATAAACAAATTGGGGAGAAAAAAAATCAACACCCAGCTGCCACGGTCAGAAGAGTATCTTGATTTCAGTAAATTATCGGGTCAGCGATGATTGGTTCGTGCTTCGTGTCCCTACCCCCCCCCCCCCCCCCCCCTCTCTCATCAGAAGAAAGGTTGATGTTCTTTCAAACTGGCTTCTTTTAAACGCAACAGATTGTGCATTTTTAGATTTTAAGTGTTGTAGCTGTGGTTAAAGTCCCCGCCGTATTAGGATAGTACATAATTGTAGTACTACTGCCAGCATAGTAATCCCTTTCTCGGCTGCATTTTTTTTCCACCTTATCTCTGTTTCGTATGCAGTGGGCCCCAGTCGTCAAATGCCCATGTCATTTTGTCACTTTTTTTTCCCCAGCGTCGAAACGTTTTGTTTCTCTGTACTGGATTTGTAAGGGGACTAAAGCAATACTTAGTGGTTTTGCTAAAGTGGGTACACTTGAAGTGAGTGATGGCAATGAGGTCTTGACTGAAACCGAGATGTGTGTTAATTAAAACCTCGGCATGCTTGCTTTAGAGATCCGAGGTTTACAAGAGCAGGGTGCTGTTTTTCCCACTAGTTGTGTGCTGCTGTAGGCGGTAATTCATCTCTCTGGGTGCCATTCAACTTCACACATTGAGTGTGAAATTGGGGAATATCTTTAGCGGTGTATATTTTAGTGTCACGGGGGTGTGAAATCCCAGAAGCTTGTTGTGCTTTTTTTTTTCTTTTTTCAAATGGAAAATGAAAGGGAACGAGCGTGTGGCAGCGCAGGGAGTTCCCTTTGTCACGGACCAGATTGGGCCCATCTGTGCATTGCAGTTGCCGTGGGGGCCGGTTCCGCCGTTTCCATTAGGGACCGAAATCAATTCATGGTCTTGTCGCAAGATGTTCCCATGGCAGTTTCCAAGCCCAGACCTGTACAGAGCATGCACAGGGCTGGAAATAGATACAAACTCTCGAATGTACCGTCAGGCTTTTGAGTGCCACACACAACCACAGCTCCACAAATTGGTGTTTCGTCGATTTTAATCTATACTGGGTCTCTCGTTTACTGGGGTGCAGTTCCACGTTAACAGGAATCTGCTCTGTCGCCCTTTCTACTGGCATCTGGATTATAGTTTGTGACAATTGCAGACATTTCTTTCTTGCAGGCAGATACTCTGCATTCAAACTGAAATGGCTACACATGACATTGCGAATTTCTTTGTTGCAACATCCCTGGAGCTTGCTCGCCACGGATGTATTATCTGAACAATTATTTCTTGGGATTAGTGAACAGTTGTTAATGTAGTTCTTCTGGGAGCACTGTGATTGACAGTAGTTGTTCACCCTAGTTCAGACGTAGGGGGTGGAATGCCGATTGCAGTATCCTCCCACCCCTCCTTTTTTCTTGGCTCTAGCTCTACCAAAAAGGTGGTATCCTGTGCTGGAGAAACATTGTGACGTACCTGTACAATTTACAATAGGGGGTAGCTGCCATTGTAGATTGTTGGTCATTCTATGATAGTCTAAAGTATGTCCCATGGGAGAAGATATATTCCCTTTTCAATGTGAAGCCATCTTTGTCATGCATGAATTGTTCTTTGGTTTGAAGACTGTTACTTGTCCTGGTTCAAGAGGCCTGCATCTTCTCTGGTGGAATCAGTAAGGCTGCAGAAGCTCCTTCAACGCCCCTGCTCTTGCATCAGAACCTTCATTGATCAGCCTTAGATGTGAAATGGCTGGGTCTTTTCCAGTTTTTGGGACAGCAAACCTACCTTTTGGAGGGTGACGCGCCACAGTTCTGAAACTAAAAAGGGGCAGGGCTCTTCTTTTGAAAGTGAGTCTTGAACTAGATATCCAGGCAGAACACTGGACAATCCTTGGCGATCAGTCTCTCTGGAAGGCTGCATTATAGTAATTGTGACTCCCATCTTGAATATGTAATTATGATCTGAAAGTCTGGCATGAGCCGTGATCCCTATAGTAGTAAAGACACAAGGCCAATTGAAGGCAGAATGCAGAGGGAAAGCGCCTTCATAGGAGTTACGGTGCCTTTATTGAGAATAACCCTCGGAGGTTTGTTCTACACCACTGAGTTATTGGTTAATCTATCGTTTCTGGCAAGGCACAGAGATTATTGCCTTGTCAAACAAGGTGTAGCTGGTCAACATTTTTGCTGCAGCTTTGAAAGGCCAAGGGTGGTTGGTTGCCTTTGGGACGTGTTCTTTCATTTCCTTTACATGCAGTTGAAGCTGTTATGTGCATAACCCACCTTACATTGGTGGATTTCTTTTCTTTGAAAGAGTCCCAACTCGTGAAACATGTCGATGAAATGGTTCAATTGACCACATTAGAAAAAAAATATATATATTATTATTCACCAGACCAGGCAAGTAAAATCGCCTGACACCGGTGTACCGGCTATACAAACTCGCAAATACTACAAATGTTAATGTGAAAAATCGTTTCTAAAATATCGTGTTGATGGAAAGCAGACTACCTCTGAACCAAAATTCTAGTCCTTGCCTGCTGAGAATGAATATTTAAGTACCTTTAAAATATTGTAGCATTTGATAATTCTGTAAGTTCCAATACTCGAGTTTAAACAGGACTGTAGGCCGGCTGTGAAGAAGTATGTACATGGTACTGCTTGATGAAATTTACATTCCAGAGCATAAATGCTGGATTATTATGAAGACGGGTTACATAATTATTTTGTCTCCAATCATTTTGTTAAGGAATTTCAGCCACAGAGTTCCAAAGTAATAGCTTAATATCGTAGATACTGAAGCAGTTGTCAACTATGAAACACAAATAGAATATACAACAGTACATATAAGCATCGTAACGATCTTCTCTCATATTTGCACATGACTAAACCAGATCGAAACATGAAAACGAGCATGTTCAAATATTGGAGAACCAACGGAGGGAGGGGGGTTTACGCACAATCACCGGGACTTGCTTCACATATTCCAGAACGGAGGGGAGCATATGCTCTGAAATTTAGTCCTTAACCCAGGTTCAGATCCATGATTTATCACAGCCACCACAGTTCCCAGCATTTGATAGACCACATCAAAATCATGGGCCCTCTGGATTTTTCCACAGACGGGCCACAGTAATAATTGCTGCCGTTAAAAGGTGGATGATGTTGCTGTTGGGCCCGACACGGAACATTCCGCCTCCTTCTCCCCCCTCCCGCCCCCCCACCCCCACCTCATATCACCGAGTAGTACTGTTGCGAGGTCCCATGGGATGGTCAGCCCAGTGATTTCACCTGTGCCAGTACCTTCCAAAAAAGTTGGGATTTATCACAGGTCCATTGTAAGTGAAAGAGGGAGGCCACTATTGAACAATCTCTCCAGCATTGCGGACGGTAGGAGGGATTCATTGTGTAGTTTTTCTAGGGTTTTTATATCATCTGAAACAGACCTTTACTGCACACTCTTGTGACGCATCTGTGGCTCCCAAATGTGCGCTTCCAGATCCGGCACCCAAATATCCGCTTCCAGATCCGGCACCATCTGTCCACCTCTAATTCTTTCCCCTAATCAATCCTCTTTCCATATTTTCATGTAGTTCTCCTTGACCGATGGATCAAACTAGTCTAACAACTATGTATAGGGTTGAAACTTTCCCCAAGGTTGCGCTTGCTGCCGGAAGTAATTCCAGCACCATGGCTTCTCTAATCGCATGAATCTTCATGAGACATCAGTGCCTCAGTTGGGCATATCGAAGTGCTCAGTTTCGTGAATATGAAATTTGGTCTTACCCTTCAAACGATAAAGGGTTCCCATTCACATAAGTTTCGTAAGTGTTAAACCACCCACCTTCCAGTGCCTAAATCTAGTTGCATCACACCCGGACGAAAATCCAGTTTGTTCGATACTGTAGACCCAAAGTGGATTTAATACCCAATCTACGTGCCGCCCTCTTCCTGTAGTAACTAGTATTGGAGGTGGATGTTAATGTTTTGATCCCATATTTTTGTTGGGTAATTCTCAGATGGGGAAGGTGGGACAGCGACATGCTTGTTTCCATATGGGTGCTTCCTCAAGTACCTACTAGGCCAACATGTGAGATAATTGCGCCGTGAGATTGTAACGAAAAACCTCTGGGACTGCAACCTAAGCATAACCCTCTTTGAGATGCAGGTTTTATTTCTCGCCCCCTCCCCCCAAGTTTATTATTCGCTGTGGAGTTTCCCCAGCTATGCATCAGCGATTCTGACCGGCAAGGCAATGGTATAGGAGTCTGGGATATGGATTCATCATAATTGACGTAATTATTCCAAACCAGGAGATTTCCTGTTCATGCCAGCAATCCAAATCCCTGTGCAGGACTTTCAATAGTTGTGGAAAATTACAGCGGAACATGTGCAATCTTGTTTGGAATTTGGACCCCCAGGTAGTTCATGTTTCTTGTTCAGCCAGATAATTGGACACCTTTTCGCTAATTCCCTCTGGTGTTTTGAGATAAGGATCTCCAATGCGATATACTTGGCATAAGGGAAATTGGGTAAAGAGGCCAGAAGATCCCAGCGCTTGCAACGTGATTCTAAGATGGCTGTACGGCTGCGGTCAATTGTTAGTATGTGAATGCCTTGCCCAGCATCCACAGTGTAAGCAAATTAGACCAAGTATAACAATCGAACTGCGCCACGCACAAAAGATTTCTGTCACAAAGTACAAGTGTGCAGTTATTCAATGCCAAGAACAACCTGACACGTGTTTCGAGCGTAGCTCTTCGTCTGAGGCTGTTGGAGTATAAAGCATATGTAGAGATGTACACAATAGTTAAGACATCCATTCAGAAAGCATGGGCCAGGTATTGGTGGGCAACACGTTGTCAGCATAGTGTGTAATCAGCAAATACACAATTAACAAGCATCAATTGTCATTCAAAATACAGATTAAAAGAAAACAAACGTGCATTTAGCAAAGAGTATTCATGTGCCATTCCTAAATAAAGCGATACGCAATATTCATATTACCCAGTCAGGGATATCACCAAGGTAGTCCAAAAACCTTTCACCACCATCTAATGTCATATTGGTCACACTCGATTTCCAGGCTCTTTATACATCTATTGATAATTTGAAAGCTATTGAAAGCATTAACCTAATTTTTCGCCAGCAATCTGCATCCTATCATCTACATATCAAAATGATTAAAGAATTGCTTCTTTGTGCCTTGCAGAATGTCTTCCTGTTTAACAACACATTATAAGCAATTGGCATATCCATGGGTGCTAGCTTTGCACCATCAGTGGCCAACATTTTTATGCACCACTTTTAACAGCTATGTGTTTACCAACACTGACTTTATTCAATCAATATACCTATGGAAAAGGTATATTGATGTCGTTTTGATTTGGACAGGTCCCGAGGAGCATTTATCTCAATTCGTTAATTTTCTCAATGCTAATTGTTTGGGTCTCCAATTTACATATCAGCACAGTACCCGCACCATTGGTTTTCTTGACCTTAATATCTCTGCATCTCAGAAAGGTTTTCAGACTAAAACATACAGGAAACCCACCTCTGTCAATTCTGTCCTACATTCTTCAAGTTCTCATAAAAAAACTCAGTGATCAATAATATCCCGAAAGGGGAATACATTCGAGCCAAGAGAAATTGTTCTAGGGATGCTGATTTTGTGGCGGAAAAAGATTTTATTCATGGTCAATTCAAAACACGGGGATATAAGTCCCACATACTCAAGCCGAACGTGTAGTGTCGAGTATGAAGAGAGCTGATCTGCTAACACCTAAAAATAAATCCAATTGTGCTCAAGGGCGCCCTCATAAAATTAGACTTATTATCCGTTACAACAGTGACAGCAACAGCATCTATGTGATTCTAAAACGTCACTGGCATTTATTGCAATTAGATCAAGACTTAGCTACATTTCTTGAGCCCAATCCTGCTATTACGTTTACCAGAGCACCGACCCTTAAGAATATCTTATGCCCATCCTTTCTGTCTCAACCGTTAAGTGGGGGGACATGGCTTTCACAAGGCAGGATCAAAGGATTCCACAAATGTGGGAGCTGCAATATGTGCATGTATACTTGGGAGACTGAGATTGTTGATTTTGGAATAACTGGCAAACATGTAATCAATGCATTTATTAATTGCAATTCGAAATTCGTAGTGTATTGTATTATTTGTGTTTGTGGTCAAATGTATATTGGCAGCACAATTAGGCCTCTCAAGATTCGTATTCGTGAGCACTTTTCTACCATGTCTAAACAAGACTCTAAATATCCACTGGCCAATCATTGGCAGACCTGTCATCAAATGGATAATGCCAAGGATATAAGATTTACAGGATTATATCAGGTCTCTTTGCCCAAGAGAGGGGGCAATATGGAACCTAAGCTTAGACCACTTGAAGCACGCCTCATTTGCAAACATAGAATGGTCACCAGAGGCCTTAACTCAGATCATGAATTTCATGTATTCTTGTGACAGACCTATATTTTTTATATATTGTTATATATGTTTATCCCTTTTTATAATGGTTTTGGCCAATATTTTCTGCTAGCCTAGTATCCATAGCTCAATAATATTATGAAAAATGTTTTCTTCAATTATTCTAATTAGCTGGGCTCCATTGTTGTAATTCACTTTCAACATTGTAGTGGGTGCAGTATGACTGCACCCGACACTCCCAAGATGGCGGCGTGAGTGGTTCGCCGTTAGTATTGCAGTAATAGGCTACAGCTTTTAGTTATAGCTACTTGGAGATGCGGCAGCGCGCTCTCCCTTCGATTCATTTTTCGCCGACCAGCAGGTAAGCAGAATGTGTGAACCTGCACACGATCCCTGAATTAATTTAGTGGTTTTAATGGCTAATTATACTATTTTTGAGCTAATTAGGCAATTGCCATTTATCTCATTTTGTCTTTACATTTGTTGCATGTTGGAATTACGGACTGATGCCTTGTTGACACCTAATTTTTACAACTATACTGATTCTCCGGGATCGCTGCAGCCCGCAGATATATATTTAGTATGACAACTACAAGTTAATCAAGGTAACATTTATTATTTTTAAATACTTGTCTCTGCATGTTGGAGAGGACGCTAATTAGCGTATATATTTATTTCTCTTCTAGTTACACTTTTCTGAGCTCGGTTTTGATTCATTCACTTATCTAATTGGTAAGTGATACTTATTTTCTATTCTTTGCTTGCAAATAGTGTCACATACCATCTCACGCTGGAATTATTTTGGGTTTTGATCCATACTCATTTGTTATTTATTATCTTTTCTTTCTAATAACCAGTGTTTCAATTTGGAGCAGAATACGTGGTAAATATGCAATTTCCTTCTGGCATATGCTATTGAATCAATCAATGGTTATTGAACAGACTTACTCCACGACTGCCTACCTACCAAATTTGCTAACTGCAGGTTTTGTTCTATTTCTCTCTCCTTCTTTGTTTTGGACTACCTTGGTGATATCCCTGACTGGGTAATATGAATATTGCTTTATTTATGAATGGTACATGAATACTCTTTGCTAAATGCATGGTTGTTTTCTTTTAATCTGTATTATGATGACAATTGATGCTTGTTAATTGTGTATTTGCTGATTACACACTATGCTGACAACTTGTTTCCCACCAATACCTGGCCCATGCTTTCTGAATGGATGTCTATTGTGTACATCTCTACATATGCTTGACTGTATGTACTCCAAACGCCTCAGAGAAAGAGCTACGCTCGAAACACGTGTCAGGCTGTTCTTGGCATTGATTAAATAACTGTACACTTGTACTTTGTGACAAATCTTTTGTGCGTGGCGCAATTCGATTGTTATACTTGGCATAGTTGAACTCGAACACCGAATTGTTTGTTTTCATCCATTAGGGCTTTAAGCGCGGTATCGCCATGTCTGAGCGGGAGTAAAACGACAGCATATAGCAATATTTTATAGGCTTTACCCCTGACCTGGATCTCCTGAATGTTTTTATTTGTTCCGGTTCTGACTGTGAATGGTTCCATCGTGGGGGGGGGCAAATATCAGAGGAGAAAGGGGATAGAGCCATGCCTAGTTCCCCAGGAGATCATTATTTTTAGAATTAATGTTTCATTGACTTTGATGTCGATGGGTGCTGCTAATTGGCGAGAATCCGTCTTTTGAATACATATATAACCCCAGTCAATGTTATTGTTAATGTGAATGTTAAAGGATATTTGTACCGCGCACTATCACCACCAGAGTGGTCCCCTGGCGCTCTGGTGGCTCCGAAAAAGGGGTAGGGGGAATAAGCTGGAAAAGTGCAAGAGAGCAGTGATGTGCTGTTGGTGGCCTCGGTCCGGTAAGTCCATTGGCTGGGCTTGGACTGTTTTGAGGTGGGTTGTCGTCGTGTGCTGCTGTGTGGTTTGTTTTGTTGTAGTGAAGTTTGTGCATATTGTTGTGTTGTAGGCTTGTGGTTGTATTTGGTTAGTTTGAGAGGTGTATGCAGAGGGGTGAAATTGTTAGTGGATTGGTTAATTGGCATTGCTGTCTGGAAGTGAGGCGCTAAACGCCTGTATTCTCTCCAGGTGTGGTGTGCAAGCATCTCCGTCCAGATCTGTGGCGTCCAACACTCGCAGTTCCTTTCACACATGGCATCCACTCGCATTCATAACCTTACCAAAGTTCGACTTAGGCCCCCTATGTGACACCTATCTATATGCGGGGCAGGCGGGCGTTTGTACGTCCTTTTAAAATCTGGCCCAGAGAGCATTCCCAATTCAGTCGGTGTGCAGCATCTGTCAGCAAAGGCTACTCTGTCCATATCTGGCGGCTGGTCGGCATTTAACATCTTATTCAGTTGCTCATGCAGGCTACCGCTCCCAGAATCTTCGAAACGTGGCACAAGCCAATGCTTGCAATTACTTCCAGGGGTGGCACCTACCTTCATTTACAACCCCATCTGATCAATGCCCATGCCAATATCCACAACTTAGTTCAAGTGTTGCAAGTGGCAACATTCACACAAATCTATAAAAGTATGATACCTGGTTGCAATTATCGAGCGGGTTGCCTGGAGTTGGCTAGGGATGATTTCTGTCCTCATGGGTGTTGCTTGTCATATTCGACTTGGCATCATCTCTTGTTGTAGTGAGTTACTTCGGTCGGTTCTAGATTTTCAGTGTCATCCTAAATTTGTCGTCATGTTCTTTGTGTTTCCTGTTCGGTTGTTAAGCTTGTTCAGTTTGAATCTGTGATGTTGAAGAGCTAGGTTTTTAGTAATTTTCTGAATTGTTTGTGGTCTTCGGTGTTATTTCTTTCGAGATGTTGTTCCAGGTTTTTGCAGCTAAGTGGGAGAAGGAGGAGCCCCCAAGTTTTTTCTTAAGGTATGGTTTTTGTTCCAGGCGCATTTTGTTGCTTGATCTGAGGAGTCTCGTTGGCTTGTAGATTATTTTCTTTGACAGTGTCAACCGCTTTGAGCATCACAGGGAAATAATACCTACTTCTATATTCTTGTCGGCGGAGATAGATTTAATATGCTGTTAATGTTGTCACGAGTGATCCCATTGGTTATCAACCCAGTTTGGTCTGATCCACAATTAACTTTAATACTCCCATTAACCTTTGGGTAAGATTTTTGAGAACATTTTAGCATCATTGTTCATGATGGTAATAGGCCAGTAGGCATTTCGTTCCGTATGGTCTTTTCCTGGTTTAGGAATAAGAACCATGAGACTCTTCCATTGAACGGGGTATGACAGCCTGTAACTCGGAAGGAGGTAAACAATGTTGTCATGCGGGGAACCAGAAAGCACAGATGATATCCTAGTGTTATATTCAATTTCACTTGCTCTTTTTCTAGTTCTACGCAAACTACATTGGCTTCCACTCCGAGACTGTATACTGTTCAAGACTGCATGTATCGTCTACAAAGCAGTCACGAGTAGCACAGTCTACCTGCCGGCTAAGCTCCACATATCTGGTGGCACACGCTCCTCAGGCTGCAAACCGACCAACCGGCTTGAATCGCAACTCCTCCGCAAAGAGAGGACCGCAACAATCCTTCTCTTGTTA
Source organism: Ambystoma mexicanum (assembly GCF_040938575.1). NCBI lineage: Eukaryota > Metazoa > Chordata > Amphibia > Caudata > Ambystomatidae > Ambystoma > Ambystoma mexicanum. The sequence continues at coordinate 1,499,803,897 of NC_090932.1, read as the reverse complement.
CAGCACCCACCCTATCCAGCTCGATCCCAGTATTGGTTCTGAATGTCCCCACAATTCTCTAATTTTGCAAATCTCTCAAAGGAATGGCTATTTTCAACAAGACCTAACCAAGGACTAATTCCATTGGGCACATATACCGATGCACAGACCTTACACAACCGCACTACTGCTAAAAGATGCCAGCCACCCACACTGTGTACAGCGCTCCACTGCTCTCGGTCTAGGTCTGTGCTTTAAACAATAAAATTAAAATAACATGCATTTACCCAACTGAACCTCAGTGCTAGAATATTCTTCCAGGAGTGGATTTTCGTCACTTTATAAACACAGGCAGTTTGCTTTGTTTCCATGCGCATAATAGTATTTAGTTTTTGCATTGGCTTGTGCAGATTTATTAGCTAAATGTAGCTCCAATTGGGCTTTGCCCCCTTTCAGCTTCCACCAGTCCTTCCAAGACTGTAGATTTGGGCTCACTTTCCAATTCCCTGACCCAGGCTTTTAATTGGCATTGGTACTGCTTGTTAGTTCTGGTAAATGCTGCCGTACTGGCCATCATTTCCCCCCTAATTGCAGCTCTCATTGCATCCCAGGTTGTGGCGAGGGAGCAATCTGAAGTTGCGTTTTCATTAAAGTACTTGGTGAGAGTGCCTGCGATCGCCCGGCGGACTGACCCATCTTTTAAAACCAGATCATACAATTTTCATGGTCGTTTAGGTAATCTTGCATATTCAGTATTCTAATGTGGGCCATTACTGAAGCATGGTGAGAGATTATGCGCAGTGTGATACACAGCTCCCTGTGGCACGGGAATGGTGGGCCTGACATAAGAAGGAAGTCTAAGCTAGAGAGACCCCTGCGGACATAGAAATAGAAGGTCAAATCCCAAACTCCCTCACTTGCTGCTCTCCAAATATCCACTATACCCAGTTCTCTTAGAAATCTAGCAAATTCTACAGCATTCCTGTAGTCTGTTCTGGTCGGTGGGGGGGTTTTATCTGCTCGTGTTTGGCATCAAGTTAAAATCTCCACCAATCATTATCTGCCCTTCGCTGAAGGAAACAATTGTAGGGGTAATTGTTTGTAGGAAGTGGTCCTGTTCACTATTGGGCCCATAGATCGAGATGAGTGTATACCATTTCCCAAGCATCTGCCCTTTAACTAAAATCTGCTTAGAGTACTCAGCAATTTGTACATCCCTGCTCGGAAGCAGTGCCACGCCCCCTTTATTTTCTCCCCACAAGTGGCAAATAATGTCCTCTGGTATCTCTTGTGCACGAGTCTCATTTCATCCTTAGCCAGCAAGCGTGTCTCCTGTACACAAACATAATCAGCGGAGAACTCCTGGTCTACACACAATGGATTTCCGTTTTACAGCCGAGTTTAGACCTTGCACATGCCAGGTAATCGTACGCAGTTCATGTTACATTTTCCTCACCCATGAGTTATGTACAGAGCGCCTTATTGCGGTGCGCGCGCGGATAGCTTTGCTGTATAACCGAAGTGTAGTTCTGATTCCACTATTGTCAGGTTTCAGACAATTCTATTACATTTGGCTTTTATCTTATCTGACCCTTGTAGTGTGTGGTTATTGCCATATCTGATATTGCAAACAACTATCTTACTCGCTCAAAACGTCAGATATGCTAAAATTGTAACAAAGTATGCGACTGCTGATGATGCATCTCCCCCAGTGAGCCTTGTACTATGAATAAAATTCCAACTATGATTAACCCGACGGTAAGTGGGCTGGAAGGCCTAACTTCACCACAACTCTCAGGGACAACCTCTATCAGGTGTGCCCATGATGATCTGGGGCAAATAAATTATAACGGGAACCGTTCACAGCAGTGTAGATGGCTGTACTGAGACAAGCTTTCACACTGAGCTTACTGTTAGATTACCTATCGGCCCTACTAATTTCCATACCATTCATAGCATTCACTTGGACAAGTCTGCAAATGCTTATCCATATGATGCGACTCCTAATCTTGGCTCTGCGCCTTATGAAAAGAGCAAGGGAGAGGCACACTACTTAAACTCATAAAGCAAAGATTGCTCTGCTCAAAAATACGATCTCTAGTCCGTCATGTAACAGAAATAGCAGACATGATACATATCTTGAATCTAGACTGCCTTGTTCTTACTGAAACTTGGCTGCATGAGACTGCCACTCATGCATTATTACTGGTCACTCCATCTGAGTATAAGTCGCTTAGAATGGACCGGAATAGTTTGAAAGGGGGTGGTGGTGCTATTATTGTTAAAGAATCATGGGAAATACAAACAGCAAATGCACCTTGTGGTATACAAACCACCTAAAAAATGTTGTGTTTTGAGGGACAACTTGTATCCTTCCTGAGCGATTCCTTGAAGCCTCTAATTTATATGCTGGTGCTGGGTGATTTTAACCTCTGGACACAACAATGATGACGTTTAGGCTATTTCATTGATCTCTGCTTTATTAGCCATTGGTTTCTGCCAGCATGTTGATGTCCCCAAACACACATGGTAACCTATTGGACCGGGTACTTAACCACAATTTGTGTATTTCCACTCCTGAGTGTACTTCTTGCCCATGATCATACCAACATTTGATATCTTTTGATTTCTCTCCCTGATGCTCTTGATTTGGTTGGTAACAATTGAAGGTTAATTCAGAAATCATGAAATCTAAAGGCTACTCCTGGGTCAATTGTTAACCTCGTGACTCCACTGATTAGGAATCTACCCCTCATCTGATGAGATTCTGGTGAAGCAATATCAGGAAATCTCATGAAAGGTAATTGATACTCTTGCCCCTCAAACAATAAGAATTACAAAGAGTGAGGTTAAGAACAAAAAGTGGTTTAATAGCAATATCATTTATCACAGGAAAAGTAAAATCTCCCGTGAGCAGTCGTTACATAGGAATCCATGTCATGAAACCAGGAAAGCATATCAACTTGTGGCAGCAGCCAATAAGAAAGTGATTCCTCAAGCTAAATGGCAGGATAGAATCTCGGGTGCTAAATCGGGCTCAGGGAATTATTTTCCATCCTCAAGAGCTTGAGGGCAGTAAACTGCAAGCCAATGAATGCTGGATGAGTGACAAGTAGTGTGAAACCATTCAGGCTGAATCGAATAAAAAAAAAAGTTGACTCATCCATAGACTATCAGGAGTATGAGTGATGTCATGCCACCTGTTGTCGAGGAAAAGGATTTATGTAATAAAACCATAATCTGTCCTCTAAATTAATTCTTCATGAGGTCTCTGAGGTGGATATTCTCCAGATCCTCTCAAGCCTACATCATGAAAAGGCGATGTTTGTCCTGCTAGTGTTATCCAGGGAGCGATTTATAGCCTCTCACCTTTATTTGCCTGTATAGTCCACTCCTTTTCTACCTCATCTACACCCATCATGGGTTTGAAGGAGGTATGGGTTACACCGTTACTTTAAAGACAATACGCATTGGATCCAGATGTCGTGGGGAACTACTGTCCTATCACTAATGTTCCTTTTTTAATTGAAAATCTTGGACAAAAAGGTTTACCAGCAATTTCAAGATCATATTGAAGACAATTGTCGGCCGTGCCAGTGCCAATCTGGGTTCTGGAAGTGTCATGGAACAGAAACTGCTCTGATTGATCTAAGAGCCAATCTCGCTGGAATTATAGAAGGTTGTACTGCCATGCTTAGGCTGCTTGATTGTCAGCACCCTTTGATCTTGTGGACCACTCGCTATTACTCCAATGGCTTGCAGAGCTTAATAACTGCCCTGTTCCTGCAACAGCATGTATCCGGTCTTTCCTTGGTCCTAGACTCTCAAGGGTATCGTCTGCAGACTTTAAAGCATCTCCTGTCCCTCTTTCATGTTAAGTACCACAGCAATCCTGCGTATCCCCCTTACTGTTCAACATATATTCGTCTGCTATTCGATCTTTTGTACAAAGTTGGGGTGAAATACACTAATTATGCATACGATGCTCAGCTTGTCTTTGAGCTATCTGAAAAATTATGATTCTGATTCCCTTTCAATCATTCATGCCTATTCAGTGGTACAAACATGGATGGCTGCAAATTCCCTGGCCTTGAATGACAGCAAGACTGACCTGTTATTGGTGGGATCAGCTCAGCGTCTAAAAAAGCTGAACAGTTTGTGCCATCAATTTGAAATTGTACCATCAATTTATTCCATTGATTCACACTAAAAACACTAGGTTATTTTTTTTACTCTAGTCTGCACATGAAAAATGTTGCACACCTTCGATCTACCTATGCTTATTCTAGCAAACTGATAAAGCAGGTTAAGTTTTATTTGTCTTCAAAGAATTTGGCTTATCTTGCAGGTGTCCTCATTAATAACAAAATCGATCATTTTATTGGTCTAATTGGTACATCTAAAACCAACTTGCAATCATTCAAAACGTGGCTGTTGGAGCAGTGAAAAGTGTAAAGAAAACTGCACATGTCAGAGGCCAGAAGATCGCTTCATTGGCTGCCTGTTTGCCATAGAGTGACTCATAAAATCCTAAAATTAGTACATGAATGCAGGACAGGCAATGCCCCCCAAATATCTTCAGGATTGTTTGCAAGAGGCTAGGGTGCTCTGGTCAAATGGAAATAACAAAGTCCATCAGGCACGGTGTACGTTTAAGAACTTTGGTGGCACGAGCTTCGATCATTGTGCCCCAACACTCTGGAATAAACTACCAGATGCATTACGGGAGGTCTCTAATCTCTAGCTTTAAGAAAGCCATAGACATGTGCCTGTTCAATTCTAGTGACCAAGCTAGCACTCTAGTTATGTGCCTGGGTTTGTTGGTTTATGATCTATTTATTTCTGCCGGTCTCCAACAGTGTTTGTTCAGTCTTTTTTTGTGTGCGCTTGAGGCTATTTGGCGAGATGCGTGTTATAAGTAATTAGTAAAAACTGATCAACTTCCATGTTCCTGGCCTAGTATTGCATATAACAATTTGGCAGTGAGACTAAGTTGTAAGTCATTGAACCTGTGGCACTCTAGTGTTATGACAATCCTATAACATTTCTCACCCCATCTTACCCCCCAGAACCCAAATGTGAGAGTAAGAATTGAGTTCACTCAAGCGGCATCCAGCAACGCCCAAAATCTGCATGTGAAATGCACTCTTTTCAACCCCTATCAAAAGCTATGAATTTACACATAAGCACCCCCAACTTAGTTTTTGCTTCTTGCATCTCATTTAGCAAAGAATCAAGAGTGACCAATGCCTCGCCGGTGAGTGCCCAACAAAAAAAAGAACCAGCAAAAATCCACCCTGCTCCTTTCTTGCCTCTACAGGACATGGCCCCCTGTCTCCTGCATCTGGCCACTGGAGACCAGACCGCCAGAGCCTTATTAGGTCGAGTATTCCCCCCCCCCCACAGCTCTCGCCTCAGTCCCACTCGCCTCCCCTGCTGCCTCTGGATTAAGTGGGCATTCAGCGTCCTTCGAGCCAATCTTCCAGTTCTTGTTGTCGGCCATAAAGATCAGGGCTGCGGGAATAGGGATGGGAAATCTTCCTTTCCTGTCGCCAGTTATAGGTCGCAAGTCCCTCCTTTTACAGAGGGGCCACGAATATTGATGTAGGTGGAGAGACACATCCTTGAATAACTTTCTAGATGACTCCATTGTTGCCTGCACAATGAGTTCTTTGGTCGTATAAAAGTCGACTCCGGCTAATACGGCCAGAGGGCCATTCTGTGGTTGCCTTGGGTGCGTTCAGTGAACTCTGTCCAAATCCAGCTCGGCGTCATCCGTGAGGTCCAGCACAAAATGGAAAAAGTCCTGTACAGACTCTGTATCAGCAACAGTTAATGGAATGCCCTGGAGGCGGATCTTATAACAGATTGGCCGGTTCTCTGCCTCTTACTGTTTTCGTCCTCTAGGGCCTCACATCGGGCTTCAAGGGACTATTTGCATTTGTATAGCGCACTTGATGCCCAGAGGCATCGAGGCGCTGTTGCATGAATTTTAGCAGTTTTTAGATTAAGTTGGTTCACATGCGACCGTGAGGTCTCTTGGTTACAGGTACATTAGTATACCTACAAATCTGCAGTAAATATTACACAGTAAGCATTCGACAGTATTCATATAAAGAGCTTGGTTTTGATTGCTTTGCGGAAAGCTTGGTGAGACACAATCATTCTTGGGTGGGTGGGAAGGGCATTCCAGTAGGAGGCGGCCATAGTGGGAAAACTAGATCGCCCAGCGCAGATTCTTTTAGTCGTGGGCATGAGAATCATGTTGGAGTACCCCTTCCTAAGAGGTCTTGTGGCAGTGTGTTTAACAATTCTTTGGACAAGGTATGGGGGTGCAAGATCATGGAAGCATTTGTGTAAGGGAGAGGGTTTTGAAGATGATTCTCTCCTTGACGGGGAGCCAGTGAGCCTGCCTTCTAATTTCGGAGATGTTATCTTTCCTTGAAGTTCCTGAGGGCGTTGTTTTGAACCAATTGGCCAGGTTTTTGCAAGAGGTCCCTGCTAGGAGGGCATTGCAATAATCAAGCCTTGAACCAATTATTTCCCTAGCAATGGTAAGGCAACTCTGGCGCGATAGGAAAGGTCTGGCTGCGTTGATCGTTTTGGAGTAATATGCTGACGAGGAGGCAATGTAATTCACTTGTCCATGGTAAGATCCGAGTCTAAATAAACTCCAAGTGTCTTGACGTTATTGGATACCTTGATGCGAATATTGTCAATAGTGAAGGAAGCGTATTGCTGATCAAGGTTACCCAAGGTGGTGGGCGAACCGATAAGCAGAAGTTCAGTTTTTTTCACTATTGAGGCATAGCCAGTTGTCCGCCATCCAGGATTGGATAGTAGAGTAGATGAAGGTGAGAGTGATCATATCTGCTGCATAATCACCCGTAAGTGGGATTAGCCTGTGTCATCCGCATAATTAGTATACGAGATGCCCAGGGAGTCAAGGGTGCTGAAAAGAGGCCTTGTGAAGAGGTTGTATAGCGTGGGTGCTATGCATGATCCTTGTGGAACTCCACATTTGATGTGGCACAGTCTGAGTCGAAGAAGACTTTCATGGCCCTCTCTTGGAGAAAGGAAGTAATCCAGTCACAAGCTTTAGGGGAGAAGTTGGCTGCAGTTGCGAGATGGTGGCAGAGGGTGCTGTGATCGACCAAGTTGAAGGCAGCAGATAAATCAAGGAGCAAAAGGAGCGCAGGTTTGCCTGTGTCTCTAAAATCATCCATTTGATTTTTTAGGTCTATGAGAGCCGTTTCTGTGCCATGTCGTGGGCGGTAGCCAGATTGCCGCAGGCCGAGGAGATGGTTCTCTTCCAAGAATTTTTTTACTTGCAAGTATGCTGCTTTGTCCAATATTTTTAGAAGGAATGGGACAGTAGTGATGGGCCTTTAGTTCCCCGGGATAGTAGGGTCAAGGGATGGTTTTTTAATTAACGGGCGTACCCAAGCTTCCTTGAGTCCAGTAGGAACGTGACCTGCCTGGAAGGACGAGTTAATGAACGCGGTAAGGGTGGGTGCAAGGGTGTGTGCCGAGTCTTTGAGCTGGGCTGGGCAAGCATCCCCCTTACAATTCGAAGGTTTGATGGACTTCAGCAAGGTGATAACCTCCGATTCAGTAATATCTTTAAAGTTAAATGGTGGGGAGGGCTTAGGTTTAGAGGCTTTGGGCGCTTTGCTCTGCTGATTGGCTATTAGTAGTTTAAGAGCTTTTTGATAGCCAAGGATTTTAGTTTGCAGGGTGTTGAGTTTGTCTAGCATGGCTGACTGGATACTATTACACCAACTTTCATCCTTGAGGAGCGTGGGTGGAGGGTTTTTCCAGCTCTCTAAAGATGGAGAAGATTTCTTTGGATCCTGATTTAGCATCATTTATCCTAGAGTTAAATGACACGGCTTTAGCCTTGGTGACATTGTTTTTGTATGACTTGGAAATGGTCTTAAAGGCATTCCTAGTGATTTTGGATGGATTGGCTTTCCAGGCAGAGAGGGCAGACCTTTTCTCTGAGCGTTGTTCAAGCAGCTCCTTAGAGAACTAAGCGTTAGATTGACCTTTTTGGCTTTCTTTGGGGCAAGTGGAGCGATGGCGTCAACAGCTTGGGTGACAATGTATTGGCTAGAGTTTCTGGGTCATTAGAAGATGGGGCCTGCAGAGCAGGCACCATTAGAAATGGGGCAAAATTTTCAGGGGTCAGTTTGCGTGAGCTTCTAGCGAGGGCTGGACATGGAATGGTAGGCACCGGGTGCCCTTGTTTCATGGCGAAATTGAATTGAATATAAGGGTGGTCAGACCATGGGATTGGAGTGTTGGCGGCGATTAGAATAGAGTAGTTATGATGACTAATCCAATCCAATGTGCGTCCTTTTGATGTGAGTGGGTTCAGAGATAGTTTGCGAGAAGCCTAGGGTGGATAGATCTTTCTTGAGGGATTTGGCATGGCAATCCTTTGGGTCGTTCAGGCCTAGGTTCAAGTCGCGCAGGAGAATGACTTGGGATGTCTTTTTAATGTCAGACAAGGAGAGGGTGAGGGAGTCCTGGAATTCGGCAGTGGGACCTGGAGGTTGATACACAATGTGCATGGTAATGGTGCAATTGTGGGAGGTTAATTTTGAGTGGGAGATAGTCAGTTATGCCCAAGTTGTCCTGGAGTTTCCCTAATACGGAGGGTTTCCCTAGCTATAAGGGCCATGCCCCCACATCTCTGGTTAGCATGATCTTTCCTGAAGATTGTGTACTCTGCAGGGATGGCGAGAGATGGAGCTGGGCCCAAACTTTCGTTAAACCAGGTTTCTGTGATTATTAGCAGGTCGTCTTTGATAAGATGTGGGTATAGTGTGCGTTGACCAGTGCACACCTAAGAGTGGGGTACATTTGGGGTGTGGAGGCGGGTAGTGGCTTGGGAGCAGCAGGGGGAGCTTGCAAAGCATATATGACATTACTCGGGCAGGCCGGTGATGGTGTGGGCATAGATGGTGGTGTTGGCATGCTCGGTATGATGGGGACCAGCAGAGGCAGGTGGTGACATGGGAACATCATGAATGCGTGGCTGGGCACCAGTGGTATTACAGGCATCAGGTGTGGGCACAGGCTTACCAAGCGGTGCTATCATAGCAGACAATGCAGTAGTACAGCAATCGGGTGTGGACACAGGCATGTTTAAAGGTGCGGGTAAGGCACACAGAGCATTAGTAATACAGGCAGGGAGGTGTACAGGCACAAGTGTGGTAGACGTAGAACAGTTATTTGAAGAACCTGCGTGCAGACGTGCGTACATATTTGTTGGTTTAGGAGGAGACAGTGTTTCGGGTACATTGACTGGTGTGCATTCTCCCAGCGATGTTAGAGGTTACCCAGTGCACTTGGCTAGAGTTTGGCCCTCATAGTCACGTTTAGAATAGCCTGCTCCTTTTAATGCGTGTGACGTGCCGGTCAGTGCTGTTTATAGGGGAGTTTGGCAGTGGTAGCAGTGATTTGGACCTTAAAGGTGTCATAGGGTCCCTCGGATGTGCTCGCGTGAATGAATTTAATGACGCTGTAGGGGAGTGCAAGGCAGAGCTAGTGCAGAGGTGCACGTGGGGCGGATGCCTTTTGCAGTCGCAGATAGACGTAGGACCTTGTAGGAGCGGGCCAAGTTAGGGGGGACACCTAACTCCGACCTTGCGGTCACTAGGGCACAGAGCGTAGGAGAGGGGCAGGGACGGGTAGGTGCACGACCAAAGTCGAGCATTCTGGTATAGGAAGGGGGCGGGCGCGATGAGCAGGTGGCGTACTTCGATCTTTGATGGCCTGATGGGCGTGCAGTGATGCTTATACAGGGACTTGTAGAGGGTAATTGATGTACATGCCCCATTTCACGAAGATTTTCCAATATGTTGTTATCCTGCCTCATGCTTACCCTGGCACTTGGGCGACATGGACCCGGCAGGGGTTTCGCATGCTGGGGTCACTATACCTGGAAGATAACTTCATTCAAACCTGACATCCCAGGGCTGATAACGGAGCATGTCCTCCCAGTGGCAAGAAACTGAGTTGCTTCTCAAACCCGAGAACTGCACACTACTGGGGTTTGCACTGACAGCTGGCGACAGTCGTAACTGGGTGTCGTCCTTGTACCGCTCAATTCAAACATGCTCGGATGTGACATATCAAAACACGTGTATCAAATGGACGAGGTATCTCCAGCTGGATATAACTGATGACCTCTGGCCTGATATGTGCGCACAGACCCAGAAGGTGTCATTCAGCTCCCCCTTTCGACTGATCGCTCAGTGTTATACCGGTACCACTACACTCCTAATAGAAAGTTTTCAAATGAAGGGGCTGGAGCATGCCCACGCTGTAATCTTGCTCATGCTGGATACTCTCATATGTGGTGGGACTGCCCGAATCTTGCAGCCTTTTGGGGCTATGTGTGCGCAATGCTGTTCGAAATAACTAATATGGATGTCCCCTCGACCCATTGCTGTGCTTATTCCACGTCCCAAATTCGCAATCTGCTGTCAGTAAACTTGTACAGCTCTTTCTTCAGTTGGTCAAGTGCTGCATTCTTCTGCATTGGACTGGTGCTCATGCTCCTAATCAAGAACATTTGTTACGTGACTTGGGCGAATAACATGGGGGGCCGGGGGGGTGCCCATTACGCACATATGCAGCCTCCTGAGTCAAGACCTATTTGGAACCCCCTCAGACTGTACCTTTTGCACTCTGCGACAAAGGTGGATGGTAATCACCGTAGTTTGTTTAAATTGTCCCCTTGAAGCAATGACCTGGACACACAAGGAATATGTTGAAAGATTCTCTCAGCATACACTTGTTCCCCCCCCCCCAACCCCCCTCCCTTCAACACTCTCCCACTGTGCTATGTAACACGTGTTTCTGTACCCTGATGCCCTCTCATAGTCGAACGCTGTCAATGATATCCTACTGTGTTGTGTAATATCAAGTGCTTTAATAAAGTAAAAAGAAAAGTAAGGGAAACTGATGTCTTCAAGTCATAACCCTCGTAGTAATGAGAGCGGGTCCCATTCCTGCCTGTAGCTTTGGTTACTGAAGGGATTCCATCTTTAACTTGGAGACCCAGCGTTAATTGGTTATAAGCGTTGAAAATAAGTTCTAAACTCAATAGATTTTGTGCCTGACCTTTGGGCTGCTTACTGGAACGTAGCCAGCCCACCTACGTCCTAACCTGGCAAAATGCACACACGCATCTTAAAATGTAACTCTTAGAATCTCCCACACCTGGACTGTGGTGCCCGAGGGCGTTAACAATTGAGGCCATACAAATGGGGAAAGGGCACTATATAAATGATGAATCCAATACATTGTAACGGAGTGGCAATGCCTACTACCTACCTCCCTTTCTTTAAAGCCATGTTTAGTTTTTGTTGGGGTTGGGATTGAGAGATCACTTCATTTCCACTCTGGGATGCAATCCTTCCAGTTCGTTTTTTTTCAAAACGGTTTTGTTTTCTCACTTATTTTTTTTCTTGTTTGGGAAGGATAGCGGGGCTTACTAGTTTAGATGTATATACCAATGACAAATGCACAGCATGCACACTGCCTCTCTCGACCGAAATCTCTTCCCTGTTTTCCCCTGAATCTCAGCAAAATGATTGCCTCCTTCAAACCGACGTGTTAACTCTGGCAATATAATTCTGCTCTCCATCATTAAACTTTGATGGGCCCGGGGCTAAATGCGCTCCTCTGCATAATCAATGCCTACCTCGCAGGAGGATTATTTCCGACACCCTCAAGACTTTTTGATGAAAAAACAACCCTAGATCCAGACGCCTTAGCCAACTACAGGCCTGTTACGAACCTCCTGTCTATTGGCAAAATATTGCAAAACGGCACTGTCCTGAATTGGTTTACCTCCAGACACCAGGCTGTCCAGACCAACTTGTTGAGTTCTAATTTGCTCCATCCTCTCACCAGTCCTTTTTATCTTTTACATGGAGCCTCTGGGCACTCTACTCAAAGATCCCAATATAGCCATCCATCAATACTCAAGACGATACTCAAGTTGTACATAGAGTAACTAGCGCACATGACATCATTCATCTCTGTGATTGCCTACCTAGCCATCATCCAGTCTTGGATGTCGACTGCCTACCTCAGACTAAACCCATCCAAGTCTGAATTTGCAGTCATCGGTCCGCCCACTAAAAAACAGCTTGTCCAACAATGGGTCAATGAAATGCGCCTAGAAGAATTTGATCTACAACTATCGCTTTGCAAAATCATTAGGCTTCACTATTGACCGCATTCTGCCCTTCCAGAAACACATCTCCAAAAAGGCCCAAATAGTCTGGCACAGATCTGTACCGTTAGAAAAATCAAACCCTTCATTCTGCCGCAGGATTTCTGGACGGTAGTGCATGCCCTTGTGGTCTCGCACATTGATTGGGTGAGGGGGGGGGAATGCTCTCATGACGGGGCTCCCAGCTGCTCACTTGGTTCCCTTAAAAGCAGTCCACCACACTGCAGCACATCTTGTTACGAGAGCAGACACATTTGGCTGAATTCCTACACGAACAACATTGGCTTCCACTCCAAGCCAGGATACTGTTCAAGACTGCATGCATCTACAAAGCAGTCACGAATAGCGCACCAGCCTACCTGCTGACTGTTGGGATGCACGTTCAGATCCCAGCCCCTCCTCAACGATTCGGACTGCGGAAAGTTTACTAATATGCAGGTAATACACATCAGCGGGTACAGGTAGGAGGGGGGAAACTTGCAGGTATAGGTGAAACAGGACTATATGACAAATGACTAACAAGCTTCTTAGAATGCTAGGTGGAGATCTTGCATGCACATGGCATACATATACAATGGATCTTTAAAACCGTATTCAGAGGTAGGCCTGAATCCTCGTAGGCTGTGTTGGGCGCAAAAAACGACTAGGCCTCGCAGGTGAATATTTCTCCCCCACCCCTGGTGAGGAAGGAGCACAAAAACACACATACAGATATATTTTGTTAGAGCTTTGCGAAATTAGAAGGGAAAGTGAGCGGTGCACCACAAGTAAGGGCTGCGGCCGGTTGTGAAGGACAAACCCATGGGATCCAGGGCAGAGGTCTTGAGCTGCCAAAACGCCGATTTAGGACACTAGCACCCCCAGGATGATGGCCATCCTATTTGAACTACCAGTGCCCATGAGCAAAACTCTTCACTACTTGGATTGATTAGTGGCACCTGCAAAAAATCCAGCCTGCCCCTCAGGAGGGGTAGCTGATAAGGGGGGAGCAGAGAAGAACAAAGTCTGTGATTTGTACTGGGAGAGCAAATGATGCCAACTCTTGCAACATTACGGCGGGGTGGCATGTTGGGGGCACCTATCTCTGGGATGAGAAATGGGATGCTTTATTTGCAAGGGCCAGAATTACTTTGAAGTTAACCACGGAGCTTGTGTTGCTGGGAAGGTGCACAGCACATGATTAGGCCTCAGAGCAGGGTTCCCAGAAGCTTAACCAATAATTTTAGAGACCCAAGGTGAAGTCACCCACATGCGAAGATGTTGGGAGTCGGAGAAGATGCTACCAATGAACTTGTTGGGGGAGGGGGGGGTTGTGTATATGTGATTATTGGTATGCAAATAGGCGGTAGCCAATGAGGGTGGAGGATGAACACTTTATATTGAACCTTCCATGAGTGACAAATTTTGCATTATAACATGTTTTGCTTTGAAGAAGACAGAGCTCTAGGGGAGTGGACTTATAATAGCCTGTCACGCCTTTTCCTTTTTGTACACAAAATAAAGCTCTTGTTCTTCTTACAAAAAGGTGCACTGGGCCTTTTTCGCTAGAGGGTTATTTTCTGGTCTGGTTGTCGAGCGATTACTCTACACGGTTATGTTCTGTATATCTGGTGGCACACGCTCCTTGCGCAGCAGATCGACCAACCGGCTTGAATTCCCAACTCGTCCGCAAACTATAAAGTGCACAAAAACCAGGAGGCATCACAGCGCTGTTACAGCTACCAGTTGTATGGGGCCATTTGACAATCGAGTTACAAGCCGAAAGATAAGCAGCTACATACGAACTGGGTTATGCAGAAGGAAAGGAAGGTGGCTCCGGCAGGGCATAAGGGTCATCTGATAATGTAAACGCAAGTTTTAAGAACCCTGTGAAAAACCAGATTCTTCAGCTCTCTGCTCATGTTGGAGGGAGTTCCATTGTTTAGCTGCAATGGATGGAAAGCTTGAACCTCCCGCTTTTGGAGCGTTTACATTTAGGCTGGCCCAACTGATGGGAGTAGATGAGAGGGTTTTAGAGATTTTGTGACAGGTAGGACGGGCAGACCAGGAGATGCCCCTGTGAGTGATCGAGAGGGTGTGGAATATGGTCCTTTCTTGGATTGGGAACCCGTGTACAGCTCTACAGCAGCTGAGATGCGTTCCGTTTTGGGAATGTTTAGAGCCGCTGAAAGGGCATTATTTTGGATAGTCTGGTTTCTGTAAGTTGTATGCCAAAGTACCAGCAAAGACTATGGTGCAGTAGTCTAGCCTGGCACCTATCACTGCACATGCATCGCTGGACAGCTATCTTTAGATGGGAAAGGTCTGGCAACATTTATCAATTTGGTTGTGTATGCTACTGAGATCATTCAGTTGGGGAGTCCGGTAGGGTGTCATTGAGGTATACTCCCAATGTTTTCAATGCAGGGCAGACAATTGGAGTACCATCAGTATTGAATGCTGAGTAGCTGGGGTTGAGTTTTTTTTTTTTTTTTTTAAACACTGGTAAAGGTCCAACAAGGAGCTCAGTCTTCTCATCCAGAAAGGCCATGTGTTACCACCCAGGCTTGGATGGTCGTGTATGATGTGCTCATGGTGTTGGCGTCATTGGAATAGTCTCCAGATAAGGGCAATTTGCGTGTCATCTGCATAGTTAGTGTAGGCTATGCTGAGGGAGTCCAGGAGGTCAAAAAGTGGTTTAGTAAATGCATTAGTGCGTGGGAGAGACGCAAGATGCTTGTGGAACTCTGCATTTGATTGGAACTTGTGGAGCACTTTTGTTTTCAGCGAAGACTCGTTGCTCTTCCTTCTAAGGAGGCGATCCAGGTCGTGGCTTCAGGTGTGAAGGACGCTGAGATGGTTAGATGGTGGCAGAGAATTTTGTGGCAGACTAGGTCAAAGGCTTCAGATGGGTCTAGGAGTAGCAGGGCCCTCAAAAGCCCTTACTGGCGACTTGGATATACATTTCCTGTATGAGAGGGACTTCATACAACTATGGCGCATGATATTAGTCCTATTTCATACCTTTTATAGCATATATAGATCTACCTTGTGGAAGATACAGAATCGCCTTCCAGATTACTCCATACACAATGCGCTGTTGCAAGACCTCAGCCCCGTATGTCAAAATCTCCACTGCCTTCATCTTGTAGATGGTACCGGTTCAAGTGACAAAACCTCTTCATTAAACTTGAGCCTTGAGCAGCTACATTTTAGCTTTAGCCGTAGTTGCACAACCTTGTATGTCATTCACACTGTTGCTCATCAGCATACCTAGATAGATAAATGATTGTACAGTGGTGATTTGACCCCCACTAATGCACCAAGTCTTCGATTTCACCTGCGTTCATCCAGCCCGACCTACATTCAAAAGCTTTGTCTTGGGCACATTGGTTCTCAATCTTTTAAGGTCTACATACAATTGAAGAGCCTGCAGTTGACGCCGGAGACCCATGGGCGTTTGGTCCACAAGCACTAGGTCGTCTGCAAAAAGCAAGTGGCCCACAGGTCTCCCACTCAACCTCAGAGGAAATGTGTTTACGTTGCTCAGTGCATCAGGCATGTCTGAAAAGAATAAGTTGAAAAGGGCTGGAGCCATAGGGCACCCTTGTTTTAATCCTCTACAAGTGTTCAGGGGTCATGTTGGCTGTCCAACCGCACCCTCAGAGGTGTCCTGCAACCGACCCAATGGGCACCTCACTCTGTTAGCTTACTCCTTAGAAGATCCATGTCTATGGAGTCAAAGGCTTGCTCTAGTCCGCAAACACAATTTTGCCTTTCCCCATTATTGAACGAGTATTCGGAATAGTTAGGAAGAAAGCGTTCAAGCTAGGGCCTATCCCTCTAAAGAACCCTGATCGGAAAAAGTCATGGCGCCCCACGTCTATAGGCCAATCCATTAGTTTCCGCAGAAGTCGAGGTAGCAAATAACTTTCCAATTCCATCAAGAAGGGCAATGTTTTGGTAGTTTATTTGGTTCCCCTCTAATGCCCTTCCTGAAAACTGGAACTACAATCTGTTTTCCACAAGGGCGGAATCGTCCTAGCTTGAACAGTCTTTGTGAACAAGACCATGTAGTTTTACCCATTGTTTTCTCGGTTTTCACCATTGTCGGTTAAACCATCAGGGCCCTGTAGCTCCCTTTATTAGATCATACAGGGTTTCTGTTAAATGATAGGTGCCTGTCAACTTGGCTCACATAGTTGTGGAGGTTGTTGCTGTTAGCTGGAGTGGCAAACAATCCCGAGAAATGACTTGCCCACGTTTCTTCAGAGACAGCGTTTAGGAGCAGGGCTTGTTTTGGCATGCATGTGGAGTTTAATAGTTCCAAGATTTTAATTGCAAATTTTCACCAGCATAGTTTGAGCGTCTTTTAATAAAAGTGCACAGTTATGCCATTTAGCCCAATTTCTATTTTTGTATCTTCTCCTTTTCAGGAGTATCGGAGCACACGCCCCCCAAATTCATTTAATTTCTTTTAAATCGGCTCAGTCTCCTTATCTTTAACAAGGGCAGAGATATAAGTATGCTTCCGCAAAAACTTTGCGGTTCCCTCTCCCTGCTTGGCATAAGAAATCCGTTACAAATAGCGGGTAGTCGATAGAGGGAGGGTTGCTGGTACTGGTCTGATTTGAATTGATCCCACTTATTAACCGCAAAAGTTTTTCGCCGACATTCTCACACTATTTCTCCCTTGAGAGAGAGATCAAGCTCTGCTCCATAGGCTGCTCTCGACACCATGTTAATAAACCAGTTCATTTGCAAAATGTTGTGGTCACTGGTGTTGAATTCTTAACCTCAAATCTAGTTATTTGAGACAAAAGGTTGCCGCTAACAAAGATATAGTCCAATAATGCTGACACATTTCCATGTACTGCTTCCTGGTATATACCCTAGCAATGGACTCCTCCATGCAAAACTTTTTTCTGCCCTCTGACTTTGCATCTAGCATTGTCTGCGCTCATTGACTCGGCTGTGCCTTCCAACCGAGGCAAATTTAAGTTGCCACAAAGTATGATGTAATAAGTAGACTGTGCTTCGCAACAATCATTAATCTGTTGGTAAATACTTCCGGTAAATACTTCCATGAACTCTCGATCGTTTTTACCTATGGGGTTCCAATAAAAGTCGCATAGGACGTACCATTCCAATACTTTTACTACTCCACAGAATCTACGAATTACCAACACTTGAATAAAGGGGTTAGGATGTTTCATCTCCGTTACCTCCATATCTAAACTGTTTTTTTTTTAATGCCATCAGGAGTCCTGAAGACGGATTACCCCTCGGGGCCCTTTAAAGCATTGTTCAAGAAAAGAGTAACCATTGTTTGTTGGCACCGTCAATGTTTCCTGTGAACGTAAAATAGCAGGACTGAAACTGCAGTTCACCCTACACAGAGACATCGTGATCCTCGACAATTCCAATATGCCAACGTGATGCTCAATTGCTCAGGTAACCCACTTAGTCCTCTTTCCTGTCTAAAATCAAAGCCTCAAACAGCCAAGTCCCAGTGCCATTCTCTTCTGGCATGTGGCTTTCTACTTCCTTACACTCCACTGTTCTCCATGCTCCCTCCAGCCCACATATAGTTATTTTGTAGGATATCAAACTATCTAAGCGTACACAACAGTTACTGCTTTTCAACAGCCTTGGGGGACAACCTTTGTAAGTTGGGAGGAGCATTTTCTATAACACTGGCTTTTTTTAATGGGCCCACTCGAAGGTTTTGTAGCTTGAATTGTAATCTGTTGTCTATTCAGTGATATGCTTTGTTTGGTTTGCCCTTTTCCCTCCACCGTTGTGGTACCAGCATATGTAGATCTAGTGACTTCCAGACGATTACGGCCTGTTCGGTCTGTTCTTTGGGCCAATGGAGTAGGCTCATTTCTTCAACATGGCCACGGGGTATATTCTGAATAGACATGTTTTTATAGTTTTTTCCCCCTAACCTCAGATCAGTCACTCGATCTTCCTCAGCTGAGTGGGTCGATAAGTTAATCAAAAGCTTTATAGATGCTGATGGAGAGTATACGCCTTGTTCGTCCTCTGAATAATAGATGGATGCGCCTCTCACCAGATTCAACTTTCCTGGCCTGAGAACCCAGAGCCAACAAAGACCTTCTTTCTAGTGATTGCCACGTCCACCGGGCTCAATGGGATAATTAAGTTCCTTAGAAACTTTCTGGAATCGTTCGATTTTAATTTGGGTTTGTACCGCACCGCAGGCATCAGGGTGCACTTAAAAACGTGCTTTTTTTCTGAAGCTGTTATGGTTCCTTTCGAGCCTTAGCTCGATTGGGAGTCTATTCCAGTTTGGGCTACTCTCACTGGAAGCGCTCGATCCAGGCTGTTAGACCGTTTGGAAGAGGGGCATTTAATCTGACTCAAAGCCTCTGATCTTAAGGATCTTGTTGGTATATATCGGATGATCCTTTCTTTAAGATCAGCTGGGGCATGCCCAAACAAACATCTGTGTGCTAATGCCATGCTTTTGAAAAGTACCCCATCTTCAACGGCAAGCCAATGGAGGTCTGTTCTGTTGGTGATATGCTATCTCCTTGTTCTCCTCTTATTCTCAATGCATTATTTAGGAAAATCTGGCATTTAGTTGGGCATCCTTTACTGGCACTCTACATCAGTGCATTCCCATAGTCCAACCGCGACAGGATTGTTGCTCTAGCAATCGTGGCACTGTTCGCCTCGCTTAGGGTTGGATGGGTATCTGGTTATTTTATCTAAAACATTACCATCGAATGCCATTCCATCAACAAAATTGCATTGAAAAAATATGCATCGAATGCATGTTTTTTCAAGGTAAAGGGTTTAGTGGTATTTGAGTTTAAAGTGTAAAAAACGGGTGGTTGGTGGGGGGACCGGACCCCCATTTAAAAAAAAATAAACAAGCAATCGGTGGTAATTTTTTCGATGCATTTTTGTTTTTTTAGATGGAATGGTCATTCGATGGTAAAAATTCAATGGAATGACCATAAACCAGTCGGACGGACTTGAGGAGACGGAGCTAGTACTGGCAGTTGTTGTGCAGGTATGTGACCTGGGAGGCTTCCTAGGAACAGACGAGCGTTTTCACTTTCTCACCAACAGTAATGGCAGTGTCTTTAAAAGTGAAGGACATAAACTCTGGGCTGAGTTTGGCTTGGGCTTGAATTGAGCCAAAAATCAACTCCATCTTCCCATTCAGACACATCCAATTCCTCTCCATCCAGGCCTCAATGGTATTATATATGGCTTCCACCATGGCACTGTCCTTATAACACCTGTTTAGTTCCACCAACTGGGTGTCATCTGCATAGTTTGTGAAATAGGCTCATATGTTATCGACCACTATGCAGAGACACCTCAGGTAGAGGCTGAACAAAAGCGGGGATAGCCTAGCGCCTTGTGCAACACCACTATCGATGGGCATTTCTGTGGATACTTTTCCCCAGGTGGATCTTTGGCTTCCTGCCTGAGCTGAAAGAGTCCACACATCTGGTAGCTTCAGGGGAGCAGTTGGCTACGTTTTCCAAAACCCACTAGAGCTGTTTATGGAAAGGCTGCGCTCAGATCAAGTAGCACAAGTAAGCCCGTTTTGCCTTTGTCTGTGATGCTCAACATGTGGGTCTGCAAGTCCAGCATAGCTGTATTTGCCCTGTGCCGTTCTGAACCCAGATTGTTGCTTATGCAAGATGTCCTTGGCTCACACAAATTTTTGAATCTGTGCAGTGGTTACCTTGTCCATGATTTTAAGTAGGAAATGACTACGTTATAGGACACAGGTTGCCTCGGTCCTTTGGGTCCTGTTCTAGTTTTTTCACTAAGGGTGTAATAGTAACTGTCTTCAGTTCCTCTGGTATTTTTCCCTCTTTAAATGAGTCCACCATCCTGGTAAACAGGGGTGCGAAGATCTCTTTATTTTCCAGAATAATATTTGGGGGGAGAATGTTTTCTGCGCAGTAGGTAGGTTTCATGGAAGCTAATAACTTAAGCATCTCTTCCGTGAAATTCGAAGTTATCCTGTGTTACTTGGCGGCATTATTAGGGTGGGTGTGCCTTGTTGGCCCTGCGATGTGGCTTGCGCTACTTGTATAGATTCTCTGGCCTTCCTTATTTTATTTTTGACTCCTCTTACACTTTATCACAATCGGGGCACTATTTGTGGTGTTAGAGACTTGGGTTTCTCTATTCATTTAAGAATTTCGAGCAGCTTGCTGGACGAGTTTGATGCCAATGAGATCTGTTTGTTGAAAAAAATATTGTTTTGCTTCTACAATAGTTTTTATATGCTTTTCTATTCCCTTCCAATTGTCCTTATTAATTTGTGATGGCGATTTCTGCCATATAACCGTTCCTTATTTTTTCTTTTCTACTCCACTAATTCAGGATTGTACCACTTTTGGTGGTTTTTATTGGCTCTAACCAGCTTGTTCCTGATGGGTGCCACCCGGTCTACTAGTTCTTGGAAGTGAGTTGTACTTGGCGACAATGTCCTCACATGTATCATCCTCTGACCTTTCCTCCAGGATAGTTTTGAGACATGGCTCTAACTGTGCAGTAGTTATTTTCTTGTAGTTCCTGTTCAGATTTTTTTATGTGCGTTATTTTTCAATTGAGCATTTTTTACAAGCAGTGAGAAAGAAACTTTGAAATGATCTGTCCATATGCAAGGGGTAGATTTTCCCATTCGTGCCTCAAGGTTATGTGTAATTAACCCATCAAGTTGGTTCCCTTTGGCGGTAGTCAGTTCTGAGTTAAGTACTGAGAACTCAATGTTATTTAATGCTCTTTCCAATTCAATTGCCTCCTTATCCTCAGGGTTTCCTCTCCACCTATTGAGGTCTCCCAGTACTAGTGATGCAGTATTCATGCCTTTTTAATGTTATTCAGCTGCTGGATGATTTCGTCGTAAAGTCTGACGTTAATGAAGGTGGTTTATCTATCACTAGAACATTGATACTATTGTTGGTCTGTCTATGTGTGTGTTTGAGGTGCAGAACTTCACATCCATGGTAACTTCTATTGGATGGAAACATATTAATAGAATCCTTAACTATAACCACTTTTCTTCCATTGCATTCTGAACTGCTCTTTGCACTGGTGCCATGTGTTAACAGGTCAAAGGGCAATCTGTTTGAGGCCCATGCTTAACTTTAAAGGGAAATACTATCTCTATCCGAAATGTGATGTATTCCGTAATTCGGCTCCACGCCATGGACTGGCGAACAAGCGCCTGTCGTTTGCTTATGAGCCTAGACTGGACTTCTGGGTCCTCTAGTCTCAATTATGCAGTGTGCTGATGTCTCCTTCGGGGCTAATGCACTCCACTGGTCTAATGAGATCAGAACCTTTCTTTCCATTACCGATGTTTTTAGGTTTTTTAAAACTCCTCCATTGGTACCTTCGGGCCTTGTTGCTTCTTAAGGGTTTTCCTTGAGAAAATAGGATTGTCAGTTTTTATTTTATCCGGTGTAGGTATTCCAGAAGGAGTCCCTTCTTTCTCACAAGCGAGGGAGTCATTGGCTAGATCAAGGTTTGGCATAATGGATTTCAGTGGCTGCCCCTCCCCAACCTGTCTTCCGAGCATTGGTGATTCTGTATCACCTTTGCTTCTCTGTTGGACAATACTTGCATCTCCATGTACCACTAAGTCCACAAGGGTGTGCATCTCGTGGATAACCATTCCCTTTCTGGTTTTGCAAACTCTAACCCACTAGCATTGGCAAGATGTTTTTATGAAGGGTGAATACCATTTGCGTGATATTCGACCTTCCTGGCGAGTATGGAGATTTTTCATTTACTGCAAACACTGTTTTCAGTAAATGACATACAAGTTTTACTGTGCATGCTTGACAGCATTGTACCAAATGTGAAGTGCACTTATGGCAACAGGCACCATTTTACAAAAAGGACTGGTAAATATTTTGTCGCCAGTCAACTTGGAGCAAGTACTTTTGCCATAGGTCGAGTATTTAAACTAAGGAACTCGCCCTGCAGGTTTAGTGGGATTTTTACGAATTTGCAGCGCCTGCCTTTGGTCTCCCAGGCTCGGTTTTATTGATTTTTTTTTTATTTTATTTTTTTGTTTTTTTTGCTCCTGAATCAGTGATTCAAACAAGTTTATCTTGGGTTCCAATTGTAAAAACTTCCTTAATCAACTTTGAGTGGAGCATTGCCAACATAGTGGTGAGATCCTTTAAGTTGTCATTCAGAGACTGGTATAGCTTGATGTAAGGACCCAACAAAATGCTTAAAGCGTAGTACACCTATGTCGATACTAGCGTTCCCATCCCACTTCGTAGCTGTTTCGATTTAAATCGACAGGGTCTTCTCATCTGGTCTATTCCGCTCATCACGGACTCTGAAGTGGTAGGGCTCGTCGGAGAGGTGCTTGCTCCTTTAGGGCTAATTAATACTGTACCCTCGCTCTGCTCACCACTCAACCTTTCGGACAGTTCTGTATTCCCGCTTTTACGAACACTGGGACTGAGTTTGCTTGGTCAAATTAATTGCTTGTGCAGTTTTTGAAGCGCAAGGTTGGAGTTTTGGCTCGAACCCTAACGCGGGGATCATTTCCCTGCGCTACTGGGAATTTAACGTCGTCACCTACCCTTTTGGAAGGTGACATAGACGTGTTAGACTTTGGTGTAGATACTTTTTTACCGACACCGATCAAAGGACTCTATGTGGTCTCCGTCAATTCAGCAATCTTAGCTATTTCATCCTTTAAAGATGCTTTTTGTTGATTAGGGGGTAACTAAGCTCAGGAACCAATAAGCGGACCATCTTGGATGAGCATGACTTTTCCCATATACAGGATAGTGATCAATGACTCCAATGGTGGAAGCTTGACCGTTCCCCCAAGACCATGTTGGTTCAGGGTAAAATACCAGCTCCAGCTCTTGCGTAGACTCGAGCAGTTCCAAATTGGGTAGTACTCCCAAAACGATCCCACCCAATTTGTTTATTTTCATTGGATTTACATAAAAAAACTCTTCTTACAGATTGAGTCAGCAGACTGTTGTGCTGATGTTACCGTAGGTGTGTAAGGACCAGTCAAACGCACCTCTGGCACGTTTGTCCCCGATTTAACAAAAAAAAAAAAAGGAGCAGATTCAGCAGCTGCTATTCACCTGCTTGCAGATGTCTATTAGTCTGGTCCCTGGGCCGACCCAGCAACTGTGCCTGTAGCACTACGAACCACTGTAGATGCTAAGATTAGCGCTAGGTAAGCTCCCAGCTACTCCACCCCCTCCGTGCCCCCCCCCCCTTCGAGCTACCTCAACCAAACCTGCAGTCAGTCAGGAGCTGGGACTCCTTGCTGGGTGTAATCCTCATGTAAAGTAATCGGGTCTGTCAACGCAGTGCAGCTGCCGTCGGTTCTTTTTTTGTTACATTAGGGCTCAAGGTGGGTTTTAAACGTAAGTGACAGGAGCAAGTTTGTTTTTATGGATGCTGCACCATGTATAAATAGTGTCCTTTCTAAGCCCAGTCTCATGGTCGTGCTCAGCCGTTTTGAGATTTTATTTTGGTAAGTAACTTTAAAACATTACCCCTTGTGCGGGGGCCGTTGGATATCTCCATGGGGACACGGGATGCTCTGTTAGTTTGGATGTTCTCAAGACCCAGCCTGGAAGTTCCGGTATGCTCAATTCCTTCCCACGTCACACTGCGGACCACAGCAGACCACACACTTGTCTGGACACTCCACGCGCAAAACAGTATTTTAAGGATTTCCTCCTCCTTCTTTCATAGACTCTGAAGAAACTTGTGAAATGTTCCAGAAGCTGGCAAACGGACCAGACCACGGTCGTCTCTACACTCCGCCGAAGGGAAAAACTCTCCCTCAGTTCTGTTTTCAAATGGTACCTCCATGTCGAGCAGGTACTTGCCTCAAGTTCTGCAGATCAACTACCAGTAATAGTTGCTCACTCAAAACTTGTTAGTGAATTACAGATTCACTACGGTTTTGTCCCTTTCAAGATCTCTAGGACCCAAGGAAACCAATGGGTTTTCTGTTGGATGCAGGCCTATAACTGTGATTTATTCAGATCCAGAATGTGTTCATAAATTGGAGGTCTCTGAATTAAATGGCTTACTACAACTAAGAATCGAGTGTGTTTTCGTGTTGAAGGGACTGTTCCATTCGAACTATATGTAAGGCCCTGGTTAAGGCTAATATCCGCTATATCATTGCTGAAACCAATTGGCCTAGAATTGAAATGGTGAACATGAAAATTAAAGGTCCAGAATCTAATGCAGAAGAGCTCAACTTTTACAACTACGGTTGCTGTTGGCCATTGCTTCTGTTCACCTGTGATTGGTTAGATTACTTTATTTTACAGCTTTTTCTCTTTTATAGTTGTGGTTTGAGATACAGAAGTGTGCCTGAATGGGCTCCTATTTATACCTGAAATAAATGTCCTTTGTGTAACTCTGATGGGACATATTCAAAAAGAAAAACTAGATGCAAGATCTCCTTTATTTATGTACAGAGGTGTGTATTGTTTCTGGATCCTTATCGAACCATTCATTTCCCTGGGGAACTTCCTTGATACGACTTTAGAATTCTTGACTGCTTGCATTCCATGAAATGTTTGAGGTAATTTCAGTAAGAATGATCATAGGCTGTTGAAACCAGCGTATCATGAACTATAATTAAGGATAAACAAAATGTATGGTCTTAGATGCTGTAGGGAGATGGTAGTAACATTTTAGCCTGAAGATTAGGCAGTCTGCAAAACGTTTATATGGCTTATGCAGATATCAATCCGATGACCCTCCATTGATTCCATTGCAAACGTCGAGACCTGACAACTGCAAGGACCAGTTCAGTCTGTCAAGGATGGCCTTAAAAATACCCAGACTATAGAGGATTGTTCATGCTGTCTGGGGGGTGGTAATTTGGTAGAACTGATTCAGCATTTAGATTCGGATTTTAGACTATCTGTATTGCTGCACGCCAAGGGCCGTCACTCATCTCCTGTGGGCATCCCACCCTCCCTAGTCAGTGCGTCACTGTTTCTGTGGTTTGCAAATAGAGAGCGGTAAGCACCCATCTACAATTCTGGCTATTTTGGTGGCCTAAAGGTTTCTGCCTTTTCTATCGGACTTCTCTGGGGTTCTTCTAGGAGAAACCTATCCTGAAAACTCCCCCTGGATATGGTTTCAATGAGCTCTGAGGCCTTATTAAAGTGCCTGGTTCTTTACACTACAACACTTCTGCACCCGTGTGTTCCAGTACCTGATGTTCCGTTCCTCACTGACCCTTCTCTCCCTTCTGTTACTTTACTCCACTCCCTCTCCCTCCTTGTCTCCTTTTTTTTCTTTTTTCTCCTGCTCTTCCTCCGATGGTCAGTCCCCTTGTTACCCTATCCCTCTCCACTGTACTCTCCCTCTAATCGCTTCTACATTCTTCTCTCCATTCTTGGCTCTCCTGCCCCCTTGCTCTCCTCCCACTTTCAATCTCCCTCAGATGCAACCGCTCCCATCTTCCATCAACCATTCACACTCCTGTATACTGGTACTACTCTCACAACCAACATCTCACCTGCCACAATCTCCACTGTCTTCTAGTGCTCTGTCCCACCGTCCTTCCTTGTGCCTCATCTTTTGTCTGCCTTATTCCACCTGACCTCCCTTCAACAACTCCTGCAGGTTTTTTATTTTTTTTATTTGCAGCAGTTAACTACATTTTAATATATTTAATGAAATACAAAAACAGTCACTTGCAGAAACTGGTTCCAATTGTCACCTTTCTTTAAGAAAACCCCATGCATCTGTAAGGAAATTCTGCAGGGTTTTCAAACCCTTGACTTTGTGGTGGTCTTTCTCTCCCTTTCGGCTTGTTGAGCCACATGTTCCTGGGGTTCAATAACCTCTTGCTAAGTACCTCTCCGTAGTGTCGCAACAGTGGAAAACCTTAGTGCCTACTTGGCCCTGCCCCCTTTTTCGTTCGTAGTGTTTGTCTTTCTGATGTGGGTTCTGGTGATCGTGTACTCCTTGCTGCAATACAGTTGGGGCTTGTTTCACTGGGGAATTGGGGGCTTGTTTCACTGGGGAATTGGTGTGCGGGGCTCTTGCTGCTGTTTCTGTCTTGTGCATGAAATCGGTGAGTATTTCTCCCAGAGTGCGGCGACTTCATATGATGCGGCCATGCTTCCTGGTACCATGGAGTCCTAAAATGAGAGAAACAGAACTCTGGCCAGAACGGGTGCTTCAGCCATTGGTTGATTGACGGTAGTGCCATACACCTGTGACAAGGCATATAAAGGGGGGAAACGAGGCTAACAACCAACACACACCTACCTCACCCTGCCTCTGGGCTACCCTTGGAGAAAACCTTGGTAGTCCTCCTGTTGCAGGTTGAGTGGGGTCCTTATTACCCCACGTACCCCCGCTCCTGGCAGGTCAGGTTTCTGACGTGCTCGCACTACTGAAATGTTTGAAAGACTGCAAGTTCCTTCTAAATAGCCATGGCTAATAGTTGGTGATTGAGTTTACTTGCAGAACAAATGACCATGCTGAATCCAGTACCTCCTATGTTGCATATTTTCTCCTCTTAGTGGACTCCATGTATGAGTGCCATCTATGCTTTTAAGAAAAGCAGCCAAGATTGCTGATCCTGCGGTTAATAATGGTTGTAGAGGACGGCTTCTTGCATATGAGTCTGGTCACCGGGCAAAGTTAAAATGCCCTGGCAAGAGGGGTTGGAGATCCAGAAGGAGGGTCTTGCAGATACTTAAGTAGATTGAAGGCCAATCTGCATTACAATGTCTCTGGTGATGGGTGAAGTGACTCTTTATTTGTAAAAAGTGGAAAAAGGACATGAATGTGCCTGGATTGGCTACTCAGGGTGTCATTAATGCCTTTCAGGCCAATGCTTATGCAAAGTAACACAATGAAGAGGCTAAAATGTATTTGGCCTTGACATTTTTTTTAAGGGCTACATTGATTAACAGGTCAGCAAAAGGAGCATCTGTTTTACTTTTAATGTGAAAAGGATCTTGGATTGAAGTGCAAGAACCCGGCTTCCAATCATAGGCAACAAAGCGCTTCATTGTTGATTTGATTAAATGCGTAAAAGCACTAGTTGCAATTTTGCAATGCAAGGAGAGAATTTGGGAATCCGGTTTAGCAGATTGAGGATGGTCCAAATGGGGATGATGGATGCGATTACCCCCCAATCGTCGTGCCTTTTTAGGACCTATGTTGTAAAAATAGGTCCTATTGTCCTTTGTGCACATGTACTGCATGCTTAACTAATCCCCCCAGCGCTCCCCGTGCCTGGTGGATAACTAATTAAATTGTTATTGTGTGGTTGCGGAAAATGCATTCATGCAAAACCTATCCGCAGTAAGCCCAATAGCCGATCAACTTGAAACTGCTTTGGAAAGCCATTTGGGATTCAGCAGCATATAAGCCAGTCTTGTTTTAGTTGCAACTCTGGCCAATTTCAGTCTGGTATCATTGTTCCACGAGGTGGACCTCTGCATTCCAGGCAGGTTCTTTAGCATGGTTTCTTAACAAAAGCAATCCTATTTATTTTCTGGGACATTTAGAAACATATGAAAAAAAATAGAATCCTACATTTCGTGAATATATTTTCCAATCAAATGTAGACCATGTTAAACAGTCAACCAAAACCGTGATGAAATATAAAATGTTCTAACTGCATTTTACACAAAATTAGTCTCCTATGCAGACGTATTAAAGGAAACAGTATGTATCGAAAACATCAGAATAGTACATAAAGGTCGAAAGCCCAATCTCACCCATATCCATCTGTCTGCCTAACTCTCATTTAGATTCTGCAAGATCGACTCAAGTTTCGGCTCATGGGGGTCTTGTTCCTTAGTCCCCATCATTTCAGGATCAAATAGCCCTCTTGTGTTGTCATATGTCCAATCTGAAAGACATAGAAGAGCGATTTTTTTTAATTTTTTTATTTTTTTTTAATTGCCACTTTGTCCACTTTAACGAATGTCTCTCAAACGCTTTAATAGTATTATTTGGAGAACTGTTTTAGCCAACTCTGGTATAGAAACAACTGTACCTGTGGTATAGAAACAACTGTACCTGTATTTGGTGTCACTGTAATCGAGATACTCCTCACTGCAATCTACCTATTAGTGTATTGCAAGTAAAACATTAAGTTAAAAATGAACGAAATTGGTTACCTAAAGCTAGTTTCTAAATTCACTAATGCTTAAATCAATTCCAACTCTAGTGTAGTAACACCACCTGTCGATTTTATCCAATCGCATTTTCACCTTGGGGCACAAATTATCCTCTACTGGCATTCTGGCCTGTTGGAGCTTCGATCTTTTGGAACGTCGAAAATTAAACCATGGATATGACTAACGAGATTGAACAACAAAAGTGCCCATTGTGTTTTAACGTCATTGCTTTAATGTTCTGATATTACTGGGACGTGCAGCCACGTTGTTCGATGTAACGCAGCGAGGACTGATGATAATATTTCAAGGTGCAGCTATTAACCATGTTAATCCCATGTGTTAGGGCTTGAAATATTGGAGCAAGAAACCACGGTCGGGAGGGGGGGCAGGTTACATCTGAAGTACAAGGAGCTAATCCAAAACCTGAGCAAATCTAACTTTCACAGAAGACGACACTGTAGCTTTCTAACCATAAACTATTACCCATTTGACTTGAAACGTATTTCTTTTTAAAATAATCCACCTTTTATACAGATTCCCCCAGTTAGTGTCTCCTACATCTGTAGGACACCAGCTGGGCTGCAGAGTTAAAAGTAGTGTGTGGCATCAGTTTGTGTCAAGCGAACCAGGTACTTGGGCCACGGGAGCAGTGTTGATGACAGCAATTTCGATACCATTTTTGCAACTTAGAGTGTCTGGAGAGGATTCCATCCCCAGCCCTTGCAATTGTTAGCTTTGAAAAACAAAATCTTTGCCTGATCAATCTACACTTGTGCCCTTCTATAGGGTGCCATTGGGACTGGGTTACTGAACGTAAGACATTGAAGAAATTCCTCTCAGAAAGCAGCTCTTAATTTAGCAAATAAGATTCTTGGGTGTCTGAGTGTATGGCACTTCTACCCTTGAGCTTGGTTAACCTGAGTTTGGGTGTTCTCATCTTTGCTGCATTGCCTACACAAGGGAGGCAATATCATTCAGGGAGGCTTCTAGTCCATGAAACATTGGCATAAGACCATTTATTTATAGCGTGCCTATTCACAAGTGTTTCAAGGTGCGACGAGGCATTGGGGGGGGGGGAAACAAGGGAGGATAAGACACCGATCTTATTAGGCCAAGTGACTTTGAGATCACGGAAGTGCAGGGAGAGGGAAGGGGAAAGTGCAAGGGAAACGGGAGGAGGAGAAGTGCGAAACATAGGATCAAGACTTGGGAAAATAGTGCGGCCAACAGGTGGCGGTGGAGGGGTTAAGTGCAGACAAGTAGGGGGACTGTAGGATGCAGATTCAGCCCCCAAATGCAGGGTTCCCAGGAGGCAGTGCAAGTGTGCAACTGGAAGGGCAGGGACCTGGGTCCGTGATTCAGAGGGTAGCCAGGTAACAGTGCCTTTTCAAACACGAGATCAGCAGGGAAGTGGAAGACGGAAGGTAGAAGCAAAGAAGTCTTGAGCTGCTTCTGGAACCGGAGATGGTTCTCCTTAAGTTTTAGAGATGCAGGGAGGCTTTTCCAGAGGGAGGCACCGGCAGAAGGCAGAGATCTGCCCCCAACTCGTTGCTTAAAGCAACGACTGACCCGCAGGAAGTTGGAGGCGGAGGGAGAGCCAAGAGCTTGTGAAGGAAGATACTTCTGACGAGAAAGCTGGAGGCATTTTGGTCCCAAGCTCCAGAAGGCCTTGTGGACAATGCAAAGGGTCTTGAATTTTATCCTTGCAGCCACTGGGAGCCAATTAAGAGATTTCAGTGCTGTAGAGGTACGATCCCTGGGCTTGAGGCCAAGGACAAGTCTCGCAGTCCTGTTCTGGATGATTTGCAGAGGACGGAGAGTCGAGGAGGGTAAATTTAAAGAGGCTGTTACAGTAGTCTAGCCTAGAGAGAAATAGAGCTCTGGAGGCAGTGAGCTTCTGGGGGAAGGAGAGGAAAGGAAGAATATCTCTAAGGAGGTGAAGACGTCAGAAATGGGAGGGGAGAAGGAGTGGGTGCAATCAAAGGTAACCTCAAGGTTCTTAGCCTCACAGGTGGGAGTAGGAGGGCAGCCAAGACAGGCCGGTCAGAGTGGTGGGAAAGGGGGGTGCATGTGTGCCGATTAGGAGGATCTATCTTACAGGCATTCAGGCAGACCTAGGCGGAGCACCACTCCTGGATTGCTGACAGTTGGCCATGAGGCGGCACAGGGG
Source organism: Ambystoma mexicanum (assembly GCF_040938575.1). Taxonomy (NCBI): domain Eukaryota; kingdom Metazoa; phylum Chordata; class Amphibia; order Caudata; family Ambystomatidae; genus Ambystoma; species Ambystoma mexicanum. Next base: position 1,499,773,338 of record NC_090932.1, on the reverse strand, counting down.
AGCCTGAAGGCGAACTGGGTGTCATCTGCATAGCACTGGAAGTTTGAGCAGAGAGCAGCAATGCGGAGGGCGAGAGGTGCCAGGTATTATTAGGTTAGACCCCTGGGGAACACCACAGGTGGAGAGCGGGAGAGATGGAGTAGAAGGACCCAAAACTGGACCTGGGAGGGTTGGTCCGAGACAAAAGAAGTCAGCCAAGAGCCTGATCAGTGACCCAGATTATCACAGAGCCGGTTGAGCAGTATGGCATGGTTGACGGTGTCAAAGGCAGAAGAGGGATCCAGTAGGATGAGGGGAGGTTAGAATCAAGGTTGGAGATCAGGTCTTCACAGATGTTAAGGAGAGAGCAGTTTCCTTGCTTCTAGCTGCTCTGAAGCCAGACTGATGGTCATGGAGACAACCAACAGATTCAGTGTGAAGCTAAAGGTGGGAGATGGCTAACTTTTCCAGGAGTTTGTCTAGGAAATAAGTGAGAGCGATCGGGCAATAATTAGCTGGAAGGTTGGGGTCGACTGAGGGCTTCTTGAGAGGGTGCACAAGAGTGCTTAAGGTTCCAGAGGCGAAGGAGTGGTTGCAAGAGTCCGCCAATGCTGGAGTGAGGGTGTCAATGTGGCCCTTGATGGTTTTGAAAGAACAGGGAAGAACCTGCTTAGATGAAGGTTTCATAGATCGGACTTGGTTTCTAGAAACCTCTTCGCGGGGGAAGAAGCAGAGAAGGGGGTGGGGTGGCAGCTGGGAAGAGGGGCGAGTGGAGGGAGAAGCAGAGGGTGGACAGGATGTCCTGGGTTTTAGAGATGAAGTGAGAAGCCAGGGCCGTACGGAGGGCCTGGGAAGGGACAGGAGGGGTAGAGACCGTGGAGGGATTAGTCAATGCTTTGCAGATTTTAGACTTCGGCCGAGTTCGATTCGGCAGAAACGCAGACTTGGATGTCACGTCTTAGTAAGGACAGAGTCGGTATTGCCTTTGGAGCAGGCAGCAGACCAGTTAGTCAGAGGATGTACAAGATGCCAACCGTTTCTTCTCTGCCACCCTATACTTGGGTTAAAGGTGACGAGGTCAGTTGTACCAGGAGTTGCACTTGATTTTAGGCTTCATGCAGATCCTCATGACGGGGGCAAGTACATCAAGAGTATCAGATAGCAGAGTGAGCATGCAGAGGGCTATGTCGGGGTGTGAGTTAGCCAGAGGTGCAGGAGGTGGAGAGAATGATGCGGCGAAAGCCTCAACTGACGCACGCTTCATAGGTCGAATGACAGAGAAGGTGGGTGGCGGTTTGGGTGTAGGATTGGCCTGTGGGTATTGAGATGGAGATGAGGAGAAATTGATCACTCCGGGAGAGGAGTGGTGAGAGGGTTAGAGAGGCGGCGGTCTGAGGAGATCAGAACATCAAGAGTGTGCCCTGTAGAGTGAGTTGGGCCAGAAAAAAGTATAGAAAGTCGCAGAGGTCGCGAAAGAGACCCTTGGCGGGACAGGAGGCATCCAGATGGATATTGAAGTCTCCAAAGAGGAGTTCTTCAGTGGTCGAGGCCAGGAGGAAGGAAGAGGTTTGCACACTCGAGAGGAAGCAGGTGATCTAACCAGGGGGCCAGTAGATGGTGGCAACTGTGAGAGTGGCCATGAGAGAGAGAGAGCCGACTGACAAGGCATTCAAAGGAGGAGTAGGCCGGCATAGGAATGATGGAGGCGGGGATCCACTCCGGAAAGATCAAGGCTACACCCCACCACGACAGTTGGATATGGGTGTGGAAAGGATCTTGTAGCCATCAGGGCGGGAAGTCAAAGCTTGTAACAGAGCTGGCCGTGAACCATGTCTCGTGAGATCAAGGTCCAGTTCTTCCAGGAGACTACCGATATCAGTAGTGTTTGACAGCTGAGTGAAGAGTGGTGAAGGTTGCCATCCTTGAAAGACTTCGGGGAGGTGGTACAAATTAGAGGTACGCCCGGCGGAGGTGAAGGAACCAGAGGGAGGGTGGAGGAGGTAGGAGAGGGCAAGGTAGCCAAGAAGGAAGATGATAGTGCCAGAGGGTGGAGGCAAGGAAGCAAAAGAAGGGAGAGGGCACAGCAGGTGAGGAAGGGAAAGGAAATTGAGTCACATGAAACGTCTGTCAAAGAGGTGGAGGTTGGCCTGAGGTCCTTGGACCCGGACAGTGCCATTAAGGTAAACATTAATAATGGCCTTGGAGGAGTGGAAGGAAGCCAGGAGGGCCTCCCAGCAGGTGCCACCACGAATGGGAGAACAGGAGAAAGAGAGCACAGAGACCATATGACTATGCCCTTTTCGCTCCATCTAGAAGGTACTTTGAGCCAAATGGCATGGGACTCTCGGCTGCGTTTAGTACAAATATCCCTTCATTTATGAGGGTTAGTTCAGTCATGGTGAGTTACTTATGGGTAGGTTGGTCAATAAAAGGTCCTAAACAGATTAGCACTTTACTTGTATTGTGGGGTTTTTTTGTTACACATTTAAAAACTAGCTTTTTTCTTCAATTTTTTAATTAGAAAAAGGGTTTTTTTCTATTGTGATTAAATAAATTCAGTAAGCCTGGAAATAAAAAGTATGTATGATATTGTATATTAAAAAGTCCTATTACTCCACACTGTTGCCACCTGCATGGTTTCTTGGTCCTCATGCGGATCTGTAAAGCAAGGAAGGAGGCGGGTAATTTAATAGGACTGAGGGGCAAAAAGAGCAAGAACTGTGATGCGCTGTTGGCAGCTTCAGTTTGACACCATTCGCTGGGGGTAGGTTTTTTTTTCCGGTTTGGTAGTCGCCTTGTGGTTTTGAGCTAGACTGTGGTTTGGTTGGCAAGTATGTGTGTTGCTTTAGAGGTATGGCTGTGTTTAGTTCAGAGTTTGAGAAGGAGTATGCAGAAGGGTGAGTTTTTAATAGGGTTAGTGGCAGTACCTTTTCTTAGATGGGCTAAATGCAGTGCATGGCCCACTACCACAGATGGGTTAAATGGAAGATATGGCTCACTGACCAAAATGATCTATGTTCTAGTAGGTAATAAGAGTGGTGGTGCTTTACTGGAGTAAACTAATGGCTGTACTCCCTGCCCAAACTACACTTACCTTATCCGTAGCTGCTGGTTGACTGCGGGAGACTCCTCAGGCGTACACGGGCAAACAGACTGAAGTTGCTTCTTCGGGAGCCGCCCTTTACCTTCGGAGCCCTTGGCCGACGGCTGTCTGAGCAGGGTATACCCTGGGGGTCGTCAAAAAGGGTTACTCTGACCAATCCAGGCTTGTGGCGGGGAGGGGAGGTGGTTGGCTGCAGGTACGATGCGGGTCGGGGTGCCAGCTGGGACGGGGCTAGTGCATAAAGGGACACCTGATTACTTTAATTAATTGCTAAAGGGCTGGGTGGGGAAAGGGGAAAAGCCAGAAACAAAGGAGACTACAGAACCAAGCCAGGGCACTCTGCAGGCAGACTAGCACAAAAAAACAGATTGGGAGTCAAAGGGAAACCACAAATCCCTCTGAAAATTGTAGCCCAAAAAAACGATTGCAATATACTCGCACATCCCTCCAAAAGGCACACAAAATCTGATTGAAATCAAAGGAATGCACTCACAAGGCACCTGCCAGACCTTGGACTGCTGTCCAAGTGGTCTCTGTGCAGGAAGGATGCAGATTACATTCAGGAAGAGAGAAGCAGAGAAAGATGGCCGCCAGGACAGAGGCAAAGGGGGCACTCTTAAAGCAGCCGATATAGACCAACCACTCATCTACTTCCTACTCCCAAAGCGTTGCAGTCACTTACCACATGCTGGTTCGATGCATCTCCTTGGTGTGCAAAGAATGGATCTGTCATTCCTGCAACCCCCCAGAAGTCCGCCCGAAAATGCCATCTTTTTTTAACCCCCTTTACACCACATGCATATGCGTGGGGAAACCCCCCATTACTTTTATTATTTTTATATATATATAATATAATGAATTTTCGGCATTCTGAGTTCTGAAGGCGACATTTTGGTATATTTCCCAAAGAAGCAGCCTACATGGGATCGAGGCCGCATACTGCAACCAACACACCCCATGTTTCCAACTCGTCTAGTCCATCAGCACAGTCAGTGTTTGAAGTGTGTGAATCTGCTTTTAACACGTCAGGAGCCACACCTCGCTTCTTCGACTGCTCCCACTTAACACTCCACTTATAGAACCTAGTGCCAACAGGCCAAGTTTTCAGCCCACTGGTTAGATTGTGGAGAGGCATTTCAATTTAAATCCTTCTGTCGACCATAAACGCACTTTTATAACGCTTTTTTCCCCCGATTGCGGTTTTGGCAATGTTTTTTTTTTCCCCCTTCTTGGAGTCTCATGACTTCAAAAGGGGATTTATTTCCTGCTTTTGATCAGTGTAGTTCTTCATAGCGACCGTCGTTTTGCGCCTTCTAATTCAATGCCAGATCGATCATTCCGGTTATGAAAGCAATTTTAGTCTTTCGATTTATCATCCAAAAAATGCTAGTGTGACTGCATGTAAGATTTTCTTTGTAGACTCCCAAATGCGCACCTCTCGGGTGTTCTCCACCCATACCCCTTAGGCTTAAACCTGGCTGTACAAAGCTTTGTTTGCAGCATGGTGGAGTGTATCTAGATCCCTACCTTGGGTTGGAAATATTGAGGCAATGCTGGTAAGTGGTAACGCATTATTGATGAAACTCCTATGTCACAATACTGGGTTTTTCTTTTTTTAATTTTTTTTTATTTTTTTTTTTTAAATTAAATTATTGTGGTGTTTTTCAATAAAATCTTTACAACAACCAAATTTTATAAGATCACGTAAAAATTACATAAATCAAACCATATTCATGTTACTCTAGTATAACAATTTCATTTACGTAATAATAAAAACAGAGCAGAAGAAAAGAAATGTTATCACAGAGAACAATTAGGTAGCAGTTAACATTGAGGCCCAATCACATCATTATCATCATCTCATTATCCGCTTCTCTTTCCAATTTACTTTCGATGACAATCAAGAAATAATGCAGATCAGCAATCAATGATTTCCTTACTCCCCACATACATTGGATCCATAATAATTCAAGGTCATGGTTATTAGATTCATTCAGATATTTTCCCAGAAAAAGTTGCCTCTGCATGGAAAAATAGGGGCAGTAAATGACCAGATGTTTCAAGGTCTCAATTGTTGTTACATTACAAAATCTGCAACCTTCTACATAAACTGATACCATCTGATTCCAGTTTTTAATCCTCTCTCTCGTTCTAAAAAGATTGAATCTAAAACGCATATAGTTCTCTCTAAACTTTTGACCAGGTATCTGCGTGATATATCCCAGTACTGGTTTTCTGGGATGACGGAATTTTGCATATTCTCTATACAATTTATAGGACCCAATTTTGTCGGCTGTATCTGCCCAATCAAATTCACGTAGTTTTAACTTCACTGTTTGTGGTCGTGTGATTAAGTCCACTGAGTTCATTGCAAATCTTTCCATCGCTATTATACACTGTTGTCCTGCAACTTCTATCCATTTAGGATTTCCCAGTTTTAACATTTCACCCAGATCTACATACAATGAATTTGGTACTGGGTCTAACATCTTTGCATAACTGGCAATTTTGCGCCACAAATAATTTGAGGCTAATGAGTTTAACCCTAATTCATGAATAATTATCACGTTGGGCAATGACATCGGTAATCGCAATACTTGTTTCCATATTTTTCCTTGTACTTTATTAAGGATTTTGCCAATTTCAAGAGTACATAAATCTAACCCATAAATGAGTATTGGTTCCACTTTAAGAATATAATAATCAATCAGTGGTATCAATGAGAATTGACAAAATTTCTTATATATTAGTTTCATTTGAGAGATAAGTGGCAGTGCTTTTGTGCTAATTTCCGACTGCCATTTTGCGATTGAGTCAGCATTTGTTAAATTATACCCCAAATAAATCAGGCCCAGTGCCCTTGGTATACATAACCCATCAATGTTCCAATTATACCGAATAGTCTTTTTTTTATTTGTAAAGACCATGATGTTTGATTTCTTTGTGTTTATTTTCAAGTTGTGATTAGCGCAAAATTCTGCCAAGCATGTCATTTTGTTTTGAAGGCCAAAAGGAGTAGGATCAAATAGTATCAAGTCATCCGCAAATGCCATCCAATTCAAGCGGAGTAAACCCAATTTTACTGAAAAGGCATTACATCCTGACCATATTGCACCAATTTCTGTTAGATACAGATTGAATAATGTGGCAGCCAAATTACATCCTAGTTTCACGCCAATATATGTTTTAATTGGAGAAGTAAGCGATCCATTTTGATCTATCTTTATCCTATAAGTCGTGTTCGTATGGAGTAATGCAATCATTGCTATAATTTGTGCTGGTATATTGTGTTCTTTCATTCTTTTCCATAGTATCTGCCTAATCACTGAGTCAAATGCTCCTGATATATCGAGCAAAGCCATGTAAATCGGTCCATGATTTTTTACCCTCGTTAGCTTTAGTAAGTGAGCCAGAACAGTCGCATTTAACTGTGTCCCCATCCCTTTCCTGAATCCAGTTTGGAAACGGGATAGAATTTCTTTTTTTGTGATGAATACATTTAAATCTTTTAGAATAAGAGCAGCAAACACTTTCGCTGTTACATCTATAAGTGCCACCGGTCTAAAATTTGCTGGATCATTTAGTGGCCCTTTTTTGTGAATGGGGATCACAATCGCCGACAGCCATGATGTCGGTACTCTCTTAGTTTTCAGCACACACTCTATGCTTCTCAGTGTAATAGCCGCCCACAACTTAGGGTCATCTTTTAGAACACAGGGTGGAATTCCATCAGGACCTGCCGCCTTAGATGACTTTAGGTTCATTATAACCAGTTCAATATCTTCTAGTCCCCATGGGCATTTAGTTGGCAAATCTGTCATGTTAACTTCGGTATACATATTTTTAAATTTTGATGGCATCGCATATTTATTACTATATACCTCTGTCCAGGCTTCACCGCTGACAGCCGAAGGCAGAGACGATCCTTCCATCATTGCGGGATCTCTTAACAATGCCCAAATTTCTCTTGTATTTTTTTGGCATAAGTTATATATCATGTTCTGATTAACTTTTTGATATTTTACCATTTTTATTTGTTTTAGGTCATTTTTATAGCTACTCATAATAGCCTTTTTTTCATTATAGTTTGTACTACCGAAATTACCATTCCCAAATTTTAGTAAGTTGCGCAGTTCTCGATTCTTGGTTTTTTTCCTAATGGCAATTTCTGCATTATATAATCCCTTTTGGGTTTTCTTTTTCTGTGTGTTATCTTTTTGCGCTGCTAACCGTTCAATATGGTTGTGTATCATATTAGCATTCTTTGATTCTAGATTATTAGCCTCTCCTGTACTCAAGAACTGTGGATTCATTTTAACCATGTCCCTATTCACCAAGAAGTTAAGTTCCCTATATAGTCTCGTGTTCCATCGTATTGATAGTTCTTGACGATCTATTTCCAATAGTGCAAGTGGCACTAGTACATCATATCTTTGGAGAGGACATTCAAAGTAACACTCCAATATGCAGTGATCACTAAATTGTGAATGTGTAATTGTGCACAGGGATGTAGTGTTAGCTATTGGTCCAGACATCACAATATAATCAATTGTGGATTTCTTAGGCCCGCGCGACCAAGTAAATAGTGGCTCTTTGACAGAATAAGGTATAATATTCATGTCCCATTGTTCAAAAAATTTTAACCAGATTTGTCCCCTTTCCACGGAGGGTGTAATGTAACCCTGGTTAAATATCATTCGGTCTGCGCTGCTTTTGTCAAGGATACAATTAAAGTCACCACCTATGATGATCATCACGTTGGGGGATTCTTCTATAACTGCCGCCATCACATTCGATAATTTTTCTAGTATGGTATCTAAAGTGGTTGTAGACGGATTCCAGTATAAAGATGTTAATAATATGTGTGGGTACCCGATGTTACTTGATCTAATTTCTATTGCAAGTATTTCAGCAGATGTAAAAAATTGCCGTACTTTAACCGCATATAGGTGTTTCACAAAGATCGCTAATCCACCAGCTGGCCGCCCCGTTTTGCCCCTCACTGCATGTGCACAATATGCCATGTATCCTTCTAAGTAAACATCCGCTAGTGCCATTGTTTCCTGTACCACAATTAAGTCAGGCAATTTCTCCCGATGAATTTTCTGGAACCATGCCTGCAAGTTCTTCAAACCACAGCAGTTCCATGAGCATATACTCAAAGGCTCATGTTATAGGTTTGTTTTTCCTGATTGCTCACTATTTAGAGTCTTTATTAGTGGCTCAAGCAATGCGAGAGTGGTGGCCATCTGGGCGACTGCCTCTGATTGTTCCCTTATTTTTACGTGGATTCTTGCAATTTCACTTTCTCGCCCTTCCACATTAGAATCATTGTGGCACAATGATGGCTGATATTCAACAAATCCACTCGCTTCTTCCATTGAAGCGTACAACGACAATTCATAGCCCAACAATTCGAAATCTTTAACGTGTTGCCATATTAGCGATGCAATTATTATATTTTGATATTTGCATAACATCCTACAGTTTGGAACATAAGGGAGCCTGACCCAATCAATGTCATTTGATACCAGGTTGCGTAGGTTTGGAATTTGGTGAAATACCTTCATTAGTGATGCGCGGTTTAAATTTGGTTTTTCAACCTTTGCTGGGTCTACCGTCCAGCCCATCACCAGTTTCATCTCGGGCGACAGTTGTTTATAGTCAATTCCACCATTAGCCTTGCAACTACCCTGTGACTTAATCTCTGTTTCCGATTTCTCTTTAGAGTGTGCATCTATTTGTAATGGATTTACATGTGGGTTAACATGCCCACCTGCCCTTGGTGTCGCAGGTTCTTTTTCCTCTCTTTGTACAGTCAATATGTCCTTATTGGACCCTAAAGCTGTGGTCTGAGATGTGTCATTGATCAACTGCCCAGTACCCTGAGATGATTGAGTAAAGGACGATATTTTCTTATCCATCCTCTCAAAGAAACGTTGAAGTTGTGTTTGTATAAGATGAGGTGTTGATATGTTCGTAGTGTCTTTAGCATCTACTAAACTGTCATTGTCCTCCAAGTGTACCTGACTTTCCTTATTTAGTTGAAATTGGTCAATTGGTGGTGCATCCTTCACTTTATTTACACTAGTTTTATTCTTTTTGAAGAAATCTCCTGTCACCAATCCTTTTTTTTTTTTTTTGTTCTCTTTTTTATTATTTGTAGTGCCCACCACCTGAGGTGAAGTTGCTTGAATTCCTCTAATTGCTTGTCTCTTTTTTGCTCTTGCGTGAAGTTTTTTTGCTTTTCGGGACATAAAATATAATGTTTGATTTGCCACAGGTTCTTCATTATCATTTTTATTTGATTCAGGTGCTTCACCATTGGCTCCTTCAGTCAAGTCAATAAGGTCTGTAAGATCCGAGGGGCTATCAGGCCCTCTATATGTCAAAGAGTCACGAATATCCCCATGTGCCATCTGTTCTCCAACATGTATGGCATCAGGAGCTAAATTTGCAGTTAGTACTATTTGTTCTAATACCAAAATTCTATCGTGCTGGAGTTTTGCAATTTCTGCATAAGGGGGGAGTTTTTCTATGTTCTTATCTAATGGACAGGACTCCATGATTTCTTCAGACCCATTTTCTATACTCCCCAACTGTGTTTGGGTAAATTGTGATTTTTGAGCAGGGATAGCACTACTATTTGCCGCACCCATTGTCTCTGCCACCATTTTCTCATTGGTGACTTTATCTCTGAGAAGTTGTTCAGCCCATGTTCCTGTTTCTTAAACGCATAGACGTTTACAAAGAGAGGCTGTCGAGTAAGCAGATTGCATATTCGTGTGACTGAATGAGGTAGGTATTCTTGGGTATTACACCAAAATAACATACATAAAATGAGAGCGCATGCTAGTTTCGAGCCTTCACGTTTCACTGCTTCAGCTTTAACGAGAAGCCTAGAGTTTCTTTCCTTGCCAGGCCACAGCATCACCTAGTAAGGTGATGTGTGAGCGAGAATGTATCCTGGCCTTTGGAAAGCTTGTTCGGAACCTTTCTTACGTGACTTGAATAGCACTGCAAAAGCAGAAAACAATGATCAAATACTTAACAGAAAAACTTACATTTTATTCCATCAGTGAAATAAAGGGATTGCACAAACCCGGCATCTGGAGAACTATAGCACAGTTTGCCATTCACATGGATGTTTGGTGCTTGAAGGTTCAGCAAGTTGGAAGGTGGTGGTATGGGTGGATTAAGGGGCGAGCAGATGCAGTTGCTATTAGATCCATTGTGCGAGGCAGCTAAGGAGATACTATTGCCTGCATGCAGGTGTGATTGGTTGGCACAGTTTGTTTTTACTGTATGTTGTTCACCAGGTCGGTTCCCAGGACACCTAATTTCATAAGTGCTTATGCTGAAACCATGGAGTGGTTGCTCTCGAGTACCAGATGGGAGACCTGGTTAAATAGGTGGTAAGAGTTGATGAAAGATGTCTGCAGATGAAGGGTTTAATTTAAGTGATCCATGTTTGGTGACGAGGAAGGCAGGTGGCTGCTGCCTGCTTCAGATGTGGTTCAGTGGGTGACTGGTTGAGAGTTGTTTGCAGGTTAAGGTTAAATAGCCACCACATTCTGTGACATCGCACCAATCGTTAATCTTGGGCCAGTGCTCTCATCCACATCATACAGAGCCTCTATAACAGGACATATCGCAAAGCTGCATGATGTAGCCGCTTTAGGACAGGACCTAAATCTGAGTAGAACATAGCGGAGTTGCACATAGCTGAGTTGCACTTTGGAAACCATCCACAAGGCTACCCGCAATTCGGCCTCAAAATGACACTGTACTAAAAACATCTAGATAGGCCCACACACTTGTATGTGGTCGGATATGTTCAACTATGCCTGTACAACTTTGTTGTATGTTAACATTCAAATGTTTAAAACACGCCATCTATGACCGATTCTGCCCCTATGCAGTTTCAGAAAAGCGCAGCAATTCTATAATACTTTCCTATGCATTTACGCTCTTATAGGCACTCTCGTCTGCGCCCTGTAAAGTTTCACTCCTAGATCCCATGCACTTATTGGCACTTAGTTTCAGCAATCTTACATCTGTTCTGTGAGGTAACATTAGTTACCTTGTTATCTAACATACTATTTACAGGGACTGCAGTGGCCACCACAAATCTCAAATGCCTGTCTAATTTTTTTTGCAGCCTCCCAACATGGAGCAGGAGATATCAGTCCAGCGTGTAGGTAGCACCTTTCACCCTATCTCGGCAGTCTCCATGACCAAGGCAGGGTTCGAAATTGAGGATAGCCGGCAGCTATTTAGCAGCTGGTTAACTGGACACAACAGCTACCAGGAGCTACTTCTGCCTCCCAAGGCCAACTGATGCCCAACATTCACAACTATGTGTTTAACTCTATTCCAAATCCCCAATCTATAAAACCTTTCGGCACATCTCTATGGCCAGTGCTTGGGTTGTAAAAAAAAATAGTGCTGGGGCTCAAATATTTTCTAACGCGCCCCCGAAACGTTAGGATCAGCAGCTACTTGGTCACCTTTGCCCCACCCACGCCGTCTGTCCATCCTGTCGACATATATGGGGTTAAAGCTGCAACTGCCACTGTTTTATTGTGGTTGATGTACTCACTACGGCAGATGTAAGTCAATATACATACACAAATAACATGCTCGCGTCTTGACATGTTTTTGTGCGTCTTGAACACGAGCATCATTTTTGCTCGGAATCTATAGGGTGTTCAGTGTGACTGGTAGTTAAAAATAAAGTTGCCAAAACAACGCATTATAAGTCTGAGACGATTGCTGGGGGTCAGAAATAAGTGACAGGGCTGAGCCCTGGCAAACACCCCCACATATTAAGCACCGTATGACATTTTAAAGCATAAGAGATCATAATGGATAACCTGATACGTTTTTCTTATGTGGAAATAGAATCTGCAGAACGCTATGCACTAGCCCCTTGATCCCCCCCCCCAGTGGTAGCTTCTGGTTGATGATGGATACCCTTGGCTGATTTTAGCTCCTGCTTATCTGAATTTCCATCCCTGCAAAGGTGTAACCGCTTTTCGGCGCGATTTCTCCCCTTAATAGTTGCGACCTACAAGCAGCATGCATCTAAGGCTACAGTCATCCAGCGCTTGCCTTTTCGATTGTTGAACTGTGCATCCGTGCATTGCATTTTCGACAAGGTTTCAGCACTGAAAAGTCTTTTCAGTGACAGCTGTGCACTATACAAAACACCTTTTGACATTGGCCTGAAAATGTACTCTTCTGGAGCGTTCATGACTTTCACCCAGTGTAACATATGTGGAAATAGAAATCATTCAGCACTCCTCGGGAATGCATAGTTTTGCTTTTCCAGTGGTAAGTTTGGTGTGGTATGAAAGCTACGAGCGTTTGACTGTTCTCCTACAACACAATGATCTTATTATACATGTAGGCATCGCAATCCTATTACAAGTAGGCAATTTTTTGTGCGTTTACAGGCAGTCTTTATGCTTTTTAGTGTTCATAAGGACTGGGAAACATGCACACTTATGAGCGATTATTTGTTTCCACATATGTGACTCCATAAAGCAGTCTGATGTGCTGTAGTTCATGCTAATTGAGTACTTTGTCTCAAAATATTTTTCATAATAGTTCTGTGTCGCAATATTCAAGGAAATGCCTTCTAACAGCTTTACCCTTATTTACTGTATCTTGAAACCGTGGGCCGAGAAAATCTGATTTGTAATCGAGCAACATTTCCCCCCTCCACTGTGGCAGGTTCAGAATGTGCAACTTACCAAAGATATGACCCTAGCTGGAAACCGCAGCCTCGCAGAAGAAAATCTTTTGTACCAGCCGCAAATTGACAGTCTGAAAGCGAACCTCACGCAGAAATATCAAGAACTGCAGGTCCTCTTTGAGGCACACCAGATAAAGAAAACCAAGCTAGGTAAAAACTTTCAACTTATTCTAACTTTAATTTGGCAGTTTTTGACAATGAAAAGCAAATGTGATCAGTGTTTTCTTATACTAGAGCACGGGGATGTGTCCCGCTGTTAACCAAACCATCCCATCTGCTAGAAAAATGGCTTGTTTGAAGCCCTCTTTACAAATGTGCTGTTTTTCCTGAATACTTTGGTTTACTGTGTCCTCATTTCACCTTCGCTTTCCGAGTTGTATATGCATTGGACTTTTTTTTTTTTTACATTTTAATTTTAAACCAGTCTGATCAAGTGTGCGAACTAAATGCTGTAGAAAAACATTCTTCCACCACTGGAAGTGATAGAAATGGGGTTTAAACTTACTCTGGGGAAACGACCACTGGCTTTTATGGTCGGATGCTGGTACAGGGGTTGGGTTGGAGCTTAACAGCTGAGTGGGAACAGCGGGCACATGGCTGGCAATGCCATACTTTCTTTCCATGTTGGTCCGTGATATAGATGGGATGCAAAAGGTTGTGTATGTATAGCTCTTTACACACCACCAAAGTATTATAACCAAGTTGCCAAACTACATTTTATAATTCCTTGTCTTTGGGTTATAAATATTGTTCTGTATACAGAGTGCCCCTAAAAGTTTCAGGTGGAACAGAATGGCCCTGTTTTTTTTTTTTTTTAATTTAGCACTGTTTTGTGGGAGTTTAATTCCCTATTTTGTCCGAAAAATGGAGGAAATCCAGGCTCGCACAATTTGGGGTGATGTAATTCAAATCCAAATTGTTCTCCTTTACTGTTAGGGTGTTTGAGTATGAATCTAGCTTCAGGAAGCAGCAGAGTGCTTTACAATCGTAGGGGGGGGGAGAACACACTGAGGGAAGCCGAGAAAAAAGCAGCTAACAGGGAATGGTGGGCAATTGGCAGCACAGGAGAAGACCCGTCGTGAGATCACGGAGTCTCAGGTAGGGTGGACCTGGTGTTACTATTTTGATGCACAAAAATTGTCTCGGCAAGTAAGCTCTGTCAACACTCCAACCCAAAAATATCCAGTGTGCTGGGAAGAAATGATTGCCATTGATTCGCTATTCCCTTGGTTAATCGAAGGACAGTATGCAAAATTGCATTTAGCTACCTATTCTTTCTGAAATGTGGGCTCAGGAATTTTGGTCCACACATCGAACATTGTAATCTAACATGCGTACGCCCATGGCATGCTCAGGGATGGTGACCATTGCTTTCCAGAAATGGTCTTCATTTGTTGGGAGACAGGCGACAAACACAAAATGAGTGTTTGATTTTCCCAACATCACGTACTGTGGGAAAACCAGAGTTTGAGCCCAATAAGCCTGGATCCTTTGTATGCAGTATGGCAGCAGACAAAATCTCCTTGTTTATATGGTATTTTTAAATTGCATCTAGTTGGAACCAATGGGGAAGCACATGTATGGTGCAGGAGATTCCAGAGTCTGCCCGGAGAGGTAGGATTAGTGGGGTTAGGTTCAGGGCTCTGGAGGGGGATATGTAGGGTTACGTTCGGTAATCAGCGATTGGTGAGGTCTTCAGGTCCTTACTGAAGTGTAGGTTGGAGGGGGCTGGTCTGATCAGTGTTGGTAACTGGTTCCAGAGAAAATCTGGTTGCCAGTTCTTTTCCTCTTGCAGTTCTTCGTTTCCAGTCTGGTGCTGTCATGTCGGGTCGTAGTGTTCACCCCAAGAGATGGTGATCTATATTTTTTCCGCGAGGTAGAGCAGCATTTTGGTTGGGGTCGTTTTGTAGGTAATGCAGACTGTTAGTGCAGCTCCCCAAGGATATGGCTCGTGTGGTTGAATATATTTAGTAATGTGATGTGTGCTGTTTAACTTTCATAAGACGATGGTGGCATCTGGAACTCCTGCAAGTAGGTTGTTGGCTCTGTCCAGAGATGAGTAGGCATGGGCCATGTTCTGTTTCTTGGGCAGGAATTAAGGGTTTCACTTTGAACAAGAGCTAGCTAGTACCCTGCTGCTTGGGTTTTCCTGTTTGTTTTGAATAGGATGTTGGTGTACAGTAAACCTGAGTGATTTTTATGCAAGGTGACGCTGGAGGCATGAATCAGTCAAGCTTTGTGGACCAGTTCTGGATGTGGTCATGCTAGTTTGGGGTTCCTAGAAGAATTAATTTGGTCTTTTACATCAGTGAACTATGATTTCTGAATAGTTTTCTTTAACAAGGTAAAGGGGAACTCTTTAGCAAGCTAGATTTGCAGAGAAGGGAAGGGACTGGTGTGAAGAGAGTTGAAATATTAAGCAATGGATTTGTCCACAAATTTGAGTATTGAAAATATACTTCTTTACTTACCACATTCCTTTTTTTAGTTTACATACTTATTTAAAGTAAATGCACTATATGCACATCCAGTTCCTTACAGTGGGACACTGTCCAAACTTTTAAATGGTGTTTGTTTTAACACTGTTCCTCCAGCTAAAGTGGGAACAACCTGTACAGCAAATTTGCCAATTGTATGGTAGTACCAAAACTACCCAAGAACAGTGTCCACCAATATTCCAGGTGAGTACTTTACAGTATTTTGAGGAGATGGCGGAGACACTCGAAAGTCTTATATAGTTAATTAGGGTTCCACTCAAGTCTATGCTTTAGACATTGATCTTTCATATCCAGAAGAAAACCCTTTTACTTCACAGGAAACTGTTACGACGGTCTTTCAGGGAGACCGTATCCAGGTTTTCACTAGCCCAGCTCCACTGCCTATGGCAAGCCAAAGCTAGCTTATATTAGTGGGCTTTGTGCCCACTAGTTTGTGAAACATGAGGCACAAAGACAGGGAGGTGCCCAGCCCTACAAACCAATCAGAAGTAACAACCACATTGGGTAAGTTGGAATATTTGGGGGCCAACTGACCACTTTTGGTTCTGTTGCAGGAGGTCCACGGTGTGCAGATGCAAGACTGCTTCAGAAGATTGGCAGCTGGGTCTGAAGAATTGGCAATTCTTGTCTCAGTGATCTATCGAATCACCACCAAGTTGGACCCTCACTGAACTGCTTTGAACTCTCATGACGTTGGAGACCCCCCCCCCCCCCACAGGGTCAGTGGGCATGAAGCAAGATGTATGGACTTAGGCTGGCTCCTCTCCTTGGTGGAGAGCCACCAGACAACAAGGTATCCTTGTGAGCTTTCCAGCCCAGGGTTAGACTTGGTCCATGCAATGTAGTCCCCACTAGAGAAGATGCACACCGTATACAGGCCCAGCGACTCTGAGGACAGCAGAAACACCAAGGACTAGTTGGGCCCAGCAATCCAGTGGGTGGCACCTCTCCTGGGGGTTCTCTGTTGATGGAGCATAATCTTGCAGTCGCTAGGCTGGCCAATGGGGATTCCAACAACAGTCCTCTTTGTATTGGTTGCTTCAGTGGTCGACATCCATAATGGCTGCAGACCTCCTTCCCCTTGTCCAGAAGCCACCCACCGATGGAAGGACTAGACAAATCCATACAGAGCGGCAGTCCAACCCTGTGCTACCAGCAGCAGTGACATCACTAAAGCTGCTTTGTATATTAAGGATGACTGCATTGCGTTACTCAGTTCAAACCATTTCTCACAAACTAGGCGCATCCCGGGCTTCTTGCAAGCAGTGCGATTTGGCATCTTAATCTGCCTGCCTCCACTCTCCGCCCTCTGCAACTCATCCAGAACAGAACTGCGAGACTTGTCCTTGGCCTCAAGCCCAGGGACCGTATCTCTCCAGGACTGAAATCTCTACACTGGCTCCCAGTGGCTGCGAGGATAAAGTTCAAAACCCTCTGCATTGTCCACAAGGCCTTCTGGGGCCTGGGTCCTAAATACCTTCAACTCTCTCTTCCCAAATATCTTCCTTCCCGAGCCCTTCGCTCATCTGCCTCCAACTCCCTCAGGGTCAGCCGCTTCTCGAAGCAACGAGCTGGGGGTAGATCTCTCTCCGCGGCAGGGGCCTCCCTCTGGAACAGCCTTCCTGCCTCCCTGAAACTTGAGGAGAACCATCTCCGGTTCCGGAAGCACCTCAAAACCTTCCTCTTTGCTTCTGCTTTCTCTCTCCCTCTCCCCTGCTGAACATCTAATATTCTTCACTGAAACTGCACTGATTCTGCAACTGGACCACTCTTAACAGCCTCGGTCCTGGGCCCAGTCACTCTCCACTTGCACTGATGCCCTGGAACCCCTCTGCACTGCGGGACTATCTCTGTATCCCTACAGCCCCCCCCCCCTTTTCCAGCACTTGTTCTGCACTTACCTTGCACTTGCCACCAGCTGGCCATATTTATTTATTACTTTACGCCACCTACCTTGTACTGCACTTCCCCCCCCCTCCCCTTGCACTTTTCCCCCTCCCCCACCCCTGCACTTGCGCGATCTGAATGACACCTGGCCTAGTAGGATCGTTGTCTGTATCCCCTTGTTCCTCCCCTCCCTGCCTCGTCGCGCCTTGAAACACCTGTGTATAGGCGCGTTACAAATGCCATATCATATATCATATATCATATTGCCATATATGGCAACCTACCATGCCTGGGAGGAAGACGGCTTACAAAGCAAGGACATCTAAAGAGCCATGCTTAAACCATGAGGCACCACAATTCTGGGCAAGGCAATGTCAAAATACTCTCCTGAAGTAACAATGCTCGAAGTAAGTTCACCTTTAAAACCCTAAAGATAACTAACACTGCTTGTTTTAGGATACATTAAGCAGCATTAAAACAGTTTACAGAAAAATTAAAAGGGAAATCCTGTTTCCCTGCAGTACTCCCCTACAGGTTTCAATGGAGGATTCTGGTCCCCCTGTACTAGTAGCAATTAGTCGCAATGAAATTTGCAAAGCAGATGAGGAGGGTTACCAAATCGGCAGATCTGCCATGCGTTCCTTTGTAGTTTGTGGGGCAGTTGCATGAGAAAGAAAATCAGTGGAATGGCTGGCAGCCATTTTTAAACGCCTCTAACATCATGTTGGATGCTGTAGGGACCTACTGCAGCTTTGTGGTAGAAGTGGATTGACAACAATGAGCCAAAAAACCTGTACTGCACCTCAAGGGTCCACGCTCACTTGGATCTATGACTGCTCTTTCACCAAAGTCAATCACCTGGCGGGATGTGACCATATTGACAGCCGTATTTCAGTCTAAATACTGAAGGATACATTTCCAGTCTTGATGGTCGTGGAGTGTGCAGTAAAGCTTGCTTCGAGGGGATTGGGTCCTCCGACGTATTCCATATCTATGACAGTAATCACCACAGCTGTGCTGCTTCGGAAACTTTTTCGGCGTCTGCGTCCTGCGTCGATGACGTCGATGCGCCGCCGTCGAGGACCTCCTCCGACGTCCGACGTCATCCGATGTGATAAGTAGGACGCACGACGCCAGTAGCCTCAGTTCCGTTTTTTCCGCGAACGTGTTGCTTCGTGTTTCTCGGTTCTAGCCTCGACTCTTTGGAGTTCTGTTCTTTCTGGTTCTTCGAACCTGTTCGTTTGTGAATATTCCTTCGCAGCGATGTCTTCCACTTCGTCTTCAACCCCGCGTCCGGGCTTCAAGATGTGCGGGGTGTGTGGGTCCAAGATGTCGGTGACTGACTCGCACGCCGCCTGCCTCTGGTGCCTCGGGGAGGCCCACGACACGGATGACTGTGTCGACTGCCTGTCGCTCACGTCCAAGGCCTTACGCGAACGTAAGAAGAAATTGTCGGTGGGTCGGGTGTCCAAGCCCCGGAAGTCGAAGTCGGCGGGGCTTTCGACGGATGATTCGAGGGGTGACTCTCCGCGTCATCGTCGGAAGTCTCGTCGGTCTTCTTCTAGGAGTCGGTCTCGCCACTCCTCTGCCTCTTCGAGGCGTTCTCGGAAGCGCCGTCACCGGTCGCCTTCCAGGTCCTCTTCCGAGGACTCTGCCCGGCACGTCGGTTATCCCACCAGCCGTGCGACGCCGGAGGAATGGGCTTCCTTCGGGAAGTAAATGTTGGCGATTCTTGAGTCGCAGGGTACTCAACCGTCCGCGCCCCCGAGTGGGGTCGGCCGTGTGAGGTCGAGAGACGCCGCTCGCAAGAGTGGTCGGCACGAGTCACGGGAGAGGTCCCGTTCGGACAAGGAGGCTCGTTCTCGCCGTACCCGTTCCAGGTCCCGGTCCTCGACGCGATCGAGACCGTGTGCACCTGTGATGTCTTCGAGGAAGACATCGACGTCTGAGGCGTCGAGGGCGTCGACAGGCTTTCTCGAAGCTCCGGCTCCGAGGAAGTCGTCGAAGCCGTCGACGTTCAGGTCGTCGAGGGACACGCTCGGGGCTCCGGCTTCGAGGGCTGTGTCGACGCCGCCGATATTGGAGGCGCTGCATCTGACGTCGACGCCGATTTCCTCGACGTCGACGCCGATCCTCTCGGCGCCGTTGCCGGTTTTCTCGACGGCGGCGCCGATTCGCTCGACGCCATCGACGCCTTTCGTGTCGGAGGTGCCCCGTGTCTCGGGTGTACCCCCTAGGAAGGCTCTGGCTAAGAGCAGGCACTCTCAGGTGCCTTTCCACCGCTTGGATTATATTTCGGAGGCGGATGAGGATTCGGTTGGCCTGGTTCCTGATCAGGTGCCGGATGACATTGTCTCGGGCCATAGTCAATTTGACGATTTGAGGCAGTCGCTGCATGATGCTAGTGGTCTGGACACCTCTCCGGAGGTGGAATTTGGTCGGCCTGAGCCTGGCTCCCATGCCGATTCCTCATTCCGGCGCCTTATGGCTAGGGTGTCTGAGTATCTGGGATGGTCTGCTCCCCCAGGGGAGTTTGTGCAGGATGATCTGACGGACATCCTTGATGTTGGTCCCCCAACTGACCCGGTACTGCCATTCCATATGGCTTTACAGCGTAGGGTGGCGGCGGCTTGGACTGCTCCGGAGAGTCTCCCGGCAGTGGGCAGATCCTTGTCGCGGAAATACCGTCCAGCCAGTGGCGACCCCTGCTACTTGACCAGGCACCCCACTCCGGAAAGTTTGGTGGTGCAGGCGGCCACGGCCCCGGCAAAGCAGGCGTCGTACCCTACCATCCCTCCTGATAGGGACGACAAACGTTTTGATGGCTGGGCGAAGAAGGTGTTTTCTTCTGGTGGTATGGCGCTTCAGGCGGCCAACTCCATTTGTGCCTTGTCACGTTTCACGCACACTCTGTGGAACTGTGTTGCGTTAGCGGCTGAACATATTCCCGAAGGGGACGAACGGGATGGTTTCCTTGCTTTGGTCCAGGATGGTAAGGATGCCATGTGTGAGTCCGTTCAGTCGGGTTTGGACTTAGCTGAATGCGTCAGTAGGTCCATGGCGGCGAGCACCGTGATACGCAGGTTTGCGTGGTTGCGGAAGTCGGGGTTTGCTCCTGATGTGCAGTCCCGGCTCCTCAACATGCCCTTTGATGGTGAACATCTTTTTGGCAGCAAGGCTGACGAGAGCCTTGAGAGGTTGCAGACCTCAAAAGCTGCAGCGAAGTCGTTGGGCGCTGCAGTTCGCCAACCTCCGCCTTTTCGTCCTAGGGGACAGCAGTGGAGGGGTGGCTCCTTTCGCTATTACTCGTCCTTTGGTGGAGCGAGAGGTGCTGGCAGTCAAAGGGGCCAACGCAGGGGTACCAGAGGTGGACGACAAGGTACCCGTGGTGCCAAGGCCGCTCGGGCAGTTGCCTCTTTGCCCTCAGGTGACGCCGCAGCCGCTCCTACTCAGTCATGAGGCCATGTCCCATGGTTCGCCGGTTGGGGGAAGGCTGGCGCAGCATCTTGTAGAGTGGCGTGCCATTACTTCAGATGTGTGGGTTCTGGAGATCATAACCCACGGCTACTGTCTTCCCTTTCGGCACAGGCCTCGCGACAATCCACCGGGGAACCTCTCTTTGAGGTGTCCGGATCCGCTCCTTGCGCAGGAAATTCAAGCCCTGCTGGAGAAAGGCGCCATAGAACTGGTGCCTGTAGCGGAGAGGAACATGGGGTGGTATTCCCCTTATTTTTTGATTTCCAAGAAAGACGGGGGATTGAGACCCATCATGGACTTGCGCGGTTTGAACAAACTCCTCAGGAAGGACAAGTTCAAGATGGTTACTCTCTCTCAAGTCCTCCAGGCCCTTCAGCTTCAGGACTGGTTGGTGTCACTCGACCTCAAGGATGCTTACTTCCATGTGCCGATCCATCCCAAGCACAAGAAGTACCTGAGGTTCGCGGTTGGCGACTCGCACTTTCAGTTTCGGGTCCTGCCGTTCGGTTTGACCTCCGCCCCGAGGGTTTTCACCAAGCTCATGGTGGTGGTGGCAGCGCATCTCAGGCAAGGGGGGATTCACGTCTACCCCTACCTGGACGATTGGTTGATCAGGGGGAGCTCTCCCGAGCAGGTCCTGGATCATCTGTCCGTCGCCTGCCACTCCCTTCACAGGCTGGGCTTCTCCCTCAATTTAAAGAAGTCCCATTTGACGCCAACGCAGAGGCTCCAGTACATCGGAGCAGTGCTCGACACTTCCCTGGGGCAGTGTTTTCCTCCCCAGGTGAGGGCTCTTCACATTCAGCAGATGGTGCGCAAGTTTCAGCATGCCCAGACGCTCCCAGCGTTCGAGTTCTTGAGGTTGCTCGGCCTCATGGCATCCTGCATTCTTCTGGTGCCAGAGGCTCGCCTGCGAATGAGATCTTTGCAGTGGGCACTCAAGATGCAATGGTCGCAGTCCTCCGGCAGGATGTCGGACCCGATTCAGGTGCCGCCCTGGTCGCCCGGGACCTTCTGTGGTGGGCCGTCGATGGCAACTTGATGAAGGGGGCTCCGTTTTGGCTTCCCTGGCCGGAGGTGACGATCGTGTCGGATGCATCCCTCACGGGATGGGGAGCTCATGCCAACGGGCTGACAGTCAGCGGTCGTTGGTCTCCGTCGGAGTCCAGAATCCATATCAATCTGTTGGAGCTGAGGGCCGTCAGGCTAGCCCTGAGGGCTTTTCTGCCGACTGTGCGAGGAATGAATGTCCTGATCCTGACGGACAACACAGTGGCCATGCACTACCTCAACAAAAAGGGGGGGGCAGGGTCACTTCCTCTGTGCAGGGAGGCGATGCAGCTCGAGTTCTGGGCCATCCAGCAGGACGTTTCGATCTCGGCAGTTCATCTGGCCGGAGTCGAAAACGTGACGGCGGACGCTCTGAGCAGGCAGAGCACGATCTCTCACGAGTGGGAGTTGGCTCAGGAGATTCTCCTGGAGATCTTCGCCCTTTGGGGGACCCCTCAAGTGGATCTCTTTGCCTCCAGTGTCAACCGGAAGTGCGAAAGGTTTTGCTCGCGGGAATTTCCTCCAAGAGGAGCCTTAGGGGACGCGTTCGTGGTGGAGTGGTCGTTCCCGCTGCTGTACGCGTTTCCTCCAGTCCCCGTCATCCCGCAAGTGCTGCGGAGGTTACGGAAGTTCGGTTCCCGGATGTTCCTCATTGCTCCGGCGTGGGCTCGGAGGACGTGGTACCCGGACCTTCTCGACTTGTCCGTCTGCCCTCCACGTCGTCTTCCCTACCGAGACGATCTGCTCTCACGGGAGGGGGGTCGGGTTCTCCATCCAGAGGTCGGATCCCTCAACCTTCACGCTTGGCTTCTGAAAGGTTGAGGTATAAGGATTGGGACCTCCCTGAAGACGTGATGGAGGTGTTGCTTTCGGCCCGAAGGCCCGCAACTAAGTCTCTGTACCGTTGCCGTTGGTTTGAAAACTGTGTTTTTGGTTGCGGTTACTTTGCTCGCAGAGTGAGTGAGTTACAGGCACTTTCTGTTAAGCCACCCTTCACTGTATTTCACAAGGACAGGGTTGTCCTTCGAGTTCGTCCTTCTTTTCTTCCAAAGGTAGTGACGGAATTTCATTTGGCCCAGAAGATTGTTCTTCCGGCATTCTATCCTCCTCCGCATCCTGGTAAGGAAGAGGAGAGGCTCCATAGGCTTGATCCTAGGAGAGCTTTGAGCTTTTATGTTTCTCGCATGTCCCGGGTCAGAGTGGACGTTCAACTCTTTATTGGTTACGCTGGTAAGCGCTTGGGGCAAGCTGTGACGAAACAGACTTTGTCCCGCTGGATTATTTTGGCCATCTCGGAGTGTTACCGCTTGGCGGGCAAGGACCCACCGGCTGGCTTGCGGGCCCATTCTACCAGGGGCTTGGCTGCATCTACTGCCCTGCAGAGGGGTGTTCCTATTCGCAACATCTGTGATGCTGCCACCTGGGCTTCAGTACATACATTTGTGCGGCATTATTCCCTCGATTCCATCAGAGGGCAGGATCTGGCCTTTGGCAAGGCGGTCCTTTGCTCTGCTATTTGATTGGCTATTCTATATTTGTTTCTGAATTCTTTCCCTCCTCCTTGATTTGGTACTGCTTTGGGAGTCTGTCATAGATATGGAATACGTCGGAGGACCCAATCCCCTCGAAGAACAAGTTACTTTCTTACCTGGTAACGTTCTTTCGATGGGATGGTCCGACGACGTATTCCATATCGCTCCCGCCCTGCCTTCCCCGCTGCAGAATTTCTGTTGCGATTGCAGCTTACGTTCCGCAAGGCTTTGTGTCGGACTGGCAGTTGACTAATGTCACACGTTCTGGGGGAAAAAACTACAACTGAGGCTACTGGCGTCGTGCGTCCTACTTATCACATCGGATGACGTCGGACGTCGGAGGAGGTCCTCGACGGCGGCGCATCGACGTCATCGACGCAGGACGCAGACGCCGAAAAAGTTTCCGAAGCAGCACAGCTGTGGTGATTACTGTCATAGATATGGAATACGTCGTCGGACCATCCCATCGAAAGAACGTTACCAGGTAAGAAAGTAACTTGTTCATCTAAAACTGGAGAGAAAAGGGCACGTTTATTGATAGCTTCATGTTAACCTATTACCGCAGAATGGCCAGTGATCACCCAAAGGACTCTGATCCCCTTGGAAGTCTTTCTATGGCTGGTATCTGATTTGAATCGCAAGCTATGAATAGGCCGACATCCAGTGGTTGGTGCAGAGTATTACATCTTATGTTTTTCGAATTTGAAAGGGCATTTTCAGGGATGTTCCTGTACCACTCTCCCCCTCAGTTACACATGTTGTTTCACGCCTCCTCAGGTTGTTCTGTCCTAAGGTATGTGAACAGGTGCAGTATGGTCATTATTATTTTTTAAACTGCCCTTGTAGAGAGAATTAGTGGGTGCATGTGATTCTAAGCTGAAACAAACCAGATACTATTAAGAGATGAGTAATATTTGTCTTCTGGTGCTTGAGAATCTGTTTGGATCCACATGCTATGCATAGATTAGCAAGTAGTACCTGAAGGTGGTGGGTGAGCTGAAGGGACAGTTGCAAATAAATGTCAAACTACTTCACCCACTTGTGAATTTGTGCTGCAGTATCTGCACAGTAGCGCTGTTTCAATGTGTGCACAGCTCCATGTTGCTGCTTTACAAATGGCTTCTAATGTAACGTGCCCAATAAAAGCTAGTGTAGCTCCTGCAGTGTTGCATGTGCCTTTGATGTGAAGGGAACTGTTTGAATGGCACGTAACACTGTTGTATACTTCTGATCCATCTCGCAATAGTTGCTTTAGTGACTGGGTCTCCTTCCCTTCCTGTTAACCATTGAAACACATGTTCAGCTGTTTTATGGAGGGAGTACATAATCGCCCTTTGTACATCAAGAGCATGGTGTGCCCTTCCCCTCTGTTCTGAGAGTTTTGAAAGAAAGAGGGTAGCTCCATGGAATGATTCACATGGTATTTGAGATTTAGGTAAAAAGGTGGCTGTCCTTAAAATCACCTTGTTTTTGTGTATTGGCACAAATGGTTCAGATCCAGATAATGCTTCTCATTTTCTTATGGATGTAATTTGAAATAAGGCATGCCACCTTATAAGTAAGACCTTTTTTATAGAAGCCTTCTGCACACATTGTAAGAGGATTCAATTCAGCACTACAGCCAAGTCAACGCCTAGTCTAGAATACTGAATGAAAACCCTTATTGATATATCTTTATGTCCAGTTCATGCGTTCTGGATGACTACCCCTATATAACACCCCTCTCTTCGAATCCCCCTGACCCCACTGAGCCAAGAAGTAGTTCTGTTTTGCAAGTTAAGGGTTTATTTGAGAATTTAAACAATGTATATATATATCACGCTTTATAATAAATTAATAATTGAATATCACACTTAATCTGATATGATAAAGATTAACAACGGAGAATCTGGCACTAGCACACTTGTGAATAGGAACAGAAGAAGAAGGTGGTAGAGAATGCTTTATATAAGTTCGGATGGATGTAATGTTGAATGAAAATGCAATACAGAAAATACTCAATATGATTTCAACAAAACAATGTAATCACTTTTCTCTGGCAATCCCCTCCCCCCCCTTTTATGCAATGCAAGGAAATGGAAGGAAAGCACACAGTTCTCAGAAATGCAATCAAATGTAATTCAGTTAACCCCAGCAAGCTTAGATTACAAATCGGAGTTTTAAACACAGGCCCAAAATGCTTTTATATGTGCTGGCAATGAAGTGAAAAATATACTAAAATGCTTTTAATTCCCTCTAGGAGGTTCAGGGTGAGTGGTATCTAGTTAATATTAGTCCAGGCTCACTTTAGCAATGATTCTGGGATGATTAGCAGGTTAAACGAATTTCTGGCAAATGGAAGGCAAGCAGCAGCAGATTTTTACACGTGAAGAAATTTGCAAATCGCGGTAAAATTCGCGGGTGCGCCGGGCGCGATTACAGAGGAACTACAAGGACTATCACTATCGTTTTGGGGTCCTAGGACAGCCTAGGATCTCAGCTTCCAGATGAAAGTTACTGCAAGTCTCTAGCACAAACGGTCACGGAGATATGAGCGATTAAATAAAGGTCGTTTTTCAGATTCGAAATTTTAAAGTTCAAAAAGACAAGTGCAGCTTGCAACTAGAAAATGACAGGTGACCGCTTTACAAATGACAGGTGACCGTTAGGAGGCAGTTCTACTTAGATTAAAATAGCTTGGATTATATTATTTTAACTAAGAGATTGGTTCTGCACAGTTCTGCTATGTACTCACACGATATTCTTGAATTAGAATGGGCCTCGCCACGGATCTGGTCAGGTTTTAGACTGGACTCTGGTCTCTGCACTTCACAGTGATCTGGGTCAGCTCTCTCTGGTTCTGCTAACAGTGGTCTGGGTCAGCTCTGCTCTCTCTTTGGTTCTGGAAATTTGATAGATTTGAAGTCTCTGTCTGCTCTCTGAAGGTTGAGGGAGGTAAAGTATGGATTTTCCCAGCAGAGCGTCCCGCAGCAAATGGATTTGAAGGTCCCTATCTGTCCTGTCTGTCTGCTTTTATCTGTTTTTAAAATGGGTGTGTGTGCAGCATCACTAGACCCTACCCCTCTCCACTTATCATTGGCCAAGCTTTCATTTCTCTCCTGATTGGGGGAGCTAAGTTGTGTCAGAGTGATGTCATTTTACAGCCTGCAGAAAGTCCACTCCTCCTGTCAACTTGCACACAAATCTAGATTTGAACCAAATACATATTTCATAGCTACACAGTGGTTTGAAATTACATGCACCCATCACATATCACAGGAGGTATCCCCTGTTCCAACTCTGCTCTTCCTGGGAGCTTGCATTCAGAAATGGCAATATTTGCACTTTTTAACTGATTTTGCAATACCGGACATTACCCCAAATTTACACACATGTGCGCAAGGAGTATGGACATTAGTTAATGAAGTGTCAGATTTTTCACATGCACACATTTTGAGTAATATCCTCTTTTCCGCTTAAACCCCCCTGAACATACCACCGGGTCCTAACACGTCTTAAAATGTGGGCAGAAAAATCACAAGAATTATGGTGTCATTTAAATAATTTTCACAAGTCCGTACTATGAGTTATTCATCTTTTTAGAGTTATGTTCTGGCCCCAAAGGGGTGTGGTTTCCCCCCAGCACAAGGTTGAATTTCTGGTTTTTCCAGTTCTGCCAAGCCAGCTTGCTCTCACAGGCAGTGCTCCTCCCCTGTCCTTCCAGGAGGAAGCTCCATTTACGACTCCCGCCAATAAAACATTTGCCTGAGTCAGGACAGGGCTTTGTTCAGAGCTCCTGTATTCTGTGGGGGCTCCCCTTAATTCAATTATCAGAGAGATGGCATATCCTTAGTGTGGCCAGCAAAAGGCAGATAGGCCTGGGAACACAGCTGTGACTCAAGTTTCACTCCTGATGGGGGGGTAGTTGCCAGGCAAAATTGGAATCTCTTTAAGCCAGTTTTTAGCTACATGTCATTTCTGTTACCCAGTTTAAGTCAAGACAATGTTTACATATGCAGCTAGAATGCTGATTCTAAGTTTAAAACTATGACATTTAAACAATTGCAACCTATGTGACACTCAGTAGGTCACTCATTTCTTTTAAACATTTAGATTTTTAGTGTCTTTCAGTCCAAATTTACTTAAACTGCTGAAATCCACAGCTCAGCCAGTCTTGTTATAAACCTTCAAGTCACTTCAGAATATAACTTTACATTGGATCCACCTCTCAGTAAGTCTTTCTTTGGCCTGCTTTGGGTTCATTTATTCAGTTTTACACAAAAAAAGTAAAATCTGGTGTTTTAAAACGCCGGCTTTTTGATAGTGGTGAGTACTGGTACTGCACCCCTTTTTTGGGATTTAAGAAAATGAATTCCCAACAGTAATGGGTTTGCTTTTGGCAATCAGCATTGCCATTCCCAATGGTTTCAGACTACTGTGTGGGTAGTCCAATGGTGGTTTTGGGCAGTGTCCTTCTGTGCCCATAACATCGGCAAAAATGAGTGGCAGCCTATTCTTCATGCATTTCCCTGTGCATTTTCTGGGAAGCTCTGGCCATCATGATGTTTTCCATGTCAGTACTGCACAGTTTTGAGGTAGGGCTTGGATGCATGGATAAAAACATCCCACAACATGCAAAAGGTGGGCCTAGAAGTTTGCTTAACTCAATGTTAAGTTTGCAGCCTGGTCGCAGATGCCCTTGTGGTGGGTAAATGTGACTTCTTCCATAAAAGCCTTGATAACTGGACATTTCCACCAAGGCACTGTTAAGATGTAGTGTCTACTGACAAAGCAGCTAAATGTACTTTATTGGAGATACTAAAGTCTAATAGATAAAGAAGGTGCGTAAGAATGTTTGTTGGAGAATAGTCAATGGGACTGATTCTTTTTGGAACACCATATAATAAACCTTTTACTTTTGTTGAAATGGCAATGTCTAGTGATTGGTTTTAGTACCCCTATAAGGGTTTCCAGTCAACGTGTTCAAATAGATTGATGTGTGTTCGTATTCCTCATTAGTACCGGCAAGGGTCAATTTGATTGGCCCTTGCTGGGGCTCTACCCATCGCAGAATCCCTCATTCATATCCCCAGCGAGGAGGTGTGGCAGTCCCTCAGCTAATGAGGAGGCTCGGAACGGGGTAATCCCACTCCGAGCCACCACATGGCTGCAGGAGTGTTTTCTCCCCTCTTTTACTCCTTCCCCAAACAAAACCCCACCCTCCCAACTCCACTTACCCTAATCGTCCGTTTTCAAGAGCGAATGCAGTGGGAACATTTCTGTCCCCAGCGCGGTCTGCTCCCGATGGCCTCTCGGGCCTGTATCTATGGGCCCTGGGGTATTGCCTGACACGGTAAAGCCCCCGCGTCTCGGGGCTTATTGCTTAAGTGGTGACTATGCGCAGAACAAGAATAGATTCACTGTATTCTTAGGTGTAAGGGAGTTCTATAAATGGTACACAATCTGATGGTTTCTCATTGACCCCTTTTATTGGAAAACCCTACAGTTGTGCACATGCCTTTTTTTCGCCTATACACCGACTTTGTCAAGGCTAATGCAAATCAAGGACATTTTGTTTTATAGTCCCATCATGCCTGTGGGTTTTCCTAGTTAAAAAGTACAGGAACAAATATTGAATTTGAATTGCTTGTATCCCAAGCAATGTCCAATCCAGAGAGAGTGGTTGGCATACTGGAGTACCTTTATTTTTTTCTAGATTCTGAAAATTCTCTTGTGCAATATGATGGTGACTATATTTGACATTGTTCAAAAGTGATGTAGTCATGGCTAGTTGGACTTAATTGATTATATAGTGATGTGCAGTGAGTTTTTTTTCACGTGTTGAGAACACTTCAATATTAGTTGATCACCTCTTGAAGATAAACATCGTCCAAGGTGCATACTGCAGACGGAGAGCAATAATCTGGAATAGTTTGTGGTGGGGTCACTGGTCTGCTGTTTCACAGTATTGCTTAATTTCTGATGATTTAGATGACCAACTTCATTGACTTCAGGAGCCATGTTGCTAAAGTGAGGCGTTGAGTGTTAGCAGGTTTTGTGCTGCTGTTTCACCCAATGTGGGCACGACCACACTATCTGCTAAACATGTTACTTTGCCCACCATTCAAGGAGTGTCATTGTTGCATGTTCGTGGTGCAATTTGTGTACCAGTTTTCAAAATAGTGTTTGGCAGGAGAAGGGGAAGCATTTGCACATATCCCTGACCAGCTCATTCATAGTGCATTGCCTAGAGACACCTGTTGTGTGGATCTGGATGCAAAGCTTTGGCATTTTGTGTTTTTGTGGTTGAAAAAAGTGAGTTTGTTGACCACATTGTGCTGGTGTTCAATTACCATTTGTGGTCCTGGACTAGCTAGTGTTTTGCTCTTGGAATGTGTGGACTTGTCTTGAGACACCACTGCCAAATGTTCTGTGCACGCGAGCACAACTCGACTGTATTCTGCCTTGTTTGCTTATATTAAACAGGGCTCTTGTCTGTAAGGATGAACATTTTTTGTTTATTAAGCGTGTTTGACGCCATTTTCACATCTAAACGTTCTGGTACGTTTGTGCTTCTTGGCTTGTTGCCCTGACCACCTTCCTTGTGTGGTAAGGAGCAGGCAACGCGCCCACCACCCTGTCATGGATTTGTTTGTTGTGATGGTTTTCTGAAATGGGTTGACATCCACCAAAAAAAAAAATGGGTTCACAACTTTTTCTTTCAAAACCGGTTTTCTTTTGTCCACCACTAGTGGGATGAATGGATTAAAAAAAAAACAGGTGTGACCACTTCCTGATAGCCTCACTCGCCCTGTAGCTTTAGATCACTGGTATGCTAACCATTGACCTAACCGTCGCATATAGTCTTGCATGAGAGATTTAATAGATGCAAGATGCCATCATGACTAATGGTTTAATTACTTTCCTGACGGTTATCTGACAACCGACAAAATAACCTTGCATTTGCACTGTGACTTGCAAGGCTTTCTAGATGCGGTGGGGGGGGGGGGGGTGTGAATTACTTTTCACCAGAGGTGAAATGCTACTAACACAAGCACCTTGGTGAATACTTGTCAAGGCTGTTCCAAAAGGAAGTACTTTGAACCGGAAATGTGTGCGCTCGATCTTGAATCCGAGGTACGCTCGATAACCTGGGAACATTCAAATGCATCTTTCATGTTAAACGTTGCCATAGACACTTGAGGTGGGGAATAATCTCGTTTGGCTAGTCAAATTTTTGTCAAGTTTGACATACTTGATTGCCAGTGAAGTCTAAAACTAGTCTTTCTCTGGGGACTATAATGTGTAGATGATACATTCCCGTGTTTGCCTGGTTTTAACATACACTCTCAATGTTTTCTTTTTTAAAAAAAAACAATTATTACATAATCAAATAAACAAAACCAATACCAAGCACGCAGTGCAAATAGCAATACAATCTCACATTGTTCATTACACAATATTGGTCACTGCTCCCCTTGTCCCACCCTCCCCTACGGGCCTATTGTTCCACTCACTCTGTATCCGCACCGCGTGGTGGGGTCTCATTTCCAGTGGATTCTGTCAGATCTTGTATTGTTCCAAACAGTTCCGCTATCAGCGATTTCTATGCCATCAGGGTTCCCACCTCTTCCTCTCCCCCCCTATGTTACTTGCTTCCTGCCATATCATGGTCTCTGCCTCCGCCCACTCCTGCAACTCTTTCCACCACATCTCCACCCGTGGCCTATGACAAGCCTTCCATCCCATTCCAATCCTCCTCCTTTTTGCGAGCACATATGCTAAATCCTTCAGTTTATTGACATGCTTTAGTTTCTGCAATCTGGGGAACCCCTCCACCCCCCCAGTGAGCAAGCCCAGACTGAGTCTATGATAATAGTGACCCCCTTTACTGCTAGTTTCCCCGCTACTTTGCTCCAGAAGCACTCAATCACCGGGCAGGACCAGAACATATGTACCAAATCAGCCTTTTCTTCGTCGCATTTGGGACATGTCTGTCTGCTGGCGTTTTCAAACCTCGATATCCTCAGGGGTGTCATATATGCCATGTGCGTGATATATAGTTGTATCTGTTTTAATCTAGCATTTCTGGACACCTTTTTGTGGTACCCCAGGGCACGTTCCCACATCCCGTCCTCTATCGAGGCTCCCACCTCCGCTTCCCAGTCTAGTCTCAATTGCGTTAGTTCTTTCCCAACCTTGGACATTAGCATTTCGTACAATCTAGAAATCTCATGCCCTCCTTCCGTTAAATCATATATCATGTCTATGGTAACATCAGGCTCTTCTTCCAGTACTGTCTCAGGCCACGTTTTTTTTAAATTTCATGTACCATTTTATAATATGTAATATATTGACCCACATGTAACCCCACTTCCTCTCTTAGCTCTTCAAAATTTGATAGCCCCCTCCTGCCAGACATCTCCCATAGTTACCAACCCCACCGATTCCCAGTGGTTCCTAATTGTCCTTCGTAGCTGCTGATCTCCCCCAGCCAACGCAACCAGCGGTATCTGCGGGGAGCATGGGACTGGGTTTTCCATCATCCGGCATGCTCGGTGCCAGATCCTCCACCCAAACTTCATTTCTGTCTTAATCAGCCAAATCATTTATTTTAAATAAAATGGGGCACAGGCTGTTCTAAACAACCTAGATTCAGGGGTCGCTTCGTCTGCGAGCCATTTGGCAATATATTGCAGTTGGCTCGCTACATAATAGACCTCATAGTTAGGCAGTTTTATTCCCCCTTTTTCATGAAAGTTCTGCAACTTCCATAGTGCCACCCTATTCCTGGTACCCTGCCACAGGAAATCCCTGCACATGCCGTTCAGTCTGGTGAAGAACTTCTTAGGTATTGGGTACAGAATATTCCCGAAATAATGCAGGAGCCTGGGCAATACCACCATTTTGAGCATTGCACCTCATCCCATCATTGCTGGAGGCAACTTTACCAAAAATGTCATACGCTTTTCGGTTTTCCATATGGCTACCTCGGTATTATGCCTATGCTCTTCTTCCACTGTGTGATACACATCTATCCCAAGGTACCGAAAAGTACCAACAGCCCAAGGAGCATGCAGCACCGGCAACCGCCTGACAGGGTTCCCCTTATAACTACCTAACGGGAAAATAATAGATTTCTGAGGGTTCACCGCTATGCCAGACAGCCCCGCATACCTGTCCATAACCTCCAAGATGTACTGGAGATTCTCCTCGGGGTATCTCGGGTTCAACAGCAAATCATCCGCATACAAGGAGATCAAATGTCGCTCCTTGTCTGAGGTATATCACCAAAGGCTCTAAAGCTAGTATGTACAGCATAGGGGACCATGGGCACCCTCGTCTGGTACCTCTGCCTAGTTGCCATCTCTCAGCAATCACTGCTCCTGTTTTGACTCTGGCCAACGGCTCACTATATAGCATCTTTGCCAATTTTATGTATCCAGGCCCCATACCATAGCCCGCCAAGGCTGCCAGCAGCCATGGCCACTTGGCGGAATCAAAGGCCTTCACAGCGTCTAGAGACCCTATTACCATTTCGCCATCATTCCTGCACCCCCATTCGACAAACCGATGGAGTCGCCTATGATTGAGTTATGTTCCTATTTGGGACGTAGCCTGTCTGGTCCTGGTGTATTAGTTTGCCAATGACTTCGCAATCTGCTTGCCAAGACAGCTGTCAAAGTCTTGCTGTCCTGGTTCAGCATTGAGAGTGATCTATAGGAGCCACAGCTGTGTCAGGCTTATTAGGTTTGGGAAGCGGTATTATGATCGCTTCTCTAAGTGACTCTGGCAGCCGTCCCATCTCAAACGCTTCATTTAGCATATCCAACAATCGGGGGGAGCACTTCTGCCTTATACACTTTATAAAACTCACTTGGAAACCCGTCCGCCCCCGGGGTCTCACTAGTAGGTAGCTGCCGCACCACTTCTTCTAACTCCTCCATGGTAATCGGTACATCCACCTCCTCTTTCTTCGGCACTTATTGTGGGCAGACCTATGTCTTATAGTGTCTCTTATTTCTTCACAACTGCTTCTCTCCACATCCCCGTATAGATCCCTGTAGTAATTTGCAAACTCCTGATTAACTTCCTCCTGGGTGTCAGCTACACTGCCATCTTCTCTTGTTATTGTCCTGATGGTGGGTCTGGGGATCTCACTCTTGTACAACCATGCCAAAAGCCTTCCTGTTTTATCTCCTCCCGCATGCTGTCTTTCTATATATTTCCTATAGTTAAGGTTAGACAGTCTATCCCATAGATCTGCGCATGTCTGTTGCCATTTAAGTATCAGCTCCATATTCCCGTGTCATCTCCCCCTTTCAGCGCCTTTTCCAATTCCCTTTCTGCCTCATGTAGATCGGCCAGGATTCCTCCTTGCAGGCTTTTAGATTTCGCTATGGCTACGCCCCGCAACACCACCTTAAAGGCTTCCCATAGCGTGCTCGCTGAGTCCACGCTACCCTTATTCACCTCAAAGTAATTTATAATCTCCTCTTATCTTCCCTAAAAAGGGGGTCTTTAAGCGCCATGTCGGAATCCTCGCTCTTGGGGGGCAGTTTTGCCAGCCAATTCCCAGGGGCGAGGGGTCCGACAAGACCCGCACCTTATTTTCTGCCTGCACCGTCTCCATCATTATTTCGGATGTGACAAAGACGTAGTCCAGCCTCGTATGCAACTGTTGTGGGGCAGAATAATGCGAGTACTGCCTTTCGTGGGGGTGTTTTATTCTTCACACGTCCGCCAGACCAAAGTCGTCTAGCAGTGTCTGTAGCTCTTTTGCCGCTGGGGCAGGTCTATCAAACCTCTGATCTGTCCATCTTGGGGTTTAGTACGCAGTTGAAATCCCCTCCCCAGATCACTGCACTCCCCATACACATGCTAAGATTAGTACTCAGGGTTCTGAAATATGTTGCCGTGTTCTGATTGGGGGCATAGGTGTTCACAATGCATACCTCCCTGTTCTCCACCAGTCCCCTCAGCATAACCATTCTCCCATCTGCTTCCGCAGTTTCCTGCAACATCTGAAATGGGACATGCAGCGCCACCCAGGTGAGTACTCCTCTGGCATAGGCAGAATATGTCGAGCCCGCCACTACCCCTTTCCATTTTTTCACAACCGTTGCCAACGTTTCCTGTCGGGTGAGTCTCCTGTAGCAGCGCGATATCTATCTTTTGTCTGCGCAGGTATAACATCACCTTGTTCCTTTTTAAATAACTATTGAGGCCCCTGACATTCCATGTAATTATTTTAAGGTCCCCCCCTGGCTTGTTAGAGAGTTCCTGTCCCCCCGCCCCCCGCCAGTGCAGACCAGTTCCTCTTCCCGTTTGTCTATATAGGATTGTTCCCCAGTTCAAACCACCCCTAACTACAAACACCCCACACAGCCCTCCCTCTCTCCCTCCCACCCTTCCCTTCCTCCCCAAACTCAGTTCTCCCACCCCCCTCAACTGTTGCCCACCTCCATCCCTGGATCTCGGGCACCCCCGCATCTAGCTCTTTCTGGCTCTTGCCTGTACTCGAAGCTCCGCAGGGTGAGGTCGCCCTAGTGGCTAACCTGCTACAACTACTATTACTCGGAGGGGGGGGGGGGGAAGAGTAGGGTGCTTGCGTCCTGCCGCTCCTGTTTGCAACAGTTCAACCACACATTGCTATTCAATCTGCGCATGTATGCGCACTACTATATTCTAGTCTCTTAAATTCGACAGTCAAAGGTATCCAAGCCGAATATAAACTTTACTCAGTCGCATCCCTTAATCTTAAACACTATCATTATCTCTGCTGGGATACTCGCCCTGCGTCCCCTCAATATACGTGCAATGTCCCCATCACTTATCGTGTTCCTCTCGAGCCTGCTCCGTATCTCGTTCCGGACAGCCCTGAAGGTCCAGCCATTTCGTTGCTTCTTCCAGGGTGTCGAAAAAGTACATCTTGCCCTTGTGCTGCACTTTCAATTTCGCAGGGTACAGGAGCATGTATTTTATTCCCGCTAAGCGTAGCCTCCTTTTGATTGCCACATAACTACCGTTGCCTCTGGACCAGCATTGTGTAGTCAGGATACGCTGTAATAGGGCATGAAGCCCTTTCAATCGTTCCTCCTTTGCGAAAATATTCCAATATCTTCTCGCAATCTTTATAGTTCAGTATT
Organism: Ambystoma mexicanum; assembly: GCF_040938575.1. Taxonomy (NCBI): domain Eukaryota; kingdom Metazoa; phylum Chordata; class Amphibia; order Caudata; family Ambystomatidae; genus Ambystoma; species Ambystoma mexicanum. Next base: position 1,499,737,924 of record NC_090932.1, on the reverse strand, counting down.
TTTGGGATTATTGCCCGGGGGGGGGATTGGGGGGGCAGTTCCCAGGCTTCGGCCTCCTCATAAGGGCTCTGTGTGCACGCTCCACTGCAAATCCTTGCGAAAGTTTCTCGGCCCCCATTTCTTGTAAGAGTAGATTCTCAACGTAGTCTGTAGGTTCTTGGCCTTCCTCCCCCTCCGGCAGGCCGACCACACGGATGTTGTTCCTCCTTGCTCTCCCTTCCACTTCCTCCGCATGATTCTCCAGGTTAGCTCCCTGTTTCAGTACGTGAACCTCCTTTGCATTGTTGGTGCTAGTATCCGTGTTGGTTTTCACCGCACTCTCCAGGCTGCTTGTTCTCTCTGCCAACGCCCTAACATCCCGTCTCAGTAGGGTGACGTCAATGCCTACTGCGTCTATCTTGGCCTCCAGGGAAGTGCGCAAGTCTGCCATCACTAGCCCCCATGAGTCTTTCAGCTCTGTGATAGCTGCCAAAATCTGGTGATTTTCCGTCACTACGGTGCTCTCCACCGTTGTTGTCGCACCCTTAGGCGCTATGGTCGCAGGAGATAGCTGTGTCTTGGCAAATGCTTCCATTGTGGATTGTTTATTCTTGTTCTTGCTTATGGCCCCTCGCCCTGTCATCTTGTAGCCGCAGTTGTGTCTGTGGTTGCTTGGTCTCTGACGTATCGGCCCTGCACTTCTGTTTTGATGCAAACCCAGTGTAGCACTTCAGGTCTGAGGCAGTTGTCCAGAAGAACTTCTGTATAGGCTTGTGTTTGCCGGGCTATTTCCTAGAGTGGGTTGAACTCTCCCACGTTTTGACTTGTCTTATTCTTCAGCCTCCCAGCGTACCCCAGCTCCCAGTGTTGCACACCCCTTTGCCCCTAGGAGTGCAGGACCATCTCCACCCGTGCCAACCCAGCGGCATATAAAGGTGTCCTCCAGTAGCTGTTAAGTGCACAATTCCACCATTCCGGCTGCTTGAACTATTGGTGAGCAGCCATCCTTTGCATCAGCTGCCCCTTCTGCTAAAGCACAATGCTCTATTCTCCAGCTCGGCTCGCACGCACTGTTATTGTTTCCTCACGCTCCTGTTACAATGTATCATGGGTCCGGGTGCGCAGCGCTTGTTTTTCATTCAGGGAAGCGTTTGGGTGGCCGTCGGAACGCTTGGGCCCTGCTCGCGCTACAGTATCAATTCGCCACTCCCGGGCTTGCCGAACCCTGCTGTACTGCGTTAGCGATTGTTGCGTGAGCGATTGTTGCAACGAACAGTTGCTTCACCGGGTGCCCCGTCTGTAGCGAGCTTCTCGTTTACTATTTGCAGGGAGTTGCTCCTGCTGCTGAGTCCGTTCGATTCCCCCTCTCCCAGGCTTTCCACACGCTGCAGCGCGACGCAAGCCGGCATTACAGCGATCTGATATTCTGCCGGGCACCCAGTCCGATGCAAGCTATTCAAGTACTTTCTGCCAGGAGTGCTTGCGCTACTGTATCCCAGAAATCCACCTTTCCCAAAGCTTTCCGCACACTGCAGCTCAACGTGTGCTGTTATTGCAGGGATCAGATGTTCCGCCGAGCGCCCCGTCTGGAGGGCGCACTGCAATCACTGCCGGCAGCCCGGCTTAGAGATTTCGGCAGTCAGGGGCCCGATGCCTTTGTTGTCCGCCATTTTGGGAGGCTTCATATTCTCAAAGGCACACACAAAAAGCTCATATCTTTGACATCCTTATCGCAAATTGCTAGCCTGTTGCTGCCGTCGTGGGGAACACGTTCCGACACCTCTGCTCGTATTTCCAGTCACTTTCAAGTCCGTTTAAGTGCTTTAGCACAGATCACCATCGGATTGACAGGAGCAGTTACACCGGAGCGTGTCCTACTCCATGGCTAGTTGGCCACGCCCCCAATGTTTTCCTTTGTTAGTAAGGTCTGAACGTCCCCTCGAAGTAGGAAGGTGTCCTGATGGTGTCTCGTGGCTGATCGTGCAATTTTTGCAAGAATTCTATACATTAACTTTTACACAGTTGACAGCACCCACTTATCTGAAGTTTTACCCACCCATGTGTGGGTGAATATTATGCACCCCCTACATGGGAGTGAACTTGTACTGGTGAGTTACTGCTTTGTGGCTGAGGCCGCTGATGAGTTTGGCTTCTATCATGGCCTCTTCCGTGTTTGAAAAGAGCGAGTGGTGGGTGTGTATGTTGCTTGTGGTGAGCCATGACTAGACTAATGTGGGCGATATTTGTGACCGGAAAAGTAATACCTATGTTAAAAAAGCTTGTTTCAGTTGTCTGACTTTTAATGGTCTCTTGTCCTTTCTTGGCCTCCTCAAGCACGTCCTCCACAGCTTTGCCAAAAAGCTTGTTTTCCTCAATGGGCATGTAAAGGAGTGAGGCCTGGGTTTTTGGTCTGAACCACACAACTATGCCCGTCTCTTTAGAACAGTGGCCTCGGCAATAAGCCTGCCAGCTTTCTCAGACTCCAGGGAGTTCTTTATTCATTGTTTATTTGTATAGCGCCTATACACAATGTGTTTCAAAGCGCTTTGAGGAGGGAGGCAACATGGGAGAAAGTTACATTCTCTCAAGTCAGTTCAGAATGTGAAAAATAACTATCTTAATCAGCCTGGCGACATTTCAGATAGTGCAAGTAACAAATAAGGGAGGAGAGGGTCAGGGGGGAAATGAGACAAAAACAAGCAGTTGCATTACTATGCCTGACAGCAATTCATGTAGTGCCGGGAAGTAACAAGAAGTGGGGAGGGGGGGTTGGTGGTAGGTATGAACCAGGGAACAGGAGAACAAAACAAGCAACTAAAATACTAGGTCAGATGACAACGGGGGGAGGGTAGAACAAGGAGGGGAGAGACAAGCTATCGCAGGTCGCGCGACAGAGTGCTAATAACAGTAGTAAGGAGGGGAAAATGGAAGAGAAGACAGGCGGCTACAATTGCTATGCCAGACGACAATTGGGGTAGTGCCAGAATTTAACAAGAGGAGAGGAGGAGGGATAAGCGATAAGGGTGTGGGAGGAAGGACAAAAGCTGACAAGACTACCTATATAGAGTAATGCTAGAGGGGGGGGTAGGAGAAAAGGAAGAAAGACGGGGGGGGGGGCAGAGGAAGGCTATTGTACAGATCAGAAGGTACGTATGAAATCAAAAGTGCTAGCGAACAGAGGGGGAAAAGGGGGCTACAACACACAATCAAGGGAGACCAAAGGGGGTTGGGGCAGGCACAACCATCAGAAGGAGTGCAGGGGACGGAGGAGGGCACAAACATCAGTCAAGCAGGCGGGTGGACAAAACCTAAGGGGGCTGGGGCGGAGGGGACACGCACCAAAAACAGGGGCAGACGAGGGCACACACCACAGCTGGGGGGGTGGGGGAGGCGGCGAGGCACGCACCATATCGGGGGTGGGGCGGGGGACACGGTAATGGGGCAGAGGCGGGGCAGAGGGGGCACACATGCACCATAATGGGGGGGGGACACAGAGGGGCACACATGCACCATAATGGGGGGGCAGAGGGGCACACACGCACCATAATGGGAGTAGAGGGGGGGGCACACACACCATAGCGAGAGGGGGGCACAGACACCATAGCAGGGGGCACAGGCACACCATACCAGGGGCAGAGGACACACACCAATCCCGGGGGGGCAGCAAGGCAGCGTACCAGGCTAGACAGGGGGGCCAGGATCGGGCTTTTGAATGAGGGCTGGCCAAGCCTGCCGGCCTCGTGATTGGCGAAGATGTAGAAGGCCAAGGCCAATCCTGGGCCCCATGCACACACTAGCACTCCAGTGCGTAGCAAAATGGCACAGCCATATTGGAATGGCATATTAGCAAAAGGATAGAAATGAGCGCACACAAGACAACGAAACGGAGCGTTCTTAGGCTCAAAGAATCAAAGGAGGATGACTATCAAATCTATATGATTAATGTACCTTGAATCTGTTTTGCACAAACGTGCGCCGCTCGCTACAGCCCAAGGGGGGCATGCCTTGCAAAATGGAAGTGAACCCAGTGCACTTGGAGGGCATCGGGTGGAGGAGGGAGAAAGCTGCTACAGCCGCTCCGGCGGCCGCAGCATGATAATCATGTTAGTGGATTGTTTTTTTCCTAGTTTACAATACTCATTGCTTGTTCTTGTTGGAAGTGTTCTGTACGACTTCAAGGAAATTTGTCCACTTAGTCCCACTGTGCCCGGTTGTGTGTAGCTGTAAGCACAGTTGCATTTGCTATTCTGGCCTGTCTTTGCTCTGGCTATTCTTGGTTTGGAAGAGGCATATTGCCCCCTTTCGCGAGTATAACCACTAAGGAATCTGGAAGTAGCTGACCATTGATGTACAACAGGTCTGCAACTGCTGCTTACATTTTTTTTCTCAACCCATGGGTTGTTTTAGTTGGCACCAGGGTAAAGTAATGCAGGGCTCATTCTCTTAATGGCTTTTAACAAGGGGATGTATGGGGCTGTAGTGTATCTTCAATAAGATCTGTGTACGTACTCTTCTGACTCATTTGTCTCAATGCCAAATGTCTGTCCTGCCCTACGTAAGATTTTTTAATATCCTTCTCAACCTGAGTCTTGCACTCTAGACATTATAATTTGCCCACTTTCTGGAGAGATCCCATGTTTTCTTAATTTTATTCTTCTATAAAATCCATAGAGAGGTTACATAATTACTTAGATTTTTAGAAAGAGGGTATTTAGTCATATGTGAGGTTGTGGACGAGCATTTCAGAGGGAGGTAGGGTGGTTACCCCTTTAAATGTAGATGGCGACTCAAGGCTAGTGCTAATTTGTGACCGTTAATTGGGCGGTCTGACGAATGACTGGGTTCTCAGAGTTGGTGTTGTGGGGCAAGGAGTGAGCAAGAGCAAAATGGAACATGCTCAAGGTGGTCGAGGGACAGATTGTGTGCTAGATCAAAAGGTACGAGTCAGAGTACCTGGGGATAGAGAGAGATAAGTCAATTAATAGATTTGAAGACTAGTAGACATTTGAAGGGTTGGGCAGTGAGCCGGCAAAGTGGGAGAGTGGTGCAGTATTTTGTTGAGGCGCAAAGGGTAGGACCCAAGAGAAAACTCAAGCCGTACTAAAGGCAGCTGACTATCAGACTGACAATGAATGCTAGGCAAGTACAGGCAGTTCTTTCAGATAAGCAGATCGCTGTCCGAGGGACCCCAAGGTTTCTTATCTTGGAAGGTCAGGGTGAGAACGTCGGCAAAATGAATGGGTGAGGACCGGAGAGGTGGGTCATTGAAGGCATTAAGTTGGATCCATCAGCCTTAGGGGGTGCGCATAAGACATTGAAGGGCTGCCCAAGGCCAGAGAGCTGAGAGGCAGTCTGATAGCCTTGAGAGGTTGGGGTGGTAAATGAAAGGCTAATTTGGTTAATTTGGTTATCATTAGAAAATGTAATAGGAGTACTCAATGGAGTAAATGAGATTGCCTGCGAAGAGGATGTAAAGAGTGAGGAGCAATGGGCTTTGGGTAGAGCCCTTGGAAGATACCCACTAGGAACGGGTTGAATTGAAGCTTTGTGTTCCAGAAGATGGAACGGCTGGCAAGTAAGGGGGGGCAAATCAAAGTGCCTTCCATTTCAAGTTTCGAGACATTTAGCAGTAGTGTGATGGCTTACGATGTGAAAGTTTACAAAGATTCCTAAGCATGAAGGTGTAGGAGAGCTTGGATTGAAGACGAACATGGGTCATGCTATAGAATACAGATTGCGATGGTCATGTAGGTCCTTCAGGTAACTAGGGATGCTGTTAAAGATGGCATCCAGAAGCTTAGAAGAAGAGAGGAGTGAAATTGGCTGTAAGTTACTTAGACAGTTCTATTCCACAGGGGTTATTCTTAGTTGGTAGGACCGTGGCTCCCTTGAAGGCTTGAAATATTCCTAGACAGTGAGGCTGGTGGTGCTAGCTCTGATACTTTGTGGAAGAGGTCAACTGGGTGTGTAAGGGAATAGCCATCTGAAGGATGGTAGCCAACTCGACAGGTGATGCAGGGGAGAAAGCGTGAATGCAGGGAGGTCGTGGAGATGAGGGATCATGGGGTGTTTGTTGTGCTCTTAGGTGATAAGTAGAGGGTGACGTCCTTGGCTGAAAGGGAATATTAAAATATCTTGAGGGAGAGCCAGCATAACTATTTGCAGGGGGGTTAGAGTGTGGAGATGTTGTTATTGAAGTAGTTGGACTTTGCCATGTCTAGAACGGTTTTAAATGCTAGGAAGTTATTCTTGTATACCTTATGTATTAGAGGGGTGCAGGATTGTTGCAATCATTGGAGGTGAATTATCCAAGGCTGAGCGCGAGGGTTGAATTAAATGTTCGGGTGGTGGTTGCCAAAGTTTCTCAAATGGGCAACTAAGAGCCATTAGGAAGTTGCAGAAGGCATGGTAGGAAGACGCCTGAGGAAATGACAGCAAGGAAGGAGGATCAGATTTCTGCTGAGCAGGGAAAAGCCATCTAAACTTGTTGGCCAGTAAAGGCATACCGGGAGTAACAGAGTGGTCTCATAGGGTTTGATGGTAACGTTTTGGTGACAGTAAGTTGCTGCTGTTATGGATACCAGAAGCGCACCAATACCTGCAAATGCAGTTTGCCGGTTTGCAGAGATCTTCAAACTACTGGCAGGTGTGATTTATGTAGCAGTTTAAAATTTGTCTGGATAGTCTGTGGCCAGTAACTAAAATAAATTGCTCAGTCACTACGTTTTGGGACAATGCATCTGAACAGTTTTGCGAAGTGTACTATTAAAGCTCTCATATCAGTGCTGGGTTGATTTGACAAACACTTCTCTGTTAAAGATGTATGGGTTAAAGATCTTTTCATCATTACATGCCAGAGTGTAAGAACTAGATCTCCTTTTAAGTGCTTGTAGTGTTTCCCAACGGAATGGAGACCTAATGAACCCATCTTTTTGTCTTTTACTCAGACCAACAGTCGAGCAATGCTTCCCTGGAGACTCTGCTGGCACTTCTTCAAACAGAGGGGGCAAAGATTGAAGAAGAGACTGAGGTATGACCGGTTTTGTATTTCCAAAATAAATATATATTGAAAATGTGCCCAGATTAGATTTTGTATAGCATGTACCCTTACCTACTAGGAGCACTTTCAAGATCAAGATGTGGAAGGTTTTATGGGCTTGTGTGAAGGTGTGTATAGCTCCTCTTCACCCATGATTGGCAATCTTCCTTCGGCAGCCCCCTCCCCAACCACTTTGTTTGCCACCCAGCTCCCCCTTCCTCCACATTCTCCACCTCCACGCCTTAGCGCACCAGTCATTTCTTTTTGAGGCCTTAAGGAGCGCATATGTTGCATGTGTATTTGTTTTGGAGTCTGGATACAGTTTTATTGTTGTTATTGTGCATTTATATAGCCCCTTATATACCATTGGTATGGTCTGAAGGCACTGGTAGGTTGATCGCCCTTGGGAACCGAAGTTCAGGTCAGTAGAGAGAGTAGAGAGATTCAAGGTGCGTGTGAGCACCAGGTATGTGTGCAGCTGGTGCGGTATTCGTGTAATAGCTGCTTCTTAGCGGTAGGTGTGGTGGTTGAGAGATCTGGAGTATGTGTTCGGCCTGGCAGACTTTATCCAGACCAAGTTGTGGCTGCGTTAGGCCTGAGGAGAACGCCTGGCTGGGGGTGTTTAACCAGCAGTGTTTTACTTAGAGTGATGTGTAGTATGCGGCGGATGTTGGTATGAGAATAGTTATACCGAATGGTGTCATAGTATCTGTGTTCTAGTTGAGTGATGGTGTAGAGGGAGAGTAAGCGTGGTGGTGTGATATGATGGGTTGTATGCTCTTTCAAGGGATTCTCTGCATTCTAAACCATACTACTATATACGTCACGCGATTCAATGTGCTCCAGTCCGTTCCATGCACTCCTATCAACTCCATGCATCACAATCTGCTCCACACACTCCGGTTCACTCGACGTACTCATGCGCTCCAGTCCGCCCCTCGCACTCTAGTCTGCCCCACGCATGCACTATGCATTCATCTGTTTTGCGCACTCGCCCCCTCTACGCACTCGCCCCCTCTACGCATTCATCCCTTTAAAGCGTTCATCCCCTTCTACGTACCTCTTTTTTTCATATGCGCTCTTTCGCTCCTATACACTCGACTGCTCTATGTACTAGTCAGCCCTACACACTAGTATGTTCTATGCAGCTCTCCATTCTATACATTCTTCTGGTCAACTCATCCATCCTGCTTCGCTCATCAATCAGTTCCCCATACTCACCCGTTCTACGCACTCATCGGCTGTGCATGCGTTCCGCACTCATCCGTTCTACATGATTATCCGTTCTGCGCACTCATCCGGTCTATAACTCCTCCGCTCTAGGCATTTGTCTGCTTTATCCCCACGTATGCACCATACCTACAACTTCTCTACGCATTCATTCACCCTACGCAGTCACATGCTCCTCGCATTCACCCGCTCCCCATCAGCTCTCCATGCGCATCCGCCTCCCCCCCGCACACATCCGCCCCCCCCCCGCACACATCCGCCCCCCCCCCGCACACATCCACCCCCCCCCCCCTCGCACACATCCACCCCCCCCTCGCACACATCTGGTCCACACACATTCAACAGCAATATGCACCCATCAGCCTTATATAGTAATTCGCTAATACGCAGTAATCATGTTACATCTATTCGTCTGCTCCGTACACCCCTCCGCTCCATGCACTCAGCCTCTCCATGCACTCGGCCTCTCTACACACCCAACCGCTCAACATGATCGTCCATTCTATACACTCATCCAAATTCGATATTCATTCAATTTGTACATTCATTTAAATTATATAGTCATCTGTTCTTCCACTTGTGCATTCATCTGGTCCACGCGCTTCATCTATTCAAACTATTTCGCCCACGCCATTCATTTCGTTCACGCCTCATGCATTATGTCTATTTCAGGAGTTAAGTCTCTTTACTGTTTACGTATGATTTATTCTTATTAACCACTTCATTGTTTTGATCTATTTTATTCGGATACTTCTGATTGTCCTTTTAGTTTATGTTAGGGGTTTACTAGCTGTCAATTTCTCGCATCAGGTAGTGAGTTTGTGTCATTGAGATGCTGTTAGTCTGTTTGGGTTAGTCTGGTATGGGTTGGTTTTAGGGGAAGAGCCAGGTTTTCAGCAGTTTGCGGAAAGACATTAAATCCTCAGTTTATCTTTTGCTATACAGTATAGTTGCAACACATTTAAGTGAATGGAAAAGAACCAATAAAGTTTCTGCACTCATGATTTCAGAATATAACAGTTTAAAAGCAAAGACATTCTATGGGAAGTACTCATTTATGTGGACATATGTCAGTAGTTAAAAAATGGTAATGGAAGTGCCAGTCGTGTCTAGAAGCCTATTGAGTGGCGCTATAATATCACTTATCTATTGTCCCTTACATAATGCGCATGTGGCGTTTGTAAATTGTTCATTGCCACATCATGCACCTTCAGTGTTTAAAGGGTTAATGGGAGCATGCAAACGGAGCAAGTAGAGGAGGCAGGATTCGAGTGGCTTTCTGCATAGCAGGTGATCTGAATCTGTTACCATTGAAGATTCATTTCTTTGGGTGGACACACATTTAGTGTCTCATCAATCTGGCAGAGAATTTTAGGAGCCGACACTGAACAGATAAAGCCCGGCATCCTAGGCAGTGTTTGAGGTAAACTGTTGGGACTGGCAAATGTAGTTGGTAGTCTGGTGGGATGGCATCTGTTGTCAACACTCTGTGTGGGGCAGTGTTCTGATGCAGCACCTTAATGGTCCACTTGCCTCCAGCCTAGGTTCTTTAACGCAAATGTTGGTTTGACGTCTCTTTACTACATAGAACCCTGGCTGCTTTATTTGATGTCAGCCACAGCTTTTGTTTGGCAAGGCTGATGTTACACAAAATGTGTACTTGTCAATGAGTGATCTCATAACTGGTAATAGTTGCAACAGGTGAATAACTTGATAGTTTAGAGAAATTAAGGTAAAATGTTACCATGGTAACTGACTTCTGCTAGATGGGAGGTGGCTAGGTGACTCGTGGTAGCTCATTTGAAGTAGTATCCGTTCACTATCTGCAATCAAGAACAGAAATTGGTATAATGGACAGTGGTGTATACCTAATTAGCTAATCACTTGTGCAGTGCTTCAATCCATGAATAGTCCCTAGAGACATTGGCGGAGGGTAGGAGCAGTTTCCAATAGAGAAGCATCTTGCAATATATTCACTAAGCCCCTTTTTCATGGTCTTGGTATCACCTACACTAACTATGCAGATGATACCCAGATCCTCATACCGTTGACTGGAGATTATAAGGATTTGACCTTGGTCAACAGTGTACCTAATCATCCAGGCATGAATGGCCACCCATGGTCTATGCCTGATGACAAAACCGAGCTCATAATCCTTGGTACCACCTCCAACCTTAATAAACTCGGCCATAAATAGACAAGCTTTAATATAGATGGCAACACCATCAACGTCGCTTAAAAAGTTAGGTTTCTAACTAGACGCCACCTTATCCTTCACAAAACAGGTAAACTCTATGGCCTCCGCCACTGCTTACACATGTAAGCTAATTAGAGCTGCCAAGCCCTTCCTGTCCACGCACAGCTGCATCACCTTGGCCAGAGCCCTAATTCTATGGAAACTGGACTACTGCAATGCCCTATATCTGGGTGCCAACAAGTATACCACAAATAAAATCAAGATTCTCCAAATAATGCCCTTAGAGCAGCACTGGGTATAGCTAAAACTATCGAATCTCAGAGATAAGGAGAATGAATAACTGGCTCCCGACCAAGGGCAAAATCCTACTAATAAAGGCCTCACTTACTCACAAGTGTTTAAACAATGCCGCCCCACGCTATCTGATTTAGAGACCATCTTTCAACCGTCCAACAAGAATGCCCACCTCTAACACCCGGACGGTACCGAGGTTTAATCTTTCTAAAACTGGAGGATGTAGCTTCCCAGTTAAAGCTGCTCAGCTGTGGAATTCTCTACCCCCCGCCATAAGGACAGACCAGACATCTTCAGACACAACATCATTAACTGTATCAAAGAAAACGATTGCTAAAACACTGGCGCCACCATTGGCTCCACTCTACCTACTTCACTATACATAATGCTGCATCTTTGCAACTTACTGCCCGATAGCTTATCCCTACCTCCCTTGTACATATTTCCTATGGTCTGCCGCAATATTCTGCTACTTGTGATGGCCTGTCTGTATAATATATCTACTGTTCTACTCCCTTTGACCTCGTAACCTCTCTGGAATTGTTGCCTCTACCCTTTTTGTATTGTATATACCTGTACAGCATTGTAACCTAAGCTGAAAATATTCTCTATTTGCGCTCTGGTGCGCACTACAAATAATAAAAGACAATCTTCTACATGGTGCCATTTTAATGAAAAATATTCCCTATGGGGATGGAAAGTGGATCCAGTGCTTTAATTATTTTATCGGGAGGGTGGTGGGGGGGGGGGGTGTTCACACTTTTTTAAAGTGGTTTTTACTCTTCCATTACAAGACAGCAATAAACATATTTACTTTTTTTTCAGAATATGGCAGAAAATTTCCTTGATGGTGAAATACCACTGGATTCTTTCATTGATGAATATCAAAGCAAGCGTAAACTGGCCCATTTGCGACGTGTGAAAATCGAGAAACTTCAGGAAATGGTACTTAAAGGCCAGAGACTTCCACAGGCACATGTTCTAGCACAGCCAAGACAGTCCATAGTGACTCCTGCACCTCAGACGTGCTACCCTTCAGAATTAAACAACCCGCCTTCGGTCATGCCTCGTAGAGCGGTGCCCCCACCACCACCAGCTGTAGCTCAACCAGGAGCATTCCCTACTCCGTTTACTGCAGCAATGGGATCAGGATCAGCCAACCTTCCTTATACACCGTGTCCTTATCCACCTCTCCCGCCTCGAGTAAATCCTGCTATGCAGCCTGGGTATCAACATGCATTTTTATCACAGTATCCTCCAGCGCTCCCAAATAGACCACCGCCTCGCCTTCCGCCTAATGCTGGCTTCATTTTACAGTGAGGGCATCTTTGTATCAACCTGATGCATATCTGGTGCTTTCAGTTTCACTTCAAATTGTCCCCCCCCACCCCCCAAAAGGAAACTCTCCATATCTTGGATAGGTCTGTGCTTTGCAGTTTAGACAAAGAATGGGGACGACAGCACTTGCCTGGAAAAACTCTGTACATTGGTTTTCCTTTTCCTAATTAAGACTCGCTTTCCAGAAGGTGCGAAGTAGTCGACATTTTGTTAATCCTAGAGGAAGTTCAATGGGCCCTCCCATAATCGGCATTTCTTTTTGTTCCAAGAATGGCATTTTGTACTAATGGTACATCAAAAATGTACTATTTTTCAGGTCGGTAAGAATGGACTTTTGGGGCCTCATCAAAGTTACAACTTGCTGTACAAATACCAAATTACTATGATTGCTTCTGCATTGGGAAATGGTATTTAATTCATAATATGTATTTAGTGTTTGCATTAGGTATCGTGCTCATTTTTATTTAAAAAAGTTAATTGTATGCAAAATTCATCAATGTTTTGCCTAATTCATGCTGGTACGTCCACCGTAATGTCCATGATGGTTCGTTAAATAGAGGATCTATTTTAGCAAGGAAGTTGGGTTCCAGCCCTTGAATTGTTCTTACACGATGGTACATCTCACTTGGTCAAACATTTTACATTGCCAATTTTCTTTGAGGTTTGTGTATCGCTCTAATAGGGTGTAGTGAACGTTTTACTTGTGTAGGGAGAAGACAAAGATTTTGCACTGCAAATTAACCTATTTTTTCAAGTGGTGATTCCCATCCATTTCTATTAAACAAAACAGTAGTAATGCTTATATTACTTGAAAAATTTGCCTGTTTAAAAAAATCTAGCGATGCTGACTATTCAGGGATCTTTCTTAAAAAAACAAAAGGCCTTTACTGGGCTGGAGTGACGTACGGATCACATTGATGCAATTTTCCATCTGAAAGCAATGCATTGTTACATATGCATGTGACTGTGATGTGCCTTAGTATCCTTGCTTGCAACTGGACCGTCGGATTGTTTGCACATCCTCAAACCCAAATGGATGGCTTATTTTCAAATTTGGAAATGGTCTTTGTTGAGGACATGTTACCATCAGCTTGCCAAAAGCAGTAGAAAGGTATTCGAGCTCTGGTATTTAAAAAGTAACTGACCGACTTGGATGTAGATGGGGGTTCATCCTGCTTTTCACAGTTTGTAAACACAATCTCTTTAAATGACTGAAAGCTGCTGTTTTAAATGTACATATCACTGCTGACAATAGTGAATCCGTATTGAAAGCGGCGTACTTGCAATTTAACCATTTGCTGGGTTGTGCTTGGAATCTCTATTGCCATATGTACCTTTTTTAAATATTCAATGGCCATTGAAAGCAGAGCTGTTTTATAATGGTTAACCCTGGTACATTTGTATTTTTAGTGCAGTGTTTTATAGTAAAAAAAAAAAATCCTGATGCCCAAAGTGGTTGACCTTGCGAAAAAAATCATGTCACTTTAATGCTGTTCATGGTTTTATTTTGTCACAGTAATTAGTCACAGCATTTGGTGTTTTTTAAAGAACACCCCACCGGGATTAAGTGCTACTTAAGAAGTTTTTGTCCTACTTTTCTTTTATTTTTTTGAGAAAAAAAGCCATATTGCAGGTCACTGCAACCTGATCGCCATTTGCAGCTATGGATGGAGCAGCTGGATGTGTGTAATGTACCAGTTGTATGTTTGGTGCTGTTAGAACTTTTTTCCACCAAATTTGGAGCCGTGGAGTTGGTCTAGATTGGCAGCATAAGAACGTGTTAGAAGTAAAATGGGAGGAATAGAATTATGCTTGCTGTTGCAGTACCGTTTTGTTCTATCAAAACCAATTTATATTTTTGTTAAACACCACCAAATAGATGAATATTGATTGAACAATTGATGCAATGGGCTTTGCTGATTTCTGTCTCTCTCACGCTCTGTGTCTGTCATATCTACACACATATATCCCATCGTTCTCCTTTGAAAACGTCTTCATAAGTGAACGGGAGGTGAATTCAGCATGTCAGTTTGCAGAGTGATATCAGATGTTATGTATACCAACCACTCCACTTTTTTGCCACTGATGTGGACCTCCACACTTGGTAAAGATGTGTGCGGCCATGTCCTCTGCAAACCTGCTTTGGTCCGGCACCGTGGCTGTTTTTTCCAGGAGCAGCAAAGTGGATAAGCACTTCTAAATAAACCTGCATCCTTATCCAATATACTGGGCTGATGACTGGATGTTGAATCCTACTCAACCCCCATATGAAAGATTCCCACTATATATTCATGCCACTTGTACTGTAACCTGAGGTAAAGTAAATGACAACCCACTTATTCGTTCACACCCAAAAACATTAGTTCCGAATGAAAAAGCATGATGCAGTCGATGGGGGGTGGTCTATTAAACCCTGTGAAAGACACTAAGCTCTTGGTAGCACTTGTTCATAGTGTAAAATAATTATGTAAAGCTACGGTTTGTGCTGCATAATTAATGCATATTTTAGTGACTGAAAAAAGTTACCGCTCGTTATTTTAAATAAATGACATACAAAAATGCTGTGAGATTTATTTTATTTTCCTGTTCGGAATGTTGGATTAATGTCTTCTGTTTCAGATGAAGCTCTACTTGGTTATTAAATGGACACAAATAGAAAATGAGCTGAAGGAGGAAGGCAAAGATCGCCACGTTTCTTCTGGCTCCAACAGCGAATCATCCAAAGTCAGAGCCTCCATAAGGTGCGGTGCACTGGGTGAGGCTTGAGGTCACAGTTGAGCAGCACATAGATTGGTGGCTGGATGAATGCTAATCGACTGAAGTTTAATGATGAAACTGAACTTCTTATGCTCCATTCCGGCATTAAATCAGTCAATTGCTAACGTGGAAAGAGCCTTTGGATTAGAGCCCTACACGGCTCAATTCTGGCCGGAGAGGCTGGGAGGGTGCACAGCTCCTGCCTCCAAGATCGGGAACTTCGCCATTTGGCTTGATACTTGACTTTCTTTGCAGTCATATTGCTACGGTTGTCAGTTCCTGCTTCCATAATCTGCGCTCGCTCAAAAGACTTTGATTTCACATTTTCTCATAAGATACAACTGCTTACCGCTTTTATATCCGGCCGACTAGATTACTGTAATTAGATTTACTTGGGCCTATACAAACTGACTTTCAAAAGTCTTCATATTATACAGAATACGACTGCTAGGCTTCTTTTTCATTTGAGATGCAACTCACATTTCCTCATTACGAACTTTACATTGGCTCCCTGTAGCTGAATTGTTTCAGTTGGGTGCTTTCCCTAACGCATAAGGTCTTTCGTAACACTGTCACTGTTTTTTAGGGCCTGATTTCACCATTCCACGCCTACCACAGTACTGTGGTCATCTTCTGTAGGACTTTTTTGTGATGTTTATATTCAGATACGAAAGATGGGATGGCTAATCGTTCAATGCTCGGGCAACTAAACTTTGGAATGGACTATTACTCTCTGACTTATTGCTGATCACCTGACGTTTAGATTAGGTGTGAAGACCTTCCCCCTCAGTTATTTTCCATTTGGTGGGGAACTCTTGATCAGCTTGACCCTTTGTGGAGTCACCTTTAGCCCCATGCTGCCTTTTCAAGGTCTATGTTGCTCTCTATAAAATTTCTATACCATACCATCTAATATAGTGTTCACCCATGTTTAGGAATCGCACATCTTCACACACTTAGACTTAAAATCTGGCAGTGGTGGCACTGGGGAGGCATTTTTGGGAAACGCCTCTTGAAGGGCTTGGTGCTTTGGCAAGGCCAGTGTGGCCAGAGGAGCCAGGAGGAGCTGCTGCCATATCTTACCCCATGCTGACCGACATTGGGAATGTTGGTGGCCTTGGGGATGAAGTAACTGCTTGCAGTAGTTCACTAGAGAACAGTGCATGAACTGAGTGACTGTAGGTGCCTCATAAATTACTTGATAATGGTGACAATACCCTTTAGTGAAGGATACTGCGGAGGCCATTACACCTAGTTTTTGAAAACTATTCTTAGAATTGAGGCAAGCACAGGATGAAAATAGGACAGCTCTGGTGCCTACAGGGAGAAGGAAGTAAAACACGTTTGCTGACTGTGTATCGCACACAGAATAGTGATGCTACATGGGGCTGGGGTTCAAAATTGCTGGGAGCCATTTAACTCCTCCTAGCCTAGGAGAGCTTGAAAACAGGAGCTACTTCTGGCTCCCATAGCCAACTGGCAATTCACAAACCTATGTCACTTTAGCTTTTAGTATATGAGAAAGTTTATAAAGAATGAGGACACATTTAAACATAATGGATCATAGATAATGGGCAAAAAGTTAGTTGCCTCTCCTGTGGTAGCTCGATTTGCAGTACATTGTATACTTGCTCCTTGTTTCTCAGCCATAGTGCCTTCTACTGGGTGATGCCCGACACCCAAGGGCTGCTTTTAGCTCCAACTCATCTGACCTTAATTTTGAACCCTGGATTATTCTTGGCGGAAAGCCTACTTGCAGACTGAAGCGAAGCAGTCAGGGATTCTTTAATGCAGCACCTGATCAGACACTGGATGGCCACAGAGGGATTCTGTAAAAAGTGCTTGTCTGCAAGTCGTCCACAACCTGGTTTGCATTCGAAATGGCTAATAAGCCCAAATGGGTTCTTGCCCCAGATTATTTGTATCTTTATATATAAAGTAGAATGTATGTTTGTCCGGCTATACAAATCCACACTGTTGAAGCCACTGCTACCAAATTGTGCATGGATTCCTCATTTTTTCTGGGCCAAGATTGTAGTCTGTATATAAAGTTTCACTCTGTAGACACCCTCATTTACTGATGCTCACCCTGATTCACTACAGTAGTTACTAGGAGGCAACATTTGGAAAAGTGTTTGAAGCAAAATGTTGGATGTGTTGGTTATTCCTTAATTTGCGAAAGCGTTCATTAAAGCATTTTAAAGGGAATTAAAAGATATATGGTAAGGTTGCAGTTTACTTAAGCTCATTCATGAGAAGAGCTCGATCTTTCTTGGACATCTTCTCAAATGTCTTGAAGACATCGAGTGACAAATTCTGCACAAAAGAACATCACTTAGAAAAGCTCCATCTGATACAAAGCAAACCTCTATCAATAGCTTCTGAAATACAGCAGCAGGAATTGGCGACCCTAGAACAAGAGCAACTTTCTCCAGGTCAAATATGATGCCAAATCAAACTGAAGCAAGACTTGCTGACGTGAGGACACGAGCCACATCTTCGAGGGCACATAAAACGCCACTTGATCAGAACACTGGCAACGCTTGGTACCCCAGTGTAAAGACTGGAGGTTGGTGTCTGTATTCCTGCTCTCTATATGGCAGAGGAGAGGCGCAGAGGACCCCAGCCAAGATTCTCTATTGTTTTTAGCAATGGTCGAGCAATCAAGGCTTAGCTCTCAGGAGGTGAGGTGGGCTGGTTCTTAAGTACAGCGTAGTCCCCAAGCACCCACAAAGGAATGTCCACCCACTGTATTAATTAAAACAGCCTTTATATCATTAAGGTTCAAGGTTCTATTCACAATAACTCACTTTGTGCCCAGTAAATCTGCAATGGCAAATGTATACACAGTTCTATGTGGTACCACAATTACTTTGATTCCTTTTTAAAGTGCATTAACTAGACATAGTTTAAATGTCACACAAATTAATAAATCCAGTGAACCAACGATAGACTTAGGAGGAAACAGTTAGGCAGAACAGTACTTTAGCTATTAAGTCAGTTCTGTATGAGGATCCCCCCCACCTGGGCAACCCGTAAATAAAGATATATCGTACAAGCCCAGTCCATATATTGCCCAACAGAGTTTTAGTTCCTTCTAAATAGTTCTACCACTCCAATGTACCCTGAATAGCAGAGTTCGATGTTGGGTTGCCGACGGATCATTCTTGAGCGGTTCCCTTTAAAGCAGGAGCCACGGATCGTCGAGATCCCATGAGGAAGAAGGGTGAACACAGTTGTTGCGGCAGCAGCTTCGGTTCTTGCGGTGCTCGTTGATAATCTGTCAAAAAGTCATGCAAGTTGAGGCATGCAGTGCACCTCGACGACTAGTGTGTGTTGCCCCAAAGAGTTACTGAAGAATGTTGGCCCAGCAAGGGCGTCTAGGAGTTCTGCAGTCTTCGGGTGGCGGGTGACTGCCTTGACTTTCTATGGCAGGACGGAAGTGGTCGACTATGATGAACAAGGGAGTTGTTGGATCAAATGTTCTTGGGCAAAGGGAGCACAGCGGCTCCGGTCAGCGACGACGGTCGATGGCTGTCCAGTGCTTCTCTTCGTTCTCCTCAGCGATCCCCTTCTCCGGTTGGCAGCCTTTTGTAGGTTCGTTTACCAGGGAGCTTTGGCAAAGATCAGCTGGTGCACAATGGTCCCTTGTAGCTCGGGAAGATGTCTCCTAGCCAGGTCCTCTCTTGGATCAGTTCCTTGAAGGCACAGCGGCTTTCAGATTAAGGAAGGACAGCAGCAGCAGTTCTTCCAGTGGGCTTCAAAAGTTAAGCATCAGTTTCAACTTAAGCTTCTGAACGATTTCTAGCAGTGAGAGGCCCCCAGATATATATCCCATTCACTCTGCTGAGTCACACTTGGGCAACCAATCACTCAGGGCAGTCAGGTAGCCAATCGGCCACACAGTGCATTCAGGCCATTATTCTCCATCCAGACACTATGAACACAGAATGTGGATTCGGACAAGCACTCTGCTATTCAGCACTACACACTGCATTCATACCAGTTTTGGGCAGGGCTGTCTCAGTCATTGTGTCAAACACCAGATACTAGACACCCACAACACAGAATGCGTATTCATCAGTCTCCATTCACCTACGTCCCACCCCACAAGCGTACCCACAACAGTCATTTGGAAGGCTGCAACCAGTCTGGCCTGGTCTTCCCCACAACACCATATATGGAGCATCCACCCAACAGCCAGTCAGGGGGAAGGGACAGTCAGCGCTTCCCTGGACTTCGGGAAATGTAAGGTAACAGGTGATAGGAAACAAGATGGCCCCTGTGGCCTCTGGCTTTCTATCTGGAATCCACGGATTCCAATGACGGGGCCTGGGCATCCCAAAATGGAGGACGCTCAGGGCACCTGTCAATTCAACAGAGCTGCCACTAGCGCGTATCCTGCTCTCATACACTAGGAGTAAGGGTCGTACTCCCACCCATGGGTGCCATAGGGATATCCCAAGGGTTGGTGCACCAAACCAAATGCAGGAAGAGATGCACTGCCAGGAGTCCCACATGAACTCCTGTGTGGAAAACAAAACCGAACACATGATAGAAGGTAATCAAGGACAAGGATTCAGAGGCCATATCCCTCTGATGTATTTCCTGCATCAGTCGCCCCCCCCCACCCCCAGACTGAGGTTAGGGTGTCTAATCTCCCACGAGATTGACGCTCTCATCCAGACAGTCAACATACCTTCTGGAAAGACCATCTGCATTATCATGACTCGACCCTGGTCTATGCTCTATGGTGAAGTCTAGTCATTGCAGGCTAATGGACCACCTTAGCAGTTTCGGGTTTTCACCCTGCATCTGCATAAACCACTTCAGGGGCTTATGGGCTGTTTCTACCTTGAAGGTAGACCCTGTAAGGTAGGGTCTAAAACGCCTAAGGCTCCAAACGATACTGACATTTTCCTTTTCGACAGTAGCCCACCTAAGTGCTCTACCCTTGAGTTGTCTACTGATGAATGATTGGATGTTCCCTCCCTTTGTCATCTAACTGGGACAAGACCGCTCCACTTCAGGTGTCGCAGGCTTACTGTAATTAGGTGCACACAACACAGGTTCCCTACAGACTTTCTTTCAAGCCAGCAAAGGCCCTCTGACAGTCTTCTGGCCAATTAACCTTCCTTGGTTGTTTGGGCGAAGTCGTAGCTGTCAGAGGTGCAGCTATGGTTCCATAGTCCGCCATGAAGGTGCGATAATACCCAATAAGGCACGAAAAGGCTCTCACTTGGGTTTGAGTAGTGGGAGTCTCCCAGTCATGTACATCCTGTACTTGACTAGGGAGAGGTTTGACCCCCTCCTACCCCATGACCAAGTTACATAACTTTCCCCTGAGCTATCTGGCACTTGGTGGCCTTGATGGTGAGGTTAGCCCTTTTCAAGGCCTGCAACACTTCATCCAAGTGAGTCAAATGCTCCTTCCAAGTGGAACTGTAGACATTGATGTCGTCTAACTAGGCCACAGAAAAGGCCTCCAGCCCACTGAGTGCATGATTGGCAGGTGCATTCTTCAACCCAAAAGGCATGACTCTAAACTGGTAGAGCCCCTCAGGCGTTGCATGCCGTCTTTTCCTTGGCATGGTCCATCGACGCCATTTGCCAACAGCCTGGGGAAAGATCAAAGGTGCTCACAAATTTGGCAGCACCTATGGTGTCCATGAGCTCATCAGCCCTGGGCAATGGGTGTGTCAGTTTTTGGTGACTGCATGGACTCCTCTGTAGTCCACACAGAACCTCCAATCCTTGGTACCTGCCTGGGAACTTGCCTTGGAGACTAGGACCAGTGGACTGGACCAGGGACTGGTTGAGCGTTCAATAACGCCCAGATCCAACATTTTGGCGACCTCAACCTGGATGTGGTTTTTAACTGTATCTGACATACGGTAGCACCTGCTTTTGACAGGCACACTGTCACCAGTGTCAATTTCGTGCCTACTCCACGGTGTAAGGCCTGGTGTCGGTGAGAAGAGGGAGGCATACTGCCAGAGCAAAGCCCTGCAGGCTGCTCTGTCAGATCTGGAGAGATGCACTACCTCCACTGAGCCTTCCTGAGGGTTGCTATGCAGCGAATCGGGAAGGGGCTCACTCTCATCCTCTTCTTGCTCTGAAGCTAGCAAGAGACAGACTTCTGCCCGCCTATGGGGAAAGGCTGTTAACATGGAATACCTGAGGGGCTACCCCAGGGACTCCCATGTCAACCAGATAGCTGACTTCACCCATCTTGGAGATTATCCTCAAGGGTCCAGTCCACTTATCTGCCAAAGCTTGAGGCTTGGTAGGCTCCATCACAAGGATCTCCTGTCCTGGAGTCAATCCATTTGTGATGCTTTAAAGTCATGCCTGCCCTTGAGAGTTTTATTAAATCTCTCAACCAGACCGTTGGTCTGGGGATGGTAAGAGGTGGAGAACTTGTAGGTTACCCCGCACTCTTTCCACATGGTTTTCATGTAGCTCGACATGAAGTTGGATCCTCTGTCGAGACAACCTGCTTAGGGAATCCAACACAGGTGAAAATGCCCAGGAGAGCCCTGGCAACCACCTTGGCAGTAACAGTCCGAAGGGGTATAGCCTCAGTGTATCTGGTGGCATGAGCAACCAATACCAGGATGAACTGATGTCTGCCTCAAGTGGGAGGGTCAAGGGGACCCTCTCGCATGGTGTGCCAACTGGCAATGGCTGCAGTGGGGCAATGACACTGCCTCCAGTCTTGCCAGACGTCTGACAAGTTGGGCTGGTCCTGCAGTGGGACTCAACTTCTACTCCCATCTGGGGCCAGTAGAAATGGGCAGAAAGTCTTTGCTTTGTCTTCTTGGTCCCAAGATGACCAGCCAAGGGCACCCCATGTGTGAACTGCAGTAGGAAGGGCCTGTGAACCCAGGGTACCACCAACCTCTTGAGGGCACCAGGTTCAGGCTTAGTGGGCTCACTAACGGGGAGCTCGCACTCCCAATAGATCCAGAATGTCCTAGGCACTTCTGCCTGGGCCTGTTTCCTCAGACCCTCGAGAGTGGCACTCTCTCTGACCCCTACAGAAGTCTGCCCGTGAGGGTCCCCCTTCAGCCAATAGGCATTGAAGGTCTGGGTGGTCCTCTGGGTTGAGCACCTCTGCCGCAGGAGGGTCTTCTGCTTAGTCTCCCTCAGGAGTTGAGTTTGGGTTTACCACTGGATCAAGCCCATCCAGAGCAGGAGCAGCTAGAAGCGAAGGGGTCCCTTTCGCAGAGGCGGCCTTCTTGCTCTTCCTTCATGCCTTGGGTTTCCCCGTCAGCGAGGGTACCGACTCGAAGCCGGACCCAGTGTGACCTGTGATCGGGTGACCGCCGCAACAGCCATGGATATACCATCCAAGATCATCCCCATTTCTATCAAATCATTTCCTAACAAAATGTTAGCAGGCACGTTGTGCTGAACCAGGACAGAAAGCTTTGTTGTCTCCAATTGTACTGTTGATTAAGGCTAGAGGTAATAATTTGGGAGGCCCACCAGCTAACCTGCTTGTTCTCAGAGAAGCACCTACATAGTCCTCTGGCTTGAGCAGGGTCCTGTCCACCACTGTCATGCTTATCCCAGTGTCTCTCAAGCCAGTAGAAGGCTGGCCCTTCAAGAGGACACCTCAAAAACCTACAGGTGTTCTTTGGGATTGTCGCCAGTACTTCTACATACTGGTCCCAGGCCCCAAGGGACACTAGGGAAATCTCTACAGGGGCACCGAATGTGATCCCTGTAGAGGAGGGGAGGACAGTGGCCTCCACCTCAGATATGAGGTAAGGGTATGTCAGGCTGATAGCCTGGACTCAAAAGTGCCTTACCTTTACACTTGTGGTCACCCTTCTTGTGATCCAGAGCCCCACAGTCCCATCAAGTATCAGGAATGCGGGGTATGAAACTGGAACCACTGGGAGCCTGCTTTGCAGCAGGTGGACCACTACTTACTCCCTCCCACATAGGACTTATCACCACTAGATCTTTGGGTCTTAGGAGAGGAAGGTTTTGGTTTACTTGACTGTGATTGCTTTTGGGACTCTTCAGCCTTCTGAAAGGTCCTCTTTTCTTTGTCCTTCCCCCTGGAGTCTTTAGGGGACATCCTGTGGGAGACCCACTTGTCAGACAGCCTGGCCAGCTTAAAGGATCTAAAAGTTTCTGGTCAGCAACATACTGATGCAGCTCCGGTGAACAGGCTTCCGAAAAATGCTAAAAAAACAAAAGGGGTGACAATTCGACAAACGTTTTCACTTTGTAACCATCAATCCACCCCATCTTCACCCAGCCAACCCAAGACACATCCTCGTTAAATTCCCTGAACCTTTAAGGTATTGGGTAGGTGTCTTGCCAAACTTGGCGATCAAAGCAGACTTCATGCACTCGTACTGACACCTTTCTTCCACACATTTTTAGAATACAGTCATCCAGTCTGAGACACACTGCTTAACAAACACTTGGCTTGTGCAATTCATGATGTTGATAAAAGATATTGGGCCATTTCAAACGCTTCAATCCGTTGGAGGATATCGGAACCCTTTGCATACCCACCAACCAAATTGTTCATCAACTTGGTGGCTGGGGACCCAACATTCTCAACTGGTTTCACTGAAGTGTCCACTCTAGCCTTCTCTAGCTGGATTTTCTGGCATTTTGTCCTTGTTTTTTAGTTCATGTTCCTTGTCTTTGAGTTCAAGATCCCTATCCTTTAGTTCCAGATCCCTGGCTTTAAGGATCACTTGTTGTGCCAACTCCTTTGTCTTAAGTTCAGCTTCTATTTCCAACTTTTTGTATTCAAAGGCCAACTTCATCCTCCATTGCAAGTTCCAAGGCATTCCCTGAAGAACATTGCTGGAGGTCGGAACAGAGGCTTCAGGAATGGTGGCATTCCAAGAAACAGATTCAACACCCCCAGGGGCAGGGCCCTCATTGGTTACACCCCCTCTCCCTTCAAGAGCTTCCCAATAGGTCTCCGCTAAGCCCTAGACTTATTCTCATTCTAATTCCCTGGCTTCACAAGCACTCTGGAGAGCCTCTAAGCTCATCCGAGTCAGTTTAGCATTCGCAATAGATTCCATTGCTTGTAATGTAGATATCTTGTACACAACTAAACCTCAATTTAACAAAGTGTAGATATTTTGTAAGTGGCAAGGTTACACGCTGATTCTTAAAACCATAAGCATCCCACCACTGACACCAGTGTAAAGACTGGAGGGGGTGTCTGTACTCCTGCTCTCTATATGGCAGAGGAGAGGCAGAGAGGACCCCAGCCAAGAGTCTCTATTGTTGGTAGCAATGGACAGGCAATCAAGGCTTAGCTCTCAGGAGGTGAGGTGGGCTGGTTCTTAAGTACAGTGTGGTCCCCAAGCACCCACAAAGGAATGGCCACACACTAGTAGTTAAAATAGTCTTTATATAATTAAGGTTCAAGTTTATATACACAATCACTCACTTTGTGCTCAGTAAATCTACAATGGCAAATATATACACAGCTCTACGTGATACCACAATTGCTTTGATTCCTTTTAAAGTGCATTAACTAGATGTCATTTAAATGTCACACAAATAAATAAATCCAGTGAACCAACGATGGACTTAGGAGGAAAACAGTTGGTTAGAACAGTACTTTAGCTACTAAATCAGTTCTGTATGCGGATCGCCCCACCTGGGCAACCTGTAAATATTAAAGATATTTGTACTGCGCATCGTCACCAACAGCGTTGGTCCCCAGGCGCTCTGGCGGATCTGTAAACAAGAAGGTGGGATGGGTTAGTAGGGCGTAGAAGGAGTGGGATAGTGAGAGGAGTCGTGTTTTGTTGGCAGCTTCAACTCTGTATACACTGGATGCTGAGCTTTTGGTGCGAGTATCGGGCGATGTCAGTCCTGGTGTGCTGTTGGTGCGGTGAAGTGCATGCGGATTGCGGTGTGAGAGGTGGTTGTGTTAGTTTGAGTGAGCTAAGTATGTAGAACGTTTTTTTTGGTTAGTGGGTTAAATGCTTTTCAGCCAATCACAAAATGGCTGAATGCCTGGGCTTCAGGATTCCTGCCTGGTGCGGAAACTGCTAGACTAGAGAGCCGCACAGTGGGGGGGAGGCCCACACCCAACTGAGCCACTGAGCATAGCAACCTACTTCGTGGGATTTCGGAGACAATTTAATAATTTGTGCAGTCCCAGACCACAGCTAGAATCGGGAGTCCCGCAAGGCGAGAGGCCCACACCTGGCAAAGATTCAGTATTTGCGCAACGCATTCCCTGTTGTGTTCTAATGAGCTAAGTCTACTGTAGTATTTTAGTGAACTATGTATGGGGAGGTTGGTGTCTATTCTCCCTTTAGGTGTTGGAGTAGGGTTCTCCTCTTACCCTACCATCTAAGTGAGAATGTCTGCTTGAGCATTAGGAGTGGGACGTGCTGTGATGCAGAGGGTGAGTCGACTGAGTGGTTTCGTCTTGGTCTGACTATGTATTTGGTCTGTACGGTCCACCTTGTGCCTATCTCTTGATGTCTTAGCGACTGTCGTGGGGTGCATTCTGATCGAGTTTGGTTGTTTTGTGAGGGCCGAGGTCGGTGTCTTTATTAATCGTCGGTAAGCGGTGTGGGTGTTCTTGTGGGTGGTCTTCTAGTTATGCAGTGAAGAGCCAGGATTTGAGCGGTTTCCTGAATGCTAGGTGGTTTCTTGTGTTCTGTATATTCTTTGGTAGGTCATTCCAAGCTTTCAGTGCCTGGTGAGAAAACGAGGATCCTCCAAGTTTTCTTTTGTTGTAGGGTTTCGGTTCTAGGCATGTCGTTGCTTGATCTGAGCGTTCTTGTTGGCTGGTGTAGGCGTAGTTTTTGTCTCAGAAATTCTGCGCCTTGGTTGTGTATTGCTCTGTGTGATGCACATGGATTTGCATTTTGTGTTTTATTGGTAGCCAGTGCAGTATTTGTAGCGCCGGTGTGATGTGTTCTCGCCGTGGTAGTTTGAGAAGGAGTCTGGCCGCTGCATTTTGTATGCATTGTAGGTTTTTCTAGAAGTCTTTCTGGCATGCCCAGGTATAGGCTGTTGGCATAATCTACTCTGGACATGACCAGAGCGATGATAAGAGTTTTGTTGGTGAACGACAGAAGGGTAGGATCCTTTTTGCTGCTCGTAGGAGAAAGAAGCATTTCTTGAGTAGAGCGTTTACTTGTGGCTCTAAGGTGAGGTTGTTGTCCATCAGGACCCCTAGGTTTTTTACAGTTGACGATGGCGTTGGGGTCGAGCTGTTTTTGGCCAGGGGATGTAGTTAATGGCTCCTCTGTTTTTGGTGACTATCATTTTTTATCTGGGTTGATTTTGAGGTGTCAAGTTCATCCAGTTGAATATCATCCAGTTGAATATACCCCGAAGGCAAAGCTCTAGTGGTTTCTTCTTGGGTGTCTTGTATTTTGAAGATGTGTCGTTGGCGTAGGTGTAGGAGGTGAGGCCATGTTCTTTGATTTTGATTAACAGATATAGGTAGATGTTGAATGGGAAGAAGGATGAGCCTTGTGGTACATCGTATGTGGTGTCTCTTGGGTTGGATTCAAAAGGTTTCATCCATACGGTTTCCGTTCTGTTTGTTAGGCAGGATTTGATCCATAGTAGGGCGGTGTCTGTTATTCCCAATCCTTCTAATCTCGTTATGAGGATGTCATGGTTGACCGTGTCGAATGCTGCGGATAGGTCAAGTAGTATCGGGGCGGTGCTGTAGTCGGAGTCTGCGTTTGTTTTTAGGTTGTCCCATATTGAGAGGAGAGCTGATTCTGTTCCACTCATTGGTCTGAATCCAACTTGTGCCTGGTCTAGTAGGCAGTGTTCTTCTATGAATGCTTGGGTTGTTTTGCAAACGTATGTTTCTAGCAGTTTGGCTATGTATGGGATATTGGAGATGGGTCTGTAGTTGGATAAGTCCTCTACGTTTCCTGTTGTGTCTTTGAGTAGCAGCCTGCTGTACACCTATTTAAAAGCCTCTGGTACTTTACCTGTTGATATTGAAAGGTTGAGGACGTTTCTATGGCATTCCATGGGGGTTCCTTGTTTGAGGAATGATTTGTATATGTCCGGGGGGCAAGGGTCTTCCGGAGAGCCTGATTTGTTGCTTTGATTTACCAGTTTGATGAAAGTCTCAACTGATAAGCTTTGTAGTTTGTTCCTTGTGAGGATGTGTGGGGTCTATGGTGTGATCACGTGGTCTGCTTTGTTGGATGGTAGTGATCTTATTCTTGAAGTGTTCTCCTAGGTCATTGCATAGTTTCATCAATGGGGTTGGCGTGTTGCATCCAAGTTTTTTTTTTAATTTAGTTTATGGTTTTGAAGAGTTTTTTGGGTTTTTGGTGCTTTGAAGATTTTTTTGTCATAGTATTTCCTCTTTGCTTTTTGAATTTCCTTTTTGTATGAGCGAATATGTTGCAGAAATTTCAGTTTGTTTGCAGAGTGGTTGTTTATCCTCCTTCTGATTCTAGTTTTTGTTTTTTCTTTTCATGGCGCTGAGTAGCGGGGTGGACCATTTTGCTATGTTTTTCTTGTGATGGAGTGAAAGGTTTTTCTATGGCGATGTCATCTAGCGATGTTACGATCCATGTGTGGAGTAAGGCTACTTTGTGTCCAGGTCTGCTTCTTCCATAATTGATACTTGTGGTTTGCTAAGTTCCAGGAGTTAATTTAAGTTGGAATATTTGATGGTTCTCCAATTTCTTTTCATGGTGGCTGGCGGTTTGTCTTGTTGCATGTTAATTGGAATGGCCATTGTGATTATGGATGGGATGATGAGTTGGTCGCTCTAGAGTATTTGAATTGGGGGTGCCGTGTTGTTGAGTTTATTGTTTGCAAAGATTGCATCAAGGGTATGGCCTGCTGAGTGTTGCTCCTTTGACTAGTTGTCGATTCATTGTTGCTAGTTGGGCGGTTAAGGATTTTTGTGTGGTTGTGGTTTCTTCATCGAACCAGATGTTGACATCTCAGAGGATGATCAGATGATTGTGCTTGATGGCTAGGATGGTGATTGCTTCCGTGAAGGTGTCTACAAAGGTTGCATCGAATGTTGGTGGTCTGTATATCAGTATGAACTTCAGGTTTGTTTTGGGGTTTACTGATAGATGCAGTATTAAGGATTTGCATTTATCAGTGTTTGATAGCCAGTGTATGGTTGCCAGACCCCCCTCCCGCCCCCCCCTCTTTTGGTTTTCCTTTTTGCTTGGATACATTTATAGTTTGCAGGCAGTTGAGGGTGAGCTTGTAGTTGTCGTCTAGCCATGTTTCGGTTACAAATAGGATGTTGATGCCTCAGTCTGATAAGAGGTTGTATATTTCGTTTCAGTGTTTGGACATTGACCTTGCATTTATTAAATTACAGTGGATTCTCTTGGTGTGATTATGTTTGGTAGTATCTTGTTACGGTTTGTAGTTGTACGGTCGTGGTGTTTCTTTAGTGATGTTGGTTGGATGAAGAACAGCGACGGCTGCTTCTTCAGCGAAGCGGTCCACTAGGTTGGTAGTGTGATTGTTTAATTGTGGCGCTTCTCCAGTGATGGGGATTGGTTGAATTTCATTGATGGCTTCTTCATTGAATCGGTCTGTTAGGTTGCTGAGGCTTTGTCGTCTTGTCTGGTATGTGGTGGGTATCGATGGTGCCCCTCTGGTCTTGTAATGTATGGGGTTGGTATCATTCCACTCTCTTTTTGGGGGTGATCCTGTCGTTTTTCTGAGTGTTTCGGGGGATTATTTGTGTCAACATTCTGGTGGTGTTGGGGTATCGAAGCTCAGTAGTTGTCGTGAGGTACGGTGTAAGATATAAGGATTTTTCTCTTAAATGGTTTGTTCTGGTGGTAACTGTTTGGCGGGGTGTTTCCTGCATTTGAGGCTGCTTCTGCTGGGTGCCTTTGGTATCGTCTGTTCGCGGCAATTGTTGCACGATCTTCTTTCTCTGCGTCCCTTTCTGTATCGTGGCATTTTGGTTCATGGTGCAGAGGTAGTATGGTAAATGATCCTCTGTGATGTATTGTGCAAGCACAGTATTGATGTTTCTCTTTAGTCTTGATGCGCTTGGAAGCTGTCCAGCTCAGTCTGCCCTTTCTGTCAATGGGTTGGGATTGTTTCCTATGGGTGTACTGTCGGGGCTATTAGGTACTACACCTAATGGGTCAGTTGAATACACTACTAAACACAGCTAGATTTGAGATTCCATTATAGTGTGAGAGTACAATGCAGTAGTCAACACAGCTAGATTTGAGGTTCCTGTGTAGTGGGATAGAGGCCCATGCCCAACAGGTCAGTTGAGTGCACTACTAAGCAGAACTAGACTTGAGATTCCTGTGTAGTGGGAGAGTACAGTATAATACTGAACACGGCTAGATTTGAGATTCCTGCACTGGGTGAGCAGCTCATGCCTAACAGGTCAATTGAATACAGTACTGAACACAGCAAGATTTGGTTCTCCCTAGAATTGGAGCAGTTGTGTACGATATTGATCACATCTATACCCAAGGGTCAATAAAAACAGTTGTGGACAATATTTAAACGCAGCTAGATTTGAGACTCCTGCGCAGTGGGAAAGAGGCCCACGCCAAACAGGTCAGTTGAGTACAATACTAGACACAGCTATACCTGAGATTCCTGCATAGTGGGGAAAGAAGCCTACGCCTAGTAGGTGAGTTGGGTACAATACTAAACAGAGCTAGGTTTTGTCTATTTGTTTGCTTAAGTGGCTAGGATTCCAGGGTAGAGTATTTGCTCCACTCCTAACCCAGGCCACTTCTACCTTACTGATCCTTGTAGTTGATGGTTGACGACTGGCCACTGGCTTACCCCACTGACACCCGCCAATACCGTCTGGTGCCACCTTTGTTTGGAGCCGCCCTTTGCCTTGGGCCCTTAGCTACAGGGCTGCTGGGCAGAGGGCTGCCCAGGAAGGGTCAGCTAAAACCAGGCAGGGCAGCCAATTGCAGGTGGTGGGTGGGGTAGGAGGTGGGCAGGGGGAGGAATCAGGAAGTGAGGTAGGGCTGGGGATAACAGTGATCATGGAGGAGCAACACAGGGGCTGGGGCCAACAGAGAAGGCGGATTCCAGGTGGATTGAGGCCCAGAGGGTCTCGGAAGTAGTTTCTACTCACCAGGCTTGCAGGCGGGCACTGAGGCACGAGCAGCGTGGGTCAGTAGCCCCAGCGGACTCTATAGCAACGCCAATCAGGGCCGCTGTTGTGGGCCGGAGTGGCCAATCTGGGATGGTGGGAGGAGGGCAGGGGAGGAATCGAGAAGTGAGGGAGGGCTGGGGATAACGATGATCGTGGAGGAGCAACACAAGGGCTGGGGCCAACAAAGAAGGCAGATTCCAGGTGGATTGAGGACTCACCAGGCAGGCACTGAGAGAGACGCGAGCAGCGTGGGTCAGTAGGCCCAGCTGAATAAATAGATATATCGTACAAGCCCAGTCCATATATTGTTCACCAGAGTCTTATTTACTTCTAATTGTTGTACCACCCTAATGTGCCTGGAATAGCAGAGTTCGATGTCAGGTCGCTGACAGATCCTTCTTGAGCGGCTCCCTTTAAAGCGGGAGCCACGGATCGTCGAGAGCCCACGAGGAAAGCGTGAACACGGTCGCTGCAGCAGCAGCTTCAGTTCTTGCGGTGCTCGTTGACGATCGTTTGAAAACATCCTGCAAGCTGAGGCGTGCCATGCACCTCGATGACAAGTGTTCGTTACTGCAAAGAGTTACTGAAGAACTTTGGCCCTGCGAGGGTGCCGAGGAGTCCGGCGTATGGTCTTCGAGTGGCGGGAAACCCACCGTCGGATTCTCCTCGGTCATTGACTACCTTGAGTTTCTCCGGCAGGACGAAAGCAGTCGACGATGATGAACAAGGGAGTCCTTGGATCAAATGTTCTTAGGCAAAGGGAGCACGGCGGCTCCAGTCGTCTTCAGCTTCTGAATGATTTCTAGCAGTCAAAGGCCCCAAGATATACTATTCTCCCATTCACTCTGCTGAGTCACACTTAGGCAACCAATCACTCAGAAGAGCGTTCAGGCTGTCGGGCAGCCAGTTGGGCGCACAGTGCATTCAGGCCATTTGTCTCCATCCAGACACACGCAGCACAGAATATGTATTCGTACAAGCACTCTGCCATTCAGCACTACACACTATTCATTCCAATTTCGGGCAGGTCAGGGCTGTCTCAGTCACTAGACTCCCACAACACAGAATGCGTATTCGTCACCCACTCCATTCACCCATGTCCCACCCCGCGGGTGTACCCACAACATAGTCATTGGGAAGCCTCCAGCCAGTCTGGCCTGAACTTCCCACAACACCATATATGGAACTTCCACCCAACAGCCAGCCAGGGGGAAGGGACAGAGTCAGGGCTTCCCAGGACTTTGGGAAAAGTAAGGTAACAGGTGATAGAAAGCCAGATTTCTGCCCCAGACAGGAGTAAATGAGATGGGGGGGGGTCACCAGGAATGTGTGGGCAGGCCTCCGAAAGGATGGGGCCTACAGGTTAGGATGGATGCTCATCTTCTTAATTATCGGATGTGTGGGCGGACCCACGCAGGCGCTTCCCCATCATTAAAGGATGATATGCACCAAACCCACCATTTAGCTCACATAAACTCACAACTCCTCCCACCGACCCGTCTGCCTCACAAAATCCAACAGCACACTGCTCCTCCTCCTGCCTCTCACCCCGTCACCTCCCACCAAAGCCTTCCCACTCAGCTCAGCCACACCCAGTGCAGACAACCAAACCCTCATCAATTCTCTCTCCTCAACATGTTTCACACCTAAGCAGAAAATGTCCCACAGTCTCAGGCACCCCACACACCGCACAGTCCCTCGACTCGCGCTTCCCCACTCGAAACAGTCAGTCATTCAGCCCCACATGCCCTATCCTCAACCGATTCAGGATCACCTCCTCCATTCCAGACTCCTCGCATCCACCTTCAGCGACACTTTCCCACGAACACCAAACATCCACCTGCCCTTCACCCCACTCATCCACCTCTCCTGCCACTCATCCATGACCCGTCTCACCACCACAGCTTTCACCTCATCCACACTCAAAGGCAACCTCACATCAACCGCTCCCCTTCTCATACCCTCACCTGCTGCCAGATCCACCAACTCATTACCCAAAATGCCACTGTGACTGGGGACCCACGCCAACTCCAAATCCATTACCCCATGCACACACTGATCAATCTTCCTCCTGATGTCCAAAATCACATCCTTCCTATCACCATCCCCTGCCACAATCGCCTGCAACCCACTCAATGAATCCGAGAACACCACCTTCTCATACCCCAACTCGCCACCCTATCAATCGCCAATGCAATCGTCACCAACTCAGCCGTACACATAGACACATCATTCGTCAGTTGCCCCACTTTATACTCCCCAGTGCTTTCCAGATAATACGCCATACCCACTCTCCCAGACATAGGATCTTTCGAACCATCCGTGAACACCTTACATCCTACCTTCCTGACCCAAAGTCTTGATCTCGCCCCGCAAACCCCTGCCCTAGGGAATGGGCCCAAGGAGGAGAAAAAAAGGGGGAGGGAAAAAATGTCGTTAATGGTTCTGGGGGAGTGCCCCCCCTCCACCCCCCCACTAGACCACCAGGGAATTGTTTTTATGGAAAGGGGGTCATGATTTCTAGCCCTCCCTGGGGGAGAATTATCTGCTCCTAGGAAGGGGTATCTGACCCCAGGGAGGGCTGCATGAGATGCCCCCCTTTTATCTGCCTGCAGGGAGGGTTGATTGAGATGCACACCCCCTTGCATTTGGTGTGGGGGGAGAGGGCCACACCCTTTACATTAAAAAATTCCCTGGAGGTTCAGTGTGCCCTCAGCCCCCCCCTGTACCATTTTCAGTTTTTTTCTTTGTTTACCAAACTTCCCTTGGCACAGATGGGCACATTGGTGTGCCCATCTGCCCCAGGGTGCCCAAACCTTCCTGCCCCACCCACTGGGGGGCCTGTTCCACGTTTTTTGGTGGACCCCCCCACCCCAAATGGAGGGGGTGGGACCTCATGCAACCTTTCGATGGAGCCCCAGGGAGGCCTGCATGAGGTGCCCCCTCCATCTGTTTGGGGTGGGGGGTGAGAGGGCCTCCCCAAAATGTTGGACAGGCCCCCAATGGGTGGGGCAGTAGGTTTAGGGCACCCCGGGGGCAGAATGGCAC
This sequence comes from Ambystoma mexicanum, assembly GCF_040938575.1. Lineage (NCBI taxonomy): Eukaryota > Metazoa > Chordata > Amphibia > Caudata > Ambystomatidae > Ambystoma > Ambystoma mexicanum. The sequence continues at coordinate 1,499,704,927 of NC_090932.1, read as the reverse complement.
ACTATTGTGCCCATCTGCGCCAAGGGGAGTTGGGTAAACAAAGCAAAAAAGTGGATGAGACTGGAGCTGGATTGTTGGTGGGAATGGGCCATCTGGGCAGATATTTTGGTGGGCTGGGACACAATTGCAGGGGCAGGCCACAAATTGACCCCCTTGCCAGCAGAATATTGGTGTTTCCCTGGGAGCGGATGTCTCCCATGTGGGTTGTCCGTCTGCAAGCCCAGGCTACACCTCTGGCTGTGCTACATTACAAAGGTCACCTCTGGGGAGGAATGGGGATCCTGCCGGGGCTCCCTGGAGCTGCTGCTGTGCTTGGGGGACGGTACACCGACATGGATGTCCAAGGCCGGGGACATCACCGCCAACGGTCCTGGAGTTGCGGCTGGCCTGCATTACAGCTTTGCCCTTCGGGGCGGTATTGGCACACTGCCGGGACTCCCTGCTGGGGAGAAGCTGTAACGCAGGCCAGCCAGAGCTCCAGCAAAGTCAGCGGTAATGTCCCTGACCTTGGGCACCCTTCTCCCATGTGGGACTTTGGCGGGGCTTGTGGGTAATGCATTCTGGGGTGATTTGCGCAAGTCGGACATCTTTGGATTCCCACGGGTGTCTTTTCAGAAATGCATGGGGTTCCCTATTTTCCTTGGTGGTTTGGACACCCTAGGCACATATTTGTATGGTGTGCGCTTCAGAAAAAATCCTGAAATTCAGCTGTCGGAAAAGACTTGGGGTTGTCTGGCAAGGACAGCCACCCTGCTGTGTGAGTGACAGCCAGGCTGGAATGAATGGGGGAAAACTGTTTAGAAGCTGGTCTCTTGGACTTGGAAAGCAGAGTCGACCACTGGAACGAAAGAACCGAAGACGAGCTGACGGAAGAGGACTGCTGCAACTCCTGGACGACCGGTGAAGCCCTGCTGCAGGTCCGAATTGCCTGAAACTCCATCGACAGAGAAACCCTTCAAGGTTAACTTCTTACCTTGCGTTTGGTGGGAACAACCAACTCGCAAGCCACCTGGACACTGTCCCCATCCTGGTCGAATTTTCTTCAGAGTGCTGTTGAAAACCAGATAGCCAGGGGGCAAGGAAACCAGCTTGTGGACTTTAAGGCACTTGCACCTTAAACTAACGTTTTGCCAAGCTTGTGGCCTCATCCCTGGACAGTGCAGGAACCTCTTGACGTCGTCCTTCTTGTCCCCACACCTGAAGCTCAGGAACAGCGAGATCTCCTCAAACTCACAGGAACTGCCTCAGCTAGAGCTCTTCTTCACTAATCTTTTCGGCCACAGGGAAAGTTTGGGAAACTTTCCAGACTTAAACGCTTGTTTAGGGAAGGACAAGCCTTCAAACTTTTCGCCTGGCCAAATTCTTCTAAAATCTGTGGCAAAGACTTAACCGCTTACTACCAGAACTTTTCTATCCTATACAAAGACTCTGAACCATTGACTTTGGCCCAGGCCTATGAACTGAATTGCTGGTTGTAGTTTACTGAAACCCTTTGCCCTGCCTATGAAAGTATTTGTGGTGTTGACTCTTATAACCTTGTCTTTTTACCCCTTTTTACAGTATCTGAAGTGCCATTTTGCTCCCACTTCAGGGGAGCTGAACTTGTTCAGTAACTTATTGGTTGTGTATTTGTAGTATATTAGTATATGATATTGAGCTGCTCTTGCTAGTGTAATGTTTTCAAACTGTAAATAAATGTATATTCTTTTACCAAAAAACCTTGAATAAGTGTTTGTTTGAATCACTGTATTTGTTGGTCCTATGTGTAACTTGTTCTACTGCTCACTCAACTCTTGAGAAGTCTGGGTGCTCAACCACTGCTACTACATAACTGTGTAGTACAGGCTTGTACCGAAGGTGAAATTGTACTGACACTTGTAGTCTTAATTGCATGTAGTGTTCCCCAAGGGTACTGCATGTGATTCTGCCTAACAGCGACGTGTTTCGGTGGGTGAGCTGAGTGAAATGTCAATGTGTTTTTTCAACAATATGGACTTTGCCGGGAATTGTGGGTGATACATTTTGGTGCGATTTGTGCAAGGCAGACCTCTGCGATTTCCCACGGGTGTCCTCTTTTGGGAAATGCATGGGGTTCCCTGTTTTCCTTGCTGGCTTCGACACCCTAGGCCCAAATCTGTAGGTTGCCCACATGAACAAAATGTGCTGTGCCGAAAGGCTTGGGGTTACCAGTGGGCTAGACTTTTTCTTTAGCGCCCAGGTAGGTATACCCACACATGTGAGGTACCGTTTTCGTCGGGACACCCCGTTGGAAAGAGGGAAGGTATGACATCTGTTGTTGCGATGTGCTTCAGTCAGTGGACAGAGGGGAAATATCTCTGAAATTGGCTGGAAAATTGGCTGGAAATAAATGCAATTCTCAGACATTTCGCTCTGGCCTCCCATTTAACACGCTGCCAACAACACATGGCCAACCTTCCCATGTCCCCACACGTGTCCCAATGAAAACGGTACCTCACATGTGTGGGGGCACCAAGGGGAAAGTCAAAAACACCAGATATGGGCCTAGGGTGTCCAAGCCACCAAGGAAAACTGGGAACCCCTTGCATTTCTGAAAAGAGGACACCTGTGGGAATCCAGAGGTCTGACTTGCGCAAATCGGCCCAGAATTTATTACCCAGAACCCCTGGTAAAGTCCAAATTTGGGGGAGCGGGAATACAATTTCCGCACATTTCACTCTGCTCACCCACTGAAATACGCAGCCAACAACACATGGCCTACCGTCGCGCATTCCCACAGTTGTTCTGAAGAAAACTGTACCTCAAATGTGTGGGTGAACCTACCTGGGCACAAAGGGGAAAGCCTAAAACACTGCTAACCCCAAGTCTTTCAGCACAGCATAATTTCAGGAATTCTGCGCATACGCACACCCTACAGATTTGGGCCTAGGGTGTCCAAGTCACCAAGAAAAAGGGGGAACACCATGCATTTCCGAAAAGAGGACACCTGTGGGAATCCGCAGCGGTCTACCTTGTGAAAATTGCCCCAGTTTTTATTACCCACAATCCCAGACAAAGTGTGATATTTGGTGGGGAAAAAACACAATTATTCACTTTGTCAGGGGTTCTGGGTAATAATTCTGGGCCGCTTCGCGCAAGTCAGACCTCCGTGCATTCCCACGGGGTCCTCTTTTCAGAAATGCATGGGGTTGCCTGTTTTCCTTGGTGGCTTGGACACCCTAGGCCCATATCTGTATGGTGGGCACTTGAACAGAATTCGACAAATTCTGCTGTCCGAAATGACTTGGGTTGGGGTTGGCTGCGTTTTTGGCTTTCGCTTTGGCGCCCAGGTAGCTGCACCCATTCATGTGAGATACCGTTTCTGTTGGGACACCTGTGGGAAGGTATGACATTTGTTGTGGTTGCATGGTTTTCATAACGTTTGACCCATTTGCTGGTGCCCTTCAGCACACAACCCTTTGATTTCCCAAATGTGCCCTACATTTAGTCGCTGCTTTAGACACCAGACACTTTTGTAACCTGCACATGTCACCTACCCTTAGTCTGCCTGTGCTCTTTCAAAAAATGTATGCATGCCGTTCCTCACCACATTGGTGTTCCTGATTTACACATGCCAAGTACGTCTGTTGCCGTAAGCATAAAACTGCTGTGTACCATGGCTCAGTTTTTGGCTTGTGGTATTGCTTGTTTTGTGAAACACTACAAAAAATGTGATTTTTTCCAACTGCAAGAGTCGGGGGGGGGGTTGGGTAATTAGCCGAGCATTGTTTTTCTCAAAATTCATAGAAGCCATTGCTTTACCAAGCCAACCATGTCCACCACAAGTTTTTTACGGTCATTTTCCCGCTTTGTCCCCAAACTATGGAATTTTCCCCTACCTAGTTATTGCCTGAGCTGCGCAAATCACCCCTTCCTAAACTTGGAATTTTGTCTACTTTTTGGCTTTCCTACCCTTTTCTTCCATTCTGTCCACGCATGTCCAATTGCACTTAAATGGTTTTTAAGCTTTCTGGAAAGTTTATTCCACATACGAGGGGCAGCCACAGAGAACTGCAGTCACCCATGGATTTAGGTATCCTGAAAAGGAACGGGTTCTCCAATCATAATGGCCTGCTGGATTTGTATTAGCAGATCTTTGCCTTCCGTTAATCTGGAGCAATACCATGTAAACACTTGATTATCAAAGCACTGCTACTTTCCTCTTTGCAGGCACAGCAATTGGTATTATGACGTCCAACATACATGACATTTGCCTTGGCCAATTTAGAATTTCAGTGAGCCAACCAAAGGGTGACTATTTCATTAAGGTTTGGAAGATCACAACTTAATGGTCACAATTTATAGAACGAAGATTTGGTCACAGTCCCAATTTGGCTATTCAGATCTAAATCAGCTTGCCAAAGAAACCAAGATTTATTTTATTTATCCTTTAGGCATACATTGGTGGACGACCAAATAAACTCTGAAATGGGGCAACTTGGGAAAGGTTCTGAAGTTGTTTAGCACTGTGCAGCAGGACCTAACAGGCTTGATAAGATTCAATTGGAGACTGTTCTCCAACAATGGACATTACATTTGGTCAATATGCATTAGAGCTGTTAACTTTAAAATACACCTCGGTGTCAATCTGTGCGTTGACCTCCATGCTTCTATATACATGTTGAAAAGCCAGGGTCACAGTGGGGAACCTCGCAGTACCTTTTTATTTCACTGCTGCCTTAAACACAAAAAGGGCCCAGCATCACCAGTCCCCCCATTTCAAGAACATTTGGAACCAGCAAATAGCAGAGCCAGAAATACTAACCTGATTGGAAAGGTGAGTAAGAAGTATCCCATGGACCACTGTGCTGAATGCCTCAGGAAGGTCCAACATCATCAAGAATGAAAACATCCCCTCGTCATTAATTGGGATGCCTTCCCAAACAGCTCAGGTGCTCTCAGTTCCATGTTTTGGTCGAAATCCTGACTGATCATCTAAGATTGAGTTTGATCCCACAAAGTTGTAATTGGGCCGTTACAGATGGCTCTGGAATTTGGTAGGCCCCGGCAGGCCCCACTAGTGGTTAATAGTTGGAAGGTGTTGCAGATTCCAGTAGAGGGCTTAAGAAGGGGTGTTGCAACTGAGCCTTCAAGTGCTCTAGGACAGTACCTTCAGAGAATGTAAATCACCATGAGGTTAACAATTGAATCAGTGAAATTATTCGCTGTGATGGCAGGTAATTGATTGATGTTTACAATTTTTTTTTGATCTTGGAGAGAAAATTAGTTTAAAGCTTACCATTCTTCCTTGGATACCATAGGAAATGTTTGTTGCAGCCAGTTTCAGTTTTCTATTTATAAAACAAATTGGCAGAGGCATGTGAATAAAATAGCGGCCTTCCTACTTGTTTTAGCTAAAGCTGCATGGCCATAACATGAAAGAACCCTAAAGGATCCTTATTACAGCAATGGCTCCATGACCGACATATTGAAATGGGCCACTGCGGAAAGGGAAATAGCATGGAGGATTCTGATGATCAACTTCAATGGGGCACCCTCCTCAATGACCTACAGTCCTCGCCTGACGACCTCTCCCCTTGACGGAGGGGTGGGGAGGCAAGGTTACATGGACATGTGGAGAAAGACAGACCAGTCATGAACCCAAAGACTCGATATATTGCATGCATTGCCTGTACTCCAAGGACTTTGAGTTGCATGAGAGTGTGTGTGTTGGGGAAGGGCTTAGAGGAGTAGGGGATTTACAATGGTATGTTGTATACCTTGTTACAAAATTTAATATACAATAAACATATTTCAAAAAACAACAAAAGAAACAACTGAACCTTTTTGTCATTAAAAACCGTTTTCTTGTAGGATTTCTGGAGGTCCTTGACTACCATTAACTAAGTAGTGTTTCTTCCATTGACTTTCTGACTTATTCAAATTGCTCTTAATCTTGGATGAGAACCATGGATTAAGATGTTTGGGGCACGTTTGTAGGGTTGCAACGTTATTGCAATTTCTTTCAAAAAAGTTGAAGGGGAATTTAAAAAGACCAAATGGATACTGTTCTGATATTTCGCTAGGTCGATTAACAGTTGCCCTTCCTGCTTGCAACCCACAAATTTACAATTAAGATTACAGCAATGAGATTGATCTAATGGTGTGTTCTGTATGCCATTTACCCCCCACACAGTAGGTCGATCAGATGTTGTTCTGGCTGTTTGCAATCCCTGAGCCCTAACCCCTCAATTACACCTCGGGTACTAGAGGCAACAAAAGGCAATGCACTGTATTGAAATTGAATACAGTGGGTCTCTGCAGCAAAACATGAGCACATTGGGGCTGTGCAGTAAAACATGAAAAAGTGCACAAAGTTGGTTAAGCTGTCCAATGCATTGCCCTGCTCTTTTAGGAATTTTGCAAGGTGTCATTCTGCACTAGTTACAACTGCACTTTAATGATCTATTACGCTGTAGACTGCTTGTCTGCTGACACAGGACCTGAGGATTGTCCAAAATGATCAAGGCTTTTAGGTTCAACTCCTTCCACACATTGTTTTGCTAAAGGAGAGATTGGTTACTTTCAGGCCTCAAAATGTGCAGCCATTGATTGAGCTATGTATAAAATAGAACGAACGTAAGACGAAGATGATGTTCTGGAGAAAGGTTTGCATTTCTGCTAATTTGCATAACTATAGGATTAACAACATATGCCCACACATGGGAGGCCATAACATCAGAGAATGGGGTCCTTTCAACAGTCAAGGGCACTTCATAGTGGTTTTAATAAAACCGTGGAATCCAACACCCCCAGGAAACTGAAGACGGCTGCAGAACCTCTTCTAGGGGCAGAAATGTGGGCTCTAATCGAGAAGGGGGCCATGGAAGAGGTTCCATTATCATTGGCAAATGGGTATTTATTCACTTTACTTTCTTGTTTCAAAGAAAGACTAAACAAAAAGGCCAGTGTTAGGCTTAAGTCCGGCAAACAAATATATAAAGCCACAGCATTCAGAATGACCACTTTACAAGGTCATTCGTCTGCTCAAAGGAGATGATTATCTGGCCATTCTGAAAGTATACAATTTTTTATATCTAAAGTTCCCAGGTCATCAAATGCATCTAACTTTCATACTGAAACGGGTGCATTACCAATTCAAAATACTCCCTTTGGAATGGCCTCAGCACCATGGGTGTTAAAAAGTGCTAGCAGTGGAAGCGGTGCACCATTGCAGGAAAGGCAATCTGCTTCACCCTAATCTGGACGACTGGTTAATATGCAACAATGTCACCTGCATACACAGGCCACAGTCCATCTACTGCCCAGACTAGGGTTCTCAATCAATGACAAAATAAAATCCAGCCTGGTGCCAACAATTTCTAGAGGCATTAATAAATGCACACTTGACCACTAGTATACCCTACCAAGGACCAGAGTACACAATCGGCTGAGCCAATTTCCTTGTTAAACAGCCAGTCATCGGATAAGTGACAAAGGTTATGTGCCTGCTCGTCATAATGGCATCTTGCAGCTTCATCATGCCTCATGCCAGACTTAACGTGTCCAGTACAACAGTGGTCACAAACAGGGTAACTGGGGAGAGGGGGGTGGCTAACCGCCATGTAGAGAGGACGCGATTTCGGCAAGCTCCGCTAGATGTGCCATTTATAAGCTGTTTTCTACGGCTCTGAAACATTCAACAGACCCTGCGAAGCACCACGATTGTTGCGGACGCCTGCGGGAAGCACCAGGACCCTCCATGTTCGAGGGTGTAAGCCCGAAAGACTCGCTTTGGCCGCCCGTGGATTACCGCTCGGCGAGGAACCAAGATGGCAGCTCTCACACACTGAGCCCGGGGAACCCAGCGCCATCCCAACGGACCGCGAGACTACAAACTCGCTCAACCGCTCGGGAGAGGAGTAGGAAGAGCGACTGGGAGGCACAGCTGCCAAACGGGGCATCGGTGGCGTTGTATGGGCTACCGAGACACCCGAGCGACCGTGGACGATAGGCCCGACACAGGCCTCCGCACCTCAAAGCCGCGAGCCTCACCCGAGGCCACAAAAGAAAGCGCACATTACCGCAACAGCCCTCAGCGCCCGTAGCCCACAGACGTAGCTGGATCCAGGAGAATGTCGCGCTCGAACAAATCTACACCGAAGGGGGCTAGGTCCAAGCAGCGCCAGACCACCATAGACGCTTTCACGGCCAACGGTCTCCCCGAGGCCTTGGACACAGCATCTGGTGGGACGGAAACCGGCCCCACTGTAACGGCGGCTGAACCTAGCAACACCGAACTACTGGAGGCCATTAAGACATTCCAAGCAACAATGGTGAACAAAATTGATGCCGTGGCTACGGATCTGGGCCTCCTACGTCAGGATGTCCGCTCCTTGGCTGGCAGGACCGAAGCGCTGGAGACCAAGGTACGCGAAATTACGGCAGCAAAAACCCTTCTCCTACACGACGTAGATGGCCTTCAGCAGAAAGTCAAGAACTTGGAGGACAGAGCGAAGGAGGCAGAAGCTAGGGCTCGCCGCAACAACATCCGGCTTCTCAGCCTGCCGGAGGGCATTGAAGGCCCAGATCCCACCAACTACATGGAGAACCTCCTGCTGCAGGAGATTGGCGCAGAAAAGCTGTCGCAGGGCTTCTCCATAGAGAGGGCTCATAGGTCACTTGCCAAGAAACCACCACCAGGCGTTCCACCTAGGCCCATGATAGCGAAAGTACTGAACTACAGGGGCCCGAGAGGTCATTTTGGCGCATTCATGATCAGGTGGCCAGATCAAGAGGGACGCCGCCAAGATTGCGATTTATCCCAATTACACCTTCCAAGTACAGATGAGCAGAGCTCAGTTCATATATACGAAAGCCAGATTGAAAGCAGCAGGATTGCGGTACATGCTTCTATACCCTGCAAGACTAAAGGTAATACACAACAACAGGGCCCGCCTGTTCAACACCCCGGAATAAGCACGGGACTGGATGGACGGACAGCAACTACCCGACGCCGAAGACAATAGGCGGAAGCCGCACCAAACCACCTCCCTAAAGCCGCAGGAGAACTCTTCTTAATACAACTGTGTATCAGCAGAAAGACCTAGCCTATTAATCGGCTGATATGATCCTACTTGCGGAAACCGAAGCAAGTGCTCCCCTAACCCCCCAGGAGTTTCTTTTTCAGGGTACGTTTACCCACCCGTAGGGCACCCGAAGACCATGCCTGGACCTAAGGAGCGGAAACGGGACGGTCAGATCGAGGGTCACCTCGCTGGACCAGTTCTATGTTTGGGAAGTTTATTTAATGAGAGGGAGAAACGTAGAGTTAGCACCCACGTTGGGAAGTTTGGACGAAGAACACCGAGACCTCAGGATAACTGCACTACAGATACAGCATCGACAGGACCTCGGCCGAGGAGGAGCAACGGACACCACGGCGCCTATGGCTGAAAAAATAGAAGTAATGACGTGGAACGTCAGGGGCATGAACAGCTTTGTGAAACAACGCCGGATACACGCATATTTGTGACGATGCAAGGTCGGAATTGCTATGCTTCAAGAAACACACCTGATGACGGAAAAACTGAAGGCGCTAGCCAAAACATGGCGAGGAACCCTGATCGGTTCCTCCTACTCCTCTTATGCAAGAGGGGTCCTGATTTGGATCGACCCGAACATCCCATTCAGAGTGGTGAGCACCAGAACGGACGACAAGGGCAGGATGGCACTTGTGCAAGGTACCATGGAAGGGAAGGAACTATACCTGGTTAGTACCTATGCTCCTAATCATGATGCCACCGCTTTCTTCCACTCCCTGTTTTTGCGACTGAGCCCCTATGTAAATTGCACTATGATTTGGGGGGAGACCATAATTGCACACTTGATCCCCTCAAAGACAGGTCTGATACTAAACACTCCCGCCCATCCCCCCCAGCCAAGATATTATCTAAGCTAATAAGCCAGCTATCACTATGTGATCTGTGGAGGGAACAGGACCCTGAGCGAAGAAAATTCTCCTTCTTCTCCCCGCCACACAACAGCCACACTAGGCTGGACTATATTCTAGTCAGTCTGGGGCAGCAAGCCACGTTTAGTGAAGCACAGTATTTGCAAAGGGTGTTGTCAGGTCATTCCCCCATGTTGGCCACCTGGGAAGTATACCCGCCCAGGCCCCCGATTCCCACGTGGAGACTTAGGGCCGAAGCCCTGCTCGATGCAGCCTTTCGCAAACATATAAAAGACAGTACTGACGAATACTGGCAAAACAACCTGGACAGTGTTAAATGTGTCGGTACCGCGTGGGAGGCGTATAAGGTAGTCATGAGGGGGGAGATGATGGCCGCGGTGTGGGGTGCCCAGAGGTCCATCACTAACTCCCTGGAGGGCGCAGAAGGGGAGTTGAGGGCGCTGGAGAGCAGGACAGATCCAACTCCAGAACATCTACAGGAAATTACCAAACTGAGACAGACCTGCCTGTCACACTGAGAAACCTTGGGGAAACTAAGTTACGCTAAGCACACTGAAAGAACGCACATGCTGGGAGATAAACCCGGTAAACTCTTAGCCTGGCTCTACAAAAAGGAAACCCCTAGGATCCCTATTTGCCACATACTCAGACCTGACGGCACCACAGCGCACACCCAGGCAGAGATCAACTCGGTCTTTTCCAAGTTCTATCTTGACCTATACTCCAAGACCCTGCCCCCCCACTGACACTGAGATAGAGGACGTCCTGGATTACATAGAGCTACCAAAAATAGATTCACAGATGGCTGAAGCCCTAGACGACCTAATCATCCCCGACGAAGTAAGAGCAATAATTAGATCCTTACCATCTGGGAAAGCGCCGGGCATGGATGGCTTACCCAGGGAATTCTATAAAACATATGAGGAGACCCTTGCCCCACTGCTAGCACAGGTATACAACGAGGCTTACGAGCGCGGTACCCTCCCCGACTCCATGAGAGAAGCCATAATAATCCCCCTGCTGAAACCGGGAAAAGATGGGACAGACTGTGGGTCATACAGACCAATGTATGTTAAATGTGGATAACAAAATACTGACTGCACTCCTTGCTAATAGATTACGTAGAGCGATCCCCCTGTTGGTTCACCAGGACCAAACTGGCTACTTGCCTGGGCGCTCTATCACCGAAAACTTGCGCAGGTTACATCACATAATATACAGCACAGAGCGAGGGCCTCAGAAATATGCTGTGGCATCACTAGACGCCACCAAGGCCTTCGATTTGGTGAGATGGGAATGGTTATATGCCACCATGGTCAGGATGGGGATCGGACCCGCCTTCCTGAAAGGGACCCAATTGGTCTATACCAATCCCATGGCCAGAGTGCGCACCAATAAGTCATACTCGGAGAAATGGCCCCTCTACAGAGGCACACGGCAGGGTTGTCCACTGTCCCCTATGCTATACATTATTGCCGCGGAGCCTGTAGCTGCGTATCTCCGGAAGGAGTACGAAGACGGAGGCATCGAACTCGACGGGGAGACACACCTCGTCTCTATGTACACAGACGACATGCTGCTGTACCTGCACAACCCGGAGCATCTCCTGCCCTACATTTTAGAGACTTTAGATGGTTTCCACAAACACACGGGCATTCAGATCAATAAAGATAAGTCCTGTCTCTATCCCCTCGCCACACTGTACAGAGAGGAGCATAGATCCCTGCCCCCTTTAGACCTTCAATGGCAGGTGACATCGTTCAGAAACTTGGGTGTTACCATACACCGTAACCCTAGCACCGAACACATTCTCAACATGGTTTGGGCCAAAGATGCCCTTGCAAAATCTATGGAATTCTGGGGGTAAGCTCCCTCTCTCGGTGGCTGGGCGGGCGGGTCTCCTCAAAATGGTGGCACTCCCCCGATTACTGCATTGCTTTTCCAACGTCCCCTTCAACATCCCTCGCTCCTTTTTCAGAGACATAAACAAACTCTGCAGGGGGTTCCTTTGGCAGGGAGGTAGGCACAGGGTGGCGCTGGACATTCTCCATAGACCATATGAGAGGGGGGTTTAAAGGTCCCTGATTTCGAATTTACTACTTGGCTAGCCAACTAAGGCATGTGACGCATTGGATGGCAGATGAAACCACTTCTGACACCCGACTCCGCCAACCAGCTCTGCCTCGTTGGTTGCTCCGAGACTTACTATGGGTTGACAAGGGGGCCCTGAGACATTACCTATACCTGGTTAGACTTGGATCCCAGCTCTGGAGGCGGGCATGTAAATCAGTGGGGGCGACAGACCCATATTCCCCGCAGATCCCCATTGCGGCAGTCATCGCTAAACTCTCATGGGGACACACAGAAATACGCACTCAGTGGGAACCCTATGGGGTGGCAGTATTAGGAGACCTCATGTACGAACAGGAGCTCATGACATTTAGTGACCTCAGCGAGTCCACAGGCAAGTTTCTGTTCCACAGAGCAGTGACACAGGCCATGAAAGACAGATGGCCGGAGGCCACCGACCAAATCATGGAGAACGATACCATTGAGTCGATGTTGGACACTGCTGAGGGGGGCCACGCAACCTCCAGACTATACGAAGCCCTACTGCAGGGCACCACCAAAAAAGAACTTAAATGCAGAGAGAGGTGGGAGAGGGAATTGGGCCTTGAATTTGAGGATAAAGAATGGGAGAGAGTAACCCACTATCATAAGAAAATGTCTAGAAATGCCCGCCTCCAACTCATCCAACTGTACATTACCAACAGAGCCTACCTCACACCTGATGCCATATCAAGGTTTAAAGGAGCCACAACCCAGATATGCCCCAAATGCAATGAGCCAAGGGCGGGAATGACCCACATGTTCTGGGGCTGCCCGACAGTCCAGAGGTTCTGGGCCCAGGAGAGGGTTGCAAACGCGGAGATTGAATTGGAAATTCACGAACCAGCAGCCTGTATTCTGGGAAGGTATAAACGAGATAGTAAGGATAAGCCCCTAAATAAACTCAAAGACTTGATACACATCACTGCGAAAAGACGCATAGCCATGGGATGGAAAAGCGCTGGAGGCCTAGGCAAGGCCCTTTGGTGGGGTGATCTCAAAAGATGGATTGCCGCTGAGACCGCAGCTTGGGAGACAGCAGGTACAGAGGCTGGACTCCAGTGAAGAACTACTCCGTTGGGTGGCGTTGACAGTGCCACTGCTCCACCCTGTGGCTCCAGATAGCACATCGGTCAGTATGGACAGTCCTGGCCCAACGCGAGGTCCAGAAGGATAAAACCGATGTACCTGAGGTCTTGGAGGGAGGGGGGTGGGGCAGGAAAGTTGGGAATGTTATGTTGTTTTTTTTTGTGGATTGTGCATATTGCATTGATTTATCTATGATCCTTGTCGGTCACTAATTGTTGAAAAACCAATAAAGATATATATATTTTTTTTTAAAAACAGGGTAACTGGGATGATCGAGTAGCGATGCAAACACTGGTTTTTGGCACCGAGATGGTGGACAAAAGAGAACTTGGAAAAACGTTTGTCAAATCGTATTACAGCTGACACATGTGACAGGCTGGGCGGGGAGGGCCATGTTTGCACTTCTGGGCAAATTGTCACTGCCACATAGGAAACCTTACATAAACATACTAGAATGTCTTGCGTTCAAAATGGTGTTTTAGGCTTTTCAAATTCAGTTGTGTGTGGGGGTGGGGGGGCAGGGGGAATATCTTCATGGCAACAGACAGCACAATACCCATGTTTTACATCAACAAACGGGGTGGAACACATTCCCTGAAGTTGTCAAGGCTCGCTCAAAGCATGTGCACGTGGTATATTTACAGAAACATACAGCTCCAAGCTCAACATGTTCCAGGGGAACACAACGGTCTAGCAGACTAACCAGAAGACAGTCGCAGGAAACAGGTGGGAGTTGAAAGCAAACATACTCTACAGATCTTTGCACAGGGGTCATCCAACAATATACCTTTTCACAGCAGAAAACGCAAAATTACACCTCCAGCTACCCACAAAGGATCTCTGGAGAATGCACTATGGATCTGTTGGTCGAGGATATTTGCTTATTGAACCCCTAACTGAGGCTCCTTTTGCAGTACCCAAGATGCATTAAGAGCACATGCTGGTGATAATCATTGAAATGATGTGGACACGTCTAACATGGTACTCCCATCTTCTAAATGGGTCTCTGCCCACAAATACAAATGGCACCCTCTCATGACCTATTGAGACAATGTCAGAAATCGGTCTTGCCCCTCACACAACCAACTTGGCTCCAGAGGTCATAGAATTCCGACATCTCAATTTACGAACAGGGTGTATGGACATTTTAAAGCAGGCACTCAAACCCAAAACTAGTTTGTCATATGTTGTACCAAGTCAAACATCAACCTTATTGATTGCTCACCATTGAACATTCTATGATACCTCTCCTTTACTAGACTGAGGTCTAGAATTTAATTCCTTGAAGGTGCATTTGGTAGCCCTACCACCATTCACATCAGAATAAGGTCTCCTGGTGTAGAATTTCTCTCATCCAACACCTTCATGGGAGGTGTTCAACAAATACATCCACCTGTAGCTAATCTGCCACCAGGTTCGGTTCTCAATGTTGTGCTAAGCAGACGCATGACTCCACCTTTTGAGCCAATGCATGAAGCTTCCTTAAGGTAGCTTTCATTTTGGCAATTACTTCCGTTAGTGAGCTTTAGGTGCCATCTAAGCTTTTCATTACAAGAAAAGGATGGTCATAAGAGTTTATCCATGTTTCTCTCAGAAATACATATCTACATTTCATGTCGATCAATGAATTGAGCTACCAGATTTCTTCAAAAACCCTCAGAATAAAGGTGAAGGGGACCCTACACACATTAGCAGGGCAGTCACGTACTACAGATCAATTCTTTGTGTCTATCAGCTGAAAGAGATGGTGATACTGGGCCTCATTCCGAGTACGGCGCTAACCAATGGCGCTATTAACGCCTTGGTTGACGCCGTACCCGGACCGGCAGCGCCTTGGTGGTTGGCGGAATTACCGCCCCATTCCAAGGTTGGCGGGGCGGTAATTCCCCAATCCCCATTTACCCTTCCCCATTCCCATTCTTGCCCCATAGGGCATAATGGGAGTGGGGAAGGCGTCAATTACGCCACCGTAAATTACGGTGGCGTAATTAACATCAAGGTCCCTTAGCGCCATGGTATTTAACGCCTGCTAAAAGCAGGTGTTAAAAGCACCATGGCGCTAAGGGAACTCGGAGTATGGCGGTAAGGGATTACCGCCACCGCTCTCGTTAGCGGTGGCCGCTATCCCTTACCGCCATACTCGGAATGAGGCCCACTGTCTTATAGGCTACTATAGCCAGATCGATTGTTAAATGCATACAAACGTGTTTGAAGTTAAACCTTCTTATACACCTGAAGCTCATTCCATGGGTAATACAGGCGCTATGCTGGCAATTGCCAATTTTCTACTTGACGCTATTTGCAAGGCATTCAGTTCACACATTCACTCAGTACTATTGTGATGATGCTCAAGCAAGAAAATACTCTGGTTGGGCAGACAGTTTTAAAACATTTGTAAATGTTCCTTCATCTCACCCACCACCTTCAGATACTGCTTGCTATTCTATGCAAAGCATTTGAGGCTTGCAGATCTGCTTGGAATCATAAGGCAAACATAATTAACAGTAGTAATCTTTCGAATGGATTGTGTCCTCCCATGTATTCCTCATCTTTGATATTCAAATATCCAGCTTCAGCTGTTCCAGAATTATTTTCGGCAGAGGGCGCTGTGCATTGATGCAGTCGACTCGATACCCTTGAGGGCCTCTGTCTCAAAGATGATGTCAACAATGGCATATAAAGCGCGTACAGCTCCTGTTTGCTTCAGTTCCATTTTTCTGAGTAAGCTTATGCTTTGTAGAACTATGGCGTGCTTCAGTATTTTCTTTGCGCAATATACAAACATTTCTTTCACCGTCTACCCTGAAGACTGGGTTTAAGAAGTGTCAACACTGTGGTTCCAAGATGTCACTAACCGATCCGCATAGGGTATGCTTGTGGTGTCTTGTGTGGAGCTCAAGACCATGGCCTGCTTGAAATGTCAATCGATTACCGGAAAAGCTCTGAAGGAGCATAAAGAGAAATTGGCTTGTAGGTAAAAGAAATCCCAATCGACTATCCCATCGAAGAAACCTTCTGACGATGAGAGAGGCAGCACTCCTTGAAGAAAGAAGGTGAAAAAGGTCCAGGTCAAGGAGTGGCTCCAACCACTCCTCATCGTCGCAGAAGAGGCACCATAAGTCGTCCACTTCGGCGTCATCGCCTGACTCCTCTCCTGAGAGAAGCTATATCGTGTCCCACTAAGGCCTCCACTCCTGCAGAATTAAAAAATGTTGAAAAACAAAAACCCTTGACATGCTCCTACCATGATATGGCATTTATAACGCACCTATACACAAGTGTTTCAAGGTGCGACAAGGCAAAGGGGTTGGGGGGGAAACAAAGTGAGGACAGACAACGATCCTACTAGGCCAGGTGTCATTCAGATCGCGCAAGTGCATGGGAAGGGGGGAAAGGAAAAGTGCGAGGGGGGGAAGGGAGAGGGGAAAGTGCAGTACATGGGAAGTGGAATAAATAAGATAAATAAAACACATAAAACAGCCAGCTGGTGGCAAGTGCAAGGAAGTGCAGACAAAGTGCTGGAAAGGGGACTGAAGGGATACAGAAAACGGTCCCCAAGTGCAGAGGTTGCCAGGGAGGCAGTGCAGGTGGGCAGTTGACGGGGCCTGGGCCAGAGATCAGGAAAGGGAGGCCAGGTAACCAGTGCAATTTCAGTCAGGAATTCAGCAAGGGAGGGGAGGAGAGAAAGCAGAAGCAAAGAGGAAGGTTTTGAGGTGTTTTCGGAACCAGAGATGGTTCTCCTCGAGTTTCAGGGAGGCAGGAAGGCTGTTCCAGAGAGAGGCCCCTGCCGAAGAGAGTGATCTGCCACCAACTCGTTGCTTGGAGAAGCAACTGACCCTGAGGGAGTTGGAGGCAGATGAGCGAAGAGCTCGAGAAGGAAGATATTTAGGAAGAGAGAGTTGAAGGTATTGCAGCCTCAGTCCCCAGAAGGCCTTGTGTACAATGCAGAGGGTTTTGAATTTAATCCTTGCAGCCACTGGGAGCCAGTGCAGAGATTTCAGTCCTGGAGAGATACGATCCATGGGCTTGAGGCCAAGGACAAGTCTCGCAGTCCTGTTCTGGATAAGTTGCAGAGGGTGTAGAGTGGAGGCAGGAAGATTTAGACAGAGACTGTTACAGTAGTCCAGCTTGGAGAGGACCAGGGCTCTGGAGACAGTGAGCTTCTGGGGGGGAAGGATAGGAAAGGAAGAATACCTCTAAGGAGGTGAAGCTGGTAGTGTGACCTCTTAGAGATATCAGAGATGTGAGGGGAGAAGGAGAGGGCAGAGTCGAAGATGTCCCCGAGGATTTTTTGCCTTGCAGGTGGGAGAGGGAGGGGGGCAAAGAGAGGCCGGCCAGAGAGCTGCAGGGAAGGAGGGAGTGGGTGTGCCGATGAGTAGAATCTCAGTCTTACTGGCATTAAGGCAGAGGTCATTGGCGGCACACCAATCCTGGATGGCAGACAGTCAGAGATGAGGGAAGGAGAGAAGGAGGAGGCCAAGGGTAGCCTGAAAATGAGCTGGGTATCATCCGCATAGCCCTGAAAGTTGGGACAGAGAGCAGCAATGCGGTGGGCAAGGAGTGCCAGGTATTGGTTGAACAGCCAGGGAGAGAGGTTAGATCCCTGGGGGACACCACAGGTGGAGAAAAAGATGTCAGAGAGGAAGGACCCAAGTTGGACCTGGAGGGTTGGTCGGAGAGGAAAGAAGTCAGCCACGCCAGAGCCTGACCAGTGATACCCAGGTTATCACAGAGACGGTTGAGCAGGATGGCATGGTTGACAGTGTCAAAGGCAGAAGAGAGATCAAGCAGGATAAGAACGCATGTCTTTCGAAAGCCGGTAAAGAAAGGGCTGAAGCCAAATTCTGCATGCCCTCGAGCCCAGGACGAAGGCCAGATCCGCATCGAGAGCTGTTGAGGCCTAGACACAATGAGAAATCATTGAAGGATCCTTTAGGTGACATGTTGAAAAAATAGGTTGAGGTAGTCAATGCCAGCTGGCCCATTGACACCAATGGTGCCGTCGAAAATGTCTTCAATGAAGACAGACTCCTGAAGCTCAACATTTCTTTAAACCTTCGACTCCATTACCAGAGAGAACTTTCACTCCTTTACCAAGAAGGGATTCCTTTAAGTCACTTACCTCTATTTATGAGGACAATTAACCATCTGATAAAGATGTTCCATTTGGGTAACAGTATGGTACACCAAATGTCCCTGATTGTTTTATATCAGAGGAATCCAGGCTAAAGGACCTTTATGAACATTTGCAAACAGTCAGTGGAGTGGACACTTCACCAGAATTAGAATTTGGTAAGCCTGAGTCAGTTGAACATGCAGGTGCTTCATACAGGCAGTTGATGTCTAAGGTAGTAGATAACCTGGGATGGAGCAGACCCGCCCTCCCCTTCGAGCAAGAGGATCTAACATCCTTGCTAAAATCCGCAAAAGGATCCCATTTTACCTTTCCACATTACTCTTCAGAAAAGGGTGCGTGCCAATCGGGAGATGCCGGAGTGAAGTCTGGTAGTAGACAAGAACTTGACAACAAAATACCACCCATCTACTAGTGACCCCCAACTACCTATCAAAATACCCCACCCAAGAAAGTCTGGTGATGCAGGCAGCAACCTCAAAACAAGCAGCTTATCCTACCATCCCACTGGCTAGGGATGACAAAAGAGTAGATGCATGTTATGTTAAAGGATATGTATACCATGCACTATCACTACCGCAGTGGTCCCCTGGTGGATATGAGAAGGGAAGAGGGTGGGATGGGTTGGTAAGGATGAGCTGGGAAAAAGAGAAGGAGAGCTGTGATGTGCTGTTGGCAGCCTTAGTTCGGTTACACCGTTCGCTGAGGTTCGGTGGGCTTTTTGATTGGTAGCCACTGTGTGTTGTTGTGAGTGGCTATGTGCGTTATGTTTTGTTGTTGCGATGTAGTGAAGTGTGTGTGGTTTGTAGTGCTTTGGAGGTGTGGTTGTGTAGAGTGCGAGTTGTATGCAGAGAGGAGAGATTGTTTAGTGGGTTTGGTTAGTGGCAACGCTATTTAGAGGCTATGCATGCTAGTCTTTAGAATCATGTCTGGATGCGGCGCAATGCTAATCTTTATATTTCTATCTAGATGTGATGCAAGCTAATCTTTACAATTCTATTTGACATAAGCTAATATTAAAATTCTATTTAGATGTGACACAATGCTAATCTTCACAATTCTGTCTGGATGTGACGCAAGTTAGTATTACAATTCCCAAAACCTCCTGCAACACCTATTAGGTGTTAGACATGAACTATCCGTGTCTGCCGACGGGGTCATATTGAAAGGACACCGAATAGTGCTACCATTGGCACTAGAGGAAAGAGCCCTACGGTTAGCTCACGAGGGACATCAGGGCATCACTATAACTCAAGCATTCCCCAAATCGAGTGTGGCTGCCAAACATCCAGGCAAACGTAATGGCGCTGGTAGGCGTGTGTGCAGCCTGCCAAGCAACACAACGATCAAGCCCGCCGGAACCCATTGCCTGCCCCCTCAGAGTCAACAGAGGTGGGCCACTATCAGCCTGGACTTCTGCTCAGTTGCAAATGAAACATATATGCTGGTTGCCATTGATGAATTCAGCAGGCATCCCGAAGTTGAACAAGTCCGGTCAACAGATGCAGCGTCTGTCATCTCAGTCTTGGAGAAGATGTTTGTGGTACATGACATACCCAACAAAATCAAAAGTGACAACAGGCCCCCATTGAAAGGGCGCAAGCTGCGGAACTTCTTGACAACTTAAACGTCCAGCACCACCACATCACCCCAGGCAAATGGGGATGCAGAACGCTTTATGGCATTCTTTAACAAGGTGATCCGCATCGCGAAGAAGCAACAGGGCCCGTGGCTGCCTGCAGTATATCGATTCCTGCAAATGTATCGACAGATGCCTCACTCATCCACCCAAGTTAGCCCAGCCACCCTAATGTTTGGCTTCCCAGCACAAGTAGAACTGTTGATACAGAACAGCTGGATTGCACAGAGCCGGACTGGGAGCGTATAGAAGAAAGCAGGAGAGCCAGAAACGAAAAAGAAAGCAGCTCCCGAGGAGCTATCACCATGGACATTGCCCCAGGAGACAAAGTGCTGGTGAAGAACAGACAGGAACAAGAGTCAGTAACAAGAAATGCATCTCACTATTGTCAAGTGCCGGCCAGTATGTGGGAAGAAGGTCATCCTCCAGTGGTACCACACGCAGTCGTCCCGGTTGAACCTCCGATGACGCCTCAGCATACCAACCGCAGGGAAAGAGATGAAGAGACGGGCAGCCCAGCAAAGGAGTCCCCTAGCACGGCCAACCCTGAACAAGAGCATGCAGTGTCACCTCCCCCCGTGCAGACCTCGAGGTACATCATCAAGGTATGTGCTGAGAGAACGCCCGCAGGTATCCACGAGACACAGAGGTATTGTCCTGCACCGTGTCTACCACTGAACAGTGAGCCCAAAGGGCAATGCCACGTGATGTGACTGACAGTAGTTCCTATTACCTGTTGTATTGTCTTTTGTCATGTAAGTTGGGGAGGGGTGTGGTATGTGAGGAAAGGTCCCAGAGGCGTCCTGAAGCTACGACAGAAAATAAAGGAGCTGACTGCCAGCGAAAACGGGACAGTTGATGACGGACAAGCGAACATATGTGTCTGTGTCATATGTTGTACTGCAGCCAGGCCTATTGAGGCCCCCATCCAGCAGTGTGGCTTTTGCCCACATGATACCACAATCATATATGCAAGATGTAGTCGAGCGAGAGAACTTACATTTTTCCAACTGGACGGAGGGTGACGGATAGACATGAGCCATTTCCCATGGTTAGCTTTAGATGTATCAGTCAGTTTGTGGAAAGCCCCTATTTAGAAATATGGTGGCTTTTCGCATAGTAATTTATATCACTATGTCCTTTGTTCACTTTGTCTTGCAGTTTTAAAAGATTCAATATAACGAATGGCACTTAGTAGCATCATTTATTAGCCATTTAGGATGGATAAATGGACCTATGCAGAAAAGGAGATTCCAAATACATCTCTTAGATCAGAAGACGGTCAGCCGGGTTATACTGACGTTTGTGCAGAGAATACTTGATCTAATATGCTTCATTTGATGCATATTTTCCAAAGCACTGATTATGAACCGACAAAGACAAGCTAATAGAATTATGATCTAAATGGTGACTCTTAACCAGGTATGAAATAGCACTGATGCCTTTCTACTTAAATATATTAATAATGTAATAATTCACTGAGTTGATTTGGATTTTTCAGCCTGTTTCCGTTCTTTTTTTAGCTTCTCTTCCAAAAACTGTTTAGTAATGCTGCTGCAGAAGAAATGCGATTATGTGAAAAATTCTACATTTCAAGAATATGAGATTACGTTCCCCCTGATGAAAGTCCAGGGCACTAGAGGCCCAGTCAAGGACAGAAACATGTCGGGAGAGTCTGTCTAAATTGTATAGGCTTGAAAGTATTTCTAAACAGTTGTATATGAATGGGGTGGTCTGGTATATTGTTGCCATGTTGAGCAGTATGATTGTATGGATACCAAGTGTCTGACACTGAATTTATATGCATTTTTTGGCTAATTTTGATAAGTCATTTATAAAGCGCATGTACACAAGTGTTTCTAGGCGTGACAAGGAAGGGAAAACAAATGAGGGCTTGTGTCACTCAGATCGCGCAGGTTAGGGGGAGTGCAAGGAATTCATAAGTGCTGCCTGGGAGGTGGCTCATAAGTGCAGGGAGTCAGGGACTGTATCTGCAACCATACAGTCCCCCAAGTGGTTTGGAGGCCCAGAGGCAGTGCGAGGGCAACTGGTTGTGCAGGAGCCTGGTCCTGTAGGTTCAGTGGATGGCCAGGATATAAAGATTGGAAATTAAATATTTGTGCATATATTATTTTGGCATGTATTCACTTTTAATGTATAACGTGCATTCGGTTTAAAATGGAATAGTGTTTTTTCTATTGGTTTTCCTCCAGAAGCTGAGAATAACAGACTGGCTCATAAACCCACAGTTGTTTTTGTTTATTCAGTAGTTGTGGGGTACTGAACTGCGGTGTACGTCTGGCGGTCCTTCCCTAGGTATGCCTTCCTACGCAAGAAATTTTTTCAAAAGGCAGATGGGTGTATTAAATATTTGGTGATCACTGTGATGAGGAATCTTCGCGAGGTCCTTGCTGAAAATTAAGTACCTCTGTGGGCTAGGATTAAGAGGAATCTTGAGGCCTGCGAGAAAAGGACCGTCTCTCGTGGATAGCGCGATTGAATACTATAAAGATGAATATACTTCTGAGGTTCTTGTATCTCTTCCAGATGCTGCGAACAGTGGTACCCAGTAGTTGCCTGGGCACCATTAAAAAGGACCCCCGGGGGTTTCTGCAGGGTGAGACAGACACAGGATAAGCTATGCAGCACTGATCCTGCCTAAGGATCAAGGGAGAGTGGGGGTGTGCTACCTAGAATTTGAGTCGTATTATAGGGCAGCGCAGTTGCATGTAATAGCTGACCACCTGGACTCCCAGACCAAGAAGCTCTTGAAAACATGGTGTTATACTGGGTCACAGTAGCCGTTTGGTTGTGGGTTTTATGGAGTAGGTTTCAAGTAGAGTCCTTGGGCACCGTGTACTGGCAGTCCTTTGGAGCCTGTGGCATGCAAGAACGAATACAAGATGGCTCCCCGTGTGGCCATCTCCCTTAAGCTGTATTTGGGTGCTTCTAATTAGGTATCGTATTATCGACCCAAACAGGTTCCAGCCGTGGTACAAGGGAGGGCTGGAGAGAGCAGGACACACATGGACACAAAGGGTGTTTGTCACGCTCGCTCAATTGCAAGAAATGCTAAACATTGGCTCCTTGCCATCTGTAACTCAAAGGGGTGCTTAATGATGGAAAGCGGCTGGGGTGAGGGAGAGGGGGGGTGCATTGTGACCAATTTTGAGTACTGTTTGGCCTCCCATGGGTAAAATGGAAGGATCTCTAGAATATATAGATTGCTAATAGGAGCAGTGCCTTGTGAGCCGCTTGGGATCGATGGCAGGTGAATGTTGGTAGGGAGAAAGATGGTGTCCTCTGTGGTAAATTATGTAAAGGGATAGCCAAGAAGTTGATAGCATTCCAATATCAGCTACATGCTTTTAAACATTTACACTGATGGCTGTGTGTCTTTCATGCATTTATCCAGGAAATATCCGCCCACCCCCCCCCCCCCAAACCCTCTTGCTGGAGAGTTTTTAAGAGGGGAGGCATGCACTGGCATATGTGATCGACATGAGAAGGGGTGCAAACGTACTGGTGTGACGTCCTGGAAAAGGGAGCTAGACCAGATTGAGAGATCTTTAGACTTACGGTTGGTGCTTTTTGGGCTAGAGGAGCCATTTGAGCCCTTGGACCATATGGGGCATAACCTACTCCTGGAGGCTAGGGTCGCATTGGTTCGAAAAGGGTAGAGCAACAAACGTCCCTCTAAGTGTGGTGGCCTGAGATTCATTCAGTATGGAAAAGCAGAGACATCTCGTACATGACTCATGGCGCAACATTGAATTGGAATGGTTCACCTTTGTGACAAAATATCAGTCTGGAGGCGAAAGTGGGAAACAAAAGGTAGTGCAGGAGGGAGAAGACGAAGTAATTGAGGCAAGAATGAGGAAAGTAGTTCATGGATCGTCGTTGGCACAAAGCCTACTCCTGTGGTAGGGTGGGGATGATACATTACCCAAGAAGAAGTTTTATCAGTTATAACTAACCTTCCAACAAATAAAACGATCGGATGGGTATATTGCCTTCTTTTACAAAAAAATGTCATGTAATCTTAGCCCCTAAGTTAACAGATCTATATAATTCCTTTATTGGGAGTGGTAAAATAACGGCTTCAATGGAAGAGGCTAAAATAATTCAAATTCCAAAGCCAGGGAAGGATCCAGCTAAATGTGGTTCATATCACCCTTTGCGCTCATGAACATTGACGCAAAAATATATAAATATTTTCTTGCAAACCGGCTTAAGAACCTTATGCCTCACCTTATCCATCCTGATCAGACGGGATTATAAAAGAGCGAGAAACCCATGATAATATACGCAAATTGCCATTTTATTGAAAAGGTGACTAAACTGGGGAAGCAGCAGTCTTGGTGTCATTAAACCATGAAAAAGTATTTAACCGCCTGGAATGGTCCTTTCTTTTTTAATACCTTATGAGCCATGAGCTTCGGTCCCAAATATTTAGCAATGGTTAAGGGTAATTATGTGCACCCTTCTGCTAGATTGCTTATCAATGGTCAACTTTCCCCAAGCGTTTCTCTATCTAGGGGTACCAAACAGGGCTGTCCTCTTTCTCTGTGTCTATATGCACTCCATTTAGAACTACTATTATCACAGCTTTGACAATCAGGGCAAATAGAAGGTATATCCTTTGAGGTGGAGACTCACAAGCTGATGACATATGGTGATGATATGCTCCTCATGATCTGTAACCCGAGTATCTCAATACCTGCGGCCCTTCTTCAACTAGAATAATTTGGTAGGGTGGATGGTCTTAAAATTAATATCACAAAGTCCGAAATTTTAAATCTGGGTCTTAAACAAGGGGAATTATCTGTAGCAACGAAGAAGACACAGCTTCGATGGATGCCACAGAGCATCCGGGTTTTCGGAGTAAACATAACACGTTCAGTCAGGGAATTATTTTCTGCCAATTTTCACCCCTAGTAGATGAAATTCAAAAGCTGGTCCTGTCCTGGGGCCCTTCATTGGTTTTGTTGCTGGGACCGATTAACTCAATTAAAATGGTGATCTTACCTACGCTTGTTACATTCGTTTCAGGCTCTTCCGTTTCAAATTCCAGCGTCCTTTTTCTGAATGTTGCACAAAATAATGTCAACGTATATATGGAAAAATATCCCCCCCCTCTCCCGCATTGCACTGAAAACATTAAAGGAATGATTCGGTCAAAATTTTTATTGGTCCTACGGGTCAGCCATGTGTTTTTAAGCCTAAGTCGCTCGATTTTAGAAAAATTTCCTATGGACCTTACCCGAGTTTTCGTCCATTAAACACACGCGAAAACAGGCAGTAGGGCGCCGCCATTTTGTGATAATCCTATCACTTGCCGCATCGCCCTGGCTGACCTACTTTTGCGGCACTAAATCATATCCTCCGCCCATTTCAAAACGCCAAAGGACGCCTCTTTCCTCAATAAGTATAAACAGACCTTTTCACAACACACAGCAGCAGATTTTCGATTCTATTCCTCTCTCTGTGTTACTTTGAGTATTTTGTGACTCGTTTCTGTGCTCTGGTCAGCTACCTTCGTTGCTTGTAGCCCGTGTGAACAGATACCAGTACCACCGCTATAAATTATTTTAGTTTGTTTAACACACAATGGCTACAATAATGCCCTACATGTATGAGCCCAAGTATACCGAGGAGGAACTACTGGAAAGAGAAACACACGAAAACGATGGGTCTTCGGATGGTAGTTGGGAGGACGATTC
This sequence comes from Ambystoma mexicanum, assembly GCF_040938575.1. Lineage (NCBI taxonomy): Eukaryota > Metazoa > Chordata > Amphibia > Caudata > Ambystomatidae > Ambystoma > Ambystoma mexicanum. The sequence continues at coordinate 1,499,679,302 of NC_090932.1, read as the reverse complement.
AACAGCTGAAGAGCCTGGACCTAGTCGCATGGACGGTGTTTCCACCTGGTGCACATGCAATCGGTGCGAGCTAATGCCAACCGAGGACGAGAACTGCTGCTGCTGTGAAAACTCGGGATGCGTGGCCTACATTTTGGAAGGCAAGCCACGACCGCAATGCATCACCGAGCTGCCAGACTTCAGGGCAGCCTGCCTCACACGGTCCGTGTTGAGGATAATGATGGTGCTTATGCACGAACTTTGCGCAACTGTTCGTCCTCGTAATCCAAGTAACAAGTAAGTATACTCTGCTTGTCATGCCACTCCTATTTCATGGTCTTCTACTATATCCAAAATTACATATACATATCATTGTAACGCATGAAAGTCGTTCAATAGTGTGCAGTGCCTAGATAGCATTTGTTCGAGCAGAATGCCATTAGTTACAAGAATTGTCATTGACAACAAACGTTTATTAAACTTATCTTGGTCATTTAAAAACAGTTTGTTTCATTCCTTTTCACAGGTGGTACAGGCTGGTGGCCTATCGTTCCTTTACATGGTGGCTTCACGGGAGGCTTGGGCACCGCGTTCGAAGAGTAATACCCGCCTCTGCCGTTCGTGCCATAAGAGAAACTTTCCCAAGTGACAGCGGTCAGTACAGGGGATTTTCTCTCGCTGTGCTGCAACCTGACCTGTACAATGTGTAAAGTCTTGCATTTTTATGTCATCAAAATAAGATACAAAATAAAACACCACATATATTTTAACAACGGTTGTTTTGATTTTTTAAATGAATCAAGTGTGTCTCCATTCAAGGATGGACGTCAGACATCCGTGCTCCGAATGGGTGAAGGTCAGGTCGCTGTGAAGCAGGGTGGTCACTATCTAAACTAACATAATATATTCTCAATAATGCATGCAGGTATTGAGGACACGTTTGTGGAGATGAACGAGCTATGTGCTTAGTTCAGGCTGGTTCACATGCAGGACAGTGATCTCAGAGGAAGAGTGATGTGTTACATTTATTAGCTGTTGCAAATACCTCTGGAGATTTCCAGTCAGACTGGGAACGAGCGTGGGGGCCATGTGCTCTGCACAGTGAGGCCTGGTCACCAAGATGGAGTGGAAAGGGGGTACAAAAATGGATGCCCCGTGTCCTGCTCAGTGGTCCCATCTACGCGAATGTCAACCAAAGTTAACATCACATAAGGGCAAGGGGTGAACCCACTACTGGAGGCACTTGGTCCGAGTTTCTACTGAGAAGTAAAGGATGAGAGGGGCCTGATGGCCCCTCGCTCCCACACACTTGCCTGCACGCCCCAGGCCCATCCATCCCACCCCCCTCTATCAAAGGCGGTTCGCACCCGGGGATGAGCGCTGGCATGGGGGGCTGTCACGGGCGCACACGGCCAAGGTGCCAAACAGCATGTACACTTCAAAAGGTATCCCAGGCCCAGGGGCCATCGCTCACATGGCCTCCTCAGACCCTGTGTCTCCAGGCAGGCCTCCCCTGCGGCAGGCCGCCCCCCTGCAATCCATATAAGTGTGTCTCCATTCAGCAGTCTTCCTGTGCCTTATCTGCATGCCCCAGGCCCATCCATCCCACCCCCCTCTATCAAAGGCGGTTCGCACCCGGGGATGAGCGCTGGCATGGGGGGCTGTCACGGGCGCAAACGGCCAAGGTGCCAAACAGCATGTACACTTCAAAAGGTATCCCACGCCCAGGGGCCATCACTCACATGGCCTCCTCAGACCCCGTGTCTCCAGGCAGGCCTCCCCTGAGGCAGGCCGCCCCCCTGCAAAGCACATAATACCACGACATACAGACGTCATTCATTCACAAACACACCCCTGTTTCTAATACTTTATAAACCACTTGATACTTGATATGTCTCATGGGAACATCTTTGTGCTTTGCAAGTCAACTCCTGAACCTTCTACCTGAGAAGCACTGAGATCTATGCTAATCTGCTCGTCGTCGTGCCATCTGTGACTGCTTCGAGCAAACTCGTCAGTGTGCTACCTGTGGCCATCTACCTGTTCTCCTGAAACATACTGCTTGGCCTGCTGAATCCAACTGTTTGTTGGTCAAGGAAAGGCCATGTATCCTAGTCCTATTTCGGTCATTTTTACATTTCTATCTATTTGCGATTACAGTACCCAATAGTGCTATGGTCATTGGTCTCATTGCTATTGACTTGAGTTTCAATTGTTATGCTATCAATAGATCTATTTATTTTCATCTGTGTCAAATGTCATCAAATTGCATCCTTCTGGGGTCCAGTCCATAATGTAAGCATGTTTCCTTCTCGTGCAAGACAGAACATCCAAGGGACGAGTCACATGTTGAGTTTAGTCACATCATTTAAAACATTTCTGTAACTTATGCAAATATTAAGCCGCACATGATGAACTGGTATAGTTCCGGCGACCAAAACAAACATTGCATTGAACATGGTATGGTTCATTTACTTTTTTATGACATTTTTATTCATCAAGGTTTTATAATAATCTAGATATTTACTTTTCAGAATTTTCAACAATGTCTGCCTGTTCGATTAGCGGTTGCCCTTCGAAGACCCATGCTAAATCTGAAGGCACTACAATGCATGTATTCCCTAAAACTGTTGATCAAATAAGAGAATGGGTCAGACATTGCGGTTATCCACCGGAAGAGCTTGAAAGTAGAGTCCAGCAAGTCTTTGAGGACAAGAGGGGTGGTTGATACCGCATCTGCAGCCGGCACTTTTCCTTGAACATGTACGCCACATCTTGGGTAACAAAGAAGAATAAACGGCGAACGACACGAAAATTGCTCGCAAACGCTATTCCAACTCTATTCGTCCACATTATGCCACTGGTGAGTCAAGTGTCCAGATTTAGCTTTAGGCCTTGCGGTAGTGTGTAGGTAGCCAAATGGATTAATTTATATTTTAGGTGTTGTGTCCCTTGTAATACTTTCGATATTGATATGAGTGTATAGCTTTTTGAATAATGACATTTATCAATAAATTATTTTTTGATTTTATAACCCCCAAAGAAAATCTATTTATGGGCACAGGGAACTGTGCTATATTGCGCATTTTCAATAGCATTATTCTCAAGTATTCTGTCGGTTTACAGGACAATTTTTTAATCTTTGCATTTCATTATCAAACAATAATTTACCTTTAGAACTGCTTGACTATCCACTGAATCTGAAGCAAGAACATTCTACATCCGTGACGTGCCCGCAGTTATCAACCACTTCTAGCGCATATCAGGTAATCATACTTGGCTATTCCGCTACAGACTTGTTTTATGCATGTCAAGTAATAGTTTTTATGTATCGTGTGCTTATTTTACCAATTGTTTGGTTAGTGCTTTCCAATTGATATACACCTTAGTTGTCGTCCCCTGGTGTTCGTTTTCAGTTATAATTAGTGTTATCCATACTAATGCAAGTACTGTCTTTCAGGGAGATGCTGAAGCGTCCACCACATTGACAACAGCCCTAGATGTTCTTCAGCAGCACGAGGTATGGATACTGACAGCTCCATTGACCGTGATCATCAGGACTGGAACACTTGTCGTTTGATTGTTCTACACCATGTTTCATTCGTGGTTAGCCATTGATATGTACCTGTGCGGTCGACGTGAAGTGTGTGTTGTGTTTTCAATATTGTAATCCTTAATAATGCAAATACTATGTTTCAGGCAGTTGTTGAAGCGTCAACCCCTGCACTTGATGCAGAGCCTGACATTCAAGTAATTCCAGGGGAAGTGGAAGCGGGACCATGCGGATACGAATCGTCGCAACAGCTTTCGGAAGTGCGCACCACATTTACAACATCCATAGATATTCTTCAGCAGCACGAGGTATGGATACTGACAGCTCCATCGAGCGTGATCATATAACGTGATTCCATTTGCTATACTTTCTTCCCTATTAACGCAAGTACTGTGTTTCAGGGAGACGATGGAGCTTCTACTACAATCACAAGATCCCATTTAGATGATGCAGATGTAAAGAAATCGGAGAAATAAGTCGATTAAATCTGATCATATTTAAATATTCCTTGATTCTTTTAGACAATGCATCATTTGTGGTTATCTCTTTATATGTACCTGTGCCGTCGACCCCAAGTGTGTGTTATGTTTACAATATTGAAAACCATACTAACGCAAGTACTGTGTTTCAGGGAGTTGCTGATGCCTCCTCTCCAATACAATCATTCATGGCAGTCCATGCAGAGTCAGAGGTATGGATACTGACAGTTCCATGGAACGAGGTCATCAGAGCTCGAATACTTGTCGTTTGATTGTTCTACACAATGTTTAATTCGTGTTGAGCTATTGAGATGTACCTGTGTGTTCGTCCTCACGTGTGTTTTATGTTATCAATATTGTGATACATAGTAATGAAAGTACTATGTTTCAGGGAGTCGATGGAGCCTCATTCCGTGCTGTCTATGCGGATACAGAAAATATAGTCTTTGCAGCGCAAGAGGAAGGGAAGAGATGCGGAAATGAATCGGAGCTACAGCATGCAGATGTTTAAGGTCGATTCAAGAAAGTTGCAAAGAAAAGAAACAAAAATAAGGTTAGTTACAATCAGTTCATAACTTTAGAAATGTTTTTGTGCTGTGGACTATTTTATGTTTTTTTTCCAGTCAATTGTATTATACTTTATCTTGTGTTTAAACTGAACATCCCTTTTCCAATCTGTCCTCTAGTTACCTGTGGGTGTACGAACTATACATACATAGACAGTGAAGCGAATGAGAGATGTTGCTTGCCAGACCATTTACACTATGGAGGCACTATTAATTCAGACGCCGCGTGTTGAGACTAGAGATGCTCATGTCCAATGGCCAGAGCACTGGCCATTAGTCACATTATGAGGGTATAGTGGACACTGTACTAGGATGCAGGTTAAGTGCAGTGGATAATGGGGGTGGTTTGGTGGGGCGGGGACTATGGCCGAGCCTCATGCCCTAGGCAATTCAACCATGACTTGCATCTCCCGCATGCTCTGTTGATACCGACACAAAAAATGTATCCTTACATGGACAACTGTCTGATTACCGGGGACAGCTTTCCCCCCCACCCCAGAGGTGCCTACAAAGCATGCAACAATCAATCTGTTGTTCCAATTGGGCGTTTCCATTAATGAAAAGAAGTCAAGTCTAGTGCCCAGCAAAGTAAAGACATTTCTGGGGGCATTAATCAAAACAAACGACCAGCTAGTCTTCCCCTCCGAAGAGAGGGTTCAAAACATGCTGTTTCAAACACCTCGGTACGTAGCCAGTCGTCAGGTGATGGTACGAAAAGCAAAAGGCATTCTAGGAATCATGGCTTCCTGCATCTACTTGGTACTACACGCCAGACTACCACGTGCCCAATGCAAGAGTGGCTAGCAAAAAAATGGTTGCAAGCAAGCGGTTAATGGGACAATCTAGATGTGGTTTCGCAACCTCTGGTTCAATCGCTATAGTGGTGGAACAGAAGTAATCTGCTAAAATGAAAGCCTTTCAACACAGCAGCAATCAAAGCCACTCTAACAGCAGATGTGTCAATGACAGGGTTGGAAGCTAACTTTCTCCACCACACTGCTCACGGGGTGTGGACACAAGCCCTAACCAGAAAACACATCAACCTTCTGGAACGGCTAGCAGTCCTCAAAGCTCTTCAAGACCAAGTTAGCATGCAAAACATTCCTAGTCCTCACAAACAATACCACAGCCTTTTTTATATATGTAAAAAAATACAGGTGGAACTCACTCACCAGGGATGTCCAAACTAGCCCAGAATATCTGGCTGGCACTACATCGCAACATGTTTCTAGTGGCACAACATGTTCCAGGGGAACACAATTATCTGGCAGACGTGCTAAGCAGGAGTACGATGCTACCCTCAGAGCACGACTGGCAACTAAACACAGACCCGATAGACAACGTCTTCTCAAGCTGGGGGTTGCCAGAAATAGACCTTTTTGCAACCCTGCAAAATACACATTGCCCAGATTACGCATGCAGGTTTCCTCGGAAAGGCTACAAGGGGAATGCACTTCTGATGAACTGGTCAGGGACATTTGTGTACGCTTTCCCCAACACCTATTTTCTACAAGATAGTACAAAAGCTACAGCAGGAACACATAACACTGATCCTCGTAGCTCTCATGTGGGCACGGCAGACCTGGTTCTCTCACCTTCAAATTATGTCCATGTGTCCTCCCATAAAACTGCCCTGTCTGGACAACCTGTTAACTCAGAATTAAGGGACAATGCTTCTCCCATGCCCTTGGACACTGAACTTAGCAGCTTGGCTGCTGAGGTTCTAGAATGTGACACCTAGAGCAGAGGTGCATGGAAATACTCAAGGAAGCACGTAAGCCTAACACAACACACTGCTACTTTAACAAATGGAAACGTTTTGTGTTTTGGTGCAGGACACGGTCTCTCAAACTGACTGTTTACTGTCTAATATAGTCAACTACCTTCTGTAACTTCTTGACTCAGGATTAGTCTTTAACTCACTCAAAGTACACTTAGCGGCTCTCTCCGCTTACACCACATCTCAAAGCAAAATGTGGTGGAAGGTGCCTTTATTTGAAGTCTTCATGGAGGGCGTTAAAAAACAATAACCTCCAGTTTCTAATCCTACTCCTGGCTAGGACCTCAGTATCGTACTCACAAGGCTCATGGGTGCCCCCTTCAAGCCAATGCACAAGAGTAGCCTTAAGCAAATGACATACAAAACCGCCTTCCTTATAGCCATTACCCCTATCAGAAGGGTTAGTGAACTACGGGCCTTGGTGCTACGCCCCCATCCTCGATTGTCACCAAAGTTCATATACAAAATTCCATGTAAATCAAACTGTAGAACTTCCTGTGTTTTTTCAAAACCCAACAAACGCAGCATAAAAATGCCTTAATACACTATATGTACGCAGAGCTGTCATGTTCTACCTTCAAAAAACCAAGGCAATCAGAAAAAACGATAATTCTTTCATATCTGTAGCCGCTGGAAGAGAAGGGGACCCTATCTCTAAGGCAGCAATTTCTAAATGGATCGTGAAATGCATCCAACTTTGTTATTATCTTGCTAAGAGAATGTTGCCTTTTAAGCCGAGAGCTCACACTCAACTCGAGGCACTGGGGCAACTCTAGCCTTCATAGCAAATGTACTCCTAGATGCCATTTGCAAGGCTGCCACTTGGAGTTCAGCACACACCTTCCCCCAACATTACTGTTTGGACACACATTCTAAGGGTGGGACAAGTAGTGCTGAAATATCTCTTTGCAGCGCTACCTTCAAACAACCCACTTCCTTATACAAGTACTGCTCCTTAATCTATGCAAAGCATGCGATTCTAAGCAGCTCCACAAGCCTCAGAAGGGATACATTTCTCACTGTAATCATATTTCTGATACTTGTATCTGCTTATTTATTTATTCATTCGGATTTGTATAGCGCGCAGCAGTCCGGGATCATCGTGGCGCTTGTTACAGTGAAGGGTGGCAACTTAGTTACATGGTTAGCAGAGCAAAGAAGTCAAATCTTGGTTACAGGGTAGCAGTACAGAGAGGTATATCTTAGTTACATAGGTAGCAGTATGGAAAGGTCACATCTTAGTTAGATAGATAGCAAACAGGCAGACATAGAGTGTTCATTGTGGGGTAGTTGGTTGTATACAGCATGAGTAGGGTGGTTAGAAGGAAGACAATGATGGATAGGCGAAGAATTTAATTAAAAAGTGCAGTTTTCAGGTTTTTTCGAAATGCAACGAGAGAAGTTTCTACTCTGAGTGCAGTGGGGAGCGCATTCCATAGTTTGGGGGCTAGGTATGGGAAGCCAATTCCTCCCGCTTTGTCTCTGAGGATGCGTGGGATGGTGAGTTGATTGGTGTAGAATGTTCTTGTAGGTCTAGTAGAAGTGGATCTAGATAGGGTGTCTACGAGGTAGGAGTGTACAGTGCGGTTGATGCATTTATGTGTGGTGGTGAGGATTTTAAATGTGATGCAGTCTTTGACTGGGAGCCAGTGTACAGCTTTTCTTGCTTGAGAGATATGATCCCTTTTAGGTATACTTAAGGCTGCTCTTAGTGTGTTGTTTTGGGTGATTTGGAGTCTGTTTAGGTTTTTTGTGGAGATACCGGCAAGTAGTGCATTGCAGTAATCAAGCTTTGCTCCTATGGTAGCTCTGGTTATAGAGTGACAGTTGTCCTTAGTTAAGAAGGGTTTGATGGTGTTGATGAGTTTGGTGCTTAGGGCGGAGGCAGAGACAATAGCGCTGACCTGTTTGTTCATGGACAGTGTGGCATCTATATGGACCCCTAGTGTCTTTACAGATGAAAGCACTGGGATGATGCAGTTGTCGATAATGAAGTTGGAGTAGAGACAGTCTAGGTTAGCTAGAGTGGATTTTTGGCCAAGAATAAGAATCTCTTTCTTGTCGCCGTTGAGGCAAAGGCCGTTGGTGGCCATCCACGCTTGTATAGTGGCGTAGATTTGTCGTAGGGTAGTGGTGTCTTGAGTGTAAGAGCCAGTTATGGGAAGGAGCACTCGGGTGTCATCAGCATAGTTGGTGTATGCAATCCCCAGTGCATCAAGTTTGTCAAAAAGAGGCTTAGTGAAAAGATTGTATAGCGTGGGGGCAGTGCAGGATCCATGAGGGACACCACAGTGAATAACGGTGGGAGCAGCATTTTCTATGTTAGAAAAGACTTTCATCCCTCTACCTTCTAAGAAGGAGGTGATCCAAGTAGCTGCATGCTCTGCAAAGTGTGCTTCAGGTGTGAGATGAGGGTTTTATGATCCACTAGATCGAACGCCGCCTATAGATCGAGGAGAAGGAGGAGGGCAGGCTTGCCGTTGTCTAGGATATGTGTTATTTGATTCTTTAAGTCTATCAAGGCGGTTTCAGTTCCGTGCCCTTTGCGAAATCCAGACTGCCTTTTTCCTAGGATGGAATTGGATTCTAGATAGAGTTGGATCTGTATGTGGGCGGCTTTGTCTAGTAGTTTGAGCAGAAATGATATGGTTGTTATGGGCCGTTAGTTGTTTGGTTGGGAAGGGTCTAGTGTAGGCTTTTTTAGGAGGGGGCGTACTCAGGCCTCCTTAAGGCTGTCAGGGACAATGCCTGATTTAAATGAGGAGTTGATGAAAGCAAGAGGGGCAAGTGGCTCGCCACAATCTTTAATGATCATAGGCGGGCATACATCGCCCTTACATTTAGACGGTTTGAGGTGTTTCAGGATGTCAATGACTTCTACTTCAGAGATGTCTTTGAATGCAAATTTGGGGATGTTGATGGTTTTGCTGTTAGACAGCGACTGTGCTGGTTGGCTTTTGTTGAGATTAAAAAGGGTTTGGTAGTGGTTTCGAATTTTACTTTGTAGCATGTCTATTTTGTTTAGCATAGCGGCTTGTATGCTGTTGCACCAAGCTTCATCTTTAATGATTTCGTCTGTGCACATAGGAGGGTCTGCGAGTTCCTTAAAGATATTGAAAAGTTCTTTATCTTGGGAACTGACTTTGGAAATTCGGCTATTGAAGGCTTCCAATTTGGTAGTAAAAATGGCATCTTTGTACTTTTTGACAATAGTTTTGAAGCTTTCTTTAGTGGTGTCACAGGGGTTGGCCTGCCAGCTTTTTAGCGCCTGGCGTTTGTTGTTGCGTATGCTTTGGAGCTCCTCCGTGAACCAGGAGTTTGAGTGTAGGGACTTTTTTTCCTTTCTTTCTTCTAATGGGGCAATGGGGTTGACTGCATGAGTGATAGTGTCCTTGAATATATCAGCTAGGACATTTGGGTCTTGCGAGAAGGGAGGTGCTAGGCCGGGGGTGTTTAGATAGGGGCGAAGGTTATCAGCGGTTCGTTTTTTTGCACTTCTTGCTGCAGGAGCAGGTGTGATGCTTTTGGTACTTAGAGCTGTGGGGATGGTGAATTGTATACAGTTGTGGTCAGTCCAAGGGTGAGCTGTGTTGGAGGTGATGGCGGAGTCACAATTGTGGTCAACCACCCAGTCAAGGGTACAGCCTTTGGCGTGGGTGGGGGAGGTGAACCCCAGATCTGTCAGGTCTTTGGTGAGTGCTGTGGCGGCTTTATCAAGAGGGTCACTAAATCCTAGGTTGACGTCGCCTAGGAGTCGGGTTTTGGTGTTTTTTAAAATATTTTCACTAAGTAAGTGTGTGATGTGGTGTGAGAAGTCAGCTGAGGGACCTGGTGGCCTGTAGATGACGTGCATGTTTATGGTGTCTTGGGGGGACAGTGATAGTTTAGCAGACAGTATGTCTGCATTACCCTCCCAGTTGCATGGTATGAGTCTAAAGGCAAATGCCTCTTTGAAAATCAGAGCAACCCCTCCTCCTATTTCGGTGAATCTATCCTGTCTGAGGATAGAATAACCTGGAGGTAGGGCTAACATGATGGTTGGGCCAGAAGCTTCATGGAGCCAAGTTTCTTTGATGGCCAGAATATCTAGGTACTGACTTACAATAAGGTTGTTGACTTCAATGGCATGGGCGGTGAGCGAGCGGACATTAAGCAGGGTGCATTTATAATGTGGGGGCAGTGCTAGTTTTGTTTGGCCGAGGTTGTTTAGCAGTTTTGGATGTGAGATTTTGAGTTGTGGCAGAGAAGGCTTTGGCCTTAGAGTTGAGAGGTGGTATAGTTTTGAAAGTAACGTTGTGCTTGTTAGTGAGGTGAGAGTAGCGCCTGACACTAGTGCAAGTTCCTAATCTGAGGTTCCTAAGGGCAACATGTGTGGGGCTGGTGTATGTGTGCATGGGAAGTGTGCGGGATCTGAGTCTAAGAAGTCTGGATTGAAAATTTGGAGTGTGTGAGAGAGGAAGTGGTGCAGTGAATGGAGAAATTCGGCATATGGATGTTATTCATGGTGGTGTTGTTTAAGATGGGGGGTTGAGGCAAGTGAGGTGATCCCTTATGGCATACAGCAGTATGGAGTAAATGATGAATAGTGTACCTAACAAGCTATAGGTGTGGAATGTGGTTGACATGCTAGGCCTGGAGTATATAGTGGACAGAGTTGTGATAGTGTTTGGTTAGTTTAGGCAAGTGTGCAGGCCAGGTATAGAATTAGCGTGCGGCAATGGGGTTAATCAACAGCGTCTATTACGCGATAGGCTGAGTCCCAGTACTAGAGGATACACTATCTCAGACAGCAATTGGCAGTGGCACTGGGCTAGATAATAAACGGCATGATGTCTATTTCAAGATGCAATTGGTAAAGACATAGTGCTAGAAAAGCCGTCCGACTAATACATTATCAATGGTGCGGACTGCAATAAGATGAATATTTGACTTTACACAAATACAGTGTCCAAGTGCAGGAGAGATTAGTGCCGGCTAGATGCACAGATAATAACAATTGTAAAAGGCTAAACATTACTTTGTACGGGCTAATCTCATGTGTAATAAAACATTGCAGAGAAGGCATTCTAACAGTGTTCAATAAAATGAGACATTGCTGACGATAGGAAGAGAGTAGGCATGCACCATTGTATGAGTGCAATACATGTGCTAGCATGCATACATTCCTATAATCACATAGTTAGTGTTCTGTGTGGCAGTAGGGCTCTTAGAAGCAGCAGCAACTTACTGGGATGTGGAGGGGTTAACCCAGTCCTCTGCGGTCCGTCGCGGACAAGCGCAGACAGGCTCGCGCCTTAGGTGCTTAGATTCAGATGCACCCGCCCTTCCTCCCCTCTTGGAGGTTAAGGTTCTGGGGAAAGAAATATAGATCTTTCTCACCTCATGGTCTCTACCTACACTCCACTCTTACCCTCCCTCTTGCCAGAGTTAAATTATCTGAAGGGCATTGAAGTGCGAGGGATCATGGGTGCAGGGTACGTCACAGTAGGGATAGCATTGCAGTCACGCCCTGTCGACACCCCTATTCGACCTTCTAAAAACTTCATGTGCAATACTCTGCAACTTCCACTAGATGTCAGCCTATGCAAAGCATGTCAATCTAAGCAGATACAAGCATCAGAAATATGACTATACACACACACACACACACACACACACACACACACACACCCCCCCCCATGACAGAAAAAAAGTTCTTTCGTTGACATGATTGGCCCGGTAAGGCAATGGTTTCTGTAAATTTTGAGAAAAGCAATGCTCTGCTACACTCCAGCCAACTCTTCCAGTTAGGAAATCACACATTTCTTGTAATGTTTCACCAAACAAGCAATACAACAAGCCAAAAACTGAGCCATGGTACACAGGATTTTTATGCTTACGGGCTAAACAGACGTACTTAGTATGTGTAAATAAGTAAAACAAATGTGGTGAGGAAGGGCAAGCATACATTTTCAACCCACATGGGAGACAGCCGCCCAAGGCCATGGACATCACTCCCGACCTTCCTGGAGCGCTGGCTGGGCTGCATTACAGAATTGCCCTCAGGGGAGTGAAGGGGACCCTGCCGGGCCTCCATGGAGCTGCCACTGTGCTTGGGGACGGTACACACACATGGTAAACGGATTTCCAGGGACATCACCTCCAACCGTCATGGAGTTCTGGCTGGGCGGTTGAACGTCCCCAAACCCAGCAGTAATTCCAGGGAGGCCCGGGGCATTCCCCGTCCTTTCCCAGAGGGAGAACCTGTAACGCAGGCCAGCCAGAATACCAGTATGGTTGGGGATCATGTCCCTGGCCTTGGGAACCCGTCTCCCATGCGGGTCGACCAACCACAAGCCCAGCCTGGAGCTCTGGCTGGGCTGCGTTAAAGACTTTCACTCTGGGGAATAATGGGGACCCTGCTGGAACTGCCACTGGACTTGGTGACGGTCGACCCACATGGGAGTCAGCCACCCAAGGCCAGGGACATCATCCCGATAAATCCTGGAGCTCTGGCTTGGCTGCGTTACAGAATTTCCTTCGGGGAAGTGAAGGGGACCCTGCAGGGGCTCCCTGGGATATCCGCTGCACTTGGGGATGGTTGCCCCATATTAGAGACAGTCCACCAAGGCCAGGGACATTACCCCTGACTATCCTGGAGCTCTGGCCTACCTGCATTGCAGCTTCTCCCTCTAGGGAAGGTTGGGGACGCTGCTGCAGCTCCGTGGGACTGCCGCTGCACTTGGGCATGGTCAACCCACATGGGAGTCAGCCTCCCAAGTCCAGGGCCATCACCTCCGCCCATCCTGGAACGCTGGCTGGGCTGCGTTACAGAAGATCCCCCTGGGGAGGGTAGGGGACCCTGCCAGGGGCTCCCTGCCTCTGCCGATGTGCTTGGTGCTGGTACACCCACATGGGAAATGGATGCCCCCATGGCCAGGGACATCACCTGCAACTGTCCTGGAGTTCTTGCTGGCCTGTTACAGCTTTTCCCATCCAGGCAGTGTGTCAATATCTCCCCGAAGGAAAAAGCTGTAACGCAGCCCAGCCAGAACTCCAGGACGGTTGGAGGTGATGTCCCCGTTCTTGGGCATCCGTCTCCCATGTGGGTCTACTGTCTCCAATCACAGCGGTAGTTCCAGGGAGTCCTGGCAGGGTCCCCATCTTTTCCCGGAGGGAGAATCTGTACTGCAGGCCACCAGATCTCCAGGATAGTTGGGGGGTTATGTCCCTGGACTTGGGCGGCTGTCTCCCATGTGGGTTGACCATCCACAAATGCAGCAGCAGTCAAAGGGAGCACCGGTAGGGTTCCCATCCCGGAGGGAAATTCTGTAATGTAGCCCAGCCAGAGCTGTAGGATGGTCGGGGGTGATGTCCCTGGCCTTGGGCATCCGTCTACCATGTGGGTCAACCACCCCCAGCACAGCGGCAGTCCCAGGCAGCCTTGGCAGGGTCCCTGTCCTTTCTCAGAGGGAGAAGCTGTAATGCCGGCCTGCTTTCTCTCCCCCTCTTCCCTGCTGAATTCCTGGTTGATACTGCACTGGTTACATGGCCACCCTTCTGTCTCGGGCCCAGGCCCCGCCAGCTGCACACCCGCACTGCCTCACTGGCAACCCTTGTACCTGGGGACTGTTTTCTGTAGCCCTACAGTCCCCTACCAGCACTTACCCTGCACTTGGCGCCTTCTGGCCGTTACTATCTTGTTATTCTACTATCCTATGTACTGCACTTCCCCTCTCCCCTCCCCCTTGCACTTTTCCCTTTCCCCCCTCCCACGCACTTGTGCGATCTGAATGACACTTGGCCTAGTAAGATCGCTGTCTGCCTTCCCTTGTTCCCCCGCCCTTGCCTCGTCGCGCCTTGAAACACTTGTGTATAGGCACGTTATAAATGCCATATCATATCAAGAGCTCCAGGAAGGTGGGGGTTGATGTCCCTGGCCTTGGGCGGCTATCTCCCATGTGGTTTGAGCACCCCCAAACCCAGCGACAGTTCCAGGGAGCACCGGCAGGCGGGGCATGTGCCAATATTTCTGATGGCCTCTCCCCCCCACCCCAAATGGGTGGGGGCATCTCATGTACCCCTTCCTAGGGGCAGAAATATGCCCCCAGGGAGGGCTACATGAGGTGCCCCCCAACCACTTGGGTGGGGGGCACCCCCCTTTTCATTATACATGATCACCAGTGGTTTAGTGTCCTCGACCCCCAAATCAAGGTTTTTTCATTTGTTTTTGTTTTTGCCCCTTCCATAGTGGCAGATGGGCACATGAGTGGGCCCATCTGCCCCCAGGGGGGGGAACACGTACTGCCCCAGACTTCGGGGGGGCCTGTGCCAATATTCCTGGAGGCCTCACCCCCACCCCAAATGGATGGGGGGCATCTCATGTACCCTTTCCTAGGGGCAGATATCTGCCCCCAGGAAGGGCTACATGTGGTGCCCCCCCAACCACTTGGGGTGGGGGGAGGGCCACACCCTTTTCATTATATATGATCACTGGTGGTTTAGTGTGCACCACCCAAATCAACGTTTTTTTCCAATTTTTTTTGTTTCGTTTTGCCCCTTCCCTAGGGGCAGATGAGTACATGAGTGTGCCCATCTGCCCCCAGGGGGAGGGCAAGACGTACTGCCCCAGGCTTCACGGGGGACCTGTGCAAATATTTCTGGTGGCCTCTCCCCCAACCCCAAATGGATGGGGGCATCTCATGTACCCCTTCCTAGGGGCAGAAATCTGCCCCCAGGGAGGGCTACATGAGGTGTCCCCACATCCACATGGGTGGGGGGGAGAGGGCCACCCCCCTTTTCATTGTACATGATATCACTGGGGGTTTAGTGGCCCGCCCCACCCCCACAATCAACATTTCTTTTTTTGCCCCTTCCCTAGGGGCAGATGGGCACATGAGTGTGCCCATCTGCCCCCGGGGGGCGGGGGCAAAACATGCTGTCCCATGCTTTGGGGGATGGGGGGCTCTCATTGTATGCTGCCTTACATTGTAAGCAGCCCCCTCCTCCTCCACAAACAGATCCATGGTGGTCTAGTGGCATTGCTGGGCGCGGATTGTGCGATCTGCGCCCGATCCGCACCAAGCAATGCTTAAAATAAGGTGTTGTTGGAAAGGGGATAGCCTCCCCTTTCCAACAACACCTCCCTCAATCTGAATGGCACAATAATGCTGAAGATCAAGGGAGAGAAAGGTGGACACTCACCTTCTCTTTTGACTGCGGCAGGGGAAAATGGCTGCTGCAGTGAAAATTACTTTCACTTTCATGTCTGAAACTGAAAGAAATCCAACCCCCGGGACATGAGTAGGAACCTCCTCCTCACATAGCCCAGGGGTTCGATTTCACTTTCGTGCGATCCCTGCTTTGCTTTGCAGTGAATTGCACAAAGTGTAGTGCCAAAAAGGACAAGGTATCTCGTCCTTCGCACTGCAAAGGTAATGTCAAGGACTAGATACCTCGTAAGAAGCCCTCCAGCCTCTTTTCCTTTGCAGATGGGGAGCAGGTGCAAGTGGATCTAGGTCACCTGGCCTAAGCACCACCTACCTTCCTATCCCTGCCTCTTCCTTTCTGCTCTTAACTCTTAGATCAAGGGGATCCGAAGCAAAGGGCAGAATAAGAAAAGGGCGATTCCTGTTTGGACCAGGAGGAGCCAGGGCCCAAACCCCTGCTCAGACAGCAGGTAAGCATGCACCAACATGTGTTTTCTCCCTCTATCCCCACAGGACATCCCCACCATCATCAGGCAACACCAACATCAACTTCTCCAGTGCTGGGGTGAGGACAGGTGCTCTGTGGCACAATAAGTGGTGCATTTGTAAAAGTTGTATTCTTGCACAGCAGCGCGCGTGTGCCTGCTCCCCCTCCCTTTGTCCCGGTTGCTTTACCCAGGGCACCCCTGCTGTGGCAGCCCCCTCGACCAAGGACCAGGGGCCAAGGACAGCTCCAGGTGTTGTCTGCCGGTGTTCGCTGTGGTAGCACCTAGCCTGCTGCGACTGATCAGGTAGGTCGAACCTGGGTGTGTAGTATTGTGCTGTGCTCAAAAACCTAGCCTTTTCCCCCTTCTAGGAAAGTCAAATCTGGGTGTGTTGTATTGTGCTGTGCTCAAAAACATAGCCTTTTCCCCCCTTCTAGGAAAGTTGAATCTTGGTGTGTTGTATTGTGCTGTGTTCAAATACTTAGCCCACAACTTGGCACGCACAGCTTGGCCATGTGCGCTCCCATGCTTCTCTAGGTGCGTGGTCTCTCATCGTAGGTCCCGGCAACCAGTTCCGTCCCCCCACCCCGTGTTTCCCTTCCTTCCTCTCACATCTCAGCCCTTCCCTCTTCGATCTATTGTGTACTATTCTGACACTGTCTCGTGCTTGACTGTTTTTCTGGTATTACTTTGCATTGCCTGCATTCTTCTTCTAGGTTCCTGTTGTGTTTTGTGCCTTGTTGACTGTATTGACTTTGTCTTTGCTCTATACAGTTCTCGATATTGTGTTTCTATCCACGGTTTGTGGCATCACATTGCAATTGCCTGCATCCTTCACTTCCAGGTTCCCTGCTGACCTCTATGTTTTGCTTTTGGTCCTGTATTGCATCTGTTTTCTTTACTCCTGCGTTCCCTGTTGTGCTCTGTGCTTTGCTTGGTTCTGTACCACATCTGCATTCTCTATTTCTAGGTTCCCTGTTGTGCCCTTTTCTTTCTGATGGTTCTGTACTTCATCTGATTTGTAGGTCTGTTGTTCTTGTTCTTTGTTGTGCCCTCCTCCCTTTCATGCCCCCCGTGCCTCCCTCCTGTCTGCCCTCCCACCCCCCTATGTGACCACCATCCTCCCTGGGCTCCCCTCTCCCTACCCCCTATGGTGCTCTCTGTCTCACCTATCTTTTCTAAACTGCTTTTCTATCGACTGTCCTATCCCTCTCACTAGGTCTGGCAGGAAGAAGCTCAAAAGGGGCATCCTGGTCTCCAACCCAGGCCTCCCTATCGCTGATACCTACATCAGTGCTTCCTCCAGACAGACCCATACCAACATAATCTGTTGTTCTCTCTCCAGGCCTATGGACCCCCCATATGGTCTGTGTTTTCTCTCCTTTTTCCTCTTCTCCCATTAATGATGGCACCCAGTGGGAGGCCCTCCTGGCCCCCTTGCACTCCTCTAAGACCATCATTAATGTCTACTTAATTGGCACCGTTTTGGTGCAGGGCCCTCAGGCCAATCTCCTCCTTTTTGATAGATGCTTCCCATGCCTTATCAACTTCCTTTCTTCTCCTGCTATCCCTTCTTACCCCTCTCTGGCTCCTCTGCCGCCTACTTCCTCTGCCATGTCTTCGGCAACCCCTGCTGCTTCTCTGGCCACCCCGTTGCCTCCGTCCTCTGCCACCCCTCTGGCACTCTTTTCTCCCTCTCTGTCTACCCTGCTTTCTCTTCCTTCCTCCTATGCCCATCCTTGGGCACCTCCAACACTTCAGCAGAGTGTACCTCTGGCTTGTACCCCTCTCCGGGAGTCCTTCAAATGTGGCAACCTACTCCACATCGCTACTCTCAACTCTCGTGCCAGCTTCTGGAATAGCTTGATTCGGATATATTCGGTCTCACAGAGACTTGGGTCGCAGCCAGCTCTGTCACGAGTTTTGACACTCTGCTTCCCAATTGCTACAAGATCTCCTCCGAAACCCAGAAACAACCGTCCCACTGGGGGTGCAGCCTTGATTTTCCCAGAGTGGATCCCTGCTTCTATCATTCCAATGCAGCACTACTCCTTTGAATGCCTAGTCTGCAGGCTCTCTATCTCTCCTGACCTCTCTCTCACTGTGGACACTATCTACAGGCCGTCTGGCCTGGTCGCTCTCTTCATCTCCAAGTGGGCTGACCTCTCCTCCTTGCTCCTTGCCTCTACCTCTCAAATTCTCTTCCTCAGAGACTTGAACATCCACCTGGATGCTACCAGCCCTTCTTTTGGACTCTTTCGCAACCTCTGTGATTCTCTCTCTCTCTCTCTTCTTCCCTCTGGCCCGCCTCACTCTGCAGGGCACACCCTGGATGTTCTGATCTCCTCAGACCTCCCCTTCTGTAACCCTCTCACCACTCCTCTCTCTTGGAGTGATCATTTTCTCCTTTCTTCCCACCTCTCTCTCCCTCTTCACCGCAGGTCAAGCCAACTCCAGCTCTGCCACCTACCTTCTCGGTCATCCGACCCATGAAGCATGTGTCAGTTGAGGCTTTTGCTGCTACCTTCTCTCCTCCTCCTGCACCTTTGACTGACTCACACCCTGACACAGCCCTCTCTAACCTTCATCTCTCTATCTCTCACACCCTGGATGTCCTGGCCCCTATCATGAGAATTTGCCTGAAGCCGAGGTCCAGGTGCAACTCTTAGTACGATTCTGACCTCTCCCCCGTTAAACGCAAGTGTAGGGCGGCGGAGAGGAAGTGGAGGGCATGGAGGGCCCTCCCTGATAAACTGGCCTGCCGCCTGCTCCAAAGGTAGTACAGACTCTGTCCTCTCTAAGAAGAGAGCTGACATCTAAGCCTGCATCTATCAACTGGGCCAAACTTTTCAAAATCTGCAAGGAGCTGGCTAATCCTGCTGAAGTCTCTACCTCTCATGTTGCCTCCTAGGCCCTCTGCACGACCTTGGCCTCTCATTTCACTACTAAATCTCAGGACTTCCTGTTCACCCTCTCCTCCTCTTCCTCCTCCTCCTCTACCACTCCTGGCCCATCTGAGGCCGTCTCTCCTCCTTTCTCCTGCTTTCCCCTGTTCACCCCTGATGATGTTTCTAGAAAAGTCTGATCTATGAAAGTCTCGTCAAAGCAGGTTCTCCCCTGCTCACCCAGAACCATCAAGGACCACATCAACACCTTTGTTCCAGCCTTGGCCGATTTCTTCAATCACTCCTTTGCCACTGGAACGTTCCCCTTCCCCCTTAAGCACTCTCTTGTGCACCCCTTCTAAAGAAGCCCTTGGCCGATCCTTCCTCTCTGGCTAACTATCAGCCAATCTCCATCACTCCTTTCCTGGGCAAACATTTGGAAAAGCTCGCCATCTCCTAGCTTAACCTACATACTCAATATGTTGTTTGCCTCCATGACCACCAGTCTGGCTTCAGAGCTGGCAGAAGCACAGAAACTGCTCCCCTTAACACCCGTGAAGACTTGCTCTCCAATCTTGACTCTAATCACCCTTCTGTCTTCATTCTCCTTGATCTATCCTCTGATTTTGACACGGTCAACCATGCCATCCTGCTCAATTGTCTCTGCAACAACCTTGGGATTACTGATCAGGCCCTGGCCTGGTTGACCTCCTTTCTCACCGACCAACCCGCTCAGATCCAACTTGGGTCTTTCCTCTCTTCTATATCTCTCTCTCTCTATCTCTCTCTCTACTTATGGAGTTCCCAAAGGCTCTAACCTCTCTCCCTGGCTCATCAACCACCTCCTGGCACCTCTGCCCACTGGACCGCTACTTTCTGCTCCAATTTTCAATGTTATGTGGATGACACTAAGCTCTCTTTCAGGCTCCCCCCAGCCACCTCTGCTTCTTCTCTCATACCAGACTGTCTGGCCGCAATTCAGGAATGGTGAGCCGCCAATGATCTCTGCCTTAATGCCAGTAAGACTGAGATCCTCCTCATTGGGACACCTGCTCCCTCCTTTCCTCCCTCTCTATGGCCACCCACTTTGGTCCCCCTTCCTGCTCCTTCCTGTGAGGTTAAGAACCTTGGTATCATCTTCGACTCCACCCTCTCCTTCTCTCCTCACATCTCTGACATCTCTAAGAAGTCAAGCTATCGGCTGCACCTCCTCAGAGGTATTCTTCCTTTTCTCACTTTCCACCAGAAGCTCACTGTCTCCAGAGCTCAGGTCCTTTCTAAGCTGGACTATTGCAACACCCTCTTTCTAAATCGTCCTGCCTCTACTCTTTGACCTTTACAGTTTATCCAGAACAGGACTCTGTGACTTGTCCTTGGCCTTAAGCCCAGGGATCGTATCTCTCCAGCTCTGAAATCTCTTCACTGGCACCCGTGGCTGCAAGGATCTACTTCAAGACCCTCTTTATCATCCACAAAGCTTTTTGGGGCCTGGGACCGCTCTACCTCCAACTTTCCCTTGCAAAACATCTTCCTTCTCGAGCTCTCCGCTCATCCACCTCCAACTCTCTGAAGGTCAGATGCTTCTCCAAGCATAGAGTTGGGGGCAGATCTATCTCCTCGGCTGGGGGCCTCCCTTTGGAACAGCCTCCCTCAAACCTGAGCAGAACCACCTCCGGTTACAGCAGCAACTCAAGACCTTCCTTTTCGCTTCCGCTTTCTCTCTTCCTCTCCCCTGCTGATGCACCTGACTCTCCGTGCACTGGTCACCAGGTCACCCTCTGAACTCAGGCCCAGGCTCCTGCATGTCCAGTTGCCCCCGCACTGGCTCCAGGCTCCCCAGCACTGAAGGGTCTGTATCTGCAACCCTAAAGTCCCTTCTCTCTGCACTCATGAGCCACTCGCTGGCTAGACTTGTGAGTTAACTGCACATCTCCCCTTCCCTCTTCCCCACACTTGCGCAATCTGAATGACACAAGGCCTAGTAAGATCGTTATTTTGTCCTCCCTTTATTTCCCCTCCTTGTCTTGTCATGCCTAGAAACACACCTTATAAATGCCATATCATGTTAATAAGTCCATCGAATTACTGGGCCTCATTACAACCCTGCCGGTCTGTTACCGGGCCAGCAGAGTACAAGTTTGTGGGCTGGGTGCCTTTCCCCCGCCAGGTCTGACCTGGCGGACGGAACAGCACCCGCTCACAGATCTGCTACCGTCCTCCTCATTCCCATTGTGTCCAATGGGACTCAAATGTGGAATTTCTTTTTCCGGCGCCTGGCTTCAGGGACCGCCGGGGCTGTAATGCCCAGGTGATTCCCCAATGCCTGGCGCCGGAAAAAAAACACGACTCCGGCGGCAGCCGTGCTGTTTTTACCGGCACGGCTACCGCAGGGGTCGTAATGAGGCCCACTGTCTTTCTTTCCAGCCCCACAAAGTACGGGAGAAAAGGCACTTCACACTTCAGAGGTATGAAGGGCTGTAATGTTCTACCTTATCAGGACATAAGATATTTGTAAAAATCCAATTCCTTGTCTCCTTTGCAACAGTTATAGAGGGAAGATCCAGCCTTTGAAGACACCATTGGAAGGTGGATTGTGGGGTATATACAGCTCTGTTACACTATGGCACATGACAAGAAAAATGTAAACGAATTAAATGGAGCTTTTGTCACGCTTCATGACAGAGACCAGTCTCTAAGCAACAGATTGGGATTCAAACTCCCTGCTGCTCTGCGTTGTCTTGCTTCCAAGACAAACGCATTGCTCCTGAGCTATCATCACGCCCAAGTCAAAAGTTGCCCTTTTTCACCCCAAGGGCTCGCCCCACGCGCAGCACAGGTGTAAAGCTTATTGCAAGTGTACCATCAGCAGACATTTGTAAAGCAGAAACATGGAGTTCAGTACACACATTCACACAACACTATTGTGTAAAGAAACAGGCAAGCGCTGATTCATAGGAGGGCCGCCTTCGCTTGGTACTGCTTGCTAATCTATGCAAAGCATGGGAATCTTTTCAGCTTCACAAACCTCAGAGGACAAACATTACTCACCCACAAATCATCTCTCTGTGGCTGGTATCCGGTTAGAATCACATGCACCCGCCGTGCCTCCCCTCTCGGAAGCAATGGGACATTACAAAATACAACAAAAGTACAAATGTATGCCATGTCAGAAAAGCAACCCAGCTTCTCCAGCATTGGATAGTTCATGAATTCACATGCTTCCAATCATTTCTGTTGTCAAACTGGGAATCCTCTGTTACATGCTTCCCCATTGTTAGGCTGCAGTAGTCACCGCTTTCCTATAGCTTATCTACTTCCTTTTGTGTCATTGTGCTCTCAGCTAATGGGATGTCGAGTGCTCGGCCCCGCAGCTTGAGGCCAAGTACAGATTCTAACGGTGTCATACAAAAATGTCACCCTCATTTGTGCGCCCCCATAGTCACTGCGACTTTGGAGGTGCACAAAATGAGGGTGACATTTACTGCGCCCAAGCAGAGCAGGGGTTGCGGTGGTGTCCTCCACTCTTCCTGGGTGCAGTGATGGGGGTCAGGGGTTGCGGGGGTGTCACCCACTTACCATTTTGGAAAGTGGGGGGCACGTAAAAAAAATAACAAAAATGAAGCACCCTGTGGTGTTAGATCTAACCCACGTTAGTGGGAAAAGCTGACATTTCAGGGATCACAGAGTGCGGGCGGCACACGCAGAAGTGTGCCGCCCTAAAGGTAAGTGGGGTGGCGGGTTGGGAGGGGTAATGCAGGAATGGGGAAGCGGGCACAGTGATCCATATGATCACTGCACCGCGTGGTAACTGTCGTCGGCATTTTCGACGCTGCAGTTGCGGGCGGCGCAGTGATAACATAGATCCATTCTAACTGCATGTCGTGCTAATAGGAGTCCTTGATCTAGTAGGCTTCACTGAGAAAAAAGTGACATTAAAGAGAGAAGATCTCTGGAAAAACTGAATTTGCAGACAGAAAGGGATTTTTCTCTGCCGATGGGAGAAGTTTGATTCTTTGGGAATTTTGCAGGGAGGGGTTTTCTTTCCACACTTAAGCCCCTCTTGGCTCATGGATATAAAATGTCTCAAGGGGGCATAACATCAGATAAATACCTTTTATGGGCCTGTGCTACTTGTAGTCTAAAGAATGTTTATGAAGGGGACATGCAGGAGGACTGTATGTACTGTCTTCACCCTCCTATTATGGACGACTAAGTTCTAAAACCCTAGCATATATCAGACAAAGCTGCCTGGTGTGCTGGCAGAATGAGGGCAAATACCCTGCCAGAGGCTGAATCTTCATAGAGTGTGGGTGCATCCTCTTACAAGGAAAGAATATTACCAAGTCAAAAACAATCCAGAGTGGAAGAAAGACTTACAAAAGGGTGAAATGTGCCGATCTGGTCTGGCCTCAAGAAGTGCAGCTTCACCCACAACGGAGGGCTTTGAAGCCTCCAGAAGGAAGACGCAGTTCCCGTCAATGACAGTCTTGTCTATGGCTGAAAAACCTAGTGCGTCCAAGCAACCGCAGTGTAGGTGACCACACCATAGACGGGCAAGAAAGACCATAGCTCCGGGAAATCTACACCCTCGTCTGCGATACCGTCAATGAGTAGCATTGCACATGCCAAAGCGTCTTTGTTGTCTGTCCAAGCAAAGACTGTGTCGTAGATGAGACCGGGAGGATAGCACAGGGGCAACGTGCTTGCCTTCGAAGCAAGGCGACACAGAGCAACACAGGTTCAATCCCTGGGTCCGCGCTCTCGGATTCAATCCCCGGGTCCGCGCTTAGAAACCTCTGGGTATTAAGCATGTTATAAATAACCTATCATACCCATCCTCATCCTCATTTGACCCTGTTGTCGAATGGGTGTGAAGCAGATTTCAGGTGGCCCACCACCAATCGGGCAACGGACCCGCCACCCGTATCTAGACAAAGATTGCTGTGGTGTTCCTATGAAAGTGAGAACACTCTACCTTCATGACCCCCACATAGTACTTCGTCCAAGCCTATAAACCACGAGGAAGGAGAGTTGCTGCAAACAGGTTTGTACCGGGATCCCTGCAGTAGACTCCTCGTCCGTCTCGACAAGAGAAACAGACTGCCTTTTGAGGGGTATGAGCTATTCGGAAAGAAAATTGATGAGGCCTTAAAGACAAAGTTGGACAAAGTTGGATACAGACACTGCAAAATCCCTAGGCTTCTTGGAACACAGGAAATGCGATCTGCTCTGTTAGGGCATAACGGGACAGTCCTCTTCTGGAACTATTGGCGGGTGATCATATCATCAGACTTGTCCTATCCAAGGCCTTTGAAGGGGAATACCAAGTGTATCGGAAACGACAATATTACTGCTCCACTGCAGGGGTTTCACAGAATCAAAGGCCTGATCCCCGGAACAAGGGGGCATTGACCTTTCATTGATCATCCACTTCTAATGCGCTTGGCATGTGCCTGCCTATGTCCAATCTGGCCCTTCATCTGCACATGGGCATTCGAGAAGGGCAGAAGTTCGAGGACTGCAAGGGCTCCCAGCAGGACATCATGCCTTATATGCCAACACTCCCAGCTCAAAATGACCTCTTCTGGTCACTTATAGGAAGAGAGCCTTTCAGCACCTTTTCATGAGATGGCCGCCAATTCTCATTGGTTGTGTTTCATGCAGTGTACCGATGCAGGCACCTAGACCAGTAACCCCATTGTCTGATATGGTTCTATGTTCATTTATCGACGGTCATTTTTTCGACTGTTTTTTTGCTGAAAATATTTTTTCGCAAAAACCTCAAACATTTTTTTCTTCTTTTTTTGTGGGGTCCCCTACCCAAGCCCTAACTCTCCTATTAAACCAACACAATTCCCCACGCCCCCATCCCCTTATATTTTTTGCTGAGTTTATTCAGAACAAATTTGGCAAAACACCCATCGAAAAAATGACTGTCAGTAAATGAGCATCGCACCGGCCGATACAAACAAAAGCGTCTTTTGCCGTATCCAGTGAGCCATCTTCTTCAGGATGGAGAAGCCTCAAACTGCACTCTGACCACTCATGGTCGGATGAAGAGAGACAGTCAGACCAAAATGAGTCCCGCTGCCAGTTGGGGACTCCTTGGCGCTGTAGTGAAAGCTTCTTATAAGAATGATGTGGCAGAGATGTGAATCCTAATCCAGCACTGCCTGTATGATATGACGTGGCAGCGATGCCAATCCCTGTAGGTGAAATTGAGCGATGCAAGACTATCTCAGTCGCTAATCCAGGCCATCAAAGTGGTCCGAAAGTTGCATGTATACATGCAAGTAGTCTAAGACTCAATGGCATACCCCCACACCCCGTGTACTTATTTGATTACAAAATGCCCACAGGTCTTTTAACATGCTACCAGGCTTAAGAATGGAAAGGGATCTCCTTGACATCTAGCCCTCTCACCCTAAGGTAGTGGACCCGACGTGGCTGCGGTGGTGGTTTAATCCCGGAGATCTCATCCATCTAAAGTTGTCCAGGCTGCACCCCTTTGCCCAGAGTGGCAGAATACCCTAAAGGGCGTGAGGGGTTACCTAAAGGCAGAATGTCCAGGGGTAGAAATATACAATACATTATTGTTATTTCAGAAATTGATGATCAGATGCTGACATTCATGGCAAGAATGTAAAAGAACCCAAAAAGGAGATTTCCAGAACATGATGTGCCAGTCGAGGCAAACTGCTGGACGTCCCAGGAATATTGCTTTCTCTGCAAGATCAAGAATCTCTGCCAACAGCCATAGGGGAACCAGCCGACCCACGCATCTTAACAGGCTCAACAAAAGGCACTGTCTGCTTGACACTGCCAACTGCACTATTTCTTTGGAGAAACCCAAAGGAGTTCTGAGAAAACTTGGTGAACTGGCTACTTTAGAAACAGGCCCATTGGCGCAGGGTCTCCTAAATGGCCATCAGTTCACCAAGGAAATGGCTGAATTTGTAGTCACATATACTGTCCTGCAGAAAGAGACCTTGATAAAAACAGGTTGTTCTCAAAGTTTTTAAGTAGGGCCAGAAGATGCAGGGGTCCCTCCTCTGGTTGACAACACTTGTGCAAAAGGCTGTATTTTGGAAGGGGAGCTTGCCAGTATTGGCTGGTCCAAAGAGCAGCTACCCTTTTTGTTCTGTACAAAGGTCAAAGTTGATGTGGCTGGAGAAGACCTTTGAGACAGCTGGGTGCAGCCTCTGGTTGATGTTCTAAGTGCACTGTTGCCGCCAGTGGGGGTAGGTGGATTAGGGTTTTGCACAGTCTTGATTGTGATGCTTCGGCCTGACCAACTGGGACGGAAGGAAAAAAAAATCACATGAACAGTCCTTACAGACAGGGCAGGGACCCTGTTCTGCATATTCGACTTTGGAAATTGCACCAGGTTATGGCTGTCGAGGTGGCCAATCTTGTGCAAAATGGAGTTGTCTGCACCTACCTATGCCCCTAACCTCATAACTTTCAACAATGTCAACTTTATCATAGAGGACATCCACATGCTCAGGGATATCCTCCACCTGAGAGACTGACAAGTCCCCATGCTCCTCCAGATGCCGATCGCACAATCCCAATCAATCGGCTCTAGCGTCACTTCCTGCAGTTTCACTGGACAGGTCATTTTGGGGAATTCACAAGCCTGTGGCTGGGGATCTCACCGGGCACCCTTTGCTTCCCGAAAATGAAGTCCGGAGTGGCTGCTCTCCGTGAATGGAAAGTCTGCATGATTATCCATCCACCTGGCCAACATGATGGTCATGCTGGCCAGCAGATAGCCTGCTCCCACATGAGCCTATGGCCATGAAGCTGTTTGCTTAAGTTTCCTAATAACTTGGAAAAAGACAAATCTCTCCTCTTTATGTCGTGGAATTTTTAGATTTATCTGTGGACAAGGTAAGGGCCACACTCATGCTGCCATTGAAGTAAGTACGAACAAACAAACAGAATGAATAGGAGTTTCCTTCTGGGAAAGGAGCCGTCCTCCCCCAGGAAACTAAGGAGAGGGATCTGCCTCTTATTGACCATCAGACAATATTCTCCCGCCCTCTGCATATGAGCTCTGAAAAGGTTGAATTCTGAACTTCACTGTAGCGTCTAGTAGGCAGTCTCCCTTTTGAAGAAGTGAAAGCAGAGCTTTCTTGGTTGCTGGGTGGCAGAGACCTGTGTAGTTCCTATCAAATCTCATTGTACTGTAGGACACAGGCAGGTCAGGCTGGGAAGCCCATTGCAGGGCCTTGACTATGGGAGAAAATGGTCTCTTGAAGATGGACAATGCCAGTCCATTACATTAATCCTCTCGGGTCTCTGTTGAAGCCACTAGTGGAGCCAGCCAAATACTCTGACATTATTGCCTGGTGATAGAATACTTACAAGCTGTAAGGGAGATTATTTCCACAGCCCTCTGGGAAAGGTTGCAAAGACATCTACGCAAAGGGGAGGTAGTGAGGGGGGCTTTCCACCAAATTAAACTAGAACTGAGGTGAACGAGGTTAGCACAGGGGCAACGCACCACGCAGAGCAACAGAGGTTCGAATCCCGGATCCGCGCTTAGAAACCAAACCCCATAAATAAATAAATAAATAAAACTCTTGTTACATAGTAAAGCAGTCCGCCTTCATTGTTCAGAGCGGATGTGCTAGCAAATAGGTTGGATTAAGCCGAGTAGATCCCATAAGTGAACATCAGAGAGGTATACAATAAAATATATGCTCTTTATTATAGTATTAGGCACAAGAAGGGTAACTAAGTGTGTTGCATTATAAGTACAGTAGAGGGCCTTGGGGAAATACCCTTCCTGCCCAAACGCCAATATCAGGATAATTACCTGGTGGCAAACACCTCTACACCTTTCAGTGCTGACAGAGGAGCTGTAAAATACAGACATAGGGCCTCACGTGTTTTACGGTGCAGGAAAAGTGCAGGTAAAAGTTGCGGTAATTCCGTTACCGTCATTTTTCCACAATGCAAAACTACAAGTTTGCTGGTGGGGGTCGCAAATTCACCTTCAGCCAAGAGCTGGAGGTAAATCAGGCCCCCACCGGCAGAAAACAGCTGGTATTTCCAGGACCGCATTACCGGTGCCTGAAATACCAGAAATACCATCCATGGAGTCCTATGGGACTCCGTGGATGTGGATTTGCCGCCCTTACCGGCACCAGTAATATCGATAAAATTCTGGTATTTCATGCGCCGTAACGGTAAGTCAGTTTGTTGGTATCCTGTCGGCATTACTGGCGGTATACCGGCAAATGTATGAGGGCCACGGTCTTGAAATCAGAGCCAAATCATGGGGCGGACAGTCTTCTTTTCCTGCCCCAAGCCTAGTTTATCAGAACAGTGATTTATCACCACACGCCACTGATAGGTAAGGGGGTGAAAGGGTTGGAACACATGGACGGGCCATAATAGTTAGCGGGGACATTGGAAAGAAAGTAACAGCACGGGTCCTACTGCACTTTGAAACTCATGTAGAAAAAATTGATACATTTGTCACACTATCCATATGTTACTCAATGGCATAGTGAACAGTAATGATTTTTGTTAGTATAGAAATCAACATAAAATCATAGATGCGCTCCAAAAATCCCAAACTGTCCTGGGAATTTGAGGACCCCCCGGGAGACCTCAGAGAAAATGTTACCATCCAGGTAAGTACCCGTCAGTCGTTTTAGGTGAGATTCCACAAATCCCAAAAGGTTTCACCTAGAGAGCGAGACAAATACAATAGGGTTTCTACGGTTATAGGATTAAACGAGGTAAGTTCTCTTTATCCACAAGTACAGCAGAAAGAGCAACCAGCCAGGGTGGGCTGGGGTCAAGTACAGTTGCAGCCGTGGATCGAGAATTAGTAGGTATGGAAGAGCTGGTTGCAGGGCAGCACAACCCCCACTCCGGCCAATAGAAATCAGGGTAGCAGCCTTACCCTCAAAAGCCCAATAGTCCCAAACCCAGGGGAACCATGATGATGTGTAACCCAAGCAGTATGTTGGGACACAGGGACCAATACAAATCCTGCCCTGCAATGGTGGAAGAATGCTGCATTTTGGCACCGAATTGAGGTCTAGCTAGTCACATTTGTTTCTTCAAATTGAAGGAAGTTGAACCCATGACCCGCCAAGGAGCCTGATAAGCCAAAAGAGCAATCGACAGGACACCCAAGAAGACAACCTACAAAGCGGAAGCACCAGCATCCATCTCCTGTCACCTGGGGATTTCACACATACCCTTGCTTCTACCTCCTCAACTTCTCTCCTGCTCCCCCCCTCATTTCTGTCGGCATCCATCAAAAAGTGCACTGAAGTGGATCTGCTAAATCAAATAGCATTTTCCCCAACCTCCTGTCACCCTTGCTCCTGTTTGGAATTTCCCCTCTTCCACCCCACACTCCCAGCTCCACCTCTTCTCTGGCTCTAGAATGCCAAATCCTTCTGCTTTCATTGAATCTTCCTCACACTGGCCTTGCAGTCATGGCTATTTCTGGACAGGACACTGCTATACGTGTTGCTCTCTACCATGATGTTGCCATCTTCTCACTCTCCCCTGGACTGACTAGATGAGGTGAAGGGGTCTGCATCGTGGACAGTAAGACTTGCTCAATGTCTAACATCCAACTTTCTTTCCTCTTTGATAGCACAACATTGACCAGATACTAACCCCTACCTCTCTATCTACTAACCCCCAAACCCTTGCGTTCCTGACTTTCTTGGCACCTTACCCACTTAGGCCTTTACAGGTTAATGAGAGCCTTCAATATCCCTAATATCGCCCTCCATCTTGAACTTGACTCTTCCTTTGCTGGCCAATCCCTGGTCACTCTTCACTTCCTACCAATTACATGATCAAGGCAACTTGACAGAGGATCTTACTCTCCTCAGCCCCCACCTGCATGGACCTCATCATTGACCCCCTTCTGCCACCTGCCCCCTCCACCAAATGCAAATGTAAACCTGTTAGCTGGCTCCTTATTTATTTAGTGTAACATGCATCACACCCAGTGGCCTCAGTGCGCACTGCCAGCAGCCGCATACAAATACATCCCTGGTGGAACCTTATGTTTATGTCTGTCTGTTCTCCCCAGCCCCAAACTAATTAACCACCCTCTCAAACCTTATCCTTCCACCATAAACCCCATTCTAACTTCCGCCACTGATGGCCAATGCCACCCACAGTAAGACCACTAAGCTGCTATTGCTCCTCTGTTCTGCTCTATCACAACTCCCCACATTAACAGGCAACAGTGCAGTGAGCACTTTTCATTCCATATTTGGAGGGTGATAACCGTTTGCCTCGAATGTGTGTGAGCCACCGAGCGCAGATGAGGAAGCTTGAACCAAGTAAGGAGGAATTAGGGAGGGGGAGCTCCGCCCACCGTGATATTTTTTAAAAATAATGGGTTCAAATTGTGGGTTTCAGGGCGGGTGCTTGATCTGGAAAAGATCCAGACTCGGGCTAGCTAGCTTTTTGGTTGCAGCCCCTAAGCTTCTATCTGTGGGCCAAAAAACCTGTGGCTATAGCCGCCTCAACCCGCCTCTGGTGGGTTTTACAGCACACATTGTGAATTATGCTGAGATAATTCTTAATAGAACTGCAGCCCAGAGTTACGCGCCGAAGGGCGCACAAACTATGACACTTGTGTGTCCAGGGGTGTTTTCTTTTTTTATCTTGATTGATGCTTTGCAACATTGTCCTCTGAGTACTCGCTCAACCAGACAAATGGTCTGGCTAGTTTCTATTCACCATAGCCTTTTGTACTGGAGGCAACAATGAAAGGAGGTTATCGCAATTCGTTTTCACATAGAGTGACAGTCCTGCCCTGCTAGAGAGGACTGCACTCCTTTCCTACTTGCATTCACCTGTTCCCGAGTCTTTTCACCATTGTTGTGCTGGTGGGTGGACCCACAGCACAAAAGAGCATTTGTGCCGCGGAGCGGCCGCGGAGTGGACGTAGAGTGACAGTCCTGCCCTGCTAGAGAGGACTGCACTCCTTTCCTACTTGCATTCACCTGTTCCTGAGTCTTTTCACCATTGTTGTGCTGGTGGGTGGACCCACAGCACAAAAGAGCATTTGTGCCGCGGAGCGGCCGCTGAGTGGACGTAGAGTGACAGTCCTGCAGCCCTGGCAGGCTGGGCAGCCAGAGCCAGGGCCGCTATTGACTCCCCTCCCCTCCTTGAAGATGACGACGGACGATGTCTTCGCAGTGCTTGTCTAAAAACGCTTGCAACAGTCTCCACACCGACAAAAAAAATAATAACTTTGCAAGAGATAACTAATACAAAGCTGGACCAGCCACTACGCACAAAACCAAAAGGGAGACTCAAGGTCACTAAACTGCTGAATACACCACCACCAAAAACCACCTGCATCGACCACACAAACCTGGAGCCGTCGGCTGCTGCGGCGGGGCCTGGCAGAGAGGAGCCCGTGGACGCGGCGTCCATGGAGCGGGCGCCGGTGGCGTTGGTGGCCGGCGTCGATGCTCCTGCCCCAGGTTGGCCGCCCACTCGCCTGCCGGAGTCGTCTCCCGGAGGGGATTCGACGCCGGCCAAGGTCGGTGAGGAGGCGAGGGGGCGGGTGCGTTCGCAGACGAGATGCGGAGACGACGTAGTCGGAGAAGCTCCAGTGGGAGGTCCTCTCCCACCAAGCGTTCCTGGTTTCGATCGCAGCCTCCCGCCTCCGGCTGCTCCCGAGCAGGCCCCCGGGGAGGGGGAGCGGGGAGTGGAGGAGGTGGTGGGCGAGCAGGTCCGTACGCTTCCTCCAGCGACAGCCCGGATCCCCGAGCCCCAAGAAAGAGGGGGGGGGGGGGGGCGGCGAGATCCATGTGGAGACTGTGAGGGGGGTCGTGCCCGCCCAGCAAGTGTGCCTCTTTGATTGACATCCAGCGACCAGACTCTGCCCAGGAAGCGGACGAAGCTCCGCCCTTGGCAACTATCAGCGAAGTGCAGGCTCTGATCCATGCTGAGCCGAGTACAGGACCATTGCCATCTCCGGGGGATGTAAGCCAAGAAACAGATGAGATCCGGTCATCAAATAACAGAAAACGCCAAAGACCTGCACCGCCCCACAAAACCGGGAATGTTTCCAACAGAAACAGCATAAAAAAAACGACAAAGGGGCTACAAACTAAAGGAAAAGGCCTAGCCCAGAAAAAACTACAAACACAAACGGTAGTGCTATTAATTTGAGAAACTTTTTCAACCTCAGGCCATCCTTCACCAACGTTGGAAGGGCTGAACTAACTGACCTGGAAATCCTAGAAGCCCTGAATGACTGTTTGCCGGTCTCCAAACAAAGACGGATTGAGTACCCTATACCGCAGGTCCCAATTAATATGGGAAAGGCGGTTCGTGGCATTACTGAAGTGATCAAAGAGCTGACGCCCCGTATCGATAACATCCTAAGCCCCCAAAAATTGACGCCTCAGAGGACAGTGCTACTTCCTGGGGAGCAAGAGCTGGCCGAGGGCACAGAGAGTCCTCGTATAGTCCAAAAGATCGCGAATGGATCATCGATTACGAAGGAAAACGATCATCCTTTACCCTCATCGTTTGAAACCCAAGAAAAGAGTGGACAAACGAAGGGCCAAGAGACATTGTTTGCGAAAGGTGACAACCATGAAATTATAACTACAGACACTGCCAAAGAGCCCTTGGAAAACACGCAAATCAAGATGACGCAAAAGGGCAGTCTTCAGTTAAATGGCACGCCATCATGCAAACAAAAAACCAACGGCTCAATTCTCAATACTGATCAAGCACTTTGTGACCTCTCAATGGTGCATGAACCTTGCAGGAAACTGACAGAAGTCACCCAGCTACAACGCCCGTCTCAAACGGGTTCTCTGCCAGACTGGCATATTCCTTCGATGAAAGGGTGGCCACCGCTGCCCGTTGAACAAAATCTAAGCACTTCTACGCCATATAACCTGGATGTGCCGGCAATAATGTCGACAGTGTCAATAGCTCTCTGTCCATTTATGAAGCTATACGAAGGTATAAGCGACACATTGAAAGATCACACGTCCATCCAAGCATCATTATTGACAAAATTGTCTTTCTTGGAAGCCTACATCATATCGCAGGAAAACATCAAAGTAAGCGAAGTACAAACGAGGGTTCTGGGCCCAGCGGGGACTGGGCCAGTCCAGGCCCTAAACAGTTCATTTTGCAAAGAAGTTGGCTCCCAAACTGCTCTCACGATAGATCTAACGGAGAGCACAACTGTGCCCTCATCAGTAGCAAAAGTTAACGCCAAAGGGGGGCAAACGGTGAGGAGCGAAACCCGTCCAGCATTAGAGCCAGTATTCGTTCTACAAAAATAAATGAACAAAGGGTCGTCTAAAGATAACGAAAAGCTAAAAAATAGACTAGGGGAAAAAACACCGTCGACGGCCCCAGCGTCATTAGCAAACAAAATCGAAGTCTTGAGTGCAAACAAGTCACCAAAGACAATAGAAGAATTTATGCAAGAGGATTTGATAAACCTGAGCACCTACTGCAACGACGAAGTCCTGCAGGAAAAAAGGAACGAAACAACAAGCATAGACTTAGCGACAGTTGAGCCTCGAAATGTTGAAAACCAAAGCAAATTTAATAATAAAGAAGATAACGTCCACAAACTTTACAAAAATAGAAGACCTGAGAGCGTAAGAAAAGAGTCATCAAACTCAACTACTCGATACTCAGAAAATCTAAGCAAATACAACAAAGAAGGAAAAAAAGTTCACAGGATGGAGTACGAAGACGAAAACACCAGAAATGGAAATCGAAAAGAGTCCACAAAGGATAAAAAAGTTGGAAATGCAGCAAGTTCTTCGAGGAAGCAATACAAGAGGTGGGACAGATCGTCCCGCGGCCAGACAACACCAAAAAGACACAAAACATTGTCAAAGGCAAGGCCAGCATACGACGGGCCTCCTAAATTCCATTATGTCTCAAAAACAGAAAAGTACAATAAAGCTCACGTCCAAAGAGAGACAAGATGGATTATGAAACTAGAACAGATTGAGGGAAATGACGACTTAATTACTCTAAATCGAGGGGGTGTACTCGCTTTGTTCAGCTACATTCCGTCATTAGCCCAAATAAGATCCGAAGACTTACTAATCGTGGACCCGAGTCATACACGGAAAAAGGCAGTGGCCCACCTGTACATTGCCTCAAAGGACATTAAAAGTCAACTGGAAAGCGACTAACAAACTGCTCAAAATGGGATATGATCTAACGGAATCAACGAGAGAAATCACTTCAAGGGCCGGTGCAGTTTTGCCCCGGCGAAAGCCCGCTCTGAGCCAGAATTGAGAAAAAGAGGCCATAAACCACCGGCAAGATCAAAGGGAGAAAGACAAGGACCTCTGCAAGGAAGCCAAAAATCGTAGTAGAACTGAAAATACTTGCCCTCGGAAACCTTTAGACCACCCATCGGAAGACTATCACGACAGGTCACCAATGAGGAACAGAAAGTGTTGTGAAAGTGACCATACGTCCTCAAACAGACTCGCTACTAAAGTCCATCTGGACCAAATGAGGTCCAACCCTCGTGGACGAGACGCAAAACCAGCAAAGATGGTGGTTTCTTCCAGCAAACCTCCGGCAAGAAAGCTGTGGGACTGGTTCCCGAAAATGCTGCAAAAACAACACAAAAGCTAGCAATTGCTTATCCCGGAGCAAGTCGATCAACAGCAACGCGGCGGAAAACAAGCTACAGGTGGCCTAAAACTCTGCTCCTGGAATACAAGAGGCCACAGGCACCTTACGGCACCTAGTGATGTAAAACTATCAGAATTCGACATCCTCTGTTTCCAGGAGACCTGGCTAATGGAGTCGCCTTCCCTTGACGTGTACAACATCTTTTTGGCCCCTGCAAAAAAGGGCTCGAAAGGGCGTCCGACATCAGGAATCTTGACTGCGATTCGACATAACTGCGGCCTGTCTGAAGCAAAAGTTTTGAGAAGTAATCAATCTTTACTTATGATTAGCACAAAACTGGACGAGCACAAAACAAACAAAGGTAAAAATGCAAAATCGACATTAGTCATAATGAACATTTACTGGAACCCAGCGGCTGTCGATGCTAGAAATTTCCTGAAAATGATTGAACAAGCCATTGACTCGGCCACAGCTACGCACGCGGCATTACATCTATTGCTGTGCGGGGACATCAATGCTTCCTGTGACAAAAATAACGGAAAAGAACACTCGGCCCAAAAAACTTCATCCACAGTCTCAAGAGGGAGGGCATGGTCAAAACTGATGGCATCCAGGGATCTACACAACATGAGTGAGGTCCTAGCCAAAGAAACCTTTCTCCCCACTTGGGAAAATGGCCTATGTAACGCAACAATCGATTACATCTATGTCTCCGACAGCCTGGCGAGACTAACCACGGAATTTGGGGTGACAAGGACCAGCAAAAGTGACCATAACTTGCTGCACGTTACCTGGCAGACAAACCAGATCCAAAATCCAAAGACATTAACTCAACTGGAAACAAACGTCAGAGGAACAAAAATAAAATTGTCAGCGAATGCAATAATCAACCTCAAACGGAAGTACTGTGCTCAAAACATCACTACTCAAGCAAACGAGACAGACTATCTACCGCTCCTAGAGATCTATAAAAAGAAGAGGGGCCCGAAAAACAACGAAGAACCCAGGAAGCATGTGTACGACAAACTCTTGGTTGAAAAGAAGAGAGTCCTTAGAAAAGTGAAGAGGGAAGCCCTCGCTAGAGGTCTCACAAAAACAGACAAGACAGTCATAGAGGCCACCAGGGTGTACAGATTATGGCTCAAACAGCATCGGGCGAAATTGTTCCAGCAAGACGCCGAGGAAATCCAAACAGCTATACGAGGGAACAAAAGCCGAGAATTTTGGTCGCTAATAAACTCAGCCACACCACAAGAAAAATCAACTATAATTAACAACGTAGGTGAATCCGAATGGGTGAATTTCTTCAAAACCCTCTTTGCCCTACCAGAAACAACTAGGGCTCCTAAGCAGAATCTCAAATCTGCACAATGGATAATCTTGGATAATGTCGAAGACATAAGTTGTCAGATTAGGACACTTAAGAACTCCAGAGCGCCCGGCCCTGATGGGATCACCAACGTGGATCTAAAGGCACATCCTGAAGAATGGACGGCCTTCCTGTGTGAAATTTTCCGGAGATGTGCCATATCAAAATCAATCCCCCCATCATGGAAATCCGCGACGGTGGTGCCCATCTTCAAAAAAGGCAACAAAAGCGACCCGGCAAATTACCGCCCAATCGCCTTGCTGGATTGTATAGGCAAGGTGTTTGGGTCCCTCTTGCTAAAGGAATTTAAGGCGTGGGCTAAAACGGCGCCTTGTGAGGACCATTTACAATCAGGGTTCAAGAAAAATTTTGGTACAT
Source organism: Ambystoma mexicanum (assembly GCF_040938575.1). Classification (NCBI taxonomy): domain Eukaryota; kingdom Metazoa; phylum Chordata; class Amphibia; order Caudata; family Ambystomatidae; genus Ambystoma; species Ambystoma mexicanum. The sequence goes on along the minus strand of NC_090932.1, from coordinate 1,499,642,995 downwards.
CTGCAAATATCTTGATAATGAACATCATGAAACAAAGTCCTCGAGGGAGGCCCACGGATCTTCACTGTCTTCGTGGACCTTACTCAGGCCTTTGATCGTATAGACAGAGGCCTGTTATGGGACAAGTTAGAGGCATGGAATTGTCCGCCTTCCATCTTAGAACCCATTAAAGCGCTGTATTCGGAGACAAACATGAGGGTGCGCCTGGATCAACAGGGTCTCTTATCCGCCCTGATTCCAACGAAAAGGGGCGTAAAACAAGGTTGCCCTTTGGCTCCGGCACTGTTCTTGGCATTCCTGGGAGACATCAAGATATCGGAAGAAATGGTGCGCAGTTTTGCCCCTAAAATCGGGAAAGAGCATGTGGGAAGGCTCCTGTACGCAGACGACGTTATACTCCTCGACCACACACAAATTGAACTGCAACGTCAGTTGAGTAACCTCCAGCAATACATGGAAAGAAACAACCTGGAGATAAACGACAAAAAAACCAAACTAATGTCTCTGTCCAAAAACACTAACACCACTGGAAAGACGAGTCTAGTTCTGAATAAAAACCAGATTGAAAACGTGACAGAATTTAAGTATCTGGGCGTCATTTTGGATAATTCCAAAAAAAGAGACTGGTATGCAAAATCTCCTAAAAGAAAAAACTAGAAAACTCATAGCACAAGCAAAAGCTATTGATAGGAAATTTGGTCGATTTTCCTTGATCCCGGTGATCAACTTTTATAAAATGAAGGTGGTCCCAACCTTAGCTTACGGAGCAGATGCGTTGCCTAATATTCCCACATCCATCTGGTCTACCTTGGAGGCAATGTTCTGGCGGTCTATCTTGGGGCTTCCAAAATGCGTGCCTATAGCGTGCATAAGACAAGAACTCAGTCTTCTCTCCCTCGAGGGATCAGTAAGATGCAATTCCATAATGCTCTTCTGGAAATGTCAAACGGCAGATAGTCCTTCTGTCTACTACTTGATTCTTCAAGAAATAAATGAACAAAAATGTCAGATGCTAAATGACTGGTCAGACCGAATTAAGAAAATCCTTCAAGAAGTTGCACTCGATATGGAGACTCTCAACACCAATCCACTAAAAGTATTGATCAGAGTGAAGGAACTCGATTGGATCAAAACAATTGAGAAAGCGGCTTCAAACAAGCTAACGAGTCACCTGCCGGTGAATATTCGTAAACTAAACGAGCTACAACCACTTGTCAAGCAGTTCCCGTCCAAGCAAGCAAGGTCTCTGTTACTAAGAGCTAGACTGAACTTGCTATACACAAACGAGATCTTATTCATACGGAGCCTCACGACTACAAACTCCTGTAGATTTTGTGGCCCAACAGAAGAAATAGAAACCATCCGTCATTTGTTGCTTTCTTGTCCTGAAACCCTGAAGTTAAGATCCTTGTACCTGAGACACATCTTCTCGGACTACGTGCTGCAGGACAAAGCACTCTGTTGGTCAAGGCTAATAGCGGGCGACAAGACCTCATGGCTGTTAGCATCCTACATCATCTTACGCAACTTACAGGAAATCCTGCAAGCTCCTCCAAATGTAGTGGTGTTTTGCTCTCCACAAACGTCTTCTCCACATTAAAACAAAGTGTCTTCGCTGAGACTCAGGACACGAAGTTAGACAAACATTACCAAGTGGTAACGAAAAATCATTCCTTCTTTTGTAAAAATCTTACAGATTAAAAACAAAAAAAAAAAAAATTGTGAAAAATTGGGTAAAAGACCAGGCAGTTTGCAATCAATTGAGTATGGAAGCACATTAAAAAAAAATAGATGCAAGTTACCAGCAGTGCACAGGAGCATTTTCCAATGCATCTTCCTGATTCCTTTGCCAGTATACAAAACACGTTCATGCTGCTTGTGCCCTTACAAGTCCATGCAGGCTGCACCAATATAGGCCAATATAACCATATACCAATATTGCTGCTGTTAACTTTGCCAGCAAAACATTCCACGTTGATTAAGACAACATGTCCAGACTGGCTGCGCCAATTCAGGCTAGTAGTAGAAATCTTTATTTCAGCGAGAACACACTATAAAAGAACACAGGACAAAAGAGGATTTTCCACCAAGACCAGACCAAATAGGCTTCATCCAGCGGGATCACTCCCTAGCGTAGGCAAGGCACAAACAAAAGTAGTGCCTTTAGTCCTCAACTAGGGCCAGACAGCAAGGGCACCTGGCGAGAAAATTCTCCCCCCATTTGCAGGTGTGGCATGCAAGTAGTGGCAGGGTACCCAGCCGAAGTTTTACAAATATAGTTTTCATTTTCAGGATTATTTTGTATTTATTTATTTTGGTTCAAGTTAAAATCCAAATACTGTTCAAATTCCCAAGACCTTTTAATCAAGAGGTAGGTAACCACCCGCTTGCTCCCAAGGCAGGAGTCCACCATCCTCCCCCAGACCCAGTGATTAAACGCAGTCCTAACAGGGCCTTTATAACCTGGACCCATTTTAGTAGGATTTAACAATAGGTCTGCAAGACCAATATTAAGAAGCATTGTTCTTACATGTGAGAACCAAGGGAGCGATTGACCTCCAGCCATGGAAAGCAAGTCGGTCCGCCCTTCCCTGTATTGTACAAGGGCCTCAGAGTTCCAGATCCTCATCCAGTATAACACAGGCAACAGCATTATTAAGTATTTGATCTGGACTCGCCCTACTTCGCATGCTACTTGGACAGAGGGAGCATTATAGGTAAACCAAGTAATCTTTTAAAGAATGTATTCTCCACCACTTGGATAGGTGCGGAATCAGCCCAGCCCCATAGCACTGCTCCATAGGTAATTGCAGATACCACTTGGATCGAGTATAGTTTTAGTGGTAGCGAGATTGCCTCCCTCCTCAATCGCGAAACCATAAAACTAATAAGGCCACACTGGCGTGCACCTGTGAAAGCACTCCATGCAGACTTGGGCATCCATTCATTTATTGGAGAAAGCCAGGCCCAAATAATTGTAAGAATTGACCATCTCCAGTAATTTGTCATTCAGATAGAACTTGGGAGCTAGACGAGCTTGGTGTCCACGAGGGGCAGAGACCATTGTCTTCGTTTTTGACCTATTGATACAAAGGCCTTTTGTAGCACATCATTTCCCCAAAGGTGTCGAGCTGATGTTGTAACCCCACTGGACAGCATCATCTGCAAAAAGAAGTATGCTCCATTGTGTGAACCCAGAGCAGGAGCATCCTTGGCCACTTTGTGCAAATCTGTACCAATATCATTAATACACAACAGAAATAAAAGAGGAGCCAGCACACATCCCTGTTTTATATCAATCTCAATTGGGAATGGCTCAGTTGTTTCCCCATTGGGGCCCCAACGGATAAAAGCACTTAACAGAAGATCATTTATTTATTTTGATATTTGTATAGCGCGCCAAGCCTAGGGGCATTTGGGCGCTTGACTTAATGGCACGTCCCAGCCATTGTGGGATTGGCATCCTCTCAAATGATGCCCACAAAAGATCTCGGGGAACAGAGTCGACAGCCATTTGCAGGTCAAAAAATGTTTAATACAGTGGGAGCGATTTCAAGGAGACATGTTTGCATAGCAAAAGATCCAACCTCATGGCTTGATCAAGTGTAGATAGCCAAGGGAGAAAACCCGCCTGTACACAAGAAAGGATACTCAAATTATCCACCCAGTCCTCTAGTCGATGCAGGATGACCTTTGAATACTTTTTCGCTAGGGAATCAATCAGAGAAATGGGCCTAAAGTTTGATGGCAACTTTGGGTTTCTATGCTGACGATATAGTGCTTATTTCAAAGACTCTTAGTGGCTTACAAAAATTGATATCCGCCTTGGACTCCTATATATTGGAAAATGAACTAAAAATCAATACTGCGAAAAGTCTTGATGTATAATCCTAATCGAGATCTTCACAATTTAAAACATTGGTCCATTGGTGACAATATTGAATTGTCCATGGTCTCGACTTATACTTAGGAGTCATTTTCGAAGCCTCAATGAAGTCCATGCAACATATAAATCAGATAAACACTCATTTCACAGTCACGCATCCTCCTCGCCAAATTTGGTAAATTTTCCATAATCCCTGCCTTAACATTCTGCCAAATGAAAGTCATCCTCACTATACTCTATGGACTAGAGACGGGGCCACTCCTCGCCTCCAGCGTATTTGATAAATGGGAAGCAAACATTTGGAAAAATGTATTACATCTACCCCATTGCATCCCAATCTCATGGCTACGTTATGAATTAGGACTTTCTCTTCTGTCCTCCATATTCAATTGGAAGCAGTGCTCGTTTTTAAGGAAGTGTTTGATGTCTATTCAACCAGATTCCCTTCTCACGATCCTGTCTAGCTAACTATTTAGCTCTGATCACGCCTTTACTCAAAAATGGCTATTGTCAGTGTATAAGGTTTTGGCTCAAGCAGACATCACAATCGAACTTCTAATCCAAAAGCCTGATAAGGCGAAATTAAAAATCTATCAAACTGCATGGATCATGAATCATCAGAAATGCCTTTCATACAAATACACCTCTGGCCAACGTTTTCCTCCTCATAAAAGAGGTACTACATTAAATTATCTCTCAAAAGCACTGTCTTCCAAATATAGAGACCTAATTCTACGTTTTCGGTTACATATGTGGGAAACTAAGGATCTTCTCTGTACGCAAAAACTAATTCTGACTACTTTGAATGTGTGTCGTTTTTGTCAATCTGCTCAATCTCTGGAAACTATAGAACACCTCATTACTCAATGTCCTAAGTTAAGTAGCCAGCGACAATTGCACTATCACAAGTATTGTTCGACTCTTTCCATCTATGAACCTAACGCATGTTGGGACCACATCTATGGTTCGACACTTTTGGGCCTTCAAGTTGCGACAGTGAACCTCTTACTTTCTTTACATTTAGATCATTTCAAGCCTTAGTTACCTTAGTGTATCACAAGTATATTCACTTGTGCAACCCAGGAGACCATTTAAACTGCATCAGTTTCTATTTGTTTCCTCAAGATCATACGTGATGTGGATGTATATGTTTTTATCCTGTTGTATTTTTCTTCGCATTTGTTTACATGTATATCAACAGTTTTAATGTCTTACAATGTGTACATTATTAATCAATTTTGTCTTACTGTAATGTATATTGAAAAGCTGTCAATACAACTAAATCAATTAAAACAAAAATGCACTTGCACCTCTCAGCCTCATTCATGCCAATGTTGAGAGATGGAGATTTGCCACCAGCATAGGCTGATACAGAAGTGCTGCCATCACAGTGAGGGATATCAATGGAACGATTATTAGGGTGGGCTTGCACTGCCAGCAGTAGACGAGTCCCTTCCTGTGTATAGGACACACTATATTAGAACTCCAGGTCCCTATAGTCTGCAAAGATTGGTACACCATATGCTGTCTTACATTAGCCAAGCCTCCGACAGTAGACATTAGGGGGGGGGGGGGCATTTTATTGGGGGCATGGGGACAGAGTAAGAGACTCGGGATAATAGCTAAAGACTTCTCAACACAGTCATTATCACGCCTCCTCACTTTGCTTTGTTCCCACACTACATTTTCCAACTCTTGTAGACGTTGTACAAGGTTTACCATAAATGGGGAGAAAGTGGAAAAAGACACAGGACTAGGAATCTCTTGCAATGGACTCCTAAGAGAACCAGCTCCTCCCCACCCCCAATCTCCCTAGTGGGCTCTGGAGGCCCCATTTGACTCCAATAGCTCCAATAGAAGGCTAGTGCACTGCGGCACATAATCCAAGGAGGATCGATCACGTTCAATAATATGATCTACAGATTGGTCTCCAGGGTTACCTGTAACAGGATTATCGGGGCAACCGAGAAATATGCCTCCCGCATCTTCTCGAGTCCCAACACCTTCTAGAATAATTTCATTAATTGCTGGGATTGCCTAGAAGCTCTGGGCAACCTCTACACCCGTACAGTCCACAGAGTGATGAGCAGTAGCTACTTGCACCAATGGCCCTTCACAGGCTACAGAGTCCATCCACTCAGAGACCACCCTGTGATCCAACAAGGATCTATCCGATTAATAATCTATTGCAGACAAGTCTGGCGCCTGACATTGACAGTTTTCCATGTAATGTTGATCAATCGAGGGTTCTAGAGCCTCCAAGATTGAACAATCCGAGTGTTCATGGGTCCCACCAGCTGACTTATATGACTTATTAGAAGACTCATTGGTCACTTCCATGCCCTTGAATGGAGCAGACACTACTACGGCTGGAGTAACACAACTTACATACGAGACCAAAGAAGTGTCCTGCGTCTGAGTCTTCATTAATGTCAATGAAGCTCCAAAAGTCTCCTGGGCTCCATGGACCATTACGGTTCCCATGTTCTCCATATCTTCCACTTGAGACAAACCCAGCACTGGATCAGCAATGGAGGGTCCGGCAGCAGAAAGTGCCCCTATTTCAAATAGACTTTCCTTGACTTCAAGACTGCCCTTGCTGCTCCCTAAGACCCCACGCTGCCACCACGGAAAACATCCAACAAGCTCCATTATTAGTTTTAACCTCTGGCAACCGCACACAAATATATCCCCGGTAGACCCTTATGTTTATGTCCGTCTGTTCGCCCCACCCCCAAACTAATTAACCACCCTCTAAAACGTTATCCTTCAACCATAAATCACACTCTAACTTCCACCAATGATTGCCAATACCACCTACAGTAACACCACTAAGCTGGGACTATTGCTCCTCTGTTCTGCTGTATCGCAGCTCCCCACATTAACAGGCAACTGTGCATGCACGGAGCACTTTTCATTCCTTGGGTTCTCCCCTGCGGATGACACTCCTAAACGATTCTGCAAATCCCACAGAAGCATACAGACACAGAGAAACCAGGTGCTTCCAAGCAGTGGTGACTGGTGAATTTATTAACTGTAGGGTCATAACTGTTTGCCTCGAAGGTGCATGAGCGAACGCGCATAGACGAGGAGCCGGAACCAAGTAAGGAGGAATTAGGAAGGGGGAGCGCGTGCAGTGATATTTTTTAAAATAATGGGTTCAAATTGTAGGTTTCAGGGGGGTTTCTCGGTCTGGAAAAGAACCAGGGCTATACTAATGCTAGCTTTTTGGTTGTTGCCCCTAAGCTTCTATCTGGGGCTACAACCAAAAAACACAGGGCTATAGACCCCTCTGGTGGGTTTTACAGCACACTTTGTGAAAAAACTGGGTAAAAAGTCACACCGTTTGCAATCAGTTTGTATGGAAGCACATTAAAAAAACAATAGATGCAAGTCACCAACAGTGCACAGGAGCATTTTCCAACGCATCTTTGTGATGCCTTTGCCCACAAAATATGCCAGTATACAAAACACTTTCATGCTGCTTGTGCCCTTAAACGTCCATGCAGGTTTCACTAATCTATGCCAATATTACCATATATTAACTTGCTGCTGTTGGCTTTGCCAGCAAAGAAATTCCATGTCTGACTAAGAAAACATCTCCAGAATGGCTGCACCAATTCAGGATAGTCTAGCCACGTCATATCAGTTTTCTTGTTTGCTTTTTCCATGATGCCCAGTAAAAAATGCCATGCCACAGTAAGACTATTTCCAGACTGGCTGCACCAATGTATACAAGTCTAGCGATGTAACAAAAGCCATCATGTTTGCTTCAAAAATGTCATGCTGCTAGTATTCCACCCCCCTGCCCACCTAAAGAAAATTAGAGGATATCTTCCTCTTCACACATGCAGGCACACACGTACTCAAATTGCACACATACAAAACACACTCTCTCATTCACCTGTGCACTAAAACAACTCCTTGCATGCGCACATACATAAAAACACAGACACAGTCATACGCATGCACTCGTACAACCCCCCAAACCCCGCCCACTCGTGCACACGCATTCCAACAGTGCCTGGGTAATTTGAGCTGCAAAGGATGTTGAAATATGGGTGCACTTAGAAACAGGCTGAACATCAGGGACGTCATTTGGGGGTCGCAACTGCCCGAAGTCCCTCCCAGTGTAAGCTCCTGGGCTGTAGCCAGCACCATATGGCACTTTCTGGAGTGGCTGGCTTTCTTTTTCAGGTCTCTTAAAATGAAAACAGGGCGTACTACAAGTGTAACAGTTTGAGCAGTGAAAAAGAAAGAACAGGAATGACAAATAATTTGTCTTTCTGGAATTCTAAACAATAATTGTTAGACTCATTAAAGGTTTATTTCAGGCACACTTCAGGCGGTGAGTCACTGATTTTGTCTGTTCTTAAACACCTCAACTCAGCCTTTCATCCTTCTGAGGTTGATCAATGAGTACCAACAAAGGTTGGGTGATATTGTATGTATATTTGTTCTATATAAAGCGCTTAACCGTAAATGCTTTATAAAAACAAATCATCATTTGGCCTTAGACATCTGCTTGCATTCACAGTAATTTGGTAATATGGTCCTATACACACTGATATTAACAATACATATGGTGATCCATTCTTGTATGAAATGTATATCACATTATAGTGAAATAGTCACCATATTTTTCATAGTGTACTTAGAAACAATGCTATGTGATGCCCCTTCCTGTTTTGTCAAGTGATGAAAGGTTGTGTTCTATCACTTCCCATGATGTCACTTTTGGGTTGGGTCAAATTACATCACTTCCTGTGATTTCATCAGAGGTCAAGGGTCATGTGATGTCACTTCCGCTACCCTTGGCATTTTGGTGAAATGACGTCCCTTCAATGGCTTCAGCAATTCTTATACTGACTGTTGAGCTGGCCTGTCAGAAAATGTACTGAATTCTGAGGGGACTTATCCATATGTGTTGCAGGTACCTCAAGAAGTCCTTTTACGTCTGTCTCCAAAAAAAAGAGCACCGTGTTGCACCCAGTATTTGTGTTGAAAATTGGCATAGAGAAACAGCGATAAGGACCCAGAGCTCTTGCAAACTCATCTGCAGCAAAGAACCAGAAGTTCTTCCCACCTCCAAATGCAACCCTTGTGTTTAGACTATGGACCAACGTTGTGGCTAAAACTACACCATTGATGCCCACAGTGTGTATTGGGTCTTTATTACAACCTAGCTGCACAGCATCACTTAAGTGGCATAGGATGCAAGTGTCTGCCTCTTTATGTGAGGTTGGAGCCATAGGATGCAAGTGTCTGCCTCTTTATGTGAGGTTGGAGCCAGTCTCAACACTATTGCTTTTGCTAATCACCCGTTTGCCGCATTTGTAGCCATGAAGGATAGCAATTATGTCTTGTTTTCATCAATGCAGAAAAGCTCTTTCCAGTTTTTATGGAACCCGGCTTGTTGGCACTACAAGTTTCCCAATACCTTTTCCCCCTTTTGCCGAGTGCGTCACTCTTCAAGCTTTCAGGCATGTACACATTCCAGATTAAGTCTGCTCTTGATACAGTTGGAAGCTATGATTTTATGTAGGCCATGAAAACATTAGTCGCATAAACTTGGAATGTGGCCGCATCAGGATAATAATGGCTGCACCATCGAGAATGGCAACCTGGACGTTAGAGCTGGAGATATTTTATTTCCTAGGTGTGAAATGTTGCAGGCAGTGCAATGAATCTGACTTCGTTCCAATCTTCTGACTCCCCCTCTTTGAAAATGCTGAACGATGGGCAAGATGTAGGTCTAGCTCACTTTTCCCGAATGGCAACTTTTCCAAATTCGGTTGTGCCACATTTATTTTGCTGATTGCTTTCACCACAAACAGGTAAATGGTAAATTGGGGTAAGGTATATAATAGGTGTGGGATTAAAGGGGGCAGGGGAGTGTGGTCTCCACCCCCCCCTTGCTGTTTGTGGCAAAATAAATAGGCAAATTTGGCAAAAACAGAATTCAGTGAATTTGCCAGTCGGGGGAAAAGAAATCCAGCAATCATTCACAGAACCAAGAAGTTGATGCCGAAATAAGTCACCCAGCTCGCCAATGCATATCTCAGATGCAATGCAACGTCAAGAAAAAAGTGAGCAGTCGCTCTTTAGCGAGGTCAATTGTAACCGTTTGACTTTTCTCTGCTTGGAGGAGGGCTGAATATATGGAGTTTGTTCCATTTTATAGAATCTGTGAAATCTTTGGTTGACACGCCTCTCAATGACAGGTCTCATTCTGGTCAACTTCAAGTTTCTCCATCTTGAGCACAAATTCTTCCACTGCTGGATGTACTATATTTCTACTGTTGACTAGAATAGGACCACAGCGGTTTCACTAAACGGGTGTCCCATAATTTCCACTGTTCGGGTGAGAAACTAGACATCTTTCGCAAACACCATGTGTGAGTGTCTCTTGATGATGCTCATCCATTTCCCATGGCTCCCTTAGTTGATTTCTCAAACTCGTCATTTAAATGGACCATCTCTGGACCAGAGACCATCCAACTACGCAGAGAGGCTGGGATTTAGGTCAGGCCTACAGCCCCACCATCGCATTTAATGGAGGTATTTGTCTGCTCATGGGCCTGGTTAAAGGCAATAACTGAGAATGCATGTCTTGACTCATTTGTGACAGATTTCCCTTGCACTGTTAATATTTCACAACAATGCTCGTTAAGTGAAATCTTATCGGGCAAATGGAGAGGAATCCATGCTGCATAGTGGGTATGGTGCAAAGAAAAGAGCCAGGGAACAGTCTTGGACAGGGCTCTAGCTAGAACATCAAGTCTCCCACCTATATCACTCTCACACAAACCAAGAGCAGTTCCAACTGAAGAATGACATACCAGCATCGAAACTGGCGACATACACTTCTTTCGTTAAACCAGTCTTCTCACAAGGTTACTTGACTGCTATCTTACAAGTCTTGGCTGAGCACATTAGAGGTCTGCCAGAGAAGTACATAGAGAATTCTAGCTGTGATTTGATAAATCCCAAGGGTGTGCGACAGCTGGGACACTTTTATCAATGAATTAGCTTTCCCAGATGTGGTAACATCAGCTTGAACAAGCACACAAATCTACCCACACGCCTCCCGAAGGTTTCCAAGTAAGTTGAGAATGGCCATCTCAACATGGACCCAGCAAGCAATACAATACATGTACGCGCACCATGAGTTGTGGCCCTTGGCCAGTTCCACTGAATGTATTTGCTAATGAGTAGAGTAGCGGATTGAATGAGATTAAGGGTTTCAATTGGGGTCTTCACAATATCAATTGAATGGAGAAACATGGCCCGACATGGCATGGTCTGGAAATAAAGGGATCAGGAAAGCTAGTATCAGGTCACTGTATTTCAGAGGTGCTTCTTGTTGACTTGAGTGGTATGCCACCCAGGTGATTATTTCATGTCCTTGGAGATTGTTACTAGCCAGAACCTGTCACCAACACATGAGCTAGGTTTATTCATTCGCCGTGGCTTGTTGTATTAGTTGATAGTCTACTTTCTTCGGATCTTCTTGCTACGGCAAAGGACAATCGGTTGTGAGAAAAGAAGCAGGAGGTATGCTGGTGTAGGACAACCGGGAGATATGTAGCCTTATAATGTCCGGTGATGGTCTGATCAGTTCCACGGAAATGATTGTCTGGATGTTAAAAAAGTGGTATTCTTGTCCCATGGAATGAGTCGTAAGCAGTCGTAGAGCTGGGATTAGGATGAATGTTGTCAAGAGCCCTCCTTTTGAACTGAAGAGGAACAGCTTTTTCTATATTGTGGTGGTGACATTTTTATTTCCTAGCTCTGATGAAATGTCTAGCAAAGACTGTAGCACAAACTCAAGCAAACTCTATTCCATTTTAACACAAAGAGCATCAAACATATGACAGAGCAGATGGAAACATTTCTTAAGTGGGCATTTTGGAAAAAAAAGATCTGCCATTACTGTTTGAGGGGTAATCTGTTATGAGCCTATGGTCTAAAACCATATCCAGAGGATAGCCTAGTTGTGTTCCCAAGTCTCATGCTTCTAACATAAAAAGTGCAAATCTGCCACTTTATCTTCATCTATCTGTTATACTAGGACTTGTGTGGCCATAGAGCAAACCTGCTTCCCTTTCACAAGGCATTCTAACAGGATACTTTGTTGAACTATTTCAATTCGAAGTGAACCAAGATGGCCATGTTCTACTTCCACCCCTCAGTCAGTGTAGATTTGTTTTTCAATGTGTTCTTTTTATTGAAGAAAAGGAAACCAAACATAGCAGAATCAGAACAGAACAGCCACAGTGCATTTGATATCTTTACAGCTTTTACAGGAACCAGGTCATAATTATGTTGGGCACAGTGATGGGGCTAGGAGAGATCCCTGTATCGCTTGTCGCTTTGGCATGCGCCAGACCATTCATTCCATTACCTCCGAACCTTGGATTTAGACTTCAGTACTGTGAGCACCACCTGAGAGCCAGTGGCTTACAGACCACCCCTGGGAATCGATCCGCATATTGAAATAAAGGGGAGCAAGTATTGTCAAATTTTCCTTGCTTACCCAGGCGCGTGGCAATGATTTCTTTCCCCCACTGCTGTGTCCCTGCAGTTTACCCACCACAATTTGAGCACGGGCACCTAAGGATTCTTCCAGAGACTGGCTATAGTGATCTTTGCCGCCGTTAGGAGGTGTGTGATTAATTCAGCCATTGGGCCTGTCATGGGGTAAGCACCCTCTCCCGTATCCCCCAATTATCACCACCCTGGGCTCCCAGGGTATCATCAAATGAGTCATGTGCTTAATTTGTGCCAGCACCTCCTTCCAGAATGGGGCAGATTATTATCATTTATTTTTTAATTTTGATTGGTTTATTTCAAACCTTTAAAACACTTAATCAAATCCATTACTTTTCCCCATCCCTCCTTAAAAAAAAAAAAAAACTGGAAAAAAAAGAAATAAAAACACACACAGACCAATCAAAAATGAGTCAAAGACCCCAATTTGGCCACTGAATGTACGGCCCGGCCAGGCCAATTCGAGCACAATCGTGACACAACCCAAAATTTAACTCGTGGATTCTTTTCTTCCGGATTCAATTACCCTTCGGCCCCCCCCATCATGCATCCTTAGGTGGTTCCAACCCTACTTCAAGACACTTCATTGCAGCCAGCATCATAGAGGTGTTCCCCAGCATCATAGAGGTGCCTCCCACATCCCCAAGATAAACATGTCCCACCACTCCTGAGATGTCAGGGTTTTGCAGCCCTTTGTTGACTTACTCATATAGAGCCTTTTTACCCCCATCGAACGTTTGGCACTCTCAGTAGGTGGTTAGATGATTTTACTGTCACTTGATCATTACAATATCTGCAGAACGGATCAGTACCGGGATCTGTCGCCTATGACTAAGCAACTCCCTGGTAGGGAGAATGTTCATTCTTAATCTCAAGGAGTCTCCTATAATGTTTGCTTGGGAATTTCGATAGATATTTAGGGAGGCTATTAAGTGGTCTCCCTTCATGCTCCAAACTTCTCTGGTGGAGCGTGTTAATCCAATCCAATCTCTTGAGCTTCGCTTCATCTGGATTGGAAAGAAGGACCTCCTCTGTTAGATTTAATTCACAGAGTACACCTCTACAACAGGCTCTCCAACCATCCACTATATGATAGGTACCCATAAAAGCTCCTTTATCTAAAATTTCAACAGGGGTACCCTTCCCTCAGTCACACACTTAAAAAACAGGGTCACTGATCACCAACAAATCATTTATCTGAGCGATTGCAAGCCTAGTTCGAATCGGACAAAGAAAATGGGTAAAGATTGTGGGAGCCCCAACACCATCCTCCAAAAAAGTCTCTCTAATCAGTCCCAAGTTGCCTCAGGGAAAAGGGGGGCACATTCCGCACCGTATATCAATATTGGTGCAACCTTCAGTATATAAAAAGCAATGAAAAGTTTGATCTATTTTCATTGTCTGTACAGCCAATCTCACACATTTGAGTCTCAGGGCATCCACACAAGGTTTTTCGATTAAACTACAATTGAAGGGAACTCCCAAGTAGGCCATTACGTTAACACTGTAAATTTTCTCAGGGTTTACTACCCAGCCGATTTTTGCCTTTTTCCTTGTTAAGGTAGAATCATGATTTTAGTTTTTTTTGTATTCCCCCTCAAGTTGTTTTCAGCCAGGAAAATCTCCAATTGCTTTAGACGCCTTTGTAGCCCTACTGGCGTGTAGTCAATCAGAACCAGGTTGTCTGCATAGATGACCCACAGGATCGGGTGGCTATAGATTTTAGGAGGTAAGGCGAGGACTTCTTCTTGACATCTCCAAATCAGATAGATACAAATTAAATAAATCGGTGCCAACAGGCAGCCCTGTTTAAGTCCTCTTGAAGTATTTATAGATTTTGTTAATGTCCCTGCACCTGACATCCTAATTTGAATAGAGGTTGAGGAGTACAGGTCTTTTATTGCTTCCAGGTGGTCTTGTGGGCAACGCCATCTAGCAAGTTCTTCCCAAAGCTTTTCCCTACTAATGGAGTCGAAAGCTTGCTCCAGGTCAATGGAGGTTAGATAGACCTTCTGCCCTGACCTGTAATCCTTCAACTTCAAGATGTTAAGAAGGAGTAGGTTAAGGCTAGTGGCAACCCCAGAAACAAACCCAGTCTGTCGTTTATCACGACAGCCTACTTTGATCACCCAATACTTAAGAATCAGGTGGATTTCTCGCATAACCATAGCAGATGTAAGGGTGAGCCTGTGGCTGCACATCCCCTCCAACATACTGGAGACAGCGAGGGGTTACACGAGGTTTTTTTTTTAAGGTGACGTACCACCTGTTACATACCTTTGCTGGCCCCTCCCTGTTATACACCTAGAGCTTCTGAACGTGTGGGCCGAGATTCAGCTCCACTCCTCTGCCCGCAACTCTCCCCAGATCCCTCTCCCATCTGGTCACATAGCTCTCTTCCACTGAGGGTGCTGATCCATCTAGCAGCTTGTACAGGGTTGACATCTCCCCCCCCCCCGGAGCCACCGCAGTTTAGGTGTGTTCTAATGCGTTAGGTTCCCCGCCTCTGTGTGTTTTCGTGGTATGGTGCGAAATCCAGTGCCAGAGTTGGGTATACCTACATTGCTCCTCCTCTGGGACTGGGAACTTGACGTTGTAGTCTTCAAAAGGATAAAGGGCTGCTATTTACAAAAAAAAGTATTTTAAACGAGAAAGGCCTTCGACCCGCTACCTATGGAACCCCACAAGGTCACACAAGTCCCGATTCCCACAAATTGGTGTAAGGGGGCCTTCGGTAGTTCTGACACCCTACCTGTCTTCCTCCAACAGTGAATGGAGGTGTTAGTGGATACAAGTGGGCCATGGCCAGGTCCCTTCTGAGCAGGCTCCAGATGTTGTAGGGAAGAAAGAGGGGCCAGAGGCCCTTGCTTCTTCGATTTGCCTCCAATTGGATGGGACAAGTGCTTGCCAAGGGAATAAATGAGATGCTCTGCCACCAGGCTATATCTAAAGCCACCTGGGACCCCAAGACCCCTACTTGCAATTCCCCAGAGCATCACTTTCCTTACCACCCGTGGCTTATTCCTACCCGTATAAATGCCATCAAAGCCCTCTGCAACCTCCTCTAGGTTCTTCTCTGGAATCAGGACAGGCAGCGTGAGGTAATAATAAAGGAGTCACAGGACCAGATTGATTTTGAGAGAAGCAATGCTCGCAAACCACAAAATCTCCTGTCTGTGCCAGCAATCTTCCAGTAGGGATGCCTAGATAGGTGATGCTTGCTTTGTCCCAGGACACTGGACTCTTGTTTGTGAGCCTCTCCAGACGCATTAGCAACATATTTACCCCCATGGCACTAGATGTCATGTAGATAACTCAGAAGCTTCACACCCTTCCGAACAGAGAGATGTCCTGCAACAAAGTCGAGAGGGATGAGTCCACATGCAGGAGGGAGAGCAGAACATCATCCGCATATAAGAAGATTTTATAAGTGCTCCTGCCTCACCTGTATCCCCTGTATCTGCGGGTTAGCCCTGATCCTTGTGGCAAATGGCCCCATCAAGAGCTCGAAGATCAGGGGAGAGAGGGGGCAGCTCTGTCGCATGCACCGAGAGATCTCCAATTTGGGGACCTAATCCTGTTGATTCCAAGCGATGTGGAAGGGCGCTAGTAGTTGGCCAGGAACCATTTTTTGAAATTCGGACCATTCCCCTAGTGGTTGAGAACCCTGTCAATGTATCCCCAGTCCACCAGATCAAAAGCTATGTGAGCGTCCAGAGAGATGATGCCCAGTTCTACTGCTATCATGGAGGCGCTCTCGATAAGATTCAGGGTGCACCTAATATCACAATGGGTGGTGTGGCCAGTGATGAACCCCGTTAGATATGGGTTCACCAGGTGTCGCAGGACATCCCAAGTATAGAGGTTAGGATTTTTGAAAAAGGGTGTCGTTCATCAATGTTATGGGCCTACAGGAACTGCAGTCCTTAGGGTATTTCCTAGGTTTGTCAATGAGCACCGTGAGAGAGACTTCCATAGAGGGCGTGATTCGCCCTGTGTGTAGAAAAGAGTTGAAAAGGGCCACTTGGTGGGGAAATCCGTGTGAGAGTAAGTTTTGTAAAACTAGGCCCTGAAGCCATCCGGGCCCAGGGCAGCATGTTTCAATGACTTAATTGCTGCTTCTACATTCTCAAAGGCAATTGTGTGTTCAAGGGGGTCCAGAAGAGGTGGCCGAGGAATGAATGGAGGCCAGATAGTCCAATTGTATTTCGCCCGCAATCGGGCCCCCCCCCCCAACATGTTGCCTCTGTGATGCTCTAGCAGCGTGTCTAACTTAACTTCATCTGTGACCCGAGGTGACCCGTCTGAACCAATCAGCATTTGGATGTTGTTTCTTGTGTTCACCTTCTGTAATGTATATACCAGTAACCGGTTTATTTCGTACAGTGAAGTACCACCGGTACTAGGTAGAAAAAGTGAACCAGTCTAGAAGCTCCTTGCCCCGCTGTCCAAGCAATAGGAGTGTTGAATCTAGACCTGCTTCTACTCTGAGTTTTTAAGTCTTCACATCAGCAACTCTCGACTCTGACCTGGGTCTCTACATCTATGGGCATAATGGAGCAGAGAGCTCAGCGATCGCTGGTCAGTGATCTGGATAAGGTGGATTGGAGTTGGCTGGCTGGCTCTCTGGCTAGGGGGCGGTCATCTGCATAGCTTGGGGCAATTGGGGGTGGAGAAAGGTTACAGGCTTCGAAGCAGTCGATTAGAATTTGTTGTTGGAACACCCGGGGGTTCCTCCATTTTTTTGGCGAGGGCATCCCCAATCTTCAGGAGTTTCATCTAATCTGTCTCCAGGAGACATGGTTGAGGTCGCCTCCTCTCCTGGATGGCTTCTCGATTTTATTATATCCAGCTAAGAAAGGCCGGAATGGTCGCCCAAAGGCTGGCCTACTCATGGCCCTTCGTGTTGACAGGGGATACCGGATTATTTCTGAACATTGGCCCTTCGCCTTTGGTCCAGGTTGTCATCATCCAGACGGGCTCGCCTCCAGCGGGTCGCCCCAGAAAGGTCTTTGTGGTCAACTTATACTGGAATGTGGCATCTACTTGGAGTGAGAAGCTTTTCGGATTCAGTGTTTGCTCTCATTGACGAAGGCAGGGCCGTCCATATGGACCTTGAGGTGCTGGTGTGCAGAGACTTGAACATCCACTGTTTTGATTCTATGAATACTCTCAAAGATATGACACCCATGGCCCCAGGGAAAGTGGTGCAAGGCCTTCTCTGGAGGAGAAAATTGGAGGAAAGAAACATACTTTTGGCGAATTGTCACATTCTCGGCGATTGCCCTTCAGCTCCTACCTGGAAGAGGGGACTGAAAGCTAAAGTTTTGGATTATGTCTTTGCTTCGGAACCCCTGTCCTGTGATATAGTTGGCATGGACATCAGGGATACTACGAGTGATCATAACTTCGTAGTCATATCATTGATTGGTAAAATGGCCAGTCGAAGGGCGTCCTCGGCTAACCTGTAGTTTTGAGATTGAACCGGGAAGAAATAGGCTGAGGAAGAGACCTATTCTAGTTGCTGCATCCAACTTGGCGGCAAACCTAATCCCCGTTATACAACCATTCAAAACCTTCAACCTTAAAGATATGGCCTCAGCCAAACCTTGGCTTTATCTTGCGCCACAAGTATGATCCAGAAGTGGCCAGGCGGAAAACAGCTATAAATAAAGAAGTTTGTCTCAATTCTAAAAGTCACATAGCAGAGGACAGGGACCATTCGAGATGACTAAAGCAAGAGTTGGCTGAAATCACGCAAAGCCCTCATGCTCCAACGAGAGGCGTAGAATATGCTATCTCACCTTTCCCAGAAAAATACAGCTGAAATATGGAGACTGCTTAACCACTTGTTGGCCCCCCCAAGAAGCCCTTTTGCTCAACCCAATTACAGAGGAAACTTGGAAGTCTCAGTTTGAACAGCTTTTTGCGGGTGGTCAAGACTCAAATTCCCAAGCAACTACAGGCTCTGAAAGCCCTTGGTGCTTTTCAACAACTCAGAGCGACATATATGATCTGATCCAGATGGCCAGTAACTCAAGAGCAACCGGGCTGGACGGGATGTCTAATAGCCATCTGAAAGAAGACCCAGACTTCTGGTCTGCCAAATTGGATGTCTGGTTTGACCAAATCAAGAAAGTAAAAAAAAATGTCACCATCATGGACATATTCATTCATTGTACCGATTTACAAAAAGGGCGATAGGACGGTTCCAGGCAACTACAGGCCCATCACCCTTCTCAATGCCAGTGGTAAAATCTTTGGTTCATTACTTCTTAAAGCCCTTACCACCTGGGCAACATCTACCCACCACTTTGACCCCTTGCAAACCGGCTTTGTAAGAGGTGTGGGGACTTCAGAATCTCTTCATCTTAAACATCCTCAAGTGTTAGGCGAAGGCAAAAAGGGGGCCAGCAACTACATATGGCATCAATTAACTTGGCGCAAGCTTTTGACTCTATAGATCGCCCAAGCCTGTGGAAAAAACTGGAAAAATGGGGCTGCCCCTCAGACATAATTGAAGCCCTGAAACTTTTGCACTCCCAAACTTAATTACGAGTAAGACTGGATCGTAAGGGCCACATGACCAAGCCTATCAAAACCTTCAATCACTTAAACCAGGGTTGCCCGTTGGCATCTGCAGTGTTCAAACTGTTTATTTCAGACACAGAGTTGGCCTTTGATGCAATCAAATATTTTCCTCCTTCATTGGCGGCCGGGCGTCCTGATTGGAAGGCTGATTTTTGCTGACGACCTAATCCTTTTGGATCAAACCAAGGTGGGCCTCCAAAGACAGCTGGACGCCTTAGATAAGTACGTGGAGTTGAATGGATTGAGGAATGGTGGGGAAGAATGACGCCGAGCACTCAAACCTCACTAACTTTAGCCTTGCTGGCCTTGGTGTAAGAACTTTATGAATTACTGTTAACGGAGTAGCCCAAGAAGGGCTGATCTCTAAAAGCAGCAGAGCTAGGATCCCTGGCAGCTATGCTCAATTTGTTTTGTTTTTTTGTATGGAATGCTTTTCTTGTTTTCTTTTTTTTTACTTTATGCATTTGTTTAATTTATGGAAGATTTGGTCCGATTGTTTAAATGTTCTATTTAGCTAAGGTTTAAGAATAAAACCAATGGCTAATAAAAAATAAAAAAATGTATACAATTGTTTGGTCTTTGAGAGAGCCCGAGCTGACTTATTTGGCTAAGCCCAGTTCCAGTAGCGACTTCGCTTTCTTCAGGTCCCCCCACGCCCAATTAGATTGTGTGGTCTTGTGCACCGTCTCTAACGCCTGGACCCTGTCCTCCATCTGCGCTTGTTGCAGCTTGCTAGTTCTATAAACAACTGCAGTGCAGATTATCTATTTCCCTCCCCCACGTATTACTGATTTAATTGCGTCTCACGCTGTCGAGCGCGAGCATTCGGCGGAGGAGTTTTCCGTGATGTCGTTTACCAGGGAAGTGGATATCTCCTGCCGAATTACTGCATCCTGCAGAACCAACTCCTGTTGTTTCCAGGGCAGTTGCTGTGGGGGCTGGGAAACTAATAGCTCTGATGTGGAACAAACCCAGCAGGTATTATTCAAGGCCAGTTTGGCTTATTCACTACACTGGGCTGATGCCACAGATTCGACAACTCTGCCTGGAAGACATACCTAATATAAATTCATATAATGAAGCAACTTTAAGAAATCAAAAAGTGTAAAGTTTATTTATACACATACTCAAAATAATACTTTTAATGTGTATGGTCTGCCAACAAAAATGATACAGCACATGCACATAAACACAATTAGAAAACAAGTTTTACACAAAACATACAATATACACATCAGTTAAAAAGGGACAACAGGCAAAAGATGCCAATGCACGAACTGTGCCGCCTGTAAAGAATGTCAAAGAGCCACACCAGGCTTCAAATGTACCCCTTTGTCACCACTTCAGCTCAAAGAGAAAAGGGCATGATGGGGAATAATTCAAGATTACCCTTGAAAGGAACTTGACCCCCCTCCCCTCCTCCCTGAGACAAGAGAAAAGTGTGCTCGAAATGAGGATCGGGTCTATTCCCCGAGAGGCCCTGGTGAACCTGGGAGCAGAACGAATAATCGCTTATCCCTTCGACGGACAGCCTCCATAGGTCTACAACCTCACCTCCCTGAGGGACCTGTCAAACCCTAAGGCTTGCTTATACTCCTCTCTAGTTGGCGGGAGGGTTTTGTCCGCCTCTGGGTCTGGAACCAGATTAAAATGTATGCCTATGAAGCTCTAGCTCTGGGCAAACGAGACAGTGTTTGCGGAGATTGTTTGCAGGAACCGGTCCTGCGAGCTGTTAGGGGAATAGATCGATATGAATGTGTTTGCTCGAACAAACAACCCTTAACCATTATGTATCTCCCTAGTGGGTCACCCTTCACGGAGATCTCTGTTAGGGGAACCCCCTTGCTGAATAGTAACACCACTCCCCTCTTCTTTCCCCCTAAGGTGACAAAGTACACCCTAGAGAATCGCCCGTGCCCAAAGCCCAGCTCATCTTTGGCCAGCACCCGACTCTCCTGCAGACAGACTAGATCTGCTGGGAAGTCTGCCCGTCTCTGGCCAACCGCCCTACACTTCGCTGGAGAGTTGAGGCCCTGCACATTCCAAGTTACCATGCACAGCTCTTTCACATTGTCGTAAACCATGACTTGTGCCTAGCATAATGTGTACTACCCCCACTGTGAACCCCCGATCTTTGCGGATGAGGAAATTACATGATCTGGAACCTAAGCTGCAGTGGACTAAGTAACTTGTGGCTATGTGGTAAATGAAACCGATTGGCAGTTCTCCCTTCCAATTTCCCCCTCCCCGCAAAAACATCCCGCTCCCCCAAACCCAAAGTGGGAAAAAAGTGAGTACAACCCACATTCCCTAGAGCAACCAGCGCAACCCCTGCAACCAGGCCCCAAAGGAAAATAAACAACATATTATCAACTGTCTCCAACTTCAGCATTGTATACTTCATTCCGTTCCATGCCCGGGAAACCTACAGTCAAGTTAATCAGCGCCTCTGTGTGTCCGACCCGTCAACATCTGTTAGGCCCCAGCCAATCCTAAATTCAGTTACATTTCGTTGTAGTGGCCAGGAGCCGTGCAACAACCGTCCCTCCAAACGGGGCTAACTTGCCCATTCCCCCCTAACCTGCAGGATGGGAACCACTAACAGCTCCCAGATCATTCCTCTCCCATCAGTCTCCGTTGGTGTAAGCCTCTCGGCCTCTTTCATCGATGTCACTTTCCAAAGTTTACCGCCTGATGAGAAAAGTAAGGCTGTAGGGAATCCCCAGCGATAAGCAATTTTCCTAACCCACAGCCCTTCTGTTAGTGGCCTCAAGTCCTTCCTCAGGTCCTTTCTTTTTGCCAAGGTAATGGCAGTGAGGTCCTGGTATAGTGCGACTGAGGTGTCCGTGAACTGGACTCGGGGTGATTCTCTGGCGGCTTTTACAATTTTCTCCTTAATTCTATAGAAGTGGACCCTGGCGTCTGCAGGGTTGGCTTGTGCTTGGTCTCGGCTGTGTGCGATGCACTTTGTCCAGTTCAAGGGAAGGGTCGTTTGGGAGGCTCAAAATGAAGCGATTGAGGTCCCGTACAAATTCTTCTAGATCACTATCAGGCACTGTCGGCGGGATGCCCCACAGGCGGATGTTATTGCGATGGGAGCAATTCTCTGCATTCACCTGCTTCATCTCCAGTGCTTCACATCTGCCCTCCAAGGCGGTGATCGATCCAGTTAGCGCCTTCACCCAATTCATAGCTCTGCTTCCATAAGGAGTCCTCCACGTTGTCTGTCCTGCCCTCCACCTCTCCCGCCTTGAAACACTTGTGTATAGGTGCGTTACAAATGCCATATCATATCACCTCGGCCGTCCTGCCCACCATCTCTTCCATGCATCTATCCAGAGCAGTGATTTTCTTCATTAATTCCTCTGTTCCTGAAGGTCCGATTTTGTGACGGTTTGGGAGGGATGTGCGAGGCCCACTGAGGCGGTTTCTACTTGCTCCCCTTTCCTAGCTCGCTCTGTGGTGCTTATCAGTAGGGTTGCAATGTCGGACAGCTTCGCCACCTTATGGGTCTTTGCCATGTTGCCTTATCACAGTGGCATGCACGCTCCTTAATGGATAATGCAATCTCACTCTCAAGCCCGCGACGTCTGCACATCTTGTGTCTTGCTGAGACCCCCGTCGACTCTCGCTCCCCCGCCAATCTAATGCCCCATGCAAGCCTATGGGCCCCTCCACATGCTTTTTTGTATTGGCCGGTGATGTGGGTCTGTGTTTAAGGCCAGTGGCGGCGGGGAGGTCTAATTCTTGAGTCCAAGGAGGCCCAAGTGGTGGCACTGGCTGCGCCCCTAGATCCCATTAGGGGCCTGGGGGAGAGCCGCCTCAGGTGCAGAGCAGGGAGGGGGCAGGGGCCTCTTGTAGGCTGAAGGGCGGGGCGGTGCCACCCAAGGGCCACATTTGAAAGAGCAGGTCTCGCCAGTTTGGGGGGTGGGGAGGAGAGAGAAACGGTCTAATTCATGGGGCCCAGGTCTGGCCCGCTCCATCCCCTGCTCACCTCCAACACCAGAGCACGGAGCCGGATTGTCACCGTTAGGGCAGCTACATTGCGGTGCCCCACTCTGTGATCCCCACTAGGCCAAGCCAGATACTGCTAGGACTGGTTGCTCCACCGCAGTTCGGGCAGGAGCCGACAGGACACCTCTCTGGGACGGCCAGGAGCGAGCACCCTGCAGTGCAGCATATCAGCCAGGTCGGCCACAGCAATGTGCTGGCTCCCCCCCCCACCACCACCGCAGGGACAGGTGAGTAGAGCAGAGCCCACGGGCCGTCCTGCTCACTGATCAGGTCCGGGAGGCTGGGCACTGGGTCCCCACCATGCAGCCGTGCTCTCTGCCCATTGTACTTGACGGCGGTTATGGCACTCAGTGCCATGTTGTCTTCAGGTTTGTTGGGGCGTCGATAACTACAGGATGGGTTATCCTTTGGAGCTGCGACTTTCACCGTCTGCACACACTGTTTCCCCATCCAGAGGCAGCATTTTCACTGTCAAATTGGAGCAACTATTGAAGTACAGGGCATAGTTGCCAGGTTCAGGCATGGAACTCTCACTGAGCCATACTTCAAGCTCCAGCTCTATGCCCCCCCACCCCCCCAAGTCAGTATATTAAAAGATAATGTAGGACTGGCAAACACTGTCTCATGACAGGGCACCGCATGATTACATTCCATTCTCTGATATTCAGTTTTGGGCTATCAGGACATCAAGGACGTGTGTTTGGGGTGCCAAACATCTGTAGGGCCCTGTAGAGTAACCATGTCTACCAAGACAACCACATCGAAGCCCACATAGAAGAGAAAGGTTTCAAGCGCCATCATGTACAAATGCAGCGCTTAACATTGCAAGCATCAACATTTGTGTAGGTATGGGGAAGCATTGGCCAGCCCCTGTTATAACGTTGCAAACTGACCATAAGATGCTATCGGCTGGAAAATGTTGCAAGTACCTGGGAGTATGATGTCAGTGCCTGGTAAATGCCCATCTAATACCTATACAACCCAAAACTGTTGTCTTTGCCTATACTTGTTATTAACAGGACATCAGTTTAAGGCACAGATCAAGGACACTCATATATTGCTTAAATAAAACTAGCCAAATTAAAAAAAAATATTCTTGCATGTTTTTTCTGGACAGAACTCGTTGATGGAATTAGAGGTCTATCCTGCTGGATATTTTGCAAATCTCTTTGAAAAAAATCTATGTGAGCATTTGCCACCCAGACACAAAGTCCTGCTCTGTTTCCATTCCCATCCCTGGCATTTGATCAGTTTTCTCCACGTTTGTGGCAGCAAGCACAATGGTCTATGTGACACCACACAATTTCATGGGAACACCAAAAGACACTCAAACTTTTATTGCTCATTTGACATTTACAAATTGATACAAAACCAGATGATTTCCATTAATAAAATATAACAAGAAGATGTCGATCACTAGGATGCTTGCCGTGAACCCTTCTGCTCCGGTTTCTATGTACAATATCGTCTTGTGTTACACCCGCTAAAAGCTCTGCAAGTAAAAACCACATGTAACATGCAACGCAACCAGCATCTGGACACTGCTCCATTGTGTACTGCTCCAGTCTCCAAACAAGAGCCTGTTAATTCAACCCGTGGAACAAGACAGATTGTCTTTGGGCAGGCTCAATAGGAGGCGTTTGTGAATGTGCAATTTCCATGGAGAAACTCACAAAGATGAACCACTTCCCGTTAGCCAATGTATTCACTGCTGCCTCGGAAACAGATGCCACTTGTAAACCAAAGCGTAGTGTCTGAAGGTTAGGCTTTCCTCAAGTCTGATCTGGAAGACATAGGCAGATGAAACCCCGGCAGGAAAGCAAGATGGTTCATGCAAAGTGTTGACTATACCCAGGAAAACTAGTTAAGCTTGTGCAACCAATTGGCTGTACCCCCAAATGTGTGTGCAGAACATTGGCCAGGCCAGCCAGAATCAACTTGGACTACTCAAACTATTGACCAAGCCGAATAGGAGTAACCTTGCTAGCTCAAAGCATTGGCCACGCACAATAATAGCAACATGACTCGATCGAAGTATACATGATACCTAATCATATTAACATGCTTTCATTGAAGCCATAATCAACCTGGAACGCTCAAAGCATTGGCAATATTCCATGTAATCATCTGTTTATTGAAAGCATTTGGCTGGCCCCATCCAATCAACGTAGGTTGACCATCCCCAATATTACTGACTTCACTGAAATAATTGCCAATGCAAGTTTACTCAAAGCACTGGCCATTTCTAACGCAAGCAACTTGGTTTGCTCAATGCATTGCCCACGGGCAAGAGCCTACATAATTCCTTGCGACGACAGGCCAGCTTTTGTGATCAAGTACAGTTCCAATGGAGCCAAGGCAAAACCATTGCGGGGCACATGCTGCTCCTCGGAGACGCAGGCAGGAATAACTTGCAGCCCACCACACACAAGCACTTACCTCGGCCAGCTGTCCAATTCCATGAAACTGGGCTCTCATGCGTTGCAGCCACCGGGCTACTTTACTACTTATTGCGTTAAGTGTTAACAATGTTGGGCCCAAAACTGAAACCTGAAAAAAAATACAATGCCTGGACTCCTTAAAGGCTGGCCCTGAAGGAAGCTAAACCCAACACCAAACATGAACTCTCACCAGCATGCTGCTCTGAGAATTGCAGATTAAAAGGTAAGGACCTGATTTGCTCACTTTGAAAGAATGAACTTCCCTTTGTCCAATATAAATATGAAAATGTTTCCAAACATTTGGAAAACAGTAAATCCCAGTGTTAAATAAAGTTTTCTCGCAGTAAGACTTCCTAATGAGCCAAAATATTATTTCATAAAAATAGATATATGTTCTGATAAACTTTTTTTATATATATAAATAAGATATGCTCTAATGTCCTGAAACTAACCATGCCCTACATAATTTACACAGCTGCTTAGAGTTTGACTAGGTTACCCCATAAATATGACAAGGCCCTCTACAATAGTCCTGACCTTGGCTTTGAAAGTATGTTTGGACATGGTTACTAGATACCAGTGAACATCTCCTATAGATTGATTTTGTAGCACCATATAGCCTAATATTACAAAGCACTTAAGACAGCATAAACTAGCCAGACCATGGCCGCAGAGAAAATGGCACAGGGCAACAGCGATGGGCTATTGCCTCATCTGCGTTACATGTAACATTGAAGTTACCCTGCACTATAGGCCATTGTTAACAGGTGGGCATTCTTCAAGAAAACATATCGGGGTCCACATTTAAACAAAACAAATATTTTAACAGCTTGCTAATAAAACTTTTTTTGTGTTTCTTTTTTTTTTTTTTAAAACAGTCCATGAGTATTTCTAAAAATCCCATTTGGGGAAGATGCTAATAATAACTCCAGTCCTTAAAGTAAATCTATGTTGCAGTAGAAGGTGAGGCACCATTTGTAGCAGCTTTTTCGGACCAAAATTAAAATGTATTTTCCCGTCCACAGCAGCAGATATGAACATACTGCGATCGTTATTGCTAGAAATAAAAAAAGAAGGCGGAACGGCTTTTCTTCGCGGTCAGCAATGGCGCTCACAGTGCAGGTGACCGGCAGCAGAGACCAGGCAGGACTTCTCCAAAGGCAAGCGAAGCAGACCGCGGGCCACCACCCTCTGTCGACGCAGCGGAAAGGCCCTAGAAACGTCGCTTCGAATGTTGCTCTGCGCCTGGTACTTCAGGTAAGAGGAAGACTACAGAAGCACTGGTGCTCGGCTCGACCTTGCGTCGCCCTAATTGTTATAGTTCACAAACTGCGCCTGGTAAACACCATCGTCTTTATCAACCTGGAATGAAAGAGGATGGCACCAATTAAAAAACAGTTCTCCTCTCAACAGGCGAAATGATTAAGCACAGACAGAAAAGTGAAAGCAATTGCAGTCTACGTCAATTATGGGACCCAAGTTGAAGAACCATTAGATTCCGAAAATTAAAACTCAGTAGCATGATTGACACTGGCCAAAAACCAAAATGCGACCCAGGGACGTCATTTCACCAAAATACCAGGGGTTGCGGAAGTGACATCACATGACCCTGGACCTCTGATGACATCATAGGAAGGGATGTCATTTGACCCCACCCCAAAGAAAGCCAGCCACTCTAAAAACAAAGAGGCACACGGAATTTGCCACAGCCCAGGAGCTTCAATTTGTTTAAAAAAAAATGTTATATTTCTTTTATTTTATTTTAGGGGTAGCAAGGGAGACCTCAGGGGTTGCAAGTGCGACCCATGGATAACCCTAAATGACATCCCTGATTCGACCCAAGCTCAACTATATAGGCTGGCTGGTGTAGGCCACTCTGGCTTACATTTACGACACTGTATGTTATCCACCAGCATGATGGACTTTCTTTCAAGATGCTCCCATGAACGAAACACATTAATCAGTCAATTTAGTGTAGCCCCTGTCTTATTCTTTTCGTTCCCTGGCCCGGGAAGCCTAGTTTTAAAAATACTCTGGGCCAGGAAATGGGCGAACCACAAGGACACCACCCCACCATCACCGTCCGCCTGCTCTTGTGGGGCACGCTAAGCAACCTGCAAATAAAAGGGTTAAAACAGGAGATGGGCCACACCCTGAGTTCCTTGATTTTAATAAGGCACAGTACACCTGAGGGGAGTTTTGGTGCCCATGTAAACCTTTATCTAAAATAAACTGCAATTCCTAAACATAAATTCCTTCAACACAACCTGCCCCAATCTATTTACTCATTCCATGCTTGATGATGCATTAATATAGTTAAGAGATACCCAGTGCTCAAACTCCTATGCATATTAACCGTAAGCAGGTTATCAATTACTTCACCCTAGGCATCCATCTTATTTCATTCCCCAATACTTTCCACATGTACCTTTCCATTGCAACACTTTCAATAACCATGACAGCTGCAGTCTGCCCTTATTCACGTAACCACAGTCTTTTTGGTCAGTCGTGAACACAGTCAAAGTCAATAAAGTACAATACCTGTCTATGCTGCCATCACTGCTGCTCTGTACTGTACTGTACACCTGCGCTCGAACCCCCTGCTCTGCTGCAGGTGGCTGTCACAGGACATCTTGTTGAGAATCCCTCCTAGGGCTTTGGGGAGCCCCTATGGTGCAGTCAGGGCTTTGGGAGTCCTTATGCTTTTGGTAGGTCTTTGGGAGCCCTTGCATTAATATTGGGGCTTACAAGCCCATATTTCCTCCATGTTAGTGAAAATTCTAAGTAATAGAAAGTCCCAGGGCTTTGCCAGCCTTAATTTTTATTTTAGGATTATGAGCCCATGTACTCCCTGCTAGAAGATTCAGGGTTAATTTTCCTCCATGGCAGTGTTTTTATTTTGATAGGGCTCTGACAGACGTAAATGTTTGTTGGGGCTTATGAGCCCAAGCTGCCTGCTGGCAACCCAGCGGTTAATATTTTTTTCTTTTCCTCTGTGGCGGTGGTTTCCCAGGTGGGGAAAGTCCTTGTTGGAAACCCGCCCAGGCCCGCCCACCTGGACGGAGTCAGGACCCAGCCGGTGCGCATCGCGCTGAGCCCCGGTCGCACTAGACATAGCGACCGGGGCTCCAGGTACGTTTTGCTTCTCCGCTCTCCCAGTCTGATCCGGGTGGAGCTGATGCTGCGCAGGCCCCCCGGCGGTGCTGGCGGACTCGCCCTCGCCCTCTCCCCGCTGTCAGGGTTTTCTTCCTCTTCGCCACCCGCTCTGCTTGGCCATGCTCGCGTCTTGGGCTGCCTGCACACGCGACCTGCTTTGCTTCACCCAAGCCGCTCCCCACATGCGGGCTGGGCCTTATCTTCACGCCAGGCTGCAGCTGGCAGACACAGCCTGGCTTATCAGAATGCTCCGGGGGGCCGCTCGAGGCTGCAACACCCCTGGAGACCCCAACTCCTCTTTCTCCTTTTCTGTCCTTTCTGTTCTTGCTTTGATCTTTCTACAGATTTCTTTCAACCCTCTCTTTCAACTGTCAATTTTCAACGTTTCTTTCTCAGCTCAGCCCATGTCCCTGCTGATTGGCAGGGGGGACCTGCCATTGTCCTGCAGTCCAGTCCAGTGTTCCGTGTGTCCCCCATGGTGAGGAACGTGGTATTGAAATTGATATTGATATTTTATTTCTATCGCGCTCGTACACAAGTGTTTCAGAGCGCGACAAGGCAAGGGAGGGGAACAAGGGAGAACAAAACAGCAATCTTACTGCCAAGGCACAGTCCAGTAAGTCAGTCTATGCAAAATACATACACAATTAATAAAAGCTTTAAACAAACTACTAATGTGTCTTGTCTTTATTTGTATACGTCCATAACCCCCTATCTTTTAGCGCCCCTTTGGGGCTGGGGATTCCATTAGATTTACCTATCCCCTAATAAGATCCCCTTCTGGACACAGTTTCTGGTTATAAGCCAATGGTGGGTGACAAACTACTTTGGGGTGGGAGGGGGTCTTACGATGTTGCGTGTTCAACCCCCAACTTTATGGCTGCACTGAAAACCTCTCTGTTTTGATGCACTAGCACTCAAAAAGAGAAATGCTATACTTGACAGGCTCCTAGAAGTGGGTGGATTAGCTGTGTAATTCCAATATGGAACCTTTGCCCACATTCTCCCTCTCTCGCTCACAATGGTAAGCCTTACTTTTCATCCTGGGGGCCTCGACTGGCATGGTGGACTCCACCATTATTTTTTCTGGTACACTGGATCTTGCAGAGCATACATGGTCAAGCATGGAAATTCATGGTCATGCAACAACCACGTTCACGCAACCAACCACACACAAATGTAGCAACAAGGATTGATGCTCTGGATGTTGCATACTCTATGCAGGATATCAGACAGCTACACACACGGACACCGTCCGCTCTGATCGTAAGCGATTTCCCCACGCAAAGAAATCCCAAACTACTATACTTACACACCATCATCCCACATACTCTTTCAGTAAAGGTGCAAATTCAGCACTGGCAAGGGGGGGCGCACTTATCAGTTGTGGGAGTGATGAGGACGAGACATTCCCAAACGAGGAGTCAGCATTGACAGCTGCCACATGTAACTTATGTGCCGTGTGCGCAGGTGGAGCTAGAGATGTCCGGGGGTGGAGGGGGAAGAGTGGGGGCACACATGGGGGAATAAGGACCAGGGAAAGGGGCTGGGAATAGAAGTGGTAGTATACCATATCATGAACCACACAGCAGCCATGTTGAGACATAAGCCACTAGCAAGTAAGGCACTTGGGGTTTTCACTGACAGGCCCTGTGTTCGAGGGCTGACATGATTTCTCGAGCACAGCAGTGTGTTGGAGAAATGTTGCAAACTTATCGCTCCCAGGAGGCTGCAGTCGCTGGTAGATGGGTCCAACCGATACACCCGAGGATAGCGAGCCAGGCACCTGGGTGCTCGCTGGTTAAATAAGAAATGTAGCCAACAAATGCAGGCAAATAATAGCTACATCATGGTGGGGTAAACAGTTTCAAATCGCCCCTTAGCAGAAGGGCCTGTGGGGCGAGGGGATGAGCTGGGAGGTGACCATTGCTGGGGAGAGTTTTGGTGCCCCGAGGGTACAACAGTGTTTTGCGTCCTTGCCGATGTCAGCAGGGCACCTCATTGGTTAGATGCGGTGTGAATGTTGTTTCATTGCCAAACTTGGGTTGAATTCTGCGTCTCACAAGAACTGGCCGCTGGCAGTCGAATAAAGTTCTGGTTGTCAGCACAATCTTGTCATGAAATGTTTGTCCTTGTGGGAGTGGTGTGGGAAGGTGTGTGACGTCAAGTGGGAGGTGTCAGGAAGCCATAAGGGATTGCTGTAGTCCCACCAATAAGCTTTGTAGGACGATTAAACAGTGTTGCAAACTTTGCTTATGCTAATAATATTCCAACGTATACAAAGTTTAGCCACGGTAGGCGACGCCGTCACTTCCCTTCCATCAGTTCTGTTCCACTGTGCTGATTGAATTCTGCTCTCCCAGCTGCGTCTGAGCCTGCAATAAACAGTGTTATTTCTTGCACATGTACGCTCCTTTTTGGATTAATTTTGTGTCTCCGATGCTACCAGCTATTGGAGGGCCCCTGAACACAGCTTCTGACAGAGTTCTGCGCAGAAAGCACACAAGTGTACCGTTACCCTCAACTAATGTATCACAATCTTCTCCAGAATCCAGGACAGGAGTAAGTCCCAAGATGTTGTGTAATTGACAGATGCCTTTTGTGCCACTAAATCGGTCCTTTTTCCGGCTTATTGTGGGGCATGCAGCTCCTACAGGACTGGCCAGAATGAATCTGTAAATTGCAGGATGTCTGTACCACTTTCTTTCGATCTGCCATTAAATCTTCACTACGAACAAGAGTGGAATCGAATTTCTTCTCCATATGTTATGATATATGCATGAACAATTAACTATTAATGGAGTTGTGAAGTCTGGCTATGGGGTG
Organism: Ambystoma mexicanum; assembly: GCF_040938575.1. Lineage (NCBI taxonomy): Eukaryota > Metazoa > Chordata > Amphibia > Caudata > Ambystomatidae > Ambystoma > Ambystoma mexicanum. The sequence continues at coordinate 1,499,611,528 of NC_090932.1, read as the reverse complement.
GGTTGTGGGGAGGCCGTAGTGGGCGCTCTTTTCTTACCTGTAAATATGGCCTTTAGAAGTGTACCACTCATCCCATTAAGTTTGGGTGTTTGCTGGAAGTACACAACACTCTAGAATATCATGTGTCAGTTTCAGTGAAGACGGAACTCCCTACAACCAGGAAGTGGAATTAAAAAAGATACAGGTGCAGTGTTAACCCACTGAAATAACCCCAGCAGAGCACTCCCTATGGCACTTGATAAACAGAGTAACCTTTAAAACGTCAGTGATACCTTGTTTTCCAGTTTAGGGGGCAGGGTGGGTTTCTGTGGCAGCTGTGGCTTCTTCAGGATACCTCTCTGGGTGGGCACTGGCTTGATCTCTTCCACAATCTCGTCAAAGACTCCGGCCAAAGCGTAATGCTTTCGCCTCACCTCTCCGAGCCGAATTCTTTCATTCTGGAGTTTGCTCTCCAGTTCCAGTACTTTCACCTGCAAAAAGAAGGTGCAGAGTTGGTTGCAAACTGAGAAGTCGATTTTAATTCTAATCACTCTCCATGACCTGGAAGATGGAATGTGCACAATTGTATACAACAAAGCGCCTCACTTTGGCAAGTGTGTTTCTTTAGGATGTGACACACGGCTATGTGTTTGCATAACCCAGGAGGAGAAGAACCTCTAATATGTACAGTTTTTTTTAAAATTCATAATCCTGCAAAGCGAACACACGTGCCTGCTGTGGTGCAAAGTATTCAGCGCACAGTCGCTTAAATGAAAGGGGTAGGGGGTCCCAACAGCCACGTTTACTGTGTGAGTGCAACTAGTGGAGGGAAGAAACGTTGAGGCCTCAGTCCTACAAAACTTACCAAGACACTGCAACCTTGGAAACAAAAACATTCTGTGCGGTCATTAGATTGTTGTGGACACAAGGGCAACCACTTACCATAAAAACTCACATTTTTTAGATCCTTGTGTGCTTAGTCACCATATAAAAGTACCCAGGAATAGCCTTCCGCTGTGTCCCTCCAAGTCATTTGGATGGGAACATCAGAAGAAAAACAGGCAACAAAATAAGAACTGATCATCCAAAGACCTTTCTCTCACTTCCAAAAAAATTGAATAGTATTTCAATAGGTTGGTTTCTTAATTTGGTGATATACGAAATGTTTTGCCATTTCACACCACCGTAAATAACAGGCGATGACTTGGTGATCTCATTCAGAACCTAACGTAATGTGTTTTATGTTCTCAAATATTTGGCTTGACGGGTACAACTACTTTGCCTCTCATCCTACCCCTTACTGATTGTCATCAACTCTGGCCAAAACAATATTATGGGTGTGGGGTGTTTGAATGGAAAAACGGCAGGGTACCTCACACACTCAACTCGGCACCTTTACTGATGACGTCCCCCAATCAGTGAAAGGTACCACCATGGACCCCCCACCCCCTAGCCAACCCTACTTTCAACAGAGAGTACGGAGTACAAGGAAAGCCATTCAACGTTGTTGTGTAGTCTAGAGAGCTCAGGAGTAGTTCCAATACTCATCTTTAAACGGATATAGTGTGCATATGATTGGCCAGATGTGCATTACATCTGTGTAGACCACAACAGTACAATCCACAGACAGTACAATCCACAGAGTGATGTTCTCTGGGAAAGCCACGAGCATCTAATTAACAACACGCTGCACCTTTTCAATGTAAGGATTCTTACCCTTAACTTTGTTTGCCTGCAGGCATTACTGTAGAGTCAATGAAAACAAACATTCCTTTAACCAGGATTTATAAATGGATTAGCTTAGGTTTAAAAAAAAAGAGAAACTGAATAGAGTGATGACATCATTTCTGAATTCAAATCGTGCAGATTGAAATTTGTTCAATTAATTGAAAAAATACCCATTAAGTAGAAATTGATATTTGTTTGTATTAACATTAGTTTAATTGGCTTAACCAGTCAACAGCTACATACTATATGATATTATAGTTTATTTATATAGCGCCTATACACGGTTTATAGTGATAATGTAGAAAGACAAAATGTAGAAAGTCAATATGTCGAAAAATAAATGTAGAAAAAAAAAATTTCGAATTTTATTTTATGATGTTTTTTTATTCGAAATGGGGGGGTGGGGGTTCCCCTCTACCCCCCCCCTTTTTTTGTTTTTTTTGTTTTACCTATTTCTTTTTATTCCCGGACCCCCAAATAAATATATAATTAAAAAAAGGGAATTCGACATTTTTTTTCTACATTTATTTTTCGACATTATTGTCATTCTACATTTTATTTTCGACATTTTGACTGACCACCCCTATACACAATGTGTTTCAAAGCGCTTCAAGGCAAGGGAGGGAACAAGGGAAAATACAATGCAATGACATTCTTACAGGCCATGAACAGTAAGGATGTGAAATTAACTATCGTACTCGGCTTGATGACATTTCAGATAGTACAAGAGCGAAGACATAGATAAGGAAGGGAGGTGGAGAGTGGGAAGGAAATGGAAGCAGACAGGCGACTACAATACCAGACCTAACGACATTTCTGGTAGAGCTGGAGAAAAACAAAAGGTGAGGGAGAGGGGTGAAGAAAGGGAGGGGAGGAACAAAACAAGAGACTATCGTACTAGGCCTGATGACATTTCAGATAGTGCTGGAGGGGCAGGGGGGTGACAAGTAAGGGAAGAGGGGTGGTGACAGACGAGGTTGCCATGATACTAGGTCCAGGGACAATTCTCATAGAGTAAGTGCATAGAAGAAAGTAAGGGGAGGAGATATGACAGAAAATAGCTGACCTATCTAATAACGTGATGCGAGAGCTCTCTCCCATGTCTATGTAAGCTCATTTCTGTGCAACCTTCCAGAATGTAGCAAAGTCAGACAAAGCGGTTAGGGACGCCCTAATCGTTGGACAATAAAACACCATACACTGTCCCCCAGCCGGCGACCTAAGTTGCAGCCAGCCAAAGTCAAGGATAAAGAACATCTCACCACATCACCTCACCCACCATGAGGGGGCAACAATGGCTCCCTCCTCAAGGGTGTATTCTAGGGGTCTGCAACCTTTGGCTCCCTAGATGTTTTGGACTACAAATCGCATCAGCCCCAGCCAGCTTAGCTGATGAAGACTAACGTTAGTCCAAAACATCTGTAGAGCCGTGGGTTACAGACCTCTGGTGTAGTCAAAGCAGGGACTTTTGCCTCATCTAGAAGGCAGTCACTACAGAGGAACCAGACTACTTGGCACAGAAGACGAGTTCAGGGGCTGAGCACGCACCACACAGAGCCAAAACACGAGATCGGAAAATCACAGGATGAGATCTGAAAACAAGCCTTCTCGGTGTAAGACCTAGAGGCCCCCATGAACCACAGTCTATTCCTCTCTTCCCTCCCTCCCTGCCACAGTTCTCAAAGGTTTGGAAAACCCTCATAGGCACTCAGTTCATACTCTTGCAGAAACTACTTCCTGTGGTCCCCAGGTAACCCTCTGCTCCTCCCAGAAAGCCCAACTTCCTGCACACATTCTACTTCCAGTGTGTAATATCGTTATACCCTTCTCCCATGTTCTGAACAAACCCTCGGCTGCCCCTTAACACTAGGTATGTGTCCTGTTGGGGTTCTGGATTCAGGTCCAGGTAATCGGAGATGACGCTGGAGGCAGGCAAGTACAAAAGGAAAGTGTCTTTATTCAGTTTCAGGGCAAGTCATGAAAGGGGGGAGCATTCAATGCCAGTCACATACTACAGTATTTGAATGGGAATACTGTAAATGCCACGTTTCGTAAAATGGATAACTCGCCAGCAAGAACAAGGTCAATCCCTGAACGGGATTTAAAATGCAATTGAAAAAGCTTCAAAACAAACACAGGCTCGCTCGTTCTCACACACCCCATCAGTTAAGTTACAAAAATGTAACAACCAGCCGTTAATTCCATAAGAAAATTCACATTAGCACAGACTGGCCATTGCCTTACCCTCAGCCAATCAGCTTCATGCAACACCAGGCAATGACTACAAGTTAGTGGAGTTTGTCCCGTGAACGAGGTAACCGTTTCCTGATGATTTTATCTGTTATTCCTGCGCTGCACACAGACTCCTGGCAAGCTACTTATTGTAGAGCTCTTCATTACCAGACTGAAATTTACAGTTTTGTCTACAGTGAAACTCTAAACAATAGCCTGTATTTTGCAGATTTTCTTCAAAAGAATTGTGCTTGTTTTCCCTTAGAAAAAAACCCCGAAACTCAGAAGTAGCATGTCTGTTTGGACCATCGCTAAAGTAAAATGTATTCTTCTCAGAAGTATTTGATGTCAAACCGCGTTTGGATGTGGCATTGTTCGAAAACGAGTACGGTCATCAAGGGCAACAGTGGCCCGTGTATGGCTGAACTACTCGGTTTACTGGGGAGAGCAAAGCTGCTTCCATGGGTTGAGAAGGGCTTCTGAAATATTGCCATGTCATGTCCAGTGAACGTCATGCAGGGCTGCAGAAGCATGGCTGAGGCTGTTACAGAATGGCCTGAGAGATCATGGAGACCCCGGTTTCAACCGAGGACTATGTTAGGAAGCCTGTAAGCACCCCCCCGCCCCACCAGTGTGGTGGCGGGGGAAGGAAGAAAAACAAGGGACTGCAAAGAACTGATAGGAGGAAGGAATACCCTCATTGGAGCATGGCTGACAGGTTCTCAGGGGCGGCTAGAAGAAACCCTGCGTGCAAGCTGCGGATTGGTCAGTGTGTGGAATTGTTCTATGGAAGCAGAGTGCCAGCCCCCATGCATTGGTAGTCTGTGCGGAGAAAGCTATGCAGATAAAAGCCTGCGAGCGGTGCACTTCACTGAGGAGTGCCGTCAGGGCAGCAAATGCAGTCAACGCCATAAAAACAAGTACTTGGCAGAAGCACATATCACTAGTCCTGGCCTCACTGCACTGGTTGCCAGTCAAGAATACAGGTCTTCCAAAGGCCATGTGCATGTTACTCCCAGAGGTCTCTGCCAAATGGGTCCCAGTTTCTCAACGAGCACGAGTATTCCATACATGCCGGGATACAGTCTTGCCATAAGCCATTCTTGGAGGACTGGTACCCTCTCTCAAACATATCAAGCTTACAGGACAAGCAGAGGCTGTCACATGCACAACTCACAGGATACTAGAGAACGGCAAAATCTGAATATTTCTGAAGACCTATGGTCTACGGCCCAGTCAGTCACTAGCTCACTTTGGACTTATGCCAGCACCAATGGATCACCCTAGCAGTCTTCGCTTAATGTTTTATAAAAGCCATTAACAGAACCAATGTCGAATAGTCAAAAGCCGTTTCTGGAATGAGCGGAAGTATCTGCACGTCTTTACGCAGAGTACGGTTATATTTTAATCATATTTCCCATTAGCACCATGGAAGGGGGCGCTGGCCAATCATGAATTCTCTCGTATAAGCCCGCGTTCCGAGCAGCCCTAGTGCTGCTGGCCTGCCCCCCTTCCTCTGCCCCCCCCATCCCGCCTCACACATTAGCACCGGTATAGATCACACGTGGATGCTGAGGGTGTGCTTAAAAAATTAAGAAAATCTTACTTTGTGGCCCGATGCTGCCTTGCTCTTCCCCAGTCTGCTTTCTGTGTTGATGACATCACGATCATCCCCACGGAAAATGGACTTGAGAAGTACCAAAAAGTGCCGGATCCGCATGGTAAGATGTTTTTTTAGCCACATTAGCAACCCCATAGCAACTACACGGGCGCTAATAGAGATTTAATTGTCACAGGAGGGCCCAACGCTGCCGGTAATGGCCCTTCACCCGCATTAAGGGACCCTCGCTTAGCTCGAGCACTTAAATTGGGCGGCAGGCTCTCACCGGCAAGGTCGGCCTGTCCGAGAGTTATGTTGCCTCATTCATTGTACCAGCAGTAAAAATATCTGTATTGGGAAAGCAAACTGGTGCAGGTGCATCATTCGTCACCTAGTATTCATAGAGGATCGAGAACAGAGCAGAAATCAAACTATAGTTAACCTTGCAAAGTGGTCACAGTAAGATCACTTTAAAGATTGCTTTCCTGCTAAGCTATCGCTCTCCTGCGGTGGTATCCTGCTTCCTTATGCAGGATCTGGCCATTATACTTTTCCTCTCCTAGTGCCAACCACAATCCTCAGACGACAGGATACCAGAAGTACTCCCGCATACAGGATCACACTGTGCACCATAATCTTCTTTGCTGTGCCGAAACTAATCAACTCATAAATGCACCACTGAGGGCCATCCCTCAACCCTCCAGAAATGAACCCCAACATCATAAGACTTAGTTAGGATATGCATGCAATGGGGATGGCGTGTACATCTTGGGTCAGGCCGCCTACAAGGTAAGCTTGTGTGACTGTTTCAGCTTCCAATGTAAGCTGTTTTAAGGGTGTAAGCCTTTGTAAACAACATAGATTTAACCTTGTTTACATTCCAGGGGTGGCAGGAGTGTTAAATAGTTGGTAAACTCATAATTTCTGCACCGACTCAAGGAGGAAATAAGTAATAACGACTGTTAAAAGAATATCGTGTGCTAAATGGTTTAATATGTCTCAAAAAACCCACGGAGAAAAGGATATGGTTTAACAGTTATCTGAACTCAATACAAATGGACAACTAGCATAAAGAATATACAACCACCTGGTAAAAAGTAAAGGTCTGAAAGAGGAATTACTAACTACCTGGTCTGGTAAACTGAATTTGGAGAACTGATATTAGATGGTGCCTTGACTTTCCTGAACTTAAATGAAAGGGAATGGCAAATCAAGATCCTTAATAGAGTCTGTTGGACACCAGAAAGGCTATGTAGGCGAGCAAGGGTCAAGTCCTAAAATAAAAGTGGGGGGACTCATTAACATACCAATTGAATGTGGTGTGTCACCGGAAATGTGTATATCAAGGTGCCCCCTGAAAAAAGTGGGTGGACTCAAAAGAAAGTGGGGAGAGCCTGTCCACCCACGTGCACCCTCGACCTGAGTCCTGTAGGCGAGGTATGACAGACTCAGAGGCTTGCTGGAAATGCTATGGGAATGTAGCAAAATTAGATCTTTTTGGGGCGAAGTCACTAGGGAAATGAATAGAGTTTTGAGAAAAAACATGGACTTTGATTTTGAAACACCAATTTTAGGAGATGATGTCCTTCTGGACGATCTTCCCTTCTGTGGTAAGTCAGAAGGAGGAGATAGACCAGTATCTGGCATTCTTGAATGAGTGAAAAAGGCCTCACTATCGCTAATCTATGGATTTCCCTGCTTAACCAAACTAAGGTGCTCATCGTCTGTTGTGAAGTCCAAAGTAAACAGTCTGTCCTCCGTCCAAAGCTAAGCTGCTCTGTCCCTACCACTGATACAAGAATAACAAAAGAACAGGAGAATGACTCCCTTCTTCTGGGATAGGCTTCCTCAGCCTTAGTAGACAATCTTGAGATACTTTTTGTCTATCTCTTGGATTAACTTATTTAGTTCCTCTAGGGGACTTTTCCAAGTCTTTGGCTCCCCTATTCGTTCACTTTTTAGACCTCAGTGTTATGGGCTTTGTAAATTCTTGTACAATGTCTTTAAGTGCCTCTGAAAGTCTCTCCTTCTCTGAGATTACTAAAGAGACCGAATCCATCTTTATGTGGGACTTGTTCTGTTGTTTCTGTAGTTCTTTAACTCCTTATGAATAAGAAATGTGATGATATGATGATCCTCCTCTTCGGGTTCACTGTCCTTCTCTCCTTGGGATAATTATAGCAGACCCTATCCTTATTCTTATTCTCTTGTCCAATTCTTATACTACTGAGACAAGTAAAAGAGGTTTCATACTGGCTCTCATTCTTAACTTCGGACCACTCACTGGGGCGAGTAGATCAAGTCCCAGAGTGTTCTTAGTTTCGGGCCACTCGCTTGGACGAGTAAGCCTATGGTACTCTTTATTATCCCTGTGTTAACTTTCTTTCCACGGGTTGGCATCACCGGCCCTGCTTGCAGAATAGGGACTCCCCTTGTAGTCAGGATAGCGTCAATTCTCGCTCCATCTCCTTCTGTTTCTTCTCTGTGGCACCATTGCTACATTGGTTTCTGCGTTGTTGCCAGACTGAACAGTCAACCTCTCCCGGGTCACACCACCGCCCTACACTGGTTCTCTCTCCTGGAGTTTTCTTCCCCTTCTCTCTTCTGCTTTTGGCTTCCTCTGTGCTTCTTGCCCACAGCACCTTGTGGCTTCCTCCTGACACAGGATCTCCTGATTTGAAAATCCTGGGTTTCACTTCTCACGGACAGTAGTCCATCTTCCCCTTCTGTGATGGGTTGGTGGGTCCTACCCAGCGGAGGATTATAGGCCGTTTTCTCTTTTAGTTGAGCACTCTTCATTATTCGTTAATTCTTCTTCATCACAGTAGTGTTGGTAATCGCTATTACTCGCTCAGCATTCTTCTTCACAGTAGTTTTACTATATTGTTCCTCGGGTTGGATCGTGTCACAGTAACTAACAGTGGCTTGGTTTGATGGATGTCTCTGAAGTTCTGATGTTATTGTTGTTCCAAAAGAGATGACTCTCTGGAGTTCCTCTGCAGAACAGGAGTCCTTGTTCCCCAGAGGGAAGTCCCTCCCTGTGAGGTCCCACATGCCGCCAGCCCTAGGGAGAATATTGTGTAGCGGGCTCACCTCTCTAGCCTCACAAGGAAAGGCTTCACTCTGGGAAGAATTGGCTGTATGCTGCGAATCATTGCACTTCCCACAAAAATGTTGGCTCTTTAGATCTGCACAGGTAGCCAAACAACGTAGAATGGAAATCAGATAAACATCCAACGTTACAAGATTGGTCCCAAGAACATCTTAGGATGTCATTGACACAGTGAATTTAAGACAGCAAAAGAAATACAAATTATATGATGAAATCTGGGGAAGGTTGGACTGTGATGGGAAGCTCGGCTTTAAGGTTTATGCATTCTTTTTTCATGCTCCTTTTCAAATCTCTTAGCCTGCATTTAACCTGGTTTGAAGAACACATCGATGTTCTGTAAGTAGATATTCGGGTTGGTCTTGTGTACACAGTTTATCATGATATACTTTTGTACAATAGAAAGCTTGCTTAAACCACAGCACCCATGCTTAGCCACAGCCCAGAATTATTGTTCTATAATCATAATTAGCCAGGACCACATTTACTCAAGGCTTGTTGTGGCTGGTGGGGTATTTACAAATCTGTACAACCGACCACATGCAACACTGGTGGCTCAAACCAATTGAGGTGGATTCAGAGGAGTGGAGGGGAGACGAGAAGTAACTCCCCCAAAAACAAATCTAAAAGCAAAGGTTGAAAGGGTGCAACGTTTTAGCACATTATTTGTTAGAACATTTGGTAAAATACAATTTACTCTCAATTCTGTAGGATAACATGATAAAGATCCATTAGATGGCAGGTAAGCAACAGTACACACAAGCATTTTACAACAAATGTTCATGATGCCTCCACCCACAGTATATGCCAGCACTACCACTATAAAGCACATGGATGTGATCATAATATATGTCATCATTGCCACTGATACACTCATGAAGCTAGTTGTCCACTCAATAGCTCATCATTTGCACAGTAAAAATGCTTTTCTGATACTGGTAACCACACTATATGTAATCATTGCTACTGTAAAACACTTAGGAAGCTGATGTCCATAATACATGTCATTGCCACTGTAAGCTTTCCTGATGCTGGTGTTCATAACATATGTAATCAATGCCATTGTGAAACACTTCTAAGACACTGGCGTTCCCAACACATGCCATTATTGTCATTGTAAAACTCTTTCCTGGCACTGGTGCCCAAACTGCAGGTCATCATTGCTACTTAAAATAACGTTCATAATGCTGGTGCCCCCAATATGTGTCAGCAGCACAATAAGGGTGCTTATTAAACTATGTTTGGGGTGCTGGTGCCACTAACATTTTACCATTGCCACATTAAAACACCATGATGTTCGTGACGATAAAAAAAAGAAATAAAAAAAAGCCTTGCCCCAGACACCCTCCTCCACACAAACACAGACACCCATACCACTGAAACAAAATACACACAATCTGCCCCACAAAGAGAGACAGACACACACACACACACACACACACACACACACACACACACACTTTAACCTACCCGAAACACACAATCTCTTGCTCTCCCACCTTTGATCACCCTCTGAAGCTATGTAGGCAGAAGCTGCCTCCCGCACTGCTCTGCTCTAGTCTGTCCCTCCATTTCAGGGTGATGGGTGGGCTGTTTGTGGCAGAGACTTGGGCTGCTGATTCAGCACCCTATGGCTCATTGAAAGTCGGAGGATAAACCCCCAACTATGATAGTGCACTCTGCATGTGTCCCAGGGGTGCACAGATTGAGTGCTCTTGCACATGTGCAGAGGGCTATATAAGATAACTTTCCTTATGTCATTACTTTAAGCAAAGGGCAGATAAACCCTTAGCTTAAACAAGGACAGTTTTTCACTGAGTGGAAGGCTCATAAGTGGCAGGGCAGAGCCCCTACGTCCTTAATAGATGAGCCACCACTGCCCAAGGCACTCCCGCCAGAGTATTGTACGAAACAAACGAACAATAGCCAGTAAGCAACAAACAACAGCATACAAGCTAAAGGTCATTGCACTTCTTCAATTTTGGAGGGAAATGTATCACTATTGCAGTCACAGGTGAGATGTTTGCCAGCGTATTAAACCGTTAAACCAATCGGAAAACAAAGAAAATTGTGGAAGTTTACTGAAGCAATATGCTGGGTGATGGTTTGCAACTGAGCCCTTGTCAGGGTCAGCTTTATTCATTGTTGGCTTTTTAATCAACAGCCCTTTGCATGTTGGAATGTTTGCTTGTGTCCTTTATAAGTATGGACCTACAAGCCCTGATGTGAAGAAATGACTACAGGAATGAGTGTGGCTAAATTGCCTACTCAGACCCACACTACTACTAAACCAGCGGTTACCCCAATCATAAGGGTGAAGGTATACCTTATTTTGGTAGTACAGGTTGTATATCTTCAGGAGGGGTGTGAGCTGCTAACAGTAGCAACCCAAACAGCGTTATTACAATGGCTCCAAAATGAAAGAATGTCAAATCAAAGTTCTATAAAAACATAGAAACTTTAATAAAACAATCGATGCAACAAACTAACTAAAAATGCTACAAAAACACCCAGGCAAAAGAAACAGAGAATGCAGAAGATGGTGTGCAAGGGCACTCTGGGTTCATAAGAAGAGGTGTTCAGGCAAGGAACTTGGCAACAATGTCAATAATTAAATAATATGTCTTTGTAGATCTAGAGAAAAGGTAGAGAAGTGGCTTAAAAGTCACTTTAGTCCCAAAAAGTTGATCTGGGGGACATGACCTCTTCACAGTACCTTTGGTTTCTTGTCTTTCCGCGCTTGACAGCATTTCGTCTGACTTCTAGGAGCTTCATGAAGCAGCGATTCACTGTCGGTGAACTGGTCAACTGAGTCCAGCACACTGAGTCCAGCACACTGCAGTCCAAGCAGTAACGGCATGTGGCACAAATAAGCTTGGAACAGGTAGGCGATGTCCTGGTCGCTGTAGCTCACAAGCGGTCCAATGCGGGTACCTGGGCCCAGAGTGGTTAGTTGACTTCTGGGTTGCTGAGAGGCCCAAGCCATGGTCTCTGGGGACAAGGCGAGTCCTTAATTCTGTACTTCCACTCCAGGAAGTTGTCTGGCACATGGGGTCCTTCACCTCTATGATCCTGGTTCCAGTGCATAGTCAGCAAAGAGGCCTTAATCCAACAGCTCAATGGAGCCCTCAATTCCTGGCCCTAGTCCAAGCATGTGTGTCCACCGCCCACACCCCGGACCAGGGACAGTTCCCATGGAAACCCCCCCCCCCCACACCCTGGCACGCTGGGTAGGGAGAGGCAACTGTTCCTGCTAACTAAATTTGCTGTAAACAGGATATGGTCTACACTGAGTTCTTAGATCACTAATGGACACAGACATGAGAGTGAATTCTATAGGGATACCAATGGTGACACCCCTTTATTTATTAAACACACTTATCCTTTAACTCGTTTTTTTTTTTAAATTCTTTTTTGTCTCTAGGATTCCCCTGGCATGATCAACAATTGACTGGGGACTTGCTACATCAGCTTACCCTTCCATGGAGGGGTCTCGGGGACCCTTAGGGTGACTCTGGGGCAATAGACCTCACTAGCTTTAATCAGGTACCACCCACATGGCACAGAGCGGCGCTGTGTGTGGTCCCATCTTGCTAGGCAGCCTCAGGCAGCCCACCACACTGTCCAGCTACCTCACGCTAGGATACCTTCCCCTCTACCCCCTTTGTCTATGTAACGTTACTTTAAATAATTAATATCCTACCCCCAACTTAACTCTTGATCTTACTTAGCATTCCCATAAAAAAGCTACTCTCTACTTCACCCAGGCTGCCCAGTGGAGCAGCCTGGGACTTCCTCCATCCGCCTCTACAACCGGGCTGACCAGTGAGGCCAACCCGGTACTTTATCTTCACCTCCTCTGCTCTTAAACTCCCAGGATGCAGCTGGCATACGCAGACCGGGAGGACATTATTGAAGGCCACCAGGTGGGCCTCCCATCGCACACGCGGCCTGGGCTGTTCTTTGGCACAGGCAGCACCTGGCATGCTGCCTGGGCCCTGGATATTGTGGGGCCCATCCGCTCTGGCACCCTGGTGGTACAACAGCTGTGGCAGTGCGAGGCAGCGACTCACCCCTCCCCCACGCCCACCCCAGGCAAGTCTCTCCCTTTCTCTTTTTTCTCTCCTCCCCTCAACTATTTTCTTTTCTTACCCGTCACTTTTTAAAAACAAATGTCCTACTGGATTCTTTTCTCTCCTCTGCCCAGCCCATTCTTGGGCAGGGGAGTTCTATTTCTTTGTTTTCATGATTGGGTCATTGGCTATTCTGGTTACAAGTGGTTGCACATTAGGGATTCTGTCTGAATCTTTTACCATTATGCAAAAGCTCATTTTGTTGGAAAACATTTATTTTTCTTTATCACTAATTGTATCTTCACCTAATATATTCACAGTTTTGCTGTTCGAAGAAGGGACTTCCCCTGGAACGTGTTGGGCTTTGGTTTGCTTAATTAAAAGAAGCGCCATTGTTTACTGAAGACTACATTGCGAATTATTCTAACTTTTTCTGTTAAACGTAATCGCTGAACCATCACGTTATTGTCAAATAATTTTTGGCTGTGTGTACAGCAAAAAGGTGTGCAGAGAAGTCGCAACACTAGGACACCATTTTTCAGAGTCCAAAGATGAATCAAAGAAGGCCAGAATTCCCTCTCCTTGTAATGGTAAATTTCACAGGTGATTGGAATAAGTGCCCTTTGCCTTCTGACATCACACCCAGAGTGCATTGCCAGCAGGAAGGGGGGGGGGGGCAGTAAGGCGGTAGAGAGCCCTAACAGACACCAAGAAGGTGGAACCCTTATCGCAGTCCACCTTACTGGCCTCGCGACTAGGTCCACACCTATCCTATGTTTGCGGACTTCCAAAAGGACTCTAGAGGTCAGTGCCATGTTGTGAGAGTGGGTTATGTCACTGCTGCCTTTGTGGCACCAGTTCACAGGAGATCAAGCTTTACCCTTCCTGCAAAATAATCAAAGGGGCAGCATCCCGGCCATTGTTCTATATAGCTACAGTGGTAACATTCAGACCAGACACTAATACACATCAGTCCTGTCATTGCTGGGCGGACACTAGTCCTGTCAGAGCAGACACTAATGTGATACCATAAATGTGTAGTCTTAGTAGTCACTATGCCACAACCAAGCATGGCTTAGATCTATAGGTTTATCTGCCACCAGAATGACTAAGGAATACATTGATTAAATTTGGAAACGGGTGCAGAGGATTAAAAAGCCATCTCTGCCTGCAGGAACTTTGTGTTCCAGCATCTCTTGCAAGAACTTTGTGTTGCAGGAACTGTCGGGAATGCATGTTTGACCTTCGGACCTGCTTTGCGCCACTACAAAGCTGGTGCTGAGGGCACCAGGAGGCAGTCTCGGAAAAGGTACATGTGTGCACAATAATTTTGGCATGGAGCATTTATGAAAGAGGGTCAGGTTAGCGCCTCTCAAGTTCAGAAACATTTACCTATATCAATTGATTGAATACAAATTGTAAATTCACTCCCTTGCCGATGCCAATCCGTCACAGCTGACATGCAAAATGAAGCAAATTACAAAGTCAGGATTGGATAAAGGTGACTAATTGGGTCTTGCATGAAGGATCTAGAAATCCATGCTTGTAGCCAGTCTCCAATCTCCACTCGTTCGCTCTAGCAGGCCCCGAGGCATGTCAGTATGGTATGCATGACCTGCCATTTTGGACATGTGCTTCAGGATGGGTGGTGCCAGTTTATTCATTCATTACATTTGCAAAATCGGTCCTCCGGCATCGTGGCGCTGTTACAAGATGGGCTTACTTCGTTGCAGGCACAAAGGAAAGAAAGACAGTATGGCAATACAGCCTTGTCTGTGGTTCATGGCTACAATTAACCTAATACCAGACAGGTGATGGTTATAAGTGTCATAGTTAGAAAGGGTCAGGGGCTCAGCGGTTCATGTGTTCCAGGGTACCCGGAAACAACTCGACCTTCTAGATAAAGATATCTGGGTGACCCTGGGGGTGTGAATAACACTAGTTAAAGAGCCTCTTTTTTAGTGCTTTGTGGAAGGAGAGGTAGGAGGTCCCGTTCCTTAAGGTGGAAGGGAGGCCATTCCATAGTTTTGGAGCTAGGAATGGGAAGCTGGAGCCACCCGCTTTAACCCTTTTGAAAGTGGTGATGTTTTGCTGGTTGGAGTAGTGAGAGCGTATGGGTCTGGAGGAGCTGGCACGGACTACCTTTTCAGCGAGGTAGGAGGGGGCTGTGAGTGAAAGGCATTTGTGGGTTATGGCTGAGGTCTTGAATATGATGCGTTCTTTATATAGCCAGGTGCACCTGATAACATGGTGCTAGTCGGCAACTATGTTGAGCACAAGAAAAATGTAAAGTAAGCACCCGGCTGCTGTTGGCCGACATGCTGTACAAAAGGAAACTAGGTGGCGAAGGGAGGAACCAAGACTGTGCCTACCTTGCAAGATCTACTTGGACAGTCCGTAAGCTGCACTTGTCTTGGGCATCAGATACCTTATCTACATTCCAAAGGTCAAAAAGTGCACACAGGCTTTGCTTCAATAGAATGCTTTGCACCTGTATACAACACCACATACAACAACCATACATGCTTGCAGTGATTACCCTGCATGGAGAGATCACACCACTAAAAGTAATTACTGGATTTAAAAAAAGATGTATGACATCAGCAAGCCAATAGGGATCACCACGACATGTGTGTGATTGATTAGATGCCTAGAGAGGAAGCAGGTCAGGCTGGGGCCTGGGCTATACACTAATATCCTGGAAACAATTACCCAGGCTGAGAGTGGAGAGGTACAAACAGGCCAGAAATAACTCACTGGCCCCTTCCCCCTGACTAGCCCCAGATACAATAGTATCTGGGGCTAAAAGGTGCCCCGCCCCCCTCACTTTACCCGGGAGGCAAATCTAAAGAAACCTGAAAAGTAAAAATAACTACATCATCGTTTCTAAAATAAAATCTCCCCTATTGAGTCTTGTCATACAGGAGGGGCGGAGAACCATGCATAGCTTGCATTATAAGTGGGCAGTCTTTCTTTTGCACTTAGCCCTGGCAGTCTCCAAAAATGGCGCCGGGGCTCTGCAGGGGCTCCCCAATGGCCCCCGACTAACCACAGATACGCTGACCCCCTAAGGTAGCCTGTTAACCAAAAGGCTGTGTTCAGGCGTCTGATCTTCGGATTCGAAAAAAGGAGAGGCATTGACCAATGCCTCTCCTTTTTTCTACTCGGAAGCTCCGACACCTGCACGCAGCCCTCTAACCATGCGTCTCCTTGAGTGAAAGTGCTGCCTGCTGGGGGGTTGGCTCCTCTCAATAAGAAACGATAGAAAAGCTGGGGCACACTGCCATCATACCTTTGCTAACTCTTCCAACACGCCTCAAACTTCCCCACCTGTTGGGCTAGTTTCTTTTACTTTTTTTAGCTGGGCTATTTTCCGTTGATATTTGTATTACTACTTTATTTCTGCTATTCTTCATTTTTGCTCCGTTGCTGGGGTCATTGAATCTGAATGGCCAGCAGGCCTGGAACCGAGCCGGTCACAGCTCAGCACCCATGCTCTTCTGCGATAAATCCTCCCCCCCTATTCTCCTTTCACTTAGAACCCCGCTCCCCACCATGAAGACCACTCCTCCTTACGCTTTTCTGGCGTGTGGTCAAGGCAGCCGAGCATCCCGGATTGTGTGAGACCTCCCTCGAGAGTGGAGCGTGTACAAAGACCCCGCTTGGACCGCCGATGAGCACCAGGCCGATCTAGTCCGCCATTTCCTCTGCCAGATAGAACGCACAGGCATTACACGGTATCCTGGCCTAGCGCAGAGCAGTAACAGTTCGAATGAAAGCACAGAGGAGGAGGCTGTTGTGTGGAATCATTCTTAGGTGGGACAGACCCGCCAGTCAGGCTGCTGCTACTGGACTACTATCAAGCAGGTGGTGTTGCCCTCAATCTCTGGCGCTGCTCTGGCCATCCCTCCAGACCATCGTTCTTTACCCTGCCAAACCATTAAAGAAAGGGAAAACACCATATGCAAATCAGGCTTGTGCCCACCCCCAAAGGGGTAGTCCAGGTCACATCTCTTTTCCGCACGAGACCACAAGCATCCCCAGACATGTTTTGGCCCCAATGGTCGTCAGTGAGGAGTAGCTTGGGTCTCTACACCCAGGACCCGCGTCTGGCCATACCCGTCCCACTCAGGGTGACTATAGCAAAGCAAAAGCATTGCAGGCCAGTCGCTTTGCAAAGTAACAGAATAGAATGTTTAAAATTAAATGGAATTCCTTTTAACACTGTTCAAATGGCTGCAGCCCTTGACTTATTGTGCGAGTACAGAGCTGAAGGAGCTTCCCATTAAAAAGGCATCCACCAGCTAATGTGTTTTTAATTAAATATGGAAAAATACTAGTTACGACCTATTTTTTTTTTTAACATAGCAAGAAACAAATGTGGATAAATACAGAAAAAAAAGAAAAAAAAAAGAAAAAACCGATCTGGATATGTACAGATGAACATGCCAAAATAAATACCATAAAACCGGGAGCCTTCATTATAATGCATTCCTCTCGGCTCTACGGTCATGCTGCATAAACAGGAATTCCCCAGCCCCACCCCATATTCACTTCGATCTTTTTTTTAAAAAAGAGAACGACTCGGCATTCACAAAGAAACAAAATCTAAATTAAGGATAAGCTACAGAAAAAATGTTGTTTTTGAAATAAGTATTAATGAACGCATTCAGGAACTGGCACCTGGTTCACTCGCACAGCGTTCTTGTATGCAGTCAATTCACTGCCGACTACTTAGTCACAGGGGCAGATTCTCTACAGGTAGTTGGCACTGCCCAAGCGCATCCTAATACCTCACTGATAACTCATGTGCAGTTTTTCAGTAGTAGCTCCCAATGTGGCCGCCTACTTCACTCTTCCCCACTCCAAGAAGGGGGAACAATTCACCAACCTGCCGACAAGACTCTACTGGGAGACCACGACAAGACTTGGAAGAGAGTAAAAGCCAAAATTGGTCAGATATGGTGAAAATAGAGCTATAGTAGGCATCACCTGTGCAGGATAGATGTGCGGTACACTACATACTAGCGCTTTGTTGCTCAGGCGTTGCTCCAGCTTTCTGGTTGACCCTAGATTTTGGCATTTGTACATATGGGAGAGGAGAGGGGGGGTGTTTTATCTTTGCAACTATTTCGAACAGTCAACCAGCCCTACATTTGAAATATGCATTCCTCTGTGCATGAGCATTGGTGTACGAGCTGAACGGGACTGTATTAACTTGCTGTAGGCTCCCTTAAAGGCTTGGCAGATGAGAGTAAGACCCCTTGGACCCTTCGATGACTTCTGGCGGAGAAGGGTGCACAGGTCACTTTTGGTTTCGGAATATCGCGATTTTCCAAATTTCAGTTATTGGGTGCTGCAGGTGCATCACGGATCTCTGGTTGGCTTCTGCTGACCTGGACTCGGCCACTGGAGTGGACCTCTGACCTTCACCAAGTCTGAACCCTCGGGACGTCTGTGTTAGCTTCTGGTGGCGGGAAAGCCACCGACGGACCTCCTCTGCACTCAGCGACTCTGGGCTCTCGCCGGTGGGAAAAAGTGGTCAGTAATGATGGCAAGGATGTCTCTTGAAATGTTCTTAGGCAGTTTGGAACTTTTGCAGCTCTGGGATTCCAGCAGGACTATGCCAGGGTATCCCCTCTTTTGGCCGATAGACAGCAATGAATTCCAGCAGTCACGAAATGCACCTCTGGACCCTGGGTGACACCAATGGACTTCTTTGACTCGAGATGTCCGGGCACCCCCTTCAGGACTCCCAAAGGCTGCTTCTCCGGATGGCAGGCACACAGTACTGGCTTCCAGGACACTTCGGATGAAGAGTAGCAGTTTGCATGATGGTCCCTCGTACCTCGGTGAGAGGTCTCTTTTGCAGGTCCTCTCTGGATCAGTCCTTGGAAGAACACGGCTTCTGAGCAAATTGGTAAGTGAGAGGTCCCCAGATATACACATCGTTCCCCAGTCACTCTGCCTGACCCAGGCTCAGTCAGCCAATCACGCAGAAGGGCATTCATGCAGGCAGGCAGGCAGCCAATCAGTCTCGCAGGCATTCAGGCCATTCACTCTACCCAGACACCCATAACAAAGAATGTGGATTGGGGTAAGTACCCAGCCTTTCAGCACACTACAATGCATTCATGTCAGTTTCAGTCGTTCATTGTGTGTCGCACACAGAAACCAGACACCCATAACACAGAATGTGAGTTCACTTCAGACTCCATTCATACAGGTCCCACCCCTAGGGTGCACCCACAACACAGCCCCTGGGAAGGCTCCCGTCAGTTTGACAGGAGGCAGCCCCAGAGCCGCATATATGGTATTTCCACCCAACTGCCAGTCATGAGGAAAGGGAAAAAGAAATATATGATGTTTCCACCTAACGGCCACTGAAGGAGGAAGGGAACAGAGAGAGGGCTTCCCAGGACTTTGCGTAACAAGGTAAAATGCAATAGAAACCAAGAGGCCATCTTGCTGTCTATCAGGAATCCATTGATTTCTATGGAAGGGCTTGGGTGTCCCAAAATGGAGGACACTCGGAGCCACTGCCAAGTCAGCATGCAGCTGCCACCAGCCCATACCCCGCTCTGTGGGCAAAACACATGTGTCCAGAAAACACACATAAGGGTTACAAGGGTGCACCCCCACCCATGGATGCCATAAGGGTGCCATGCGTGGTGTTCACCAAAAGATAAAATGAAGAGCTGCACTGCCAGAGGTGCAGGCTGGACCTCAGTGGCAGAAAACAGAAAACACACAGAGAAGTGGTATGACAAGGACTAGGAGGCCCTGTCCCTCCATAAGGCATTTCAAGCATCACAACTACTGAACACTGTACATAAACTTTAAGAGAAACCTCATTGAAACATTCAGTATAATTTAAACAATAACCCTCGATGTGGAGGGCATTACCAGCAGCTAATGTCCCCAGGCCCAAGTCACCTGCCGCTAACACCCTCCCCCCCACATCTTGGGGGTTATAGCTATTTACATCATGGCATGACTCCTGGGGATGCTAATAGCTTTATGTTGAGAAATGGCACAGTGGCCTTTCATCAAGTTAAAAACTTGAAAAGAAAATGGATGCCACGGAAAGAGGAGAAGGGAACTTCTACCAGTTTCTTCTCCATTTCCATGGTGGCCATTGGAGGAGGGACGGCATGCTGATGCGAGCAGAGATGGAGGTTGCAGAGGTAGGTGCTGGTGAGGGAGATGGGAGTGTGAGAAGCAGCAGTGGGTGTGTAGGCCATTGTTGGTGTTCCTGGAAGAAGATGGCAACCTCCCACTGTTCAGGGTGCACAGAACAGACCGCACTGTGTGGTAATGTTCAGCTTCCGAGCTACCTGACTAGCTGGAATGTTGCAGGACTTCACCTCCTGGGTGCAGCCTCTCAAGACTTGTTGTAGAAATTCAGCTGAGAACCTAGCACTTATTATGCAGGCCTTGAAAATGCACAGAGCACATGTAGGTATATGTATGTGTTTTTAAAATTGCCCTTTTTAGCTCATTATGTTTATTAAATATTTCATTGAAGTAAATTACCTTACATCATTGTATTTAATCGACAAGCCCACAATGTGGTACTCCAATGCAGAGCATGTGTCACACTGGTGCAGCACCCTATCAGAATCTGGAGCTTCCACCATCCAGGATGCCACAAACAGTACACGATGGAAGGGGCGCACACTGATCCCTGCCCAATTCCCCTACTCAGCCACTGCTGTTCTCCAACCTGGTCCTGCGCTCATGTCGCCTTCCAGGAGGCAGTCTCTAATTGCAGCTCACAGCCAGGGAACCCGCTCACACTCAACGATGCCATTTGCAAAATCATCTTTGATGTCCCAGGTGTTGGTCTGAGCAGTGCATAGCAGGGGTGCGAGTTTTGGTTGCATAGTTTACCACAACTCGCGAATTTCTTTGTTTTTTTGATTTTGTGCTGCAATCAGAACACCCCTTTAACAGCGTTTTTTCTCTGAATTTGAACAGTTTTTATTAGAGTAACTTAACCATAACTTTGCTTAACAAAGTTTTGTCGTTATATAATATACACACACATACATTTTACATCGCCACAATGTAATTTCAGTAATGTAAATTACCACAAGGGAATTTACTTTGATGAAAAAACAGTACATGTTCTTTGGGATACTATCTTTGGCTTATTACAGTAGTATTGTATACACACCGATATAACTCCTATATGACCACATTTAATTGATACTGTCAAATACTGAAAATTACAACTAACTAAATTCCTTTTCTTCGCTCTTCATAGTGGAGCGAATCTCTTCCATAATCTATTAGTTCTGCTCTTACCTGGGCTTCCATTTCTTCCTTCTTCAATTTAATCAGCGACATCCCGGAGAAATCCATGGTATCTTATGGAAAAAAAAACACAAAAAAGCATTGTTTATACAAATGTGGCAGACTATCGAAAAGGCACAGGACTTTCATGAATTACCCAATGGCAAACATCTGATCTATAAGGGAGTGTACGCATGCGAGCGTGGCAAATGTACATGTTATTGTAATTATTTGCCCCTTTTGGAGATGAATGCATTTTGCAGTGCTACTGTAGCAAGGGATTTCAACAATAGGGTACCCTAAAGTTCAGACGTGTGGCGATTTCGTCTGCGCCATATGCAGATTTGACTGTTTGAGTTTTTCAGAATTCATGTTTTTAACGGTTTATTTTCCTTTTTTTCACTGGCAGAGAAGCAAATGGTCAAATGTGTTTGAAAAGTTAGAGAGCAAGTCAAATAATCAGCAGCTTTTGAAAAATAGTTTGATTCGTAAGAACAATGAGCCATCAGCAAACTCCTAACATCTGTGAGCCAATCAGATTGGCGCGCTCCTAGGCAGCCGACCCGCCCCTAACCTCATAGGGTTCTTGCATAGGCACTACGGCATAGCCCCTTTACTGTGGCTAGTATGAACTGGTTGCATCGAGGCCTAGGTCATTTACATCACGCAGTGGTAGCAGTGAAACCGGAAGTGAGTGAATTAATCCAGATGCTGGTTGCACAGAACTGTGGATGCAGAGTCATTTAAACCACATTCACATCGGTACTTTGCCAAACATATTGGAGACTTTTAATGTGTCACGCCTGCGGAAAGGCACATCCCCTACTCTACATGTAACCAGCTTTGGCATTGTCCCGCTGGAAAAGGGCTCCCTTGACTGTGGGCCAGTGGACACTGTGGAAGTGAAATTCAAATATGATCAGGATGACTGAAAAGACTAAGCACTCTATTCCAAATGTTCTTCAGTGTGTTTACTCTGCCCTGAAATGCAGCCAGGGCCCGTGGGTGGCTTTGCCAGCGGGGTCCTTGGAGCTCCCGCTGCTGGCACGCTCGTAGAGGTCGAAAGCAAGCAGCTCCCCGCGACTACTGAGCCCACAGGGCAGCGATGGCTGGCTGAGAGCTCACCCTCGCAGGCCTCCTGGCTACAGCACAGCGTGCAGGATGGGAACAGTGGCGCAGATTCTTGTGGCCCCCTGCCAGGATTGTGTGGTACAATGTAGATGCTTGTGGCAAATGGGTGCTATTCTTTTCATTTATTTTTCCATTTATAAAGCGCACTAAACCCTGAGGCATCAAGCCGCTGTTACATGAACAGTTACTCACACAGACACAGCATACACAAAGAGTCATGATATCAAGTAGTTTAACAATCAACGCTTACAGGTAGAGTACATGGGCGTCCACTTCCTGGCACCATTGTCTAATTGAGCGGACCCAGACTGAAGCACAAGAAATGGCCCCCATGGATACTGGTAACCCCTCCATGAGATCTACTTCTGATCCCTTGGAATTACTCCAAGCTACGAACTACAGCCCTTTACTATCAAGCTGGCAAGATTGCTCTGTCGTGTCCACCATCGTGAAAGGTTTGATTCTGTAGGCTAAGTCTTTTGCAAGGGGTTTAGGAGGACAACATTTGCATCAGAACCTATGGTTAAAAGCTACTGTGAGATTTCACATTTGACTCAAACAATTAACAATCACAACATGGGGAGATGTACCGATCAATCGGGAGGCCTGAATGCATGCAGAACCTACCAATGGCTGCTTGCGTTCTCTTCCGGCCTCTAGTGTTTGAAGCCACTGCCTCTGGATCCTTCCACCCTATTGCTCCGAACCCTGAACCACCCACAGGATTCCCCTTCTTTTCCCACACTGTCCTGTAACCACCTCACCACCCTCTTACTTGCTCTGACTCAGCCAGTATTCCATTGTCCGAGCCTCCCTGGCCAAGGACATATCAGTTACTATTTAACCTCGGCCTTCTTGTTTTGTGTATTATTTTAGGGAAATTGGGCTTGCATAATACGCGCAGAGCACATTTCCCCCGCAAACTGAAATTCTTTAAAGGTATTTGTGCATCAGACGTTGGCTCTGGGTGCAAATAGTGATCACTGGCGCTTTCTGGGGCATGCATAGCTGATAACAGCCCTGAGCCTCGTTGAGACCCAACCAAATGCTGGGGGCTTTTACCAGAAGGTACAGGCACCGTTCATACCGTCCCGCCGCATTACGAGTTCTGCTCGCGGGTGCCCGACAGACTGTGCGGCACCCGCGAGCAGAATTTGTAATTGCACCGGCACCGCTATCAACGCTGCAACCATGCTCCCCACCCCCATTCTGCAATACCGCCACCCGCAAATGGGCAATTATCCCAGCCCATTCAACTCGTAATGGGCCGGTTATTGCCCAATTACGGGTGGCAGTGCCGGTGGCAAGTTTGGCGTTAGCCAAGCCTGTAAAACAGGCACGGCTACCGCCAAACTCATAATGAGGCCCACTGTCATTCTTTTTTGTGAATTTTAAAAAGCAATGGAAAGTTAATTTTAATGCCATCAACATGTAATCCTAAAATTGTTGTTCAGCCACTTAAGTTTATAATAATACAGGAATCCGAAAACACAAACCTCAATACATTCAAGTGATTATGAAGAGCCTGGGCAAACGTCGACATCCGGATGAAAATGAAGGCACAGAGAAGGCTTCAGGCGAAGTGTTGCTCCTTAACTGATGGTGCCCAAGTGAACATGCCCCCATTGGCATCTAAAGAAACATTTATTAATATCACCTGGAGACGACAAACGCTTACCTTTCTCTTCAATTTGTTCTTGCCCTGATTTTGTGGAGGCAACGACGTTAGCAGCCAGCTCGTTTACGTTGCGTGAACACTGCTGCAGCCTGGTCAGGTTCTTGCTGTGTTTGTCGGCTTTCACCTAGAAGCACACACCAGAGGCACATGAGATGTACTGAGGGAGCATAACGTCCTACGCACACACGCTATGAGGGAAGCCATGTTTGTTGGTCCCGAGATTAGGAGAGGTGGGAAACAACAGGTACTGTGTAGAGGCAGAGTCTAGAGTGATGTATGTCACATGATCAAATGGAGCGAGGGCGTGATGGCACGTGACCAAGCGGGGTGAGATTGTGCAAACGGGAGAGGTGCCTTTCCCCTGATAAGGGACATATTTTAAGGTTTTGAGAACAGAAACCTTTCTGATGTGATAAAGGGTGTTAGGCAGAGTTTGTATGCAGTACCCTTTGGGACCACTACACACAACTATGACTACAGGTGTAAGCAAAACCAACCTTTGGTATAAGTCTGTACTACACAGTTTCTGGTAGCGGAGCTGAGCAGCCAGGCTTATCTCAAGAGGGAATGTGAGCTGTAAGGGTGTTACACAGAGGTCTACAATCACAAGTATTCAAATAAACTCTTACACTCAAGGTTTCTTGGTTAAACATCTATTCATTTATTCAACAGTCAGTTATAAAACATTCACTAGAAGGAGGCAATCTATATCACACACAAATATACTTCAGTACTTCACACTGTACGTTTCGGAGGCATTTAAAATACTCTGAAGGAGGAGCAAAATAGCATTCAGAGCACTTTGAAGTAGGAGCAAAAAGCATACGTTAACGAAAAGAAGATACAGTTCCTCTTGAACAGTGCAAATAGTTTGAGTTCATAAGAGGAGCTGATTCAATGCAACAGGTTAGGCCAAAGTCAATGGGCTAAAGCCTTATATAGGATAAAGCAGTTCTGGTAGTTTAACGGAAAAGTATTTGCCAAAGTTTTCAGAAGTAGTTGGTAAAAGAAATATTCATATGTTGGGTCACTAGCTGACTAGGCCTGCAAGTTGCCAAAGTTCCAAGCACTTTCGCACTGAGAGGTAAGTTCTCTCGGTTGGGTTTTCACAGTACCTTACAATGAAGAAAAAGATGCAGATGAAGACTTCTGTTCCTGCAGATCTCACTGTTCCTGAGCCTCAGTCATGGGGACAAGGGGGGGGGGGATGTCGGGAGACTCCTGCACTGGGACTGGTCAAAGCTGGCACTTGGCAAATGTTAAATTCCGGTAGCTGTAGGCAAGCACACAAACTGGTGTCCTTCTCCCTGGCTATAATGTTTCCTGCAGCACGCTGAGGAAAATACAACCAACTCCGAGAATGGTATCCTGGTGCCTTACGAGTTGATTGGTCCCACCAACTCAAAAGGGTGAAGTCATCCTTGCAGGGCTTCTTTGTCGAGGTGAACTTGGCGATTCAGACCTGCACCAGGGCTTCACCGGGCAAACCAACTGTCCAGGAGTTGCAGCAGCCGTCCTCTTCAAGCTAGTCTTCGGTTCTTTCATTCCAGTGGTCGACTCTGCCTTCCAAGCCAAGAGACTTGCTTTTTATCCAGTTTCCTCCCATTCATTCCAGCCTAGCTGCCACTCACCCAGCAGGGGGGGGCTGTCCTTGCCAGACAGTCAGCCAGCCAATCATGCCAGAGAGCATTCAGGTCTTCTAGGAGACTAAGTACAGGGAGTTTCGGGCACCTCCCTCACTTCCTACCCACCCCAGACACTCGGGCACCAGAGGCGGTCTTCAGTCCTGAAGCCTGCCAAAGGCGATGAAACAAAGGGACCAAACCTCGTTTGGCGCACAGAGCAAAACTGTAGAAGGACCTTTCCACAAAGAAATGGTGAAAAAAGAAGACCAAGACCTGTTTAAACAAAGGGGGTTCAGGCGCCATCTTGAAAAACATGGCTCCAGCGTTTTAATGCTACTGGTGTTCGCGGTCGAGAAAAATCATGGTAGTTTGTTGTAAAACACTAGAGTAAAACACACGACAAAATACATCAGAGAGTGGGTAAAAAAGGGTCACACTCTCTCCAGGTAAACAGTCAAGTCCTCAAAATCCAGCAAAATTGCTGGGGGTCTCTAAGGTGAAGGGAATTAGCACATTTTTGAGAATTCTCCCTAACAATGTTCTGTTCATGCCTACTTCAAAGGTATTAGAAGGTATACAAAGGTACTGCTTTACTTGCTTTGGGGGTTCACGTTCACAGAAGCGATACTCTGGATTGCTTACTTGCATTGCAATGTGAATACATGGACACTGTTCCTGATGCAAAGATATATTCAAGAGCGGCGTGGTTTGCTTCAGCAGTATATAGCATGAATATTGCAGCCCAATTACAAAGTTCTACACCTGTCTTCTTCTCGCCAAGTTTTTATGAGAGCAAGCAACGCGGTTTTAATTTGTGCTAAATCATTATAATTAAAATGTACTTGGACCTTTATAAAGGTTTTCCTCCAGAGTGGTGTTTCTTTGGATGGGTTCAAGCATATAGTAAACGTGTAAGACCCAGAAAACCAAGCCCCATCAGGTGAGCCTTTCCATTGTCCCTAGTAGTTTACACATGAAAGCAGCAAAGCTGTGCTTGTCCCATTAGCTTGCGTTCATGCTTTCATTTGCTCTAGTATCAGTAAACATGTACTCTTTTCTCCAGTAGTTTGCCCTTTCATTTGCTCTGCCGGTAACACACATGTGGCAACTCTTACTGCTGCTTTACCACCGCATTACTGCCGCGCCGTACAACAACTTTGTTGGGAAGGTGGTGGATCTTTCTCCAGTTAAATGTTTGGGGTAAATCCTCCACCTTACTGCCAAAAAACTGCAAAATCAGCAGAATTACAGCCGGTGTTCCGAGGAATCCCAATGGAGTCCTATGGACTTAACAAAATGGGGGCTAACACCGCCTACCACCACTTGTAACCCCGAGATAAACCCACGGGACCAAGTAGCACTAACCGTATTTCCGTTTGGCGGTATTTCAGCATATTTATCAGTGAAATACTTCCAAACTTGTAACGAGGCCCATTGTATTTTGCCTCTTTGTTTAACCATGCAAGTTATCCTTGTAGTCCAAGGGTCTGCTAACTCGAGCTCTTTCAGTGCTTTGGACTTCAACTCTCATCAGCCCGAGTCAGCATTGTCAATGTTGAGGAATCATGGAAGCCGTAGTCCAAAAGACTAAGACTAAGAAAGCTGGGGCTTGCAGAGCACTGGTCTAGCTGATGATTTCTAAGGAATATATGATTTATCCTACCTACTCTGAAATGGATGCATACTATTTTGTCTGTATTTGATATTAGTACTCTTGTAGTTAACAAATGACCGGCTTCCTACTGTTCCAGTCGTCATAGTTTGTTTTTATCATTGCTGTAATTGATGCCAAATACTTGAGCGGGATCACTTTAGTGGCCATTACTTCAAGGATGGTGTTGTGTGCACCTTAGCGGACTGATACTGGCCACAGACTGGTAGCCAAAGCACCTGGATCCCGAGAGGACGATCACTTACATCTTTGTAGGCTGCAACTCTAGTTGACTTTGCCCATTTAATTATTGATGGCTGTGGGGCATAACTGTTGACCCTCAGGCACAGTCTACTCTCTAAGAGAAGGTACTCCCCAACAGCTGTGTATCAGCATAGTTGACCCCCCCCTCCCCCGACAGTCAAACGGCAGATTGTGGGAACATATCATGGTTGATGTATCTAGACTTCACCCCTCTAATAACACGTTCCGCTAAAGGGAATCACTGTAATCTCTCCCTATCCCCTGGGCTGGTTCCTTTTACTAGTACAGTAATAAGAATAGGTGGTTTAAGAAAATGTACCAATTTGTGGGATAAAAAAATTATAATGAGACACCCGCTTGGTGGTTCAAGGGCCAACAAAAAAGGCTATAATGAATGCCCTTCTCTTGTGGGCCCTCCAATACAGAAAATAACTTAAGACCCACCACTTCAAGGAGTCTCTCCTCCTCAACACCTAGGCCATCACGTTGCCCTGTGCCACCAGACCCACTAGCAGCTGTTCGCCCCTCTCCTCCCTGCCACCCTGTGCAGCTGTACTCCTCCTCTGTCCCCTGTACCCTACCTCCCACTGTATATCTGTTCTGTTACCACTGAAAAGCGCTCTGTTATGTATCCGTATTGGTGTATACCTCTGTAAAGCGCTGTGTTATGTATCTGTATTGGAATATACCTCTGTGAAGCGCTCGGTTATGTATCTGTATTGTTGTATAGCTCTGTAAAGTGATGCGTTATGTATCTTTACTGGTGTATGCCTCTGTAATGCGCTGCGTTATGTATCCGTATTGTTGTATACCTCTGTAAAGCGCTGCGTTATGCATCTGTATTGTTTTATACCTTTGTAAAGCGCGGCGGTATGTATCTGTATTGTTGTAAACCTTTGTAATGCGCTGCGTTATACATCTGTATTGTTGTATACCTCTGTAAAGTGCTCCGTTATGTATCTGTATTGTTGTATAGCTCTGTAAAGCACTACATTATGTATCTGTATTGGTGTACACCTCTGTCAAGCGCTGCGTTATGTATCAGCATTGTTGTATACCTCTGTAAAGCGCTGCGTTATGCATCTGTATTGTTGTATACCTCTGTAAAGCGTGGCGTTATGTATCTGTATTGTTGTAAACCTTTGTAATGCTCTGTGTTATGCATCTGTATTGTTGTATACCTCTGTAAAGCGCTGCGTTATGCATCTGTATTGTTGTTAACCTTTGTAATGCGCTGCGTTATACATCTGTATTGTTGTATACCTCTGTAAAGTGCTCCGTTATGCATCTGTATTGTTGTATAGCTCTGTAAAGCGCTACATTATGTATCTGTATTGGTGTATACCTCTGTAAAGAGCTCAGTTATTATATCTGTATTGTTGTATACCTCTGTAAAGCGCTGCGTTGTGTATCTGTATTGTTGTATACCTCTGTAAAGCGTGGCGTTATGTATCTGTATTGTTGTAAACCTTTGTAATGCTCTGTGTTATACATCTGTATTGTTGTATACCTCTGTAAAGCGCTGCGTTATGCATCTGTATTGTTGTAAACCTTTGTAATGCGCTGCGTTATACATCTGTATTGTTGTATACCTCTGTAAAGTGCTCCGTTATGCATCTGTATTGTTGTATAGCTCTGTAAAGCGCTACATTATGTATCTGTATTGGTGTATACCTCTGTAAAGAGCTCAGTTATTATATCTGTATTGTTGTATACCTCTGTAAAGCGCTGCTTTGTGTATCTGTATTGTTGTATAGCTCTGTAAAGCGCTCCGTTATGTATCTGTATTGGTGTATACCTTTGTCAAGCGCTGCGTTGCTTCTCGAAGGTAGGTCAGAGCTAAATAAATACCATCATAACAATAACAATGGCCGAAAAAGAGAATGTCCGTCTGGTTATGTACACCTGAGCAGACTTGGACACATCCAGGAAGTGGCCGCAGTCATGCAGATGCCAAAGAGTGTGGAATTTCTCCCAGATCTTTCTCTACTGGTGTAGGTTCTGGGTGTCATCCACATACACAACAAACAACCTGGGAACTGGCTAATACGTTCTATTGTCTGTGTACTAAATGCGTGCTATTGCCTTGGCAGGCAGTGCCACTCACACTCCAAGAGAGTCTCTCTTCACTCTCCATGGAGTTTACTTCCGGGTGCCCGAGCCAACATCTATTTATAGTGTTCCAGTGGTGTTTTCCATCACTTGGGCGAGATACAGCCGTTTCCTGCTCTACCCGGCTATGGTGGCCCAAAACCCATGACACAAGTGACCATAAGAAGCTAGTCAAGCGTGCCTGCGAGAGGATGTCATCCCCTTAAGTCACCACACCATGCCACATAACAGCGAGATGGCAAAATGCAAAATCAGTACCCGAAAAAGCATCTGGGGAGAAGTAAATGTACTCCCGCGTTCCGTTCCTATGGGAGAAACTCTTGGCAACTAACCCGTTTAATTGCTTGAGCAGGTGGCAAAGTATAAATAGATGCCAAGGGAGTGATACTGGCACACCAGTGATGTAAAATACAAACAAAGTACGATATCTAACCCAAGACCAACAATCCACAATTTAACCTGCAGATAGAATGCATCACGAATCCTCCATCTGCGGCCTCCATTACCTGCAATGATGCAGGCATTTAAATAAAGCGCCCACCTGCACGAGATGGCGCTAGTCCACGGGCTGTCCTGAGAATGATTTCCACCCACTGCTGATCTGCATAGAGATACACCACCCCACCCCCAGTGTATCACTCAAATCAGAGTGCTTTGTAGCAGTGCTCTTTGTATTGTTACACGCCACTCCCAGAACCAGTATGTCAGCTTCCCAAAACCACTGGGGTGATGTACAGTAGTGTAAGTAGCAGGGGTTGTGCCCTAGATTCTGACTCAACTTGCACAACACCGAGTACATTCCGTTGTGCTTTGATAGTTTTGCAGTAAGGTCAAGGGAGGAGGTGTTGCCTCAGATGTAGAGTGTTGGTTTGGCTTAACTTGATAAATGATGGCCTCTTCCCCATGTTGTGCATCTGCAGGTTTTGCAAAAGTGTTCACTGTGGGGGAACATTATAGCCCAAAGAGCCAGCAAGCTAGCTCATTGGACTAAGCACCTGCTGTAGAGATGTGTGTGTTACAAGCAAGTGAAAAGGCTAATTCTCGGCCAAACCGACTTAGTCTTATCCTTACGAAGATGCTAAAATTAGAAGCATGGGAGTATAAAAGCAGGGATCGGAAGAGTAAGTCCAATACCCCATGCTTCTACGATATTAGAAGCATGGGAGTATAAAAGCAGGGATCGGAAGAGCACGTCCAATACCCCATGCTTCTATGTTCGATGATATTTGAAGCATGGGGGTATAAAAGCAGTGATCGGAAGAGCAGGGATTAGCAGAGAAAGTCAAAACCCCATGCTTCTACGATATTAGAAGCATGGGAGTATAAAAGCAGGGATCGGAAGAGCACGTCAATACCCCATGCTTCTACGATATTAGAAGCATGGGAGTATAAAAGCAGGGATCGGAAGAGCACGTCCAATACCCCAGGCTTCTACGATATTAGAAGCATAGGGGTATAAAAGCAGGGATCGGAAGAGCACGTCCAATACCCCATGCTTCTATGATATTTGAAGCATGGGGGTATAAAAGCAGTGATCGGAAGAGCACGTCCAATGCCCCATGCTTCTATGATATTTGAAGCATGGGAGTATAAAAGCAGGGATTAGCAGAGAAAGTCAATACCCCATGCTTCTACGATATTAGAAGCATGGGAGTATAAAAGCAGGGATCGGAAGAGCACGTCCAATACCCCATGTTTCTACGATATTAGAAGCATGGCAGTATAAAAGCAGGGATTAGCAGAACAAGTCAATACCCCATGCTTCTACGATATTAGAAGCATGGGAATATAAAAGCAGGGATTGGAAGAGCATGTCCAATACCCCAGGCTTCTATATTTGAAGCATGGGGGTATAAAAGCAGTGATCGGAAGAACACATCCAATACCCCATGCTTCTATGATATTTGAAGCATAGGGGTATAAAAGCAGGGATTGGAAGAGCACGTCCAATACCCCATGCTTCTATATTTGAAGCATGGGGGTATAAAAGCAGTGATCGGAAGAACACATCCAATACCCCATGCTTCTATGATATTTGAAGCATGGGAGTATAAAAGCAGGGATTAGCAGAGAAAGTCAATACCCCATGCTTTTACGATATTGGAAGCATGGGAGTATAAAAGCAGGGATTAGCAGAGCAAGTCAATACCCCATGCTTCTACGATATTAGAAGCATGGGAGTATGAAAGCAGGGATCGGAAGAGCACGTCCAATACCCCAGGCTTCTACGATATTAGATTAGCAGATGAGAAGGGAGTATTAAAAGGGGTAGGCAACTCCCTCCTGTGCTCCCCAATCCGGCCTCTTTCTCTCTGGACTTATTAAGCATTTCCAGTTCAGCACTGTTGCACAAATGGGAAAACACTTGGTAATATATGGGGTAGGGTCAGCTCTCTGCTCTGTCCACTCACCCTAGATAAGTGGCTCATCAGCGCACTCCAGAGTTGACATTTCAGAGGGACAGTTAGTATTGGTTGGAGGGACATGCTATTGATCAGCTAATAGGACAGATCAATGAACGTGTGGACCGATACATCTTTGTGTGCGATGATTGGGGGATTGTATATGGTCCCGCAGCACATTTTGGTCCTTTCGTGTGAAAATAGTCACAAAGCGATTCCAGCTTCGAACCCAAACTCACGTATTGTAAAACACAGGTGCTTTATGCCAGTTGGAGCCTGAAATTGTAACCCAGCCATGCAAATCTTTGGGTCACAAAAATGTCATAGAATAAAGTGGTAAAGATTCAAAACAGAGTGTATGTACATAACTTGCTCTAAAATTCTCCTGTATGAGAAGATCTGGGTGTGGCTAGAGGGAGGGTTATCAGAACGTCTGGACATCGGTGTAGGATGGGAACACCTGGGAGCAGCTATGCGGGAAAAGGATAGAAGCATCAGTGTCAAACATATCAGAGAGCTGCTACAGATGGGTGTGGGGTATTATTGGCAGGCAGGTATATAACGGGGTGAAGAAAACAGGCAGCGGTGAAACAGAACATGGGGAGTATAGTAAGCATTAAAGTGAATTTGCTTCTGTAGAAACCGAAGGACCCGTTTCACAGACTTGCAATGACAATTTCACAAAGTACATCAATCATCTTTTGATATAGAAAACATTATTGACCTAACATGGAGATTGTGGGAGCCCTCTACGGAGGCCGAACATGGCTTTAATAGCCTGTTTTGTGGCAAAGTGAAAGGTTGACTGGCATATCGGTGCTGGACTGGCCTTGTGGCGTAACCAGACTGACAAGCAAATCGATACTTCTCAGTGTACAATGTAGCTGTAGGCCCACCTTAGTGGGAACCATCCCAGGGAACAGGTTATTGGGCAGAGTTCTTTCTCAGTAGTGGGGCTCCCACAATTTGGGTTCAACATGAAAAAATGACCAGTATTTACATATCACCTCTAAGGACGATGGGGCTGCTCTAGATGCCCAGTGTTATTCTGCACTCACTGAGATACTCTGAAGAGAATTGAATGCCCAAAAGCACCTACGTTAGCATTAGGTAACTGCCCCAACGTTAGCAATCCAATGAGTAAAGAGCAATTAAACCCTGCTCCGAGCCATGAATGATGAGATCTGCTCCGAGGTGGCGGGCCTGTAGGTAATGGCCCGCCATCCTCCTTAAGGGAACCTCGTTAAGGGACCCTTGCTGCGCTTGGGCCTTTAACTTGGGCGGTGGGCCGTTACCTACAGGGTGGGCACAGCCACCTTTCTCGCCGCATGACGCTGCACAGTGCCTTCAACCAGGAAATCCGTTTTCAATGCCAAGGACTGATGTCATCAACACAAAAGAGATGACTACCTGGCTGAAGGTACTGTGCGGTGATGGGCGTCGAGATAAAGGCAAGTTTTACTTTCATTTTGCAAAATAAAAACATTAGCACCCGCGTAGGGATCTGCACGGGTGTCAATGTGGAGTGGGGAGCCCGGGAAGGGAAGCGCCCAACACTAATGAAAGTGCTTGGATGCAGGGTATCCTTTGTGGATACAGCCTGCGTTCCGGAGCATTTTCATTGGCTACAGGTGCCTCCTAGGGTGCTAATGAGAGTAAAGAGCAATTTGTCTCAATATCTCCCCCCCAGGACCGATGCTTTGGTGGTTCATCATCCTGAGTAGGGGAATTACTTGCCCTTTACCAAGTTTAACAGTCCTCACATTGCTCGGGGCCATTACATTGCGCTGCGGGAAATTGATTCGCATTAGTGCAATACCACCAGGGCAGTAACAGTAAATGAAGCTTTGGACTTTTATTAGGAGCATATACTCTACCTTGGATGCAGCTACCAGCTGCGCTGTGCTGGCAGCGATCTCATGGGACCCCACAATGAGCTCCTCGTACTTCCCAGTGTGCAGGACCACTCTATCGGCAGATTCCCTGGAAGGGAAACAGAGTAAAGTCTCATTACAATACAGACAGAAGTGCTGTCCTTGCTAAACGATAAACCATTTCACTCATTTAAAGAATGAAGGCAATCATTGTCAGTTACTAAGCTCTTTATCAGAAGCCCAAGTGTGTCCGTCAATTTGACATCGCAGGTCAACGATATCGGTGCAGGGGTTCTGTGTTCTTCAGTCAGCACAACACAACCCAACAAACGGGAAACTATGGGACGATGCTCAGGAAAAGGCAAGAGGAGACCATAAGTGTGACACGAGGACTCCATGAGATGTGGACAACACTTTCCAATCGTGGGCATTCCTACTTCAACTCACGGGCAGGAAGGTGCTTATGTCGTCCTTGTTCAATTGGCGTTAAATACTATAAGTCTGTAAAATGGACTTCCCAGCGAAAAGAGGACAGTGGCACACCAAATGCATGAGGCTAAGGAGGATAACAAGTTATCCGCTGCGAAGGAACAACGGATTCATTAAGTGAAGAAATTACAGCAAGCAAACGCTTATGCGAAGAGATGAGGCAGTGTTGGAGAGGGAGTGAACGGATTAGAGGAAGGTTTTTAGGAGCCTAACTGGGAAACCAACGTTTCTAATTCTAGATATACTGTATGAAAAAGATAGAGGCCACAAAGTACAAACATTTACAGAAAGATTTGGGGGAGGATTTGAACAATGCATCTCTAGTAAATTATTCTTCATCCTGCATCTTTGGCTCCAGAAGTTTCTCAGCAGCTTTCATAGTAAAGCCTGAGCAAGAACTTTGCCACCAGAAGCATCTGTGGGCTAAGCTGCTCAGACCACATCAGGATGGCCTTTGGGGTCCTTCGTAGCTTTGGAAAGGAAGGACTGGTTTCAGTGCCTAAAGGCGATCCACAAAGGATTCCATTAGAATCCTCTTTACTGACAGAATGCCAATCGCAGCTAAAGAGCCAGTTCTGGCTTTAGCTTGGTCTCGCCCCATCCAAATTCTGAAAAAGGTTCTATGGGGAAACAATGCTGGCAATCCAGGGGAACCTGCTTTGGAACACTTAGCCGAGCAACTTGCACCACTGCTACTGCCTCCAGTCAATAGAGAGCTTCTAAAATCCCACCAACACCCCCATGCCTACAACAAGCCCCTCCCCCTGGCCTGTAGCCTTCAGTAGCTCCTCTCAGTATGGCAGAGTTTCCAGACACCCTCTGTCATCAGCATCACCTTCATCTAAATCTTTCTTTAGCAATAGCGCCTTGCAATCTGGGACCTGTAAGCACATATGTATAATAGAAAACATAAAGTCCTTAAAAACCAGGCAGATCTATTCGGGATTGTGATGACATGGGCCATTTGCCACTCTGTGGTGGACACGTGCAATATGCCCACTCTCCTAATGGCACCAGGGCACAAAAACATCAACAACAACAAAAAGGCGACCCGCATGGCAGATACCTACACCAGTTGCGTGGCTCCCCATCCGACAGCTTTGGATGCCGAGATCAGCCCTTCTGTCCAACGTGAATTCTTTGCATAAAAGTCTTGGGGTGTGGCTGCCCCCTAAAATATAACAAAGACGAAAGAATATGATTATGCAACAGAAGAGCAGACATCTCTGGCAACCACTGTGACAGTTTCCAGTAAAGTAGAGCCAGCACACATGGTATATTAACGATTTGCAATTAAAAGGTGGGTAGAAATGTAAGGAGCTTCTGCGTATTGTCCCTGTACCCAGCTTATACCTAGGAGGGCCGTAGTCGCAGGAAAAGCACACCTCGGCACAAAATGTCGGTCTTCTTGGATCTACTGTCCTAGAACCTATTACCCAAGGAAAGATGCAGAGGTCCCAATTCCTAATGGGCCAGGAGGATAGCCCAGGGGCAACACGTTTGTCTTGGAAGCTAGACAACGCAGAGCAACTCTGGCTCGAATCCCAGTCCCATGCTTAGAGATTTGTCTCCAGGGCTAAGCGCGTAATAAAAGATTAACTAATAATGCAGCTTTCACAGGACATTTAGAGTGTAATATCCTCTCTTCTGCTCTAGTGTTGCACATCTGTAGGTCCTCAATTCCTCTATCAATGCGTTTCTGGAGAGTGACTGATATGACATGTATGCAACACTGGCATCCTAACGCCCCTCACACCCGATTTTTAATGCCCTTGGAGAACTGGATTCACAAGGGCATGAGTGTTAATTGCATAGCTGCAATGCCACACCGTTGCCATCAATTTGTAGAACACAAGCACAGCAGGCACGCTGTGCTTCTCCTGGTTTCCTTCTACACTGTACATTCCAGGAGAAATGGGGCTTTCGAAACTGAACGAAGCTCCACATGTCTTCTCACACATTACATTTGCATAGAAGATACTAGACAATCACACCGCTTCAAGGTCACGGAGCCTGTGGATTTGAAGGCGTGGGCATATGCATGTGCTATGTGATCTACCCCCTGCCCTGTAGGAGATCAAAGCTAGCCAGTTTTTCCCTTGATGCCAGGGCTGTCAGTGAGGCTGTGGCAGCCATTTGCACACATTCAAGCTCACAGGGAACAAACACATCACAATATGGACATTGCACGGTCAACCAATAGAAAGGGAAATCCTCAAAGCTCTCCAGGACATGGTCTATACCAGACCGAGATGGGGCGAGAAGTCGTCGAAAGGATACCTGTCGAAGTTGGGAGTAATGAGGATGCAGGGTTTCCAGGAAGCATGTCATGTTAAAGTGAATTTTCTATAGAGCACTAGCATCACTCTCGGCCAAGACATTGTCATCTATTGCGGAAGCAGCCAGGTTTTAAGACGTTGACGTTAAGAAGTTGACAGAAAATAAGATGGGCATCTGCTTCGCAAATAGATCTCGACAGACTTCCATTAGGGGATGGTAGAGAGGAACGACGAAGCGAGTCTTAGTGCTTGATTCTTTTCAAGAACAGGTTCCTTTCAAACGAAGGCCGAAAGCAAAGACCATAAATGACATTCATTCATAAACTCAATTGCATTAGACCCAAGAGATCAACTTTGTTGCTCGGTCATAAAAGGTCCCATGCGGTATGCAGATTTAGCAGCACTGGAGAAACGTGGTTTCTTGTAGGAGGGTTTGTCAGCAAGCATGCGCCTGTATTTTCAAAGGTCCTGTAGTCTGTTGATGTTGCACTTAAGATCAACATTCATAGTGTTTGTCAAATCAATTCAAGATAGTCGATAAGGTTTTCTGAGAAAATGGCAGATCCGCTTTGTGACCTTAAGGTGGGACAGCTACTTGCGACATTGCAAATGTTAATTAAAGTTAGATTCCAAAATAATTCCTAAATCTCGGTAGAGCTTCAGAGCATGCCTCATAGATATAAGGTCTACCAAGCTCTTGCCTCCAGAACTGCCTTCATTTTGATCTTCTTCAGATTCAAGTTCAACCAATTGTTTGCCATCCAAGTATACAGCCACCAAGTCTCGGGAGGATAGCTCAGGGGCAACGTGCTCACCTTGGAAGCCAAACGACACAGAGCAGCACAGGTTCGATCCCCGGGTCCACGCTTGGAAACCTCTTGGTATTAAGCGCGTTATAAACAACCTATCATATCACTCTGAAACCCTTTGAGTACGCGGAGAACTGGATGCCCCCAATATCCATAAATCTCCTCTACACGCTTTCTGGCACTGGGGAACGTCTACGCGTGAGCAGACATTTCTCCACACAACAGGGACAACGTATGCTCTCCTTGAAATAGCCTATGCTGGAGGAGCCCTTCAATTCATTCAAAATGTTGCCATTTCCGCCTGAATGCTGTTGATGCACTTTTCGGTGTTACTCCTGTGGCGACAGCAGTGATTGGCTAGGGTTAGACTAGACCTGTGCATTCACTGGTATTTATAAAGCGCTAACAGTGACAGAATAGATTCAGCATTTAACCAATGCACAGGTTTCCTCTTGGATTTTTGGTTGAAATCGCCTATCCCTTAGGAGACAAGAGTAAGACATGACACAGCTTCTTGCCACTCTCTTAGACAAGCTATTGGATGGGGGCCCCCACTAAGCAAGCCCCACAAATAAACAGGCAAAGGCAGGAATTCTGCCTTTCTGCCTCACCTTTGTTCATGCAAAGAGGGAGCGCGCTGGCGAAAAGTGCCCCTCTCCAATTTCATGCTCTAAGCAAAATTGGACTTGTGGTTAAGTGTTGGTCGCAAAGTGTAAATGGTCTGAACATTGGTGGTATAACGCCTGGACAACTACAACAATGTGTATGTTGCCTATCAAAACGAAAACTGGCAGCAACTTTAATATGTGCAAAGTCCAGCTGCTGGACTGGGTTTGGGAAAAAAAACTGACAAGGTAACACCAGTTCTACAGTGTCTTCATGGAAATTTGCTTTTAAGCTGCTTTGCATGACTCGTAGGGCTTATGGGACTCGTGGTCCCAAATGTACAGGTAATCTGACGCAGATCAACATGTAACCAGCAATCTTAGATGGAAGGGGGCATTTCATCGACCAACCCGCTGCAGTGGCAAGACCACAAAAACGGCTAGCAAGGTGGCAAAGAAGTCACCTAAAGGTCACAGCGGAGCTAACAACAATCCTCTGCAGGGAGGCGTTTCCAATCAAAACCAATCCTGCCTCAATGGTCAACGACCATGGCCATGCGTGACAAAGAATCAGGGCATTTCGGAATTTGCATCGAGGCCGACACTGACATTTTGTTGAACTCTGCCCGGCACAAAGTTGTACAATTACTTTGTAGAGCTCCGACTTTGGTACCTTGCCTTCTGTCCGTGCCACTGGAATGAGAGCTCCCGTTGAGCTGTGAACATTTGCCCCGTCTCTTGCCACTCAGTCGCTCCCCCCTCTTCAGCATTGAAAAGAAGCAGTCAGCCAACTAAAGCCACCTTAAAAAACATGACTGTACCCCATCAATAGCCCTCCAACCCTTCAATTCTCCACAGCCATAAGATGGACAGTGGGACACGTTAGCTCTGGATTAATCAGATTGCCTATGTCAGAGAAAATGTGTGAATGGCAATTGGTAGGAACTGGACAGTTGCTCACCCGTCCACTCTCTACGATCTCCTTTTGTAGATCTGTCGACGTGATCACCAGGAGCTTTATGGCCTGAAACAGAAGTCAACGGTAATAGGTCAAATCACTATCTTTTCTCTTAGGTCAACACTGCATGCAATAATTCTTTATACATAACCTATAGTAGATCTATACATAGGACTACAGAACACACACGTGCACATTCATAACACACATGTGAAATATTGACTGCACTTGGGGTTCATGGTCTACGTGCACAGATCTTTGGAGGTCGAAAGACACTATTAAAACCGCAGTCAAAACTTCATTTAGGAAACACTCTTTAGTTATTGATCGAGTGCAATTTTGTGCTGTCAAGCGTTTGTTGTATGCATGATATATTTAAGCAGCACAATTCATTGAAAGTTAATAGGTCGAATGCACACATCAGATAAGATTTTGAGGCAAGAGTATTTTACTAACTACTTTTGGAAGTTGAGAAAATAATAGAATTTTAAGGAGGAACATCTTAGTTTAAATTCACAACTCTTTTTAATCAAGTAAAATAGATTTAAAATTTGAACACGCATTCATCTTCTCGTCCACTGCACACGAATAGATGCACTTTTATCTTTAAGCCCTCTTTAAACAATGACATGTGCACAGCTCCTGTGGACCATCTAAACAATGTCTCTGGTCTGCACTTACCAACAGACCAGCGCAGGTTGCATTATGGGGCAGGCACCTGCATAATGTTCCTCCATATTGTATTTTCTCAGAGTGAAGTATTAGCATGATTGTAGGGAGCAAAATGGACAGATGGACAGATGTGCTGTTCATCTGCAGCACCAAGTGCAGCGCTGTTCTCAATTAGGACAGACTGTTAGGATCACCATTATAACACTCATACATACACAATCTGCAAAGTATAAATACACATCATCTTGTGGTGTAGGGCTTCTGGAAGCCAATAATAACAATTGACAGTTCTGAATGGTGTATTCTACTTTTTTGTGAGATCAAAGCAGTGGAAAAATCATTGATTTCAGAGGAATTAACACATAACTTGCCTCTCTGTAATGTTCTTTCTGAAGGATGGTTCTCCCACAGATTCCTCACCTATGGCACGCGCAGCTGATCTTTGGAAAGTTTCTGCCACCAGTGGGCCCAGGACATCGGGCCGACAGGACATCGGGCCAGTATATATCAAGGTATATATGGAGGCACTGCTCCAGTCACCCCAGTTCTACCCTTTTCCCCCTAGCACTCTGATGCGGAAGGACTGCAGAACCATAGCGCTATTAGCTATCCGCCAAGAGGGGCAGATAGGGAGGGCGATGAGGAATCCGTGGGAGGAATGTCCATCAGAAAGAACGTTACAGAGTAACGTAATTTGGTCTTCTAATGGATTCCTTCCTCCCATGGATTTCTCATCTAGGATATATTCTCATAGCAGAAAGGTGATATGAGGAGGGAGGGGAGCAAGGAGACCACCTGTACCAGAAAACTATGGCGGACCACTCAACCAAAATCGGCCTGCTGCTCAGTTTGGGAATCCAGGAAAAACTGTTTGGCAAACGTGTGCAGTGAGGTCCAGATATCCGCCTGGCAAATGTCCAGAAAAAACAACTTCCCTTTGTAGGGCAGCGGTGGCAGCCAGTCCTCTAGTAGAATGAGCACTGAGACCCTCATAGCATTCTGAGATGCACAGAATAATCCACCTTGACAAGGTCTGTGTGGTCACCGCCATGTCAGCATGTGTACCAGCATGACCTAAAAAAGCTAGTCATCTTTCCTAGTCTCCTTCGTCTAAGACATATTAGGTGAGGGCTCGCACCTTGTGCAGCCGATCACCCCTCTGCCTTTAAAGGATGAGGCGAAGGGAAAAGAAAACAGAAGATGGATCTTCTAAGAGAAATGAAAATCAGAGACCAGCTTCAGAAGGACAGCCATGCTCTCAACATCATCATCTCTTTACAATTAAAAAAAAATAATAATAAATAAAAGGGAGGTTTAACAGACAACGACTGGCGGTCACTCATCCATCTTGTGGAAGGGATGGCAGAGAAGTCTAATAGAACAAGAAATGTAGTAGCTCACAGGGAGCACCCATAAGAAACGTTACCACTAAATTTAAGTCCCTTGCGGGAACCACAAATTTGCATGCGGGAAACTGTACAATCCCCATAAAAACTGCATAACTGTGGACATCGTGAAAAACAAGCCCTGCTCAGGTGACCTTTTAAAAACCGAGAGAGCTGCTAGATACCCCTTCATAGTGCCAACCTGCAGGCATGTCCAGGCCAAAGACAGAAGAAATTCCATGGCAGAAACATGATATAGGGTGCAGATCCCTCTCCCAGCACTAAGTCGAGAATGTATATGATCTACAAGTATAAATGGACTTAGTGGCAGATCGAGGGCTTGGAGAATCTTGGCTAGAATTACCATCTTGAATTTGTCCTTCGCAGGTACACATGCAAAAACCCTGAATCCAGTATTGGACACAAGCCACCGTCTTTCTTTTGGATCAAGAAATTAATACCACCCCTTTTCTTGCGCTGAGCACAGGACTTGTTCTATTGTGCTCTTCGAGAGAAGCTGATGGACCTCGTTCAAAAGGATGGTGTCTAGATGCAAGGTGAGGGTGTGAGAAAAGGGGTCCAGAGGACGCTGAATAAAAGAGAGGAAGTAACCCTGCTTAATGACCTGTAAGGCCCAATCATCTGACATGGTTCGAGACCATTCCGTGCTGAACACGGAAATTCTCCCTGATACAGGGGCTCATGGTAGAAAATCTCACAGAGGTTTCATACCATGGGTGGATGAGGGGAAAGTGGCTGCTACCGTTACACCCCTAGGGGCACCCTCTGCCGCTTCCTCTTGGGAAGTGTCTACCTTGCAGTCTCCCAGGGGCCTTCTGACTTCTTCCCCAGTGTGGAGTAGGAGGTAGAAGGGTGAAAACCCCGAACCCTTGTAGATGGTTGTGGTCTAGCCAAACCCAAAGACTTTGCCATTACCTTGGAGAACTGAAATCGTTGTAGGGCCTCGTCCGCCTTGGCCCCAAATAGGTTCTGCCCATCGAAGGGCATATCTCGAAGCTTTTCCTGCACATCATGCACAAAGCCTGATGTCCTCATGTAATAGTGGCATCATAGCACCATGCTTGTGTGCATGGAACGCCAGACAGTCAGCTGTATAGAGTCTGGATTGTAGCGTCTGGCAGGAAGCCGCCATGCCATCCTGTACAATGATCAAAAATCCTTCTCTCATGTCCCCTTCAGGGACGTGGTATGCTGCTTTGGCAGCTGAGAACCGAAGACCAAAAGAAAAATGATGCAGGGGGCATTTATTGCATGAGGGCAAGGCTGCTTGAGGCAAAGATCTTCTATCCCCAGGCATCTAGTATTTTACCCTTTATGTCATGTGCAGTGGTCGAAGTGAGCGGGAGCGGTCGGGAGCGATGCTCCTCTACTTTTTTAAATTACGTTTTACAGCTCCTATACTTTTATTTTAAAAAGAAACCGTTCTGAAACGGTTTCGTTTTAAAATAACAGTGTAGGAAGAAGTTGAGACTTGCACTTTCAGTGGACTGCACTGACCGTTCTCCTAAACAGCAGGGGCATGTGTTTGGGGGTTTATATTGTGTGTGGGAGGCGGTGTGATGATGGGGTTTGTGGGGAGTGGGTGCAGGCTGGCAGGGAACATAGCTCCACTACTTCTTTTCGTGCACTTCGACCACTGGTCATGTGGGAGAGAAGGAAAGGTGAATGTATTTAAATTCACAGTCACAGCCTATACCACCAATCTCTAAGAGGAAGCATGGCTGGATAAAAAGGCTGGGTCTGAGGGAACAGGGTGATTTTCTTGGTTTATAGTGATCATTTTGAATACCAAAATGTCGAAAGTCATAATTTCGAAAAAATAATATTGAAAAAAATATCGAATTTCTTTTTCACTACGTTTTTTATTCAAAAAGGGGGGGTTCCCCCAACCCATCTTTTTTTTACTTTTTTTTTACTCGCAAACCCCCCCAAAACAAAATCAAAAAAATAAAGAATTCGATATTTTTTTCTTCAACATTATTTTTTCGACATTGTCTTTCGACATTTATTTTTCGAAATTATGACTGACCACCGATTTTCTTTGCTAGCTCTATGTTGGTAGCAGTTGTAGAGGTGGGCCTTTACCACACCTCTAGCACAGGAGCTTCCACAGCTAAGTTGAAGGTAGCCAAGTTTCCTTCTTGGGTCCTTCGTCCAGGATATCCATTTATTTTTTAAATTACCTTGCAATGGGGGCTGGTATGATATCCAGCTCAGGGGAGTGGTCAAGACTACTGGCCTCCTGAAGGTATCCGGACAGTTCTTGGACATCTTTACCTTCCCCATAACATTTCTCTGATGTCCCTTTCCTCTCTGGAGCCCAAAGGCTCAAAACTACAGGCAATTTGGTCACCTTCCTCATCATAACTTTGGAACATTTTTGTCAGAAACAGCCTCACTGGAAGAGGGGCATATTTCTGAGGGGCTTCAGCATCCTCGACATAGATCAGTGCCAATGACAAATACGAGGATGGAGCCAGGAATGAGGTCTCAACGCCGAGAGTGGTGCCCGTCTATGCCAGGAGATATCCTCCCCTCAGGGACCTAATCTGAGTCAATAGGCATGCAGGAGTATCCACTGTGGGTACCCTGATGGATTGGAGCAACGGGGTGGTTCCCAATGGAGCCTTGGCGAACAAACGTCAAGCATCCTCAAGTTAAAGTTCTCCCATTCCTGCAGGTTGGACCATTGGCTGGGAAACGGTACCTGCGGCGTCACTTCTGTGGAGGCTCCACTTCCTTGAGGGGAAAGAAGATGCTGTGAAGGACCACCCGGGAAGTAAAACCTCTTGCAGTATTTCTTCCAGTTGTTTTCTCATAGGAGACCTGTCCTTAGAGAGGCGATGCGCACTGTGTGACCTAAACAGAGACCGGGCGTCCTGACCAGACTTCTTGTGGAGCTAGATGAAGAGTTAGGCTGCCCTTTCCTCAAGGGCGTTGGGATGCATGGATTGGCATGACCTGCAAATGTTGACGTAGTGCATCTCCACCAAGCAGTATAAACAGATTTGATGGGGATCCAAAACAGACCCCTGCAATGTTTGAAACCTAAGGCCTTAGGCGGGGTAGGCCATTTTCCCGTTGAAAAGAAGTAGCATGTTCCCGAAGCGTACAAAGTGCACAGAAAACATGAGTTGAGGTCAGAAGGCGCAGCGCCTCTATATACTGACCCCGATGCCCTGTCTGGTGCTGGGTGCATAGAGGCATTGACAGAGGCAATACGAAGCCGCGCTTTGGCCACTGGCGGTAGAAAGGT
The DNA here is from genome assembly GCF_040938575.1 of Ambystoma mexicanum. NCBI lineage: Eukaryota > Metazoa > Chordata > Amphibia > Caudata > Ambystomatidae > Ambystoma > Ambystoma mexicanum. The sequence continues at coordinate 1,499,567,298 of NC_090932.1, read as the reverse complement.
TTCCAAAGAACACTGCACTGTGGATGGGATTATCAATGATGAGGCATCCATGGGAGGTAGGAATCCATTAAAGTGCAGTCCCCCCTAACCCCCCCTCCCCTCCCCTCCCCTCCCAGGGCTCCTCAGAACTGAGGGAAGCAAGGGGAGGGCGAACTGGCAGTTTAAAAGCTGGTGTCACACTCGGGAGCAGGGCTCTAAAGTTGAAAGGCCAACTGCTGAATGTAGCGGGTTGGAACTGCGGGTCTGAAAAGGAAACTGACCTGTAGCTGCCACATACTTTGAGGACAGCGCCACAATTGGCCTCTCAGCTTCCAAGGCCTGTGGCTGTGCCAAGCCTTCCTCACTGCTCACTGATAGAGCTGGGGCCAGAGAACTGTCGCAGGTCTGTGGCTCTGGGGCCGTCCGTAAGAAAGCTTGCTCAGCTGTGTCAAAGGGAGTGAGGTGGAGAGCCTTCAGGGAGGGAGGCAGGGTGCTACTCTTTTTCCTTTTAGTGCCCCGCAAGGAATCTACAAAAGGTTTTTGCAGTGGGGTGTGGAAGGAGGCCAAGTACTTTCAATGTGGCATCCCTCGTGCCTTGCCCGGTCCACACTCTGCACTGATGATCCATAAGAACAGCACACGGCATGGGAAAATGAGTGTGTGAAATGCACAAGGGGGGCCCCGGGGGGAACGCGAAGCGTTTCCCCCCGGGGAGTATTTTGGCGCTGCACACGGCCAGCGAGTGGCCGTGGGGGTGTAGAGCGCCCCGCCCGGGGTATTTAAGGGATCAGGGAAGGTTCGGGAGGCAGGCGACGGTTAGGACTTGGCGATTGCACAGGTCCCGTTGCCTGTTCCCGAGCCTTCCCTGTGTCCCCTGGGCCTAGTGGCGGTTTAGTGCAGGTGAGATAGGGAGTTTAGTAGCGGAGGGAGGTTAGGTATGTAAAAAAAAAAAAAGTTCGGTTGATTAACAGGGTAGGAGGGGTGCCGTAAATAAGACACCCCTCGTCTTTCCGTTTTCTCCTGCTTCCGCGTCGTTGAAGCGGTAGTGCGCGATCGGGGGGGGCGTGGGGGCGCCGTTTTATTTGGTTAGAGAAAGGTTTACTTCCTGTCCAAACCGCGGTCCGTGTGGGCGTTGGGGCCGAGGGAGGAGCGGAGTGTCTGGGCTCAGCAGCGTTGTCCGCGGGGCGCCTTGGTACTACTTCCTCGCCGCCTGTGAGCGTCAGGTCCGTGTGCGAGGGCGTGTTAAGAAGCGCTCGCTCGCATAGGGGGCTGGGCGGCGTGTTAAAGGAGCCGTGTCCCGTTTGGGCTTGCTGTAGTGCGGTGCGCCCGGGACACAGACAGGTGGCAGTGTGGGCCTGTTAGCAAGTGCTAACTAGGCCAGGCTCCTGGACGTTCAGGACTCCTGCTCCTGGATTGGGTGGTGGGGAGGGAGAGGGTAAAGTAATTAGGGGTAGTTAGGGAGGTATATAATAAAAAAAAAAAAAAAAATTATAATTCATAACTTTCAATTTAGCAGCTAGAAAGGACAAAATAAAAAAAAAAAAATTTTTTTTTCCAGTTTAGGTAGGTTAGTTTAAAATTTGTTGCCTTTATTAATTGGCACTAGTAGGGAGACTTATTGCAGGGTGTCAACTAGGTGGGGTGTGTTTATTGGGGTTTTTTGGGGGCGCTTAGCTCCTTTCAGGTTTGAGGTTTTTCAGGGCCAAAAGGGCTAGTTCACGGGTAGGTCTCGGCTCGGGGGCATTAGGGTGTTTAGGGGAATTTTTAAAGGGTGATATCTGCTGGGCACACCCATTTTAGTGTGCACAATGACAGGCCGGGGGGCGAGCAAGAAGGGGCTGGTGGATGCCGGGGCCCTGAAGAAGGCCCTGGAAATCATTAGCAGGGCAACTAAAGCCCAATTGGAAAGTGCGGTAGGGAAAGTTACGGGAGAGGAAGGGAGCGGTGGGGGCCGGCCGCAGCGCAGAGCGGCGGCAGACGGTGCATTGGCGGCGGTGGTAGCTTGCACCCCTACGGCAGGAAAAGGGGAGATTTGGGAATCTAGGGGCAAGAAGATGAGGAGGGAGATAGACAGGAGGGCAGATGGGGGTTTAATGAGTTCAGGGGGTCAGCCAGAAAGGGAGGAAGGGTATGATAGCTCCAGGGTAGAGGGGAGTTCTCGTGAGGGTAGAGACCGAGGGAACAACAGTGGGGGCAGGGGTGGAGGGCAGGTGGGTGTGGCAGGGCAGAGAGGAAGAGGGGGAACATACCTGCAGAAGAGTGCGGGTGGGAGAAGGAGGGAGAGGTCCCCGTCAATTGAGGAGGGTAGGGTGGGGCGCGGAACGGCCCCCCCGGATAGGAGGAGTGGGGGCGGAGGGCGCTGCGCAGCCCCCGCTGTGCAGATGGAGGTTGAGGGTTTTGGTACGGCCCCTCATCAGTCAACGCAAGGAGAGCCTAGAGGGCACAGCACGGCCCCTAGCAACGAGGATGTCAGGGTGGAGGTCGGAACGCCTCGCCCAAGAGAAGAGGACCAGGCAGAGGTTCCCACAGCCCCGCCGAGAAGACGTCAGGGGAGTGGCGGGGCGGACGCCCCGGGCTCGGAGGAAGATCTGCAAATAATCTCGGGCAGGAGCCCGCATCCTCAATGGTATTTAAGGGGTGATGAAGTTGGTTGGGATGAATATGGGGGGCAATGGGAATTTGAGGATTACAGGGCGGAAAGGGGAAGGGCGGAGGAGAGAAGAAGTTCAAGGTGGGACGGGGAAAGGGAAGTACAAGGGGGTCGGGGCGAAACGGGTCGAGGAAATTATTGGCTGGGCGATTGTGCTGACATGTGTTGTCCCCGCAGCAGGAGCCCTCTGAGAATGGAGAGGAGGAGCAGCGGTGTGGAGGCCAGGCCGCAGATGGCAGGCGTGGAAAGAGGTGAGAGGGAAAGAGAATGGTCATCTGCATGGCAGAGAGGGGTCACAAATAGGGGGTTGGGGGATGACCGGGGTGGTCTACAAGGTGTGTTGAAGGAAGTAGGGGTGCAGGCGTTTGGAGCTGAAGGGGTTGGAAAGAACATTTGCTCAGTGGAGGTCCAAACCGACAAACTGGTGGAGCCATTGGTGCTCGAAGTTCAAGCTGGAAAGAATAAGGAGTGTGAAGTGAAAAGAAAAGAGAAAAAATGGCCATACATGGGGATAACAAAACCATTGGGGGCGCACTTGATGGCAGCGACCAGGGAGAAGATTCAGGCAGGGGAATTTGTGGATGTCTTTAAATTGCTCCATAGGGAAGTGAGAGCAAGGGAGGGGTCTAAGGAGGAAGAGAGGGAACTGGCGTCACGCCCAAGGGTCCCGGTGACTATTGAGAATTGGACGTCGGCGTTTATTATTTATGCCAGTGTGTACTGTGAAAAATTTCTGGAGCGTTGCGTGGCCCTGCTTAAATATATGGACGTAATTAGGAAGGCTTTCACGAGTTTTGGGGGTTTTGCCTGGGTACGCTATGATGAGGAATTCAGAGCGAGAATGGCGGAGGATAGTCAGGTGGTCTGGGGGGAGATAGACATGGATCTTTGGCTGCAATGGATGGCGCCAACGAGGTCTGCCCCGACATTACACACAGCAAGTGGGCTGCCTGTGCCTTACCGGCCCTTTCTTGGTCGCCCCGCCCATGAGGGGGCGGGGGGAGGAGGCGGAGGACAACCCTCAACAGCATGTTGGGCGTTCAATAAAGAAAACTGCACGAGGTGGATGTGCAAATTTAAACACGAGTGCAGCAGGTGTGCGGGTCGGCATCCGGTTACAGATTGTTTTCAGGCAGGGGACAGTGGGTCAGGGCGAGGAGCGGGGCAAGAAAGGGGGGGGGGGAAGGTCCGCATGCCAGGTAAATCGGGGTGTGCTGGTAGGTCGGGCTCAGTTTATCGTAAAGGAGGTGGGGGGCACAAGGTTTGATGAAAGGTTTGTTGGGAGCAAATTAAAGGGGGCAGGAGAAAGGTGAGGAGGAAGATGCGTAGGTAGGGGAGGGCCCAGGGGGGAGGTAACGGTGGAAATTGTTAAGGGAGAGGTAGCTGTCGTTGGGAGGGCAGGGTCGACGGTGGGGAAGCCCTCACGCTTGCCGCACGACAAGGTGAGTAGGCTTCAGGCTGCATGGACGGAGGTGCGGGAGCGCCTCTGGTGCAGCAGGGGGGAAGTGAGGAGATGGGGCTGCATGGACGGGGGTGCACTAGGGCCCCTGGTGCAGCTAAATTTAAAATTAAAAAAAAAAAAAGTGGGGCAGAGAAGCGAAGTGCCGGAAGAGGAATTTATGTGTAATGGTCTGCATGGACGGGGGCGCAGGTTTGGCCCCTGGTGCAGCGGTGGAGAGGAGTAAGGAAGAAAAGGGGCCTGCATGGACGGGGGTGCACTAGGGCCCCTGGTGCAGGCGGGAAAAGGTGGTAATGGATGCGAGGAGCTTGAAGAGTTATATGGAAGGGACTGCATGGACGGGGGCGCAGGTTTGGCCCCTGGTGCAGCGGTGGAGAGGAGTAAGGAAGAAAAGGGGCCTGCATGGACGGGGGTGCATTAGGGCCCCTGGTGCAGGTGGGAAAAAGGTGGTAAGGGATGCGAGGAGCTTGAAGGGTTATATGGAAGGGCCTGCATGGACGGGGGTGCACGTGGGCCCCCGGTGCAGGGGGGACAATGGGTGCGGGGGGACAATGCAGGAATGTAAAGGAATAAACTGGGCACAACAAGTGGAGCAAATGGTTTATTGCTTGTAGGGGAGCGGTTTGCGACTTGTTTTACGTGGGTATTGTTTGGGGGGCTTTCAGGGTTTTGAGTTGGTCGGGGGAAAAGGGGGGGTAGGGGGACTGCAATGGGAAGATGTTCAAATTACAGAAGTAGGTTTAGACATCAAGATTAAAAGGCTAAGTAGGATAAGGAGGGAAGGGACTCTTGGGTTCGGCTGGGTCGTGGGAGCAAGGTCTTATGCCCAGTTTCAGGTGCTAGGGGTATTGCGGAAGGAGTTGGTGGCAGTGGGTGAAAAGGAATAGGTTTTTGGGACTCATTACTTTAGGATGGGCGCAGCATCTGAGGGTACCGGGCTGGGTTTTTTCAGAAGCCGAGGTGAAAAGATTGGGTCGTTGGAGGCTGGCAAATACAAGGGGTACGGCAGGGAGTTTGATGATGGGGATGCTGAAAAGGTGGTTAGGTTTTTGCGGGCCAACTGTTGTTGAAATATTTTGACTTGTCAGTGATTTTGTATTTTCTTTTTCAGATGCTGCGCGAAAGGAAGGGGAGTTGGCGCAAGTTTTGATTTGTTGGCCATTCAATTGTTAAGTGGGCTGGGGAAAGAAGTGGGGGAAAAGGGGTTTGGAAGGTAACAGGGGTGCAGTTACAAGGAAGTGGTGGTGAGACGGCACGGGTTGGGGGGCCTGCGGTGGGATCACCTGCTTCCTATATTGGCAGGGTTGAGGGATGCTTGGGGTTCCAGAGGTGGTGATTATGCATGCAGGGGAGAATGACCTGGTGAGAGATACGGGGTTGGCTCTGCTAAGGAAAATGAAGAGGGACTTAGTGTGGGTGCGGGAAATGTGGCCTCGAGCAGTGGTGGGATGGACTAAGCTGTTGCCGCGATGAGTGTGGAGGGGAGTGAAAAGGGGGGAGCAATAGAACGGGCCAGGAAGGGGATAAACAGAGAAAGGGAAAAATTGTGTGCCTCGGTGGCAGTGCAGGTCATGGACCATAAGGAAATAACATATGAGGGTCTCCTTATCTTTAGAGAGGTGGGGGTACACTTGTCCGTGTATGGGAATAATCACTACCGGGCGGACTGGGGTGCTTGGCTGGGAGAATGGGTAAAAAGTTTGAGGTAGAAAAGTTGGGGGGGGGGGGGGGGTTGGGGCAGAAAGAACTCCTCGGGGGAGGGTTTTTCTGGTGCCGGGGGCATGGCCCCTTTTGATGTGGGGGGAGGGAAGCACAATGGGGGAATGACACGGGAAAGGAGGGGGTGGCGCTGTTTGCACAAGCAGGTCACCCCGGGGGATCAGGTATTGAGCCTGGAGGGGCATGGCCCCTGGGGAGAAAGCGGGACGCCTGGAAAAGGGGCAAGGATACGGTAGGATCCAAGGGATAATTAGGGAGGAATGGGTTATTTAATTATTTAACTGTTGGGGGAAAATGGGAAATGTTTAAGTTATTTAATTGATTGTTCAAATAGCTATTTAGTTTGTTAGGCCATGGAGCCAGTTAAGCGTTCTGATTGTAAGCTTTGGCCTGTCACATTAAAGCGACCTTTTCCACTTTTAAATGAGTCTGGGTTTTTGTGCAGTAAGCCAAAAGGGGGGCCCCGGGGGGAACGCGGAGCGTTTCCCCCCGGGGAGTATTTTGGCGCTGCACACGGCCAGCGAGTGGCCGTGGGGGTGTAGAGCGCCCCGCCCGGGGTATTTAAGGGATCAGGGAAGGTTCGGGAGGCAGGCGACGGTTAGGACTTGGCGATTGTCCCGCCCTCCCACCCCTTCATTTTTGTTTAGGGAAGTTAGTTATGTAATGGGGGGGGACGTTCGTCAGAGGATTATGAGGGGGAGGGGGGGGTTTATGGTTTAGGGGTCTGTTAAGAGGGTAGGGATGGTAGTTTGGTGTGACAGGTCAGGGCATCGGGAAAGGTGTGTGTAATATTGTTGCTGATGTGGCAGGTCAGGCTGGCTGCAGGTCACAGGTAAGAGGAGTTTGGTGTAGAGGGGAGTTTCAAGGGGTCAAAGTTGGTCGGGGTGCCGGGGGCATGGCCCCTTTTGATGTGGGGGGAGGGAAGCACAATGGGGGAATGACACGGGAAAGGAGGGGGTGGCGCTGTTTGCACAAGCAGGTCACCCCGGGGGATCAGGTATTGAGCCTGGAGGGGCATGGCCCCTGGGGAGAAAGCGGGACGCCTGGAAAAGGGGCAAGGATACGGTAGGATCCAAGGGATCATTAGGGAGGAATGGATTATTTAACTGTTGGGGGAAAATGGGAAATGTTTAAGTTATTTAATTGATTGTTCAAATAGCTATTTAGTTTGTTAGGCCATGGAGCCAGTTAAGCGTTCTGATTGTAAGCTTTGGCCTGTCACATTAAAGCGACCTTTTCCACTTTTAAATGAGTCTGGGTTTTTGTGCAGTAAGCCAAAACATACCATTTAAAACGGCTGACGGCAACATATCCTAACCTGGTTTTCAAGTGATAGCATTGATGACGTGTGCTTAGCTTGTCTATCTGGTGTCACAGAGAAGACCTTGGTGGAATACATCTCATTTGCTGGTAGTCATCCGGTTACAATCCTGTATAACAATCAGTAACGATGGTGGAGCTAGCCAAATATATTATAAAAAGTTGTCTAGTTCTCATACCATTACATTATATGTAAAAAACACTTTGTTACTGCTCTGCTCAGCTAATGGTAAATATAACAAGCATATTCTGAGCTGCACCCTGCTCCTCGCCGGAGGATAACAACTGCTTTCTATCAAAAACTGACAAATTGCTCTGCATTCAATGACCTTCCCCTTTCTTTACCTAAGGCTCATTATTATGCAGAGGCTGGACAGTCCCTGCCCAGAAGTCTGCCCCTGCCCCGCAAGCAAACTATATTGCCGGTGATGGGAGTATAAATCTGTAACATACCACCAATAACAATAGGACTTAACAACAAAGTATGTCGTGTCAGGAGGGCATGAATGAACCACACACAAAGACAGGGAGAAAGAAAACAAAAAATAATTTTAAAAATACAAAAAAGAGTTGCATTTTGCATATGATTTTAGGATAAAGTTGCACATGATCTCACTAACATTGTACTGATGTATTCGTGTTTTTTGTCACTGTCTAAACAAGGCAAAAACTTGTGAAACACTAAAAAAATAATTTCACCACAACAAGCCAAAAAAGATAACTTTCCATAATGCAGATAAAAACATATAGGGAGCTATTTAAAGCCATCGTAGCAGACACCTATTTTTTTTTTTTTTTAGAAAAGAATAAAACGTCATAGTGTAATAATACCAAAAAGAAATTTCAAATACGCAACAGGGAAAGTCCTACATAGGCAGGAGATAAACCTGACCAAGTATTTTTTAAACATTTAGGCTATAATGGTTGTTGTGAATCTCAAAGGCGTGAACTTCATACCGGGTAGGACGGGGACATCGAAAAACAACAGCATTCAACAAACATCCTGTCTGAAACTACAACCAGCACAGACCACACCGGTGATGAAAGACTTCATCATTTGACCCCATATTTTCTCCCCAATTACCTCCACCCCACATTTTGTCTGCAAATGTACCCAACCACCAATGTGCCTGAAATCCACTATTACACAACAAAAAATGGTAGAAAAAAGTATAAGGATAGGTTTAGAGTAAAAATAAGAAACACAGGGCTTGAAACAAAGTAGTAGAAAGGGACAGTAAATGATGGGAAATAAGCTGCAAAAAGGAGGAGCGTGAGGGTCTCCCTTCTGCAGCAGTAAAAAGGGAAAATAAACAAACAAGCTATTTGGAAAAGAAGAGGCATAAAAAAATAGCAAAAAGCCAAAATTGGGCACATAAACGTAAGGCAGAAGAACCCATTAGGAACCTTCACCTGCAACTTATTCAACAATGGTTTCCCCTAAACTTGCATATGGGTGATCAAGGCTTTCCCACAGTCCAATCTCAAAAAGAAACCACACTGCTGTGGCCAAGACTTTAAATAGATTTCAAAGGAGCAAGCACTCAACAACATGCTAACAAGGAGGCCTGGTAAGAAATGTTTCTGCCCTGGTCGCCACACAGGCACCCTAGGTCCCCTAAGAACCAAATTATCCCCAGCTGCTCTTCCAACTGACGGGCGCAGGATGCTTGAAACCATCCAGAATGCCGCAGCTAATCCTATTCTCCACTGAACTTCACAGAGACGTGCCTTAAATCAGTTTAAATCATGGGTAGAAGAAATTAAGATGAGATGAAATGTCATCCGTGAACACTGACCGTGGAAATAGATTCACCTAGCAGCAAGCCCATAAGCAGTTCTTTTAAGATGGCGGACAGAAATGACAGCAACACGCATCCCAACTCAAGTGGCACTACGCTGCAGCCCTTTGTTTCTACGCCAGTGTTTAGAGCCATCTACTCCATCACAACCGTCGCAGGCAGTGATCTGCCTAGAAGGCGTGTGCAGGACCAGATTCAGAAATGTACTATGCATGCCCCACTAAGGTACTGCCCACAAAAAAATAGGTCCAGTGCCCCCTCCCTCAAAAACTGGAAAATCCCTGCTATCTTTGAAAGGTTGTTAGTACTTTCAATGGCGATGCCCAAAGTTGGTGGCAGCCATCTTGAAATCCTGCATGTTTCCAGGCTGGTCCTGTTAAATCAGATTAAGTTTGTGGCAACCTTGCGTGTATGTGGACTGGAAAAGCACATGGACATGAATGGATTTAAGCTTGAGCGCTGCATATGCTCGCACATTCTAATGTGGCTCTCCACCGGCTTACAACCCTGCCATCAGACATGACCAATGGCCATGTTTTTGGGAAGGGGCAGTGGAAAGTATTACTGACGTTAATCGCAGGGATAATTTGACTAATGCTGAAAGCTCACCAATTCTTACCTAAACCAGCAGCATTGGGAACGAACAAAAGGAACATTTGCTCACCTTCATGAGTTCAGTGCAAGATTTCAAAATTCTGTAAAGAAAAAACAAATAATGTATCGTAAAACCAGTGCAATCATGGGGGTCAAGTAGAGGATTCGTAACAAGCACTATTTTGAGACGTTTCATTAATGGGCCTCAGAGAAAATGACGAGTGAGATGAAGACTATGGATTTAGGAGGATGGGAATAGAAACAGCCCTGTAGAAAATGTCTTTCAGATCCGGGGGCGAGAGTGAGGGACTTCTGTGTCCCCCAAGGAGCTAACCTGTGCAGCCATCTCCCTAGTGTGCCATCCACCGTATCAGCCGCCATGCGGAGGCTGCATCCAGGAAGTGGTTCTGCTGGGGGAGATCAGAGTGCAACGAAGGGATGTACCACTACTGCCAGCTTTAAAAGGGGGTAAGGCTCAGGAAGAGGACGAGACAGAGTGTAAGACAGTGACTTGCCAGGTGTTGAGGGGCAATCTGGGCACCACAAAATGAGATCCTAAGAAAGGGGTCCACAACTGAGAAAGGAAGTGGGTAGACTAGAAATGTGAAAATCAAAATAAATCAGAACTAAAAATGTAAATGCCAGTGGAAACACTGAACAGCTAAATGTTTGAGACTGTGAAGTCTGCAGTGCATCAACTGATACCATATTGGCTACATAGCATGGGCCAGTTGATCAAACCTAGAGCAAAACACGAATTATAGGAGTCAAACAACAAGTAAAGACAGACATGAATAGGTTACCCATCGCAACTGTGGCTCTCAGCAGTTCCGGAGCATCACAGACATCAATGTCTAAACCTGCTGTGCACGACTGGGTGTGTAGCATCCTTAGAGTGCCGCGCCCCTCTGCAAGCTGCACATCTTAGACCAGTTCACCTTTGATAACACCCCTGGCATTTTTACCCTACTAATGTTACTCCACTCTTACTGGATTCCTGTGTCAATGTATTCCATCATTCAAATATGAAAGTGCTGGAAACACACAGTATCATCAAGTGTTGGATTGTGGTACGCTCGGAGGAAAAGAACAGAGCAAAAGCATACACAACTTGATCTCGCCCAGGATCACTCCTGAAATCAAACTCTCCCCCTTGAAGTCTGCAAATTGATACCTTGAAAGAAAATGAAAACGTGCAATTGTCTTCCAAACACAATGTTTGCCCAATCTGCTGTTGTCGAGAGAATTGGGAGAACGCTGGCACAAAAAGACCTGCAAGAGGATTTGCACGCTCTCTTACAACCTCCCATGTCCATAGCGTGCCCATTAATCCTTACCAAGGGAAGGTTTGCATATGCAAACATACTGCTAACATCTCAACTATGTGCTCAAATCCTTTAGTAAAAGATGATCACAGATTTAGGGAAATCTAGCAGACCGGGAATGTTTTTTAGAGCCCTTGACAGGGAACCAATTGCCTAATTTTAGTTTGAGCAAAAGATGATCACAGATATAGGCAAATCTAGCAGGCCGGGAATGTTTTCTAGAGCCCTTGACAGGGAACCAATTGCCGTATTTTAGTTTGAGCAAAAGATGATCCCAGATATAGGGAAATCTAGCAGGTCGGGAATGTTTTTTAGAGCCCTTGACAGGGAACCAATTGCCTAATTTTAGTTTGAGCAAAAGATGATCACAGATATAGGCAAATCTAGCAGACCGGGAATGTTTTTTAGAGCCCTTGACAGGGAACCAATTGCCTAATTTTAGTTTGAGCAAAAGATGATCACAGATATAGGCAAATCTAGCAGGCCGGGAATGTTTTCTAGAGCCCTTGACAGGGAACCAATTGCCGTATTTTAGTTTGAGCAAAAGATGATCCCAGATGTAGGGAAATCTAGCAGGCCGGGAATGTTTTCTAGAGCCCTTGACAGGGAACCAATTGTCTAATTTTAGTTTGAGCAAAAGATGATCACAGATATAGGCAAATCTAGCAGGCCGGGAATGTTTTCTAGAGCCCTTGACAGGGAACCAATTGCCTAATTTTAGTTTGAGCTAGAGTAATATTTATTTCTTTTTAGATCATTGGCATAGTGCAGATCTGCCGCTAAGGACAGCAGAGGCTTTATGTTGGAGGATATTTCCAGATGGTGCTCTAAAAAAGAGCCTGTATTGTACTGGGGCATTGTTGGTATACATGGATGTACCGAGAACCGCATGGGGTGTAGTTTAGGCTAAATTAAAGAACACATTGCATGTGATGGGGAGGGCCGGTGGAGACTTCCAATTAGGACTGGTATGCTTCATCAAGGAGTTCTTTTTTTGGATTAAATGCATGCACAAGTTAGGACACTAAGACAACACCATTTTTGGATAAGTGCGGAAGTAGAGATTATAATCAAGGACTTGTGGTTCCAAAATCATCAATTAAGACACTGATTTTCACTTTACCAACCAAGTTCAAATTATTGACTAGCTCTCATGCAAGAAGCACCTTTTGTTTAGAAACCAATCATAAGAGGATTACTATCAGTTGCAGAACAAATGTCTTGGAATGATCAAAACCTAAAAAATAATGTATGTTTTAAATGCCATTTTCAGAGAGTGTCACTTTAAACAAGTTCATGCAAACCCGCATTTTTCTGCTACATTACATACTTTGCATTCAAAATTACAGAAAAGGAAAAACGTTATAAAAGGAAAAACGTTAGAGCCTAAAACAACGTTGCAGAACATCTTGTCCAAAGAGCACATACACTAGTGATAGGCAGAGTAACATTAACAGCCTGCACGTTGGAGAATGTACGCCATTAGTACCCAGTAAAGGGACAATCACCGGCAGCAACAGATCCGAACTCCGTGTCCCGTGGTGTTCTTTTGTTTTCTTCCTCAGGCCGCCATTGAAGGGGAGAAGGGACTATGTGTAGTCCCTTCGCTCTAATTCATGACAGCCATGTTTTTTTTCTTCACATAGCTTTTCAATGGCGACTATGGAAGGGGAGAAGTGACTACGTGTAGTCCCTTCTCCCCTTTCATGGTGGCCATTTTGTTTGTTTACTTTTTTCCTTTACCTAGCAATGGCCACCATGGAAAAGGAGAAGTAGTCCCTCCTCCTCAAGCCCTTGTGGCCATTTATTTCACTCTTTTTTCTCGAGTTGAGAAACAGGTGCGATACTGTTTCTCAACTCGACATAAAACGGCTATTTGTACCCCGGTACGACATGCCAGGGGACTAATTGCAATAGAACCTGAGGAGAGGGGCATTACAGGTCTGGTAATGTCCCCGGGGCAGGGCTACATTAAAGCTCTTGGTTCGCTTGGGCTCTAACTACCGCCACGGGGGCATTACCAGACCGGTAATGCCCCCTTCCTCAGGTTCTATTGCTTCAGTAGTTTGTATTAGTGAATGGATTTCGAACATATACAATGAGCAACTGGGTTTTCTAAATAGAAGGACTTCACATAGTAGTTTACTTTTAAAATAATACATATTTGGTACGTGTCTTTTTTTCCCTCTCGCAGAGCTTAAATTACCACCAGTTTGGAGGAGGCATGGGCACACTTCACAAGAGTAAAATCAGGAGAGATCTGCAATTTAACAAACATTTTAAGTTGCAAAGCTCTAAAACCTAGAATGTGGCATGTGTGGGTGCAGAGCTGGCGAATGACGTTAGTTATTGGCCTTTATATGACTCATGTGACTGAACCCCAGACAGCACTTATGCAGGGTAAGTAATAACAGCATGTATTACCGACCTGCTCCAAAGGCAAAGACATTATGTTGGGATATAAATGCGCTAATATTAGCGCCGCCCTCTTCCTCCGGGTCCTCTCCGAGGCAGTTGTCTGTAGTTAGAGGGTTTCGGCTGAGGACGTGTACACGCAGTTAAAGGCTGCATTCCGAAAATCCCAATTGGAGGTCCAACTCTCAACATTCAATGAGTGGCCTTAGACGGCCAACATGGAAAATTGTGTGTCACAAATGGCTTCACATAGGTGTCTTTTCTAAGAAACTGCAGCAGGCAGTTTTCGCACGTTCCATTTATTTTTCAATCAGAAATACCCAACACCAAAATTGCTCAACTCGGTCTCTTACGCAAGCCACAGAGCATTGTAGGGCCCCCTTAAGCTTCAATGATTCCTAGCAAAATATCAGGGCATTGTCAGAACCTAAAGGAAGTGTCACTTTCAATGTGGCTTCCTCAGACAAAGGTAACATTACTCAAAGCCAATCAAAAATCAAAGACATATTTTGAAAGTTCAAGCAGATCCTCATACCTACTGGCCATAAAGCATGATGTTTGAATTAACGTACCTCTCGTTTACTTCAAGTTTTACTCCAGAGCTTCCTTGCCTGGCCTGGTTCATCATTTCCTATTTACAATAAAAGAAAGGACATGCTTGAAACACGATAAAGGGAACGGTGTTCCTCTTGCTTTGGCTGCACAAACATTACAAAGCAACAACCATAACGTGACTTCCAGACACCTTTAAATATTCACCATGGACTTCCTTCAGTTCAGTACAGTACAGTACAACAGATAGCTGAAATATCTGGAAGAATTCTGCTATTGATGACAGAAGAATGAACCTTGGGCACATACACTAAATATGGAAAGGTTTTATTTCAGCTATGAGGCCATCCCAGATTTTCCTCCTAAAAGTAATGGCGGACATTCAAAATGGCGGACTTGGAAAATGGTTAATCTGCTCTTTTGTATGTGATCTGATGCTGTTACTTCCATATTAAATGTGATTTTCTGTGAATTTATGTTTGTGTGTGCAAAACATCCAATAGTTCATAAAAATGCATACACAAAACAAGGGTGTGAAGAGAGTAGTGTAATATTATAATTCTATTGTTCACAGATTAAAGCGTTTGTATGACAAATTAAGAAGAAAAGGAAGATAAAAATATGGAGAAAGTACATAAAATGGTGAATCCATTCAAGCCTGATACTTCTAGAAAAACAGTAGAACAAGTGTTTTTCATCTGCCAAGAAGACAATTCAAAGGTTCTTTGCTGTCCAGCAGGGACTAAACGAGATACAGGGGGGGGCGGGTTATAAGACGATATGCAATCTGCTTGTTAACCAAGGACAATTAATCTGTCGCATCTGGATGAAGGTGGAGGTATCAAGGCAACATTGGTACAAACATTGGTGCAACAAAAATCTCAGTTTCACGAATCATGTAGATTGCAATTCAATGAAACAAAACTACAAAGAGCAGAGAAAAGGAAGATATCACCAGCAGATAATGCTGATAGCTATATAAAATTCACTTGCCTGAATGTTCAAGAAAACTTTTCATTGTATACAAAACTAATATGCTTTTTTGTGACAGGCCTGCACCAGCTGGAAGATCATTGTGTGCAGCATCTATATTCAGCCTTGATAATCGCATTTGTCACTGTGCCCTTAAACTAGAAGACAAACCCCTTCTTGCTAAACTGAGCGCACACAATCTTATTTCACAAGATGACATCTGCCATATTCATTGCCTCGTATTATCGCAAGAAACAAAAAACACAAGAAACTCTGATGAACCTAATTAACCATGGTATTGCATAACTTATATCATACATCGCAGATGCTCGAATGGACAATGAAATTGCACCCATAATTAAACTTGTTGACGTATGAAATCTGTACAGCATGAGGATGAAACAACTTGGCAGTAATCTTTCAGGACACACACATTCCATAAAACCAGTGGTTGAAGTGTACAAAAAGAAGTAGTGGAGCTATGTTCCCTACTGGTCTGCACCGCTCCCCGCAAACCCCATCGCCACACCCCCTCCTATGCACAATATAAACCCCCAAATGCATGCGCCTGCAGTTTAAGAGAATGTTTAGTGCACTGCACTGAAAGTGCAAGTTTCAACTGCTTCCTACACTTTTATTTTAAAACGAAACCGTTCCGGAACGGTTTCTTTTTGAAATAAAAGTATAGGAACGGTAAAACTTCATTAAAAGAAGTAGAGGAGCACCGCTCCTGCCCACTTTGACCACTGCATAAAACTGAAAAACAGGATACTTGCTAACTTTCCTGACATGGAAGCACATAAGCAAGATAAGCAAGGCCGTCATGTGATGCTTATCTTCTTTAATGATGATATTGGATCTGCACTGAGCAAAGCATGTGAATACGATGCAGATAGTAATGCTGTTCATCTTGCTAAAGCAGCAAATATAGTGAGAAGAGAAAATCACCAACTGATCTTTTCGAAAAACAAGTGTCGGGAAGACTCTGTGCCAGCATCTCTGTTAGCACCGGTTGCTATGGTTACAAACGTCACCAAACATTAAAGCACAGTTACGTTCTTAAACAATGGCACAACCAATCCTCACTGTTGCAGTTACTAATGTACAACAGTTTGGTGAGACATCGGGAGACTGAATCTGAAAGAGCCTTTAGGCACAACCGAGAACGGGAAACTCCATTGACGATCTGCTTCGGTATTTTAATCCATACAAGAACTCGCAAGCGTGAACTTGTTGAAAGCCTGCACAAGCTCGGGTTAAGCATATCATATGACCATGTGCTACACATCTCATCAGAACTTGGCAATGAAGTATGTCATCACTATCACACGGAAAATGCGCTCATCCATCTTCAGTTAAAGGGAGGGCTTTTCACGACTAGTGCGGTCGACAATATAGATCACAAACTAAGCTCTACCACAGCTCAAGACTTTCCATGGCACAGGAATATCAATATTTCAACATCCAGATGTTAATTTTAAGGGGACTGATAAGAAAAAAGCCTTGTGCCGAGAAAGTGACTAAACATCTTCCTGGGTGCTACACCAGCATCCCCCCTATTCCTCCTACGAAAACTGATTGTGCTCTGCCAACAGTAGAGGAGAAATTAGTAGACTACCAAGTTATGCTGCAAGCTATGGTGAAAGAATACACCTGGCTGAACCATGTAACTGATTCTGGCTAGTGACAACCTACAAAGGGATGACATAATCACCTGGGCAGCATACCATGCAAGTCAACAAGAAAAAAAACCAAAAAGTTGTGAATGAACACTTTCATCCCTGCATCTTCTATTTCCAGACCATGCTATTTCAGTAGCCATGATTCGCCATTCAATGGATATTGTGACGACAGCAGTTTTAATCCTGGACAGATTCCAATCATTACGTTTGACCAGCGACTCCATGCATTGGCAAAACAAAAATGGTGGAACTGGCCAACAACTCATGGTGGCAATCAATTCATTGTAATATTTGGTTGGTTGCATGTTAAGATGGCAGTTTGCAAGGTTCTTGGCAATCTCTTGAATGCAAGTAGGCAGACTGGAGCACTTGTTCGGGCTGACATTTCCACATCTGGAAAAGCAGATCCGTTTATAAAAGGTTCCCATATGACTACTAACCGTAAAGGCTCATCAAATCACAGCCAGTAGGTCTCCATTTACTTCTGCAAAAGGCCTACAATGACTACACCAAAGACAGAGGATAGCAGTGAAGTTAAGGCACTAAGACTGGTGTAAAAAAGAAGTGATGTACCCACCCAATTGGATTCTAGTAAATCATTCTAAAACTAGAACTCCTTTTGATGACTTTTGTAAAAGCGTTAATAGGGGATTTCTAGCTCTACTTGGAGGCACTATCCAAGATTGTTCCCTGGTTCTTTTCCTTGGACCATACTCACTATGCAACATGGATTCATGTCCACTTACAAGATGTGGCTTCACTTAAAAATCGTCACCCTAACAGCTATGCAGTATTCAAGAAAGGAAAGTGAGTGTTTGCTGCCACCGCCACTGATCTGGCCCATGAACAACAGAACTCATCAGTCTCATCAGTCAAAGGTGATGGAGGGGTTGTAGGCCTGACATAAAAAACTCAACTGCTCTGCATCTCTGTATGGTCTCTGGTCCTGAGACGGCCGGCTTTGTCTCTTACTCATGCAATACAAGATATGGGAAACCCATTTAGCGAAACCAGCTATGATCTAATGATCATTTAAAGCAGAAATATAGTACATCCAGCAGTTGCAGAAACATTGTTAAATATTGGAGTTGACCAGTATGTGTTATAGGTCTGCGACAGGCTTATTGATCAAACTAAATGTATCGCAGATCGGTGTCCGGTCAAAGGGTCGACTACAAAGGGTCGAAACAAAAGGATCAATTTTTTTTTTACATTACATTTTGTTTTTGGGTTTTCGTTTAGGGAAAAAAGTGGTTTTTACCACAAAAAACAGGGGTTGGGGGTGGACCCCTCCACCCCCAAAAAAAATGTTTAAAAAAAACCCAACAATTTTTTCGATCCTTTTGTTTTCGGTCCTTTGACCATTTGATCCTTTAGTTGTCGATCCTTTGACCTATAACCTCGCAGATCTTCAGTGAAGTAACCACCATCTCTTCAGCTGTTCTCCAGTTCGTGAAAAGTCAAGTAAACAGTTACAACTGACATCGCTGAGGAATGACCACTGACTATTTTATAGACTCTACATTGCATCACAGATACGTAATCGAGATCTGAAGGATTGCTTTAGACGTGAAATTCCAAGCCTATCCTCCAGCACGGATGAAGTTAGGGAGTCTAAGGACCAGACAAAGTCTAATTTATTGATTTGTTTGAAAGAACTCACATCAGAGGAAAAACACTACTTTCAAGCCAACAGCCCAAATGACCACCCTTGAGATCGCTGTAGTTTTCAACATGCTGTGGCCAGTATTTGCAAAAACATTCAATGATTATGCCAGTACTGTGTTCATATCCTACATCAAATTGCATCTTCAATATGTTGACACAAACAAGCAGGTAACCACAAATACTACCAATGTTCTTTTTATAAATCTAAAAGTTGGCACTGGCTCCATGCTCACACGAAGAAGCAGACACTTGCATCCCACTCCATTTATGTGATGCTGTGCAGCAAGGATATAACAAAGCCGAAATACACACTGTGGTCACCAACGTTGTTCTTGCCATCACATACATTGAGGAAATATGGGTTATATTTGGAGTTAGGAAGAACTTCCGGTTCTTTGCAACTCATGAGTTAGCAAGAGTTTTGGGTCCTGATCATAGTACTGCTTTAATTATGATTCAGGCAATAACTCGGTGTGACACTGTGTCCTTTTTTCAGAGGAAGCGGCAAGAGCACTGTATGCGACACCTGGAATGCATATGGATCAGTCCCCTGCACTTTTTGTGGATTGGGCGACAAGCCTAGTCAGCAGGCAGTAGAAGAAATGCTGAAGCCATTGGAGAGCTTTGTAGTCTTGCTATACGACTGCACTTGCAGCAACAAACATGTTAATGAGGAAAGAAAACACCTATTTACTCAAAAAGGTAAAGCAACTGACAATCTACCTCTGACGCAAGATGCGCTCGTTCTGCATACAAAAAAGCTGTCTAACCGGCAAATTACTTCTGGGCCCAAACAATTGTTTCAAAACCACAGTTTCCATCGGCAAGTGATTGGGGGTGGAAGAAGAAGGATGAAGGTTGATTGGAAATATCCCGGACAACCCTACCAGAGGCTATGCAAGCTTGCAGGAACTCTTACGATGTGGCTGCAAGAAAGGCTGCACACTACAGTGTACTGCTCTTATTTCTTGTGGTGCTCTTTGTTGTACTGACTAAAATAAGGGGAGGGTAATGATTACCAATCTGTTTGAGGAATATTTTCAATATTCATTCAGTAATTAACAATAACATCGAAATCAGTAATATAAGACACTGTATTTATATTCCATAATCATCAAGAATAGTTAATGGTTTTGTTTTTCTTTCCTTGACAAAATCAATGAATGTATATATTCTGCTATAAATTATGAAAAAAAACATTATTTACTATTAGGCTTCATTTATAGTTCTAATGGTTACAATAGGCATCGCATGACCACAAGTAAATGATTGAACAATTAAATGATTGAACAATGAAAATCTACAATAATCAAGATACCTAAATGCCAACTAGTCGCTATTTCTAAAAATGGATGTCAACTTTGTTACAGGAAAAATTTGAGCTGGCCCCATAGCCAAAAATGTTAATTATGGTGTGGCCTAAAAGTGTGCCGAAACTCATGTCATTGACACAATTGTTTCACCCATCTGCAGTACTTGTAAACATTTTTCAAGGTATTTTGCTCTATTCTTATTCAGCTCATATTTGCACCTAGTCAACCATGTTTGGTTCACATAAATGAGATCCAGTTGTCACCCAGCTGATGACATTGTTTCTGAAGACAAACCCACACGCTAGATAAGGGGGGGGGGGGGAGACACCTGAAGCCTCCCTTCTTAGGGTACACACAGAAGAGAGATCACCCAGCAAGCCAGGGTCTCAAAGACTGGCAAGGCTATGGTGGAGCATGTTGGGCACGGTCAGTGTTAATAAGTCATCAGTGGACGGTTTCCCCTTCTCTTCTTGGAATTGCAACAAGTCATTCAGTTAAGCTTGCATTTCAAATTTCTGTGGTCCCAATCTGTTAGCAATTACTTCCTGGCCAGCTAAGCAGATGAAGTAAGACAGGTTACTGCCTAGCGTGCACACGTGTCGCGATCCAGGCGTCAACTGCTACATTCTCCTTAATGTGGAGGAAATGGTGACACTTCCTTGTTGCCTCTGGATTGAACACATGGGTATGCGGAATGATTGAGGGAGGAGATTGCTGACAGCAGTAAAAAGCACCAGATGCAAAAAAGGGTTGGTGTAGCAAAGGCTAAGCAAAGAACAGCAGCACTGGAACCATGGATGTGATAAACAGGAAGAGTAACAGTTAAAAGGCAAATTCGGCAAATTCTTTCCTGCAGGAATACTACTAGTCACCTAACAAGGAAAGGCTTGGCAAGCCTAGTGGTCTGGGAATCCTCTCAGTCATCCACCTAAAGGAAATGAATAGTTATAAAAAAAAAACATAAAAACATCATAGATCGGGTAAACAAACCTGCAATCGTCCAAGGTCTGATCCAATCTCACTTGAAACACAAGTCATTTCTGTGACCATGAATGCTGCTCTTTGCGGTCCTGCAAACCCGAGGCCCTGGGCTAGATCTCTGGCCCAACGTCGCAACTGAACGCATTGGACATGCAGCCCCTGATGCATCAGGCAATAATGACGATCCCAGAGCATAAATGGTCATATCGACCCAGGTTTTCTCCAACAAATGCATGATCAACCTCCCTCTCCAAGCTGCTCTTTCAGAAGGCCCAGGCCACATGGAGAAATCAGGCAGCCATTGCAGACTTTGGCTCCGGAGTTCAATAACAAGACATTGGCATCAGAGTCAGCCAACACAGACTAAAAGGCCATTCTAAAGACATCTGCGGCATTGAGGTTCATTGGGGAGCTGTGTGTTAATCCTGATGTCAAGAACTAGAACTTGCATCGGCCCCGAGACCCGCAGTAATTGTGTTCATATATTTGGGTCTTGTTATTAAAAGGCAGAAATGGATGTCGTATGTGATGGCAGATCCCTCAAAGAACTATCCTTAAGAAATATCTGCATCCTCTTATGTGGATGGGCTTGGCTTTTCCATGGTTATGTTTCTGTAGTACTCGTGGTTTGGGAGAAATTTGAATGGAATTTGCAGATCCCACGTTGCTGCTATGTGGACATATGGTTATCTCTTGAATCCTAACATCAACTCGGGAGCTACACTTCACACGTGACAAGAGGATGGTTAAAAAAAAAAACTTTTTTTAAAAAAAAACAGAAAATGCATTTTGTGTGCCTAAGAAGCCATCTGTACTGGGCGAAAAAGACACATTGTAAGTGCCTATGTGCAGAATAAATGTAAGTTTGCAACTGAGGCCCTGACAGCCCTTCTTGGCTGTAGCTCTTAATGACATGACTAGGTCCTGCTAGAAGAGAAGCAAGAACGGGGTGTGTATCACAAGGATCTGCAGGAGCTACAGGGCAGAAATAGCATGAACATCTAAACAGTGAGAACACCAACGCGGCTAGTCCTTTAAAGGCCTTTCAATGACCGGATCCCTGAAATCAGGGGCTCAGCCAAAAGACAACTTCATGCACATCTTCAGTGACCACATTGACACCCTCTGATAAAAAGACTGTGCCACTGGACAGGTGCAGTGTCCCAGGATGTGATCTTGAGTTAGGAAGAATCCAGCGGACTAGAATAATGATGGGATGGACTGGTAAAAATGGGAACTCGAAATAGGTCAAACTTGATTGCTGTTCAGAATTTGACATTGTGTGAGAAACTGTGTTCTCTCACCCACTCCCTCAGGATCTTCCATTCAGATGGGCAGGGAAGGGCCATTGCTTTTGGATCCCGACCCTGGGGGTGGTCAAGCGAGAGAGGATCAACTGAGTGGAGGGTCACGAGAGACTGGGAGGAGGATACCCAAGGGCGAGACATGGTATTTCCCCAGTCCCCAAAACTACCCTAACCTACTCTCCCTCAGCTTTTATGGGATATCTCCAGTCTCACCCTATCTCCCCCTCCCTATTTCCACCAAATACTGAGACGAGGAAGAGGCAACTAAGATCAGTAAAGATTACCCATACAAATAACATGGCGGAAGTAAGGGTAATCTACCATAGAAAGAACTCTAGTTGCCCCACTAATAAGAGTCAGAAAGGGTCACGAATTCAATAGTAACCATTCACACCCAACTCCACTTGACTGGTCTTTTCTCTATAAAAGGTGTGGTCTGACACAAATGTATGAGCGAGTAGGAGAGTAAGCAGGAGAGCGAGTTGGGAGGAGAGCCGAGATGCCAAATCACATGTTTGTACAGGGAGAGGACAAGCATAGGTTTAGACACAGAGACTTTTATTTTGGACGATTAGACGACGACTGCCATTAGAAACATCAGTTAAGGGAACCATCCTTTTAGAGTTGGGGCCAGTCAGGCATTCCTCCAACCCAGGCACCTTAGTAAATAAAGGTTTTAAAACTAATACTTCTGAGTCTGTGTCTCTCTTGATACTATGCCTGTCTCACACATGGGTTCGGGAAGAAATTTAAAAGGGAAAATATGTCCTAGAATGAATAAAACAAGGCCAAGATATGTGGTCTCTGTGCAGTTACCCAGCAAAGGATCCGGACCAATACCAAGACTCGGTAGTGAATGGACATGACCAGCACTTTAAATCAGGGCTTTCGTAGGAACAATACAAGAAGAAAGTGTAGCTACTATAGAACAGGTGTGGACATGGGGAGATAAAGTGTATCCAAAAAGAAAAAATGGCAAAGTGTATATTAGAAGCCAAAGCAGTATTGCATCAATGTAAGGATGCTTCACTGGTTGCCTGAATGGAAAAGTGGTACACTGCATTAAGTAAGACAATTGTTTTGTCCTTGCACTGCATGCACAGCGTTTATTGTCTGGAGTATGTCATTCGATGCTCTATCTTTATAATTCTCTAGATCTGGGATTTCTTAGATCTGGCCAGGCAATCTTAGACATGGATTGTGTCAAAGTTCTGGTCTGAGTTAATACATAACCTTTGGTAGTGGGGGGGGGGAGGGAGGGAGCAGCAGGCATGCATGGGGATCCTACAATACGGCTGTAATTGCACATGCCCTGACTTTGATGTCACAACTCAGGTGTGTACTCCATAGGAGGATTCTGCTTGTGGGTATTCAAGCAACTGTGTCACTACTCCTCTCTCGGTGCAAGTGGGGGTTGGAGCGGATGAGCAGACAGTGAGTTGCAACTGCAAATGTCCCTCTCCAAGCACATTGGGCCATCTATGCGAGGGTGGGGGAATACTAGGAGAAAAAGAAGCGAAAAGAGTGGTAGGGTTAGTAGGATCGGGTTGCACAAAGTCAACCTATTGCAGGGGGGGGTGAAACCCGATTTTGTAAATAACTCGCAGAAGGGGCCTCTGGTAACCCACAATAAAATAGTCATCTCCCCAAGACTAGATCACCTCAAGGACAGAGAAGCAGCTTCGTCTTAAGCATTTTCTCCAGTGGAGCCATAGATTGATTTGTGTATTTATATACAGGACGACAATGTGACCATCACACACAGTTGCCTCTCTTCCGATGACCCACCTTACCTATCAGAAAGAATCACCCTCAACCCTTCCAATAGACCCATTAGATCGCACCTGACCAACCAGATCTACGTGCCAGCCTTAAAAAGAACTAAAGCTGGAGGATCTAGCATTCAACACTTGGCCCCCAAAAATTGGAATGCACTGCCCACACCTCTAAGAAACGAAAGATCCTATACTGCCTTCCGCAAAATGCTAAAAACCATACTATTCTGCCAGATCAAACCAATATGTATAGACATGCTGTTCAACTGTAACCTTAGTAACAGCTCAACATACGCTTGCTGCCATGCTCTGTACTACTGTTGCCTGGTCTATATACCGTCACCCCTGTTCATGGCTATTGCCTGTTTCCAAGTGAGTACTCTGTAACAGCGCCACGATGCCCCAGGGCCGATGTGCGCTTTATAAATGCAGATACATAAATAAATAATGCTTTTTTGATCACAAAAGAGCATTCAATTAATAAGAAATCAGATTTGACGGGAAGCAGTGAGCTTCTTACAATGAGGCGAGTTTGAGGGACATTCTGACCAGGTGGTGGAGGGAAGTAAATGGAACAGTTACCAGAGACAATACATAAGTGGATATGCATAGATTAAGGACAACCAACATTGGACATTTTTAAGTGCAGGTGGCCGGTACGCCCAGATGTGCTCGGGATGTGACCATGATGGGTGAAGTGCTAGAGTAGAGGCAGAGGAAGTGAGGGACTGAGGGGGTTAGAGGCAAGGAAAAATGAACCCTCATTTGAGGGTGGCCTTTGCACCATTCCTCTTGCCTACTTGTAAGCAAGAGCATGTATTATGCTAGGTTTGAAATGGCACTACCCTGTATGACAAAGACAATTTTCTGGAGCAAATGGCTTGCCTTGGGCTAATTTGCTTCCCCACAATGCTTTGCGCATGTGGCTCTGCACTCGAGGTGACATTCCAGTGACGATTACTAGGTGGTGCCGTGACGTGTGTGACTCGGCTCAAATGAAATAAACAAGGGGCTGACATAAAACAGTGCAGTGTGTGGGGTCCAGTTCAAACCATATGGCAGAAGCCCTGGTTTGGGGGTGGGGGAGCAAGGCTTTTAAATGGAGATGTTGCAATTATGCCCTAAATGGCACAATGCACGTGTGTTTTTGTTTACAGATGTATACTACAGGTATTTACAATATGAGCACCAGGAAGATTCCCCCACGTGACAGTCATGATGAAGCGTGGCCTGCATGCCAGGGCTCAGTAACACAGTGTGTGCGCTCATGATGTGCTTCCCCAGCAGGTGTTCCTGAGCTGAGCTCACATTTCTGTTTTTTTCCAGTTGCAAGCATACTTTCCCCAGAATTACACAACATTACATGTTCCAGTGTCGAGGATAAGATCAGAACTCTTATGCGGAACCCATGTACGGCATCGACTAGGTCCCACATTTCCACTGCCATGCATGTGACAGACTCTTCAGCAGGCCAACGCCTATTAGGGCATTTAGCAAATTACTGATCGGTTCATTCTCCTATACGTAGAAAATTAGTGGATTTTTCTGAATCTCCTACTTGGATATAACCAGAGGACGGTGCATCAGTCAGGAGAAGTGTGTGTGCATGAACCCGATTGTGGGCATAAAACAGAGAACATGTCATGGAGTCTTAGTTGCACGAGTTTAGATCGTGAGAGTAGCTAATGTGCTCATAACAGTAGGCGGCACCACCATCATTGCCACATCACCTCTATCTGCCAGAAGGGGTTTGTCAACAAACGCAACTGGAAAAACGAGATATTGTGAGCTCAGCTCAAGAACACGTGCTGACTCCAAAAAGGGGAAGCCGTAGCTACGACATCATGACACATAGGGTGCGACAGGCCTGGCACGCAGGTAACGCTTCAGCATGACTGTCACATGGGGGAATCTTGCCAGTACATGCAAGGTCTGTTGACTAAAGCACACAGAAGCATCAGGGCAGGGTCACAGTTATTTGTGAGTCTCAGATCAAATTGTCAGTTTTGAAAATAAGGCGGAAGAACACATTTCTTACCTCTTGGTAATTTTTAATGGATTCCTCCTCCCTCCCACAGACCTCTCATCTTAAATATATATATATATATCTTGCAGTGCCAGCAGCCTGTGGAAACCTTTATCCACCATTGGGCGCCATGTGGCTCTGCTCTACTCCGATGCATGCCCATGATGCCAGACAGGACGTCAAGGACAATATAGAGGAGCAATTGGTGCCCTGCGACCTCAGTCCTTTTTTTCTGGCATGCTCAACCTAATCCCAAGGTGGGCTTCAAAACATGTAGTGACTGCTTGAGGTCATCGACATCCAAATGTTTTGACAGGGGCAGATCATGAGACAGAACTGTGCTTTGTTCCAGTCCATGCATGGAAAGGCCCCTCTGGGAGTGGGCTAAGTTGTTTACCTTCCTCCACAAGGGTAGGAGATGCACTCCCTCCAAGTCTCCTGCTCTGGAGCCCTCGTCTAAAAAGGCCCGCTCTTTGGAGGAGACTTGGATGGAACACTGCTCTAAGGAGTAGCAAACATCAAGAGGAATCTAGTTCACATGAATGTGACCGGAAAGAGAACAAGTAGCGTCATGTCCCCCTAGAAACCTATCTAGATGCTGCCCTTCCTTCTCATCCTCCCAAAGTGACAATCCCAATCCAGGGAAGATGAAGATTCTTCTGAATAATCGCCGCCTTTGACGTACCATTCCCCACTCTCTCTTTTCTGGAGCAGTGGGAGACATTGAGGCAACAAATGCAGACAGCTTTACCAAGGCCCTGGTGCAAGGGCCCACTGCGCTTGGACAAGTCGACAGAGCCACCTCTTCAGATGGCAACCGCATGGCTACTGACTCTGCTCTGGCATCAATACTCAAGACTGCTCCACCTTTGGGCATTGCAGCCCCAGTGCCTGTTTGCTTGGCTTTACCCTCAGCACGGACTCCTCGCTGGAGTTTTCTCTGGCTCGGAAGGGTCCAGTTCTTTCCTAAAATGGGCCAGATCTTAAACAAGGAGGGTGCTCCCATCGCTTAAGGGTTACAGACCTTGGATTCAGGAGAGGAGGACTTTCCAGAGCAGTTATGTGGCTCAGACAGTCCTTGCCGATCTGGCTTCAGACCTTTGGGATATGGATGGTTTGGACATTTCCCCTGATGTGGGTTGTAATCAGGCCTCTTTATACGACAAGCCACATGCTTGCTTCCAGCAGACTATTGCAAAGGTCATTGACTCCCTGGGCCCATCTATTCCAGCAAAGCCAGTGGTACATTATCAACCTGATCCCCGACAGAGACCCTTCTGCCCTTTAATCCAGCAGTGGATGCCCCAGTGTTGGTCAAATGGGTGAAACCAGCCTCCACACCAGCTGTGGACCATGGCCTTGATAGAAATCATCCAGCTTCCACCAATCAGGGGTTCCTGTTCACACACCCCACAAGCAAGAGTCTGGTGGTCCAGGTCTCCACACTGCTTTGAAGTTGTAAGCATTCCCATCCTTGCCCCTAGATAAGGTAAGCAAGATGTTGGACGCCTCTGGCTGTAAAGTGTTTCCATCAGGCATCCTGGCTTTGAGAACGGGAAACGCCACCGCTTGGCCAAACCCACGGTTTACAGAATGTGGCCTGTGAGGCAGTGATGCTAGAGATGAAAGGTAGTTTTACACTCCCTGCTGTGGCCCCTACAATCCTCCTGTTGGGCCTAGACACGACAGACTGTGGCTAGGTCCATGGGTACAGGTTCTGTTTTCCGCATACATATGCAGATGTTTGGTTTTGCCGCAGACATTTATGCTAAACTCCGGGATATGCTCTTCAACTGTGAAAATGTTTCTGGGCAAAAGTGGATGAGCCTCTGCAGAGATTTAAAGCCTCTAAAACCACCACTAAGTCCTTAGGGTTAGCCGTTCAACAATGGTCTGCCTTCACTTCCTATGGGGTCCCTCCCTGGATCTTTCCTTTGTCCACCCACCATGGCAGGGGTTGATGTCCTGCGGAAAGCAAAGCCAGCAGTGTTTCCCAGTCAAGGTAGGGGCAAAGGAGCACAGGCCTCTGCCGCCTTTCCTCTCGGTTAGGTCCACATAGGAGCTGCTGGACCCACAGACCCCATTGAGAGTCCTGCAGCTGTCTGTGTTATACCACTGCAGTCACAACACCCCCAGGAGATTGTGACTAAATAAAACTCAATCGCTTCTTCTCATCAAGATCTGTAAGAAAGAGAAGACAGACAACTAATCAGTGAAATTCAATACTTAGTATGATCCCCCTCATAGACCTGCAGCCTGACCCTGGGTATGTACTTCTCTGATCCTACAAGCTCTGTCTGGAAAAAAATAAATCTGTGCCTTTGTTCCAGAGAAAAAGCAGAGATTAGTGTAGTTGAGAAAATGACTCACAATGAATTTACAACCTTAGATCGATGTTCATAAAAACTCTTCTGAACAGTCTCTTGAATGTCTGTACAGTAGATGCTTACTTTTGCTGAACTGAGAACAGTGATTTTGAGAGTTCTATTCACTTAAATATTCTACTCCTACACAATTCTTAAGAAACCTCAGTTGTATACACTAGTTGTGTCTGTATTTCCTCGTTTTAACAATTATTGCATTTCAGTTCAAGTTTAAATGCATCTCTGTTGTTCCATGCTTATGGCTTTTCACAGTCTCTCAATTTGTTTCATAACTGCAGCAAGAGACCACTGACTTTAGAGAGGGCAGTGTCTCTTCAGCACTCATGTGTGAGAGACACTATCCCCTGGGCAGATGTTGGGCGGGCAGTGGCTCATTAACACTCTACACCTTAAATTATACAGCAAGCATGCGCATGAGAGCGAGTCTCGGAATGCTTCCTGCGTGTTATGCTTTTTACTTGGGCCTCAGGCGAGGAGGCGCGGGCACGTAACACAGATCGCTTCTAGCTGTAATCTGCCTGAGTGCTGACGTCTTATTTGTTTGCGCAGCACCAAAGTCAGAAAAGGGCGACTTCAAGGAGCCTTATTATACCCAAGTCTTTTAAGGATTACTGATGGGAGTGAATGGCTCAAGTAATGCTGTTTTGCCACCAATGAAATCCGGAACGCGTCCCATGGTAATGAGTCTTGAAGTTCTGGGAAACCCTCTACCGGTACGAACACGGCCCATTGATCTGTTCTTGGGTGGATGGCCCCCGGAAAGGTCTCAACCACCCTTTAGGTCACTTTGCTTTCCACAGAGGAGAAATTTCCATACACATCAGTCTTTGTCCCACCCATAGGTAGTCCAGCACCGAAATGGTGGGCAATTCTCCTCTGAACAAGATTACCAACAGCAACCCTAGACACGCCTTTCGACCTTGTTGGGCATCATCATCAGTGAGGTGGAGCTGTGCTTCTCTGAGCACAGTGAGCAAGAGGTCCACGTCTGGATGACCCTAGGACACTTAGGGTGGCTAAACCTAAGGCCCTTGAAAGAAAAAAAAAAATCAAAAAATGTGTCATAGGCGCCCCTCTATGAGAACGAACACAGCAAAAATGGCCTGTTCTATGGGATGGTACCCACTAGAGTCCGCAGCCACATTTTAGCTCACTGTACCTTTCACAGATGGGAAATATCCATTTGCATATCAGTCTTTGTCCCACCCACATGGGCAGTCCAGCACCGAAATGCTAAGGCAATTCCCTTCTGAACAAGCGCACAAACAGCAACCCCATACACGTGTTTCGGCTTAGTTGGGCCTCATCAGTGAGGTGAAGCTGTGCCTCCCTAAGCACAGTGAGCAAGGAGCCCACGTGTGGATTACCCTGGTAACTAAGGGACTTAGGGTGAGAACCCCAAGTACCCACAATTTGCATAAACATTTCTGGGAAACTCTCTACCGGTGTGAACACGCCCATTGACCTGTTCTTGGGTGGATGGCCCCCGGAGGGTCTCAACCACGTTTTAGCTCACTTTGCTTTCCACAGAGGAGAAATGTCCATACACATATCCTACTTTGTCCCACCCATAGGTGGTGCAGCACCGAAATGGTAGGCAATTCTCCTCTGAACAAGAGCACCAACAGCAACCCCATACACGTGTTTCTGCCAAGTTGGGCCTCATCAGTGAGGTGGAGCTGTGCCTCCCTAAGCACAGTGAGCAAGGGGTCCACGTCTGGATTGCCCTGGTAACTTAGGGTGGGAACCCAAAGTACCCAAAATTTGCATAAAAAGGTCTGGGAAACCAAGAACAGGTCAATGGGCTGTGTTCGTGCTGGCAGAGACTCCCAGAACCCCCTTCGTTTTGCACATTAAGTAACTTTGGGTCTCACCCTAAGTTACCAGGGGAATCCAGACATGGACCCCTTGCTCACTGACCTCAGAGAGGCAGAGTTACACCTCACTGATGGTGCCCAACAAGGCTGAAACACGTGTATGGTGTTGCTGTTGGTACGCTTGTTCAGAAGAGAATTGCCTAGCATTTCGGTGCTGGACTGCCCCTGGGCAGGACAAAGACTGATATGCAGGGATATTTATTTCTCTGGGAAAGGGACAGTGAGCTAAAGACTTGGTGGAGACTCTCCCAGGGGCTATCCACCCAAAACAGGTTAATGGGCCGTGTTCGTGCTGGTAGAGAGACTCCCAGAACCCCCGTTGTTTTGCTTGATATAAGTAGTTTGGCCCACAGCAGGCCAAGGTTTTCAACGAGCGATAGGGAGACCGCCTGACATAGACCAAAGATGAATGAGACACATTTCTAGGACAAGTGTTGGCATTCTATCGGTTCAACACGTTTCTGACCTCTTATGATTTCAGGTTCTCCCCTTCACTCTGGAAAGAGAAGGGTCTGGGGTCACGAATATGAAAAACTAGACTGAGGAAAGTACACATGGTGCACCAGGCACCATTTCCAAAATTCCCATTCACTACCATAGCCATCAGCCAGAGGCCAAGCTCCCTGTGGGTAAAACAGCTCCCACCCTATAGGTAATTATCCTACCTTGACATTTTAGGGTGTTGCACAATCTGGGACCCCAGATCCAAAACCTCTCTTAACTGGTCTTCAACCACTACCTCTAAGGTGGGGATGGGTAATGTCAGTGCAAGTCAAGAAGTGGCAACTCACCACTTCTGACGACTGGGCCTTACAGGTCATCTTGCAAGGCTATTGCCTGCGATTCATTCAACACCCCCCAGACTGTCCTAACTCCCCCTCTCCACAAACCCTCCTGCTAGAAGTTGATCACTTCTTGGGATGTGCATCACAAAGTTGGTGCCTTCTATTGAGACGGGAAAGGGCAGGTGCACTCTACTTTCTGGCACTGAAAGATGACAGGGGGCCTGCATCCCATCTTGGATCGGAGACTTCTGCACTTCTACCTGCACAAAGACAAGTTCAAGATGGTCACCTAGTCGCAGATCTCTTACGCCCAGTTCTAGGTACTAATAAATGCTCCCAGGCATTTTGCTTTGTGGCATTTCTTTGAACGGACCATGAGGTAGTCTTACACCGACTGTTGTGTTGACATAGGGTTGGCCTGAGCCCACTCCTGCACCCTTGGCGGCGTTCTAAACCAAGTCCCCCTGACTTGTCTACACCCTGTGTGTTTGGTGGGTTTTAGAGCCAGCCTGATTGGCTGACCACCAACATCTTTGTGTACTGCCTGGAATGTGATAGGAAGGCTGGCCATGGCCAGACCCTGGTTAAAAATGGATATTTGTTGGAAGACCCTGAGCATTCTAAGATACTTACCTGCAACTCTGGAAGATTGCTTCTGAGATGGGCTGCTCCTGAGGGAGGAACGATAATTTTAACATGCACCAAGACATTATTATACATTTTTTGTACAATACATCACTGCAGTTCACTCTTTGCTACAGGAAATACTGATGCTTCAGTAACCACCGATTCTATCTTCTTATGGGTGAGCTGGGACCTATACAGGCAGAGTATGGAATTCCTGATTTTACCTACTGTTTGTTAGCCCTCTGGTCTCTCTTCATATAGTGTTTAACCCCTTTCCTCTCCACTTTAGAATACATACAGGGCTAGTACTTCTGTATTAGGGCAATGCCCCTATATATTATGTTTTATGGAGTGAGGTGGAATCAATGTTTAACCTAGTACTGCTTTTTGCAATATAATTCTGCATTTGTTGGTATATTTGGAGAACCGATTGGACAGTGTCTTTTTAGTCTAATGTAATACTTTAAAAAAACTGTATACATTTTTTACACTCTACCCAGTTGGACACCCTGACACTTCACAAAGTCTCTTTACACCCCTCGGAAGAGGGCTGCAGAATACCCTATCGATCAGCCATGCAGAAGAGTAAAACCTGGCCTTATTGGTGAGGTATGTGGGAGCCAGACCACAGTGCTTCGTGGGCTTGGAGCAGAGCAGTGAGCAGGACTCTGGTTTGGAAGGGGCTCCAATTAAGTGTTCTCTGAACGGGATGCTGATTTAAAAAAGATATTGTACAGGCAATGTAAAGTCTGCCAAGAGACATGTTACATGAACAAATCTGAATTCCAATAAATCTATGTGTGGTAAAGGCGCAGTGGCCAAACGGCAAATCTGGGTCTTTGGTAGTATACGAGCATCAAATGATAGATGGGAGACCTCATAACAGACCCGAACCAAAGTCTGATGGATAGTAAAGCTGGTGCCCAGCCACCTCGCCTCTGCCGATTTACACCATTTATGATATGACATAACTCATATATAAAGCGCCTGCACACAAGTGTTTCTAGTTGCAACAAGACAAGAGAGGGAAGACAGGGGGAGGACAAGACAAACGATCTTACTAGGCCTTGTGTCATTCAATTCGTGCAAGTGTGAGAACGAGAAGTGCAAGGGAAAAGGGAGGCGGGGGAAATGCAAGGGAGAGCGAAGGGGAAACAGGGCAGCAATGTGCAGTCAGGGCAGAGCAGCTCTGGGTAGTGCAAGCAGAACAAGGAACTGTAGGGTTACAGTTACAACCCCAGCGAGACTCTGAGGGTAGCCGCCAAGCAACCATTCGGTACAGCAGACAGGTAGGCCAGCAGGGGAGGGAGAGAGAGAAAGCAGAGAAGAGAAACATTTTGAGCTGCTTCTGGAACTTCAAGAGGTCCTGCTCAAGTTTGAGAGGGGCAGGGAGGCCATTCCAGAGGGAGGCACCTGCAGAGGAGAGTGATCTACCCTCCACTCTCTGCCTGGAGAAGCATCTAATCGTTAGAGAGTTGGAGGTAGCGGAGAGAAGGGCTCAAGAAGGAAGGTATTGTGGAAGTGAACATTGGATATAGTGCAGGCCCCGGCCGCAGAAAGCCTTGTGGACAATGCAACAGATCCTGAACTTGATCCTTGCAGCCACCGGGAGCCAGTGGAGAGATTTCAGAGCTGTAGAGATACAGACCCTGGCTTGAGGCCAAGGATAAGTCTTGCAGTCCTGTTCTGGATTAGTTGCAGAGGGTGGAGAGTAGAGGAAAGGCAGATTGAGAAAGAGGCTGTTGCAGTAGTCCATCCTAGAAAGAACCAAGGATCTGAAGACAGTGAGCCTCTGGGTGGAGGGGGTGAGAAAGGGAAGAGTCCCTTTGAGGAGGTGCAGCTCGTAGTGGGTTTCTTTCCAGATGACTAGTGCTCAAATTGTAATCTCCTTATCTATGAAGTGAACTTAGCTATAGATATTGTACCTCCCGTTGCTCTCTCATACGCAACACTATATGCACTGTTCCCTCTATGTGTACCTACCCTTGCTAAAACCATACTTGCTGCTTGCTCCCCATTACTATTTTGGCTTAACCACCTTGTTAGCCAGCCCCCGTACCAGCACTCGGTACTAGCCATCCCGCTGCTCAAAACCAGTATATGCCCTGTTATATAGGATTGCTATTTACTGTGAATATACTGCTGTTGTACTGCTGTCGTGTTACTGACGTACTAAATTAATTAGCCAAACTGCCCCATCACCAAACAGCACATTGCTTAATGTTTAATTGCCCTATCCTAAGTGATCTGTTGATTACTGCCTCTAACCATTCTAGGATACTGCCTCTTGATGACTACGGCTTCTTCCTGACATGTCTAAGTAATGCTTGTGCCACTTCAGCTGTAAGTAATGCCTATGCCGCGACAACTGTGTAATGCAATGCTATACTGAGAATTTGGTTATACAGACCAGTAATATACACCTATATATAGAGCTACACCTAATTACACCACCTGTTCCCTGTGATAACTATAGCATGTAGTTCCTTTCTACCACCTTTCCCAACTATCGTGGTCATTTGTGTAGTGATCACAATCCTACGGTACACTAATAGCATTAGTATGCCTCTAGATTTAGACTGCTATAACTATTATATGCTCTCCTAACGTTGAGATCAGAAGCATATACATCCACCCCTAATAACAGTGACCACCTAAGAACAACTAGAATAGGTATAGACAGACATACCCCAATGACTCCCACTTATCTACACCCTCAGCTCATAGGTAGCTACCCTCCCCTACCCTCCCCTCCAACACCCTTACACCCTACCTTCACCGTCCACAACCACACAGTCAGGAAATACCATCAGCATGGTCTTTAGCAATAGCCGTCATCCTATCCTCATGACCTATCGCCACACCAGTCCAACTAATATCCCGTGCGCACTCCCCAATCAGAAACTCCAGACTCCGAGACAGATTATCCAAGCTCCATGAACCAACCAAGTCCCCCATCCAAACCAACCACACCCATATCAGAAACAACTTTATAATGAAAACTTCCATCCACAATAAAAAAAAAACCGACCCATTTGCCATTCCTATCCCTTCACCCAAAATATGCCACGATACTCTGCCTACTACCTCTAATGTTACCACCCACCCCTACACTAAAACACCATCAAAGAACCCACAGGCAGCTACCAAGCGCCCAGACATTAAAGGCACCTTAATTAATGCCAGATCCCTAGTAGTACACCCTACAGAAATAGCGGATCTGATCACTGGTGAGGACTACGACTTCCTTGCTATAACCGAGTCCTGGCTTCATGCTGCCGCTGGGCCTGCCCTCCTCCTAGCCATACCGGACAACTATGAAATCATAAGAGCAGACAGAACCGACTCCAGGGGAGGTGGCTTGCTCTTATCGCCAAATCTGACCTGGCCCCGAGAATCATACCCTCTCCCGCCACTAGCTCAAGTGAATTACTCACAGCTAAATTCCCAATTTCCGACAATGACACCTTAACAATCCATCTTATATACAGATCGCCAGGACCTATTGGATCATTTGAAGAGGACCTATTTGCCATCCTCTCT
Organism: Ambystoma mexicanum; assembly: GCF_040938575.1. Classification (NCBI taxonomy): domain Eukaryota; kingdom Metazoa; phylum Chordata; class Amphibia; order Caudata; family Ambystomatidae; genus Ambystoma; species Ambystoma mexicanum. The sequence goes on along the minus strand of NC_090932.1, from coordinate 1,499,532,543 downwards.
GAGAATACCAAATTGACCTCCCAAATACTCCTGCTTGGAGACTTTAATTTAGGATTTAATGATCCTAATGATCACAAAGTTCTGGCCTTTGCCAATGTATTAACAGAACAGGGGCTCACCCAAAGAGTGACCCAAGCGACTCTTGATAAAGGGAGAACCCTGGACTGGGTAGCAGACTACAACTGCGTTACCTCCATCACGTCGATATCTCCTCTAGCCTGGAGAGATCACCATCTGATATCATTTACTATGCCGGTCACTACCTCCAAACCTAAAGTTATTCCCATTGCACCATCCCTCCCCACTAGGAATAAAAATAACATCACTGCAGATAAGATCATTCCACTTATCCTACCGACTCTTGACCTACTTCCCAGCTCAACTAGTCCAGACAACCTAATACATGTCTATAATGAGGCCATGACAAAATCCCTTGACACAATTGCCCCACTTAAGACTTAAGATATGGAAAAGCAAACCAAAAGCCCACCTGAACCCATGGTTTACGCCCCATCAAAAAACTTTGAGAAAGGAAAAAAGAAAGCTTTAAGGCCTATGGAAAGTCAGCCCAACTGATTAAAATAAAACCAATTTGATCAACCTAGCATCCCTATACACAAAGGAAATTTTATGCACCAAACAAGAATTTTATAAGGAGAGAATTAATAAAGCCAGCTCAAGTTCCAGAGATCTATTTACCATTCTTATGGAACTGGAGGCTCCTATCCCACAGATAGATGACTGCCTCAAAGACAAACCCTGGTGCACAAGCATACGGAATGCCTTACAGAATAAAATCTCCCTACTCCAAAGCAAAATTGCTAATAAAAAAAGACACTACCCAGTGTAGATAAACCTAGCATTACTTCAGAAGCCATCAACGAACCCCGTCCACCCAACCAGTTCAAATTTTCTCAAGTCTCGATTTATGAGGTTGAAAAAGTAATTCTATCACTTAAACCATCTTAACTGTCACGGAGACAGCTGTCCGGCATAGATCATCAAAGAAGTAGCTAGAGACCTTTCGCCTTTCATAACTAAACTGATCAATGCCTCATTTACTTCTGGCATAGTCCCCTGCAATCTAAAAGAGTCCTGGGTCCTACCACTCTTGAAAAAACAGACCCTAGATCCCTCAATACCGACTAATTACAGGAATATCCCCACTGTACCTTTTTTACTCAAGATCCTTGACAAAGTGGCCTATAATCAAATTCAGGAGTACTGAGAGGGCTTCAGACCCTGTCACGGTACCAAGACAGCTCTAATAGACTTAAAACACAGATCGATGAACTGAAGGACAAGGGAAAAATAGCCTTGCTGCTACTTCTCGACCTTTCGGCTGCCTTCGACCTGGTGGATCACCAAGTTCTCTGCAACCATTGGGCCTCAGCAACACACTTCTCACAAAGTGCCATTACCTGGATTAAATCTTTCCTCAATAATAGGACCATGCAAGTCTTCTCACCACCTGCTGCAGCCGACCCAATCCCCATAACCTTTGGGATACAACAAGGCTCCTGTCTTTTCCCCACATTGTATAACATTCACAAAGCCATTGTTCGATGACCTAGACCTTCTGGGCGTCTCCTACACTAACTATGCAGATGACACCCAGATCGTCATACCCCTATCGGGCGAGTATGATGGGGACCTGGCTTTGGTGAATAAAACATACCTCACCATCCAGGCATGGATGGCCACACATGGCCTATGCCTGAATGATGACAAGACCAAGTTGCTAATACCTGGTTCCACATCCAACCTCAACAAACTAGGCCAGAATTACACTACTTTTAACAATGATGGCAGTTCTAGCAATATAGCAAAAATAGTAAAAACCCAAGGTTTTTATCTAGACTCTGCCCTCACACTCGACAAACAAGTCAGCTCCCTGGAATGCTCCACAACCTACACATGTAAGCGGATTAGAGCATGCGTACCATTCCTGCCAAAGGAGAATTGCACTACCGTAGCGAGAGCACTTATCCTATCAAAGCTGGACTAATGCTCTCTATCTAGGGGCCAACAAGTACCTCATCAAGAAAATCCAAACTCTGCAAAATAATGCCTTAAGAGACGCTCTTGGTATACCCAGGAGAGAACACATTTTGCATCTGAGGAGACAGATCAAATGCTGCTCAAAACCTTATCTCTAACGCATAATGCCTTAACCATGCAGCACATAGATACCTTTCGGAGAGAATTAAACACTCCTCAACCCACCCTACTAGGACCATCAATTCAGCACGCCTAGTTGTGCCCAGATTTAAGCTAAAAAAGGGAGGGGGAACTAGGTTCCCTGTCATGGCAGCCCAGGCATGGAATGCCTTACCCACGTCACTGAGAGCAGACCAACCCTTCTAGATGTTCATGTGCAACATTATAAACTGGCTCATCACCAATGATAGAACTTAGACTATCCCCCCTCTGTCTGCTTTCATTGTAACCTGCTTCCTAGGCTGAGCCTATCCTGCCTCCTAGTCGGACTATGACGTTTTTTGCCTCATTATGTATTTTTGCATATCCACTTTAGCATATGTGTTTTTGCATTTCCTATTGTACTCTTTGTTTCATTACTGTCACTCCATTATTTGGAAATGCTGCAACTAAGTCGAAAGTATTCCTTTAATTTACCATGTAAAGGCACCCAGATACCCTCGGGTTCGGTGACCCATACAAATAAATAAACATTCGAGATGTGAGGAGAGGAGGAGAGAGTGGGAAAGCAGGGTGAGGGGTCCCAATGAGAAGGAGCTCCTTCTTACTGGCATTAAAGGAGAGGTGAAAAGTCAGTTTTGCTGCATTTGCAAGGCTTTTTTTTTATGGGGGTGCGGGTTTAAGGCCCATTAAAAAAATAATTGGGATAGTGTGTGTGGATGTGAGGGATATAGCAGGCTTGCAACACCCATTATAAATGCAACAAAAATGGCCATGCAACCAGAGTCTTAGCCAGAATTATACAACATGTAAATGGGCCCACTGCAGTGACATTAATATCTGTAAATGCCCACACAGTGTTGCTGGGTAGGCATTTACAGATTTTGGAGGGGTTTGTCTGCTTAGGCCCTACCAGGTCTACACCTCTGCATGCAACGAGGCGGGCTAGATCCAGCAGAGATTACTCCCAAGATCTGAACATTTCCAAGATGGGAATCTTGGCATAACGTTGTTCAGTCATTGCCTGGGCCTGTCCAGACTCAAATAGCAGCATCTCAATCTTAGACTGGGTGAGATTGAGCCAGCTACTTTGCATCCATTATTGCTAAACAACTCTTTCACGCAAGCGCAGTTAGCCCTTGGGACTTGAAGCGCAAAGGAGATCTGTGCGTCATCAGCATAGTTAAGAGAAAACACTGCAAAAGTAGATCATGGAGAGGCTTAAAAAATATTAAACTAAGCAATAGACAGGAGACCGGTGGAACACTTTACTCAATGATGGCTGCAGAAGACACAGTCAATTGTTGCTTTGACCGGCACATTACTGAAAAACTATGTGATGCCTGTTTTGACCTCATGTTGGATCACCGCCATTTGTACCACGGACCACTGCCATTTTCATGCTTTGTAGGTGCTCATCACAATACTACACCACCACCCAATCTGGAAAGCAGGATGGTGTAGTCCAGGGTATCAAAGGCAGCCAACAGATCAGGTTGCATCAGTATACCCCAGTATACACCACCCACCATCATGCACAATGCTCAGAATGTTGCTTCTAACACCCGACACCACTGGTGCAAGGCCTCCATGAGATACGAATCCTGATTCCAAGCTCACTAGGAGGACCCATGATCCTGAAGGTGTTCCTGCAGCAGATTGAATGCGGCCTTTAGGGAGGATTTTCAAGAGTAAAGGAGCATTAGTGATAGGTTTATAACTACCACACAGAGATGGATCTAGTTATGGTTTCTTTGAGAGTGGTGTCACTTGAGGTTGCTTAAGTCATTGGGGAACAATACCAAATAAAATGCACCCAATAATGTATGCAATAGATGGCACTAGTACATCAACACACTCCTTTGCTACAAACAAAGGGCAGGGATAATTTGGACAATTAGTTGGATTCAAACTTTTTATTCTTCAGAGTCTGTACTATAGTATGTTTGATGCAAAGCAGATTAATTTACAAGTCATTTCAGTCGAGATGTCGAGGTTTTGGGGTGACACGGCCACCAACACCTCTAGTTTGGATGCGGCACTAACACTTCGCTGATATACCCAATATTTTCTCTATAAAGAACTACCGTTGCTTATTACATTGCACTTCTGAAGACAAGGCACTTCTCATTAAAAATGGGTTTGTCTGGTAGCTTCAGAGTTTGGAACAATGCCCTACTATAGTGGTCTACCAACCCTTCTTAGAACGAGAAGCTTACCTGGCCTCACCGATAGCCCATTCATAGTCTCAGGGCACATCGCGCAGTGCCGAGATCTTCACACCATTTTCTATCTACCACTCTGAGTTCAGTACCAGTTTGGCCATCAACCATCAATTCCTGCTTGACATTCCTAACAACCTTTGTTTTGACGAGGCAACCATATCAAACATTCTGAAAGAATAGCATTAGGTTGCGGTCTTTAAGGAAACTGTATCCTTATACAGCAAGTTTGTCATCAATTGCTACAACGTATTAACACTTAGTTTAAGTTTGCCTCTGAGTTTTCATGCAGACCAGAGTCTGGTTTGCAGTGGCATGGGTGTCGTAAAAAGCTGCCTGGCCCTTTCCTGGGCTATAGGGTCTGACATGTGTGCAGCCCATCATAGAGTGACTTTCAGAGAGTGATCTACTTCAGTGTGCTGACAGTAAAGTGGTTTGCCAGTAGTCCACCATAGTGCGTTATAAACATGCATTGGCTTCCTAGGAGTGGCTCTTGTATGCAGATGCGTACAATTGTGTTTAGTGTGTTTCTGAGCAGATGTGAGAACAAATGGGTGCATCAAATTGGTTCTGTGTTCTTTGATGCTAAGCAGTTACCCATTCTCTGTTAAACAGCACATGGGGAGACGTTATGGCTGTTCTATGACAATTACCTAATCACACGGGGGGTGGTCTGTTAGAGCAGGGCTCACTGAGCCACTGAACAGTAATATCCAGATAGACTTTCATATGCACATCTGAAATGAAATTCACTAGAACTAAAATGTTCAAATACAGTTTTCATCTGAAAACTAGACTGCATTTAACTATTTGAATCAGCTAGACTTATCAAACATTCTGGAAGCTACTCACAGGCATAGGCACACCTCCAATAGAAAGCCTTTCTGGAAGTCTATGTGTCACAGGGCATGTCTTTATGGCAGAGGTCTCGGTCTGTAATTTATCATGGGGGGGGTCTCTTTTTAGCCCAGTTCTTGGTCTTACTACATTGTGAATTTTTCTTACGATGCTCTAGGTGTGGAATGTACTTGCTGTTGACTTAATGAACCACTATCCCCATCACACTACACAGTCGCAGCACCTGCTGACACCCAGTTAGCCAGCACATCTCCTTCAAGATTTGATAACTTTAAAAAGCCTGTGCCCTGCCTACAGAGTAAAATGTGACCCCACCAACAATCCACTTAGCTAACAGTACCTGTTCTCCATCCCCAAATCCAACTTCAACTGCAGAAGGGACTGGCGCTACTCTGAGTGTCCCCATGCCGTGGCAATCCTTCCCTCACGCCAACGTCAACACCTTAAGGCAACTCAGAGCAAAACTGAAGATCCACTTGTTCTAACCTCACCCTTCCCTCATGAAGCAATCATTAGCTCACACTATTGCACCTTCCCTCCCATGACGAATACTCTGATCACTCCCCATGCTGCAATATCTAACTTTCATAGTTTTAATTCCAGTGGATATAACTTCTCTCTGCTGCAGGTGTTTGAGATTTCCTTTGTTGTGTGAAACATACAAATAATATAAACCGCGCAGCCTGTCTTTCTGCCAGAGTTCTTGGTATGGTAATCATCACATATACAGTCTTTTGGGCAAAAGTCTATACTAATTATTGCATGGGGAGAATACGATCATTCTATGTCAGTTATTAAATCTCAGCAGGATAGCTCAGCGGCAATGTGCTCGCCTTGGAAGCAAGATGACACAGAGCAAAGGTTTGATCCCCAGGTCCACGCTTAGAAACCTCTGGGTATTAAGCGCGTTATAAATAACCTATCATATCATATATCATATCATTACTTTATTTGTGTGATCTAGTTTAACAAACTTGTCATACAATACAAAAACTATCAATGCCAGATGACAAAAATAAAATCGCCATATTGAGTTACATTGTTGTTATAAAACCAACACAATTTTCCATTACAAACAAATTTGATATAAATATTTTAATTGGGTAATTAATAAAATGTCATTGCTCATAGGTCTAAGATAGTTGTCCTCAATTTCTTGCCATATTTTTTATTAATGCAATTAAAAAAAGATATTTGATGACTACTTAAGCATCACAGCCAAAAAGAGTTATTTAATGCTTGCTAGTGATGGCACAAATGAACCGAGGTACCCAATATACAAGTCTACCAAAGCATTGTATGACATTAATAAATGCTTAATAGACCCTACAGAATTATTGTTTCTACAGGCATGGCAAAATCGCAATTCTTTTGGTATCTTGTGCCTTAGGCCCCATGTGGCAAAGGAGGATGTTCATTTGCAAGAACAAGGAAGTCCTCCTAAGTTTAGGAAACAATATTATTACAAATTCTATCAGGAACTGTCCTGTGTACATGGTTTACTTGAGTATAATTATGGATGTTAAAGGTCCAGATGGATTTCTAGAATCTAGCCTGGTGGACAGACTTTAGGAGGCCACCCTAGTTATAGAGCTCTGAGAGGTTAGCCAAAACCCAATTAAGTTAGCAATGGAGAGCAGTCAAGGCTATTCAGGAGAGTGTGCGTGGGGTCAGGGGTCTAGAATGAGTCCACATTGAAGCGCACAATAATTCAATTTAGACAGGAATGTATAAAAATATACAGTGAAAAACTAAATGCTGTCCGTTTGTGGTGGAGATCCTAAAGTAGTGTGCCATCATACTTGAATTGGAGCTGAACAGTAAGATTTATTGATAACATGAAGACACAGTGTATGTATATACAGAGTTTGGACAGGAATTAAATATGCCACTGGGCACTTACAAAAAACAACAGTGCAGCTCCTCATGAAAGTATGTGCCTAAACCCTACTGCAATATATAAACAGGAGTGGGGAAGGTATCACACCCTCTATTTAACGTGGACTCAACTATGGCGATTAGATTGAAAGAGCAGGAAACAAATATTGCTGGTGAGAGCTACGTGGGTAAAATAACATTTTCTTCCTCATATAAGGCATAACAGTGATAGAGGGCACTGCGTCCCTAAATGTAAATAAGATGGTATTATCTTTGCCGAGGCGAAATAGTGAGACAGGGTCTTCGCCCCGTCTTTATAGATACTAATAATTTGCTTTTGAAATTGTGATATTCAATACAGCAGGAGTCTATGGGCGGCCGAGAGTCTTTGATTCCATCTGAGAATCTATCTGAGCCCATAGATGTAGATTTGCTAAACACAGCAGATCGGAGGCTATCCAAATCGCTAGATCTAGTCCGAATTCTGGAGAATGTGAAAGGCGATGCTGATTTTGTGGATATTTTAAATTGCACAAATCCTATCCAAATAGAAGTATCTGAACTTACAGCTATGATGAAGACGATATTTGTGCTTTGTGCCAATATAGCTAGAGATTTAAAGAACAATTGTACACAACAATGCGCATTGTGGATGCCATCTTATTTTATAGTGGCATGGACTCCCAAGGTCAGCTAATTAGTATGTTACATACTCCTAAACCTATTACACAATCTAATTTGCTCTTGCAGGAAGAAGATCTGATTATATTAGATCCTGTTGGAAATTACAAGTCTAGGTAGGAGGGAGAGATGGAATCCAGAAGTAGCAAAGAGGTCCCTGAGATTGCTGATATGGAGGAGGTGGCTGAATCTCTTTCACACAAGCAAAAAAGCAACTTCACAGGAAAAGAAAACTGCAACAGCGTAGATTGGCCAAGGATGAAAATGGGGCTAGTAATGCTGAATGTTGCCTCTACATAAGGATCATATTGCTTAATCAAAGATCGAGGACTTAGAATGTTTCTATAATTTACATGAGAAGGAAAGCGGGAGATCAACCCGGAAAATGAAGAAGCAAAAATTAAGATAGCAGGATCTAAAACAGGACTCCATAGATCGATGGCTAGCAAAATTGAACTATAGGAGGAAGTATTCGAATGAGGAGGCGCAGAGTGAAGCCTCCAGTATTTTGATAGAAAATCCATCAAGCTCTTAAACTATGCATACGAAGGACTACTCCATGGAGGAACATTTTTAAAAAGATATTGAACGTGTGCAAGCTCCAGCAGAATAAGATTAGCAACAACCTACGGTTAAGCTCAATAAGTTCAACGTGACCAAGATAAAAACGGTGGGGCTTTTTCCCACTGAGGCTAGTCCCTATTTAAACAGAAGCACACTGATACAGATTTTGCACAATATTCCATAATTTACCATGGTTAGAACCAAGGACATATCGCTGGTGGAGTAGTTGCTTGAGCCTGATAGTCAAACTAATTGGTCAGTGGTGCACTTCATGTTGCCTATATTTATAGAGTATTTATTGATCTATGCAACAGATGTTCTTAGAATGGGGTTTGAAATTGCACCTGTACAAACAATGCAAGCAGATCTGGAAGCGGATCCATCTTGGTCCTTAAAGGGCTTGAGTAATTTAAAGATTGTTAAAGCGGAGGACGGCCGTTGTGTGAAGTAACTAGAGTCTAATCTAGAGCACTTTCAATTGTCAGAGAAACAAGAGTACTGGAGATGGTTACTGGCTGTGCTGTCCAAGAAGGATTGACTGCAGGATGATAACCAAAGATTGGAGTCCAGTAGTAAACTAAATTTTATCTCATAGCACTCTCGTGGGTTCCATTCCTTTTTCAAAAATGAGGAGAGCCGAGAGTTGACACTACGGTTGGATATTTTTAGTCTGCAAGAAATTGGTTTATGCAACCTTGTTATTTTGATGACTTTACAACTATTCAGCGATTAGCAACCAAGAAACATATGGGAAGACCCTTGGGGTTGGGGGGACTATTATGGAATATTTACCCAAAAAATTTAATAGAAATGCCTTAGGAGGAATATTTTCTGGCTCAAAAGTTGAAAAACAGTTTGAAATACTTTTGAATAATATATATATGACCAGCAAGGTGGGGAAAGATATACAATTTTGCAGAACTATTTGGATACTGTGTTAAGCTTCTGGTTATATGATTATAGGGGAAAACCTATTATGATTGCACTTGGACGTGTTTGGGCCCAGTTGCCTTGCGCTTGAGAACAGTAAATAACTTTACTTTTTTGTTTGCAATGATTTTGTGTATTTTAATAGCATTATTCTTGTGGTCAGCCTACACGCGTTTCAACCCCTCCGGGTCTTTATCAAGGCTGAACTGATACATTTACATGTACATTGTGTGATAATAATGGTAGACAGTGACAGTGGTTGCTAGTATCCATTGTGCATGGCATTTTTATGCATGACAAGCAGTTTTTCATTGTACAAAATATATGGTACATCAATGATGCACATCAATTATGAACATTTGAGAGGAGAAAGAGGGAAGGCAGGAAAGGAAGCAAATATTTTCGCATTGGGGTGCAATGCGCGTTAACCAAGGCGCATGCACCATTCCCTCTGCACATGCGCACGGACCCCATCTCCATGACGGGGCACTTCGCAAGCGAACAGGATAAAATCCTGCCTCCCAGACGGTACACTTTACAACTGGGAGCGAATGCGTTGCAGCAATTCAAGATGAGAGCAGGGCCCCCCAGCCCCGAGCATCCCCAGGCCACCTGGCACCCCCACAAACAGCCCAGATTCTGTCCCTTCTCTCTTCGGCCGACCACCACAGCCTCCAGGAGACAGTCGGCACCGATCCAACGGGTGCACAGGCACCATGTTCCACCGCAGATTCTGCAACTATTCAACTCGAGTCAGCCATCTGGCCCACTACAGTGCCCCAAAGCGCCACGCTTGAATCACTTCCCTATCGGGATCCACAACAGTCGCAAGTGCCTCTCGCTGCCCTCACTCACCGGCAACTCTGCCCTAAACCCCCATAGGCACCTCCTGCTCTCTACCCGTCCCAATGTAGGGCCAACCAGTACATGGGTAATAGACCCCGAGCAGTAGGCTGTTCACACAGCATTGCCCCACCGCCACAGTGTCCTGCCAGACTCTGTACGCCAGACCTTGTCCAATTAGATAGTCCTAACAGGGACAGACTATCAACTCCTCAATCCCAACAGGCACCCCCAGAGCTCATCAGTTCATACAGGGCCAACCAGCACATGGCCCACTGACAGCCGGACTCCCACAGCACTGCCCCACCGCCACAGTGCACATCCAGACCTCTGCACGCTAGACCATCAAATAGGCAGCCTCAACAGGGACAGACCCTCAACTCGCCAGCCACAACTGGGCCCCCACCCTTTCCGAGCACAATCTCAATCCACCCTAATCTCAAAAGAGCCGTGAATTATCTCCAAACCTTCACTTACAGGGCCCAACAGGAGCAACTGTATTCACAGGACAGCTACACACAACAACTTACGAGGACCCCACAGGGGGCACCAGACCTGAACCACTAGGTAAGAGGCTGCACTCCTCACACATGATTTACCTGGACCAAACCAACCTCTTGCTTAACCTTTTCTCTCCTTCATTCTTTCTCCCTTGCCTTAACATTGGCTGATAATGCATTGAATAAATTGTACCATAATGTATCTCTCCAATTTAAACACGTCACCTCACCCTACACCACTCACTATACATTAATGGAACAATGTAGGTCACAATTATGTCACAATTGATAACGTCACATGGTTTTGAATACGTATCAGCCTTGATAAAGACCCACGGGTCAAAACACGTGTCAGCTGACAATAAGGGGATGTAAGAGCCCCAGATGTATTACATGTATACCAAAAATTGAAGAAAAACTTGCACAAATAAAAGCGAGATCACATCGTAGCAACCAGTGTGAAAGAAAACATTTTTTAATTGCAAAAACAAGATAGCCAGGCGAACATATATATATATATATATATATATATATAGGGAGAGAGAGAGCGGAAAAACACAAACCCCTACGTGGTTGTAGCACTTCAAAAAACCACCCAGTGGGTATGTACAAGAGTACTCCAGCACACAACACCTAGCTATTTTAAAATGTCATATTTATTATTGCATAATACAGCACATTACAAAAACAGGGGTGAAGTCATGACAGACGTAAGGTTGCACAAAGCACTCACCCCACGGGTGGAAGAAAGTTACGCGTTCCGCCTGAATGCTCAGGCTTCCTCAGACCTTTAAAATCCAAATGCGGCATTCACATCAAAGAGTTTCAAAAAGAAAAGCAATTACAGAGCGTCTCCATTCGTTTCCTCATCACGTGCAAAACAGTCATGTGACCGCTTTGTGAAAGATGGTAAAACCTGTCAAATATAATGACCTCCATATTGGAATGGTCAAAAACCTATGAATGAGGTAGGTTAGAAAGAAAAGTGCTTGGATATCTCGTGCAAAAACTTCACTGTGCACTGTTAATGGCTACCGTGATGATAACACAATCGTAGAGACGCTCAAAACTGCCCTTATATAAAAATTGTCATTAAATCGCAATCGATGTGTAACAAAAGCACAAATGTGCCTGTTTATCGTACAATGGCTAAATGCAACACAGATGGCCGCTATTAGCCATACGCCCCCTCTAAGGGCAAGTGCTTCCAAGCCTGGAGCAACGAGCAAACAGCAGCAGCCAATATGTAAGTGGGCAAGTATATTAGTGGTGGCCGTGTAGTTATGGTTAAGTTGCTGTTTCCATAGGAAGAGCACTTTTTGGGCGGTTTATAACTTCGCTCCCCCTGGACGAATCCTCACCAAACTTTGCATATGGCCCACTCTGAATTTTCTGCAAAGTTTGGTGATGTTCGGTCCAGGGGGGGCAAAGTTATAGGGGGGGTCCCAAAATGTCTTTTTCCCCATAGACTGAATGTGAGAAAAATTTGCGCACGGCTACAGGCCAAACCGCTGGACGGATTTGCACCAAATTTGAGGCAGTGGCAGGGGTTTGGGCGCGAAAGCGTGCTTTTGCAAATTTTGTGACAATCCATCCAGTAGTTCCCTTAAAAACGATCAAAAAGTATGTCTCTGAAAATTAGTGCTATCCATGTCCGCTCCGCGGTCACACTTCCCTGTTCGCTCCGTGGAGAAGATTGCAATTGGCTATTCCGTGGCATGCTGCCCGCGACCATGTTGCGCTTTCACTGATTGGTTGTGGCACAGCGTGAAGTGCGTCGTAATCTTTCGATACGTCTGCCATGTGTGCTTCGTTTTCTGTTGAAAGCGAACATCGGCGCTACCATACCTAAACGAAGAAGGCACCAATGCACTTGTTACACTTATGGAACACTGTTTTGAAAAAGTGAGCGTTAATGAGACGTGGTAGTAGAAAGTCAAACATTTAAGTATTCTTGTTAGCACTGTCATACAGTGGGACTTGCTACTCATTGTACGAAATGTATTTACTGTGTCCATTTCACAAAACATAAACAGAATTACTGCGATCAGGCTGGCGTCCTACTGTTTGAAATCTCAGCCAGCCACCTGCACTATTTCGTACACACAGCCCTTCTGCACGTGTACGACAGTTGCGTTTCCCATGAATAGCCGCTGATATGTTGTTGCAAAATGAGAATGTATTTGCATTCGGAGTGAAGGCCACTGCATTTTCTCTTTTCAACACGCGCTCAGTACGGCCGCATATTTGTCGACACCCATAAGGGTCCCGTGTTTTTTAACCTTGAGGTACAGGGAAATAGTATAAAGAATGTAGGGCGTAACAGTTTGAAAACCATATTGTTTGATAAGGTTATGCTTCAAAAACGTTTGCTCCGATCATGAGAAATTAGTTCCCGAACAGGCAGTCTTCCACATACACTAGTGTCTGACTACAGCAAATGCAATGGAGGCGCTCCACATCATGTATGTGTATTTTTGCCCCCTACATAACGAATGAACGTTATTTTTTAGTTCGTAAAAAAAAAAATTCCCTATTGATTTACAAGTTTTATGTGCCGTTGAAAGTTTTTTTCCTATTATGGACATTGCACATTGTCGCTGTTTGTAGGGTGCCAGTACATTTCCCGAAATTAAAATAATATTTAATAAAAAAGGTATATGTTACAATTTTGTTTTGTGCACAGGTTGTGCACTGATAGAAGCTCTATTTCCCCTTCCACCGCGCAGCTACTTTCAAACAGAAATTGTATTACTAATAACGACGTTCCAGCTTAGGTTCCCACTTCATTTCCTCCTATTGAATTAAGTTTTTACTGAAAATGTTATGTATTACAACTGTCGTTTATACAAAGGTTGCGCATTCATACATCTTTTAATTCCCCTTTCGTCCTCAGATATTTCCTTCCCTATTGTAATTGTCACGGATTAGAGCTGCCGAGTGACGGCTCCTTTAACCGTCAAATGCAACTGTTCATAACCGGCTGTCTCAGCGTCATATTTCACTGGGATGATCGTGTGTGCCCTCTGTGTCCCTATGCTGCTATCGCTATAAGAAGTAACATTCCATCCTTTCTGGTGGTGTAGATCACAGCGGTTGTCGTCGTCTTGCACATCAATGTGGGAGGAAAACGACTGCTGTGGCGGCAACGCTTACTTTCTGTGTGAGGAAAAAAACAACGTGGCCTTGAACATTCCCATTGTAGACCAAAGAGACAAACTTAATACTTCTATGGAAAATTGAATAGTGCTTTCTTTTCGCACAGTTCATTGTGAAACAAGACTACTTTTACTACTTGCATAGGGCGATGATTTTGCTCAGTTTATTAAGAAATAAAACTACTGGAGAAATGTTTAAATTTTAGTGTTTTCTTTACAAATATACTCTCTGTTTTCACAATGTGGAATGCTACGTTGCAAGTCGTAATGTGTTCTTTTGTAGATGCTACATCACGGCACGTACGTCCATATGGACGCATTTGTTTAAGCTGCCAAGGAACGTTATGGAGAAAGGTACTCCATACCACTTGCATTGGCTACGGGAGGGTCAGGCCCATCTCATATGCATTAGTGCCGTCAGGCCAATTTCTGTCACAGTCAGTCCAATTTCTGTCACCCAGATGCCCTATGCACAGAAATGTTTGTACAATAATACATGGTTACACCCTCCCAATAAAAATATCTTCACACCTTTCGACCTGTGCTACTTACAAAATGATGTGTCAAAAGGTGAGTGGTAATGGTGTTGCTTCCAGTATTTCCGACGTCATTGCGCTTCCTATCACAGAGTTTGTCTGGCAATTTATGTCAACGTAAGTGACTACTCCTTTGCTTTTTTTACGCACATTTTTACAGAAAGAAATTAGTACATGTACAACACATGTATGTAAAGTTCATTGACGATGACTGCAAAGCTTTGTGTTGTGCATGTGATAGTCTTTTCATATTTAACAAGTGTCGTAATGTACATAACAAATCAACGGTACAGCTTCCGTCTCTGAGGGGTAGCCTCTATGTATGGGTAGTGGCCACAATGTCTGGGATATGGCTACTGACCTTTACTGCAAGGGAGAAAACATTGCATTGAGTTCTCCATGTCCGCCAGGGACTGCCTTTCTGGTGAAGGTCTTGCTCATAGCCACATATTTATCAAAGAACACAAATGTGGTGCTGCCATAATGGTACCACAGTTTCTTTTTTGCTTTCTGCAGCCTGCAATGGAAAGCGAAGAAGGCTTTCTATCCAATGCCCGTCTTCACTTTGTATGGTGGCCATCTTGAAACAGGATTTGTTTTCTTCAGCCGGGAACGGCGGAGGCGTTCCGATTGAAGACAAAAAATCCTCTTTCTTGGTACCACGGATTTGTGCTGTAAAATATCGATTGCCAATGGCATTAATCTCCCACTCTTTGGGGAGGAATGGGGGTGAATTTTCCAGAAACGTCGGTACGCACTCTTGCTTATATTGCGTTGCACACTTGCATTGTGGAGTTCTGCGCCAGACATTTTGCAGTTAGAAGTTCTTACAAGAATACCCAATGTACTTTGGCGCTATCAACCAGTTACACATGTCATTGTGAAGTGTGTATGACTGTTCGAACACGCCCCCATTCTGTATGTCAGCATATGATAATGTGGAATTCTTCGAAAGGTGGGCAGTTACTTCAAATGTTCCTTTACAGTCGTATGCTTATGTGTTACTATTAGAACCCTGATAAATGTAGTCAAACATTTTTGTTAAAGTAATGTAATGATGCATTTATACTACTAAAAACCTATGACATTCAGTTAAAAAAAACTTTTTCACAGGGTCGTTATGGTTACGATGCCCTCCCAAAAACCTGCAAAATTCACTACAAAAAAAACTTTGTTGAAGGGACGTTATGGTTAAGTTGCCCTACGAAAAACCTGTGCACTTCACTAAAAAAAAATGTTTGCCCTCCCCATTGTGATTTAAAATTAAAAACGAAAAACCCCTGAAATTCGCCAGTTATGGCAGACTGAGCCCCCTCACTTGCCATCACCACTGTGCACTGCTAACACTAACACCCAGAACATGAAAGCTGTCCTCTCAAATGTCACTGATGACATCACTGATGACATCACATGTTTAGCCTCTTTGTTTTCGTTTCCTGCTATATATATATATGTACATTCAGTAAAAATAACTTTTTTAAAGGGATGTTATAGTTCGAAGTGAAACCAAAAAACACTGCACATTCCCCCATTATGGTAAGCTAAGCAACCATAACTGCCCGCAACACTGTGCACTGCTAACACTAACACCCAGGACAAGAAAGATGACATCACAAAAGTCAGCCAGCCTGATCGCCCTCAACTCCAGCAAGTGCATATGTTTCTGAGACTCTGCGGGAGACCACATTCCGCCCACCATTCGGTCTGACATGTGAGCATATCAGCCAGTCAGAGATGCGTCCGTGACCATCATCACCTGGAGCCAAGGTTGGCGAACCAACACACCCGTCAGCAAGATGTCTCGCACAGCCCACCACGTGAGATCCTGGGCTACCTGAAGGACCGACATGTGGCCCTGGCACTGTGACCATTCGCAACAGAGAAGCCACTGAAGCAATCTCATGCGCAGCCTCACCTGCAGCACAGAGGACACAAGGGAGGATAGCTCAGGGGCAACGTGTTTGTCTTGGTTTGACGAGCAAAACTGCCTGTTAGATTCAGTTGCAAACAGATCCACCACTGGGGTAGCCCACAGAGCAAAGACCTCCTCTTGGACTTCATGGCACACTTCCCACTCGTGTGAGACTGTGCTCTGCCTGCTCACAGCATCTGCCAAACTGTTCCTGTCCGCGCCAGATGAACTGACAAGACTGAGATCTGGTTCTCCAATAACCATAACCACAGCTGCATCACCTCTCTGGAGAAGGGGAGGGAGCACAAGCCACCCTGCCTGTTCAGGTAGTGCTTGGCCACCGTATTGTCCATCAACATGAGGATATGCTTCCCTCTCAGAGATGGAGAAAACGCCATCAGGGCTAACCCAATGGCTCACAACTCCAGCCTGTTGATATGCCACCTGGCTTCCATTGCAAAACAAAGGCTTCTCACCTACAAATCCTCGCAGTGAGCGCCTCAGCCCCTCAGGGACACATCCGTAACCACCTGGACCTGAGGCCGCAGAGGCCAGAAGGGTTCCTCCACTATCAGGTTGCTACTGCTGGCATACCAAGAAAGGTCATTGACCATGTACCTGGAAACCCTGAGGACGCCCTTCAAGGTGCTAAAGTACTGGGACCACTGATCTCGCAGGAGCCATTGCAAAGATTGCATTCACAGCCTGACCTCTGCTACCAGAAAAATACAGGAGGCCATGAGGCCTAAGAGGCGGAGGAAGGATGCCGCTGGTAAGGTGACGTGGTTCTGGAACCGGCATATCATCTGCATAATGCTGGCTACTCTCTCCTCAGGGGTTGGGGGGAGCCCTCCCCACCAGAGTCTCCAGGACTGCTCCGTTAACTGGAGCCTCTGAGCTGGTGTCATGTGGGACTTCTGTAACTTTAGGGAGAAACCCAGCCTGTGGAGTAGTGAACAGGTGTCCCGAGATGGGACACCTGCTCCGCTGACCTTCCTCGGATTAGCCAGTTCAGGTACGGGAACACATGGACGCCGAATCTCCTGAGGTGAGCCACGAATGCCACCATGAGCCTTGTGAAGACCCTCAAAGCGGAGGTCAACCCAAAGGGGAGCACTTTGAACTGGTAGTGCTTGTCCCCTATGAGGAACGTCAGGAACTTCCTGTTCTTTTGATGTATCGGCACATGAAAGTAAGCGTCCTGAAGATCTATGGACACCAGCCAGTTCTGTAACTCGAGAGAGTGGAGAATCTCTCTCAACGTCACCATCCTGAATTTGTCTTTCCCCAGGAACGTGTTCAAGGCCCTGAGATCCAAGATGGGACAGAGACCTCCTCCCTTCTTGGGTAACATCAAATACCGGGAATATCAGCCCGACCCCCCTCTGCTCGGGCACCCATCAACAACAGTGCTCACAGTTCTTCTTGAAGCTCTGGTTCCGGCTAGCAAGGAGGTGGTGGGGGTCTGCCCTGAGTTTTTCTTAAGAAGGGCAGACACTAACCGCACCACACTTGTTGCAGGGCCCAGGCATCAGAGATAATCTCCTGCCATTGGGTCCAATGCTCGGACAGCCATCGCCAACCAGTGAGTTGTGGGAAGGGAAATCAAAGCGGCTTAGAGGACGGAGCCACCCCAGTCGCTGCTGCTGCTGCCTGCTGACCTCCAGTGGCCCCTCTGCCCCTTCCTGAAGGAGAGAAACACCTCTGCCCCTGCCTGGCTTGCGGGAGCTGAGCCTTCCTGCCATAGAGGACTTAGCGCCTGTAGCCTCTGCCACTGGAAGTGAAGCTCAATGCAGGTTTGGCCGGCTGATGCACAGCTAGGCCTAGCAACTTTGCGGCAAGCTTGGAATCCTTGAATTTTTCCAAGGAGTCAACGGCATTCAGACCCAAGAGATTATCCCCATCGAAAGCCATGTCCAACAGTTTACTCTGGACATTGGGGGAGACCCCCAAGGAGCGCAGATAGGCCTGCCTCCTACAGACCATAGCTGACCCCATCTCCCGACCAACACAGTCCGCCACGTTTGCAAGGACGGTCTGGCCACCTCTTTCTAGTCATCCACCCGGTGAAGCCCTGCTGCTGTGCTGAAGCTCCGAATTCGCCTCCACTAGAGAAGCCCTGCAAGGATGACTTCTCCCCGCTGAGTTGGTGGAACCAATCAACTCTAAAGTGAACTTGTTTGGACATTCTCTCGGAGCTGGCTGTACTTCCACTGCTGCTGGAACAAAGTGCCAGGGAGAAGGACACCAAATGGAGTGAATCACTTTTAAGACAGACCCGAGCTGCTGGAAGATCCCCCAGACTCCCAGTAAGCAGGACTGACCAAGCCGGAGACATCTCAACAGAGTGCTGGAACCCAGATCTGAGGAAAGTTCAGAGTGGTATCCATGAGACTGTGGTGGTGCTATTTGCTGAGACGTGAGGAGCTGAAACCGCAAAGTGCAGCTGAATAGAAGGTTGTCCTTTTCTGCCGCTGACCGTCCCATTGCAGTATAGGCGTCCCCAGAAGTTCTCCCTCTTGTCCCCACGACCGGGACCCAGGAACAACAGGATCTACAGAGTTGCACAGGAACAGAAAGAAGCCAGCTGGAACCATTTCTTCTAACCAAAGGAACTGTAAAGTTTGAGAGCACTTCCCTCTTGTTGTAGCCTTACTTGATCTCAGTTGAGACTTGTCTTGGTTGCTTCTGTAGAGTTGCTTGCATCTTCTACCTCTCACAAGCCTCCCAACTTGTGGCCCTACATTGATTTGAATTTTTCTACAAAGACTTCTAAAACATTGTGCAAGACGTATTCACCTACAAGAAGTGCTTCAGCTCACCTAGACTTTTACCCAATTGATTTTGGCTGGCCTGGATCCCCGAATAACCCTTCTTTCCTCTGACATTGTGTTTTATCTTTCCTTCTGGGAAGGGGTTAATCTGCTTTACATTGAGGGTTCAAAAGTACTTACCTCCTTCAGAATAATTGTGTGATCTCTTGTGTTATTTTATAACCCTTTTCTTTGACATACTAAGCGTGTGTATTTTGGAGTGTATTTGTGTGTTACTAATATATTGCCCCTTCTGAAGAAGGCTTATTCAAACTGACTGTTAAATTAACAATTATTTAAGCAAGAAACCTTGAGTATAAGTGCTTATTTGAATACGTGTCACTGCTCACATTGACCCCTCTTCATCTTGGGATAAGCCCGGCTGCTCAGCCACACTACCAACCTGTGTAGTACAGACTTATACCACAGGTTGGGTTCCCATTGCCTGGAGGACAAGGTTGTTGTAGTGCACCCAAAGGGTACTGCTCCAAATCTTTCTTCACACTGGTGGCAGGTGGCAAGGGTTTATTGTAGAGTTGGTACACTAGTATTTGCTTTGCTTTTGTTCAACTAAAACCTTCACAAGGCTAAGCTCCACTAGAACAGCAACTGTAACATGCCAGATATGGATAACTTCAATCAGGAAGCCCTGATCATTTTAGCAGTAGATCAGCTGAAAGTAATGTGTAAAGTCTCCCTGTAAAAGGAAAGAAAAATGAATTGATAACAAGATTATTGAATCATCAAAGTCTGGATAGTAGGCCTGTCACACCTACTAACCCAGGCAACGTGGAAATTGATAATGAGGATGATGATTCAGAGTCGAACTCTAACACTGTAGAAGAGTCAGAGGAGGGAGTGGAGTCCCAGCAAGGGAGCCCCACTCTCTGCCCCAGCCTGCCCTTTTGCCTCAACCTGTATCCACTGGGAACCCACAAGGTCCATCATGAGTCTAGAATATGTGTCTCTTGAAAAAAAGAGACTTGAATTGGAATTTACAAGGTTATAAGCCCACGCTGAAGCCAAACATCAGGACATCAAACTCAGGGAATTGGAAATGCAACATGCTCTTGAAATGAAAAGATTGTCTCTTGAGAATGTTTCCCTCCCAGAGTCCTCTAGGTCTTTCACAGTCCAAAGAGGCCTTGTCTGCCGAAAGAAGCAGTGAGTATTTATGATGTGAAACTTCTACCAAAGGTTGGGTTCCTGTTGCCAGGAGGACAAGGTTGTTGTAGTGCACCCAAAGGGTACTGCTCCAAATCTTGCCTAACACTCCCCACAACCCCCCACTGGCCTGTGTGGTGCAGGTGTAGTATAACCGATGAAGTATCTTGAATTGTAATAGCCGCAGTCGGGCTCCGATTCCCACCTCCTTTGGAAACATTAAGGCATCCACCCAATCGTCCATGTCAGGTCCCAGGGAAGATAACCAGCATAATTAATGTCCCTGAGAAGATTACCAACATGTTTTCATACACTGTTATCTGCCCTGTAGATCACTTTCTATTTACTGAGATTTTATTATTTGCCTTCTTCAGTGACGTTTCTTAGGAGTTGGTTTGGGCCTTAACTTGGGTGTTCAGAATGCTGGTGGGATCCCAAGCCAAGATGGTGGAAAGGAACAGGAGTCGTGATTGGTGAATGGGCGAACAATGGACAAGGCTAAACATTCTAAACTGCCTTTCATTTTAGTTTCCATGTATGCAGGTCATGTTTTTGTTTGCTCTTGAGTTTTGGGCCTAGGTTCTCAAGAGAAATCATCAGTACCTTGAAGAAGCAAGAAACAAGTCAAGTTTCATCTTGAGAAGATAAGACTTCATTGAAGAAAAGAAGATTTGATATTTGTGAAAGAACTTTCATTTCAAAGATAAGTAGATTTCTGTCAGATTCAGTATTCCAGCTCTTCCAAATAAAAAAGGCTTTTCAATTGCCTTGGTAAAAACAACCAGTAAGAAATTTTGGGGCTATGGGGTTAATTGTTTTGACATTACAGTGTGCGCGAGTTGTTTTGAATGAGAGGATCACTCAGAAACTCTCGTGTGCTATTATTTGGTCACCTTGTTAGACGGCTTCTGTTTTCGCCGCAGCAGTATAACGAGAGAAGTCAGCTGCTGCGTTGCGTTCATCTGAGCTCAACGGAGGTGAGGATTCCGGTCTGCGTCATCAACGACTACTGCATGTTTCATGAGGTGAGGTTAGAAAATTCCTCCTGGGTTTCTTTTCCTCGATAAGGTGAGCGTAGCGCTTTTTTCTTTTTCCCGGCACTGTGTAGTTTCCTTCATTTCATGTTTTCGGAAAGCACGCAGAGATGTAAATTTGAAACTGACTGTTTGCTCATGTAAATATATTTCCTCATTTTAAAAGACGCGGTTTGTGCGCTGTGACAGTGGGATACTGAAGTCAGTAGTAGTTCTATAATAGAGCAACTATTTACTTTTTGTTCTCATTTTGAAAGGCGCGATTTGCGCGGCCATTGTTAGGAAATGCAGGGAGTTTCTCTTCAATAAATAAACTTTATTTGGAGTTCTAGTTTACACGCAGAAGTGTTGACACTATTTCCCTGTGACAGCAGAATCCAATGTGTTCTTAAATAAGGAGAACATTTTCATTCAGTGGCAGTTCAGGAAACTAAGGTAGTTCTGCCACTGATCTGAATGAACACTATTTCTCAGTGCAAGCTGAAACCAATGTGTGTCCTATATGGAGAACTCTTTCTTTCAGTGACTGTTCTATGAATCTAAAGTGTTTCAACTGCTGACCTGAACAACTTGCCTGTTGTGAAATAAAAAAAGGGTGAACACTTTAATTCAGAGTATAAAGGCAATTTTGAAGTTTTAGCTTAGCTCAAGTTAGGGTGTCATGAGAAAAGAAACACGGTAATACAAGAACATATATCCTCTAATCAGTTGCAGAGGAGTTTTCAGGTAACTGGTTTATTGTGTTTGTTGGGAAAATATTATTTTAGAATGGGAATTTAGGAGTAAACTAATATTACTAATACTATGCAGATCAGATACCAGAAGGAGGTTGGAGTTCCTATGTCTGAGTTTGTAATTTTATCCATTTCTTTTTCCCCCTGGGGTGTCACAAGCTCAGCTGGTATTTAAATTAGTTGAGTGCGCTACACCTTGGTGGGTCTGTGGGGCTCAGCAGCTCCTGCGATGTACCGAAGACAGGATTTGACAGTCCGGTTCCAACCGCCCCACGTCCCTTTTCCATCTCTTCTTCAAGTAGGTCATATCCTTGGTCCCAAAGGCCATGTGCACCTGGGTACAGTGTGGATATTACCTTGGAGGCGATGCCTGCTGGGAATAGGTTTGCCTCCAGGGGCGAGCACCTATCGTCAAGAGAGGAGAATTGCGGCCTCATAGCATGTGCTATTTTGTACATACCAGAACGGCTCTGCCAATAGCATACCATGTTTCTCGTGTAGCGCCTTGAATAAAATCAGTCGGCCGTCCTGCACCATATCTGCCAGGGTGGCTTTCCCTTTTGCCTCCCAGCTCCTAAGATGTCCCACCTTCTGCAGTTCAGTCAGGAGATCATTGCGGCAGAGGGGCTGGTCAAGGGTTATTCTACCCCCCCACCCGATGTCCTGGTGTGCCTCGCCCCATATTTGACAAGTGCGCTGTATCGGCCCGGGGAGAGCTCCTCTGTTGCATGCCCCCACGTATCCTACTTGGCACAAGGGCAATATGAGGGAGTGTCGGGTCCCTGTGCAGCCAGTCATTTACAGTCCCCAGTTCAGCCCAGTAGTACCTGCCCAAATTTGTGAGACCAATACCCCCCTTCCATACCGACCTCTGCAGCGTCCTTAATGCCACTCGCAGCTTCTTACCCACCCCATAGACTGCATAAGCCTCCATCCATTTCTATAAATCTTTGCCTATGGCGTAGGAGCGGGCATTCTGTAAGACAAAGGAATTTGGGGAGTGTGAGCATTTTAAAAAGGGGTGCTTTACCCAGCAGGGTCTGCGGGAGAGTTTGCCAATGAATTGCGTCCAATGCAAACCTGTTCACCACAGGGCGAGGTTAAGCTGCGAGAAGTCTGCTAGGGCTGGGCTTAGGTGAATTCCCAGATATTTGAAACACAAGGGCGCAATCATGTACGGGCAGTCTAGCAGGATTGCGTCTTCCCCCTCCCTGTATAGGAAACAGGACCGACTTTTGCCTGTTAAATTTAAGCCCACTTCACAGCCTTTAATGCCATGCTCCCAGAGGAGAACATTTTCTTTGGTAGGGCATCCATTTGGTTTGCCCTGCCCATCGGTACTTAAAATGGACGTGGACGAAGCCACTGCAGTGGACACCATGGCCGCCTGAACCACCAAACCTTCCAGTGTGGGGTGAGAGGAGAGGAAAAGAGGGTCATCCATTGCCGACCTATACTTGCTCATCAGGTTTGAATTTACCGAAGGAATGGAGCAGAGGCGCTGCGGCTGGGTCGGCTATAGCCGGGTCAAAGGGCATGTTCCTTTTTCGTGGTGGGACTCTCATCCAGAACAGGACAGGACAGGTACAACAGGGGTATTCAGCCCCAAGGTGTCAACTACCCTGTCTACAAGAGCCCTAAACATCGCCAGAGTATGGGCTTATGGGTAAGCCTGCTGCAATTCGATGTCCGGAGAAGTGCCCAGCCCACTGGCGTCATGCAGTCCCCTCTGCCAAGGCAATGAGCTCTGCCTGGTCAGTGAAATAGTCTGCCTCAGCAGTACCTGAATAAATGGGTTGAAATCATTGTGGTCTCCGTCAGCGCCGAAGATGTGCGTCATTGACCCGAAAAAGTCAGACCGAGAAAGCAGTGCAAAAGACCAATCACTGATGGTCAGCGTCAATGGTTTATTTGTCGATGTCGCGTTAATGGCGATCAGCGCCGACAAAGTTCTGGGTGCCAGTGGTGCATTGAGAATGATCGGGGCCTGAGGCACGCAGAATCGTCCTGGTGTCGAAGATCGGCACGATTTGCTCAGCACCAAGCCTCAAGGCTCCCCTGACAATGACGGCATTGGAATTTGTGCTACCCGGGGCTTGAATCATCAGGTGCAGCTGGGGGTACCGTTTCAGGGGTTTGCCCGCACCCACAGCTGCCTTTTGAAACATGGCCAACATCTTCCTCCCATTCCTGCCTGGACGTCGCCCTCCGATGAGGACCCCGAGTCGCGTCGGTGTTAGTGATGCCTTTTCTTTTTATGCGGGGACGAGTGGCTCAGAGAGTGGGATCCCTTCTCCTTGCGCCGGTGCCTATCCTCTTTTCCCAGTGTGGGGCCTTCAGTTTTGGCCTCCGATGACCTAACGGTCGACCGCGCTGGTGACTTGGACGGCCGTCTGTCCTAATGCAAGCTTGGCTGTCAGATCACAAAGGGACTTTTGGTTCATTTTGTCGCAGGATGCACACCCCTCCACTGAGGCATGACCCATGCCGAGGCACCACACACAGAAGTTATGCGGGTCTGCCACTGATAGCTTGGAGCCGCAATTGGAGCATCACTTGAAGCCCGAAATCTGAGGCACGGACATGACAGCATGCAATGACAGAAATTGGTCAAAAACGTAGCAAGAAATTCAAATATCACAGGTGCTCCTCACGAGCAGCATGCGGAGTGCGCAAAAAAAAAGGAACTGAGTTACATGCTTTAGTGATGGATTATATATAAAAAGGCTGACGTCACGTACGGAGCAGAATAGGAGACTATCCAGTGCCGAGTCAAGCCGAATCGACGGCCGAGTAGAGGCCCCATTACACCCCCTGTCGAAGTTTATTCCGAGCAGCTGCAGCTGGATGCGGAATCTGAGAGAGAATAATTCATAGAAAGAACATTACGGTAAGTAATTCATTGAAAAAGGGGATCTGGGACCCTTTGGTAAATATGAGAGAGAGTTGTATACTTGGCAAGATAGTGAACCAAGTAGATACAAAACAACCTTCCAAGTCTGCGACTCGCACCCATATGTGAAGTGTGAGAAACATGACACTGGGACAAGGAAGAGGCAAACTAGGAGTAGTGAAACTAATCATTTCACCACTCTAGTACTGAGACAAGGTAGAGGCCTGTAGAGTATTGGAAAGGTCAGGCATGTCCCAAGTTCACCACTAATAGCAGACAGGCAATTTCAATTGGGAACTCATACCTGCAACCTGTTAAGTGGTTGCAGTTGTATAAGAAGGGAGGAGACCAGCAGGGTATCCTTATTGCAAGGAGGTAGTCATGGTGGGTGCTGCAGGAGAGCCAGGAGGCCGGCAGACGACCCAAGGAGCTGTGGTGCCCACGGTCAGGCGAGCCATAAGAAAACCGCAGCTGTGGGAGCCTCTGTGGTCAGAGATATGCAGCCGAAGCTGCGGGCAAAGAAGAAGCAAAGCAGTCACCAGTGTCCGAAGGGAAGCAGAGCTTCCGGTTGGAGCAGAGGAGCACCTGAAGCGCGAGCAGGGCTCCCGGTTGATGGCAAGCCAGCATACAGAGCAGAAAGGGAACAGCACATTTTCCCAGAGGGAACGCCAGGAACCGGTGAATGAAGGGGAAAGTCCTTCTAAACCAGGCACTCCGGGGGTCTGTGTGGAAGCGGGCCGAATGAACAGAATAGTATGCGCAGAAGGAAACAAACACAAAGCCACGGGTTGGGAGAAAAGTGAAGCGGCAAAAGAGAATGATCACTAATATTGAATACCAAACTGAATAATCACTTTATGGGCAAAGCTACGGCTGATGACATATGAATGTGAAATTGCCCATTCGAAAGCAACGTCCGAAACCACTGCAAAGTGAACTTTATGCATGAATACAGTGTGGCAAGGCCAAAGACTGGCAAAGGATATGTGACACATGCAGCAAAACGAAGAGGCGGACAAGGAAAGCCAAGTGAAGGTGAAACCTTCACATAAAGACAAGAGGCTGACAAGGAGAAGCCAAGTGAGCGAGAACATTCTCACCTCTGTGCATGCTATGGACCCTAGGGTTCCTGGTTGCACGGCCTATGATGGGTGGACCATGTGGTCTGCCAACTGTGCCTAGACCAGGGAAACCTCAATTGTGAAAGCCAAAGACATTGTTGAAATAAAACCAAGAAGGAGTAATCTGATTGAACTGTTTATCCAATCCAGAGGGAGTGTCCACTGGATCTGGGTTTGTTTTGAACATTGAAAGACTGAGACACAGTATGAGTTGGCAAGTTGAAGTCTTGGGGAAGGGAAACCTGAGACTTAAGGAACTTTAGTGCTGTCTTGAGGACGGGAATCTTGAGACCCTTTTTTGTGGAACTGTGTTGCCTTGAACTTGGGGGGAAGGGAACCCTGGGGATTTCTGGAACTGTTTTGGGAAAGGTAATCACAAGACTGCTGTGGAACTTTCTTAAACTTGGGGAAGTGAAGCTGGAAAGCAAGCTAGGAGCTAGAAGCAGCTCAGAACTTTATTTTGATCACCATTTCTTTATTGCGGACCGCCCTACACATTGTGAAGCTTTAGTTGGGAGGGCAAGGATAGATTTTGGACACAATCAGACTTTAGTTGATCTTTCTGACTCAGACTTTCCTTACTTTCATTCAGGTAGGGAAATCCTACCTTAGTTTATGGCAAGTTAGGCCATCATCCAACCTGACATTTGATTTCATAAAGAGATTCTCATTCAACTTTGAATCGGTTTTCTGTGTCTTGCTTCATGATGCCTTCACAGAGCCAAAGTTTAAATAAAGAGGGGCTGGAACCCTGGAGAGGAAAGGAGATTACAAGAGAAAACACTTGATTGGCAGGGAAAGGAACCAAGCGGTGTAAAGTTTTGAGAGTCTGGGACCTGCACCCACGTTGGAGGTGAAGGATAAGGGGGTAAAGAACTGAGCATACCAAGCTGGCAGGATTCGGCGACTGTGAGATCAAGCAACAGTTCCTCTTGACACATTTAGCAACTTAAGATAAGACGGAGTCTAGGGGAAAGGAGTACAACGCTAGCATTGAAATCTTGTATTTTGGAATAGACTGGCAACTATCTGTTGGTTGAAAGCACAGCAAACACTTACTACATTGAAGAGACCATCCTTCCACAGTTGTATTATTGTTAGGGACAGTAGTAGTTTTTCAGACACGGCAGTGACCGACCTTTTAGTTGCTGACTTCCTGACAATTTCACTAGTTTCCTTTGTGGGAAACTCCCCCTAGCTTTAGGGATAGCGAGCCATTTCCACAACCCTCTAATTATTAATAAAAGTCTTTATTCAAAAATATACAAGTGTTGTGTCCAAGCCTTATATCTGCACCCTTACACTTACCTAGAGCGCATAGGTCCCATCCCAAAAGGGACCTGGTCATTATATGATTATATACATATTTGACATAAAAGCATCCATAAGGAGTGGGATGTATTCCTGCTGAGCAGCGGTATCCACAGTGCCTATCGAAGTCAACACCAGTGCCAGCGCCGAGGCGGCGGTGCCCAAAGGCAGGGCCCATTGGCACAAATTTGCCTCCGCTTCTTTTTGGTCCAGGCCCAAGCCCTTAACCATGCAGGAGTGGTCCTCTGAGGGTATCCTGCCGGTCACAACAGACACGGGGGGAGCCTGTGGCACCAAAGCCGACGGCGCCGTCACCTGCCCCAAAGGCACTAGGTATGTAGGGAAAGGTGTCTGGCATCTTCAGGCAGAAACTTTCACAAACCTCTGGCGTGGAGGATTGGGTAAGAAAAGGTACTTTATGACGCTTAAGCGAATCCCTGGAGCAGTGGCTCTTTGAAGATTAAGACTGTCAGTGCGAGGACTCACTCGGAGAGCGGGACCTCTTCCGATCCTCCTCCTTGCTCTTCTTTTTCTTGTACTGAAAAGCCTGTTCCTTGGTGCACTGATCAACGCTGTGTGACCTCGACCAAGATCGCAGAGCCTCACTCTTCGTCTTGTGGACAAAGGTGAAAATCTTCCCCACCCTCTGCTGAAGGGCCTTTGGGTGCATGCACTAGCACGACCCAGAGTCCTGGGTGTCGTGGTACTTGTGCAAGCAGTTTAAACAGATCCGGTGCAGAACCGAGACTGACATCTGTTGGCCACACTCCGCACACAGCTTAAATCCTGAGGCCTTTGATGGAATAGACATGGCATCAGAGAAAATATTCAGCTTGACGAGCGTGTTCCCGATTAGCAAGCAGAGTGTGCGAGAAAAGGAACTGAGGTTATGGGGCGCAGAGCTGCTATACTAACCAACCCGGACATACTGGCCCGATGTCATATCCAGCACAGGGCATGCAGAGGTGTTGGACGGAGCAGACCCGGATCCATGCTGTTCCCCCTGGTGGCAAAAAAGCTTCCAGAGAACAACTGCACTGGGATATCATGGATGAGGAATCAGTGGTAGGAAGGAATTCATAAGAAGAGGCTTTTCTGGGACCTTCTCTTCGAGGGGCATGTTGGTTTGGTAGGGCTCAGATTCTTCTATGGTGGCTTGCGCTAGAGGGGTTTGTTTCCTTGGATATCTAGGGTTCATTAGGTTTAGGTTGTTTTGGGCATTTCTTTTGTTTTGGGATGGCTGTTTTCCTCAGACTGACTTTCCATTTAGCTTGGTGGGTTGAAGAGACATGTTTTTAGTGATATTCTGAAGGTTAGTTTATGATCTGTTGTTCGAATTTCTTTCAGGAGTATGTTCCAAAGTTTTGCCGACATGCAGGACCTCAACAAAAAGCAGTGGAAAAGAAGGGTACAAAGAGACTTATTGTCAATGTTATCCTATGGCGGACAGGAGGAGACAAATGCCTTGCATTTACTTAACTCCCTGACTCTGATTTTCCCAGACGACTAGATGGGTCGACTAGGGGGCGGGCGGGTTGCATTTCCAGCTGTTGGTTCTGGAGAGATACACCCATGAGCTGCGGGTGCAAGGATTCTTCCGGTCGGGTCCAGGAGCAGAATGCAACGCTTGGCGATGGAGAAATGTAGACAAAACCGATGCAGCACTTGTCAGAACACTTCTGAGGACAGGGGAAGCAAGTTCCAGTGACGGCCACCGCACACACAATGGCATGCATCCCAACAGTCACAGCTGTACAAGTCCTTCCAGGACAGGATCCCTTGAAATTGGGAGGCTAAAAATCCGGCAGGAAGGTGACTTATGCCATCATCAGGTGACCACCAAAGTTCCAGCTGCAAACGTGGAATGGCAAGAGTTCTAGTGAGGTAGCCCACTGGAGAGCTGGACAGTCCACTGGGTGGTACAGGCCCACTTCCGAAGGCTCATGATGGCTGGATCCTTGAGAACAAATTGAAACTGGTTGGTCCCACCAGTCCAGGCGTTGAAGCAAAGCACAGTGCCTTCGCAGATCAGATAGTCCAATAGGACTTCATCGGGCCAGATGCAAGAAGGGATGCTGGGCCTCTTCAGGAGTCTTCTTCGAATCTTCAATCAGCTGTTCTTCTACAAGAGATTCTTGGCTACAACGCCGATCTAAAGAAATGGCTGCAGGAGTCCACTACCTATCCAAAATCCAGCCTACAAACATGTTCAAGCCCACCAATGGTAAGGATCTGCTCCATTCAAACAGTCAGTAGTTGTCCAATCAGGGACAACTATTGGTTTCACTCATGCCTCACACCAAGACTCTCTGGCTCCAGAAATGTGGAATGGGACCAGACAGTCCCAACCCCTTCCTGAGTGTCAGGGTCTGGCTTGACTGAATTCCACAGGAGCTGATGCTGGCCCCACAGACCCTCACCAGGAGTTCACCTCTCAACCCTTAAATATAAGCTGAGCTGAAAACCCCAAGAAAGGGAAAGGGGAATTTGGAGAAAATAACAACGGAGACACTGCAGCCCTTTAACCGTCTGGTAGGCTCTCTGGTATCTGTGGTAAACAAATACACCTGGTTACTTATATGATAAGAAAACTTCTTTTCTAAAATTATTCTAAATAAACTCTAAACTCTTTACCTCTTAAACCTCAGTAAAAGACTTAGAGGTTAGTAATCTTTGTGGAATATCTTGTAAATATATCTTGTGTTGTGCATATAGTTCAAGCCAATCAAGTCTCTTTAGAATCCTAAAGTGGTGGCCTTTGCAACATCTTTTCAGAACTAGATTTTCTTCTTGCTTCAGAGTTCTTTTAACCTTATATAGTTTTCAATGCTTTCATAAATTGCAGTCTTTCTCTGAAAGTATTGAATTCCATTTGCATAAATTACTTTAAATAATATTCTTTAACTTCCTGGAATACTGCTTTCTTTCTGTGTGAGAATTGTTTCCTTATTTACACAAAGAACGTATAGTTTCTTCCTTAATAAGCGTGTGCGATAAACACGTGAAATCAGAAGACGTGAAGAATTGTCCTCGCGTTTAAAATACACACGCGATTCTTTACAAAACCCGCGCGCGTGAAAAAATACGTAAACGCGATAAAAAATAACGCGCTGGTTAAAATGGACTTGCGCTCTATCGCAAACCAACACGCGCTTTCTCATGAGACGTCTTTCACGTAAAAAAAAAAAATGTACACGCGCTAAAATTCACTCGCGCAATTCTTTTGGGCACGCGCTCTATCGCAAAACCACACGCGCTTTCTCAGGAAACGTCTTTCACGTTAAAAATGTACACGCGCGCTTTCAAAAACACGTAAACGACGACTTGCGAGCTTGCGCACACATTAAAACAGTCTTGAAGAACATTACACGCAGTTAATAAACTTTAAACTCCTACGCACTATCTTCAAGCTTGTTTTCCTTATAATAACTTTAACTGTAAATGTCTCGTTTCTCAAATGAATTTGAAACTTGTTAACTCTTTAAGTTTTCTTATAAAAGAAAATGAAAGTTCACTGTGACAATCTTAAAATCTTTAAAAGAACGATCCCACCTGATGACTTCTTGTTCAAACTGGATCAGCAAACGATATTCTTACTTCTTTGGTAGATTTTCTGAGCTCTGAAAAGGCCTTACTTAAGGAGCTTAACTAATGTACAACCAGCCACTGAATTTCTCTGGATGAAAGGCAGTTTAGAATCTTGCTCACCTCCCAAGAATCAAACCCATTGTCCTCTCCACCAATCAGGCAAACCAAACATATCATTGTTCCTTTAACCAATCAGATTAAGTTTCTTTTGCTCCATCTTGACTTGGGCAAGCACAATGTTAATTCTATGTACAAACTCTTCCTGTTACTAACCCAGCCAGTTCTGAAAGTCCAACTAACCCAGCCAGCTCTGAAGGCACAATGTTAATCTTGTTACTGTTACTAACCCAGCCAATCCTAACACTGAGCTACCCCCGCCACACCGACCCCACACACACAAAGGCATCACTAGCCCTCGAAGGAGGAATGTCAAACCACAATATGGTCTAAGAACAAGTGAAAATCTCATGGTGTGGCCATTTTAGGGCACTTGCCAAGCTTAGTAACTATACATGGTGCACACTAGAAATAACACAAAGATGGTAAAAATATAAATTACTACCACCAGTTTGTCCTTCGGCACCTATAAGAGTAACCAAAAATCACATGTGTAAAGGCTAGTGTGATACAAAAGTATCTTATTTATTTATTAATGTGTTAACAGCTTAACATAAGCTTTTCACATATAAATCAATACAACATTTTATAGAGTAAAGTTCTATTAGAATAAAAAAAAGATAATCATTAATACAATATAATCATAAAAGAAGAAGAGAAGAAAACAAAAGAGAGAAAAAGAAATGAAATAAGAACTATTAACAACATTACTTAAGTTGACACAAGTGACCTTATATAAAAAAAAAAAAAATAAGAAGAAATTTAAAGTGTAAGATTTACACCAAGTTACATTTAAACCTTCTTTCAGCATTTAGACTATGTATCTAATAATAATGTAACTTATATAAAATAGGCATTCAAGCTATATTATAAGACTTACACGTCAATAGCTCGTATAAACCTTAACTAATACAAACAGCCATATGACTAGTTATAGTCACAATAATAAAAATAGGTAAAATATCTCTATATAGCTATTTCTAATAATTTTTCAATTGTTAGCCATACGTTATATACAGCAATATAGAGCTTCATTCCTGAGCCATTGAGCGCCCTAAGCCAAAAATCTTCACTGCAAATGTGATCCAAATGGTGGACAAAGTCCCCATAGCAAGTTGCATAGGTTTTTTGCATGGCCGGACATCTAGTTAATACATGTTTTCCTGATTCAATCGCCATATTATTCATGCATAACCGGCAGGATCGTTCTATCTTGGTGAGATTACTCATAATCCCGCTAATAGCCAATACCGGGAGTTGGTCCATCCGCAATAATAAAATAAATCGTCTTAATCGTGGAGAGGGGCAAAGAGAGAGATAGGGAACCGGTTTCTTAAAAATGTATCTCATATGTTGGACAAATTTATAGCGTTTCAACTCTTCCAAGTGTGCATAGTTTTCATACACTTTGCAGTGGAGATACCAAAGTATCTCCACTGCACTCGATTGTTACTTTTTAACATTGCACACACCATCTTACAAAGTAAACGACAAAAAGGGAAACAGTTTCCCATTACTGAGACTCTGAAGGACTGATCACTGTCCCCATAACAAATTAGCAAAAGGCAAGGGAAGTGAAGCTGGAGGCTTTACCCCCAGTCAGAAAAGTCAGAACAGGTTCTGAAAGAAGCCAAAAATATTGGGGGTCCATAGAAACTACGGAAGGACAGTTGGAAAAGAGAAATCTTTAATAACAAAGGTTTCAAATGGAATGCTCCTTTCTAGCTCTGTATTAAATTCCTGCAAAACTTAATTCACATAGGAAGACTTTCACAACAGGTCTGTTTTCATGGAGCATTTCCAGCACACTTCTCATGTGCTAATTGCAACAAGGGAAGCCATTGTTAATTATCTTTAGAGGAGTCTAAGTAGCACAGTTCTATATCTGTAAATGATCACACAAGGAATCTTTTTGGCACATCCGTGTCACTGATCCTGTATCTTTCCTGGCCAGATCTGTGTAAGTACTTGCAGAGGAGACATCTATGACCGTTCTCTCAAATCTTCTTCTGTCCCTTTCCTGTGGCGGCAAAATATATATGAACTACAACTATTTAGTAAGTGCGAAACTGCTATTTGGATACGTTTTATGAGAAGATACTTTTCACTGCGTTGGTGCGCGACAATATACCCGATGTAAATGCAGCAGATAAGGGAAGCCACTGGCTTCATCCAGAGTGAATAATGAAGGGAAAGCTTGATGAGAAAGCAAACATTATCTTTCCTATCCATTTCCTAATATGGAAAAATATAAGAAGAAAGAAACGAAAGCCAACTGTGGACATTAGCTTGGCAGATGATAAATTGACAGACTAAGGAGGGGACTTGCCAATCCTTATAGAGGTGTTAGGAATTGAAGTGCTTTTTGACGGTTAGACTAGTCCAGAAAGGGAATAGAGAATTCTGTTAAAGATTTAATACGGTTTAATGTCTTGAAAATGAAATAGCGCAAAGGAATTTTAGGATCTTCACAATTACATTTTTTAAAGACTTTTTACTAGGGAATGTCACAGTTCGTTTCTTGGGGCAGAGTCGAAGGCTGATTTTATTATGATTGTGTATCAAGCAATGTGTTTGATAGCTGCTCTGTCCCTTTTAGGCTTCAATTTGATTGCATTTTTATACAATGTTTTTATATTTCTTGTAATGTTTTAGGAATTCATTCAAATAAACGTATTGATGAATGACTGGCGTCATGTCCTGTTCATACCTCCCTTTCAACTACTACTACTACAAAAAAGAAATGTTTACTTACAAAAAGGCTATAAATTATCTTTGTGGGCGGCGAGCAAAGTGAAACAGCACCACTTATTTATACATATTCAATTTACAAAAAGCAAAGTTTGGAGACCCACGGTTGCAGAATAATACTGTACCATAGTCCTCTTCAGGGTCCTTCTACTGATTGCAAATAGTTATCCACAATGTGAATTAAATTGGATAATAAATACATCAAGTGGAATAGTCCTTAACAGAGGTAAAGCGCACTGCAATCTACTTTAGTCTTAATTGAGTATCAGTAAGGCATGGCAACACTATTCTTTCCTCACCAGCTTTTCGACCCTTGTTTTGCAACGCTCAGCTAGACCAGGTTCATGGCAATGGCATCAGGGGATCTAAGCTTACATTCCCAAGGAACATGTGTAGATGTGAAATGAACGTAAATGGTAACTTGACCTGTTTATTTGCCTGCTGTTATATGTGCACAATCTAGATATCTGAAAATGATCTGTAATTATTTAACAATCCCGCAATTGCAGAAGCTTTCAAAGCTTCATTTTTGGTGGCAGGACCCTCCTCCACTTTGTCAATGACATGATACCAAGTAGGAATGGAAAAATGCACTGTACATTTTGAATTTAATTTTGCTGAATTTCGATTGTATTTGCTTTGTTTATATTTGTTTATTTCTTTGATCATGGATTGAGTACGTTTGTAGGATTACTCTGTCAATCACATACATGTTATATGCTTACATATGACCTTAATGTATGCTTCATATACAGTACACAAATGTTTGCTGAAGGGAGAGTGTTTTTATTTATATACTAACATAGAATAAGAAGTATATGAGAATATCTCAGACATTCAAAACATCACAAAGACTTGTAATGTTGTACTGTCTAGAATCAGAGAACAGATTTATCTTAAGCACTGGAAACTGGTTTGGGAATATCATAATAAGCTCAATTCAGCAGTTAAAGAGCAACAACCAATTGTATCTGTGGAAATATCTCCATCTACAGATGTATTGCGCCACTGGCCCAATACTATCCAGGTGCTTGCAGGTTGTCGCCCATATCCGTTTGCATAGAAATACGGACCTCATGGTGCAGATAATACAAAAGCAGACAACATTGTTAAAATAATTGCACAAATAAGGGCGCAAGTAGCTGTTTATGCCCCTTCAGACAACTTCAGTCGGGTAGTGCAATGCGACACCAACCACTGCCAAATATAACTAACTTGTTATTGTGCCCTCACTATGTAAATAGGTGGATGTTGGCCATGGTTACAAGGTGTATTCCCTGCAATTCGACTTCATGCTACAGAACCATCACCTTTTACTTTTTGTTCCCTCTTACCTCAATTCTTCGAACAGCATCTTCGATGGCTGCAGAGGTGGCAGCCATTTCCTTGTCAACCATATCGCCAAGTTCTTCCTGTTTGATATCTAAACTTTTGGGCCTCAGTTCCTGGGGAGGTCAAAATAATTGATTTAGAAAGGAGCTTGGAAGCAAACAATCTTACTACTTTTAGAAATATTTTGACAATATAACAACTGTATGTATGCTATGTGTAGTAGATAAAAAGCACACGCCTAGCTGGGAAGCATTAGAGTATCATACATGGGTGCCACACACCCGGGGGTAGATGTAAGGATGCAGGGCTAGCAGAAGAGCAGGGATGAAAAAGCTCCAGAGGGGGAGAATTAAGGTTGAGTTGAGATGTACTTTGAAGAGTACAGTCTTCAACCATCTTGTTACTCTTTGTAAACGACCCGTCTGTACATGCGAACATAATTAGTTCCGCTGATGACAATCTGAGAGGACAAAGTTGAGCCATGCTGTGGTTTTATCTGAACTTGATGGCCAGTCAATAACGATATGATAAAGTTAAACTAGTGATTCTCAGCCAGTAAACGGGTGGTGGAACCTATGATTGGGTGAGGTCTAAAATGAATTGAGGGCAACAGGCTTCTGTGACCCAGAAATAGCTAATGCATCAAGTTTGCATTTTTCTCCCTTTCACCAGCGAAGATTCACATAACCAAAAGACATAAAAGTCACATTGATCTCTTCTGACCCATTCCCATTCAATCTTAATAAACAGTCCATAACTCCCAGGATCAAATAGTTCATCAGCGCAGATCTGGTGTGCTAACTGGAATGAGCACAAAAGATGAGCAGTCTTCTGCATTCCATACTCTTCATAGGAGAGGTTTAACATCAACGCCAAACCAGTGAACATCACACAGGCCGGCAAGGACTGGCTTTAATGCAGTGGCAGTGAAACTACTAAACTAATGTGACATCACAGCTTGGAGTCATTCAAAACACTAAGGTTTTGCTTTGCTTAAAGAGCATTTAATTAGCATAAATAACTAATTTGCAAGTCTAAGGGGCACCCCCAGACTCCCCCCCCAACCCCACATACCCACTCTTAACCATCAATCATGTTTCAAGGGCACCAAACCCCTATGCACGGCAACGTAAAATCCCTAGGAGTAAAATTACACTCCCTTCTGACAACAGAACCCCACGTTAAGAAGCACTTAAAATGTGACCAGCTCCACCTCAAGCTACCGAGATGTATAGAGATTGTCTTGCTATGAAAACATTTTGGACCCCATAGACTACCAGAGCTCGAAGGACCTCGAGGTCCAATATTCAAAGATTGAGGGAAGAGTGATAACTCAAAATGTGAGAGTGCTTTTCCCCATTTGCGACAGTGGCAGATGGTTGCCGAGTTTGTGGGAGGAGCCTTGAGTGTGAGATTTAGACAAACTAGCGTTCAAATTCCTTAATCAGATTCAAAACTCAAAATGAAGGGGGAAGCCTGTTATTCTGAAGGCTGTGAATTCATTGGTAGAGCTCACTGATATATGAGACGGTTAGTGGGCCAAGCATTGGAAAAAAACATTACATTTATTTGGTTTCTTATATTGCACTTCATGCTGGCCTCCAGCCTCTAAGCGCAGTATCGGGACTGGGTACCGAACCCCTGCTTCTCAGCGTAGTCTTGTTTACAAGATCAAAGCGTTGCCGCTGAGCTATCCTTCCCAGTTGCTGTAAGAACATCAATGATCATGGCTCACCTCTATGGGACACAATCCAAAAAACTCTCTCTCTCGGTGACCCAGGCAATGTGTTTGTTAATGGAGTATAAATGTTCAGCAAGTCCCAGAGGACCCACGTTTGCTTTTGCAAACTGTTGATTCCTTAAAAAACATTTCCTCTAGCATAGTCTTCTGAGGAAACCCAGAGTTTCTACACTCCAGCTGTAATCGGGCCTTGTGCTTGAAAAGCGCTAGCGCTCATGAGCCTTTCCTGGCAGCTGTTCCAAGCACAGGTGCACCAGAAGGAGGGAATTTCAGAGTACCAGCGTGACAACTCCTTCAAGTGAAAAAGTGTCTCACAAGTAGCCAATAACTATGTGCCCCGCACCCCAACAAATTTCCATTCACGCCAGCAAGGCATAGCATCCTATCACTAGAAAACAGATGCCTCACAGGGTGTCCAATACAGACATCACAAAATTCCTTTAACTACCCCCGCCTCAGCCCGACCATTGGTAATCACTTGTGACATGTCAACATATCATCTAACAACTCTGTCCAGGATATTTACAGCCTCTACAGGCATGTTCTTTAAGCAGAGAACTTAGAAAATGTTTTCTGTCTGAGGAGTATTTAAAGGGAATTGTAGCCTGCATAGCAGTTACAGTGAGTATATGGATAGCTGGAGTAAAATAAGCGTATAGGCATATCAGCAGGCAACGGTATAAAAGCAAATAGTGTCAAAAGGCCATTCTCAGGAAGTTGTATGGAAAGTACTTAAGGTTTTCAACAGCAAATTATTAATTTAAAGAGACGTTCCAGGAGAGAACCCAATGAGACTTTCTGCCTTAAGGAAGGAATTCAGGATGAAGGGTAGACGATTAACAGGGGCAACAAGATCTAGAATCTCAGGTGAAATTGAGAAGGGTTCCAGAAGCTGCACTACATAGAAAACAACGCTTCAGACAAGGAGTGTGGGGTTTCAGGGACTATACCATCCCAGCAGACAAAATGATGATTGGGGGTAAATGTAGGTAAATATTTCTGATAGCAATTGTCTAGTTCAGTTTTCTGGTGAAGAAGAGAAGGGATCCTGTTTATTATTTTGTCCCATTCTCCTTTCCCTCCAGGGTGAGGAGACTGAAGTGGAAGCGCAGCAGCATTATATACTAGATGCTGGAGGCTGGGGCGGCGGGGTGAAGGGGAGGGGTGTCTGCGGGCCATCAACTACTGTAGAAAAACATCTACTGCACTGTTGTTTTGCTAGCCTACTAAAGAAACACACCCAGAAAATCTGGAAAACACATACAGCACACATTCAGGGCATCACCCAAATGCTGGCAAAGCTGAATTGGTCCCAGCTCAATGCACAGATCAAATTTAGGCCTCTGCCTATTAACACAGCCATAGCTAAGCTACATCACTGGAATATACCAATGACAGACTAACCCTTAACTACATCAACACCATTGTGCATGACCAACTGTGACCTATCTTCATCGGGGAATTCCTTTTGGTGGAGTTTTTTATTATGCAAATTTAACTTTGCTCACTTCAGACCAACCAAATAAATATCAGACTCTAAAGTTGGGTGAAAGAAGAAACAAAACATCCATAGTTACCAACATTAAACATTCCAATCTGTAGGTGCTTACCCAGTCTTGTTTTCTTTGCTTTCTGCGATTTGTAGTTTGAGTTTCATAATGGGAAAATAAGAACTACAAGTCCAAGAATGCAAAAAATAAAACAGGAGTGGACGAACACCTACAGCTTTGAATGGATCATGTTGGCAAATATGAAAAAGGACTCTTACACAGTTAAAATGTTTACCATAAAAGACTGCCAATGAATGAGATGGATCTGTGACCAACAGCCAGACAGTGTGAAACATATGATTTCTTCTTCACTAGGAAAAGGGGGGCACAGCAGGGCACTAATTCCAGCAATAAGCACCAGTCACAGAAAACAAACACTTGGTAACTCCAAATGCAATCCAACCTCTATTCATGGAATGACTCAATGCCCTCCTCATTTTATTAACATCTAAACACTGAATGGCAATACTTCTGAAAAATAACCCCTGTTTTTATATCAAGGAGATACATTTGTGTAGAACCCATTTTGTACCCCAGTAAAGTCAGAAGATGGGAGTAGATACCCCATTACCTCCATAGATGTCCTCCCCTGATCATTCAGAAGAGAAGGGTAATATGTGGGGAGTGGTAGGAAAGGAGGTGCTTGATGTTAGTGCTATGTCCCTGGTACGGGAATCCCACCATGAGCAAGACAATACGCTGCCTGTACACCCATACAACTGCCAGCACCAAAGGGCACTCTGTGTGGATGGTAGTCATTGCATAACGTAGCATATCCCATAAGAGTGGACCAAATTTTCAGCAAAGCACAATGTCCTGCTACTTTACAGTCACTGTACATTTTTGATGATTACAGAGAGTGAATTGGTATCAATCACACTTTGGCCTCAATTGGAAGGCGTTGATCGCCACCAGACCCGCCTCCTGGTTTGCGCCATAACATACTCTACAATGGTCTCATTGCCGCACCTGTCCCAGGTAAAGGATGCTCTGCAGGGTCCGCCTTACATCCGCTGGATCTGCGCTCTTTAGGGATAACTTATGCTTCAGTTCATTCAGGTACTGCAAAGTCTGGTTTCCACAATCCCTGCAGCTGTCCGTCAGTCCTGAAAAGGCAGCAAGTTCAGCTTTTGTTTAATAAACCACAAAGATAAAAAGATATCTGTATGTAGCACTTTTAAGAATCTTAGAGCTTGAAATGACTAGTGGCTAAAAGGGCAAATTCTAGTGCTGCAATCTAACTTGTTTAATGCTTCAAAAGTTCTTGTAGGCTTCATCAATACACAGTCAAATGGAAACCAATTCTTTCCATCCTAAATTCTATATATTATTTTAACTATTTTTTTCAAACTTATTCGGATATTGATTTTTTGTTATTTGCAAACACTAGTAGGGATGTGGCATTTTTCTCTTCAAAT
The DNA here is from genome assembly GCF_040938575.1 of Ambystoma mexicanum. Taxonomy (NCBI): domain Eukaryota; kingdom Metazoa; phylum Chordata; class Amphibia; order Caudata; family Ambystomatidae; genus Ambystoma; species Ambystoma mexicanum. The sequence continues at coordinate 1,499,492,734 of NC_090932.1, read as the reverse complement.
ATGTTTTGTAAAGTAGACGTATCTGAAATAAAACACAATTTTTGTACTTTATTCCCATAGGTTTTAGATTTTTCTAAATCTTTACTGTGTAAAAAAACAAACCTGCTTTTATTTTTGATTCGAGTTTGTTGGCACAGTAGAGTGATTGTGTGACTGGTGGTGGCTGGTGGCGAAGTGGTATGTAAGAGCATCAAGAACCGGCGATGTTGGTTGGGAGGCAGTATATGTTTGGGGGTGTTGGCGGAAGCTGTGGGAAGGGGCGACTTCTCGCTTTAGAGGTGGGATGACACAGTGAATAAAAGGAGGGTGTGGGAGGTTACAGACTCCAGTTAAGGAACCATGAGGTTATTTAAGGTTTTCTGTTTATCGGATGCCTTTTAAGACACGTCCTACTGAAGGAGATTCAAAACAGAGAAGGAGCCTCTTCCTATATTATATTAAAGTTTGATTAGAAACAATACATTAATTTGTTTTTTATATAGCTTTTACATAGGACATAATTACATACATTACCATTATTACCCAATTGAGATTGGTACTCATTTATCGACCTCGGAAAGATGAAAGGCTGAGTTGGCCTTGTCGGGATTTTAACCTGCAAGGTTGAGGCTAGGCAAGCACTTGAATCAAACCAGATCAAATAAAAACTGGACCAGCTCAGCCTTACATAAATGGAGAACATTGCCAAGTTCCATCTCTTTGGAAAAGCCAAAAGGGCCGGGATAGAGGTCATCATGTCAGGTGAAGGCTGGCATTGGACTCGAAGCCCAACCAAAATGGCGGCAGCACTGGCCTGTAAGACAATCCACCTATTTCTGCAAAGCTCAGCCTTAGTCATTAGTAGCAATGCTGAAATATAGCAAGCGACCACCACATCAAACACTCCAGTGCAAATACCAGCTTTAAAAAGTAAGCAGAAACACAGGCTCATCAGCACACTGTACACAAATAAAGGCAAGTAAGCTATTTGTGCATGAAATGTCATCGACATAGTAACAATGTGTGTGAAAACCTTTCAGAGTTGGGTTCACTTCTGTGTAAGCAGTGCTAGGGGCTCGATCAGTAAATACACTAGATGTATATAGTCAGTGTTCTCCAAGCACTGCTAAACCATAGCATGCGTTGGCACATGTACCTCACTTTATACTCCAAGTAGGTTTAGACTCTTCCTAAAACCGCTTTGATCCAGTATATGTGCTACTGTTTTTACCTTGTCCTGTAGCTAGTTGGGGTGGAGGCGAGGGAAAAAAGGGGGACATCGATTGTACAAAAGTAAACATGAAAAAGAAAGCAAGGGTAGTGCCCACTTTTATTTAGGTAGTTTCATTTCAAATTGTAAAATGCTATATATCCACACTCTGTAGCATCAGATTCCCTATCCTTCTAAAGGGACTGTGGCACAACCCTCTGCTGGGCCCCGAGGGTGTGTGGGGATTCCTCGGGGAGCACCCCGTGCTGTGGGTAGGATCCCTTGGGCCTCCCACATAATACCAGGGCTGTGGGGTAGGGGACAAGCACTTAGTTCTACCCCTGCTACTGTCCCTTTAAATCATTCCATGTGTGAGGGGAGAGAACCACTTTTGCTCACGTCCACGAGGACCTTCGTGAGTTGGGTAGAGCTAGTGAGAGCAAGAACTGCCACCTTGAGGTAATGTCATTTCAATGCTAGGGAAGCCACAGCAAGCAGCAGAACAAATCACTTGCTGGCTCCAACATTGCACTTCGGTCGACTCTGTGGTTGCACTACGGTATGCACGCGCATGCGCACGATTCAGACGTTTAAACAGTGGATAGGCGTATTCAAAGGCTCGGTCTGTGGTGCGGAATAGGCAGCAGGGAAACCACGGACTACTCTTGAATCATTACCACGAGACCATTACCAAGTGCGGAACAATTACCAGTCGCACATGGGGCACATCGAAAACAGCCCGGACGGATCAAGGCTCAATAAAAAGCTGAAGAAAGCGATAGTGTGGGTGTTTGGACTAGTGCAGCAATTGAAGCAACACGGTATGGAGAGGGAGAGGCGCAGAGAGCTGAAGGTGCCGGAGGAGGAGGTTCAGCGAGAGCTGAAGTTGCAGAAAGTGGAGTGCTGCAAAGAGGTGACAGTGCAGCAGAAGCAGAGATTAGAAGGTGAAGGAGGGGCAGAAGGCACAGGTGGAGCTATGGTGGAGCTATGGAATGGTTGAAGGTACGGGCGGTGGAGTTTGAGGTGTGGAGGGAGTTGAAAGAGCAGAAGGTGGTGAAGGTTCAGGGAGCTGAGGGAATTGTAGGGCAGAGAGAGTGGAGGAAGTGGGAGAAGGTGCAAATGGCAAAGAAAGCTGATGCTGCAGGAGGGACTGGACGAGGGCCGGAGAGTACAGAGGCTGAAGGAAGAGAATATGACCAGGGGGAATAATGAAGAGGAGACGAATGTACAGGAATGGCCGGAGGAGGGAAAACTCAAGGGGAAGTGGAGAGAAAGTTAATAGATAGGGCAGGGAGGGAAGGAGAGAGGACCAGGAAGAGTCCAGGTATAAAGAGACACTGGCCACAGAGAACATGAAGACTGACCAGGCTATCGGGACTTTAGTTGGAGGAGTAAAGAACCAGGCAGACGGTCGTTGGGAGGTTCCCTGGAGGTGCAGGGCAAAGTAACTGACCGTCAGTGAGACAATGTCAGTATTCTTTGCATTTGGGGAAGTGGTTGAGAAAGGAGATTGTAGCAGACATTTGAGGAGGTGAGCCGACAGATGGCCATAGTTGAGATCTAGACAAAGGCCTTCAAGTGCAAGTGTGCATCGGCTCAGAGGGGAGGAAAGCTAGGCAGGCTTAGCGGTGGCGGGATCAGGGACCTGGGAAATAGAAGAACCACAGCACCTAGTCTATTGTAGCAAAGCTTGTAACATCAGCAAGTGCCTGCTTTACTGGACATCATCCAATTGTTGTGCCCAAAAGACTGTTTGACACTGGGACGAGACCCAGAAAATAAGACGTTTGTGGATAGGGCCAGATGAATAGATAGGTAAACGTATTGAGATGTTTTCAATCTTCTTTATGCCAGGAGAGTTGCAGAAGTAGAAGTGTACCCCAGGGATTTAACTGGCAGAACGGAAGATCAAAACTGAGTAACCGGGCATCCCCTTGACCTTAGTACTAATCGTCACCCAGGGGAGGAAAGCAGAGAGATTTCTCCATTCTGTTAAACCATCACCTAAACTGAGACGTGAATGAATTGTATCTTTGTTTCTAGACCTTAAAAAGAACCCTCTACTATATCAAGGTCCTTTTGTTATGGAACACCAATAAAAGGACAAGTTCTAAAACGTTACTTTTCTTATCTGGTCAGGTTTTCCCCATCAGTGGAGTCTTGTTGCTGCTGGGTATTTTTTATCTAAAATAAGCAAGTCTTGAAGATGGGTTGGATCGAGGATTGTGGAGATCAACTATATGACAATTAACTTACCAAAGACAGCTGGGATTAGATCTTATATTAGAGACAAATTGTTTTACCCCTTTCTTCAGTGGTGGGGTTATCATTGGTTAATGGGAGAACAGCTTCTAATAGCCTAGTCCAACCATAAATACAAGTCAAGCCAAGAATGCCATTAATTTCTTCCAGATTCTGATAGCGATTGGCAAAGGACAAATTACTTCAACATGACTTCCAGACCATGAAGCAAGCATGGTCCTTTACTCTTGACTTGATGGGGAGAAACAGCAATACCTTCATTAAAATAAGATTTGCCTTGCCACAATGCCCTTCTCACAACTTACCCTGAATTTCCCGATGTTTGGGGACTGGGTCGCTTGCGGTCATGAGTCCAGTCGCAAGATGACAAAAATACCAGTTACTCCCAAGGACCTCCCAGAAGACCCAGCACCCACAGTGCAGAGGAGGTGGTGACAGCATGATTGGCCAGTCGCATCATGTGATCAGGACTTGCATTTAATATATGTGTCCAACAAAGGAACAGGAGACTGTCAGTTCGCCGAGGTTGTATGTCTGCCTGTTCACCAGTCTCACCCTCACTACCCAAATTATTATCTCATGCAAGATGGCGCCTGGCAGAGGTCACCATAAACACTCTAGTAGGCATCGATAACTTCACTATGTTGGTACTTTCTTCCACTAAGATCCATGGCTGAGGCTAAGCTCCCTCTTCACCTGTGCCCCCCCCACCCCGCCCGGAGATGGTCATGGATGTGGTTAGGAATAGCATAAGGTTAGGTTTGGAGTCGAGGGGCAGCAGGGCTGAAGAATTTGGGGTAGAAAAGAAGGGGTGCAGGGGTCCCCCCCCTGCAATGACAAAGCAAATATCTGGGCAGGTAAATGTGACAAAGTAAGTGATGGTGAAGTGAATGCTGGCAAAGTAAAGACATACTTCTCTCTTCACCAATCTTCCCATCTCCCACCCTCCTGGCTAATTCTAGTCAAATCATTCCTCCCTTAGACCCATTGGGCTAGTTATTTGCACCTCTCTACTGCCACTCACTCCCTCCAACCCTCCCTCCTACCCCCTGCCCCCCGGGATGGTTCTGGGCGTGCCTCCCTCCTCACCTCCCAACCCATAGGCCGGGCCTGTGCTCGCTCTGCCCCACCACTTACTTCCATCCCCAGAATGGACCTAGGCTCCCCACCCTCCCACAGGCTGTTTCAGGGCACACCCCCATCCACATCCATCAATACGCAGCTCTACCTCGAGATATTCTCCATCGAAGATCAAGGGCTCAAGGCCTGCCTCGCATTGATCCATTCATCGATGTACAGCGCTTACCTGAAGCTCTACCCCTCCAAGACGGAATTCCTGCTGTTGGCCATTAGCACCGAATACCCCGACATCCAGACATGGCTCTCTACTCTCAAACCTGAGGGCTTCGCACCCCAGCTGGGCGACCTGCGCCAAGTCACTTCGCTAGAACATTGACAGATACCGCTCCTTCAAACAGCACATAACAAGGAAGACGCAAACAGCTTGGTACCAACTTCCTCTCCTGCAGAAAATCAAACCCATCATCCCAGAAAACAACTACAGACCTGCTGTCCACCCCTCCGGCCTCTCCTACCTGGATGGCGGCAATACCCTTTTGTAAGGCCTTCCGGCAACTACTCTGGCGACTCTGAGATGTGTCCTGCATAATGCAGCATGACTCAAAGGACTCTGCAAATTCGACCACATCACCCCGACGCTCATCGGACTTCACTGGCTCCCACTGCAGGCCTGTATTATCTTCAAATCCTGGAATCCTTGACATCTACTAAGCTGTCACCCTGACGTCGCCAAGCTACCTCACTGAGAAACTCCGCATCTCCAGAGGCCTGCAAGTAAGGACCCGTGAAGACTTGAATTCTAACTGTGCAGGAAGGAAAAATCCAGAAGACAGGCCTTCTCTGTCTACGTCCAAAAACTATGGTACCTCCTCCTGGTCAACATCAGATGCGCCCCATCACTTCTACCGTTCAGGAAGGAGCTCCAGACCCTCCTCTTCAAGGAATGGCTACTCCCTAACACCAAGCTCCACACACACACTACTCCGCTCCCCACCGTTTCCCCTCCTGGTTGCTTGTAGCTACCTTGCTGACAAATTGGCCGCTCTTCCCCCTCGCCTGTTAGCTCCCTGTTCCCTTGTTTCTCTGCTTCCCTCACCGTGTTCTTCCCCCTATGATTGTACAGCACTATGTTGCTTCCTGAAGCTAGGTCCACGCTCAATAAATAAACTAATAAACAGGCCATTGCAATGCAAATCCAAATGGATGAATACTGGAAGTTGTCCCAATACACTAAGCGCCTGGAATATCGGGTTCATCACAATGAATAACCCATGTTAGCTACGTGTTTTTTAAAGGCATAACAGTGTCCAAATCTTTGTTGATTAGTTGTCGGACAGCAGTGACGAAGGCTGAATCACATACACAGTGAATGATTGGATGGTTTCTAAACCAGGATGTCACAGAAATATCGATGATGTACTGAGGACTTACTGTCGGCGTGGTCCGTTGGAGCCAAATGCGACGTGGCGCTGCCGTTCACAATGGTGTCAGCCGTTAAATGAGAGAACTGGGCAAGTGCAGCCACCAAAGCAGCAGCATCTGTAACATGCAAATGAATATAAGATTTAGCATACAAACCAACACACTGGAGAGAAACAAAAACACATTGAAATACAATTCTAAATAATCATAGTTGAAACATTCTTAGCCAAATGAAAGAGTTAATACGAATGTAATGACTTTTTCGGTATCTTCAACAGTACCAATGATCGCTCCCTACACTCATTTTAGGATGAAGAGTGGCATTCTGTGACACAAAGGAAAGCCTACAATTTGGTTCTCTTTGAAACAAACTATTTCTGTTTTCATGCTTTTTGTGCTTGGCGAACTTGGTCTGCTCATCCCTTTGCAGCAACTCATGCCAAAAATCCTCATGCCTTAAGAATAGTGTCTGACAGTATGAAATGAAAAAAAGAGCAACTACCACAGTCCAACGGGTTAGCCAAATGCCATGCCACCCCCAATGCCTGACCACAATATCTGTGAGTCTGACCCAACAACCTGCAGGGGACTCTACAGCCCAAGAAAATAAGCTTATCAGGATGCCAGGGAGATGTTGCCAGAACTACCTGCAGGAAGAATAGTGGATGAGCTGCAGGGTCACTTCCCGTCCCCCCCTTCCACATCTCTGGTCGTGTCCTGACCTAAGTGAGATGGCCGCAGGGCTAGGAAACTCCAAATGCACCCCATGTTCCATTGTCTGTTTTGTGGCGAGTGCCACTGTTAGGTCGCTGCCTTGTCACTTCTAGTATAGGAAATAGAGACTGAAAACCAAAGTTAAGTTTTATGTGTTTTATTTCCAGTTATGCAGGAACAAAGACAATGGGGGTCAAAGAGTTGGGCGGTAAAACATCAGTAATTCCACCCAGCAAAATTACCGTTACTGCCTTCGTGTCTGACGGAATTTCCGCTGCATGACAACCTGTTGGGAGCGCACACAGACCATTGACGGAAATGGTAAAGCCAAAACGGGGCTCCCCCGACAGATATATCCTGGCATTCGGTGGAATTACTGTTACCGCTGTCCAATCAGTGCTAATCCTCCCAGTGGAATTACAGCCGGTGTAAATAGCGTCATCGGTGGAACGGGAAGTATGGCGGCAGCCATTTGAAAAACTCAATCCACCAGTTCCTGTAGCCATCCACAGCAACGGGACATAGCAACCATGCCCTAGAACATAGCAAAGGCCAAGGTGCCCGAACACAGGCTCCAAAAGCCTAACATCAGTGAGTGGGAGCTAGAGGTTCTCACTGATGAGGTGGTGGCACATGCAGACAAACTGTATTGCAGCTGCCACAGGAAAACGTCAGGCCAGCGCACAGCAGCCATCTGGGAGTCCACCTCCAAGAAAGTGTCCGCTGTGGGCACAGTCCCTCGGGATGGAGAGGACTGTTGAAAGAGGTGGAATGACCTCAAGGTCAGGGTGAGCAGCCGCCTGTCAAAGCACTGACAGTCACTGGCCACTGGAGGCAGCACCACGCAGTGTCTCGTCCTGATCCTATGGGAGGAGAAGGCCAGCACCATCCTGGATATGGAGGGAACCGAGGGAGTCTGTAGACCCGAGGCCAGGGCCAGCATCAGAGACCAAGCTGGTGAGTTTGAAGGCCCTCTTCCCCTGAAAATGAACTGGGGGTGGGGGTGGTGGTGCAGGAAATCAATATTCCCTGTGTGCTGACAGGCCAATGCTGTCACTGTATGCAAGGGTTGGTGGTCAAATGTGCACAAAACCACGCACAGCAGTATGAATGTGCATGGGTTCACAGGCAACCATGTGCACCACCAGGGCTGGCTTCAGGGCCAGGGAGCAACATTAGCGCCCTATAGGCCCCACTGCAACAGCAGCTGGGGGTAATCATTCAAGTGCTCCTGCAAGCTTGTGTGGCGCATGAAGGTGCCCAATTGAAAGGAAAGGTGCCACGCTCTCATGCTGGCACTGGGCGTTCCAGCACGGGAGCAGGGCACATGTCATTACAATAAGGTGCTGACGCCAGACCAGCAACAGCACCCTATTGAAATGTTGTACTACTCGCCCCAGCAAGCGTACGGGGAGTCAAACACTGAAATGGAGTGCTGATGTTAGGCGCACAGTCACCCCCCTCCCCCGGACCCCAAGGTGAGCGGGCAAAAATTACTGTTACAGCACCCCGGGCGGCATCACAGAAATGGCTGTCCCTGTGAAGCTCCAATATGTGCTGAGAAAGAAGTGCCATAGTGGTCCACCCCCCTCCCTCCAGCCCATCCCATGGAATGGCCACCTTGGCAGCATAAGGGTGTGTACAACCTCAGCATTCACTACACTCACCTTGCTGTGGTCATAGGCAATGGCCTGCAAACGACCATGTACTACAATCCACATGTGTGGAAGGTCCCTCAACTATGTAGCATGTGCGACTAGCAAGCCAACGTATCAGTATGCAAGTTGCCTGACAGCATGGCATTGTTCACCCAACAGGGTCGCAGCCAACTCAGGAGGATGAGGAAGGGACATCAACCTTGCATGGTCGATCCTCCAGGTCATCGCCTTCAGCCACCACCCCAGCACCGGCCACAGCAGGAAGGGCAGGGGAAGGGGATGGCAAGTGACACCAGCTGCACCACACCTGCCAGTGCAAGCACTGCACCCATTACCATTGCTGGGGACACACTCACAGGGACTGCACCCCTGGCTCCTGCAACTGCCCCCCAACAGCCGGCCAATGTCGACGTTGTGGGGGAGCCAGCTGCTGGCAGGCATGCAGGAGGCACGTGCGCCCCACCACGCAATAGACCCATGAGACGATTCCGACACCTGAGCAGGGCAGCCAGCATCATGGCCAGGAGTCAGAGGGTGACTCAGACATCAGGTCCTATTGGTCACTGTGTTTCAGCCCCAGCCCTCTCCACATCCCTCAACCCATACCTTAAGCCACACAGGATAAAGTAATTGTGAGGGGGCTGGATACGATGGAAGAGCGGCAGGTGCGCCTTGAGACACTCCTAGATGCGCATGTCCTCCACCTCCTGGCCATCTGGGACTGTGTCCAGGGTGCCGTGACCAACATCAGGCGGCTGAGACATCTAACCATACGTCCATTCCTGGCCTCTGCCCACCCACTGCGTGGCAGTGCATCAACCACAGGCAGGGTGTCTGCCTCTTCAGGGGATGGCATGTCCACTTCAGGGAATAGGAACAAGTTACTTACCTGCAACTGTTGTTCTCCACCATGGGTCTGGCATGGATTCACATGCTCATGAATATTCCCCGTCAGGCTGGGAATCCTCAGTAAAGAAAAAAATCAGTATCAGTTTCGTTTCTGATCTGTCTTTCTTAGTAGTAACCAATCACTGATCTCTGGGTCATACTGCCCTCTCCCTAAACCCCACCTCTGGCAGCCATCCTCAGATTTGGGAGCACACAAAGTGGCAGTATGACCAAGTGAAGAGCCGCAGAGGGGTAGGCGGGAGGGTTCGCATGTGAATCCATGCCAGACCCATGCTGGAGAACGACAGTTACAGGTAAGTAACTTGTTCCTTCTCCAGCATGGGGTCTGGCATGGATTCACATGCTCATGAATAAAAGAATACATAGCAGTACACACATGCACAACCACAGGAGGTGGCAAAGGCTCAACATTAAGCATTACATCCAAAACTCAACATTAAGCAATTCTTACCTCCTCACCAGGCTCACCTTAGGCAAACCAGTTGCGCAGCACTGCTTGGCCGACCCTGGACTCCTCCCTGGAGTCCCGATCGACGCAGTAGAATCTTGTGAAGGTGTGCGTCGACCTCCACGTTGCAGCCCTGCAGATGTCCAGCAGGGGCACACCAGACAGGAACGCCGTGGTAGCAGCGATCGCACTGGTCGAATGGGCTCTCGGACGGCCGGGCAGCGGTCGGTTTGCCAACCGGTGACAGTGCATGATGCAGCCGGAGAGCCATCTGGAAATGGAAGTCTTCGAGAGAGCCTTCCCTTGATTCACAGACCCAAAGTTCACAAACAGCTGTGACGTCTTCCGAAAACTCTTTGTGCGGTCCACGTAGAACTTCAGCGCTCTAGCTACATCCAGCGAGTGCAAAGTCCTTTCAGCCGGCGTCGAAGGCGAGGGGAAGGAAACTGGTAACACCAAGGGCTCGTTGAGGTGGAAGTCCGACGGCACCTTGGGCATGAAGGAGGGGTGCGTCCTCAGCACCACCCTCGTGTCATGAAAAGTCAAGTATGGAGGCTTGCAAGATAGGGCCTGGATCTCTCCCACTCGTCGTGCTGAGGTGATGGCCACGAGGAACGCTGTCTTCCATGACAGGAACTTCAAAGGCGCCGAATGCATAGGCTCGAATGGGGCCCCCATGAGCCTGGTCAGCACCACATTAAGCTCCCACGCCGGGGCAGGAGCCTTCACCGGCGGAACGATTGGAATAGTCCCTTCATAAATTCCTTCACCAGGCGATGAGACCACAAGGACGCCCGTCCTGTAGTCCTGGTATATCGGGAGATGGCAGCCAGATGTATTTTGATGGAGGCGTGAGTCAGTCCATCTTTTGCCAGCGACAGTAGGTACGACAGTACTTGAGGGGCCGTAATCCGCAGAGGGTTAATCTTCTGTGCACGGCACCAGACAGAGAACCTCTTCCACTTATGACTGTAACACTTGAGAGTTGAGGACGCCCTGGCTTTTGCAAGAACCTCTCTGCAGTCAGCCGGGATATCGTACCCTCCAAACTCTAGTGCTGCAGGAGCCAGGCCTGCAAGTTCAGCAACTCCGGATCATGATGAAGAATGGCGCCTCCTTCTCTGGAGAGAAGATCCGCATCCGTCGGCAACTTGACTGGTGGGGACGTTGACAAGTCCAGAAGGTCCGGGAACCAGATCTGCCTCAGCCACGCCGGTGCGACGAGGATCATTTTGCACCTTGACTTCTTTCCGGGGTTTTCCCCATCGTCGAAAGAGCCGATCCACCTGGTCCTGACTTAGTTCCCACTCGTGGCACGAGCGCAGCTCCCTGCTGAGTGAGTCGGCGATGGTGTTTTTTATTCCTGCCAAGTGGAAGGGAACCAGAAACATCCCCTGAGCGACAGCCCAGTGCCACAGATCCTGGGCCTCCTTGGATAGGGCTGGGGATCTGGTGCCTCCCTGCTTCTGTATGTAGAACATCGTGGTGGTGCTGTCGGTGAAGATCCTCACCACTTTGTCCTTGAGGGACGGAAAGAACGACTTGAGCGCCCAGAACACTGCTCGGAGCTCCAGAATGTTGATGTGGAGAGACCTCTCCTCTGGAAGCCAAAGGCCTCTTGCGTGGAGATCTCAGGTGTGGGCCCCCCAACCCTCCAGAGAGGCGTCCGTCATCACGGTTTCCTGAAACACCGGGGTCTGAAAGTCCGTGCCTGTAGTGAGGTACGCACGGGTACCCCACCATAGGATCGCCCGACAGAACTCCTCGTCGAGAGGGATCCTGTCTTCGAAGGAGCCCGTCGCCTGAAACCAGCGGGCATCGAGGAACTCCTCTAGCAGACGCATCCGAAGTCTGCAAAGGGGTACAAGGTAGATGCATGAGGACATCATCCCGAGGAGGGACTTGATGGACCTCACCCTGGCCACGTCCGTGGCTAGCAGGAGCCGCACCTTGCCCAGAATGGCCTTCGTCCTCTCCTCGGACGGGGAGGCCAATTGCCCCACTGTATCGAGCTTCGCTCCCAGAAACAGTGCTACTTGGGACCAGGTGGGATTTGGGGTAGTTGATGGCGAATCTCAGTTCCGTGAGCAGCCGGACGGTCCTCGCTGTGTGTTCAAACGGCAAGTTCTCTTGTCCTTGCCCAGATTAGCCAGTCGTCCAGGTAGGGGTAGACGTGGATCCCCTGCAGGTGCAGCCATGCCGCCACTGGTGCCAGGCACTTGGTGAATACCCTGGGTGCCGACTTTAATCCGAACGGCAGGTCTCTGAATTGGTAGTGGCGTCCCTGAACCACGAACCTGAGAAACCTTGTGTCCTTTTAGAATGGGGATGTGGAAGTAAGCATCCTCCAGGTCCAACGATGATAGGAAGTCGCCCTCCTCCAGCTGTCCCAGCACGTGCTGGAGGGTGACCATCCTGAATTTCTGCGCCTTGATGTACTTGTTTAACTGACGCAGGTCCAGGCTGGGGCGCCAACCACCTGTCTTCTTTCTGACGAGGAAGTACCTTGAGTACACTCCAGAGCCCCGGAGCCTCCTGGGGACGAGCTCGATGGCACCTTTCTTGAGCATCCCCCTTACCTCCAACAGCAGTTGAGGGACGTGATTCTCCTTCCTGGCCACGGGAGGAATGCGAGGACACTTCTTTTGGAATTCCAGCGAGTGCCCGTTGGCCAGGGTGTCCAGCACCCAACGGTCGGTGGAGATGGACTCCCACACGCTGACGAACTTCGTCAGCCGGCCTCCCACCGGGGTGCTTCGGTGGGGGCCCAACGCCACGGCCGGTTCAGTCTTGCTTGGAGGAGGCCTTGCCGCCTTGGCCTCCTTGACGATGACGGCGGGATTCCCCTTGCTTGCCACAACCTCTGTAGGCCTCCTGGGACAGGAAGCGGCCGCCTGGCGGTATGTAGAAGAGCCACCGCTGGATCCCTTGGAGGCACCTTGTCTGCCTCCAGAGCTCCAAAAGGGCCGTCGTCGTTGAAGTACCCCTAGGGCTCGGGCCGTCTCCGAGTCGGTCTTGATGGCCTGGAGCGACTCGTCCACCGTCTTCCCAAAAGGTTGTTGCCGTCGAACGGCATATCCAACACTCCGGTCTGGATGTCCTGGCGAAAGTCTGTCGCCTTGAGCCATCCTCATCGTTGGAAGCAAACCCCGTTGCCCAGTTGGCGAAATCCGGTATCGGCAATGACCGTTGCCACCGTTCTGGCGTGATCCGATGCCACCTCTCCTTCCTGCAGAATTTGTAGGGCCTCAGCCCTCTTGTCGTCCGGTAGGAAGTCTAGCAGGGGAGCTATCTTGAACCAAAGCTCCCTGTCATAGCGGGCCACGATCGCCTTAATCGTTGTCGCCGCCGAGTTGACTCGTCATCCCATGGAGTCCAACTTTTTGCCCTCGCTGTCCGGCGGGGAAGTGGAAGTTGAAGCCGCCGCACCCGCTGCTTTCTTCTTGGCCGCTGCCGAGACGACAGAGTCCGGCATGGGCTGGGCCCTGAGGCACAAGGGGGCGGCATCGAGGACTCGGTACTTCTTCTCGTACCTGTCCCTCTTAGCGGGTGTCGTGGAAGGGTTCTTGAGGATAGCCAGCCCACAGGCCTCGCGGGCACGAAGGGAGGAGCGGGGTGGACTCTCCTCTGCTTGTTCGGAGGGCTTCCCGACGGGCCTGGTTCTGGATCCTCCGTCGGGGTCCGTGGTAACCTCGTCCTTATCTCAGTACATAAGGATTGGATCGCCAAAAAAATGGCCGCCGAGTTATTCTGGGGCTCGGGTAATGGTTGCGACAGACGGGATGGCCGCTCCACTGGGCCCTCTTCGTCGCCATCGTCGCTATCTTCGATCACATCAGCGGGAACCGTCCCCTGGGATTGAACCTTCTCGAACTTCTCATTGAGGCCTATGAACCTCTCGTTGAGGCCCTTCCCGGTTTCCACCAGATCCTCCTCAGAGGCTGATTCCGAGTCTGTAATGGCCACCGCCCCCCCTCTTTTTCCGCCGGGGTCTTCACAGGGGTCTTAACGATGGGCTGTAAAGAGGATTCCCTCCGCGGTGGCAGGGATACTCTGGGCCCTGAGGCCGTTTCCACTGGTCTAGTCTCAGCCGGCTTCGCCAGGGTCGCAGCGACCACTTCGATAGAGGCCTTTGCCGGCTGGATCAAAGCCCTCACCACCTTAGGTGCGTCCTGGGCCTTTGCCTTGGGGGGAGGGTCACCGCCTCGCTCCCCCTCGGGTCCCTTCAAGATCGACCAGGGCCGCTCCAGCAGCTTACCCGGGTTCTCGGACTTCCTCTTCCCCGAACCAGAGTGCTGGCTCGTGGTTGAACGTGCCAGGGAAGTCGCGCCCTGCCTGGCAGCCGAAGAGCCCGACCTTTCGGCTCTCCTGGTGCCCGCGGACTCGCGGTGCTTGGCCTTCTGTTGGGCCTCCGTCGCCGGGGTGCCCTCACAGGACTTAGAAGCCCGCTCAGACTTTTTCTTCGCCTTCTCACCTGCTGTGCCCTTCTCCAGCAAGGTGGCGAGGCGGGAACAACGATCTTGTTTGGTCTGTTCGGAAAGGTTCTTGCAGAACGCACAGTCCATATCCACGTGCGTCTTGTCCTCATGAAGGCAGTAGAGACATCGCGAATGCTCGTCCTCCTTGAAAACATTTTGTAATCCGCATCCAGGGCAGCACCTGAACAGCTTGGATCCGGGCGTCAAGCTTCCCTTGTCCTGGGCCATGTACGTTGAGGTAGGCCGCAGATCTTCCGGAATCCTCCAAAAAGCGTAAACTCGACGAAAACTTCACCCTTGAGGGGCGTAGAAGAATTCCGAAACGGGTCCCCGTTATCGGAAGTAGAAACGGTGGAGCTTGAGGCTCGATTAAACCGAAAAAATGAGAAAATCTCCTGAAAAAGCACGGAAACGCAGCAAAAACTCGAGAGCTAAAGCACGAGGACTCCCAACACTTGAACGTGCAGTAAAAATCTGAGGATGGCTGCCGTAGGCGGGGCTTAGGGAGAGGGCAGTCATTGGCTGGGGGCAGTATGACCCAGAGATCAGTGATTGGTTACTACTAAGAAAAAGATCAGAAACGAAACTGATACCGATTTTTTTCTTTACCGAGGATTCCCAGCCTGACGACGGGGAATATTCATGAGCATGTGACTCCATGCCAGACCCCATGCTGGAGAAGAGCGACATTCTTCCTGAGGCACATGTGCAGCATGGCACAGGCAAATGCTGCACCCCATTTCCCCAACCTTTTCCGGCCCCTCCAGTCCGGTCCAGGCAGCGGAAACAAGCCTTCAGGAGGCAAAAGGTCTGCTCAATGCAGAGCCTGGCCTGTACGTGGGCCTCATTGTAGGCCACCTCTTGTGGCATCTGTTGATGCCGCATGGGTGGCATGAGCCATGGTAGCTGGGGGTATCCAGAATCACCTGCAAAGACAAAGGTCAGAGGAGTCAGCCACGGGGCATCGTGGATGTGCTTCCATTTTACTACGGCATGTTGATGGGCATTCTGTGCATGGATTCAGAGTGTCATTGCACAACATGTCTTGCATTCACCATACTTGCATGTGGGACCATTCAGTATTCACATTGTTCTGTTACACCATGCACCGAGCTCACAGCCAGCGGTTAACGCGTACAGGGTCTGTGATTGCCATGGCAGGGGTGCCATGGGGCCCGTTTAGGGCCCGTACATTGCTCTCATTCATGTGCGCTGATGGTTATCTAGTTGTACCTCTTCGTGTTTCTGTTTGCGTCCATTCTGTGGAACGTCATCTACCAGAGTACATGGCATCACTACTGCCAGTGTTACTGTACTTTGTACTGTACTTTGGTGCTGTGTTTACTTTGTGGTTCAATGAGTATGGATGTATGTTGTTGCATTGTGGTACCTGTAGTCGTGTGTGCATTTCAAGTCTGCGGGGGCAATGTGATACATCATTGTCCATCCTGTCCTAGTCAATGTAGGCTGTCATTGGTGCGGTTAAGAGGGCGGGTCCTGCATGTACAGATCCTTAATTTGGCATGCATTTTTCTGTTGAGACTATGCACCCCTCCCTTGCTGTAACGTCGTGCCGCACAATGGAATTGCATGATGGTAATTGTACTCACTCACCATCCACGTTCGTTGACCTCTGTCTCTCCATGTATGCAAGCAGTGTTGCGTAGGACCATGGAATCATGGGTGGAACCAGGGAAGTGGGCACAACAGTGGGGGATGTAGAGGTCAGGATCACAGGTGACCTGTACGTTGAGTGAGTAAAAATGCTTCCGGTTGCGGTATATCTGCTCATATGCCTGGGGGTCACCAAGGCCACATGGGTGCAGTCCAGGGCAGCAATGGCATTTGGGCAACTGCAAAGAACTGAACCTTCATGGCATTCTCCGGTGCCAGTGTGGTGGGCAGGGATATATACTGGGGCACATGGGGCAGGAGGGCTTCCAGCACCTGTACAAGTGCCTTCAAGAATGTGAGCTATGCAATGCTCTGCAGCATGGCCATGGTGTGCTGGAAGGTGCCAGTTCCCAGGAATTGCAAAACAGACACTAGCTTCAGTAGCAGGGGCACAGCTGTCCTGATGTTTATCATGCTCTCTAGGTCTTCTTGGATTAACGTGTGCAGATCACCTATCGACTCCCTGTTCAGCCAGTACAGGGTGACCAGCTGGTTGTCAGTCAGGGGCCATGGTTAGGAAATGACCCTGGGAATGGGCGCTCGTCTTACATGGTGTCTCCTTCTCTCTTCACCCTGTGCCGATTTCCCTGCCCGTGAAGGTCAATGTGCAGCTTGAGTAGTTGCATGTCCCAGGTCACAGTGGCTAGTGGCAGCCTTGTGTTGGAAAGTGTGTCTGGAGCAGGTGTGTGCCTTACTTAGCCCGCTTTAGTGGATTGGGTGCACCTGTGGCTCATTTGTAGCACCTGTCTGCATTTAACTGCGCTGTGTTTTTGGCAGTATTACCGTATTACAGTATTACCGCCATATCCGAATTTCTGATACAACAGTAATAGAGCTTTTGTGCCATTGACGTTAATAACGTTAATTTTAATACCATAAACGGTAATTCCACCAACTGTCTCACAGTCTACAGAATTACTGTTGACAGTATTACCGCAGGCTCAATTTGGTGGAACAATAATTGTGGTGGTAATTCCATTACCGCCACTTTCACCATATACCATCCGACTCATAATGACCCCCAATGTCAGGTTACTTCTCAACTAAAAAAACTAAATGTGTCAGGATGATGGGAAAACTGAATACTAAATGTCAGGCTGAAAGGGGTGCCCAAATGTTAAAGTGTCAGTGTCTAAAGTGAGGGTTATTGTCTATGATTGCTTACAAAAGTCCAAAGGGATAGGAATTGCCCCTCATGAACCAAAGAGAATCCTTTATAAATGTGTTCCAGTTCCAAATTTGAATGCAATGCAAAATCTATGGCATTGAAAGCAATACTTTTAAAAGTGCTTGCAGTATTCAAAGGTAAGTATTCAAACCAAGTCTTCTCAAGGCGGGGTCTTTCCTCCATGAAACGCCTCAGAGACGAGCAGGGTATGTTTCTGCGGTTTTTCTTCTGTCCCTTGGGAAGTCCTTTGGACTGTACCCACAGTTTATGGGCAGGCTGATGTTGTGGGGATCTGCCCGACATCTGTCTCCTAGGCTTATTTTGGGTGGTTCTCCATGTGAGGCAGAACTGGAAACCCCTGCTTGAAGGGCTAGGGAGTCACTTGCCGGGGTGGTTGACTGGCTGTGGTAGGGCTGGCCTGAGAAGCATGGCCCTATTCCTATTCATGCCCTTCTTCCCCCATTTTGACAGGGTCCCTTGTGTTTCCTAATTCACGTGCCTAATTCTAGAGCCAGGCCCACCCCCGAAGCTCTCGGTCAAGGGAGGTGGCTTTCTGCTCCGAGTCTATCCTGCACCTTCCTTCCGTTGGTGTTCTTCAATCTCTGTGTCTACACTTCTTCCTCTCTTGAAGATTCCCCTCTATCCCAAGCCACCTTAATAGAGTCTCTCTCTCCCTCTCCCTCCTCTCTCCCACCCTCTTTCCCTCTCTCTCTCTCTCTCTCTCTCTCTCTCTCGTGTCTAAAATCCTTCCCCTCTTGATAGACCCTCTCACTGCAAATCTCTTCACACCAACAATCTTTCAGAGCTCGATGGTTCTCCAGGTAGTATCCCCTACTGTATTGTCCTAGACTGGCCACCAGCTGCCATATCCTCCGACTTGCACTTTTCCAGGATCTGCTTCTGTCCCAGCTCTTCCCAGGGCTGACAAAGGCTGGCTGATTTGTTTCAGGTTTTAATTGAGGCTCCTCCATTCGGATGGGTGTCAAGCGGATACTCTGCACATTTGCATTGTGGGTTGAGCTGTTCCTTTATTGGGATACATGCTCCCGTGTCAGATGGTCTCAAAGGTGGCCGCTGGCCTAATGCATTATCAGGCCTATCTGCCATTTTGGATTTCATACTGGTCTAGGTTGCATAAGTATTTTCTTCCCCCTCCTGAGACATCCTCAGATGCTACCGGCTGCTTTCTGTATTTTTCTGTGTCTCCAGAGTGTGTTCCTCCCCTAAAGAAACCTTCTCGTAATTGGGGAAGTGTCTGCTACACTTGTTTCTTTCCCTAGCATAAAAAAGAGGTTTAGGGTGGGGAATAGGAACATTTTTTTAATCCAAATTTATTTATTTTCATTTATAAAGCGCACAAACAGCCCAGGGGCAGCGTGGCACTGCTACATGGAATTGGTTTAGTTACAGTTCGATGTGCATATATAAGTACATGATATGTTACATGGGTGCGATATGGCTACACATAGGGTTACAAGGTGTAAAGCATAACGTGGCATAGCACAGTACATTTAGCGGTTATTACATGAGAGCCTGGCATGGAGACGCTGCTGGTTAGGTGAGGGGCTTAGGCAAATAGCCTAGTTTTGATCACCTTGCGGAACGCAAGGTGTGAAGGTTCAGATCTGAGGGCAAGCGGGATGGAGTTTCATTGCCTAGCAGCGATGAAGGGGAAGCTTACACCCTCTCCCCCTCTGGCACTCTTGAGTTTGGGTACAAGCAACAGATTAGAGTAGGGTGTTTTTCTGGGTCTGGAGGAATGGGGTATGTATACTCTCTGTGATAGGTAGGACGGGGCTGTGTGATGGATGCAGTTATGGGTAAAGGCAAGTGTTTTAAAGATGACATTCGCAGACAGGCAGCCATTGGGCTTGTCTGGCTGCCGAGAGTGTTCCCTTTTTGGGATGCCAGTGGTGGCACACAGGGCTTTATTTTGGATGGTTTGCAGTCTGTCAAGGTTTTTATAGGAGGTGCCTGTAAAGAGGACGTTGCAATAGTCTAATCTCGAACAGATTAGGGCTCAGGCAATTGTTAGACAGTTAGCAGTGGAGAGAAATGGCCTAGCTGCATTTAGGAGTTTAGTGTAGTAGGCTGCAGAGGAGGCAATGGTGCTGACTTTTCTGGACATGGATAGGTTACAGTCTAAACAGACCACCCCCCCTCCCCCCAAGTGTTTTTACTGCCTCGGATACTGGGATAGCAGTGCTGTCGATAATGAAAGATGAGAACCGGGCGTCAAACTTTCTTAGGGTGTCAGTCGGTCCTAGTAGTAATAGTTTTGTCTTTTCACCGTTGAGACAGTGCCAGTTTTCAGCCATCCAGGTGTGAATGGTGGCATAGGTGGTGTTGAGGGTCTTGGCATCAGCCTCACAGTCGCTGGACTGAGGGAGGAGAACTTGAGCGTCGTCGCCAAAGTAGGTGTACATGATGCCGAGCGAGTCAAGTATGTTGGAGAGGTCTGGTGAAAATGTTGTAGAGCATGGGTGATATACAAGAGCCCTGTGGTACTCCCCATTTGGATGGTGGCTGGTTTTGCAGACACTCGGTCAGAGAATACTCGCATGGCTCTGCCTTGGAGGAAGGAGGAGATCCAAGCGATGGAATTGGCGGAAAAATGTGCAGAGGAGGAGAGGTGTTGACAGAGCAACTTGTGGTCGACAAGGTCAAAAGTGGCTGAGAGGTCTAGGAGGAGGAGTAGGGCGGATATGCCTGTGTCTCCATGTCATCCAACTGGTTCTTTAGGTCAAGCAGGGCCATTTCCGTTCAGTGGCCAGGACGGAAGCCCGATTGTCGGGAGCAAAGGATGTTATTAGAACCTAGGAGTGCTGGACTTGTAGGTAGGCTGGTTTGTTGAGGATTTGTAATAGGAAGGGGACTGTGGTTATGGGTCTGTAGTTTGGGTTGTTACGGTCAAGTGATGTTTTTTTTAAGGTGGGGGCGTACCCATGCTTCCTTGAGGCTGGATGTGACCGATCCTGAAGTGAAGGAGGCATTAATGAACGCAGTGAGGAAGGGTGCGAGCGTGTCAGGACACTCCTTCATGAGGGTGGCAGGGCAGCTGTCCCCTTTACACATGGAGGGTTTCATGTTCTTCATGAGGTTGATGACCTGCAGTTCATCGACGTCCCTGAATGAGAAAGGTGGTGTGTGTCAGGGGCCACTTGGATAGAAGGGGCGGTGTGTGAGTGTTTATCGGGGGGTTAAGTGGGTGTTGGTTGGTAAGTATTCTGTTGTGGAGGGTGTGTAGCCTGTTGAGCATGGCTGATTGTATGTCTGAGCACCAGGTTTCATCTCTAGATATGGCCTGGGTGGAAGGGCAGGGGTTTCCAGTTCCAGTTCAGATGGCAAAGATTTCTTTGGAGTCGGAATTGGCATTGGCAATTCTCGTATTGAAAGAGTTAGCTTTAGCCTGGATGATGGCTATTTTGTATTCCTTTGAGAGTTTATTAATTTGGCTGAGTCAAAGTGATTGGATTGCCAGGTAGATAGGGCTGCCCGTTTCTTAGAACGTTGTTCTAGGAGTTCCAGAGAGAACCATGCGTTAGAATGTTTGGTAGGTTTGGCTTTCTGGGCGGCTAGTGGGGTAGTGGCCTCCACTGCCTCTGTTAATATAGTGTTGAAGGTATGGGCCAATGAGTTTGGGTCGTTTTATAATGGGTGCTTCAAGGGTGGGACTTGTAGATGAGATACGAGTCTCTCTTTAGTAAGTAGGCGTGAGCTCCTGGAAAAAGAATGGTGGGCACAGCGGGTGGCTTCTGGTAGTTTGGGGGGGCGGCGGGGAGGGTGAACTGGATGAGGTGGTGGTCGGTCCAAGGGAGGGGAGTGTTGGCGCTGAGGACTGGTGGGCAGTTGTGGTGTCCCAGCCAGTCTAGGCTACTACTGTTGATGTGAGTAGGTTCGGAGATTAGTGTTTGAAGCCTAGGGTTTACAGGGGCTTGGTGAGGGATTTTTTTTATTAACAAATGGTATTGTCCTTATGCGCCAGCTGAGGGCATCAGATTATTTCAAAAATAATTGCTCCAAAAAACAGTCAAATATTTCCCAATTTCTTTATTCTGTCCGGTTTTCCAATTAATTATATAATATTTTAATTCCACACTCCACATTTATTTATCTCTCAACACGTGTTTCAACACCTTCATACAGTGGCTCATCAGGAGAGATTCCTAAAACAGTTCCAATTTGTTTTATGGAATTTTCTAAGAACGGTTTCACTTTTGGTGTATTCAAAATCATTACTTCTTTCTGTCACTATTTACTTTTTTAGTCTGTTTTGTAGAAAGGGGTTTGTCTGCCCCCAGCCTGATGCCTCTGATCCGTGACATTGTAACATATATAAAATGCCCCACTCCACCCCCTCCCTTAAAAACCGAAGTCTAGGGTCACAGAAGTTGCATATGAAACTAACAAAAAAAGATCCACACCGACAGATGCTCAACCCTGTGTCCTGAACTCCTATACGTCTCAAAGGAAGCTCCAGCCTGCCCTCTCCTTCTCCACCTACTGGGCACTTATAGGTAGCTCTTCCAATGCTATTATATCATAAAGGTTCATAGCTCTGCATCTATGGGGGCAAGTAGCGTATATGAACTCTGAGATCAGAAAGGCCATTAGTGGTTTCCACTTTCATACAAATGCCTCTCGCCATCTCTCACATCTGCCGGCATCTTCTCCATTGCCATCACAGACCATAATGTTACCCACCATTGATTTAAGTGAGGCGTCTCCATGCTTTTCCAGTTGGATGCTTTTACCATCTTTGCTATTGGTAGTAGTAAAGTTATCATTGTGCCCTCTGTAGAGAACAGGGGGAACACAATGTTGTTGGGAATACCCGGCAAAGCCAGTCTAGGGTCAAGAGGAATGGTGTGTCCAATTATTTTAGAAATGTGTGCCATTACTTCTTCCCAAAACAGTTGGACCTTCGGGCAGTCCCTCCATATAACTATAAAGGTTCCCATTGCCCTAAATTCCATCCAACACTCTCCCTGGAATCCGGGTATATTTTCCGAACCGGTCAGGCATTAAGTACCATCGTGCCATTACTTTGTAAGCTGCTTCTTCCAGCTGTACTGAAGCAGCAGCAGTCTTTAGTTCTCCACCAGATCCCCACCCATTCCTTTTGCGGGATTTGTCTGCCTACATTATTTTCCCAGGTGCTCATGTAATGTTAGTAATGCGCCATTTCGTTGTGATCGACTTTGTTACAAACTTCTCAAACTGTGCCAAACATCTCATGGCCGCCTCCCTGATTATTTAGCTCATCACACCAATGTCGTAATTGACAATATCGAAAACAATCCTGTTCCCCCAATTGATATTCCTCTTTGCACTGTAAAAAGATTTTTCATCTCACCTCTCTTGAACGTGCCGGCAATGCACATGCCCCTGTTTTCCCTCAAACCCTTCAACGGTCTGCGTTACTATGGATCAGAGTTAGAGGTGACGGGAACGTGCTGAGGTTCTTACGTGTTGCCACTTCGTCCCATTTTTTGAGTCTCGTCCTGGTTATTGAATTACTATAAACTGACTGAGGTCTCTGAAACTTGGGCAGTCAGAGTATTCTCCACAATGGAATAGCTCTGATTTTCGTGTACGCTGCCCACCACTTGTTTAGTAAAGCCAATCAATCACCATTCCCTCACTTGTTGCAGGTGTGCTGCCCCGTAGTATGCCTGAAAGTCCGGCGCTCCTGGCCAGTCTGCCTTTTCCCCCATACAAACAAGGTGATTTCACTTTGCAGTGTGAGAAGCACTAGCTTGGGGACTCTCACCGGGAGAGCTTGGAAAAGATATATCAAACGCGGGAGTCTATTTATTTGTATTAGTTGATTTGGCCAAACCAAGAAATGGTAATCTTGCTCCATCTCTTTAAGTCTGCTTCCATTTGCACTAACAGTTTAGGATAATTAGTTGCATATGGCCTGCCTAAATTGGCGGGCAGCTGCACTATTTATACTGTCTGTCGCTCATCGAAATGGGAGCATTGTTTTCAGATGTGGGCTGGCCTTTGCTGGTGTAGTTAGAGTCAAAATCTCAGACTTTTCCAAATTTGCCTTAAAACCTCGAAGCAAACCCATATTTCACCAACTCGTCCTGTATCGCTGGTAATGAGAAGAGTATATCTCGCACAGAAAATATAACACTGTCCACAAACAGCAGCACTTTGTACTGTGCTCCATCAAACTGGATCCCCTGAATGTTCTGTCGTGCCCTCAGCCTATGCGCAAATTGTCCTATCATCATCACAGAGAGGAGGGACGACAGCGGGTAAACCTTCCTCGTTCCCCTACCTAGTGTAAACAGGGTCGAAACAGATCCATAGGCTCTGATGATGGTGGTAGGTTAATTATAAAAAGCTTCAATCCACTTAATCAGATTGGGGACCATCCCCATCCTCAACCGCACTTATTTAAGGAAGGTCCAGTTGACCCTGTCAAAGGCCTTCTCGGCATCTAGCGACAACAAAAGCGTTGGGTCCTTGCCGAATCTCGTGGCTTTATCTATCAAGTGGGTTAGTTTCCGAATGTTATCGAATGTCTGGCGCTCGGCAATTAAGCCCGTCAGATTTGGGTGGATCAAGTCGGGGAGCAGACCCTCCATCCACAGACAGAATTTTGGAAAAGATGTTTTCATCAGTATTCAACAGCGCAATGGGGCAGTAAGATCTCCAGTTCTCTGGATCTTTGATGGGATTATGAATCACACGTATTGTGGCTTGATTCATTGTATCTGATATTGTCCCTAACAACAAAAAGGAGTTAAACAAGTTCACGAGTGGCTTCAATAGGTTGCCAGTGAATGTTTTGTAAAACTGTTTCGTCAGGCCATCTGGGTCCGGCGCTCTGTTTGACTTCAGAGGTTTGGTCACGCTGACAATCTCTTGTATTGTAATAGAGCTGTCAAACATCTGCCTCTGATTTCGCCGCAAAACCACCCCCTCAACATATTCTCACAAGCATGCCCCCCACCCTATCTTCACAATACTCTCTGTATCGTGGCATAGAGCACCCGCCGGACCTCTAACTGCTATAATCTGTGCCCTTTCTCTCTTAGCTTTCAATGCAGAGGCCAGCAATCTGTTGGAGTTATTGGACTTTTCATAGAACATTTGTTTTAAGTTAAGTAGGGAACGCTCTCCTCGGTTAGTATCTATGACATGTATTTGGCCCCTCAGTGTTGTTAGTTTTCCAAGAAGTATTGGGGAACCACTCGGTCTAGATCTCTGTTATGTATCCCTTGGCTTACTGAGCAGCTTTTCTCTTAGGTTTGTCCAAATGCGCGCACACGGGCAAGAATCTACCTTGCACTACTACATTAAAAGAATTCTACGTATTGTTGTAGGACATGTCCTCTGGTAGATTTATGAAGTATCGCTTATTTATTTCCCCATCTCTAAGGTCCCTCAAAAGGTGTCACGGGAGGGTCCAGGAGTGCTCTGGTGACTTCTGACATTCCAAATCCAACTGAACCACCACTGGGGCATAGTCTGGTATTGTGACATCATATACCCACCTCTAAAGCGCTTCCTTGCAATGTTTCCGCCAATAATATGTAGTCAATTCTTGCAAAGACCCTGTGGATATGCGAGAAATAGGAGTAGTCCCACCCCTCTGCATGCTTATCCCGCCATATGTCACTGATACAGAGGTGAGATAGTCCCCTTTTTAAATTTTGTAGAGGCTTGTACCCCCTCCCCCCTGTGTTCTCAATCCCTCAGAATTATCCATTTGCTTATTCATGATCATATTCAAATCTCCACCTATAATCAGTTCTTTTGCAAAATGGGAAATCTTTCGATACAACTACAGCATAAATTCCACCTGACCTGCTTTAAGGGTATAGATCGATATTAGGGTCAGGGGTGGTGGCCCAAACTGCAGTTTACCAGAACGTCCAGGCACTGCATTTGTTGCGCTTAGGACTGTAGTACAAGGGAATACAGCGGTTCCTGCTGAATCAGAGGGAGGATGCGCCTGATACAGGATTCCAATAAGCGGGGAAGAGCCGAGCTTGACCTGAAGGAATACATTGAGTGAACAATACAGGTCTCCAGCAAAAAAAGCCTTCAGCGCTGTATCTTCTTGTCAAACTACTCAGACATGGTTCTCAGGAATGCCTGGATCCCCGCAAACATACACCAAGGGCTGGAGGCTACTCGTCCCACCAATCACCATATGTGCACCATTCAAAGTTCTTGTGCAATCCAATTAGAACCGAACCCCACATTCGGGGGGGGGCGGGGACACGGGGACACGGGGACACACACACACACACACACACACACACACACACACACACACACACACACACACACACACACACACACACACACACACACACACACACACACACACACACGGATACCTTCATGCAGTTAAGAGCTGGATACCACTTGCACAAATGAAACTGTGGATTCCGCAGAGAGTCAACGGTGATGTAAATTACAGCTCCTCATTGTGCAACATGCAAAACATCACAAACAAAATGGCCAAGTCAAAGGACTTAAAAAACGCTTTTGTAGTTATGTTAATCCTGTTCAGGGAGAAAGTGGCCATCAATGAAGTAAAAAGGTTACACTGCTGTGCAGCCAAATAAAAAGTACAAAGATGCAACTAGCCTTCCACTAAAAGACTTTCAGGCTTAGAGAATTCCCCTTCAGACAAAATGTGTTTTTTTTGGTATCAACCCTGCCCTTGTAACTATATATGCTGCTTAGAACTGCATACCGAATGCAATTGCTGGTTTCAGGGAGACTATGCCAGTAGAATCCCTGCCAGCATGGAGTACAAAAGGCAACAAAAGGCCAAGACCACTAAGAGTTAGCAGGAGACGAGTGCAAAATGACCTTCTGAACTAATAGCATTTTTAAAGCAGAATGTCAACAGGCCTCACACATAGGGGAATGACTGGAGAACAAGTCAAGAAAAGTGGGGCTCACTACTCATTGATGCTGCAATCGAAGACCTCAATCTTTTTTTCTGCTCGATAGTGATTAGCAAGCAAAAGCTTAGCACACGGGGTTGCATCTGTGATAGGAGATCCAGTGAGGTCCAGATGCAATTGTGAAATGGAAAAAGAGCTCAAAAGATTATTGATCTCGTTGTATTAACAATAGAATTGACAGAGGCGATCATCCTCGTTTGTTCCAGTTTGGAGGAAGGGAACAGAACTCTAGAACTCCAAAGGGTCTCCAGAAATGATTGATGGAGTAAGAAACGCAACGCGTCTGAAAATCACCAATAAAATCACAATGAGTTGATAAAGAGTCTTTTCAATAAGGATATTCTTGGTCTACATCTACAGAGCAGAGAGCTTCCATAAGAGAAAACATACATTCACTACACTTATAGCACTCACTTAAAGCTAATGTGGACCTCTGCATACAACCGGTCCACTTTGGGACAGAGACTTGTTCAGACGGGTCTCAGTGGTGGCTTTTTATCCTTGGAAGATACTGGATTTACCTGCCGGGGGTTGTCATTCAACACAGCTTGAATATGTATTCTAATATGCATTACAGGATGTTTATCCAAAGCACTTTTAACAACAATTTTGCCAGTAATTTACGAATTGGTTCCATGCTGGGGATAGCCGCAAGAAGACATCTGAGTAATAGTCTAACTATTGCTTCTATGACACTAATATGCAACTGTACAACAGCTAAGGAAATCTGGATAAGGGACAATGGTCTGGAGCCTATTTGAGGCAAACTCACATGCTCTTGAATCTGTAAGTCTTCTGGCTGTCTTATCCGGCCTTTTTTGAGGGATCCCGTCCTTAAAACAAGTATGAGGGTCACTTTCAAAGTTTCAAGCGGATCACCAGGTTATTATTATGGTACAACCAACCATTCCATACTCTTAGTTAGGCTTTTGGGATTTAGGTTTAAGCCAGTAAAACCCGGGAAAACTCCAGAGATCAAATGTTTGCTTTTAAGTGGAAACCGGATTATCACTTTTCGTGCCTACTGTTTGTATTTATTGTGTGCCTTGCATTTGCTGCAATAGTAGTAGAAATAGGCCTGGAGCAGAGGTTGGGCATAAAGGGAGCCAGCAGGGAGCATGCCCCAATTGATGATGTGCACCAAACTATGGATTCTTTTGGCGTTTGTTAGTTTTTCTATTGCGTTTCATTGCTTCAGGTCCTGTACTTCACTGTAGCAAACATCCATGTAGATCCCTTCCAGTCAAATCCCCCAACTATTGCAACTACTTTCCCCTAGCCCCTTATTCCTCTGTGGCCCATCTCATGCTTTGCACAGCATTTTTAAAATTCACACGGCCCATGAGGAGCTATTGCACTGCAGAAAACACACAACTGGAGACAAGACTTTCTCCAAACTTGCAGTGAAGCTAATCTGTATGCTTCCTAGTTAATGAAGAGAATGGGAGCCAATTAGGATTACCTGTGGGAAGTTATACTGAAAATAAAAGCAATATTTTCCTTGTGAGGAACACATTTATTTCTCAAATAACTTTCCATGCCCTTGGACTTTGCTGCTACAACATGGCATGCATGCAGTGATTAAGACAATTTGTTTTGTATACAATGGAAAGATACTGTTGACAGCAATTGTTTTGATGGTAAAAATGGGACAGCGCTGAAAAATATTCTAAATCTTTTATTTTGTTATGTTTAAACACTGCAAAAACACCACCAGAATAAAAAACAAACAATGACGATAGGAAAACCTACTCTTTATTGAAACCAGAGATAAAGAAAGGACTCCAGGTACCAAACACTTGGGATACAGTAACTGGAGAACTAGGCTGCCAAGGCTGTCCAAATGGAAATGTACAAAAGTGAGTGTGGCCTTTACAGGAAGGAGGTCAGACAAGCACTACACCCTTTAAACTTTGCCTGAACTGACCGCTCATCAGGACCGCCCATGACCGAAAGTCATTACTCAAAGTCTTTCACTCTTATCTCGGTCAAGGACCAACTCCTATCCAGGTTTGCTCCCCAGTTATTTGAATGCAGAGTATGTAGCACATGCAATTCTGCCAGCCCTGACATTGAAAAATGTGGCACTCCCTTTTCTTGTGGTGCCCATCTGTGAAACTCTGAGCCGCCCCAACTATACTGTGTAGTGAAACGTTGGCATCTCTCCAAACACCTAAACAACCAGAAACCCTATAGAGAGGATCCAAAATGAATTCTGCAGGAACCTAACCCATGAGAACTTAAAACATGCTTTTTACGATGGGCTTGTTCAAGGCACACACCGTTAGTTTTGTTCAATCCTAGTGTTTGGCTTCTTGCTCCTTTTGGAGCAAAGCGATGAAAGAGGACTATATACCTTTAATATCTGATTATATGTCATATTTGATCCTACATTTCCAAATAGATCTAGCTCTCCCTGGTGACCATCTCACACCACCACTGTAATGGACAAAAAAAATAGGTTGATTAATGAATACACCATCAGAAGGGCAGCCACTCCTCTTAACTTAAACATGAAGGTAATTTAGCAGCGAAGTCACTCCAGCTTGAATGTGCTTTAGAGTTTACATTTACCATAGACCACACGCATCTCCACTGCAAATCAATTTTAAGGTCTCCTTACCATATCAGTGTGCAATCAGCATTGATCGAAGGTTCTTATCAGATCTACACAAATATTACCAATTGCAGCAATGCCACTTACCGGTCATGTTCTCGACATACTTCGCGTGCCCGTTTTCTAAGGAGGTTACAGAGTCTAGGGCACTCTCTGCTCTGCTGATGAGGTAATCTGAAGGCAACAAAAAGACAGTCACGTGTAGGTCCACAAAGTCATGACTTATTCACAACAAACTACGTCAGACTTCCCAAACTTGAAAAACATGGTTAGAATAAATGTATTTCTATTACTGTTTTCATAGGCCTAGACATAACATGTGTGACTACGTATTTGGCTTTGTACCCCTTTCACAGATTTCAGATCAAGGGCCGAGTCGGTTCAGATGGCAATCCCAGCAGGACCAAGGCTAGAAGCAGATGTCGGAGAGTGATTTGAAAGGTAGACTTATTTATCCTTAGTTGACCAACGAGGTATCACACGGCAGGACATTGGTGGCAGCTAGATTAGCATGTATTTGGCCCATTTAGATCAGCTCCATTTAGACACACTGTGCACACAAATTACAATTAAACAACGAATAAGATGCAGCCTCTCCAAAGCAGCACACAAAATGGAGTACATGCTGTCAAGAAGAGGGAGGAACAGGACACCCTGGACTTCAGTTCTCACACAATTCCACACAAAGGGTGAGGTTTCACATGAAGGGAACATAACGGAATGGGGATCTCTCTCGACAATTACTTGGTAAAAAAAACAAATTATACATGATCTTCCACCCCACTGCAGCTGCTGGCGTTCATCGGAGTGCTGCCTTCATACCCGGATACACCAAGAGAAAAAGAAAACCCAGGATTTTAATGACTTCCCTGTTGGACTGCCTTTGTTGCTGGTGCCAAGTTCTAACAAGGTCTTGGACCATGTGTTTTCACCCTTGCGAGTCTCATGGAGTGGTTGGTGAGATTCTATTGTCCCAAGGAGTACCACTACAGAACAAGATAAAGCAAGATTTCACAATTAAAAGGGTCAAGAAAGATGAAATAATACACTTTATCCAGGCCTCTTCAAGGACCGGTTATCCTCTGTCCAGAAAGTCCAGGCCCTATTTTAGAAAGCAAGGTTCTTGAATGATCACAAACAGGACAAATGTTCAACAAATTCCCTCTCTGTCTCTAGGAGTTATAGCACCCTGCACACTTCTATATCCTTGGTGTGCTCTGGTCCTCTAGGACCAGGGTTGTCACACTGTGTCTTGGCCATGCCACCTCCAGAGACTTAGCCAAGTTACCTTCTACCCAGTCTCCAAGTTTCACTTTCTAAAACCTTTCTCAGCTTGGAATATAGAGCCAAGGAGTAATTTCAGCAACATTTAGGGGAATGGCACACTTGACTTGCTTCATCACCCCCTTCACTAGTCTTTGCCTGGCCCCTACCAGCTTCTGTGCTAAGATCTCCAACAGGCCGCCTTCTCTAGCCTCAAGTCTAACCTGGCCACTTCACCACTGTTCCTTGCAAACATCCACCCCATGTTTACTTACTCTCTTCCCAGGTGACCGTCTTAATATAACCGCTATTGCCCATACCATCGGCATACTGCGTCTCCTCAATCTCCATCTCCTGCTCCTTGCACAGCCTCGCTATACTGGAACAGCATCCTCTCCCCATCACAGCTAGAGAATCGCTTCCTTCTATTAAATTGTGGATGATTTGGTGATTGAGCCATTAAAAGCTCCAATGCGCTGACACACTCCTTCCTGTTTCTCCCTGGTCCCAATTGGCCTGGCCATGATTACCCACCTTCTTATCTTGTGGATATGTCGGCCGTCTCCTTAACTCCAGGTGAGGGAAGGTGTAAAATGCTTCGAGTCTGGGCCCTCTGCGGACACCATACTAAATTCAGACGGGGCATCATTGCGGTTACTCATGTTGGCTGACACGCTTGCCTGGTTCATGGTGAACTGGCTGTCCTCAATCTAATCCTGCATGGGCAACTGAAAGCGGTGGTCCACAATGATGCACTTGACTTCCATCTGTGTCCTGGCTGCCATAGATGTTTCCAAAAGAACATATGAGATCCATACCAGGCTTTGTCCCTCCAACACGCTTGGGGCAGAGACTCTCGCTCCCACATAAACCCGCAGACAGCGTAGAGGTTACGCAGCGAGTGTTGTGTTTTGCCCGAGCTGCCTTTAAATCTCTTTACGTGTGTTGGTCTGAGGTTTCTACACAGGGCAGTGGGTCTTTGCTGGATAGCTTTAGGAGGCACACATTTTCATTTTTTGTTTTTACTACCAGCTGTGGGAACACTGTAGGAATGCCCAATGTACTGCTGTCAGATCCCAACTTTACTTGAATTAAGAGAGTTGTTGGACCCCCACAGACACTCACCCTTGGCCACCGGGTGGGGAGTGGATCAAATAAATAAAGAATGCTAGGCTTTACTTTAACAGTTCCTCAGTAAATCATCTTTTTCAAAAAGGGGTTTCTACATACCCTTAATGGAATAAATCTTTAACAACTGACGAAGTCTCTGGCCGGACCCAGTACCACACGACAGACTCTGAGGTGAGCTCAGTCCGTTTCCATCCTTATTGTGCATTAAACTTTGCTCCAAGCCCCCCGGTGTTAAGGGGAGGTAAGTTGTTTTACAGGTAAGCACACATGAGCTGAAAGTGCGGCCTCATAGAGGACCCTACCCTGATGAGGTAGTGCCTGTATGAGCAGCACAGAGAATTCCGGATCGGCCCTCACAGCGTCAAAATGAAATGACTGCTGATTGACCCCCTTACCAACGCCCTTAGCCCTCCAAGGGCTTTGTGGAAATGCAGACCAAGGAGGTTTCAGCAGAGGCCTATCTTAGGAAATATGTTATCTCTACACAGTTACTGAAAACTCATATAGGCAGATCAAGGTCTTTTGTGAAGCGTTCATGAAAGATTGCCCAGATCGCTGTGCTCCCACCCTATTAACACTGTTACTGCCCCTCAAAGGTGCCTTGTCCACAGACAATTCGTTTTTCTTGGATGTTCTTGTTCAGGTTGAAGGACAACAATTGGTTTTGTGGGCTGTGTGGTAAAATCATGAAAAAAATACAATAGAAGCAAGTCACCAAAAGTGGACGGGACATTTCCCAATGCATCATCATGCCGGTCCCAGCAATATATGCCAGTATAAAAAAACATTTCATGCTGGCTGTGCCCATACATTTCCATGCTGGCTCTACCAACCTATGCTAGTATTCCCATTTAAGACCATACTCATGTTCGCATTAAGATTTTTTTTTAATAGTATCTTTGCTGACACTGGGCACAAAACTGCCTCTGCCAATATATGCTGGTACTCCTATGTAAGAACATACTCCCGTTGGTTTGGCCATTAAAAGCGACATGTCACAATATGAAAACCTGTCCAAACTGGTTCCAATGTAAGTCAGTCTAGACCCATAAGAACACTTATCATGCTTGACTCATCATAGATGCTCAGTTAATAAAAAGTAATGCTACAATAAAAAATATACAGGCCGCTACACCAAAACATCAGTGTAATGCGGTAACACTACTTATCATGCTTGCTTTTTTAAAGATGCCGAGTAAAACATGCCATGCCACAGTAAGCATTCGCTAGACTGACTGCACCAAAATACCAGTCTAGCCAGGTAATGACAAATTAACTTGGCTTTGCCTGAAAATACATGTAAAAGATGCAAAGTCAATAAAGCATGTGTCAAAAATGCTCCAGTTATCCCCAGTCTCCCAGGGGCTTACACTCACATGCATCCCCTTTCACCCAGCGGTCACTCACCCATACATCATCTCTCACATTCACTCACACTAGATTCACCACAGAGGTACATGCCAAACCCCACACAACATTCAAACACACTACCACATTCATACTCATTCACCCCCCCAGTCAGTCACTTGCACCTTCTCTTACATCCACTCATTGAATTCTCTACAGATGCACACACCCACCCACCCAGAACATTCACCAACACACATCACATCACTTCTCATTCACCCACCAGTCACTCACACCTTCTCTTACATCCACTCATTGCATTCTCTACACAGGCACACACCCACCCACCCACCCACCCAGAACATTCAAAAACACACATCACATCACTTCTCATTCACCCACCAGTCACTCACACCTTCTCTTACATCCAACTCATTGCATTCTCTACACAGGCACACACCCACCCACCCAGAACATTCAAAAACACACATCACATCACTTCTCATTCACCCACCAGTCACTCACACCTTCTCTTATATCCTCTCATTGCATTCTCTACACAGGCACACAGGCACACACCCACCCACCAAAACATTTCAAAACACACATCACTTATCATTTACCCACCATTCACAAAACATACATCTGACACGCACTTCACACATGCAAAATACACATAATTTTTTTAAAAGTCTTCTTACCTTTTTCTTGCAGCTTCAGCCTGTCCTTTTGGGCCACCCTTGGCTCCTCCGTGCTGCTCACCAACAGGAACCAGGAAGCGGCAAGAGCTTCCAGATAACTGGATGTGAGCTGCGAGCAAGCAGAGGGAGAAATAGTTGGAGATGAACGCGGCATGTGACATGTGCCACTTGTTACGGTCAGCTCCAACCCCTACTGAGTGCCTGCCTGGCCCAGCCTACACCCTGATGGGCGAGGTCTGGGGTGGGAACCCACCACACCTGGTGTGGGGGGGGCCCCGGCATCACGGGGGGCCCCGTTACACCAGGAGATTCTGGGGTTTTTATCTTGAAAATGAAATGTGTGTTTTTTAAAATA
Source organism: Ambystoma mexicanum (assembly GCF_040938575.1). Lineage (NCBI taxonomy): Eukaryota > Metazoa > Chordata > Amphibia > Caudata > Ambystomatidae > Ambystoma > Ambystoma mexicanum. The sequence goes on along the minus strand of NC_090932.1, from coordinate 1,499,459,373 downwards.
AAAGTTGGGGTCACAAGGGAGTCACCAGGGGTCGCAGTTGTGACCCCCTGGTGACACCCAAATAACGTCCCTGCTTTTAAGCAAGATATAACGTGTTTTGTGGGGATTGTGCAATCCAAAACTGACTTCAAAAGGAAATATAAGGGTAGGGTGGAGTTCTTCCTAGAGATAGCAGGGGTGTTGCTAGGTGTGGAAAAGATCCGGAGCTATGCTAATGTCAGGACTGGCGTGACTCTGGGCTAGCTAACCTTTTGGTTGTAGCCCCTGAGCTTCTATCTGGGGCTACAACCAAAAGATCTGGGGCTATAGCCCGCCCATCCCCCCCCCACCACCACCTCTGGTGCCAAGTATGTAGTGCCTACTCATGTTCAAACCAGATAAGATGTCTACTCAACTATTTTGCCAAGGCAACACGCATTTCAACTTAAAGCAGATTCTTGGCTGTAGGCCGTCCATCCGTTCTGATACTCACTAGCAGGGGTGTTCCTAGGACTGGAAAGGATACAGGGCTAGGCTAATGTCGGGACTGTCAGGACTCGGGGCTAGCTAGCTTTTTGGTTGTAGCCCCTGAACTATCTGGGGCTACTACCAAAAGACCAGGGGCTATAGCCGACTCAGGCTCCCCTCCCCCCCCCAGCAATGCCTCTGCTCACTAGCCGCAAACCATAACAGAGGGTTAGTGGAGAAGAGGAGCTAATCGAATAGTCTTCCATTTCACTTAATTGGGCTCTGGTATGCAACAAATGGAAAATAAACTCAATTTACTCCAGCCTTCTGTTGATCATATCACTTCTACGCTGGAGTGGATTTCAATCGACCTTGATTCAGCAATCTCTAGTCATCTAATTAGGTTAGACATGTGTGATTCACTACAGGCCACATTTTGTTTAAATTTGACTTTTATTATTGGATGCAGAAACTAGGAAGAGATGCGGTGATTGTACATCAAAAAACAATTACTAACTGTAAATAAAATCTGTTTCAATCATAGTCACTTCTTTCTTCTTATAAATGCTTGATAATTTAAAGGGCCGCCTTACTTGTGTCCTCTCCCTTCTCTTGTTGAACAGAATGAAACCCCAAAATGTGTCTCTTACAGCATGAGGGGCATTATAAACATACATCGAGTAAGTCTCCTCTGGAACACAGAAACAATTTGAAAACAAAATATTTCCCGAAATAAATTAACAAGATTGCTCAGGTTTTCTTTTTATTTTAATTTCCTGTTTTACAGGTAGATTTTAATACATAAACATATACATGGTTTTGCTCTTTTATATTCTGAAATTAAGACATCCGGATGAAAAAAGGTTTTAGATCACTGGAGCTTTTGGCACCCTGCATCATGCCCATTAATCCAAAGCATTGATGTAAGTTGGCTCAATAGCGGGTTGTGTCCTTTGTGCCCCCTGAGGCTTTGACTTTACTGGCCATGGGGGCAGCTAAAGACCATGCACAAATCCTAGCCACCAGCAATCAAAATTAGCCTCGCTATTCAAACCAATGAGCTTAATTTTGTGAAAGCGCTATAGCAGGAAACTACATCAATAAATAAACGTGAAAGTGAGAAATACTTGATTTGTAGTGTGTTGCTCCAGTGAGGTGTACATTTGGTTAGTAACATATGACCAATTATGTAGATTTATCCATAGCAATCTAGAATGCATTTTAATAATCTCTCTCTCTATATATATATACACACAAGCTCAGGATAAGCGTATCTCAACAGAAGGGCTGAAATACAACGTGTCGACCATTACTTGACTAGACATCATTGGCCGACTAATCCCACTTCCATAAAGGACAATAGATTTCCTCCACCGGAGCCTCTTTGGGACGAGTTTGATGGCCCCTTTTCTTAGCATTGCCTGTACCTCCAGCAGCAGTTGGGGGATGTGGTTTTCCTTCCTGGCCATGGGTGTAATACAGGGACACTTCTTTTGGAAGTGCCCGCGGGCCAGGGCATCCAGCACCCAACGGTCGGTGGAGATGGACTCCCACACGCTGACGAATTTCGCCAGCCGGCCTCCCACCAGGGTGCTCAGGTGGGGGCCCTGACACCACAGTCGGTTCAATCTTGCTTCGTCGCGGCCTTACCGCCTTGGTGACGACGACTAGGTCCTCCTGTCTTGCCGCGTCCTCTGTAGGCCTCCTGCGATGAGGAGCGGGCTGCTTGACGGTAGGACGAGGAACCGCCGCTGAATCCTTTGGAGCTCCAAAAGGACGGTCGTCGCTGCTGAAGAACACCCAAGGCCCGAGACGTCTCGGCGTCCGCCTTGATGGCCTGCAGAGAGTCGTGCACTGTCTTGCCGAACAGGTTGTTCCCGTAGAAAGGCATGCCCAGGACCTTGGTCTGTACGTCCTGGTGGAGGTCGGTGGCCTTGAGCCAACCGCGCCGGCGAAGGCAAACGCTGTTGCCCATCTGACGAAAGCCGGTGTCAGCGTTGTCCGTGGCCACCGTGATGGCGTGATCCGAGGCCACTTTGCCATCCTGCAGGATTTCCAGGGCCTTGGCCCTCTTGTCATCTGGGAGGAAGTCCAGCAAGGGAGCGATCTTGAACCACAGCTCCCTGTCATAGCGTGCCACAATCGCGAGGGCATTGGCTGCTTTGATCGTCGTCGCCGTTGTCGCCGCCGCCGCCGACGAGATGACTCGTCATCCCATGCGTACAGCTTCTTTTCCTCGCCATCCGGTGGGGAAGTTGAAGTTGATGCCGCCCCCACCGCCGCCTTCTTGGTCACCGCGGAAACCACCGAATCCAGGGAAGGTTGTGCCCTGAGACACATGGGGGCAGAGTCCGGGACCTGGTATTTCTTCTCATACCGGTCTCTCCTGGCAGGAGCCGTGGATGGGTTCTTCAGGAGCGCAAGCCCCTCGTCCCAGATGTCATCCAATAGGGGGATTGAGTGGACCGTCTTCCTCTTGGCCTCCCGCCGTTGGTAGAGGAAAACACCTTTCTTCTGTTCTTCGGGGCAGAGCTGGAAGAGCTCAGATGCCCTGGCGATCATGGCATGGAAGCAGCCTATTTCGTCGGGTGAGGAGGCACGAATAGGTGGTGAGGGGAGGTCCATTCCGTCGTCACCACCGTCGTCCGTCTCCATTGTAGCCGTCTCCGTTGACGTATCATCGCTCGGAGGAGGGGATGGCGGTACAGGCTGAAAGGGGGGAGGAGGATGGCCTCTTCTCCGCTTGTTCGGCTGGCTCCCCGGCGGACCACGTTCCGCTGGGTCCTCAGTGGGGGGTAAGGGCATCCTCGTCCTTATCTCTGCACACAGGGACTGTATGGCCATCAGGCTCGCTCCTGAATTGTCCTGTGGTACAGGTGCAGGTTGCAATGGGACCGATGGTCGGGGCGTGGGTACCTCGTCGCCCCCCCCGTCGCTCTCCTCGTCAGCCTTGTCGGGATCGTTCCCATGGGCCTTGGCATCCTCGAACCTTGTCCAGGATCCTTTGGACGCTCGCTTACTCATCCTCAGAGTTGGTATCCGTGTCCATTATGGTTACTGTGCCCACCCCCTCTTTTCCCTGCTGCGGTTTCACGGGGGTCTTCTTGATAGGCAGAAAAGATGATTCCCTCCTGGGTGGCAGGGAAACTCTAGCCCCTTAACTCACCACCACTGGGGAGCCTCCGTAGGCTTTGCCAGGGCCGCCACGACTCCTTCAATTGAGGCCTTAGCCGGATGAATCGGGGCCTTCACGACCTTGGGCGTGCCTGTGGCCTTCACCTTGGGAGGGAGGGTCACCGCCTCGCTCCCCTTCAGCTGTCTCCATCAGGATCGACCGGGGCTTCTCCCGAAGCTTTCCTGGGTTCTCCGACTTTCTCTCCACCGAGCCAGAGCGTTGGCTCGTGGTTGAGGGCATTGGTGATAAAGCGCCCTGCCTGGCAGCCGAGGAGCCCGACCGTTCAGCGCTCCCGGTGCCCGGGTACTCGCTGTGCTTTGCCTTTTGTTGGGCCCCCATCGCCGGAGCGCCCTCAAAGGTCTTAAAAGACTGCTCAGGTTTCTTCTTCTTCTCACCTGCTGCTGGGCTCTTCCCTTCCAGCCAGTTGTTGAGTCGAATACGACGATCCTTCATCGTCCGTTCGGACATGTTCTTACAAAACACACAGTCCTTTTCCACGTGCGATTTGTCGTCGTGAGGGCAGTAGAGGCACTGAGAGTGCTCATCCTCAAAGACGTTCTGGAGCCCGCAACCGGGGCAGCTTCTGAACAGTTTGAATCCAGTAGGCGTCATCCTTCCCTTGTCCTGGGCCATGTCCACGCAGGGTAGGCCTCAAAGATCTTCTGGAATCCTCAGAGAAGTGGGAACTCGACGAAAAGTGCCCTTGAGGGGTGTAGAAATTTCCGAAAATGGGTCCCCGTTAATCGGAATCTAAGTCGGTGGAGCTTGAGGCTCGATTGACCGAAAAATATAAGAGTAAACTCTTCGAAAAAGCACAAACGCAGTAAAAGCTCGAGAGCTACAGCACGAGGACTCCCAAAACTTGTACGTGTGGTAACGATCTGAAGATGGCTGCCAAAGGAGGGGCTTAGGTGGAGGGCAATCATTGGCTGGGGGCAGTATGACCCAGAGACCAGTAATTGGTTATTATTAGAAAGACAGTTCAGAAACTAAACCTGATTTTTTCTTTACTGAGGATTCCCAGCCTGACGAAATATTCATGAGCATGTGAATCCATGCCAGACCCCATGCTGGAGAAACCCCAATTATCGGATATGCTTCACTGACATACACATTAGGCATATGACCATAAGTTAATTGGATGCATTTACAGCCTGGTTCTGCACAATGTCATATCAAACACAAAGTACACATACTTAGGTTCTCAGTCCCAGCTTCCCCATGTGTGATCCTAGGCAAATGATTGTATGCACGTGCCCAGTTCTTTTGTTAGGAAAGAGAATACACCCAGTTCTCCATGGCATGGATTAATAAGCAATACCTTCCCTAATGAAAAAGGTCTGTCTTGGCGTTAAGTTAATAGGGTTTCTACCACTCCAAATCACCACTGCAGTAGAATGAGCACCTGGTGCTTGTCCATGGAGTGACGTGACCCCGTCGAGGGGGTGGGAATACAAGCCCTAGGCTGCTGCCGGAAAGGAAATGAGCAAAAGGAAGATAAGAGAATGGAAAAGAAGGAAGCAGGTGTCACAGAGGATGGAGTGATTGAGCAGTGGAAGAATGTTTTGTGATAGCAAGGGTTCATGTCACTCCTGTTAGGTGGACCAGAATTCTGCAAAAGAGAGAAGGGGATGTGTCCTTAAGTGTTGTGATATTTGGATTGGGGTTTTTAGCTGGTACACCATTTTAAGTCTGGATGTGTGAGGCTCAAGTGCGAGCTCGGGCAATTTGCCCGTGCACCTCCATACATTGTAACCAAAGTCAGAATGTTAAAATTGAAAAAGCCTGGTAGCTTGATGTCAAATGGTTATTATTAATTGTTTGATCTGCGTCATGTCATGCTAGAGTACTTTAGTTCATGGTGAGAACCACACTTAGTACCCATCCTACCAGTCTATAGTGAGAAAATATACCCTGAGCTCCCTTTGCCGGCTCTCTTCACTAGACTGTCGGTGTGTGACAAATACTGTAGGTAGGGAGAGAAGCGCCAGTTGTCTGTCATCCTGCATGCAGAGACAGCCTGGCACCCCTTTTGAAATCGTAATGAGTGTCTTGAAATGGAAGCGTTTTCTCCTAAAAAAGCTGCCGCTGGAGAAACCATTTGAAGATTGCACTGTATGGCCCTTTAAGGCTTTTTAAACCGGTTTGCCACATGCTGTTCTAATTGTGCTGTTCTTCCCTTTCACACAGTGTGGCAGCATATTTATTACAGAACCTTTCACAAGAGAGGCGACAGTGAAGAGGCAGGATTTGGCTGTTCATCAGATGTTTCAGTTTTTGGTGATGAGGTGATTGCCCTTTAGGTTGAGGCATCTGCTGAAGATCTCTGTGGACAGCCTGATAGTATAAAATACACTGAGTATGAACAATGGCAACACGGTTGCCGTGGATGTTGTACCGTGCCAATGCCTATACTTCAATCTGCAAGGGCCAACATATCCAAATGACCTTCAAACCATGGCGAGTAGCTAGTCTCGTACCGCAAATCATGGCGAGTAGCTAGTCTCAGAAAGCTACATGACCTTCAAACCATGGCGAGTAGATAGTCTCGGACAGCTACATGACCGTCAAACCATGGCGAGTAGCTAGTCTCAGACAGCTACATTGGTAGTTTCTGTTCAGTGTTTGTTACGGTAGTCGAACTATTCGGAGACAACACATTGTGGACGTTGAAAAAGAATAAATGGACTGGCCACCAGGGGGCGCACGGATGATCTTCCCTGCATGAGCTCCGTCCTCGTAGGTCTGTGATATGATTTGAGCCCCCAGATCGCGACCCCCCCACAGAAGATAAACAGAAATTATCCCATCCGAAGACCCCCCCCCCCCCACCACCCAGGAGAAAACCCGACGTCAGGGGAACTGATGAAACCACCAAGAGCAGTCCCAGGCTGGAGACAGCCTGAAAGCGAAAGTAAAGTGTGCACGGCCTTGCGCGGCGACTCTAGAGGCAAGCCCCTGTACACAACGCACATCAACAGAGGTACTCTGCATCCGCCCCCCCGGCCCTCCTCATGTGCACCCTGCGTGACGGCAGAGGCGCTGCAGCATAGGGAAGCCCACAACAGCTGCCTGCCAGGCCCCCCCCCCACCGAAGTGACCTAGAACTTGCGGCCCGCCAAGACGAACGAGAGGCCCTGCCATCAGGCATAGGCAACGCTCCCCCGCCACCCGCGGAGCATGACAGCTGCAGCAGGTGTGATGCCTGGAGGTGCCGTGTCTCACGGGTCCGCGCCCCGACCCCGGACGAAGTCACAGAGGACTTTCACAGGACGCGGCCCGTGGGAGAATTGCTGCCTATGGCCTTCGGGGCTCCAGTGCTTGCGCTGAGGTGACTGGCGTGCATCGAGGGGCCCAAGAGAGAAAAGCGAAGCTGGGACTGATTCAGGGCTAAAAAAAAGTGACCACCATAATCTTGATGCTGGTTCCCAAATTGTAAGGACACAGAACGCCTCAGCCCCTAACTTCAGCCCGCCCCCTCCTTACCCCCCTGTGGAAGAAAGCGAGATCCCACGGCGCAGACCCTGCACACCGCGTCAGGTCTGCCCAGTCACACATGGCTATAGCGTCCACACGGGGTGACCCCACCAGGACCCCAAATACCACCTGGCAGCACTCATAACAGTCAAGCACCACCCAGATACAGCAGAGAACAACGCAGGAGAGGAGCAGGAGTCCACTTTAGACTCTCCATGCACACTCTTAACAGGACCCAACACGGCACCATGACTGCACTGAGCCACAATGTCGACGGACGTCTCGGAGACAGGAGCAGCAGCCACCAAGGGCAACATTGCTACCTTCCAGAATGAAATAAAAAGCATGGGAGCCAACCTCAGTGGCAAAATAGATAGGATCACACAGAGAATGGATAATATTGAAGAGACTAGAAGGCGTTGAGAACAACAAAGCCTCAATAGACACCCTTGAAACCCAAATGGACCTGATGATAAGAAACATCGAGAAGAGGGAAGAAGAAATTCGCCAGAAGATTGAGGACTTAGAAAACAGAGAGAGAAGGAACAACCTACGGTTTTTCGGGATACCGGAACACCAAGGGGAAACAGAAGATGACCTCAAAAAAACAATACACAACATCATCAAAATCCTGACAGCAGACGAGGAAATTGAAGAGCCTAAAACTGAAAGAATACATAGAGCCGAAGGCCCGCCAGGCGGCCCAAAATCAGTCCTCGGTAGATTCCAGAGATACCGGGACAGAACCAGGATACTAGAAAAGGACAGATCTGGGGGTCCCCTCACATTGGGGGAGAGCAGATAACCATATTCCCGGATTTGTCCTGGCTCACCCTAGCCCTGCAACCTCTCTGCAGCCCCTTGACGAAATGGCTCAAAGAGCAAGTGACCCGATACAGGTGGGGATACTTCTCCCTTACCTCCGAGCATGGAAGCAGAAGGATACAGCTACGATCCAAAGAAGAGATCTGAGACTGTATCACAGACCTCCTCGAACAGGTCCAAAGGAAGGAGACAGAGAGGAACCTGAACAGAACACTATACGATGGGAGCTCCAGGGACCAAGGAGGAAAAGAGTGAAGGGGTCAAGAAAGTATAGGCGAACCAACAACACACCAGATAGTGACAAATGAAAACCCACCCCCGTGGTCCACATCCCAAAAAACGGATAACCGGATAACACTGCACGGGCTACTGTCGAGACCCGGGCCCCCCCTTTGAAGTGAAGGGTGGAACAGTCAGTGGATGAAGAACCGTGAAACCGCATGTATCACCATATTTTCGTTTATAACAGTTTTTGTTGCATTCTAATGTGTTCGGGGGGAGGGAGGCGGTAAGGGGACTCATAACATCAAATTGACAGTATCTGCAATAAGGTCCGTGAGATAACAGTCCGCACCGGTGGTCCGACATTGCACTGTTTCCACCCAATCCGGATGCCACCAAGCAAGGGAGGGGGGAGTGCAGGCAAAAACACCAAAGCTCAAGACGGCTACGAGCACTCACCAGCACACTTCTACTTCGTCGGCACCCAGCGACAAAAGATGGGATTTGAGGAACAAACCAGGAAAACAAATGGTCAATAGTCACGACATGGCAAGCGACAGGTTTGGCACAATCAAAATTGGCACATTGAATTTCAAAGGACTCAATTCCCCTACCAAAAGGTCACTAGTGTCCAGAGAATTCAAGAGGGCGAAACTCGATATACTCTTCGTACAGGAAAACAGATACAGTAGGGGGGAGGAAAGGAGGGTCCTGTATGCCAAGACAGGCTCCGAACACTGGGACTCTGGCCCACTCAAGAAAGCAGGCTTTGGCATCCTCATCAGTAAAGAGCTCCGATTTGAAATTCTGAAAACCTGGGCCGACGTAAGTGGCAGAGCTCTCGTACTGGTTGGCAAAATACAGAGCACTACCATCACACTTGCATCCATTTACACCCCCAACTCTGGACAGTCCAGGTTCCTACAACATATTATCCCCAAAGTCATGATGCAAGCTGAAGGTGAAGTGATTTTAGGAGGCAAACTCAATATGTGGACAGACCCAGCACTGGACAGACAAGCTGGTAACCCACAGGCAACTACTCCACCAGAATCTGGCCGCTCACAGGTAACATACATGATGGACGCCTACAAACTCAAAGACGCATGGCGACACATGAACCCACGGCAAGCAGGCTTTACATTCTACTCTGTGCCGCACGCCACCTATACCAGAATCGATTATATATATACACCTCACCCCAGAGCTCACGGAGTCGATGTCCACATCCGAAATATCCCCTACAACGTGGTCAGACCACGACATGGTCACGGTTACTCTCAGTCGGCTGGCGCTCCCCCACAGAAGCTCGAAATGACGCTGCAACGAGACACTATGGAGGGACCCGATATTCCAAGATCAACTCATGGAGGACATCAACCAGTGCTTCGAGCAGAACACCACAGGTGACATTTCTGTAAACACAGTATGGGAAGCAGGGAAAGCCATGTGGAGAGGGATACTCAAAGAAGGGGCAGCAAAGAAAAAGGAATGCCAACTCATAGAAAACAAGATCAAAAACAAAATAACTCAACTGGATCGCAGCGCCCAATCCGTCGGCTCCAACAGAACCCAAAAAATAGATGAAGCCAAAAGCAAGAGAGGAATTGCGGCAATACGAAATCGACCAAATCATGCGCAAACTTCAATATCTAAAACAAAAACAATACAAAAAATGGGACAAGGCAGACTCCCTGCTCGCCGCCAGACTCTGTGGACAACGTAAAGAGAGATGGATGTCAGCTATAGAAAGTGAGACTGATTCCCACAGAGTCCACCCCCCCAATATTCCAGAAACCTTTGCCAGCTTCTACGAGAAACTGTACACCTCAGATGCCACACCACATGAAGAGGCAATTACAGAATCTATGAACAAGATATCACTTGCAAGCATACCCCAGGACATAGCACGAGCCATTGACGCCCCCATCACAGGCGAGGAGATAGAAGCGATCAAAAGGCTCCCAACAGGTAAAGCACCCGGAAATGACGGCTATACGGCGGGGTTCTACAAGACTTTCATGGATACCCTCCTTCCATTTATGGTCGAGCTCTTCAACAACATCCTCCAATCAGGCTCCGCTCCCGAATCCTTCTCCGAGGCGCCAATTACGGTCATCCCCAAAGAAGGCAAAAACCGCAAATTATGCGCATCCTACCACCCAATTTCTCTCCTAAACACGGACGCCAAAATCTACACAAGGCTCCTCACTGCACGGTTGGAGACGCATATGCCCGCCATAATCCACAATGATCAGGTGGGGTTCATCCTCAGCAGACAGGGAGCAGACTCCACTCGTAAAACCCTCCACCTTATACACGAAGCCAAGAAAATGCCAAACACACCCGCACTGTTCTCAATCAATGCGGAGAAGGCGTTCGACAGAGTCGAATGGCACTTCCTGGAAGCCACGCTACAGAAAATAGGTTTGGGCCCTGCTCTCCGATGAGGGATTAAGGCTGTCAACACCTCGCCGCGGGCGTCCGTTGCAGTGAACTCCCAGTACTCACGCTGGTTCCCCCTGAGTAGAGGAACAAGACAGAGATGCCCTCTCTCTGCAATATTATTTGTACTATCGCTGGAACCACTGACACAAACGCTCAGAATGAACAATGGCGTCGAGGGATTGAAAATGAACGGTAGATAATATAAGCTGGCCCTGTACGCAGATGACATCCTGCTCCATGTGCAGAACTCGATGACATCAATCCCCAAAGCGATCCACCTTATCGAAGAATATGGCGCATTGTCAGGCTTCAAAATGAATAGAACCAAATCCATCCTCTTCCCGCTACATGAACCCACAGCGGACGAATGAGCGGAATTCGAGCATCTGGGACTCATCATCGAGGCCCAACACTAAGATACCTAGGGGTCAACCTGACGAGAGATGTTGCAGACCTATATGAGGCAAACTTCCCCAACTTCTCACCGCCCTCAACTCAGACCTCACAAAATGGAGACCCCTCACAATTTCCTGGATGGGACACCTGAACGCCATCAAGATGGTTAGTCTACCACGCTTCCTATACCCCTTTCAGGTACTCCCCATGACAGTTCCAGAACATTTCTTTCGACAAGGGAAAAGGGCAATATCTGGATTCTTATGGGAGGGAAAGAAACCTAGATTACTGTATGAAACCCTGATACTACCCAAAGATCAAGGGGGAAGTCGGCCTCCCCGACATCGAGCGATACTACCAGGCAGCCCAATTAAGAATCCTCATCTGACACCTAAGAGACAGGAAGGACCTGCAATGGGTCCAGTTGGACAATGACAACCTGACCCCTGCAACTCTCGCAGAATGGCTGTGGGTCCCCAGACCACAGCTTACAAGAAGACTGCGCAATCACCCAATATTGAGGACAAATATGGAAGGAAGGGAAAGGGATGACGGGCGTGACCACATGCCATCTCTGAGCCCCCGGAATCAGAGAGGAAACCGCAGAACACCCTAGATACCAAACCTGGTTCGATGCAGGACTTGAAAGGGTCGGCCAGTTATGGAGATAAGACAAATTCATACCAATCACAGAATTAGAAGAAGCTCTCCAATTGCATCCAATCCCGATCTTCCTCTACCTACGTTTGAAAGGCATCCTATCCAAAAGCGAATGTAAAACTAAGATACGAAGAGAACTTGCGCCCTTTGAGAAAGTGCTGGATACAACTACCACGAATAAAGGCTTGATAGCACGCATGTACAGTGCCCCGATCTGTAAAGACCAAGTCTCAAACCCCTGCCTCAAAGAAAAATGGGAAAAGGACTTTGACAGAGAATTTGACCAGCAGGCATGGGATACCATTTGCAAAACACCATCTCGAATATCAATCGCTGCTCAATACAAACTACACGCGATAAAGTTACTTCACAGATGGCAGTACGACCCTCACAGACTATCGAAAATGTACCAGACCAACAGCCCGAAATGCTGGAGACAATGTGGAATGGAAGCTAACTACTGGCACATGTGGTGGGATTGCCCCAAAGTCTGCATATACTGGAACAAAGTCCTAGGATGGATTAAACAAATAGACGGCATTGAAAGAAACCCATCTCCCCTCCTGGCTTTATTTGGCCTAGAAGAGGTAGACGATGAGATCAGGATAAAAGGGCCGGCATCCCCTCTGGTATTAGCTGCGAGAGCCGGCCTGGTCATGAAATGGAAATCTCTGCACCTCCCAGTTAAAAAAGAATGGATTAACACTGCAACGAACATTTACACAATGAAAAAAATAACGGCAGCCCTCCACGATAAGGCGGCCCGACACGAAGAAATTTGGTGCGACTTCGCTAACCAGTATATCGCAAGCCAGAAACAAAACAACCCAAAAGATCAAGAATCCCCGTAAGCAGCACTCTCCAACGAGAAGCGAATGCCACCCAACATGTTACAAGCAAACAAGGCTATCATAAGTCCTGAGCTTAAGCGAACCACCTGTGATAAATGTCCCATCCTGCGTTAACCACAAACTGAGTTTTTGCCAACGAACTGGAAGAATCCGACATGCCATCTTGGAAAGGGAGGGGGGTGGGGGGAGTGAATACGATAACTTAACCCAAACGGGGAGGGGTAGACAATTCAGTCAAAAGTGCTGTATCCATTCAATCACAATGCAATACTGGTGTAACAATGTGAATATAACATGCACGTACCTGTATGTATTGCCCTTATGTTTTAAAATCAATAAAATTTAATACAAAAAAAAAGAATAAATGGGACAAGGCAATTATCGAAATCATTACAGAAAGAACATTAACAGTCTGCATAAAGGTTAGGCTATAGTGATGATTTAATGGTGACTTTTTGATTGGGCAAGGCATGTAGTCACCTAACTGGAGTTCAATTCCACATACGTGTGCCTATTGTAACAACTTCTTGATTTGCACTGAAAGTTCTCCACAGTGGATCCAAAGGCCCCACAGTTCCCATCTTACAAAGAAACAGAATAATTGCAATCACACTCTACCGGACAGAGCATTCCCTATGCCCCATGAACATCTGTACCTGGTGAGCTTGTGCACCGGATGTGCAAGGGGTCGTCCAGCTTGGCGATGGCATCCTGGATAATGTTCTCTGCCTCGCTGACTGTTCCCTGAATAATACTGAACTGGTCATCGAGGAGCTTCTGGTGTAGATTCTGTTCCTGTGCTTTCTGTTTGGGGAAAGAAAAACAAAAGGGCATGATTTCTCATAGGATCCACACAAACCCTCTGCACAGCTGTGCTTAATGGCAACAGATGAGAGTCCACAGGTCAGGGATCTGATGGTTTTGAGCCAAAACTAAAGTTTTAACACAAAGTAGAAGACCACCAACTGTGGGTCTATATTAAACTCTTGGCTGACCTCAGGACAATACATATTTCTTAATTTAGGATGCTTGTTTTGCCTGTATGATATCATACAGGCAAAACAAGCATCCTAAATTATGATATCATACAGGCAAAACAAGCATCCTAAATTAAGAAATATGTATTGTCCTGAGGTCAGCCAAGAGTTTAATACAGACTCACAGTCTATATATATATAGATATATTTTATTTATTTTAGCATTTGTAGCAGCGCACTGAACCCTCAGGTATCTAGGCACTAGTTACATTAGGGAAAGGGGAAGGGGAGTACAGGTAAAGGTAAACAGGGAAGTAGGAAGCGTATGTTCAGGACGTTCAGCAGTAATAGTATAATGGCTCAGAGGAACTTAGGCAACAAAACAGGTTGTCAGGTTTCTCCTAAAGGACCAATAGGAGGGTTCCATTTTCAAGCAAAAGGGGAGATTGTTCCACAGCTTGGCAGCAACGACAGAGATGCTTGAGCCTCCTGCAGATTAGCGATTGAAGCTGGACACTTTGAGCAAGTGGTCGTGTGAGGATCTTAGTGGGCAAGAGGGGGTGTATTTTCCACACGCTGACAGGTAGGCAGATGCTGTTTCGGAGAGGCACTTGTTAACTATGGAGAGGATTTTGAAGTTGATCCACTCTCGGATCGGCAGCTAAAGGGCGTCTTTTCTGGCTTCTGAGACGTGGGTGTTTTTGATAAGTCTTAGGGTAGCTCGGAAGGCATTGTTTTGGATGATTGTAACCTTTTCAGGTTGCGTTCTGAAGTGCCAGCAAAGAGGACATTGCAGTAGTACAACTTGGCCCCAGTGATGGCTCTGGCAATTGTGAGGCGATTGGGTATGGAGAGGAAAGGCTTGCTGGCGTTGATCAGTTTGGCCGTGTGGGCAGCAGCGGAGGAGATTGCGTTAACTTGACGTGAGAGGTCGAGTGAGGCATCTAGATCAACAGTCAGAGTTTTGGCAGCAGGTGAGATCGGGATTAGGTTGCCGTCGATGTTGAAGGAAATATATATATATATACACACACACACACACACACACACACACACACACACACACACACAAATGTAAACAAGTATTGCAGATCAACGGCTCTTACAACCAGAACTGAGCATATCCCCTCCCGGAAGCCCCTCTTTCCCTGGAAATTAAATACCCCCAGAGAAATCAGCACTATCTACAAAATGTCATACTAATTGCATTTTAAATAACAGGATATTGTATGCCTGGAATAGAGCCTGAGATGAGACCTGGTCATTATAGGGAAAGTGCAGTATTGAAAAGTACCTGCTCTGTGAGCTGCCCATGCAACCTTTTCACTTCCTGTGCATTCCGGTCTTTCTCTTGGCGTAGCAGGGCTTCGCTCTCCTCGACGGCAGCCTTTATACTTAGCAGCTCTGAATCCTTGGCCGTGACTGTGCTTCGTAGGGAATCCTTTTCGGCTTCAAGTGCCTCAACTCTGGTGTTCAACTGGGAGCCAGTCTGAAACAGTGCAACACTTTCATAAGAGAGCAATCCCATGCCACCATCTTAATGAACCAATCCCATCCTATCGTGACCATACACATTCTGTATAAATGTCTTAACTAAAAGTCATTGTCCCAGTGTCATAATAATCCCACGCAGTACCATCATGGTAACTAGCCAATCACATACCACCAACATGACAAACCAACCGTAAAACAATGTCCTAACAAGCCAAGATAGGACACTAAAAAAAGAAAAACTATTTGTATTTATTTTATTTATATAGCGCAACCAGGCCCAAAGGCTACCGGGCGCATGTCTTCAAAACAGTTGTTACATCATTACAAGAGCATAGTACAAAGCAGAGGAATACAGGAACAGTGCAAGTTAGTCAGGCATATATAACAAACAGGAGGAAATATCGGCTATTCAGTATGACACTTGGTGATCTGAGGCGGCTAGCCAGAGTTTAGCTATGGATTTAAATAAGTTAAGTGGAGATAGGTTTCTAATAGTGAGAGGCACAGTGTTCCAAAGTTTGGCTGCCAGGACTGGGAAGCTAGTCCCTCTGGCTGTTTGGAGCTTGAATCTGGGAATTGAGAGGCTCTGGCTATGGGCAGACCTAAGTGCCCGAGGAGGGATATATTGAGTAAACCGCGACGCTAGGTAGATAGGGGCCTGGTTGTGAATGCATTTGTAAGTAAGGGCGAGTGATTTTAGTGAGATCCTTTGGGCGACTGAAAGCCAGTGAAGGTTCTTCCTAGTTTCAGAGATGTGTGCTGATCTAGGGATGTTGAGGGCTGCTCTAATGGCGTTATTCTGAGTTTATTGATGTTGCACTGGTTAGTGCCTTGGTACAGTACGTTGCAGTAGTCAAGTTTGGACATAACCAATGTCCTGGCGAGGGTGATGCAGTTCTGCGTAGAGAGGAAAGGGCGACAGGCTGTGATCAGCTTGCATGTATAGGCTGATGCGAATGCATTGGTTAATCTGTGAAGGGAGAGTGTGGAGTCTAGGTAGATTCCCAAGGTTTTTGTGTCTTTGGATACTTTGATGATGTTGCCATCGATATTGAAGTAACTGAACAAGGGGTTCAACTTGTTAAGTCTTTGTTGAGTACCTAGAATGAGGAGCTCTGTCTTGTCATCATTAAGACAGAGCTCATGTTGTGCCATCCAGGCTTGGATGACCTGGAAAATGTCATTTAGTGATTTAGAATCTACAGAGTAATCGCCAGTGATGGGAATGAGTATCTGGGTGTCATCGGCGTAATTAGTGTAGGTGACACCCAGATAATCAAGCACATCGAACAGGGGTTTTGTGAACACATTATAGAGGGTGGGGGATACACATGACACTTGAGGGACCCCGCAGGGGACTTGCGCTGGGTCAGCTGAGGAGGTTGGGGAGAATACTCTCATGTGTCTTGTCTAGGAATGACCTAATCCAGTTGGTGGATCACTCTTGCCATGAAAATGTAAGTATTTAACTTCACAAATGAGTATCCATTGTGTTCCAGTCGTTTAGCATGCCTTTCAAAGAACGCACACTGCTAAACGTGCATTAATGGAATATTCTGGTCTATGGGTAAATAGGTTTGTGTTAAAAACAATATAGTGCACTGTTTGTTCGTTTCATCAGATATCAAAAAGAAAACATTTCATGCAAAGGTGTAAGAAATTGGGGTTACAGGAGGGATACAAGGGGGTCACATTTCCCGCACAATTGTAGGCAGGGTGGATATAAAGCCTTTTATCCTCCCTCCCGCCCCCCACAATCAGAGGCAAGGGTTTTATTTTTATTTGTTCCAAGAAGTGAAGTGATTAAACAGCAGGGCAGCGTTAAGCAAAAATCAGGGCTAAGCGAGAGCGGACATCCAGGCCTGCAAACAGCAGCAGATAAGCACAAGGCATTAACAGTGATGGAAACCAGTCACAACCAGGCAATTAACATTGGGCACACTGCTTTGATGAGACACAGGATTCAGCTATTTACAAGGCGCTGAAAATGCAATTCATGTTTTATACATGTACATGTTTACATTACATTCAGTTCGTGACTTCCTCACCTATTACATCCGCTCACTCGCATGTGCGGCTATAAAATGAATGCAAGTGCAGGTGAACATATGAGGCCAGGGGATCAGTGCAAGGTCCTTATGTGGGAATGTATACAGTTGGTGTATACTTTCAGTTGTCTCAATGAAGTCTTTAAAAAGGGGAGTACAGATCCAATTCCAGGTCAACACATATAGGACATGTTATTTGATCCATCAACATGTATAGTCTGTTTATTCTGCAAATTATCTCAAAGTACTGCAGAGTAATATTCAGGGCTATTTGAAGGATTTTGGGCACCTTATGCAAAATGACTCCATGCATACCAGGCCCTGAACTCCAGGCCCAAAATGCCAAAAATGTAATATGCAGAAATAGCCTCATAGGGTAAGGAATCGAAGATTTTACCCAGAACAAGCCGCATTTGCGAGGTGTTACTCATATGCCCAGGAAATAGATTCATGTACTCGCTGACCAACCCTACCTCAAGGGATATAGCAAAGAGCAAACCTGATTAAAGGTTTGTCTTTAGCGCGTGTCTGTCAGATTCTTGTGTACCACTGCTCAGCTGAAATGCCTTGTGGTTGTGTGGGCGTGGCATGATCCAAATTCAATAAGATCACCTTGGCTACTGGGAACAGTGCAATTGTGAAAGAGTCAGTAGCCAGAGAGGATGTGGCTCTCCAAGGAAAGAATCCTCATAAGTAGCAGTAGCCAGGCGTGGACGCTGCCAGTTGAATCCAGGCGAGGGGGTGCGACTGTGCGATGGCATCGCTTATTTATTTATTTATTCCTGGTTTTGGGCAACTGGACTAGGAGAGCATGGCTCGTGATGAGAGAACAGGGATGACATGTCCCTCTACGGGTGAGGATCATGACGCCCCCGCTTTCCCTCCGCCCTGGTCCATGTGCAGTTTTTGCAGTGCATCCCGTTCCCCGGCGCCACCTCTCAGAGGATTCCCGGTGATTCTTTCGTCTCTTACTACTGGAGGGGAAGGGGGTATATCTATTGCAACAAAGACAACCAGGGCGTCGGGCAGGCACATGTTTGGCACTACTCCGAGAACAGCACACAATTTAGTGGACACACCAGGTGATGCGATCCGCCAATCTTGGCATGCAGTGGCAGCAGCTGGGCACCAAGTGACCAAAACTAAGAAGGAAAGGAGCAAAATGAAGTGTTCATAAAGCAGTTTCGGTAGAGTGTATTAAAATAAATATCCAGGAAATGCCACCAAAACGTAGCACATGAAATGCCACGTGCATGAAATTGCTTAGCCTGTGCCCCTCAATCTGCATGAAATGCCCTGCAGCGTCATATATGCCCATCAGTGTGCCATAGATTATGGTCCACCAATGCTACAGTAAACCTGCAGAGTGCCACATAATTTTACATACCAATGCCACAGCATATTGTACAGGCAGAGTATTTACACCCTAAAATCAATGAATGATGCCTGAGATTTAATTGGAAAAGGACTGCATAAAAACACAAAGCACAGAGCCCCCTAAACTCTCACTAGCACCCTTGCCCCCGAGATTTTGATAGGAGGTACCCCTAAAATTAACAGGACTACCTGCAGTATCCACCACCTTCCAATCAGCTGAGATGGACGGAAAGCCCAGAAGCGTCCATGCATGCATGTGGCCTCCTTCCAAAACAACAAATACAGCACAGAAAACCACAGTAAAGCCAAAAGAGACATCCTAAATGGAGCTCAATCAGGGCAACTATGCAGGCATGGACTGGCCTATTATGCAGGCATGGACTGGCCTATGGGGCACTCTGGAGACGGTCGGCCTCTGGACCTTGGGCCTCTTGTGTGCTAACCTATTTTAGTTCCAAATGTTCTCATAGCAAAAGGGTTGGGCTTGCTGAAAATGCGTAATATGGGGCCTCTTGTGGTTAGCAGTCCATCCCTGCAATGTAACAGCATGTCACATGCACGGTCTCCCTGGAATTACACATACCGACTTGGGCTTTCCTGAATGAAATGCACTGTAATGCAGAAATATGGGACCAAAAATAATTGGCTTTCCAATGTGTGCAGGGAGAAGAGGCTTTATGGCCGTGCAGAAATGATGCAGGACAGACAAGTAGAAAACCTGCACGTTCCTTTCACGTTTAGCATGTGGCCATCAAATGCCCAAACAGTGTACATGTCGCAAGCGGACTGCCAAGTGCAGTCATAGCAAATGTTGCGGGTACACACGAGTGGATGCTGGCTGTTAGATCCGGCCTCTGCGGCTCTGCGCGCGGGGAGACCGGATTAGTGAAAGCACAAGGCCGCGCGGCATCTGTGTCGCAGCTCCAGCGTGAGCTTAGAAACCACGCAGCACACAGTACTCAGGTTGGCCCGGAACTGCCTCCCGTACTCGGGGGCAGGGCTTTTATTAGAGCACCCTGCGTCCCCACGTAGCGGGACGCAGGGCGGATATAACATTCTCCTTTATTTCAAATAAGGTTAACACTAAACACAAACATGCTATAAACTTCAGTTCAAACAACATTAAACTGTTATACATCCCTGGACCCTCCTTACTCACAGTCCACGTGGAGCCGACTACCATATATAGTCTTTGAGCCTGGCGGGCGGTCTTGTGGCAGTTCTCAAGCTATATCGCCCGTCTCTGGGGGTGACCCCCGCTGTCCCACTGGGTGTCTCACCTTCACTGTCTGGCTCACCCATGTCCGGCTCGCTCCACTGCTCCCACGTCCTGTCACCCACTGCGGTCTCGTCCTGGCGGGAAGCAGGCTCTTCTTCGTTGGCCTGGAATGCCTCCTCTTCCTGGTGGCCTTCGCCATCGGTCCACAGGTTGCGTGGCACCGCCTTGAACCACGACGCATTTCGTGTCACCTGGCGGCGCCCTCTCGTTACCGTCACCATGGTCCCTTGCTTGCCACTGACGGTCCATGGGAGCTCTTCGTATCTGGTGTCCAGTTTTGACTTTGTCGGATTTCACAACATGACCACCTGGTGGTCGGATGGTCTCGCCCTCCTCCTGGCACTCATGTGTGCGTTGGCACTCGTTCTCCTTCTCTCTGTACGCTCCTTATCGACTTTGTCCGGGGTCCTGCTGGGGTGATGTGGAATCGAGGATTTTATTACGGTGCCATACATGAGGTCAGCTGGCGGGACGCCCGTCGTGTTGTGAAGGGTGACTCGGTAGCTCTGCAGAAAACAGTACAGGTCAATTTTCCACGGGCTGGCGTTCGCCTTGGACATTCTTAGTACTTTGTTCAGGGCCCTCATGAAACGTTCTACATCGCCGTTCGCCTGGGGCCATCTCGGCATGATGTGATGGTACTTGAGATTTAGTTTGTGCAAATACTTTTTGAATTCCTCCCCTTGGAAAGGGGCATCATTGTCGCTCTTGATGGTGGTGGGTAAACCATGTGTCGCAAACATTCTCCATGGCATGGATGACCGCCTCTGCTGCTGTGGATTCCACTATTTCGACCTCGGGGTACCGGGAGTGGTCATCAATGACTACCGGGAGGTAGAGGCCTTCCTGTAGTGTGCAGAAATCGATGCTGATGGCATGCCAACGGCTACGGCCACGTTCCGCTGACTGAATGGGTTCTGGTTCAGGCGGAGCCCCGCTTCTCTGGCAGGGTAGGCATGTGCTTACCAGATTTTCGACCTTCTCGTCGATCTGTGGGAACCACACCCGGTGCCTGATCCGACCTTGTGCCCGTGCCATCCATTGATGTCCTTCGTGGGCCAGTGCCACTATTCTGTCTTGTATGCTCTGTGGGATGACAGTCCGATTCCCCCTGAGCAGCAGTCCGCTCTCCGTGATTGACAGGTCTCGTCTTACGGTGAACATCCCGGAGAGAAAAACCTTTGCTTCCACTGTCCTGTTATGGGTGTTCTTCATGAAGGTCTTCCAGTCGCCTGAGATGATGTCGTCCTTCACTAGGTCGCAACATGGGTCTTTGTGGGTCACAGACTCAATGTCCTCAATGCTGACCGCCTTTGGCCTCATGGCTCGCACCACCTGGCATATGTGCTCCTCGGTCTCTTCGGCCACTTGGACTTCTTGTGAGGTTGCTGCTCGAGGGTGCCTTGAGAGGAAGTCCGCCGGGTTTCCATTTCCCGGCTGGTAGGCCAGTTCAAAAGTGTACTGCTGGAGGTGCAGCAACCATTTCGTTATCCTTGCCGGGGGGTGTGACGACGTGCCCATGAAGATGGGTAGTAGGGGTTTGTGATCTGTGACCGCCGTAAATCTCCGTCCATAGAGGTATAGGTGAAAGTGACGACACCCCCATAGTACGGCAATGGCCTCCTTCTTGATATGGGAGTACCGTTGTTCTGTCATGGTGAGAGCTCTTGATGCATATGCGATGGGCCTCTTCTCCCCCTCTTTGGTGACCTGCATGAGGATGGCCCCTAACCCTACGGGGCTCGCATCCATGAACAATTCTGTCGGGAGCTCGGTGTTATAGTACGCCATTTTTGTGTCAACAGACAGGGACCCCTTAATGTTTTCGAAAGCTTCCTGGCACTCCTTCCCCCATTCCCATTTGGGGTTAAGCTTGGTCAGCTCGCCTAAGGGCTCCGAGAGAGTGGCCAGATTCCGGATGAACCTGCCTCAGTAGGTGGCCATGCCCAGGAAACTGCACACTTCCTTGGGTGTCATTGGCGGGCTTGCGGCTTGAATGTCTGCAACATTCTGGGGGTCAGGGGAAATGCCTGTGCTGCTGAATTTTTACCCAAAAAACGTGATTTCCGATTTGAGAAACTCGCACTTTTCCTTATGTATGGTTAATCCAGCGCCTTCTAACCTGCCCAGTAGCGTTTGGAGCCTCTTGAGAGGTTCTTCCTTGTCATGAGCGTGAATCAGGATATCGTCACTCACGTTGAGAACGCCAGGTATCAGGGACGTCATTTCACCAAAATGCCAGGGGTAGCGGAAGTGACATCACACGACCCTTGACCCCGGGTGACATCACAGGAAGTGATGTCATTTGATCCCACCCCGAAGTGATATCGCGGGATGCGATGGAACGCGACCTTTCACCCGTGGACAAAACAGGAAGTGCTATCGCATCGCATTGTACACTACAAAAAATATGGTTACGATATCACTATAATGTGATGTACATTTCATACAAGAATGGATCGCCATATGTATCGTTAAGATCAGTGTGTATAGGCCCATATTACCAAATTACTGTGAATGCAAGCACCATGACCAAATGATGATGTGTTGTTATATAGCACTTACGCTTAAGAACAGACTAAATCAGTGACTCACCCCCTGAAGTGTGCCTGAAATAAAACTTTAATGAGTATCAATTATTGTATAGAATTCCAGAAAGACTTTATTTGGTATTCCTAATCTTTCTTATTTAGGGTCAGTGCTGAAAGTGTTAGACTTGTGTCAATCCTTTTCTTCTTTTTTTAAGGGGCTTTAACAAGAAAGCCAGCCACTCCAAAACTAAAGAGCCACATGGTGCATGAGCTTGCATTACTACAAAAAAAAGTTTTTAAAAAAAACATTTTTTTTTTCTTTTTTTTTTCTAGAGGTCGCAAGGGTGACCTCTGGCGACCCCCAAATGACGTCCCTGCCAGGTATGTCTCGGATGACCTCTTGAATTGTCTGTTGGAAGACTTCGGCCGCCGATGATATCCCGAAGCTGAGGCGTTTGCACCTCCGCAACCCCAGATGTGTTGAGAAGGTCGTTATGTAGCGAGAGTCTCTGTGAAGCTTTAACTGGTGGTATCCTGCTTTCAGATCAACTTTGGAGAACACTTGCGACCCTGTGAGGTCAGCCACGATTTCGTCGAGCATGGGTGTGATGTGGCGCTCCCGCTTGATGGCGGTGTTCGGAAGACGCATGTCTATGCAAATCCGGACTTTGCCGGGCTGTTTAGGCTTGTCACTACCATCGGGGAGACCTATGGTGTGGGCCCAGTCACCTCCTCTATTATTCCCGCTTCTTCCAGCGCTTTGAGTTCTTTCTCCACTTGTTCTCGCATGTGGAACGGTGTCCTCCTGTGTCTCACTGCCTTCGGCTGTACCGACTCGTCAATGTGGAGTCTGATAGTCTTGCCTTTCAGACACCCTATTCCCTTTTGCAGGTAGGGATAGAGCTTCAAAATGTTCTCGACTTCTTGCACTTCATCCACTTGGCCAATGAACTTGACTAACCCCAGATCTTCAGCCGCGTCCCCACTCAAGAGGCATTCAATCCCCGCCTTCACGACGTAGATTTTTGACCGCAGTCTGTTTTCGCCGTGGATGAGAGTGGTGCGGAACCTGCCGACGACCGGTAGGGGCTTCCTGCTGCTGTACGCAAACAGCAGTGTGTCCGTGTCCTTCAGATCTGGTTGGGGTTGTAACGTTTGGAACATGTTTGTGGGCATGACATTCACGGAGGCTCCTGTGTCGATGGTCATCCATACTTGCTGATTTTGAAGGGTGACCAGACATTTGCCTTTGGAGATGATTTCTCTGTGTTATCTGCCCTTGATCCAACGCAGACACTAGGTAGACCTTCCTCCCTTTTCTCCATTGTTCCTTGCCGGCTTCATGTTGTATGCCTGACCCATCATCCTCTTCTTCCTCGGTCGAAGAATTGGCCATTTCGACTCACCTTGCGCTGGCCTGCTTCTTCTTCTTGGTCCCGCTCTTTTCTTGAGTGTTCTGCGGGGGCTGTGCCGGGGTGCCCACTGACCGGCATACCTTCGCATAGTGGTCCTTTCTACCACATGCCTCGCATGTTGTTCGTTGCGCGGGGCAGTTACGCCGTCCATGTCGCGGTCCACCACACCATCCACACTCTGTGGGACCTGGGACACTTGGCTGCCACCTGTTTTGTGCGTAGCTGCCACCAGCCTCGTCCCTCGTGAATTGTCTGTTGGTGACATGGGACACCATGGCTGTAGTGAGGGCGGGCTGTAGTTTTTGTAGCGTTGCCTCCATGTTGGCAGCCCTGGTATGTGCCAGTTCTCTTTGTCGACCCCACTCGAGAATCCGTGTAAGGGAGATGCCTTTCTCACCAAGTGCCATCCGTCTCAGTTTTTCCGAATGGATGCCATTGATGAGTTGCCTCCGGATTTCTTTTTCTACGTTGGTAAATTCACAAGACATAGCCAACTTCCTCAGCCGTGTGTAGTAGGCGTCCAACGTTTCTTCTTCTGCCTGAATGGTGGTGCAGAATATGAAGGTCTCATAGTCCGGGTTTAATTGTGGAAGGAAGTGCGCCGTCGGGGCATCTTTTGCTTGTTGGTATGCGTCCTGGCCATCATCAATGGTTAAAGAGTTAAGTATGCCTAGTACCTCGTCCCCCACGTTTAGCAGCAGGTGCGACCTCATTTTCCTGGCAGTCGTTATGTCCTTGCATTCCATCGCCATTTCGAATTTCTGGATCCATAGCTGCCACCTGGGGCCAACTGATGGGTCAGTGAATGGGTCGAAAGGCTGGATCATACCCGGGGAGCTCCCTTGCGGGTGAGCCTGTGCTGTTGACATCGAAAGGTTTGCTGCCAATCTCGACGGTGTGCCGGGTCTGGGGGTGGATGTTCCGGTAGCCATGCTGGGGTTCACTTGCCTCACCCTGGTGCAGGTCCCTGGGCGATCCCTTGACTGTCCAGATGGGCAGCAGTTGCCAGGTCCGGCACTCACCACGTGCTGAATTAGTAGCTGTGGATCAGCATTGGGCCTTCCCTGACGTTTTCCTGGCGTTTCTGGCTCATGGGAGGCAGATGGAGTCCTGGCGCCTCCACGTTTTGGTGGTCCGCCCTTTGTAGGATCGGTCAGGTTGATGCAGGTGGGGGTTGTTTCCCCCTGGTGTCTTTTTTTTTTTGGGGGGGGTGGGGGTTCACGTTTGTATCGCCCCCCACCGGGTGTCCAAAAAATTAAGATTCGATGGCCGTGGGCCATCAGCAGCCTGTCGAGCGCCGAGCGTGTGTGTCTCGAGTAGTTCACCTTGTCGCCATTGTTAGATCCGGCCTCCACAGCTCTGCGTGCGAGGAGACCGGATTAGTGAAAGCACAAGGCCGCGCGGCATCTGTGCCGCAGCTTCAGCGGGAGCAGAGAAACCACGCAGCACACAGTACTCAGGTTGGCCCGGAACTGCCTCCCGTACTCGGGGGCGGGGCTTTTATTAGAGCGCCCTGCGTCACCGCGTAGCAGGACGCAGGGCGGATGTAACAATGGCCTCTGGCCCCCCCC
This sequence comes from Ambystoma mexicanum, assembly GCF_040938575.1. Lineage (NCBI taxonomy): Eukaryota > Metazoa > Chordata > Amphibia > Caudata > Ambystomatidae > Ambystoma > Ambystoma mexicanum. The sequence continues at coordinate 1,499,434,180 of NC_090932.1, read as the reverse complement.
CCCCAAAACCCCCTTGGCTGGGAGGTGAAAACGGGTAGTGAACAGTGCTCCCTTTAATGAAATGACAAGGCCATTGCATGTTCAGCTCCTAGGCCGCCGCTATGACTGGCCTATAATGGGCAGATTTTGATCTGTGGCTATTTTTCCAAAGGGGGAAGGTGAAGTACAAGGAAACTGGGCTGATTCGCCTGATCGGTCTAGATGGAATGACATGGTTATCCTATTAAGGCTTCGGCCCTTGGCTGGCCTTGCCTTACGTTGGTTTGCTTCAGCACTCGGCTGGCCTTGCCTTACGTTGGTTTGAATATCGGTTGGTTAGTGTTTGTAGCAAAGGCCACAAGGTCTCCCCTGCCCCCCCCCCAGATTGTGTGCGTCTCCTACACCCCTGATTTCATGTAAGGGGATGTTAAGGCGCCACCTGATGGACCACAGAAGATCCACATGTTTAAATGACAAAGAAGCACACGTGTGTTCACTTCTGCATTGTTGCAGTTCCCAACAGTGTGAAAATGGTTGGTTTCTTTGTCAGACTGAGTGAGATTTCGTGATGGACAGGGCCGTGAAATTCCACCTGCTATTTGTTTTTAAAGTATTCAAATAGCGGAACATTGTGATGAACCTTAACTTCAGGGCACTTGGTTCTGGTTAATAATAATGGCTGCGATACTTGCAAGCTTGGATGTTATTGAAATGCCTTTGAGGACAGTTTAAAGAGTCCATATATATAACTTTAAAAAGCCGTTTGGTATTTTTTCAGTGCCTACCTCAATATTGTGCAAAATACTGCTATAAAACACTTGTGCAAGGATTTGTGTCCCATTTTAGGAGGCTCAGTCTGTTGGGCTTTCACGTGCAAGGGGGCTGCACTTGGCCCGCAGAACGGTGTGGAAGCCTGTGGTATTTTATTTTCCTTGATTTCTGTTATCATATTTAACCCCCAAAATATAGATGGTGGGTCAGTCAATTTTGGTAGGCGCAGTGGTTGGGGGGGGGGGGGGGGTTGCTTGAGAGGTAGTGGGGTTGCCACTGGGGAGGTCTCCCCTGCATTGTGGGGTAAAACATGCTATTAAAAAATATGAGCAAATATAATACAACCATTAATTTCAACAAAAATTGACCTACAAGAGATTCAACTCTAGCAGATGTGGGCAGCCAATTGACATTTTTTCAAGAAAGGCTTGGCATCATTAAGTTTGGTTAATCACCATCCCACAAAACAGATGGAACCTTTCCTGACATTTAACATTAGCTGTTTTGATGCAACTATTGACCTTTTACTTAAGAAATGAACTGAAAGTTCACAGAGCATTGGGCAGGACAGAAGCTAAGAGGTGTATGGCGAATTTATTTATAGTGCAATTACTCATCTGCGAGCAAGTGAAACCTACCGATGTAACGAATGGGTGACTCATACGTAATGCATTTCAAAACACGCCTTCTATAAGAACACTACCAACCAATTTCACCATTCGAGAGCCAGACGCTTCTTTAAATATGGCTACTTGCAGGTTTCCCGCTTCCAAAATGTGAACACTGATCCTCTGTGGCTGGGCTTCTCTTGGTCTCCTGGTGTCCTTTAAGAACTGGCTGCAATCTCCACAGATTTAGAAAGAGATCTTGCCTTTAACCCCTTAACTGCCATGGCTATTTCCCCCCCCAGTGCCAGGACCTTTTTTTGGTGATTTTGGTATGTCGCCATTCAATCCCTTGTAACACAGCTGGGATAAAGCTGGCTACAGCTTCTAATGAGGATCTGTGCAGCAACACCATGTCACAGGCAGGAACCTGGGACTATGGAAAATACACAAGTTATTCCATCGGAGGTAAATTGAAGAAATAAATACGTGACATTTAAATATCGAGGCCTGACGTGCTTTGATAATAGAGCTTGTTTTTAGCAATCACAAGTTTACCTCAACAAACTTCCCAGTAAGTGATCTGCTGTAAATAAATGTTCTTTTATTGCATTATATGAGGGGTGTTTGTTGAAGCAAAAGCTGTGCTTTACATACAGTAGAGAATGATGCTTAGCGAAAAAAAGTACGAGTAAAAATCAATAAGACTTAAAGGGGAGGGCAGACAAAGCAACAATGAGATGTGATTTGCTCAGCACTCAATGTTGGATTTAAAAAATCCTTGGGAGAGAGAGAGCGAGTACAACGTTTACAAGTGAAGCAAGGCTGGCAGCAATGACACGCAAGGAGGTTCATGGGCGAGGAAAAGTAACATTACGTGTTAGCTGGCACAGCAGCTACCACAGAAGCATTTAACAGCCGGTCAGTGGCCAAGTCAGAAGCTTTGGCCAAGTCAGAAGCTTCTGGCCAAGTCCCAGGCTGCGATCTTGCAGGCCAAGATTCACTGCATGCTTGTGTGGGGACAAGTCAAAATGAGCGGGTTGGCCATAGCAAGAGCGGCCAAAATGAATGCCTTGGGACAGTCAAACATACCAAAATGAGTGGGTTGGTTAAAAGTGAGAGAGGCCACACGAGATGAGTGGCTTCGGAAGCCATAAAACAGGCCAAAATGACTGGATTGGCTTGCATTGGGGAAGGGCCAATTATTCTTTTCTGGTTTACATTTATGTCAATCTGCAGGAGGTTGGAAATTTAAATACCGGCAGGAAAATTAAGAGTAAGTGAACACACAGTAGCTACAGTCTAAACTGCTCAACCGCACAAATTGCAGAGTCGTAATTAGAAGTCCTCACATCTGGCCAAAAGACTGGCTACCCATTAAACATGTTCGGCAGCAGGTGTGTCAATTAATTCCTCAGGCTAGTCCCACTTAGAGCAAGCACTTTAAAGGGATAAAACCCTAGTGCACAGGAACATTAAACAAAAACGCAGTACTACACAAGGGCCCTCATTACAACTCAGGCGTTAAGGGTTAACGCCACCGTTAACCCTAATTAGCGCCTTCCCCACTCCCATTATGCCCTATGGGGCAAAAATGGGAATGGAGAAGGGAAAATGGGAAATGGGGATTTACCGCCCCACTCTCCTTGGAATGGGGCGGTAAATCCGCCATCCACCATGGTGTAAACAGGGTTTACACCATGGTGGTAAAGTTGGTGCACTTAGCACCAAGGTCGTAATGACCTCCAAGGACTTTGAAGAACACATCCTTAATGCACATGATTCTAGAACATAGAACATAACACTTTAGTAAATAGAGCCTAAAACAATAAACCTGTAGTACACAAGAACCTGGGCAGTAAAAGCGCAGTGGAAATTAGATTTTAGTATATAGGGCCATAGACTGTAAAGGTCAGAGGGGCCTAGGGAACAGGACCTTTGCCAATCAGACCCAACTGCATGGGACTATTGGGCATACAAACCTTACTACACAGGACAAATAAAACTTTACCGCACAATATATTGGGCACTAAACATTAGTAAGCATCGCATTTTTACACAAATGCTAGAATACACAACCTCTGATCATCAATGCTCGCTACCCAGGTCTTTAACAATATAAGAGAAGTACAAAGAATTGTGAAGGCAAAAATGCGTGTACTCGGTCATGACAAACAACTTTGTCAAAGAGGGACATGGAGCACGGAACATTGGTACATAAAACATTAGGGAACAAGACATTACAACTCTGTTACCCATCAGCAAAGGGCACCCAATGAGCAAATATGGCGGTCAAGCATATGTAGCCCCTGGTTTTCTGGCCCTGGTCCATGCAAGGATGTGCTCATCCCTTCCCGGAGCAGAGAACCCATGGATACCACCCACCAAAACCTCCAGCCCACTGGGCGGGGAGGGGCGCTACACCTACTAAAATAAAATTGCTGAAAACAGGTTGATGGGCTACACCCCGAGTTCTTTGATGACTAACGGACACAGACACCAGAGTGAACTTTTATAGGGATCCCCATGGGGACCCCTCTTTAATTATGATAAACACTTACACTTTTAAATACACTTCGCTTTCCAATTCCCTCGGATTCCCCTTGTGTGAGCCCCACGTAAATGTGGACCTGCTATGTCAGCTCACCCTTCCTAGGCAGGGGTCTCGGGGACCCTTAGAGTGAGTCTGACGCAACAAACCCCTTAACTACATTCAGGTACCACCCACATGGCGTTTGAGGCCAGAGATTGGCCTCTGTGGGTAGTCCTATCTTGCTAGGTGGCCTCAGGCAGGCCGCCACAATATCCTGCTACCTCACGCCAGAGTACCTTCCCTATACCCCCTTTTTCTTCTTAATGTCTCTCTATATATAGTTAGCCTCCTGCCCAAGTGGGGGTCCGGCATCTATCACCATGACTCTCCATGACCTCTTTCACTCATCTGGGTGGCCCGGTTGGAGTGGGGACCACCAATAATCACTGGCGTGCCTGCAGCCCTTTTTAAATCTTCTGGGCGGGCCCCGTTGGCTGACATCCACCAGGGCACCGTGGCTGTCGACCTGCCCCTGGCATAAGAAGTTAGGCCCCTTGGCTCACGCTTCAGGGGTCTCCATACATGCCCAGATGCCTGGGGGGCCGCTCAAGGCAGCGGCATCAGGTAGTCTTTCTCTTCTCCTTCTCTGCTGTCTTTTGCTTCTCTCCTCCTTCCTGTCTTTTTCTAACTCTCACTTTACTTCAATCCTCTCGGGATTCTTTTCTCCGCTGGCCATTTCATTCTTGAGCAGGGGAGTTCTTCTATTCCTTTGTTTTCCTTTCTTTTTCTTTATTAACGTTCCATCCAGTCCCATGGTGGGCTGGATGGTTTCATCTAAAGCCAAACACATTGAACACACATACACACACATAAAACATACCCAACACATTCAATAAAGTACTTCTATTACCATGGCGTCTGCGTCTTTAATTCTAGGTGTTCCATCAGGGGACAAGCAAATAGCCCCTACTGGCTGCGCCCTGTGGGGCCACAGGTTACATTACATCAGAGAACAAGACATTACAACTCTGTTACCCAGCAGCAAAGGGCACCCAATGAGCAAATATGGCGGTCACGCATAGGTCAGCGTTCCTAATGGCAGTGAGCCAGAAAATAAGAGCAGAAAAGACCAAATAAAAACTTCCTGAATTTTTGTTCTAGTTACCAAAACGCTGCTATCCAGAATCCTGCTTATTCAGCCTCAGAACCTAGTTACACAGCATTTACGGTTCTATTACTAGCTATGGCAGTCACAGACTAGTTCCGTGTAGATAGTGCCGGATAAAACCATTTAGCACAAGGGTTATAGGATTGCAAGACAAAGTTCTCATTTATATTAAGTCATAAGTAGGTTTAGGGTAAAGAGGGCAGAAAAAAACACAAGCGGTTTGGCTCGCCCCATATTCTTATCTACAAAGGACGTATTGACTTGTTATTGGCAGCCATCTCAGCAAATGTATTTAACTGAAAAACCTCTCTATGAAATACAAGCAAATAAAATCTCAACTCAATGCAAGGACCCAACTTCAAAAATGCAGTAACTGAGATCTAAATAAATCTTGCTTACAGAGTAGACTATTCACACTAAAACAAACAATCTTATATTACACACTTAATAAAGGAGACCAGCCCGTGCGCGTGCGCGTTTGACCAGGATTCAAACCTGTGATGCTCTGCATTGTCTTGCTTCCAAGAAAACGCGTGGCGGCCCCTTAGCTATCTTTCCAAATGACAATGATAAAATAAGATGTAATAAAATAAGGGGGTAAACAACCTTAAAAGGGGAAGAGACATGAAAAAAAAAATTAAAACCAGCTACAAAAAGGTTATGGAATGAAGGTAAATACAGTGGATCACCCACCTTTAATCATTAATAAAGGAAGAAATACAACAAACACATTTTTTAAAACAAAAACAAACAAATGTCACTCGCATTAAGATACCATGTACATAAAAAGTAAAAAATGGTGGAAAAAAATGAGGTGTCAGGTTTAAGTGAATTGTGTTAAGGATAAAAGATGTAGGAGCCCTAATTTATTAGAATCTGCGTCACATTAAAACAAATGTGGATGATCCACGCTTTTAAGAGGAGTTGATAAAAGTATTATATAGTAAGTATTACATAGTACAATAAATTATGCCGGGCCTGAAACATCAAAGTTACCAGTAAATGTAGAGCTATGCCACGGACTGTTTGGTGAAAATAATTAGAAAAAGCTTTAATGATTAAAACCCGCTATTTTCCCTTTGTATTTGTCCTCCCTCTGTTATTTGTTTGAAATAACAGAGACAATAAGGACACCATTGGACAACATTAGCTCTCTTTCCCCTGCACTCACTGATCTTGCAACCACTCATTTGCTACTGGTTCTTTCCCCTCCTCCCTCAAACACTCCCTTGTGCGCCCCTCCCTTAAAAAAAACATCAGCAGACCCCCCACCTATCCAGCCAACTACCTCCCTATCTCCACCACCCCCTTCCTGGGGAAACTGCTGGAGAAGTTGCTCTGCCCCAACTCAATTCTCACACTGAACTTGTTGGTGGTCTCCATGAACATCAATCTGGAATCCGAGCATCCAGAGGCACAGACACTGCTCTACTGAACTCCTGTGAAGAACTGCTCGCATCTCTGGACTCCAACTCCCCTTCTGTCCTCATCCTTCTTGATCTCTCATCTGTATTTGACACGGTCAACCACTCCATCCTCATAAAAAGGCCCCACGACACCCTTGGTATCTCGGAGCAGGCATTGGACTGGCTGACCTCCTTCCGAACTGACCGCTCTTCCCAAGTCATCCTGGGCACCTTCTGTCCTACTTCCTTTTCCACCTGTGGTGTCCCCCAGGGTTTTATCCTCTCCCCTTTAACACCTACCTTGCTCAGCTGGCACTCCTCCTCCGCCAACTTCCAGTGTTATGCAGATGACACTCTTTTTCAAACTTCCTTCTGACCCTCTTGCACCTTCCATCATCCCCGACTGCCCATCTCCCATCCAGTCCTGGTGCACTTCCAACAATCTCTGCCTCAATCCCAGCAAAACCGAGATCCTTCCCATTGGGACGCCGGCTCCCACCTTCTTAACTCACTCTGGCCTGCCCGCAGGGGCTCTCCCCCTGCTGCCTCTTCTGAAGCCAGAAACCTTGGAGTCATCTTTGAGTCCTCTCTCTACTTCCTCCCTCACAATCGGGACATTGCCAAGAAGTCACACTTTCAACTCTTCCTCCTCAAAGGAATTCTCCATTTTCTGTTCTCTCACTTTCTCCCAGAAGCTCAATGTTACCCGAGCCCTGGTTCTCTCTAGGCTTGACTATTGCAATAGCCTCCACCTGAACCTACATTCTTCCACTCTGCGACCCCTCCAGCTAATCCAGAATAGGGCAGCAAAACCTATCCTTGGCCTTTAGCCCACAGACTGCATCTCTCCTGCCTTAAAAAGTCTTCACTGGCTCCCGGTTGCTGCACGGATCAAATTCAAATCCCTCTGCATCATCCACAAGGCTGTCTGGGGCCGGGGACCGCGCTATCTGCAACTTTCTCTAACTAAATACCCTCCCTCTAGAGCTGGCACCAACTCTGTGTAAAGTGTTTTGCTTAACAGAGTGCAGGAGGTCGATCTCTTTCCTCAGCTGGCTCCCTCCTATGGAACAGTCTTCCCCCTCCCTCTGCGTCTTGAGCAGAAATTCCTTAAATTCTGGAAGCTCCTCAAGACTTTCCTCTTTTCCTCCACCTTCCCTCCTTCTCTCCTCTGCTAATCTCACAGTTGCTGTGATTGGTGTGTGTGATGCTGGAAATGCATCGGAGGGACAGGGCTTCCGTATCCTTGTCCTTTACTGCTTTTTATCGTGTGTTCTGTCGTGTTTTCCGCGCAGGAGTTCATGTGGGAGTCTTGGCGGTGCAGCTCTCCTCCTTTTGGTTTGGTGAACGGACCCGTGGGATACCCTTATGGCACCCATGGGTGGGGGTACAACCCTGTGCCCCTAGTGTATGTTTTTGGGCACCTGTGGGTGGCCCACAGAGCAGGGTATGGCCTGGTGGCAGCTCCATGCTGAATGTGACAGGTGCGCGGCGTTTCCACCATTTTGGGATACCCCGACCCTGCCATTGGGATCAGTTGATTCCTGATGGACAACAAGATGGCCCCGCTGGCCTCTTGCTTTCTATTACCCATTACCTTGTTTTCCCAAAGTCCTGGGAAGCCCCGACTCTGTCCCTTCCCCCTGACTGGCTGTTGGATGGGAGTGCCATATATGGTGTTGTTGTGATGGCCCAGTCAGACTAGCTGGAGCCTTCCCGGTGATGTATGTTGTGGGTACCTCCTGTGGGTGGGACCTGGGTGAATAGAGTGTGTGACGAATATGCATTCTGTGTTGTGGGTGTCTAGTATCTGGTGGTTGACACAATGACCGAGACAACCCTGCCCGAAACCGGTATGAATGCAGCTTGGAGTGTTCAATGGCTCGGTACTTGTCCCAATACACAACTTGTTGCGAGTGTCTGGAGAGAAGTGAATGGCCTGAATACCTTGTGTGCCTGATTGGCTGCCTGCCTGCATGAATGCCCGTAGTCATGATTGGATGCTTGAGTGTGACCCAGCGGAATGAATGGGAGATCAACAGTATATCTGGGGACCTCTCACTGCTAGGAATCGTGTTCAGAAGCTGAAGTCCACAACGACGAGTAACTGGATTAACTGACGCCTGACCTTGAAGCCCTGCTGGACGAGAAGAACTGCTGTTGCTCTCCTTCACAATCTGAAAGCTGTTGTGCCTCCAAGGACTGACCCAGAGAGGACCTGGTAAGGCGCCCTCTTCCCGAGCTACGAGGGACCATCGTGCACAGCTGATCTTTGCCAACGCTCCCTGGTAGACAGACCTACGACAGGCTGCCGACCCGATACGGGGACTGCTGCGGAACTCCAAGGAGAAGCACTTTGACTCTTGTCCGCCACTGTCGACGACCGCCGTCGCCGAACGGAGTCGCCGTGCTCCCGTTTGCCTAAGAACTTCCATTGATCATCGGACGCTCTCGTCTGCATCGTCACCCGCTTGTCTCCCGCTGGAGAAGGCCCGACCGTCGACGCGCCGAGTGTCAGGGTCCGGCTTGACTGAATTCCACAGGAGCTGATGCTGGCCCCACAGACCCTCACCAGGAGTTCACCTCTCAACCCTTAAATATAAGCTGAGCTGAAAACCCCAAGAAAGGGAAAGGGGAATTTGGAGAAAATAACAACGGAGACACAGCTGCCCTTCAACCGTCTGGTAGGCTCTGGTATCTGTGATAAACAAATACACCTGGTTACTAATATAATAAGAAAACTTCTTTTCTAAATTATGCTAAATAAATTCTAAACTCTTTACCTCTTAAACCTCAGTAAAAGACTTAGAGGTTAGTAACCTTTGTGGAATATCTTGTAAATATATCTTGTATTGTGCAAATAGTTCAAGCCAACCTAGTCTCTTTAGAATCCTAAAGTGATGGCCTTTGCAACATCTTTTCAGAATTAGATATTCTTCTTACTTCAAAGTTCTTCTGATCTTATGTAGTTTTCAATGCTTACATAAATTGCAGTCTTTCTCTGAAAACATTGAGTTCTATTTGCATAGATTACTTTAAATTATATTCTTTAACTTCCTGGAATACTGCTTTCTTTCTGCGTGTGAATTGTTTTCCTTATTTACACATTTACACAAAGAACGTATAGTTTCTTCCTTTACTAGCGTGTGCGATAAACACGTGAAATCAGAAGACGTGAAGAATTGTCCTCGCGTGTAAAATACACACGCGATTATCTTAAAAAACCCGCACGCGTGAAAAAATACGTAAACGCGATAAAAAATAACACGCGCTGATAAAAATGGACTCGCGCTCTATCGCAGCCCGACACGCGCTTTCTCTTGAGACGTATTTCGCGTAAAAAATATACACGCGCTAAAGTTAACTTGCGCAATTCTTTTAGGCACGCGCTCTATCGTAAAACCACACGCGCTTTCTCAGGAAACGACTTTCACGTGAAAAATATACACGCGCTAAAATTCACACGCGCAATTCTTTTTGGCACGCGCTCTATCGCAAACCACACGCGCTTTCTCAGGAAACGACTTTCACGTGAAAAATGTACACGCGCTAAAATTCACACGCGCAATTCTTTTTGGCACGCGCTCTATCGCAAACCACACGCGCTTTCTCAGGAAACGACTTTCACGTGAAAAAATGTACACGCGCTAAAATTCACACGCGCAATTCTTTTTGGCACGCGCTCTATCGCAAACCACACGCGCTTTCTCAGGAAACGACTTTCACGTGAAAAATGTACACGCGCTAAAATTCACACGCGCAATTCTTTTTGGCACGCGCTCTATCGCAAACCACACGCGCTTTCTCAGGAAACGACTTTCACGTGAAAAATGTACACGCACTTTAAAAAGAACACGCAAACGACAACTTGCGAGCTCGCGCACACATTAAACAGTCTTGAAGAACATTTCACACAGTTAATCAACTTTAAAATCCTACGCACAATCTTCGAGCTTGTTTTCCTTATAATAACTTTAACTGTAATGTCTCTTTTCTCAAATGAACTTGAAACTTGTTTACTCTTTAAGTTTTCTTATAAAAGAAAATGAAAGTTCACTGTGACAATCTCAAAATCTTTAAAAGAACGATCCCACCTGATGACGTCTTGTTCAAATTGGATCAGCAAACGATATTCTTACTTTGGTAGATTTTCTGAGCTCTGGAAAGGCCTTACTTAAGGAGCTTAACTAATACACAACCAGCCACTGAATTTCTCTGGATGAAAGTCAGTTTAGAATCTTGCTCATCTCCCAAGAATCAAACCCATTGTCCTCTCCACCAATCAGGCAACCAAACATATCATTGTTTCTTTAACCAATCAGAGTAAGTTTCTTTCACTCCATCTTGACTTGGGCAAGCACAATGTTAATTCTATGAACAAACTCTTCCTGTTACTAACCCAGCCAGTTCTAAAAGCACAACTAACCCAGCCAGCTCTAAAGGCACAATGTTAATCTTGTTACTCTTCCTGTTATGAAACTAGTCAGTCATGACACCGAGGAGCATCCACCGGTGGGTTTCCCGCCACCTACAGACCGCAGAGACGCCGACGACTCGACGCCCTTGCTGGGCCACAGTTCTTCATCATCTCTTTGCGGTCCAGAACTATTGTCACCGAGGTGCCCCGCACGCCTCTTCCTTGCAGGACGCCAACGCTCTGTCGTCGACGAGCACCGCTAGGAACGAAGCTGCCACTTCCCTGCCATAGTTCACCCTGTTCACCGTTCGACGACCCGCGACTCCTGCCTTAAAGGGAGGGCGCTAAAGAAGGGCCGTCGATTCCCCGACACCGAACGCCAAGTTCCCTGACACCTCTCGACGATCCGTGGCTCCCGCCTGAAAGGGAGGCACTCAAGAAGGATCGGTCGGTGCATTGTCGGAGAACTCTACTCCACCAGGTACATTGGGGGGGTAAAACCTTAATAGGAAGAAGTAAGACTATGGAACAATATATGGACTGGGCTTGTGCTATATATCTTTATCTACAGGTTGCCCAGGTGGGGGGGATCTCCACACAGAACGGTGCCTAGTGGTAGGGGTCAGTATTCTGCCTATTGTTTCAACCATCTTGCGTTCCTTCCTATCTCTATTGCTGGTTTACTCGTTATTGATCTGTGTGACATTTTAACCGTACAGTTGATGTACTTTAATGAGATTTGATAACATTAGTGGTACCACTCTAGACGCGTATATATTTATCATTATTGACTTCCAAGTACAAAGTGCGTTTTGTGATTGTGTACATACCTTTGAATATTAATTATATAAAGACTGTTTTCAGTAATACAGTGTGTGGACATTCCTTTGCGGGGGTTCGGGGACTACACTGTACTTAAGAACCAGCCTGCATCACCTCCTGAGAAGCTAGGCCTTGATTGCTCGTCCATTGCTACCCTATAGAGAAACATGGCTGGGGTCCGCTGTGCCTCTCCTTTACCATATAGAGAGCGGAAGTACAGACGCCCCCTACCAGTCTTTACAGTGTGCAGGGCCCTTATGCATCCTTAGGGGCCTTTACCTCTCACTCCCAATCAACTAGCTTCTGTCTGCCTCCAGCACTTACTTCTGCACACCCTCCGCCCTGGAGGCTCGCACTTTGCCACCCAAAGCAGCTCCATGCTGTGTAGCACTTTGCATACCTGGCACGTCTTCTGGTTCTCACTCACGAGCACGGACACCCCAGCACTTACCCCCAGTGCCCTCATCATTCATGCACTTGCATGTTCTGAATACTCATAAGGCATGGTAGGTGTGTCTGTTGTTCTTCCCTCACTGTATTTTATATTACTTTGCATAGCATTGCGTTTCTTTCTCGTGTTCCCTTCCTGTTGCCCTGTGGTTGCTTTGAAACAGTATTCGCTTCCTGCATAAGTGCTTAACAAGCAAACAATAAATACAATTAAAATAAATGTAGGCATGCAATCTAATTAGGCTGGTCTTTGGGCTGAGTAACACCTCTATGTTTTTTGGGGCTCAGGATGGACGGTATCTTTTTAATTTGTATTCCAATTCAGTTAGGTCACTGTTTTGTTGCTTGATAATATTTTTATATTTGTGTTTTTACAAATGTTGTTTATGCAATATCTTTAATAAACACTGATGATAAAGAAAAGGCTTCCCATTGCTAAATATAAATGTAGACATTTAGTATGTTACATTGGTTTTATGATCTGAGCCAAGCGGGTACTGCAATGATTAAATACAATGCAAATGCAGTATGATACCTAGTATTTATTATAAACATTACTTCACTTGGTTTATGGTCTTTCCATCTAATGCCATTGCATCTAATGCATTTTTTTTATTTTTTATTTTTTTTGTTTTGAGGGGTCCCCCCCCCCCAACCCTTGTTTTTTACCCTTTATAATGCACCTAAACAAAAATGAACCCTTTACCCCCCAAAAAAGATGCATTAGATGCAAAGTTTTTAGATGGAAAAAATGTGATGGAATGGCATTAGATGGAAAGACCAGATACCCTTCACTTGCACTGCTCCCTTTTATTTTATGTAAATGTGTCATTGGTTAACACCATCATACAGAAGTTTGCAGTAACCACAATCTCAAAACACCATTGGATTAATATTACAAAAAAAGAACTCCCAGTGATCTCTTTCATAAAAATTAAGGACCCATTTCCTTGATCATTGAAGTACTTATCTAGGTACAATTTCAATATTCATGCCTCTCTAGGTCTATGTCAATTCTCCACTTCATTTCAATACATCACTTTTTGTTACGTGTTCAAGTCACATAAGAGATACTTTCCAATATTTCATGCATTTCCAACGCATGTAGGTGATCTGGGACACTTCTTTATAAATCTCCCCGAAAACGATTTGTGCAAACCACAAGTTGTTTACTTTAATTTGGGGTCACTGTGAAGCGCGGAATGCTGCAGACCGACTCAATGCCCTTTAAATAGGGCACTCCTAAATAAAATCACTTCCTTATATTTAATGCTGACTCAGAATATGTTGCATCAACTCAAGGAGTGTTCCCCCCCCCCCCCCCCCCCCAAAAAAAACTGGCATGACACCCATGGATGCAAACTTGAAACAGCGGTCATTCGAACAACATCTGGCCATGGCGCTTGGTGGATGAGGCAAACATCGCACGTACCTGCTCTGAGCTGCTCAGAGTCTGCTGCAAGCGACCCAGCTCTGCGACCCTGGACTCCAGGTCTTGTTTCAGCTGCTCCAATTGGAAGCTCTGATCCTCCAACTGTCCAAGGAGAAAAACAACACACCAACAAATCAATGAAACAGGAGATACAATCAATACTGCACAATCTAAGAACAGGAAGTGAAGCAGCCCAGGAATATTACTAGAAAGGTGTTTGCTGGTTAGAAGGTAACTTCTCCGCTCCGCCACCACATGAGGCAGACAGACGCTGGATGGATGAACATAGGCGTCCATGATGGAAATTGCTTGTATGGTAAAGTGAATGGAAACCCAAATCGATTTAAAAAGAAATTGATGTCGATGAATACTCGGATGACAACAAATACAATACGCAGCCTTAGTATGACATCAGCAATCAGTGATTCTTGAGTTGTGTTGACTTTTGCAAAGATCTCCATCCTTTACACCTGGTCCTCAACACACCTTCATTTCCGATTCACGCTTCACTTGGTCCATTTGGAATTCCAGCTGCTCTTTGATGCGGGCCACTTCCTCTTGATTCTGCTGAGTCACAGTCAGCTGTTTGGATGTATCCGCATTCTAATATAAAGGCAAACAAGTCATTTTGGTTACTTGAAACCCAGGTCTTTTTCAAATTCAGAACTTTAAAATTCTATTCAACATGCACCTAGCCGGAGTGGTGGAAAGTAGAAGCACATTAACGGCCAAGGCTGCTGAAGCAGCCAGACGCGTTTACAAGATATCCAAGTGCTCCCTTCATAATATAGCAAGGAAAGGGCAGCCAGTCACCACCAGGAGGAGGAACTTTTCCAAAGCTCTGCATTCATTTTTTCCAACCAAATTGTTATTAGCAAAAGATTATACATAAGTACATTCACATATAAGCAGAATGTCCTCCAAATGATCCCTCCATCAACCAATGTGCCCAACAATAACTACTTCAACCCCCACACCCCAAGAGTCTAGAGGTGTCCCTTCTCCTGTATCCTCCCCTCCCTGGCTGATTCCTCCTCCTCTGGTAGCAATCCGAGTGTTTTAAACAAAAGTTTCGGAAAACTTGCATCGAAAAAATTAATTTATTGTAGGTAAGGCTTTTTTTTACGCAAATGGCTGTTAAGGGGTAAAATAAAAAAAAACGGGTTGGGGGATTAAAAAAAAAAGAAAATGCATTTTTTCGACGCATTTTAATTCGAATCTTTGCCATTCGAAACTATGGCATTCGAAAATATCACTATAAACCCTGATAGGCGTAGCGGTCCTCGCTTCCCAAGTCATACTACACCCCGTAGTTATCAAATGTTTTGAGTTTCCCAGTACTAGGTCTCCAATCTCCCTTAACCCTTCCGCTATACAACGTTTACATCTACTGTGATCCATTCCCGGTGGGAATGCAGGGTTCTGAAAGATTGTGGTCCAAGGCAACGGCCACAGCGCTAAGCTGAACCGCCTGTTCACCGTATCCCAGACCACCAGGGTGTCTTTTGTGATTGGATTCTCCATTAGACCTCCTGGTCTGTCCCCTCTCCTCATTCAGGGTATTTTCCGGAGATATTCTCCCACCACAGCCTGTTCCATTGCCACCCAGTGTTTTTGGTTGTTTTCCCTCCCCCACTTTGCCAGAGCCCTAATCTGTGCTGCTTGGAAGTATTTCTTCACACTGGGGCAACCCCACTCGCCTCTGCCCTTTCACTCCGAATAAGACCTTCCTTCCAGTGCAGGGTTTCTTCCCATTCCATACAAAACCGATTATGACTTCCTGAACCTCCATCATCTTCCTCGGGATTGCCAATGGGATCGCTTGAAATAAATATAACAGTCGAGGGAGGATGTTAATTTTTACAAATGGCAATTCTACCTAGCCACGACACATATAGCCCCCTCCACCTTGCAAAGTCTGGCGTATAGTTCACCCCAACTATCTGAGTTACAGCTGCAGTCAGATTTACCCCCCAAATATCTAACCGTGTCCGCCGCCTACCTGAACGGGGTGTCCTTCTCTAAGCATTTCTGTTCTTCTCCCCCTACTGAGAGGTTCAATATTTCTGACTTGATATAGTTCACCTTGAACTGTATCTCCCCTGTTACTGCTGGTAGCGATATTTCCGGCTTGGTGACCATAAGAACCACATCATCAGCAAATAGGCCAATTTTATGATGGGAGTTCACCCACTTGACCCTTTGTATCCCCCCCGTTCTCCCAAATTCGATGCGCAAAAGGATCCATCACTCGCACAAAGAGCAAAGGTGATATCGAGCACCCCTGTTTACTTCCTCTTCTTATCGAGAATGGATTTGTCAGTACCCATTTACTTTAACCCTTGCCAGTGGCATCTGGTAATTGGCCTGGAACATTCTTAGAAACTTTGGCCCCACCCTACTCAACGTTTGGCTCATGGACTCCCAGTTTACTCTATCCGAACGCCTTCTCTGCGTCAAGCATTAACAGGCAGGTGGGTGTAGATCTCCCCCGTCACAGCCTTGTCGATTAAGTGCATAACCCTGCTCACATTATCTAATGCGTTCCGCCCCTGAATGAACCCGGACTGGCACTATCAAGCCCGGGAGCACCCTTTCCAACCGAGCCGCCAGCACCCTCGTATACAGTTTGGCATCTATATTAATAAGTGCGATCGGCCAGTATGAGGAGCTCAGCTGCAGGTTCTTCCCCGGCTTCAGGATGAGGGTAAAGTGCGCCATTTCCATGTATGATGCGATCTTGCCCCTTTCTCAAAAGTCGTTAAAGACCTCTGCCAGCCCCTTAGCCAGTGATTGTTTAAACGATGTATAGAACGTCTCTGTCAGCCCGTCCTCACCCGGGCATTTGTGTGCTTTTAACCTCGCTACCGCCTACTGCACCTCTCCCATGTTATAGGCTCCTCTAGCTGGTCTCTTTGTTCAGAGGACAGCTGCGGCCCGATCAATCCTCCAAGTACACTCGTTGTGCCTTCCCATCGCATGGCTCCTCCTCCTAGAGACCGGCAAAGAATTCCAGGATCACCCTGCGTTTATGCCTCTCCGCCCCCACTATCCCACCGCCCCATCCTCCAAGTTAGCTATAAATGCTCTCTGCTCCCTAGTCCTTAATTGCCTTGCCAGTGCCGTGCCTGCTCATAGAATGTCCGTCTACTCCTCAAGAGGGTGCTTCCTACTGATCTACCAATCAACTGTTTGATCAACTGTTTGAGTTGCCTCCTCGCTTGAGCTAGTTGCCTGGCCACCTTGTTCGTGGCCTTCACTTTATGGGCAGCTTCCAACTCTCGAATCTCTTTCTCCAGATCCTGCTCTGCCACCTGCCCCTCCTCCCTCAGTCTCTTAGATGCTGCTATTAGGCAATTCTTGATCCCAGTTTTAAATATGTCCCACCTCTCTCCCGGCGTCCCCTCCCTTTCCCCCCATCTCCTCCATGAAACGACCAATCTCAGCCTCAACCCTGATGCTTAGTCCCCAGGTCTCTAAGATAGTCTTCCATTCGCCAGCCCCTACTGTCCCTGGAATGGGACAGTACTAATGGAGGCTGTACCCTATTGCACAGAGAACTTGGCCACCAGCCAAGCCTTGCTAAATCAGATGAGAAACTTCATCTAGAGATAGTTAAGAGCTGTTCAGAGTTTTTTTTTCTTGGGTAATGAAAAAAGAACATTTTATGTGTGGGGTCTGGAGAAACGTGACTCCTGAGCGTGGATCACCTTATGGGAAATTCACTGTATTTTGATGGATGTGTTTCTCAGCTAATAAAAATGTTTAAGAAAATAAAATGCATCATATATAGAATAGTGTACACCTACAGTAACTATGCAATGTGCAGATTTGAAAAGTAACTGAGGGGTTCTGTGCCATATATAAAGCAGCGGGTCGCAGCCAGCCATGTGCGTCATAGAGGCAGCAGTCCAGGTTGATTCTCATTGGTACACAGTGAAGTGAAACTATTGGTAGGGAGTGTACAGGAAGGGGGGGCAACGCTGAGGCCACAATAAGGACAGGTGTCCTTAGGCTAGATAGGTTTGGCTCACAAATGGCAGCGAAGCACCACAAAGCAAACCACGCAGTTTTGCCTCGTAGGTGGCCATTCGTTTGTGCCCTTCTGCGGCGCTTACAGGGCGAGTCAAGTACATTATTACAGGTATATATATTGTACAATGCTGCAGACTGTGAAAACTGAACTGCCATGGCTGTGTGGATGCATCTACCTCCAGCTGCTTGCCCCTCCCACACTGTTCGCCGCCTGATATTGCCAAAGAGCAGTTTCACGTTTGGCGACCCCAGGTTGTTGACATGTGCAACTGTTCGAAGCCCTCGCAAAAAACGAATCCTCCGCCTCCCCTTCTTCCCCATTACCTCTCCCACAAGACCTTGTGTTCTCTCTTTCAGGGGGGTCCACTTCCGAACCCCAGCCTTTCATAGCACCATCGCTTCACCCAGACACTGCAACCCACTATCCCTTTGCTGCACCGTCCCCCCAACTCCTCATTCCCCTTTCACCCTTGCAATTACTCACTCCCTATAAACCACCAATACCCCATCCCCTCCTGGAGCCCTGCCCTCTCCCCACATTACAAGCATACCCCCCACCATGCATTCCCCCACCCAACCCAGCCCCCTCCTAACCTTACAACCATCTCACATGCATGTGCCCCCAACCCCTCACACCCCAGGCCCATCCTCACTTTGTAGGTTGGGTCTCTGCTCATCAAGCAGTCGATCCAATGAACGGGTCGACCTTTTTAAAGTGTGTACCACTCCAAACTGGCAACCACTTAATGACTATCAGTTCCCTCAACAAACAGTTGGGGGCGAGCTAAAGACCTAATACCAATGCTACAGGAGAGGGAACTGGGGAGTACTGGGAGTCTACACTCTTCTCCTGTAGCGGTGCTGGCCGCCTCCCAGGTCTCTCTGCCTGGGATCTGAGAGAAGGCCGGCAGAGCTAAATTAAGTAGTTCTCTTTTAGAAAAGCCAAAACTCTTGGATTTCATCTGCTTGTTTTTACATTCCTTCTAAGACACTATCTGGGGTACACTGTTCTATATTCATTGAATCCTGCTCAAGTCTCACACGAGAAAAGATATTCTTCATGTGAAAACTTGCAGTGTTTTGAAAGTCTCATTCGCTTTTCAAAGGGGCAGCTGTCTGCGAGTCAACGAGCTCACCCAAGGTGCCATTTCTTCCAATGTAAGATCTGACACGAAGGGCCAAGGTGCCATTTCTTCCAATGTAAGATCTGACACGAAGGGCCAAGGTGCCATTTCTTCCAATGTAAGATCTGACACGAAGGGCCAAGGTGCCATTTCTTTCAATGTAAGATCTGACACGAAGGGCTCCAATATTCGGATATCAAAACAGGAAGTTTCTATACTTCAACAGGGCAGCTGTGAAGTTCCACCTAGAGAGTTAAATAATTGGACAGTTGTGATGTCACAACTACAGAATTACAAAGACAATATTTAAAGATCCTAAGTAAACGGCCAATGAAGGGGAGTTTGTCAACGTCCAGGTGCTAAGCCTTACACCTCCATAGAGATGGGATGTCAGTCTCATAAACAGGCTGGCATCTGCCTGGTCACAGTAGTGGCCCCTCTCACCTTCCTCAGAAGCCCTGCATGGGTTTTTATCAGCTCGCCGTGTTTCTCTTTCAATTTGTTATAACGCACTTCTGTTGCCTGCACCTTCTCTGTTGGAACAAAAGAGCACAAACAGTGGGCGATTTTTACAACATATGGCCATGAAACAAAAGTATATCAGATTCATGTTTTATGAGAGGGGGCCAGACATAGCACACTAAAGGCAACTTATCGCTATGAACTGGCATGACACGGAGGGTGTTGTGCGCTACCTACTTTCTGCCTCGGTGTAGAGCACCTGGGTTTTCTCGTTCTCCAGCCTCAGTTTCTTCAGGTTCTCCAACTCATCACGGAGGTGCTCGTTGTCCACCAGAGCTTTCTGCTTCTGCTTGCGCTGCTCCTCCAGCTCCGCCTCCAGACTGTTGATTTGGCCCTTTAATTGCGTGATGTACCTCTGAGCCTGTAGGGAACGAGTGGAAGAAATGGAACAGAGCAGAATATGGGTGGCGAATGGGAACAAATGCACTCACCAGTTCCTCATTCAGAGCTGTTTTTAAACAAGGGATGACACAAAGACACTGAAGCTCAGTGCAGGAGGCCAGTAAAGTCAGTTGCATTTCAACGACAATAAGAGGACAAAAAAACTACTAAAAAGAAATGATTCAAATATAGAAATAAACATCACAGTAAAGAACCTCTCTGTCCCAAAATATGCATCATTACATATTTCCAAGGGAGGATGGATGGTGCAGACTTGGATAAGGCAGGTTTCAAATCCATTAAATGAAAATCAACATTTCCAGCAAAGCGCTACATGATCTTAGATCAAGGGTTGGGTTTTGTTCAAACCTACCATCCTTACTACCATGTCAGCTTCTGGGCTAAATATGCTCGTTAAAACGTAAATGGCCCAAAATGTCACCCTCACAATTGCGACGACCGAAATGGCTGATTTTTTTTTTTTAAACACCCCCTTTCCACCACATATATGTGTGGGGGGTATGGGATATTATAGTCATATGGGAGGGGTGCAGGGATCTCTGTGGTAGAAAGGGAGTTTAATAAAAAGAAAAAAGTTGGCTTTTTCAGCCGTCGCAATTGTGTGTGGTTGCGGTGATCACATAGATCCAGTTAAAACAAAGAGGTCTTATTGTCAGGAATCCCACACATGCTCCGAGTGGAGTACTACGATCGTAGCATTGGGTATTCGTACTGAGATGTGCGGCTGAACTAAACTCTCTTCAGGGACGTGCCAGGGCGTTTTTTTCTGATGACCAGGCAATTTGGCATGGGGCTTGAAGTTTGGTATGGCTTCCGGTTCAGATTATGGTACGTGGTACATACCATTATTGCTTCCTGAAGGGGGTGAACTTGGCAATCAGAAGCGTTTACTAATGCATTTAGATCAAGATCAAAGTGCAGTGTTGGATCAGGAAATGGAGATATTTTCCACCTGAGATGCGATTACTGGCGCACTGATATGTACTCTAAACTCGTACAGACATATATTGACAGGGACCTTTCAATCTTTGGCAAAATCGTGCACAATGAGGCCATGCTAATAAGCCAAATATCCCATGAAAAACCTTGAGCATGAATACATGGTTACCATTTTGTTGACCCTTGCTCTGCAATGGTTATCCAGACTGCGGTCGAGAATCAATAGGGGCACATTTGATTGGTGTGGAGGGGTTTGCAGAAGCGCGAGTACAACATGAACGAGGTTGGAGTTGTTAGCCCTTTGTCCATTGCTGGAACCATGCTGCCTCCTCTGGGTCTCCTCCAGTACATAAGGAATGAATGACCCCTTTGCAATTGGCCTCTGCCTTTGTCAACCATCATATGACGGTGCAATGCCAGCTCTCATTCTCTGCAGAGGTCCGAAGAGCCAATAAGCCAGTACGATGTCTTCCATTAGCATTGCTAACTACTCAGTGAACAACCACCGTTTATCATTTCGATCGAGCATATACACAACGCTCATTCAGTCCTGAGAACATCTAGTCCATTCACTATTATATCACCATAAGTCATTCCCATCCTAGGATTGGTTGATTCCATCCCTCCCATAGGTTATCAATTGGTACTCTCCCAATTCTGGGCTCTGCCGAATCCATACAGCAATGAGTTAATATACAGAAACAGAGAACAGGCACTGCCACCCACCACCAAATTAATCTCAACTTCACCCAGCTCATGAATTGCCACCACCACAACTGAACTGCCATCATTTGCTAACTCATGTCATCCTGGGCTCGGACAATCTGACCGCCAGTGAATTACTATAACATTTGATTCATGAGAACTGCTATTGGCATACACCGTTGAATTAACAAAACTCATCCAGTCAAAAAAAACGACCTCACCCGCCTGTAAATGAACATAACTTCTGCTCCCATCCACCAGTGGATATACCTGATCACACCACAAAAACAGCTGAGCTCATCCACCAGAGTTACCAAAGGTGATGATATCATGAGAAAACCAATGTCATCCATCAGTAAATTCCCACAGCCCATCCAATCCTAAACTCTGCCGATTTCATCCACCAGACAGACAATGCTGATCTCATCCACCAGTGAATTACTATAACTGATCCGACCACAAGAACCTGTGATGAAATGTCGTCACTTCTCCCCAAGGGGAGCCCCTTCCCATGAGGCCATGGAGGGAGGCCGCTACCCAATAATCCCCCTGGGGTGGTGCACAGCAGGAGGATCTCATGGGGGAGAGACTCCCCTCTGGGGTTAAGGACAGACATCTAGGGAGAACAGAGAATATACTAACCCTCCACCCACACCTTGTACACCTTCCTGTCCCATGAAACCCAACTCCATATCCCATACTGCCATGTAGTATGGGACATGGTGCTCGCGCTCTGAAACACTTGTGTGCGAGCGCGATACAAATAAAATATCAATGTATGTCTAATTTTCGAAAAACCTAAAACCTGAGACGAGGTAGAGCAGGGACTACCACCTAACAGAGACTTACCTAACAAGTACTGGGACGAGGAGGTGCGGAACAAGGAAGAGGAATGATGAGAACTTGAAGGAACAGTCTAGTCTTTGCTTCCAATAAAAATGAAAGAAGGACTTACCATGTGGTCAAGTCCTCCCTGTAGGAACCACAAGCTTAGGAGTCGCCCGGCGTGGAAAATAGAAGAGGCTGCTGACCGGGGGGACTAGCGGGCAGGCAAAGGCATACCTATCCGGTCTGCCATGGATGGACCGACCAGAAAACTGGAGAGGCGGAGGTCCAGGCATGCAATGCACCTGGACCATGCAGTCAAGTGAAGATGCGTATTCTGCGAGGAACCAAATACTGCAGATCCGCCATAGCACAACGAAGAGCGGGAGAAGCCAGAAGAAACTCGAAACAGAAATCAGAAGAACCCGAGACTGACCAGAGCACACCAGATGCAAACCCTAAAGGTACAGGGGTTGTCGGGACGGTTGGTGGGGGTACAAAAGAGTCATGGAAGACTCTTAACCCACAGAGCAGGGAGGAGGAGGAAGCCCCTGGGGGAGAAGAAAACATTAAGAGGACCAAACGCAGTAGAGAAATGCGGCTCTAAGACCCGCACCCATAAGGGATGAAAAGTACAAAGCATCTTTCTCGTGGCATTACTTGGCAGGAGAGGCAACTAGGTGTGCTGAGGTCTGGAGACAGGGAAGCCTAGAGTCTGAGACCCTCAAATTGTGAAACCAAAGTGAAAGAGAGGCCAGGGGAAGGTATTCATTCCGCCCTGGTGGTATTGAACTGTACATTCCAGATACCAGTAGAAGGGAGTCATTCGTGTGGTAACCAAAGCTGAAACGACTTTCTGATAGAAAGTGCTAAAAGATGAGCAGTCTGCCTGCCAAAGAGAAGTGCTGGAACTTTGTCTTTTGTGTTGGGAGGAAAATGATGACCCGAGGAAGGGAGCCATTCCCCCAGGAAGAAGTTAAAGCCTGAAAGTGAACTTGTATCCCCGGTCCAGAAGGGGGTAATTTGGCCGGACCAAAAAGGTGTACTTTCTTTCTAGTTTAGTTTTAAGCATAAGGGACAGAAGTAGGGTTTATGACACAGGACTGTGGACTATTGATTTACACAGACATTCTGACAGAACCCTTAGTCCTTTAGTTGAGGCAGGGAACCCCCTCTTAGAGATCTGGAAAGTTAGGAGTTCTCTTTATTTTTTCGGCTACTAAAGGTATATAGCCATCAACATGACAGCTGTGTGTCAGTCTCCTCCTTCTGCACCCCTAGAAACCGTTTCATAGGACCCCCCAATCCACCACTGATTTACCAAAATGCATACCATCATTTAACTTACAGAATCTCTAGCCATCAAAAAACATTTAGCCAGTAGGCCATCATAGTTATTATGGCCACACAAAATTGAAAGTCATGTCATCAATTATGAATGGATGAAATGCTGAGTCAGAACCACCCATCTGTGTGTGGCACCGCCAGCAAATTTGAGGAGTTGCGTGGTTGGCAGAGGATAATAAAAAGGGCGATTGTTGGCTCCTTTTAAGGGCCAGAAAAACAGAGTACACTATTTAAACATCTGTGGGGGAAAAAGATTTCAAAGAAAAGTTCAGAAATATTGGGCTCTCTGCAAGGGCCTGAAGGATAGCTCTGGGGCAACGTGTTTGTCTTTGAAGCAAGACAACCCAGAGCAACACAGGTTTGATTCCCGACCCTGCACTTGGAGACTGGTCTCCGGTATTAGAGCGTTATAAAAGATGGATTAATTAAAGACCAAGATCTAGTCAGGAAAGCATGGCCATAAAGCTCCTTAAAGGGGATCTTTTTTCAAATCTGTAGCTTAAAGAAGGTCGTCTTTCTGGTTTCCCTAACAGAATGGCAGCACTTGGTGCCCAAATAAAATGCAAGCTATACTCCAGAAACAGATGTTCTTTAATAAAGACACTGCTAGAGATTAGAGGAGCCTCAAAACCCACAGTGAGACTGAGCACAGGCCTGGAGGGCAAATAACATGCACCAGAAAGCATGCCTGAGCTGCAAAGGCTCTGAGTAAAGAGCAAAGCATGCCTGAGCTGCAAAAGCTCTGAATACAGACAGCATGCCTGAGCTGCAAAAGCTCTGAATACAGAAAGCATGCCCGAGCTGCAAAGGCTCTGAGTAAAGAACAAAGCATGCCTGAGCTGCAAAAGCTCTGAATACAGAAAGCATGCCCGAGCTGCAAAGGCTCTGAGTAAAGAACAAAGCATGCCTGAGCTGCAAAAGCTCTGAATACAGAAAGCATGCCCGAGCTGCAAAGGCTCCGAGTAAAGAACAAAGCATGCCCGAGCTGCAATGGCTCTGAATAAAGAGCAAAGCATGCCCGAGCTGCAAAGGCTCTGAATAAAGAGCAAAGCATGCCCAAGCTGCAATGGCTCTGAATAAATAAAGTATAAAGAACAAAGCATGCCCGAGCTGCAAACGCTCTGAATACAGAAAGCATGCCCGAGCTGCAAAAGCTCTGAATACAGAAAGGATGCCCGAGCTGCAAAGACACCGAGTAAAGAACAAAGCATGCCCGAGCTGCAATGGCTCTGAATAAAGAGCAAAGCATGCCCGAGCTGCAATGGCTCTGAATAAAGAGCAAAGCATGCCCGAGCTGCAATGGCTCTGAATAAAGAGCAAAGCATGCCCGAGCTGCAAAGGCTCTGGGCTCTGAATAAAGAGCAAAGCATGCCCGAGCTGCAATGGCTCTGAATAAAGAGCAAAGCATGCCTGAGCTAGAACAAAGCA
Organism: Ambystoma mexicanum; assembly: GCF_040938575.1. Taxonomy (NCBI): domain Eukaryota; kingdom Metazoa; phylum Chordata; class Amphibia; order Caudata; family Ambystomatidae; genus Ambystoma; species Ambystoma mexicanum. The sequence continues at coordinate 1,499,409,270 of NC_090932.1, read as the reverse complement.
CGCCCGAGCTGCAAAGGCTCTGAATAAAGAGCAAAGCATGCCCGACCTGCAATGGCTCTGAATAAAGAACAAAGCATGCCTGAGCTGTAAAGGCTCTGGGCTCTGAATAAAGAAAGCATGCCCGAGCTGCAATGGCTCTAAATAAATAAAGTATAAAGAACAAAGCATGCCTGAGCTGCAAAGGCTCTGCATAAAGAACAAAGCATGCCCGAGCTGCAATGGCTCTGAATAAAGAGCAAAGCATGCCCGAGCTGCAATGGCTCTGAATAAAGAGCAAAGCATGCCCGAGCTGCAATGGCTCTGAATAAAGAGCAAAGCATGCCTGAGCTAGAACAAAGCACGCCCGAGCTGCAAAGGCTCTGAATAAAGAACAAAGCATGCCCGAGCTGCAATGGCTCCGAGTAAAGAGCAAAGCATGCCCGAGCTAGAACAAAGCATGCCCGAGCTGCAAAGGCTCTGGGCTCTGAATAAAGAACAAAGCATGCCCGAGCTGCAACGGCACTGGATAAAGAACAAAGCATGCCTGAGCTGCAACAGCTCTGAATAAAGAAAGCATGCCTGAGCTGCAACGGCTCTGAGTAAAGAACAAAGCATGCCCGAGCTGCAATGGCTCCGAGTAAAGAGCAAAGCATGCCCGAGCTAGAACAAAGCATGCCCGAGCTGCAAAGGCTCTGGGCGCTGAATAAAGAACAAAGCATGCCCGAGCTGCAACGGCTCTGAATAAAGAACAAAGCATGCCCGAGCTGCGACGGCACTGGATTAAGAACAAAGCATGCCTGAGCTGCAACAGCTTTGAATAAAGAAAGCATGCCTGAGCTGCAATGGTTCTGAATAAAGAACAAAGCATGCCTGAGCTGCAAAGGCTAAAGAACAAAGCATGCCTGAGCTGTAATGGCTCTGAATAAAGAACAAAGCATGCCTGAGCTGCAATGGCTCTGAATAAAGAACAAAGCATGCCTGAGCTGCAAAGGCTAAAGAACAAAGCATGCCTGAGCTGCAATGGCTCTGAATAAAGAACAAAGCATGCCCGAGCTGCAATGGCTCTGAATAAAGAACAAAGCATGCCTGAGCTGCAAAGGCTAAAGAACAAAGCATGCCTGAGCTGCAATGGCTCTGAATAAAGAACAAAGCATGCCTGAGCTGCAAAGGCTAAAGAACAAAGCATGCCTGAGCTGCAATGGCTCTGAATAAAGAACAAAGCATGCCCGAGCTGCAATGGCTCTGAATAAGGAACAAAGCATGCCTGAGCTGCAAAGGCTAAAGAACAAAGCATGCCTGAGCTGCAATGGCTCTGAATAAAGAACAAAGCATGCCTGAGCTGCAATGGCTCTGAATAAAGAACAAACCATGCCTGAGCTGCAAAGGCTAAAGAACAAAGCATGCCTGAGCTGCAAAGGCTGTGAATTAAGAACAAAGCATGCCCGAGCTGCAACGGCTCTGGATAAAGAACAAAGCATGCCTGAGCTGCAACAGCTCTGAATAAAGAACATAATAACTTTTAAAGAAGAAACTCTTTAGGCAAAGCTCCCAGACATAAAAGCTAGAGTTGCTAAACATTTCAGGAGAAGAGCATGGCCATTCAGACGGGTGAATTAAATGTACGACTAATTTCCATGAAAGCCGGGAGTATCCGCTCAAGCCTCTTCCATGTGGAGCCATATGGCCTTGAGTTTGAGGACGACAGTAACCTGAAGAGCAACAGTAGACTGCCTCTGTACTATACACATGCAGGAAAACCACTCACAGCTATTCGAGTTAGTGACCTGCAAGCTATACAGCACTCGATGGAGAAGCGCGTTCAACATCATACCCGAGTTACTGGGTGGTAAGGTCTTAACTTGCCGAGTTGGCCTCAAAAAGTGAACATATCTACGCTGCGTATATTCATCACAGCTATTTTCAGTAACAACAAGGATGCACAAAGCAATCTGTTATCGCATCAGACACCTCCTAGAAGCAAAACAGTAGGCCGCAGATGGAAACACAAAGACTGCCATGTTTTGCCATAATGTTCCACTTTTCAGAATTGTTGCTATTGGTTTAAGCAGCTTCGGGTTATGAGTAAAATACTCCTGCAAACACTACATCAGCTACTAAAAAAAAAGAACGATATGCAATTAATGTTAAAATCAGGTGTTGAAACAGTTCAATATAGTCTTTTATGAGTATTAGCGCCCAGATGCCTCCGGGTTGCGGCGCTATACAAATTACAAAATAAATACATATATAAATGGAGTTTTGATTTACTTCTGTCTATTGACTTTTCATTATTTTTGTGATCAATGGCTCCACATAGTGATCTCCCTGAATTTGCTCATTTTCCCTACGTTTCACAATTATAAAAAATAAAGCCAGCCACATGCTGGAGTCTTCCATTATGACATTTTATAAACACTGACACAGCCACCATCTTTGGTTTTCAGAAATGTCACTTTACCTCCAACTTCATTTTTTCTAGCTCGGCCCGGAGCATCTCAATTTCGCTCTTCAGGTTCTCGATTTGGAAGTCCCTGCAGGGCACAAAAAAGGGATTGTTCAACGAGTCTCCTGCACAGCCACCGCTTCCTACTTGTGCACGCAACCGCTTCCTTCGCTTACCTGTCATCCTTCACCATCCCATTGGGCGGACCAAAGTTTTGCACAAATAAATCTTCAACCACCTGCAGAAAAGAAAAACTTGTGTTGGGTATGGTCAGTTCTGGGTAGACCTTGGAACATTCCAAAGCAATGCAACTACATCATTTTTATCGGGGGAGGATTGGTCAGTGTGCACACAACTTCATACTTGATGGAGCTGTATTATATAGCGTTAAGCACTTGTTCCAAGCGCTGGATTGGGTGTTAACGGCACGGGTGTTAACGGCCCGGGGCCCAAGTTAAACGCCCGAGCAAATCCTGGGGGGAAAAATGTAGGGGGGGGAGATGGCAGTGCGGGGGAAACAGCCTTCAGGTTCCATGGAACGCACGCAGGCTGAGATTAACAGTTTCAAGCCCGCGATACAAGGAAGCCGAGTGGCTGCGCCCCCTACCCCCCACACCCTGGGTGTTAAAAGCCAATAGCACATACACACACACCTGAGCAAAGTGTCAAATGAAGGGGGACCTAGACAATGAAACCGAGTTCAAAACTTCTTTATTTTTCAAATGGTCTGTCAGGTGGTGCGGACCGCTACTTTCAGTTTGTTGGTTAGACAAAGTTGCTTCTTTCTCCCTGAGGACTTGTCAGGATAGGTGTTTCAAGTCTCAGGGTATTAAATCGGGCTTCATTGCGTCTTTCCCAGATAGCCAGCCACATGTAATAAAACTCAAGTCCCACTAGTCCTCCTTTCAACCACTTTCTCAAACGAGCCCAGTCTGTTGTGCTTCTGGACATCCCCTACATCGAGTGGCCGCCTTTGTGGCTCGCCCGTTCCTGCAAACCTCTCTCCAATATCCAGTCTTGGTTTTCGTCGCTGTCAACGCATCTCCGGGTTTGCTCGCTAGCGTACATCTTCCAGTCACGTGCTCGCCCAGCAGCTCCTCATGGACGCAGGGTCTAGCTTTTCCCCTCCACCTTTCACTCCTGACCACTCTCTGTAACGTCCCGCCGTCCTCGTCTCCTCTGCTCTGCTGCTTACCAGCTCGGTGTGCAACATCCACCGAGCCTCTGTTGGACGGCCTGCCTTCTTTGCCTGGTCGTGACTCCGCCCTTGAACTCCTAACCCTAGCTTGCCTGTACTTTTCCTGCCACAAAACCTGCATCACATGATCATAGCATCTGAAGTCAGACTCGTATTGAAGTAATTACATAATATTTCACAAAAAAGCGCACCCACCACAGAACCCCTACGAATATTAGTGACTTTTCTTTTACCTTATTCTACTTTCCCCTCTATTCTGCCACTTACTGGCTCCTTTTTCTCAAACCTTTTCCTTCCCATTGTTGGGATGAACATCTTACATCCCACACGTGAGAGGAAATATGAACTAAGAAAACCCATAAAGCCCGAGCGTCCATCAGGGACAAGGTGCAGGTTGCAAGCAGATCGCCCTGGCATTCCCACCATATCGCTTCACTGAGAGAGAAGTGGAGAATAGCAACAGACAGACACACACACACACACAGACACACACACACACACACAGCCTAGATGCGCAGAAAGACAGCAGAAACTATTAACCAACAATTATGCACCAATAGTCACCTTGACACTAACACACAGATATAGGTGCAAGCGAGTAGGCCCAAGAGATGGGGAGCATGGTAAGCGATAGGGTTAATTAGATAAAGCAAGCATTAATAGATCTACGCAACAAACATGACATATTAGCAGGAGTGATAGATTTCTCTGTGAAACAAGACATTCATAGATGCATGCATTTATAGGTAGGCCTTAAGCCATCTACGGAATAACAGAGGCAGAGGTTGGCCCTAACCGAATACATACACACGTCCGTAAAGACTAGAAGAAACGGGAAACACATTAGTAGTTATGAGTGTGGAATGGAAACACTAAGGGGTAGGGATTGTAACACGATATGCATCATTGAAAAAACATTGTTATAAGGGACGTTATGGTTAAGTTGCACTAATAAAAACCTATGAAATTCAATGGAAAAACGTTGTTAAAAGGGACGTCATAGTTACAAGTAAAACCGAAAAACCTCAGAAATTAGCCAGTTATGGTAAGCTAAGCAACCACAACTCGCGCCACCCCTGTGCACTGTTAAGACTAACACCCATGACATCAAAGATGACATCACAAATTCGGAAATTACATGCAGTTTCATTGAGTGGCGGCAAAGTTATAAACCATCCAAAAACTGCTTTTCACCAACTCTCTAACGCACAAATAAGCATAGATGCTTCCGAACATCTAATATGTTCGTGGACATCAGAAAAGAAAAACGCCACTTTTTAGGCTTTTTAAAGCATATCCCATCCCATCCTCATCAGCCCTCACCTCTCAAGAGATTGTTTCATTAGTATGACAAGTGCAATATTGTGTTTTTTAATGTTTTTACAGCGATGTTCGCAGACACTGGCAGCTGTCCACGGAAACAAACATGGCAGGCATTTGTAGAAGTTCAATGCACCTCATGCGTTTTATTGACCAATCAGCAGGCGCGTCCGATGTCCACTGACCTCACATCGGCCTCTAGACCAATCGGATGCCCGTCCGCAGACCGTACAGATATCTCACAAATATTTTTTTACCAACTTGGTCGTTTAAAAAAAAAAAAAAAAAACACTACCCGACGGACTTACACCATTTACAAAAGCATTCTTTCGGGACCAAGCCACCGCTCCTGTTGCAAATCTGGTGAAAATCCATCCAGCGAGACGGGAGCACATTTTTTTTCCATTGTGTCTATGGGATAAAACACACATTTTGGGCCCCCCCTATAACTTTGCCCCCCGGCCCTTAATGTAAACTCACCAAACTTTGCAGGATCGATCTGACGGGCCTATTACTTTCTTTGCAAAGTTTCGCAAGGATTCGTTCAGGGGGGACCGAGTCATAAGCCTCCCAAAAAGTGTTCTTCCTATGGAAGGTAAGTGAGGGAGCATAGCCTGAGGTGCATGCTCAGGCTCACAGAATGGGAGGGAGTGAGCAGGGCCGGCCTTCGGGCAGGGCGGGCCAAGCGACCGCTCAGGGCGCCGTGCTCCCGAGGGCGCCATTAACCCCTGCCACGCCTGGCGCATTTAATAAAAATAGGGTGCTGATGCTTTGCATCAGCACCCTATTCACAAGATTACCTCCTCACTCTGACGCGAGTGCGAGGCGGTTTGCATTGGAATAGGGCATTCATGCATTAGCATGAACACCCTATTCCAGTGATTCGCTCCTTGCGAGGCGCCAGAGCCGGGAGGTGGAAAAGAAAAGGTGGTGCATCCTGCACCCACCCCCCTGCCCGACCAGGGGAGCCCAGGGAGGGGGGGTGCCAATTTGTGTAGGGCACTGCTGCTGATGAGGCCGGCCCAGCGAGTGAGGGACAAGTTAAGGTGTCCCTCACTGACTTCACTGCGACCCCCAGCCGTCCTGCATTTAAAGAAAATGAAAAAAGCATGGTATTTGTAGGCAAATTTTATTTTAAAGAAGGCCACTAGAGGGGGGAGAAGCACTGTTAGTGTTAGACTTTCCCAGGTACAAAACCAGCAAAGGCCAAATTTGCAGGCTATAATGAAACTGCAAGCTATACAGTTTCTTATAGCCCACAAATTGACCAATATGAAAGGCGTATTCATCGGCCCAGGGATAGATAGATAGATATATATATTTATATATTTATATATATACACACATATAATAGGGTGGTAATAGCCACCCTATAGTTAAGGTGAGTCAGACTCCCATAGGAACCCTTCAAAATTCTATTGGTAATATTTGATTTGAGTAATAGATTTGACGGAAATTTTTGTAAGTGATTAGGGACTCGCGCCCACCCCCAGACTGCAAGGTTTTGTAAAGATACGTTAAAAAATCAGAAAGTTATTGAGACAACAAAAAAAGAATTAGCTCCCAAAAGTACGGCCTACTTCCCATTCATTTTCCCATAGAGAAACCATGTCAGTATTAGCCAAAGCGCACAGCCCAAACCGCTGAACGGATTTGGACCAGGTTCAAAACAACTTGGCATTGAAGCATTGACTAACGATCCATGCATGGTTTGGGGTGATTCCGTGCAGTAGTTATTTAAACATTTGACAGAAAAGGGGGGGCAGGGGGGGCCCTTCAAAAATAGTTTGTTATATCTGCCATAGTGCATTGCAGGATCATGGTTTTCAGAAAGGAAAAAACTGCCATCTTATTTTTCTCTCCATGCGAGAGGTAGGAGAAAATGAAACGCGGGAACAAAGCTATTTGCAGGTCAAAAAACATGTGAATGCCATTGGGCTAGAGGTGTGGGGAGTGGGGTGGCTAGAGGGCACCAAGTGAAATTTGGGAGTTAGAGTGGGTCTAGGGACTGAGATTGCAACATGAAGCTTTCTGTAGCCTCGGCTAGAGCAGCAAATCACCGACATCTCAATACAAACTACGTCACAGAAACATGGTGTGTTGTGGGGGAAAAGGGAGAGGGCAGTGGAGGCGAGGAGGCCCTCTAGGGAGTGGGGGGAGCTGGCACAGATGAGGGGGCACTTGGTGAGGTCCTGGGGGGCAGGAAAGCATATTCTTTCTGTCAGTTTTTCCGATATTCGCGACTACATTCCAGGCTATAAATAACTACAGATAGCGGAGTATATGTGTAGTTCAGTACCCACAGTTACAGTTTTTATTTTTTTTTAAAGATATTATTACAGCTATAGTGACGTTGGGGGTGAAAAATCATTGTCCCGATTGCCATCCAGGTCTCCATCCATGCAGTAACCAGGACAGACCCTGCTTAGCTTCAACGTGAGGAAGGGGCCAGCCTCCTCAGGCCATGTTGCCGATAAATGAACCAAAGTTACAAGACCACTTAGAGACACAGTCCAGCCCTTTCCTTGCTTTGAAGCCAAGTAGTGTCAGTCTCGCTTTGAAGCTAAGCCGGGTCAATCCTGGTTACTGCATGGATGGGTGGCCGTATGGCTACTGTTAGCCCTTGAAAGTTTTGCACTTAGAGACCACTTTTCTGCCATTTGCGGAATTGCATTCTGGTATTTGTAGTCTCACAGTCAATGCCACAATTGTATAGTTTTCACCTAACAGTGCTATAAGGATGTATATATTTGAGTGACACTATGGTATTTGTAATTTACAAGTTAGCACTATAAAGCAGAGTATTGTTGAAAGCCAGACATGTGGGTGAGGAGGGGAAATTCTGAGAAGGCAAGTAAGTCATGAGTATTTGCCCATGATGTGGCAAGAGAGTTTGCAATCCTGGACACTGGTGCAGTTATTATCCCCTTATTGTGGCTGGTTTTCAGGGCACTAGTAAAGGACACGTGAGTGAGGAGCATAACTTTTTTTCAGAGGGCGGTTGCAAAACATGGGGTTTTTTGAGCTTGGCAAGCTTGCTCAAGTATTTGGCTACCAGGATTTTACTCAGGTTGTCATGTTCCCAGTGCAGACAAGTCCAATGCTATTTTGTATTTTGTCTTGGTCACTTTCTCCTAAGGGGAAGGACAAATGAACTAGATTTGTATATTTCACTTTAAGATATATGTTCACTTACTGTGCGGATATTCATGGGTGCAAGCTTTTGATTTTTGCTATGGGTGCAGAAAGCACCTGGGCATATGTTATTCTTGCAGCCGGTCAGTTTTTTCATTGTTTCCGTACTGCTTAAATGTGGTTAGTTGGGGTTGTGCGATGTATTACAACAGTCACCAAACAACTGGCCATAAAACAAGGGGCTTGGAGCACGCTGCTTAACCAAAGTTTGTGGTCCATGGCAAATAATGTAATCTCACTGCACACTGCCTAAAAACATTGCAAGTTCTCAAAGCCTGCAATCTTTTATACATAATAATACCACGGTCAATACAGGACGAAATCAATTAGTGATTAACATCTTTGAGCGACGGGCTGCAAGTGTTCTAAAATATAGAGCAGACATGTTTGGTAGTGTTCAGCTGTGCCCAAGGCCATGGCTAGTGGTCTGGAAGGGTTTTAAAATGGACAGAGGGCACGGCCAAAGACTGTGCACACTGGCCATGGCCTAAAACCATGCTAGTGGTCTGGAAGCATTCTAAAAATCTATGGAATAACAAAACCCTTGAAATTCAAGGAACAAACTTTGGTAGCAGGGACGTGAGGGTGAGAACTTAACACAACAAAACCCCTGAAATTCACCTACATCCACATTAACTTTGCGCCCCCTGTTGCGCAGCCTATGACCACAATGATGACATCAAAGATCACATCACTGATGACATCACTGGTGACAACACTCATCACATTGTATGTAACTAATTACATAAATAATGGAATGAGAAAGAACATAATTTATAAGTTAGCTCATGAAAACTTTGATTACCTTAATATTAATTTAGGCCGTGGACTTGGCCAGAAAAGGCTGGGGTCAATGGCCAGCACCAAAGGCCATAGCTAGTGGTCGGTTAGTGTTAAAAAAAAATGCCAATGTGCATGGTTAAAAGCCATGCCTAGTAGCCCATCACTGTATTAAAATATACATTGAGCAACGTTGAAAGCTGTAGTCAGTGGCCATGGCTAAAGGCCATAGCTAGTGCCCATTAATATGTTCGAATATACACTCAGCACGGCCAAAGGCCACGGCCACTGGCTAGTATTGTGTTGAAGAACATGGCTAGTGGCATGTTAGTGTATATAATATACAGTGGGCACGGCCGAATGCCATTGCCTATTCCATTTCATTATTTTAAAATATACAGTGGATATGGCCAAAAGATGTACAAACTGCTCAAGGTCAAAGACCATGGCTAGTGGCCCATTTATATGTTACAGCCAAAGATTGTGGCCACTGACCACTATTGTGCTAAAGTTCAAGGCTAGTGCTTGATCAGTGTATATAATATGCAGTGGATACGGTTGAATGCTGTAGCCACTGGTAAAGTCCAAAATCTATGGTTGGTAGGCTGTTAGTGTTTTAAAATATTCAGTGCACATGGGTGAAGGTTGTGATCACTGTCCATAACTAAAGGCCATGACTAGTACCTATGCATGTGTTAAAATCCATTTGGCCATGCACACTGACCATGGCTGAAGGACATGCTTAATGCCAGTTATTGTTGTAATGTAATTAGTGATGTCATCAGTGATGTGATCTGTGATGTCATCATTGTGGTCATAGGCTGCGCAACACGGGTGCAAATTTAAGTTAGATTAAGCTGAATTTCAGGGGTTTTGTTGCATTAAGTTCTCACCTTAACGTCCCTGCAACTAGTTTTTTCCTTGAATATCTATGTGTATATACACACACATGCATTAACTCTTTGTAGGTATCTAAAACATAGTAGGCCTCAAAATTGAAGGCAACACAAGGGCTAGATGAATAGCAAGCCTCAAAACAGCAAAGATAGTTTTACACAGCAAAAAGGCAACCCGCTCATGACAGCGCATGAGGAGTGTGCTGGCAAGGCCAGCAGCCATGAGCACGGGGTAAAGTCACGCAGCGATTGGTTAGAAGTAGGAGGGGACTACACCATCAACTGGAAATCCCGTATGCACTGATGCAGTCTCTAGGCAAAACCAATGGGTGCTGCTTTGAAGAGCTTCATTATTTAGAAAAGGTAGCTAGATTGTTATAATAACAGTTCAATGAAACCAGGAAAGTAGGTTAAACACACATTTTAGAAAGTTTTTTAAACAATTATTAAAAAAGTCCATCAATAAATGTTAATTAGTACAGGTAAAAAAAACAATATAAAAAATAGTCGAAGACTTAAAACTTGTGTTGGAGAGTAAAGATTTTTTTTAACAATGAATGAAAAATCGGAACGATCTCGTAAATTTCAATCATGTTGTCAATTTATCACAATGTAATTACTGGATACACCCTATTATCAACAAAGTATAAAGGGGTATGGCTCTCAACATGTTTCTGTTCTCTATGGTTAGTCTGGAACATTCAGGAGACAAGGTGTTAGTCACTTGGGCTATTGGGAAGTACAGCTATTGTTCTTCCTTTCTTTCAAGTCTCTCAGCATAGAGTCCTTGGGCTGATATGGTTTGGGGGTGCAGTTACTGGAATCTTCATAATTGGAGATTCTTCAGGAAGACTGATTAGTAGTGAGCTCTGTCATTCATTTCTTTTTAAACTTGGGTTCACTGTCCCTCCTTAAGTCGCATGTCATAGAAGTTTCCTTTGTACTTCTGTGGCTGTTATAGCAGTCGGTCTTTCTCAATTAGATTCGCCCCATTGGCGATAGGTCACTTGTTCATAAATCTCATGTTTGCGCAATCCTTTCGTGTGTTCAGAGCGCTCATTTTCTTCCGATAGTCTTCTTAGTAAGTTTGTCCCACACCGCAATGGTCTTTGAAGAGCACATTACAAGTGACTAAACTTGGCAGTGGCTTCATTTAAAGAAACCAATCTCTTTAACAAGCAAACAGAAAGGTGTTGTAAAGAATATTTACAGTTTTGTTTTTAGCTATAGTAGCAATATTATGTTATTGTCATATAGATTGATTCTTCATCTATGAAATTTTGCGATAAGAATTATTAGTTGTCTTTCTTTTTAAATGAGGTCTTTGTCTTCCCAATTCTGCCTGAGTTTCCTTGATTCTTTCTCTTCTGTTTTTTATAATAATATTTTATTTCTACTTTAATCTTATTTCTCTTATCTTCTATCTTCTTTCTATTATCTGTTAAATTCATCATTCGTTTATATTTATGTATAAAGTTTATATTTAAACTGTTTCACATTATTAAATAAACAAAGTAAAGAATATTTGCCAATAACTTTCAAATGCCATATATGTACGCATAGACCTCAATGGTGATGCAGCCGAGCTCATACATAACATTGCATGTTTCTCATTTAGCTCTTGATCAGGCCGTTTCAAAGCTCTGTGCAGGAAATGAGAGAGGAGTTGGCAGTAAGGAGGGTGAATAAGAGAAAACGAGGGATGGCAGTGAAAGGAAGCAAGCTTCGGCATGAAGCTAGAGGTTTGAGAGCACAGTGAGAAGAGGGCCAGGATAAACTAGGACCTTGCAGCTCTCTGCCCCTCCCCATCCAAGGTGTCTGCAGAGCTCCTGGGCTCTATCTCATATTCATACATTTTCCTGCAGAGCCAATAGCCAATGACAGCTAGATGCAGGTAAAAGCATTGACATAGCATATACATGTTCCATTCAAGCCCGCCATCTAATCCTTCAATTCCCCCCATGATGCAACAAATCCTGGTGTGAAGGAAGGCACATCATGTACTATTGAGTTGTGGCAAAGTATCTTCCCAAATGAAGGGACGCTGTTCTTGTAGGGTGCTCAGTGCAAACAATTTGCAATAAAAAAAGCACAGGTGCCAAAACAAGAGCGGACTGGAGCCGGGTGCTCACTCAATTAAAAAAGTACCACAAAACAAAAAGAGAAAGACAGGGCCAGGTATTGCTTCAAAACACTAGAAATGTCTCAAATCAAAAATGAAAACGGTGCAAGGTGGGGCATTTTATTTTAAGAATGCAGAGGTAGACTAATGAATCTGAAACGCATTGTGGGGACCTGATTGGGAGCCCCTCCCTCTTAAATATTAGCCGATTTGCTGTTCATGAACAGAGAGGAAGTGCTGCAGCTCCGTTTACTACAGGGTGGGGCCCAAAACGCACTCTGAACAAGCCTCGGAACTGGGAGGCAACCCAAGTAGTTCCTAATGCAGTACAAAGGACTGTTGACTTACAAAAGTGGAAATCGTTACATTTTTTGGAAATCTACAATTATGGGAGTGAATGGGTTCCATGAGCTAACAGAAGTGAGGTGTTGGGGGTATTCCCGGCCTCAATTTTCCAAGTCAGAGGGCAAGATGGAAGGCAGAAAAGTCAATCGGAATTTTAAGAGTCCGGATGTGGCAACTATTCCCTGGTCCCAAATGGGTTTTAGGAAGGGATCCCCAACTACCAACGATTGGCCTACCCTTGCTCAGCTGGCGCATCAGTACTCGCAGGGGAGTCAATTGCCCCTTTATGCTGGGTTACCTAGTGCACCTGGCAGCAGTAACTGGGGAAACTCCAGTAAGAATATGCAGGTTGGGGCTCAGCGGGGCCACTGCAGAATCTTCCTATTGCACTCCATGAAGATACTGGGTAGCGGCACACCTGGGCTTCAGGGGGATTTAACAAAAAAGCAGCTAAAGCAAGAACACTTCCTAGCGCTAGATCTGTTCAATCCTCTGTCATCAGTAATACCAATAGCAGAGTGGTCAGCCCAAGGCTTCTCCCTACGGGAGGACTGGGGAATTTGGGATTGGTCTTATGTGGCCATCTTAGTTTATTTTCATCTGAATAAATATTTACATCTAAATGAGTTCATGATAAATAAGGGGAAAGTGATGACAGCGAGCGTGGTTTATTGAGCTTAGGAAACTTGACAACGTTAATTTCTCAGGGAGCAAGCAAAACCACATTACAAAAAGGGTGCAGGGGTCGACATTTAGATTGGATAAGCAGGAGGCAAAAGCTCCTCCTGGGTATCCCGCATTAACCAGGGGGCAGGAGCTACCAACTGAGGAACAAGGAGCTAATACGGATCTTGCAGCAAATATAACTTCAACATACAATGCAAACGTATCACTTTACCCTTTATTTATGACCCCTTGTGCTTTAAATATCAGATGTGTCCTAATGTTTATTTATAGATTATCCCAAAAGCACAGAGTAAAGGTGACATGTGTATGTCAGTTTGTCACCAGTTAGCATGGGGAGCCCAAGGTAGCTCCTGGTAGCTGTTGCAGTCAAGCTAACCAGGCTCTTCTAGGCTACAAGCAGGAGCTAAATAGCTCCAGGCTCCCCTCAAATCCGAAGCCTGAAGGGCTGAAGAAAAAATGAGAATGCCGGGAAATTGTCTCCCTCCCCGCCCCCGTGCTAAAATACATCCACAGTGAATTATGATAATTTTAAAAAATGTCATAAAGGCCTTTAAAAAAGACTGAAAATTGATTAAAAACATGTCAAATAAAATTAACAACGAACTTGGCCGCACTGACTTGGTATCTGAAGCCTCAGATATTTAAATCATCTCTAAGCTAGCAGGGATCTCTGCAACCGCCTCATCTAGCAGGGATCCCTGCAACCGCCTCATCTAGCAGGGATCCCTGCACCCGCCTCATCTAGCAGGGATCCCTGCACCCGCCTCATCTAGCAGGGATCCCTGCACCCGCCTCATCTAGCAGGGATCCCTGCAACCGCCTCATCTAGCAGGGATCCCTGCAACCGCCTCATCTAGCAGGGATCCCTGCAACCGCCTCATCTAGCAGGGATCCCTGCAACCGCCTCATCTAGCAGGGATCCCTGCACCAGCTTCATCTAGCAGGGATCCCTGCAACCACCTCATCTAGCAGGGATCCCTGCACCAGCTTCATCTAGCAGGGATCCCTGCACCCGCTTCATCTAGCAGGGATCCCTGCAACCGCTTGACTTCCCTTGGTCATGCTCCAGTTTATATAAGTATCTATCGGAAAGATGGAATATTCTCCCTCTGCCCCGAGACAAATGGATTCGTCCCCTATGAGTTTGATTTCTTTATTTTTTTTAATGATTTCTAGGAAAGCATGCAATCCCTATCCCGAAGAAAATTTAAGGATAGACTTGAAAAGCGTTGAGAAAGCACCCAAGAAGCAGACAGTCTTTTACTCGAGTCATATTTGCTAATTTAATATTGCACCGAGTTATTCATGCAGATTAAACTTCCCAATAATAATTCTATGTGCTCAAATTGAATTAGCGAGAATACTAATTATTTAAAAGACTGCCAGCTACATTAATGTCAACTCTGTTATTTATATTTTTGCTGGGTTTCAGGCATTTTTATATGGAATTGATATTCTTTAGATCCAGGTTTGCAAACTTTACGATAAGATCATAAAACCGTCATGCATTTGTATTTATCTTATGCACTAACATTGACTTGCAGAGGTTTTCATTTATTCATTTGATTCAATTATACACAGCGTTTATGAAGAGCACTTCTAGCCCCACAATGGAGCGCAAAGTGGTTTGCCCACAGGGGTGGACGACTTTTCATTTGTCAGAGGCTAGTAGAGAGTGTTGTCCAGCTGTGGACGGCTTCAGCTTAAATGGCCAATGAAATGTAGTTTAAAAAGTCATCCCAAATTGCTGTTGTCTGTTTCGATTTGGAGTCTGGTTCTACAAAAAGGATGCTCTTAGAGTGTAATACTATGGCAAGGTTTGAAACGTTTTGATAAATAGACACGAATTAGCCTGCTACATGGTTTTATAATTGAATGGGAATATGTTTACCTTGTAGGCCACTGGAGTCAATTCTATTATTTACAGGGTGTTTTTAAAGTACACAATGACATTGTAGATGGAAAGTGTGTTCCCAGTTACTTAGCCATTTATACGCTTGCAGTAATGGAATATTAAATGTAATCAATGCTATTTTGTGAGTTTTGAATGAACAAATCTGTGGGCATCAGGTCGTGCCATACGGCATAGAACGTATTTGTCCTTCCTTAAGGACGTTTATGATTTTTTCTTTTAAACCTGAAACCAAACTGAAACCAAACAAAGGGACTAGTGAAAGTGCAGGAGGGTCGTGGGGAAACTTAAGGAAACAAGCTGGGCTTCAGAAAGATTCTTATTTCGGAGGTCCCCCAGCAGGGGGTGATGTGGAAGTCCTTTGAAGGGTTGTTTTTAATACTTTCCTTAAAACTCCCCAAATGAGCCCAACTGCCTCCCCTTCCTAGGATGGGTGCTTGTACAAATATTGCGCTTGCGGAGCGGTTATGTCGAAGTAGAAGCAGCACAACATTTACAGACGGATTGTAGCATTTTCATAGATCCATAAACAGGGTTATGGGAAGCTCTCCTATGACTTGCGATATTTGCACAATGATCAATTTTGGAAACTTATTTATGCTTGGTTAGGAATTTTACTATTATATATGGCAAAAGATATTCATCAAGGAAAATGTATAAATGTATATTAATGATCTGCGGTTTTATCTTGCTGATATTTTTGACTCATGAAGATGAATGTATATATTGTAATTTGATATCTTGTTTTATGAGAATAATTGTGTTTTAATGTCATTGTTTGTATTGGTGTAAAAAGGTTATATTTAACCAATAAAACACAATGAGCCCAACAACTATAATTAAACAATAGTGGCAAGAGCTGCAAACCATACAGGACCTTACGAGCCTGCAAGTCTGACTTGTGAACCCGAGTAAACCGAGGGTGTATAAGGGGGGCTGTGTGCCCATAATATCCCGGATTCCCCAGCAGCTCTGGGCAATGTGGCTATTAAGACCCAGCCAGCAGCCGCCGGGCCAGGTGCTAAGCAGAGATGCATGGAAGGCTGAACAAAAAGAGTGGGGTGTAAAAAGCCACTTGGTAATGGCCGCCAATAAGCGGACGCATGGCAGCCTAGGGAGTGGAGTCTGTTGCTCATTTTCGGAGGGGAGAAGGCGGACAGGTCAGCATGGGACGAAAGAGGGGATGGTTTAAGATCGCTACACAGGTAGGGAGGGGTACATGTCGGGAGGGCCTGATGAAAGGGGTCTAGCCCCAAAGCTGATCATGTATTCCCCTGGGCCAGCTGGAATGTTGCCATGCTGGCTATAATCGCTCAAGGCTCTCGTTTATGATTTGCCGAGAGGAATCAATCATGCAACTCCGGGTGCCCATTGAGAAAAGGTACAAGTTACTTACCTGTAACTGTTGTTCTCCAGCATGGGTCTGGCATGGATTCACATGCTCATGAATATTCCCCGTTGTCAGGCTGGGAATCCTCAGTAAAGAAAAAATCAGTATCAGTTTCGTTTCTGATTGGTCTTTCTTAGTAGTAACCAATCACTGGTCTCTGGGTCATACTGCCTCCAGCCAATGACTGCCCTCTCCCTAAGCCCCGCCCCTGGCAGCCATACTCAGATTTGGTAGCACGTAAAGTGGCAGTATGACCAAGTGAAGAGCTGCATAGGGGTAGGAGGGAGGGTTCACATGTGAATCCATGCCAGACCCATGCTGGAGAACAACAGTTACAGGTAAGTAACTTGTTCCTTCTCCAGCATGGGGTCTGGCATGGATTCACATGCTCTTGAATATAAGAATACATAGCAGTACACACATGCACAACCATGGGAGGTGGCAAGGCTCAACATTAAGCATTACATAAAACTCAACATTAAGCATCTCTTACCTCCTCACCAGGCTCACCTTAAGGCGAACAGGTTGCGCAGCACTGCCTGGCCGACTCTGGACTCCTCCCTGGAATCCCGGTCGACGCAGTAGAATCTCGTGAAGGTGTTAGTTGACCTCCACGTAGCAGCCCTGCAGATGTCCAGCAGGGGCACACCGGACAAGAACGCTGTGGTGGCAGCGATCGCTCTGGTCGAATGGGCTCTCGGACGCCCGGGCAACGGTCTGTTTGCCAACCAGTGACAGTGCATGATGCAGCCGGAGAGCCATCTGGAAATGGAAGCCTTCGAGAGCGCCTTCCCTTGGTTCACAGGTCCAAAGTTCACAAACAGCTGTGATGTCTTCCGAAAACTCTTAGTTCGGTCCACGTAGAACTTCAGCGCTCTAGCTACATCCAGCGAGTGCAAAGTCCACTCGGCTGGCGACAAAAAAAAGAACGGTAACACCAAGGGCTCGTTGAGATGGAAGTCCGACGGCACCTTGGGCATGAAGGAGGGATGCGTCCTCAGCACCACCCTCGTCTCGTGGAAAGTCAAGTATGGAGGCTTACAGGAAAGGGCCTGAATCTCTCCCATGCATCGTGCAGAGGTGATGGCCACAAGGAACGCTGTCCTCCACGACAGAAACTTCAACAGAGCTGAATGCAAAGGCTCGAATGGCAGGCCCATGAGCCTGGTCAGCACCACGTTGAGCTTCCACGCCGGGGCCTTCACCGGTGGGAACAATCGGAACAGTCCTTTCATAAACTCCTTCACCAGGCGATGAGACCACAGGGACGACCGTCCTGCAGTTCTGGTGTATCGGGAAATCGCTGCCAGATGTATCTTGATGGAAGCGTGAGCTAGTCAAGCTTTGTCCTGCGACAGTACGTACGGTAGCACTTGAGGGGCTGAAATCCATAGAGGGTCAATCTTCTGTGCACGGCACCAGGCAGAGAACCTCTTCCACTTGTGTCCGTAGCACTTGAGAGTTGAGGACGCCCTGACCTTTGCAAGAACCTCTCTGCAGTCAGCCAGGATATCGTACCCACCAAACTCTAGTGCTGCAGGAGCCAGGCCTGCAAGATCAGCGACTCCGGGTCGTGATGAAGAATGGCACCTCCTTCCCTGGAGAGGAGATCTGCGTCCGCCGACAGTTTGACTGGCGGGGACGCCGACAAGTCCAGAAGGTCCGGGAATCATATCTGTCTCGGCCACCTCGGTGCGACGAGGATCATCCTGCACCGGGGCCTCTTGAGTTGGTTGATGATCCTGAGCAGCAACGGCGGGAACGCATACAGGAACAGGCCGTCCCAGGGGAACGGTAAAGCATCGCCAATGCTCCTCGGCTGGGGGAACCTGCTGGCGAACCTCTGACACTTGGAGTTTGTCGCCATCGCGAACAGGTCGATTTGGGGTTTGCCCCATCGCCGGAAGAGATGATCCACTTGATCCTGGCGTAGTTCCCACTCGTGGCACGAGCACAGCTCCCTGCTGAGTGAGTCGGCGATGGTGGATTTTATCCCTGCTAGATGAAAAGGCACCAGAAACATCCCCAGGGTAACAGCCCAGTGCCACAGATCCTGGGCTTCCTTGGACAGGGCTGGGGATCTGGTTCCTCCCTGCTTCCGGATGTAGAACATTGTGGTGGTGGTGTCGGTGAAGATCCTCACCACCTTGCCCTTGAGGGACGGGAGGAATGACTTGAGGGCCCAGAATACTGCTCGGAGCTCCAGTATGTTGATGTGGAGTGGCCTCTCCTCCGGGAGCCACAGGCCTCTCACGTGAAGATCTCTGGTGTGCGCTCCCCACCCCTCCGGGGAGGCATCCGTCGTCACCATCACCTGGAATGCTAGAGTCTGAAAGTTTGTGCCCGCGGCGAGATGCGCGCGGGTGCCCCACCATCGAATTGCATGGCGGAATGCTTCGGTGGGCGAGATCTTGTCCTCGAAGCTGTCCGTCACTTGCGTCCAACGGCCGTCGAGGAACTCCTGCAGAGGACGCATCTGAAGCCTGCACAGGCGCACCAGATCCGAGAAGGGACTTGATGGACCTCGCCCTGGCCACGTCCATGGCCAGCAGATGCTGTACCTTGCCCAGGATGGCCTGCGTTCTTTCCTCCGACGGCGAGGCCAACTGCGCTACTGTATCGAGCTTGGCTCCCAGAAACAGCGCAACCTGCGACGGAACCAGGTGGGATTTGGGGATGGAGAATCCCAGGTCCGTGAGCAGCCGCACGGTCTTTGCCGTGTGTTCTACGGCGAGTTCCCTTGTCCCTGCTCGGATGAGCCAGTCGTCCAGGTAGGGGTAGATGTGGATCCCCTGCAGGCACAGCCGTGCCGCCACTGGTGCTAGGCACTTGGTGAACACCCGGGGCGCCGACTTCAATCCGAATGGGAGGGCCTTGAACTGGTAGTGCCGCCCTTGGACTACGAACCTGAGAAACTTTCGGTGTCTTTTTAGGATGGGGATGTGAAAGTATGCATCCTCCAAATCCAACGACGATAGGAAGTCGCCTTCCTTGCTGTATTTGTTTAGCCGACGCAAGTCCAGGATGGGACGCCAACCTCCTGTCTTCTTTCTGACGAGGAAGTATCTTGAGTATACTCCGGAGCCCCGGAGCCTCTTTGGGACGAGCTCGATGGCTCCTTTCTTGAGCATCGCCCTTACCTCCAACAGAAGTTGAGGGACGTGGTTTTCCTTCCTGGCCACGGGAGGAATTCGGGGGCACTTCTTTAGAAATTCCAGCTTGTGCCCGTGGGCCAGGGTATCCAGCACCCAACGGTTGGTGGAGATGGACTTCCACACGGTGACGAACCTTGTCGGCCGGCCTCCCACCGGGATGCTTCAGTGGGGGCCCGACGCGACGGCCGGTTCAGTCTTGCTTGGAAGCAGCCTTGCCGCCCTGGCCTCCCTGGCGACGACGGCGAGATCCACCAGACTTGCCTCGTCCCCTGTAGGCTTCTTGCGACGAGGAGCGGGTCGCCTGACGGTAGGTCGAGGAGCCACCGCCGAATCCTTTGGAGGCACCTTGCTTGCCTCCGGAGTTCCGAAAGGGTGGCCGCCGTTGCTGCTGAACTCCCAAGGCCTGAGCCGTCTCCGTCTCGGTCTTGATGGCCTGCAGTGACTCATCCACAGTCTTTCCAAACAGATTGTTTCCGTCGAAGGGCATGTCCAAAACCTTGGCTTGCACGTCCTGGCGGAAATCCGTCGCCTTGAGCCACCCCCGCCGTCGAAGGCAAATGCTGTTGCCCAACTGGCGGAAAACAGGTGTCGGCAATGTCCGTGGCCACAGTTATGGCGTGGTCCGACACCACCTCACCCTCCTGTATGATCACCAGGGCGTCTGCCCTCTTGTCCAACAGGGGGGGCGATCTTGTACCACAATTCCCTGTCGTAGCGGCCCACAATCGCTAGGGCGTTGGCTGCCTTAATCATCGTCGCCGCCGACGAGATGACTCGTCGTCCCACGGCGTCCAGCTTCTTTCCCTCGCCTTCTGGTGGGGAAGTTGAGGATGAAGCCGATCCCCCCCCCCGCTTTCTTCTTGGCCGCCGAATCCGGGGTCGGCTGCGCCCTAAGGCACAACGGGGTGGCATCGGGGACCCGGTACTTCTTCTCGTACCAGTCCCTCTTGGCAGGTGTCGCGGACGGGTTCTTGAGGAGGGCAAGTCCCTCGTCCCAGATGTCATCCAGCAACGGCACCGCGAGGACCGTCTTCCTTTTGGCCTTGCGCCGTTGGTAGAGGAAGCCTTCCTTCTCCTCCTCAGGGCAGAGTTGAAAAAGCTTGGATGCCCTGGCAATCATGGCGTGGAAGGAGCCAATCTCGTCGGGTGGGGACGCCCGAGGATACGGAGACGGGAGGCCAGTCCCGTCGTCACCGCCGTCATCCGTCCCCATCGTGGCCGTGTCTGTTCCCATTCCCGTGTTGTCCCTCGGGATCGGGGAAGGCGCCAAAGGCTGAGAAGCCCGTGAGGGCTGAAGTGGCACTGGATGAATTCTCCTCCTCTTGTTCGGAGGGCTTCCCGACAGACTTGGTACAGCTGGGTTGTCCGTCAGGGGGGTAGGGGCAGTCTCGTCCTTATCTCCGTGCATAAGGCTTGGATTGCCATCAAAATGGCCGCCGAGTTGTCCTGAGGCTCGAGTTGCGACGGGCGTGCCGGGAGCGACGGTTGTTCCTCCACGGGAACCTCATCGTCGTTGCCGCCCTCGCTCTCGTCGTCCCCCTCCTCGGGATTCCACCCGTGGGGCTGGGCCTCCTCCAAATTCTCGGTCAGTTCCTCCTCGGAGGTTGTGTCCGTGTCCGTAACGGCCACTGGCCCCCCCCTCTTTTTCCACCGGGGTCTTCACGGGGGCCTTCTCGATGGGCTTAGAGGATTCCCTCCGCGGAGGCAGGGAAACTCTGGGCCCCGAGGTCGCCTCCACTGGGATAGCCTCCACAGGCTTTGCCAGGACCGCAGCAACTCCCTCGATAGAGGCCTTAGCCGGGTGAATCAAACACCTTGCGCGCACTTGAGGCCTTCACCTTAGGGGGAGGGTCACCGCCTCACTCCCCCTCGGCTGGTTCCCCCAAGATCGACTGGGGCCTCTCCAGAAGGTTATCGGATTTTCTCTTCCCCGAGCCAGAGCGTTGGCTCCCGGTTGATGGCGTCGGTGAAGGTGCGCCCTGCCTGGCAGCCGAGGAGCCCGACCGTTCAGCGCTCCCGGTGCCCGCGGACTCGCAGTGCTTTGCCTTCTGTTGGGCCCCCGTCGCCGGGGCGCCCTCACAGGACTTAGAAGACCGCTCAGACTTCTTCTTCTCACCTGCTGGGCTCTTGCCTTCCAGCCAGTTGGAGACACGGGTCCGGCGATCCCTCATCGTCCGATCCGTCACGTTAAAGCAAAATGCAGTCCTTCTCCACGTGCGTTTTGTCCTCATGGAGGCAGTAAAGGCATTTCGAATGCTCGTCCTCCTTGAACACATTTTGTAGGTTGCATCCAGGGCAGATCCTGAACAGTTTCCCTTCTCCTGGGCCATGTTCTTCTCATCCACAAGGTAGGCCTCAGAAACTTCTGGAATCCTCCAAGAAGCGTAACCCGATGAAAACTTCACCCTTGAGGGGCGTAGATAAATCCGAAATGGGTCCCCGTTGATTGGAAGTAGAACCGGTGGAGCTTGAGGCTCGATTAAACCGAAAAATGAGAAATCTCTTTGAAAAAGCGCAAAACGCAGTAACAGCTCGAGAGCCATAGCACGAGGACTCCCAACACTTGAGGATGGCTGCCAGGGGCGGGGTTTAGGGAGAGGGCAGTCATTGGCTGGGGGCAGTATGACCCAGAGACCCAGTGAATTATAGCAAAGGATGTGCGCTAGGGAACTAAAAAAAAGAAAGGCTACAATTTGCCTTTTAAAAACAGGTGTGGTGGTCCATTGCAAGACATGCCCCAAACAGTGAAAACTAGTGTAATAGCATTGCCTTTACCTACCTCGCGGTCTTGGGCTCCGAACTCCTCCACAGCGGTCACTCACCTTCAATATGGTGTATATACATACACACCTATTTGTGTTTGAGTTTTTTGACTGGGTGCAATATTTATCATCCTTCCCGGGAGTCTCACAATAGTACATTTTGAACATCAATTATTTTCTTCATTCAAAGGAGCGGAAACAAAGTTGTATTCAGTTTAAGATCTTGTTGGCCTTGACAAATCATGAAACACGTGTGTTGGCCTTATAAAAGAAAATGTCTTTTCAACAACAACTACTGCTTAAAAAGAACTTTTAAATGATGGTTGTACGAACGGAGGAACAACAAACATAACGGAAAGTACAATTTACCATAAACATTTTTTAAAATTAACAAGCAAATTATATTAATCTGCTTTGGCGCAGGGAAGCAATTCCTTTTTGTATTTATAATTGTTCTGTCATTACGCGCTTAATACCAACGAGTGGTTTCTAAGCTGGGATGGGGATTCAAACCTGTGTTATGCTGCGTTTTCTTGCTTCCAAGACAAACGTGTTGCCCTTGAGCTATCCTTCCTCCCCAACGAACGATTTCACAAAATGTGTCAATCAGGAACATCTGGGGGAGGAAGGGGAGGGTCTTCAATCTTACTGCCTTGCACTCTTTTGCCCCTCCCAATAATTGTATGTCAAACCAACAATGGTCTTTGCTCTCTACAATGCACGTCATTCCACACATAATGGCTGCTTAGTATTCGCAGAAATATGCCTCTTGATATTTCGGAACTATGTGAGATTATGCAATAGGATTAATAACTCACGGTTTGCATTTTGGAATGTGCAATCCCTTGGAGTCCGGTGTTGATTAGAATGCTTATATCCCTAAGCAGTGTACTCCAATGTCAGTAACATTTGTGCTGGATGGAACAGGAGTCATTGCTTGAACCCGACCTTGATGAAAATTCTGCTGCCCGCTGGGTCTAGATCACTGGCTCCCTTCTTCAGAAGAAGCCCCCCCTCCTCAATTGGTGGAGTCCTACACCCCAGGAGCCACTTGCAGCTCAGGTTTATCAATCCCTGCTGCCCTTAGACATGGGTGCATTTGAGCTCGGGTGATGTTCTGCTTGCAGAGACCTAGGCCAGGATAGTTTCTTGCTCTGTGCCACTCCACTCAGTCAATGAACATTACGAGGAGGGGTTCATCGTTGTAAAGAGGTTACACGTGCAGAATGACGTCGCCGTAGAGATGTGAAATGCGAGTAAAGCAACGCAGAACCTGTAAACCCAATGTCCACGCTTTAAAAGCAGTAAACACCCTGCACGCCAAACACCAATGGCATAGCCAATCCGCTGCCTCCAGGCGAGACTGCCGCCTGCCCCGCATAAGCACACCTATGCTAAGCACACTTGGGTCTATGCTTGAAAAGGGGCATCAGGGCAATGTGAGCCGCTAGCACCCGGTTCCCTAGCAGGGTAAACAAGGAAGAAGGGCTGTGGCGACATCCAGTCTGGGGCTGGCTACACAATCATACCCAGTACACTAAGCTACCCATCAAGGGATTACTGAATCACCATGAGATAGATCAGCCTGGGGAAGCCTTTTAACCAAGCAGCGCGCTTCTCATGGCATTGCCCCAATACCCCCGATAACATGAAGTGCTACTACGGCACAGAAGGTTTGGTGAATGAGCATCATCTTGACGGCCATGCTTGCAATCAATGCTTTCTTTGGGATGACAAAACCACTCAGGTGGAATTACTACGGAAGTTGACCAGAACTGTTCTCAGGGATCTACTTGGAACTCCTATGCAGAGCACAAGACCTGCCATTTAAAGGCAATCAGCAACATGATATAAATCATGTCCTTTACAACGCGCCTGTACACGTGTGTTTCTAGGCGCGATAAGACAACGGAGGGTACGGAGGGAGGACAAGACAAACGATCTTACTAGGCCTTGTTTCACTCAAATCGTGCAAGTGCGGGGGGGGGGGGGGGGAGTACCAAGGGGATGGGGGGGTGCAGCCAGGACAGAGTGGCTCTGGGTAAGTGCAAGGAGGCGGGGGACTGTAGAGGTTACACTTACAGCCCCTAGTGAGTGACAGGGCAAGAGGCAGTGCAGTGGAGACCAGTCAAGAGGAGCCAGGTACCTAGGGAAGACTTTGAGGGTAACCAAGCAACCAGTTGATGCAGAAGACAGGTAGGTCAGCAGGGGAGGGAGGGAGAGAAAGCAGAGGAGAAAGGGAAGGTTTTGAGTTGCTTCCGGAACTTCAGGTGGTCCGGCTCAAGTTTGAGTGGCGGGGAGGCGTTTCCAGAGGGAGGCACCTGCAGAGGAAAGTGATCTGCCATCTACTCTCTGCCTGGAGAACCGTCTGACCCTCACAGGCAGCAGAGCGAAGGCTGTTAAGTAGAATTGTTTTACCTATGCGATTGCCTTGCAAAATTACCCTCTTGCCCTGAAACTATCCTTTTGCCCTTCAAATGTATGTTCGGTGCCCTCCAAACATGGAAAATGCCCTGCCCTTTTAATATCCTATGCTGATCACTGGGCACACGTGTGCATTTCCAATCTGTCGAAAAATACCCAGTTGGTCAGATTTACTCCAGCCAAGGCGCCACCTTCATCATGTAAAGGTCTCAAAAGGTCACTCTCCTGCAAAAGACTGGATGCAACCAACGCTTCCTGTGCCCAAGTGAATCTAAAGTGGATTCTCCTTATAGTGGGGAACTACCGCCAAACCCATTCCCTGCAAACGGCTCATCTCCATAAGCCAAGAACTAGGCCCAGTTACTAATGTTTGCAATTTGCAGGTAAGTTCCAGGATCCATTGCCTTGTTCCAGGACCGAATTGGTCAGAACATAGGATCTCGATAGAATAAGAAAACGCCACTCCTTGTACCTAGGGTGCCAGGAGAAGTAAAGCAGTTGCAGCTGGTACAAGCAGAGCTGCAAAGCAGACATTGGGCCTCACAATATCAGAGTATGCCAACCCAGCTCAACAAATGCTGTGTTGTCTCCGAATAGGCTAGAGGCAACCTACCTTTCTCGGATATTCTGGTTATTTATGTATGGATACACCCCAACTCCATAATCCTGTGACCTGCAAGTCTTTAGCCACGTGACAGCGCTGCCTTCTCTTGCTGTCCCCAATGTCTCCCTACTACACAAGGGTTACAGTACCTCCTATCCAGACATCTCATCAACCAATGCAAGGTGCCTATTCAGGGGACTACTCGGACATATGTGTTCGTGTACAGTTTCTTGTTAAAGTTACCACACAAGGCCAACCAAAATCACTCTTGACGCTTTCGAGAAAAGCATTAAAACCTGGAAGAAATATGTGCAAATACAGCAAACTCATTACAGGCAAAAAGCGGTGCTTAGACCCGGGATGTGGGGACCTTTTCATGACAGACCCAGAACAAAAGGCGGAACGTGGGGAATAAGAAAGGACATGTGCTCTATAGGATCGAGCCAACGTGGCACACCAGAGGCGTTGCTAGGGGGGCAGGGGGCTAAGGGGGCTATAGCCGCTGATCTTTTGGTTGTATCCCCGGATAGAATCTCAGGAGCTACCACCAAAAGGCTAGCTATTCCCCCATTCCCGACAGTTCCGACATCAGCGTAGCCCCGGGTCTGTTCGAGACCTAGCAACCCCTGGCTGTGAGAGTATTTGTATGTTTATAGGGAGTATCTAAATGTATACACACAGATTCACATAGGCACAGCCCCTTGACCTCCCAGCGGTATCTCGCATATATAGCTGTTTCCAGGGTTAGATCTTTAAGAGGGGTCTCCCGTCTGTATCTGGTTTGGGGCTCAGCTTGATCTCTTGGCTGTGCAAGATGTGCAGTTTGAGTTTATGGCACAAGATGAGAAACCGGTGAATGTTTACATTGGCAACTTACCGGCTGCTCCACAGGCTGCGCAGTGCTGATCTCAATCAGGCTTTCTGGCTCCTCGTCTTCGGGGGGCTCGCTGGCCTCACTGGGTATGACCACCACAGGCTTCACGTGCTCTGCCAGTGCCGAAGCCCGCAGGAAGTTTGGTGGATTCTGCCCCCATTAAAACAAATCAAAAGAACAAAAATTAGCCTTCGCCATAAAAAGCCTACTTTTGTGGGCCAGTTGACAATCTTTAATAGTTCCAAACAGATTAAGGCCTCGAAAGATCTTTCGATAGTGTGACTGATGAAACCATTACATCATCTTTAAATGGTCTCCAGTTGTTTTCATGCAGTAAATTACTTTGTGGTAATTTACTGTGTGAACATTTCTTCGAATTATTTCCAATATATATGTATATATTTGCGGGTTAAGGTATGCAAGGGGGTGGGGAGGGGTTCGGGTAGGGGTGATAGTGAAGTGGGGCTTGTGGGGAACCCCCCATAATAATAAAAAATCAAAGTAACAATTTGAAGCGATTTCCACAAAGTAAATTACCACCAAGTAATTGATTTCGTGAAATGACATGGAGCCCTTCATACACCTTCCTTTACCTCAGACACTTCCGGTTCTGACGCGAGTTTTGCATACAGACCAGCGGATCAGATGCTGGCTGTGGATTCAGATAGGAGTTCTATACCGAGAGATTGCTCACTTGACTAAACTGCCTGGGGATAATCACTGAACCCCCCTCTTACTCCTTTCTCTAATCTGACAAATAAACCTAGGTGTGTTTATGAACAGACTCCCCGGCATCTGGCTGTAACTTACAGACAACGCCCGGGCCCGCAGGAACACATCTGTGGCCACTTGCTGTCCCTTATGCAGAAGGGAAGACGCAGCAGTTTAGGTCACTTGCTGTCCCTTATGTAGAAGAGAAGACGCAGCAGTTTAGGGGACATGGTCCCTTATAGTTTGGGCTGATTGCATGTGGTTTGCCCTCTCCCACATTAGCACAACTGAGCTAAACAAACTGGTGTGATGGACTTCCGCTTTGAGGGCACAGCCACTGTGCCTAGTGGTCACTTACTTGCATAGACTGCTATAACAAATTGGTCCGGTTTCTTCTTGGAACCATTTTAAACAGCATAAATACCCTACTCCCCAAAAATGTAGAATTAAATTCATATCGAGGCAAATAATTATTAAACAGCAACCCAGCTTCATCCCCTCCCAGATACTCAATATTTTAAATCCGTTACATACCGCTCCAAAGTCTATGTATCTTTACCGGACATCAGACTGATGAGAATAGGTTACAGCTGACTTCTATGCCCCCCCTCCCCCGCCCTATGCATGTACAGTCCTCCAGAACCCTCTAGCTAGGCTTGCGCTACCTAAACCACAGACCGAACCTCCCAGGAGTTCTGTGCCGCCCTTGGATCAGCAATGGAAGGGCCAGCCGGGATGAACGAAGGCACAGTGGGCCAGTCAGTGCTCAAGGTGCCAATGAAAGTGTTGCCCAGTCTCAGACCTATGCTTTTCGATACACATTGCGGTCATAGTGTGAACTAGATTTGGGCAATTGTTCATTATTCTATTTCAAAGTCTGTGTGTTGCCCGTTCACCTCCTGAAAACAGGTTCTGCCCTAAAAATGTATTTATGAAAACACGATGGAGAGACCATTCAAAGGCAGGCAAAATAATGGAAATGCTTGCGACTATACCTTGTAAACTAATGAGAGCTATACCATCCAAATCGCATTCTATTATTTAGTTCTACTCCACTAAGCCCTTGGAGAGAGGCCTAGCCATGTGTGAATTAATCTCATGCCTTGCCATACTAACACGTGTGGCCCAACCATCTGGGCCATACTTCTTTTGATAGCCCCTACAAGGAGCCACATGCAGTTTTGGCTTCTGCCCGTGAGGTGGAGCTGGATGTTGGAATGGAGGCTCTCTTCTGGATCCTGTGGATCATTTCGGGTTACACCTCGTATCTAGACTTGAACAGGGAACGCTTGCGGCTATCCCCTAGACAGAACCATGCAGCTGAACTCTCCGCCCTTGCAAGGGAGGATCCTACGCAACGCGACCAGCAAAGCCGCCCAACAGCGAGTGGCCCACGAAGCACTTACATCTGGCAGTCGGGGAATCTGGATGAGTCTTTTGAAGTACAGCATCTCTGACGCACGCTTGAAGAAGGTCCGGAGGCTGTGTGCAGAAGAGGGGGGTGGGGAGGAGCAAAGGAGAGAGTTCAAATCAAGCCGTAAGGTCCCTCAGATTTCAGATCAAACCCATGCTTGCCAAAGTGCTGACGTTACCTGTGGAACTGTTCGTGGAACCGGTCTCGGTGGCCCTGCAGTGTATCTGGTGGAAGACCTACAACCCAGAAAAATAAAAACATACAGGTTACACACTGTAGCAATGGGAGTCATGGGTGCACTTTCCTCGAGGATCAATGGATGTCGTAGCTGCAGATCACAGCACTGGAGCATCCTTGTTACAATGAAAACAGAAATGGACCAATGGCACGGATGGCATGTCCGTGCACCACCCTCCGACGAGTCCACTTGCTCGGTATCTCATCTGAACCCCATTTCTTCTGTTGCGCATCACTGGATGGTTTGCCTAGGTTCTGCTTTTCAGTTTAATTATCCCATTAGTCCTCAGGCCATAGCTCGGGCTGCTGGCATCTCGGCTCAGCCATTGGTTTCCGCAGCTTAAAGCTGATAATACTAGGTGGGAGTCCTGCAGCCAGGATCATAAGAGCACTGCATCTATGGATGTGGAGACATTGTGCACACCCAAAAGCATTGTGGCCTGGCCAAGCAAGTGGAACTGGGGGCTGGCCTGGCCACCCGTGCAAGAAGATCAACACCGTTACCTACATGATCTAACCACCACAACCCTTAATCAAAAAGGGGAAAACATGCTTAGAAGAAAAACGTCAGGAGACCATAAGCGAATAGAACAGCAAAACTCAGCTGCAGCAATTTTATCTAGTCTCCGTGAGAAACTGACCAGACACCGAAAATCCAGAACTCAGCTGCAAGTGTGAAAACATACACGAGTCAATTCACCCAAGTGACCTACTTACTCGAAAAACGACCCTGCCTTTGAGTCAAATCGAGAGTAGAATTCAAAACAGCAATCACTAGAGAAGCACTGCATTGTTGTACCCTATCCTAGTTTCACACTACCCACCCAAAACTGTTTCTCCTAATCAAGAGTGTATTCTGAATACCGGACCGTAGCTACCACCATGCATTTAGTAGAACCTGATTTGACCTCCCCCCCCCACATTGCCAAATGCCTCAAACCCCATTTGTTACCCAGAAACAGAGCTTAAAGACCACACAGGGAGCCACAATCCCCTACCTGCGAGTCAGAAAGTGTTCAAGTCCTTTACAGCTTAAGTGCTATACAAAACCCCAAACCACACTATCAAAAAGAGAATCCGACTTTTCTTTCTTTGAGTTTGGCCAGCCCTGAAAGCCGCATGAATGCAAATAGGGCGCCGATGGGCCTCGGCATACTTTGTACTAAATTGTATCAGAGCTCCCCAAGCGAACTGTGAAATACCACATTCCCACAATATATTCCAAAACCTCATAGAAAAAGGAAGTCACAGTCCCAGAGGCAGTCAGACAGCTGGCTCAAGACAACCCAGAATAAAGCAGGGCTCCATCTGCTAGAATAACTTTGGAAAGCATAGCAATGGAGCCACTGCTTAGAGATGCTGGCGCAGCAATGTTCGAGGGCGTGCCAGTCAGATGGATAGAGGGTAGTGCTCAGATACTGGAGAATGGCGATGCATGTTTGGTGGCAGGCAGAAGGGTGAGAGGGTTTGGAGAACATGGGCAGGGGCAGATAAAGGCTGCCTTTGAGCGGTGCTTACCCAACTGCGCTGGACCCCAGAGAACGAATAGCTACATTCAGGACCTTCTCGCTTGCATTTCTCTCTGGAAACTATGGTAACCGCGACAATCTGCTGCCAACGTGGGACTGACACTCCATTTTGAAAGCTACCCTTGAGGGTACTCCCATTTCTTGTGGCTCCCTGATCTCTGACGACCACAAAAGCCGACCGATTGTTTTCATCGTTTGGCACAGGACATGGCATGCTCTGCCCGGAGAAACTGGATCAGGCCACCGCTCCGAGCAAGCGGTGGGCTATACAACGGAAAGCTTTCTACTCAAATTATATGCAGGGGAACTGTCCAATGTGGTCCATACTAAACTCAAAACAACCTCAGCTATTCTTCTTCGCTTCCTTTTTTCAGACTTATTTGACGATAGAGAAGCGCATTGAGGGCTTCGCGAAACGTGATGTGTAAGATACGTGCATAACTAATCTGCTTCGCGAAATGTGATGTGTAAGATACGTGCATAACTAATCTGCCTAGTCAGCCTAAATTGCATTAGGCTACTTAGGATTTCTTTCCAAATGTACCAGGCCCCACTGTCTGCCCATAAACAGCCGTGGAGTAGCCAGGGTTCTCGCCTAGAACCAGGTAAGGTTAGAGTAGTTAATCTAATCCTCTTCCTTTTTTCGTACATTAATGAAAATATGAAAATGTAAACCTACACAAAGCAAAATGCAAATAAATAAACCACACCAGGAGTGGATGAGCTGCCCACACCTGGTAGAAGGCATCTTTGATTGCTGTGCACCAACGTCTGTGGGAGTTTACGCCTGAAGTAGTGCGTGAATAAGATGCTGTGGGGAGACCACCAGGGGGTGAGGACCAAGATGGCCGCATACAGACCAAGCTCCCCCACACACTCATCAGATAGTGGTTTTGGTTTGCCCCCCGGTTGCTGAAGGAGCGTCTGCGGAGTGCTAAGCAGTGGTATGCAACAGGTGATGGGTGACACGGCAGATCGCAGCCCCTGGCTGGTGTGGAGGCTGCCTGGCCTAGGCGGAGCAGGCATTGTGGAAGGAGGCCCCGGGCCATGCAAAGTGCGGAATAAAGTCGAGGTGGAATCCAGGCTCCCCCCTCGCCCTCATACCATAGTCCTTAGATGGAGAATCCGGCTAGGCAAACCACGGGTGTGAAAGAAGCCTGATGGGAGGGCCCTGGTGGTCTCCGGGATCCTGGAAGAAGTACAGGTGATCCTTGCCACAGTATATTGCCTGAACATGGGTCAGTCCCAATTCATAGTGGAAATACTCAGCCGGCCGGTGGAATTATTATTGCTGGGGGCGGAGGGGCGCTTTAACATGTGGGCAGACCAGTGCATGGACCACAGTGGCAGCGATGGCCAACTGGGAGGTGGGAGTACAGGAGGGGGTGGGGGGGGGCTTCCTTGGTCACATGAGTGATCAGGGCTAGGTTAGGGGCTTTACCTTCTTCTCCCCCATCCCATGGGTCTAGAACAAGGAATGATTATTGGTTTATACAACAGCAACATGGGCAAAAGCTCTTAACTAGTCAACTTATGCCCATTAGTTGGTCAGACCACAACATGGTTGACATGAAAATCTCGATGACAGGCCATAGAACAAGGGAATCCCTATGGCGCTGCAATGACAGGCTACTAAAAGATGTTGTCTTTGCCGGGGAAATGAGGGCGGCTATAGATTAATAATTTAGCCTCAATGACACCAGGGAGGTGGAACCCGGGATGGTGTGGGAGGCCGCCAAGGCCACATGTAGAGGCTTCTTGATACGAGAGGGTGCCACCAAGAAGAGGGTTAGAACCCACCAGACAGAGGATGAGGGGTGAGATCTGGGGGTTGGAGGCCGGGAAGTCAGATTTGGGTTTGAAGGATGAGGATCAATTTCAATTGGCCAGGCAAAAACAACAATAGTTGAAGGAATTAGAGGTGGGGAAGGTGGTCCCTGGCCTACAGTTCCTCTGACAACGATACTAAGAGGGGGGACAAGGTGGACGCATTGTTGGCGTAGAGGCTGCGGGGGCAAAGAGCTGACAGGTGGATGACTGAAGTGGAGAACTCTAGGGGTGGGGGGGTCGCTACACTCCACCACGGGGGAGGTTTTGCAGGAATTTGCCATGTTCTATGGACAGTCCATGGGGAAGAAATGGTTGTCGAGGAAGGGGAGTTGGATAGGTATCTGAATGGGGTGCCCCAGACGACTCTACGCGAGTGTGAGGTAGAAGACTTAGAGATGCAGATTACCCATGAGTAGGTACTGAGGGCGATTCATGGGTTGAAGTTGGGGAAGGCCCCTAGGGACGATGGGTACACAGCAAGGTGTTATAAGGCGTACTCGGGCAGTATGGCCCAGCACATGGCTAAGTTGGTCAATAACATTCTGGCCTCGGGGAGGACGCCCCCTTCGCTTGTTAGAGCACTAACAACGGTCATGCCTAAGGTGGGGGTGGGGGGGTCAGTAAGAGCTGTAAATCATATTGCCCCATATACCTTCTAAACGTTGATGCCAAGATCTTTAATAGGATGTTGGCCACGAGGGAGGTGAGTCATGCCAAAATTGGTTCATTCCGACCAGGTGGGGTTCTTTCGGGTGAAGGCAGGTGGCTGGCACACTGCGCAAAATGCTGCATCTGATGGAGCCCGCGGCGAAAAGAGGGGGCAACCCGGTGCTTGTCACCCTAGATGCTGAGAAAGCATTTGACCGGGTGGACTATGGCTTCCCCTGTGTGGTCCTGTGCAAATACGAGTTTGGGGAGAGGGTTCTGAAGGGGATAGGAGCATTGTACTCATCCCCAGTGGCACGGTTGGTAGCCAATGGAAGACTGTCACAGTCCATCAACCTGATGAGGGGTACCAGGCAGGGATGTCACTTCGAGACTTCCATTTGCGCCATCGATGGAGTCGCTCGCTAAGCGACTTAGGAGGGGCTCCCCAAGAAGAGGGGATCAAAGTTGGCGAGAAGGAATTCAGGGTGGGGCTGTACGCAGACTATGTCTTGCTGCACTTGGTAAATCCAATGAGTTCAACCCCGGCAGGCCTAGAAATAATGGAGGAATATGGAACCTTCTCAGATTTCAAGGTGGACAAAGGAAAGTCGTCATATTTCCCTTTGCAGGAGATGGCCAGAGGGATGTGGAGGCCCTCCGGTCCCTGGGGTTGGAAATACAACTAGAGAGCATACAGTACATGAGGGTCACCATTGTTAGTCCCGGGAGAGACCTGGGAGAAGCAAATTACCCTCCTCTTTTCAACAAATTATTCAATGACATGGCGAGCTGGGGTAAAGGGCAGATCTCATGAATGGGGAGGCTGAACGCCCTGAAAACGAACCTTCTGTCGAGGGTACTGTATCTGTTCCAGATGTTACCCATAGGGGCTCCGGAGACCCTCCTGCAGGAGGCCAAGTCCCGGATGGTGAAGTTCCTTTGGCAAAACCAGGAACCAAGGGTGAGATAGGATTCCTTGATAATGCCCAAAGAGAAGGGGGTGGGGGGGGGGAGTGGGGCTCCCGGATCTGATGCTATATTATAAAGCTGCACAGATGAGAGCAATGGTATCACACCTGCGGGAGGACCATGATAAACAATGGGTCTGCCTTGAAAATTATCACGTGCGCCCTGCTATGGTGGGGGAGTGGTTCTGGGTCCCAAGGGGGCGGCTCCCGATGAGAATCAGAGAACACCCATTTCAGGGAGTTTACTGGGATGTGTGTGGTAAGGGAGCTGGAGTTGCGAGGAGTTACCACATGGCCCTCTCAGACGAGTCATATTTGGGCCCCCCCCCCCCTGTGCGGGATGAGATACCCGAACCAGAGAGTTATCACAAATGGTTTGAGGCAGGAATATCCAGGATCGGTCAATTGTGGGTGCAAGGGAGAATCATAGGGATGCAGCAGTTGGAAGCCAGTTTGGGTGTCGGAGGTTGCCCGTGCTTCTGTACCTCAGGCTGAAAGGGGTTTTTACCACAGAGAAAACTGGAGGGACCGGATTCAAAGAGACCTCAATCCTGTTCGATAGACACACTGAAATGAAGGGTCCCATCTCGCTACTCTATAGGGCCTTGCTAGAAACTTCAGGGAGGCGCAGTGGAGGAACCTTCGGTAGAGGTGGGAAAGGGACCTGGTGTGGACTTGAATGTACACCTTTGGCAATTAATGTGTAGGAGGACTTTTAAAACATAAAATAGCCTGTCAGTATAAACTCCATGGCGTGACGTTACTGCAACAGTGGCAATACGACCCAGCGTGGCTTTCTAAGATGATCCCTACAGTGAGCCCTCAGTGCTGGCATGGCAGTGGGGACAGAACTAATTATTGACACATGTGGTTGAGATGCCCGAAGGTTCAAGTGTATTGGGCTGAGGTCTTGGGATAGATCAAAGATGTGGGAGGGCGGAAATAGGTGTTGGAACCTATGTTGGTACTTTTTGGTTTGGACGAACAAGAGAGACAATGGCACACCTTGCCTCATGCGACTCATTTTCTGTTATTGGCTGCAAGGGCATGCATCGTAAGACATTGGAAGAGAAGGGAACTCCCGAGTTTAAAGGAATGGTCCGACACAGCAAGGGACATTTATCTTATGGAAAAGATCACTGCAGCAATCCATGGCGGAGGGGGGAATGGCAGCAATCCATGGCGGAGGTTCGGGCATGGAGGGGGGAATGGCAGCAATCCATGGCGGAGGTTCGGGCATGGAGGGGGGAATGGCAGCAATCCATGGCGGAGGTTCGGGCATGGAGGGGGGAATGGCAGCAATCCATGGCGGAGGTTCGGGCATGGAGGGGGGAATGGCAGCAATCCATGGCGGAGGTTCAGGCATGGAGGGGGGAATGGCAGCAATCCATGGCGGAGGTTCAGGCATGGAGGGGGGAATGGCAGCAATCCATGGGGGAGGTTCAGGCATGGAGGGGGGAATGGCAGCAATCCATGGCGGAGGTTCAGGCTTGGAGGGGGGAATGGCAGCAATCCATGGCGGAGGTTCAGGCTTGGAGGGGGGAATGGCAGCAATCCATGGCGGAGGTTCAGGCATGGAGGGGGGAATGGCAGCAATCCATGGCGGAGGTTCAGGCATGGAGGGGGGAATGGCAGCAATCCATGGCGGAGGTTCAGGCATGGAGGGGGAATGGCAGCAATTCTGCAACAGTTTTGGGTAGAAAATGGGGACAGACAATTACCCTGGGTGGTCTTGCATGGTCCCGGCCGAGGCCGGTTCAGGATGTGTACAGAGTTCTAGTTAAGCTTACTCGACCTCTCTATGTATATTCGGGGCTAGAAACTTCACGTCCAGGGAATGTGGTTTGAGGATAATTGGGAGGGTATAGGCGAGAAAAGAACAGATGAAAGATCCCGTGTTAGAAACACGTGCCGAGGGCAAACACCATCCAGTTTGTTTGTACATTTCCATGTTATCTCGAAATCAATCAAATTCAATTTACAAGAACAAAAAAATAAGATGCTGTGGAAGGCCAGGCAGCCATTGAAACCTACATATCGACAAATGAAGTGGGAATACACCAAGCAATGAGGGATTCAAGCAAGCTTGAGGAGAATTTAAGAAAGAGGGTGGGGAAAATGTCCTACAAAGAACTTTCAAGCATTTTAGGCATAGAGCTCTTGAGCAAAAACACGAAGAGGACAAAAGTGCTTCCATAATCAAATAATATAAACTTTCAGCCAATAGGAGCGTGCTGGAATGCACTTGGAGTTGGACTGCACATCAGGAAGAAACATTGACATAACCAATAGACGTGGCTTTGCTGTGGGCACTGCCCAGCGCCATCTGCTGGACACTGGGGGCAGGGCTCTAGCAGAATCTTTGCACATGCGCAGAATCTTTTTGAAGGTTAGAGCGGCGGAGAGGGACAGGCAGGGATGTGGTGACCCGCTAATGCAGCTTTCCATAGGAGAGAGGGGGGTGGCATCAGAGCCCTCCCTTGCATCATGGAGCGTGCCCTCACAGCATTTCAAACGGTGTGTGCCCTTTTGCAATGCACTACTTTGCATACAGACGGATACACACACCATTTATGCAGACGACACCCACATTTATCCACAAACTGGTAAATAAGCCCCGCACCCCCAACTAATATACAAGACTGAAGAAGATGTCTCGCACACACAGACGCACGGATGACGACAAATGGACTAAAGCCCAATCCTTCTAAAACAGAACTCGTGCTTTGCAGTGCAGCCCCATCCGACACCGCCCGAGTTACCTGGACCCATGCCCAGTACCATCGCTCACGGTGGGGAACCTTTCAACAACAATGGACAGTCAGACCTGCCTACCATTTGCAGAGTAAAAACCTGGGGAATGAAGTCAGCGACGCCCCGCTCCATTTTGGCAAAGACTGGCCGGAATACTCCTTGTGCATTGGCTCCCTGCCAAAAATGAAGAGACACTTTCAAACCCTCTGCATTGCCCACCACATTCACCATAGAAATGGCCCAACCTAGTAAACAAGGGATTGTCCAGCATTACCCACCTTCCAGGACACAGAGGTTGAGTAACGCTGCTCTAATCTTTGTTGCAGGCTACAAAAGATAGTACATCTCCATTTGGCTAACTATGGAACTCCCTACCCAAACATCATGGGTACAGTACAGGTCACACTAGGCATGGTGTTACAATCGCGCCCAGTCGACGTCCCTTTTCGAACTTCGAAAACAAGATTCAATACTCAACAACTTCCACTAGATGTCAGACTATATGCACAGTATGTGATTCTAAGCATATCCACAAGCCTTATTCGCGATTATTAAAAATAAATGCCTCACTCGCAGTTTGACTATAGAGTTGCTCCATGTATAATAATAGGGACCATTCATGCATTCATGTCTTTCGCACAACAGTTATTTGTCTCTCTGCTTACTCGTGGCAACTTGCTGTAATGCCACTTTTCATGGTACCTCCAAGTATCAAAGTCTGATGATGCTCTTTACAGTGCCCTTTTTCTGTGAAGTCGTTATTAGCTTTGCATATCTTTTGCCCCACAGGACAGATGACTAATAGGCCAGTGTCCTGCATACATAATGGTCCTAGAGTTTTGGTACTTTTTGTGCCGTGTAAGTGTTAAAATGCCGTCTGCCACTAAAATTAACAAAAAGGTTGATGGGGAGAAAGATGGGCACGAATGACACCGTATGGAACTGCGCACACTGCAGGCCACTTATGTGCTGCCGCGTCTCAAGTGTCCCGCTAAAGCAATTTGTAAAGTTGGCCACCCTAAGACAGCGGACACTTAAGCTGGGATCTCTTACTTCAGAGCCAGACCCGTTTCCTGAAGCGGGTGGAGCAGACGACTACCTGGGGAGTACACCTAAAAAGCTCCATGGGGGGAGCGGGGGCAGAAAGGGGCCAACCCAGACGGTGGACTCAAAGCCGCCAGAGCAAAAGTTAAGCATGACTTTGTTACAAAAGAATGCATATTGCGAATGCAGCCTCTGAGAAGCTCTGGAGAGACACACACACACACTGTACCCCTTGACCTTTGTGTTGACAGTGCCTTTAAAGTGGGGGTAATTTATAAGCGAAGGCTCGTTTAACAAGCCATTGTTTTTACACAGTATGTGCTTAACATTTCAGTGTTAAGAACTGAACATGGGGCATTTTTATTCTGAAGGCTAGCACAAAGCATCAGTTAGCTGCATTCTTCCTTATTACATTTTTATTATTCTAGCGGCTGCTTTGTGACATGAACTAAATGCATCCACTCCACCAAAGCTCCTTTCATTTTCTTAACAAGGCAACCACTGCCTAGCGCACACCAGATGGCACCTCGATGCGACTTGGCACCTTGCTTAGGTTCATTGTGTGTCCCCATGCAGACAGTACTCTATGGCAAATCAATGCTGCACAAGTCACCACCCTGTTGGTTAATGGCATCTATGTGGTGCTCCTCTATGAAACAGCACATATGCCTGTTTTTGTATGATGTGTCCCATGTCCATACAATAGCGCACTGGAACGTTTTGTGTATGTGGCTCTGACGAGTATGCCATACTATGTCCACACTTACACACATAAAGCAATCAAAAAAGTTGCCCCAAGTCGTACATCCAACAGGCCAAACGTCCTTTCTACACTAATACACCCTGAGTTTTACTAGCTGCAGGCCCGCACTAATAAGAGTTGCTTATCCCAGCTGTGTTAAATAAAGCATGGGCCTGCTCTTTTTGCAGATAGGACCCATGAGGCCTGCATAATGGCGAGGAGGTAGGGGCTGAGGAACTGTGACCCTTTAACATACATTGGAAGCCGGTTTTGTTTAAAACGCTTCATCGGCTTATTACTGGTCAGGCTAAAGTTCCTAAGTGGTACAATCATTTCTGTGTATCCTTTCTGTGCATTGTTTATTGTGTCTTTCTTAGGCATCCTTTCCAGTCTATAGATCTAATTCCCTAAAGATGTTTCTGTGTTGGGGGTTGGGCATGCTCATAGCGAGACCCACCCCCTCCTCATCTAAAATTCTACATAAACAAGAAGCAAGAAGCAAAAAAGCCCTTGTACCCCATTTGAGTGGCTGATGTTGCAGCCATTCTTTACTTTATCCTAAAACGTAAGCTGTCCAAATGAGCATGTATTGTTCATGGTTACAAACATTTTAATGTTAGGGTGTGTGTTGTGAACAGTGATGTGAGCACCAAGCCATGCGTCTTAAGTATTTAGAGATTCACACATACAACCCTTTTATCACAGACTTGGTTATCGAATTTAGAAAGCTCTGATCACGGTTATATTCCTGAAATGCTCTAGTGATTTCCTGCAAAGCAGACAGGAACACTCATTGGTGCCATTTATCGTTCTTTCCCACTCTCATAGGGGTATTTTGAAAGAGAACAAAAAGGAGTGTACCAGGCTGTCCATCTTGGTATCAGAAAAATATCAGAAAATAATTCATATCGTTAGGCTAGTATGTCCCCTTGCAAAATACAAGTGAGGTGGTACGAACAGAATGCCTGCAACACAGGGCCATGCCAGTGGGCCGTCAGACCCTGGCAGGCTGATTACACCGCATTGTGCCAGTATGGACAGTTTGATACTGCATTCAGGCAAGGCCTGCCCTAAGAGCAGGTGACAGAAGAGCGATTTACTTGGGCAGCAACCGCTGTGTTTTCACTTTCGATTGCTTCTGGAAAGTACTTGAACAATATAATGAAACCTGCTTCATTAGTATAGCAATGATGTATTGATATTGAGGAGGGGCTTTGTCGCCAGACAGGTGTAGTTTGCGAGCCATGTGCCCCAGTCAGGAGGGAGTAGGGGCAGGGGGCATTGTAGTGTCTTGCCCTGGGCACCAAGTTGGCTAGAAACTATGTACAGAGGGTTCTGTTTTGGACCCCCTTTCATGTCTTTGGTCGCCATATGTACGGAATATGAGGAATGAAAATGGGCGGGATGCAACTAATCTTCATTCGGAAAATTATCTCTCATGGGAATAAAAGTTTAAAAGCCGTCAGGGTCCCCTCTGTTCCTTCTGGTGAATACAAGTAAGTATTGGACGTAACAAATTTAGCCTGCATGAAACGGAATATTGTGTGCCTGCTGGGTGTCGTGTTGGCAGGCCTGCTGCCCTCAAAGCCCCCTTGTGAAGTGCGGCTTCCTGTTACTCTCTCCATTCCCCAGGCTGGGCATGCCTGGACACAGGCCGGGCTGTACACCCACTACAGAGCACCGATCTGTATCTGGCCCCCGTGTGGAACCCGAGCAGGCGCGAGGCCCCCAGCCCTGCAGATCAAAACTCGGCTCAGACGCCGCACGTCACGAACTCGGGGTGGGGTCCTCGCTGGAAAGCGCTACACCTGCGAGAGAACACACGCAATTCATACTAGGACGAGTGTGAGGATGTAAACCAGGGCTTTGCGTGGCCCGGGGCTAGCCGGGGCTAGCCGGAGCTTAGCTCCGGCAGTCTCCCGTGATAACTTTTCTCCAAGCTAGCGATGAAAAGATGAGTGACACTACTGCTCTTCGCCAGCAGATGTCACTGTGAGCCGTGTTTACGAGTACGCCATCAGTTTCACACATGTACAGTTAAATGATTTGTTTTGTCCTAAAAAAAAGTAAAATACAAGATACATTGTGCGAATTTTACAACAATCAAATTGAATACTTGGTGCTGGACTGATGCAACAGAAGGAATACTTTAGAAAAAATGGATTTCCCTCAATAGAAAAGAGTGAATTGAACTTGCATTGATTTTTCTTTTATTTCCTTTTCATATTTGAATTATTATTTGTGTCTGTTTTGCCTCTGGGTAAATTATATTTAACACCGCTTTGGAAGTACACTGTATACCCCATCTTATGGCGAGAATGAAAGCGCGGCCATATCTGTTAGGAGACTCCTTTAATTCTGTAGACTGCGCCTCTTGAAAGGGTTCTTGGCCAGTTGCAATAGCACCACACACTTCCTAAACCCCACACTAAATACTGTTCGCAACTCGTTAGGGGCCGCCGCGATTTCTTATCCCACTTAAAGCCCTGATGTGAATTCCAAAAATGATCTTACGATAACAATAGGACATGTATGTACACACTGCAATAGTATGCACTGGTAAGGGATGGGAGTAGCAGCCATGACTAAGTGACGAATATAGAGGGTCGTATGAAGATGTGTCTGGGCTCGTGAGGGTTCCCATTCCAACATGAAACCGCAACACCCATTCAGTGCTTAGATTATAATGGGGACAAAGCAATGCAGTGAGGGGGTGAATCGCTGCAGATTAACAAAGGACAGGCAGCCAGCGAGAAGCTGAAACTGAAAATGTCCACTGAAAGGCTATTGCCCCCTTCGGTGAGCAAGACACTAATGAAGTCGAAATCGCAGTAAATAGGTAACAAGGTGACAAGAACGTGGATGTATACTGACACTGACAGGGGGACAGAGACATAGGGTGGGGTGAGAGATACACACAGCCAGGTCAAGAGGTGGGGGAGGGAGAGCCTGAGGGTCTGGGCCAAGCGGGAGGGTGAGAGGGAGAGCCTGAGGGTCTGGGCCAAGCAGGGAGGGCGAGGCACAGGGGCCTGGGCCAAGCAGGGAGGGCGAGGCACAGGGGCCTGGGCCAAGCAGGGAGGGGCGAGACACAGGGCCACGGGCCAAGCAGGGAGGGGCGAGACACAGGGCCACGCCAGGCCAAACAGGGAGGGACGAGACACAGGGCCACGCCAGGCCAAGCAGGGAGGGGCGAGACACAGGGCCACGCCAGGCCAAGCAGGGAGGGGCGACACACAGGGCCACGCCAGGCCAAGCAGGGAGGGGCGACACACAGGGGCCCGCCCAATCGGAAAGAGAAAGACAAAGGGCTCTGGGCCAAAGGGGGGAGGAGAAAGAGAGGGACCTGGCCAAGGGGGAAAGGCAGGCCAAAAAGGAGGGAAAGCCACAGCGTTTGGCCAAGGACGAGGGAGAGAGACAGGGTCCCGGCCAAAGAGGAGGGAGACACAGTGTCCATGGGGGACGGAGAGACACAAGGTCTCGGGCCAAGCGGCAGAGAAAGATACAGGGTCCAAGGCCAAGGAGGAGGGAGAGACACAGGGCCCCGGGAAAGACACATGGTCCCGGGGCCAAGCCGGAGGAGAGACACAGGGTCCCGGGAAAGACACATGGTCCCGGGGCCAAGCCGGAGGGAGACACACAGGGTCCCTGGGCCAAGCCGGAGGGAGAGACACAGGGTCCCGGGGCAAAGTGGAGGGGAAGTAAGGCTCAAGCCTAGGGCGAACATGGGGCTCAATTTAGTAAGAGAGGGAACATATGGAAATGCAAGAATCATGTTAATATTTATTTTTAAGAGTATGGAAGAAGACCACATAGGAACTCTGAGCTGTACGGAAGAATGTAAACATGCATTCATAACTACAGGGTGATAACGCAATGTAAAAACACACACAATTAGACAATGGGGAATGTATGAGAACAATACCCTCTAGTGAAGGACCAGCAGTGGGGTCTAAGTTCGAGGAAATGCACAACCAATCCTTTTTAGTTTATGTGGAGCACACAGGAGCTACACTTCACAATTTAAATTGACCCAAATCAGGTCATGTGATTAATTTCCATGTTTTATCCAACTAAACAAATCTCATGCTTTTATGTTACAAGAGGTACACATTACACTGTCCTGTTATTTAGCTAGACAAATTAATTCTGGATGTGAACAGCTCAAGTTATAGATGTAAATGGAACAGAGTTTGATCAAAAGTAAAACAACTATTGGACATTATTTCACAGGAAATTCACACTGAACTTTATTCATTTCCCCCACCATCAGATCCTCCCCTTATCACGAAAGGTCTACAGCATCGATAAAAATCAGTAGGCATGGATTTTGCTGATGAACAATGGCTGCAATGTTGCTTCTATTTTTATGAGAGTTGGTTATCATGCAAGTACAGAAACAAATAATGAAACCATCAATACTCACACGAATGGAGTTTGAACATCAGCTTTA
Organism: Ambystoma mexicanum; assembly: GCF_040938575.1. Classification (NCBI taxonomy): domain Eukaryota; kingdom Metazoa; phylum Chordata; class Amphibia; order Caudata; family Ambystomatidae; genus Ambystoma; species Ambystoma mexicanum. Next base: position 1,499,366,857 of record NC_090932.1, on the reverse strand, counting down.
CTGTGTAGTGGTAGAGGTGGCTGCAGTCTTGGATCACTTGGATAAGAGGCGCCAACTTGCACTGGCCTGCCGACATCTGCGACACAGCGACAGCAGTGTTGAGCTGTCTGGAAACTACACAGACACACTGGGTTACCTTGCTTGCAAAGGATCATCCATGAAATCAATAGAAAAACATCAACAATAAAGAAGGAAGACTAGCGGGAGGGTGCTTCAAAGTTTGCATCCTATCACGCAAGTACTCCATGAAATGTTCAGCTGCTTAAATTCAGATATTGAATTTTGGCCAAATAATTTGATGAAAACATTACAAAAACTAAACAATTAAAGGATGCTATTTGTGAAATTTTGGGTTAGACAAAACAACTAGTTGAGAAACTGCCATTTCTGCAAAACAATTTTGTTTTCTACCAACTTTCTCTTTTCTGGATTAAATGTGTTAATTTCAGAAATTACAATGAAAAATAAAACTGCAGAAATATAAGAAAAGCAGGAACAAAACTTGACAAGATACATTTTTATTACTTTAATAAACTCTGATTATAAATTCGGAGACCATTTAAATTATTATTCAGGTTTCAGCTGAAAATTATCCCAGCTTCTATCTGAGGTTATTCCTTCAATTTCATCACATCACACTGCAATGCATACCTTTCTGTGTGTCAATTTCATCTAAAAATTAATTTCATTGCAAGGCTCAATCATCTAACTTTCTAAATAATTACCACTTTTGTTTCAGGCTAACCCTCTGCATTACGCCATCGCCCTTTTACACTCCTTTCGCCCTAGCCATTGCATCCATCCATCCTGATAAGCTTTTCTGGCAAATATCTACAGACCTTTATGCAACAAAAAAAGGCCCTGGCTGGTGGGCCTGACACACATGTACAGTGTACACAGCTGAAGGCTCTGGCTAGTAACTTGGTAATGTTGTAAAATATACAGTGGGCATGACCAAAGGCTGTGCTGATTATCCAGGGCTGGAGCCAGTAGCTAGTGGGCCCGATACACATGTATAGTGGCCTCGGCCGTAGGCCATGGATAGTGGCCTGGTATTGCTCTAAAATATGCAGTGGGCATGGCTGAAGGCCATGGCTAGTGGCAGAGTAATGTTGTAAAAAACAGTGCTGATTTCAAGATGGCCGCCGGGTGTAAAGAAGTGTTCCCCGAGCTCTGGCGAGGCCAACAAAAAGCGGGCCCTCGGGCCAACAAGTAAGCTGTGAAAATATCCTGCTGCAGGCTCCGGAATAGTGGACTGGCTTAGGTATTGGTCGAAGATACCTGCACTGCCCCCGACGTGGAACAAGGAGAGAGGCAGACCCGGTCAACACACGTATGGGCCGTGGTGGTGCGATGTGAGGCCTTCCGATCCGGAGGGACAGTTAGAGCAGTGAATGTGGAGGAACAGGACGAGACCACCGTCGAGACGGGAATAACCGGGGGAGGGTCTAGAGTGGGAGTGAAAGGGACGGAAGGTGCCCTGAGAAGATCTGCGGATAAAGAGGGGCAGTGAGCAGGCCACACCCAAAGAGAGCGGGAGTTCGAAGAAGGGAATCCAGTGACCGTGCGAACACTTTGTGTAGTGGGTGATTTAGTCAATCGCAAGAAGATGAAAAGGTGTTTCCATGCAGTGATTGGGTGCAGAATTCCTTGAAAGGACAAGTGGCTCGGGGCCAGACGTGGTGAGTGGGGGGTGCCCATATGGAGCAAAAGGGAGCCAGTGAGGAGATAAATAATGGGATGAGGAGACTGACTAAGGAGAGGTAGTGGTCACTCCCGGATGCACAAGGGAGGGTGAACAGTGTTTTGTTAAAGCGTGGGGTTAGGACACAAAGCGCCATTCCCGGATATCAAAAAACATTGGGGATTTATTAAGATTCTTCCAACTCTCTTTTGGCCGAGGGAGTTGAAATCTGTACATAGGAAGACATGGGTGGTTGGAGACACGGAGTGGGGCCACCATTGGTGTCCAGGGAAATATAATCACCTAAGGGAAAACGGGGCAGTGAAAGGGTCACTGCAAGACCAGACACATTCAAGAGAGAAATTATGGCTGAAAAGTGGGGGGAAGGCTGTGGATACCATATTATATAAAGATGTGTGCAGGTGGTGAACAATATACCAGGTCTTAGGCAATGGGGAGCCGTCAGGAGCGGGAGAACTGATCCGACGGTCAAAGGGAGCAGCCCCCCGGGGATTGAAAGCGCACACTTCCAGAGGCCAGTAGCTAAAGGGAAAACCACCCTCACGGTCTAAAACACCCACCAATACGACTAATAAGCAGGGAGACCAGCTGGAACGCTGTTGGAGGCCCTGTATTGAAGGAACCCATACGGATGACGAAGATGCAAAAGCAAGCAATGGGAGAAAAGGAATTAGAGACAATTAAAATGGTCCTAAATAAAGATCGTAGTAATGCCTTTAAGGAATGGAAGAAAGGATGGTGACTACCTTTCAGGTCCAGCTGGGAAAGATGAAAGAAGACATACGGAGCTCTTTGACAGAAGTAAGAAAGGAGATTAACGAAATTGGCACCAGAGTAGATGTCCCAGAATTTGGCTTATCAGATATAACAGAAGTTAGAAGGGCTCCTGAACAATTAGATAGAGCCACGCATAATCTGGAAGTACAGACAGAAGATTCGGAAAACCGATACAGGAGAGCAAACATTTGGGTGAAAGGCCTTACGGAAAAGACATAAGCGATGCAGACTTGAAGACCATGATTCAGCAGTGCTTTGGAAGTCTTCTTACCGAAATGACACCTGAAGATGTGAGACTAGATCGGATACATAGAGTGGGTCCTAGGAGATCAAGCAAAGGAACAAGGCCAACGGACGTGCTGGTGGGTCGCCTTGTCATATATCATGAAAGTGGACATACTTTGGACGGCAGAGTCACAGCCTAATATAACAATGGGACTCAAAATCATCTTTTCCAAGACTTGGCCTTATCAACATTACAGAAAAGGAAGGCTATGAGTCTGGTGACAAGGGAATTAATGGCTAAACATACCTCCTACAAGTGGACATTCCCATTTGGATTGCTATTTACTTGGGAAGGCAGACAGCAGAGGGTCACGACGTGCAAGGAAGGGACTATCCATCATGAACTTGACAGAGGAAGGGCAGCCCACGGGGCAACCACAAGACTCTTTCCCTCCACCCCCCGAACAGTAATCGCCAATGGGACTGGCCAGAGACTAGGAGCAGGCGTGGCAGTAAGGCTACTAAGCTAAGTGGTCCCTCTGGCAAAATATGCGGTGCAGGATTGCCTGAGGAGATTCGAGACAACCCAGATTTCCCCTGCACTTGGTCTACCGTGTCTTGGCACCACAGGAAAATTGACTTGCCAAGGGGGAGGTGAGGAGATATGAGCGGAGATTGCAGCAGGATTGCAGGCCCACTAGAGATAGGGTGGAGGAGACCGCATCAAGAAATCAATGGGGTTAGGCGGGGTTCAGGTTGCCCTCTATAGGGGAGTTCCCAAGTTTGTACCAGGATCAGAGCCTCAGGATATCTAGGGATTTTCCTAGGGTCTCTGGGTTTTTCCGGGTGTGGTGGGGCCGAGGGAGGGTGCGGAGGGGCCGGGGAGGGGTTGCTGGAATGAAACAAGAAAGGAAAGGGTTAACTATGTTGGGGGCGGGGAAAGGTATGGGGAGGGGGTGAGGGGCAAAGGGATGGGGGCGCGAGACAGACAGTGCTGGTAATGTAGGGGTACGAGATACTCACCACCAGTGAGCGATGATTAATGATAGCGAACCTGTAATAAACGATGTCTTTGACAATGTATTGCCATAATGTTATGGGAATGAGCTCCCCTGTTAAACGCAGAAAGGTGGAGGTGCAGATAAGGTGGTTCCAGGTGGACATAATAATGTGGCAAGAGACCCATATTAGGAAGGCAGATAGATCACATCCCTGCTTCCGTCAATTTACACATCTTTATCAAGCTAGTGCTTCGGGGAAAACAGCAGGGGTGTTGATCGGGCTGAAGGATACACGTTAAACAAAGGTTGAGCAAACATTAGTGGACAAACAGGGTAGATTCCTCTTCCTAGTGATTCTAATGGAATGCATAAAGGCGACTTTGGGAACAATTTACGCAGCCAATATGGGACAGGAGGCGTTTGAGGGAAACTTTGGTGAAACTGAAAAGATTTGTGGTAGGGGAGATTGTGCTGACTGAAGACTTCAATCTAGCATAGGACCCTAACTTAGACAGGAGTATGAGCAATCGACATAGCGGAGGTACCCCCTCTAAGCTCCTGAAGGAGAACTTTGAACACCTAGCCCTTAGGGATGTGTGGCATTATAAGGAGGGAACAAAAAGAGGGTTCACAGGTTTCTCTCATGTTTATCAAACACTGTCAAGAATCGATTATATATAGGTGACTGCCACATTGGTGGGGAGGTGAACAATGTGAATTTAGGAGTAATATCAACGTCAGATCGCACTCCGCTGATGGAGGAATTGAAAGGGTGGGGCCCTCGTAGGGGGATGTGGACATGTACATGCACCTGGGAAATATTGTTCGACACAGTGTTGGCGGAGCAGGTGGGAAGTAAAATAGATGATTACTTTGTAAACGATGAAAATGAGGAAACAACACAGGAAGGGCTCTGGGAGGCTTTTAAAGCGGTTATTAGAGGCTAGATAATAGCAATTGAAGCTCAGAGAAGGAAAGTAAGAGTAGCATTGGAAACAGAACTAGAAACCCAATTGAGGGCAGCAAAGCAGAACTTGGCAGAGAGGAAGAAACATAATTCTTATAAAAAAAAGAGAGGTAAGAAGTCAATTGGAATTATTGCTTACACAAATCGCAGAGAAGGTATAATACTAGGCAGCAATATTATATAAGCGCCAATAAGCAGATAGGCTTTTGGCCAGACCGATACGAGTGACGAATGCGAAAAAAGCAATCTTTGGTATTAGGGAAAAGACGATACAATAGTGACAGACTGAGTCAAAAATGTGTTCATTTGTAGGATTTTACAGGACGTTGTATAAGACTGATGAACCTGTACAACAGGCAGTGTAACAGAATTTTAGTGGACTTTCACTTCAGAAAATAATGAACCAGTAGAGGGATTGCCTAGAAGAAGATATTACAGAGGAGGAAGTAGTGGCAATAATTAAAACATTGCCAAAAAATAAAGCTCTGGGAGCAGATGGTTCTTCAGCAAGTTTTTATCAGAAATATTGCAGGTAGCTGAGTCCCAAGCTCACACGCCTCTTTAATTCCATAAGGGCGAGTGGGAAAGTGACTCCCACCATGGCAAAGGCAAAAGGGGTGGTTTTTGGCAAACCCAATAAAGACTAAACAGTATGCGGGTCGTACCGGCCATTGCTCACCTGGACTTGGATGCAAAAAACTATATGGGAATCTTGGCGGCCAGAGTCATCCCTTTTCTCCCAAACATTATAGATACAGATCAGTCGGGTTTTATAAAAGGGAGGCAAACAGGGGATATACCAGGAAGCTAACACACCTAATATAAAAGACAGCCATTCGGCGGGTCCGTGCGATATTGGTCTCACTCGATGCAGTAAAAGCTTTTGACTGTGTCGAGTGGCAGTTTTTATTTAAAGTTATGGAGCATATGGGATTCGGCCCAAGATCTATCAACATGGATCAGGCCAATTATGCAAATCCCTCAATTCGGCTGCTTATCAATTCTCATTTATCATAAAAAATCCAGATTACAAGAGGAACGCGACAGAGGTGCCCGCTGTCACTGCTGCTTGATGCTATATATTTGGAACCCCTGTTAGCAACGATGAGACAGAATCAGTGCATAAAGGATAGAAGGTTTGGTGCTGCAGAATATAAAATCATGGCATTTGTTGACGGCATGATGTTGACTTTAACTGAACCTGTGACCTCTATCCGGGCATTAAGCGGGGAACTATTAAAGATGGAAAATGTAGCAGGGCTGAAGATGAATATGGTTAAATCAGAGGCACTGAGTATAGGGCTGATGGAGAATCAAAAGGTGATTTTTCGTCACTGTGGCCTTTTCAGATGGCCAAAGATGCTATTGGTTATCTGGGTGTGCAAATAATCAATTTAATATCGAATTTATATGAAACAAATTATCCGCCATTAATAAAAAAGATAAACGCAGATTTAAACAAGTGAACCCCTTTGCAAATATCATGGCTGGGTAGGATATCACCGGTAAAAAAGGTCACGTTGCCCAAAATTCTGTATTATTTTCAAGCACTCCTGATTTGGTTACCAAGGGCTTTCTTTAAGAATATTAATAAAATAATATCTTGCTTTATTCGGCAGAATTAATGCCTGAGGGTAGCTTTAGAAACACTGATGGCTTGTAGACAAAAGGGGGGGGTTGGGACTCTCTAATGTTTCCAAACATTATGAAGCGGCCCAGCTACGCGTGATAAGGGAACTGCTGTCGGGTCGGACCAAACCGTGGGCCAAGATGGATAGGGCAGTTGCAGGGGCTCCTCTCGAAGGACTACTATGGTTAAGCAATCGGGATAGACCTTGGAGTGCCAATATGACTGGGGTACTCTTGGTGACATGTGATACATGGGATCGTTTTCTGAGGCAAGGACATCTCTCTACACAACTGTCCCCATTTACCCCGTTACTTAGAAATCCACAGTTCACACCCGGGATGGCACAGGGCTCCTTTAAGAAACGGAAGGAAGTACACTTAAGGAAAGTGGGAGATATGCTAAAAGAAGGGGAGATGAATACCTTAAAGGAGTTTATATGATTCCATGGTGCCCTCGGAACTTGAGAATATTGGACATCATGTAGAGGATGGGACGTTTCTCATTCAGGTGGGCGATATTAGGAAATATAAGAACGGTATGCCAGCAAAGTCACACACAGTGGCCATGGCCAGTGGTGCAGAAAAAAACTATGGCATAACAAAACCCTTGAAAATCACTGAAAAATCTTTAGTTAAAATGTAATTATGTTGACCAAATCTATCACAACAAAACTGTTGCGTTACAAACCACGCCAGGTGGGTTAGAAGAAAGGTTTATTGAATATCTTGGTTCTGTACAGGACACGTAGACAAAGACCCCCAACCAGCTCTGCAGCCCTCAACCAACTGTTGTTGCTCAAGCAATAACACCACTGAGAATTCGATGCTCTGGAATCCTCTGACCTCACGCTTGGCAGCAGCAGGAGATTCACATACAGAAATGTTCACACTCTTTATACATAAAATACAAAGCATAAACTCAACACACCCCACTCCCTTATCTAAAACAAAAAACGAATTTAAATTTTATTAGTTATTCTAACTTAACTGCAAAAACATGAAAAACGAAACCATAAAAATAACAGGATACATACACTGAATTGAAAACCCATGTGACCAATATGCAACACCTCATATGTATCTACTTAACTTCATCTTTTTAGCACTTCTGGTTCTTCAGTTTAGCAACTCTAGACATATTCCAAATTTGTCCACTTTCTAGTCTCACAGCGTTTTCAAAAACTTGGGCGATTCTAACAGGATCCGAATAAAGAGTCTCACCCAGCCTTCCTTATCCTGATGAGATTCCCCCACTTCAACCAGCGTCCTTTTTATAGGAAACTTCTCATTCGTCTTTTTGACCCATTTATCCTTTTCGAACATCCATTCTCTTCCTCACATCATCCACCACATTGTCTGTTTCTCTCGCCCTGCCCAACCAGGCTTGAGACAATAAGGTATTACCTTTGCGACCTCTCATCAACTCAAAAGGGCTGACACCCGTTTCAACAGACGGTGCCATTCGCAATGCATATAAGCGTTCTTTTACAGCAACTTTCCTATCCATGCCACATGCACTTGCCCCTGATTCCTTCCATAATACTTCAACACATATGTGACAGAAGGCTATTTTATTTACAAAGTTATTCCTAACACTAGGTCCCTAGTAAAAAAGCTTTTTCGCCCTATGTGTTGGCAATCTAGTGCCCATGGGTGCTTAGCCCTAGTGGTTGCTGATGTGCCGACTGCAAGGGGATGTTGCGAACCTGTCCCTGTCCTCTCTAAACCACTTTCCTATTAGCTAAAACAGAGTGCACACATTTGGGGGTCGAGATCTGTATTTAATATTTTCGCCTCCCAGCCGTGTGGCTTATCAAAATGCTAGTCAAAAAAACACAAGGTTTTATAAGAAGAGATTTGTATGTCATTCTTGTCACATAGAACCCTGTTAAAAAGCTCCTTTTGCTCTGTACAGTACTAGGACTGTGGAAAGCAAATGGAGTTATGATAACATTAGATTTCTTTTTGCAAGCCCTTTACTTAATATGTAGGGGTATTGGGGTCTGGGTTATCCACCAGATCCTGCTATAACAGTCAACCGGTTTCAGCGGGATTCGCAAGTGGCCGCTTTCTTCAGGACGAATATTAATAAATGAAATATTCTCTTGGAAATTCTTCAATGCTAAGAAGAATGTTGAGGATGTCTTCAGGTCTCGGACCAGCTTAGTTGGGTCAATCCCTGAGTCCTACAGGACAAACAACAAAAAGAGATGTGTGGACTGTCATCAGTCTCCGAGTACTACTAGAAATCACTGAACATATATTTAAGTCATCATTCAGGGGTGAGGCACATCTTACCTATTAATCTGGCATTTGTAGTTATACCTGTTCTCTGTTGGAACACAGCTATAGGTGTCTTGATTCTTCCTGTCAGATAGCCTGCGTCTCTCAGTATTCCTTCCTAAAAATGGAGAACGGGGCGTTAAGTATCCAAAAGTGTACTGTGCGCTACATCTCACAGTCCATCTGGACTCATCTCCATTCTAAACAGTCCTTTGGTATAGCATCAATCTTGCTTTCCTTTCCCTTTTTAATTTCCCTTTTTAATTTTTAAACATTACTCCTACGGTGGACCCACTCGAGTGGATAACAAGGTTTTTTGGGGGCTATTGATTGCCACCGCTTACCTTATTTTCTTTTCCGTGCAGCTGCTATTGCCCGTGTTTGTGTTATGCGCCATTTTGTGTTTCTATTTATATGATTGTAGTCGCGGGTTGGTCACATGGTCAAGCGCGAACTACAAAAACAACTCAAAGTGACTAGGGAGATGTAGTCTCTCTTCCGTGCTTAGGTACCGCTCCGTCATTTCGAAAGCGGCATCACAGTCACGTGAGCGCAAACACCAATCGCTCGCAAGTAGAGCCACAGCTGACTCCGCGGCAGTCGGGATCCGTAGTTTTCTTGGCCACATCTAAATTTCATAATGTTAAATGTTTTGGAAAGCCAACTATGTTGATTGGTAGCGGCGTCGCGATCATGTGAGCGCAAAACCAATCGCTCGCAAGCTGTACCACATGAAACTCCGGGGCAGTCGGGAACAGTCGGGAACTGTAGTTCTCTTCCCATTAGCCGCGTCTGATTTTCATACTGTTGATTATTTGACGTATATTCCGGTCACCAAGGTAAAATCGGGAATTACGTTAAATATGTGGTCTGAGTTAACAGGGCTATTTCGTATAGCGGGATGTTGTTATAACGGGAGAGACTATGCAGTCACGTGAATGCTTGCCGTCCAGTCCCAGGTGGATCTGGGAGTTGTAGTGTACCCATTTTGTTCGTGTTAACAGGACCATTGACATAGATCAAATGTCGTTGTGTGTACGGTTACATCAATGAACACAAAATGTTATTTTTGATGTAAGGCCATAAAGGTTCAATCATAATAGTAGTTGGTACGAAATCTTTGCTCTTCGGAGTCACTCAATAAATTCCAAGGCAGAATTTAATGAATAATCAAATCCGAAGTGGAAGTGCTTGTCTGCCCTCACATTGCGGATGTGTATACTGATTCAGATTCTATCATAGAACTGCCAAAGCTTGCCAGCAAATTTCTTCATTAAGGCCTGTGACATGGCTCCGTGTCCTATAGATCCATTGTTGTTCTCTTCTCAAAAGAAGAGCTGCTAAATTTCCACCTCTTTTAGGTATTCTGACCTTTTCTAGTATGGTCCAACTAAGGTCATTCTCAGTGTGGTTCATTTCAATGTAATGTTCAACCAATGGGGCGGTCCTCTTGTTGTTTCTTATATTGGATCTATGTTCTCCGATATGTGTCTTGATTGCTCTTGTCGTCATTCCAATGTAGATTTTCTGGCATGGACATTTAATCAAGTATACCACATTGTTGGTGTTACAGTTCGTAAATTGCCTCTGCTCCCAGGGGTATTTCCAACCTATGTCTACAGTAGTTGTACGTTGGGTGAATCTACAAACAGTACAATTTCCACATGGAGTATGCCCCACAGGTTTAGGTGTATTTCATAATGTTGTTGAGTCAGTAACAGTAGTTATTTCTTTGTAGGTATGTACCAGTGAATCCCTAAGGTTTTTTCTCCTTATCGCAAAAAGTGGCTCGGTAAGTTGATGTTCATCAATATTTAGTAGGTGCCATGCTTTTCGAATCTCTTTCTTTAAGCGGTTAATAACCGGAGAGTGACTAAATACTGCTGTGATAGAGTTGTCGTCTCTCTTCCTTCTGCCATGTTGGTTGAGGGTTATTTCCCTAGGTATGTTTCTCGCCCTCTTTTTGGCTTGTTTTATTATTTTTTGTGGATAATTCTTTCTCCTTAAGATTCGTAGAGAGTCTTTCCGCTTGTAGATCGTATTCAGTTCGTGTAGTGCAGTTCCTCCGGAACCGGAGAAACTGGCCAAAGGGTAGATTTTCTTTTAAAGACCTCTGGTGAAAGCTGGTTTAGTCCAATAGTGAATTCCTATCCGTGGGTTTTTGGAACACAGGGGTCTCGAAGATCTGGCCTCTCCTTGTGATTTTCAAATCAAGGAACATGGCCTCCGTTTTGCTGGTCTCATGTGTAAAGGGTTTAAACCATTAATCCACTCTATAAATCGTGTAAGAGTTCCGGCGTCTCCATTGAACAGTAAAAAAATATCGTCAATGTAGCGTCGCCAACTCACTATGTTACTGACAAAAGGGTTGGTTGCAGGGTATATATGATTTTCTTCGAAGTCTGCAACATATAAGTTCGCTAGAGCCGGTGCAAAAGTCGCGCCCATAGCTGTTCCTGCTATCTGTTCATAATAGTTTTCTCCGTTTAAAAAATAGTTTTTGGTCAGAGCTATTTCTGCTAATTGCATTATCAATTGGATGGGCATATCGATAGTTTTTGTTTGTAAAACTTTTTCGATGACTTTCAAAGTTTCCCTTTGAGGGATCTTGGAATAGAGTGACTCTATGTCCATGGTCACAATATAGATGTCTTCACTTTCAAGTGTTAGGTTGTCCAAGTACGTCAGGATCGATGTAGTGTCTTTTGTGTAGGAGCGCATTTTACTCACTTCTTCCCTAAGATAGAGCCAATTCCAGACACAATCGGGCGTCCAGGTATGGGGAGGACACCCTTATGTATTTTCGGAAGTGCGTAGAAAGCAGGTCGCCTTGGATGTTTTGGGTTTAAGAACGCAGCTTCTTTATTACTTATATATCCCGACTGCCGCGGAGTCAGCTGTGGCTCAACTTGCGAGCGATTGGTGTTTGCGCTCATGTGACTGTGATGCCGCTTTCGAAATGACGGAGCGGTACCTAAGCACAGAAGAGAGACTACATCTCCCTAGTCACTTTGAGTTGTTTTTGTAGTTCGCGCTTGACCATGTGACCAACCCGCGACTACAATCAGATAAATAGAAACACAAAATGGCGCATAACACAAACACGGGCAATAGCAGCGGCACGGAAAAGAAAATAAGGTAAGCGGTGGCAATCAATAGCCCCCAAAAAACCTTGTTATCCACTCGAGTGGGTCCACCGTAGGAGTAATGTTTAAAAATTAAAAAGGGAAATTAAAAAGGGAAAGGAAAGCAAGATTGATGCTATACCAAAGGACTGTTTAGAATGGAGATGAGTCCAGATGGACTGAGATGTAGCGCACAGTACACTTTTGGATACTTAACGCCCCGTTCTCCATTTTTAGGAAGGAATACTGAGAGACGCAGGCTACCTGACAGGAAGAATCAAGACACCTATAGCTGTGTTCCAACAGAGAACAGGTATAACTACAAATGCCAGATTAATAGGTAAGATGTGCCTCACCCCTGAATGATGACTTAAATATATGTTCAGTAATTTCTAGTAGTACTCGGAGACTGATGACAGTCCACCCATCTCTTTTTGTTGTTTGTCCTGTAGGACTCAGGGATTGACCCAACTAAGCTGGTCCGAGACCTGAAGACATCCTCAACATTCTTCTTAGCATTGAAGAATTTCCAAGAGAATATTTCATTTATTAATATTCGTCCTGAAGAAAGCGGCCACTTGCGAATCCCGCTGAAACCGGTTGACTGTTGTTATAGCAGGATCTGGTGGATAACCCAGACCCCAATGCCCCTACATATTAAGTAAAGGGCTTGCAAAAAGAAATCTAATGTTATCATAACTCCATTTGCTTTCCACAGTCATAGTACTGTACAGAGCAAAAGGAGCTTTTTAACAGAGTTCTATGTGACAAGAATGACAGAAATCTCTTCTTATAAAACCTTGTGTTTTTTTGACTAGCATTTTGATAAGCCACACAGCTGGGAGGCGAAAATATTAAATACAGATATCGACCCCCAAATGTGTACACTCTGTTTTATCTAATAGGAAAGTGGTTTAGAGAGGACAGGGACAGGTTCGCAACATCCCCTTGCAGTCGGCACATCAGCACCCACTAGGGCTAAGCACCCATGGGCACTAGATTGTCAACACATAGGGCAAAAAAGCTTTTTTTACTAGGGACCAAGTGTTAGGAATAACTTTGTAAATAAAATAGCCTTCTGTCACATATGTGTTGAAATACTGAGGTATAGATAGGAGGCGTACACCTATCGACTCCATTTCTGTAGTTACTTTTCCTTCCATAATACATCTGTTTACTCTTTCAATCATGCCATTCCCTTGAGGATAATATAGTGCAGTCCTTTTGTGCTTTATCCCACACTTGATCAAAAATTCTTGAAATAATCTTCCAGTACCAGGACCATTGTCCGTAAGAATACTCCTTGGCAGGCCTTCCCTCTCAAATACATTTTCTAAGAATCACACAATATTCTGGCACGTCACTTCCCTCAACACTTTGAACTCCGTCCACCTCGAAAAAACATCTACTAAGGCAAGTACAAATCTTCCTCGCCCTCTACCCATCTCAACCGGGCCTAATACATCTATAGCCAGATCCTGCCATACCCCTTTGGGAGCATGTACTTTCTTCATCGGCTGAGCTACAGCTGACACATTTTTTCCTGATTTGATACAATCAGCGCATTCTCCAACTCTTCTTTCAATTTCTCGATCAAGGCCTGGCCACCAAGTCATCTTTTATTAATTCTTAAGTTTTATACACTCCAATATGACCTTGATGAGCAATTTTTATCAGTCTCTCCCTTAAACATCCTGGAACAACCAACTTGTCCCACCGGTATAGTAACCCATCTTCCACTGATAACTCAAACCTCACCTCCCATAGGGCTCTCTCTTCACCAGATAACAGCCTCTTCTCCGGCCATTCGTCTCCGACAAAACACATTATACGCTTCCACATTTCCTCCGACTCCAACACATGAAGCCATTCCTCCCTCTGTATAACACCTTCTACAGTTGCAAAAACCATATTCCCTACCTCTACAGACTTGTCATACTCATCAACGTTATCCTCTTCTATTCTTACTCTAGACGCATGAACAGCTCGTACATTTTCTTTGCCCAATATCTCCTCTATGGCAAATGTATGGCATTGTAGCCTGGTTACCCAGTAGGCAACTCTCCTCGAAACTTTATCAAGGCCCTTGCTTTCAAAAATTGCTTTGAGAGGCTTATGGTCGGTTCTCAGGATAAATTCCTGTCCCCAGACAACATTTCTGAGTTTCTCTATGGTCCTTTTTCTGGTATCATACATAGCTAAAGGTTTTGCCATGTCAATCTTCAATTTAATTTCATTGCATTCCCTCTCACACTCTTTGTCCCATTCAAATCCTACGCCCTTTTTCAACAATCCCCTTAGTCTAGTCACACTATCAGCATATTTTTCTACAAAGCGATGATAAAATTCAATTGTGCCCAGAAACGATCTCAATTCAGCTTTATTTCTGGGCGATTGCATTCTCACTATTCCATCCACCAAATCTCTCTTTGGCCTCAACCCATCTTCTGATATTTCATGACCCAAGTACTCTACCACTCGGGTCGAGAACACACATTTCTCCCCTCGCAATGTTATACCCCTTCTTTTGAATATTTCCAACACCACTTCAACCTTTTATTTTAATTCTTCCTCACTCTTCCCACAAATCAATACGTCATCTTGAAAACACCATACACCACATATATCTTTAAGAAGTTTATCCATAACTTTTTGAAATACAGATGAAGCTGATACCAAACTGAATGGCATGCGACAAAATTGAAAAATCCCTTTGTACGTAATAAAAGCTGTAAGCTTGCGAGTGTCAGGTTCCATAGTAAATAGGTGGTAATTAAAGAATTATTATCCTTATGTTCTTTGTTTATTTCATTGTTAGGTTTAAAAACTAAATATAGTCCTTTCACTGTTAAAATGGTTGGGCCTTAACTTCCATATTCAGAGTACTGCAGATACCCCAAGCCAAGATGGAGGGCAGAGGCAGGAGTTCTGATTGGGTGGCAGGTTGACAATGGTGTGACTCCCAACATTCTAAACTGCCTTTCATTAGTTTAGTTTCCTGAGCTGGTCATGTTTCTGTTTATCTCCTATGTTTTGGGCCTTGGAAAACTCTTAAGAAAATATCTTCAACACTAAAAGAAAAAGAAACAACTCATTCAAGTTACATCTACTCTAAAGAAATTAATTTTCCCTGTAGAAGAAAACGCTGAGAGGTCTTCTAAAGCAAAAAATAAGCTAAGTACTTTTTATGTAATTAATCTAAATGAACTGCCAAAGTTAGCCTTATCTTCTGTTATTTTCTCCTCTGAAGTGCAAGGATTAAAAGACGTTGTGTTGTGAAGCCAGTGTTTTTACATGGCAAACTCATTCATCAGAGATTAAGTCATGAAAACATGATATTTAAAGGCTATTAAAGTTAATGACTGCACAGGCAACCTTGTTTTTTAAAAGCAGCACAAAGAAGGATATTTATTTTTGAGCCAAGGTATTTTTAACAAAGAGGAAAATATATAAGACTTGTTTACCATATTATATGATGAATCTTCCAAATGCATCTCATTACATGCAAAGACGTTTTTGAGGAATAACTTTACTTTAAAAACTGCACTCAACATTAAATGGTATTTCCTTTGGTTGTTGAACTATTTCCATAAAGAGAGGTAAATGAAATTGAATGAACTGATTAAGGAAATAGTATAATTTTAAGGAAAACAAAAGATTATTTCTGTGTTTTCAACTATTTTTTCAAGTGTGCTTCATTCAAAAGACTCATCTTCTTGAGACATTCTGGAGTTTGTGTTCACAGTTTTATTGACATTGTTTGGAAACACATTTTCTTTTCTTCAAGTTCATTTATTTCCACAAGGAACCTCCATCAGTTTAGTCACATGTAATGACATTCAGTTCATTGGTTTTCAGCAGCACAGTTATGAAACATGACCACCAAAGTTTGCTTTTAGGGTAAAAGAGTTGGAGTTATTTCAAAACCAAAAAAAAAAAATATATAGAAATAATTATCATCCTCTGGGATTTTTGCAGAGGGTATTCAGGTAGGATTGTTGATATTCATAAAATAATAGTTGTTTAGTTTTGTAATATTATTTAATGCTTAACAATTTTCATTCATGCAGAGACCGGATGAAGATAGAAGATCCAGTGTCTGATTTGTTATTTTATCCACTTTTCCCCCTTCCCCCCAGGGGTGTCTAGTACTCAGCTGTTCAGTTTAGTTGTGAGCTAGACATCTTAGTGGGATCGTGGGACTCAGCAGCTCCTGCGTTGGATGTGGATATTACCAGCCTGACACAATGAAAGGCCCAAGTAGTTAACTTCGCCTGAGCTGCTGAGACCACTTCCCAGAATAATTATGGAAGCCTTGGGGGATATGATTAAGGAGTTGAGGGAAGAATTAAGGGTTTCTATAAATGAGAATGTCCTTTTAAATAAAAAGATTGAGGAGTTAAATATTAAGGTAACACATATTCAGGAAATGTCAGAAGAAAGGTTGGTAGGTAGGAGAGAAGAACAGATTTTGGAACCTCCAGTTCTGGAAAGGGAAGGTTCTAGACAGAGGAGATTCTGGGTTAGGAGCAATTGGAGGTTTAAAGTCTTTAATTTTACCGGTGCCTCTGGCACCACCTGAACGTTTTTCTGGTGAGGCTAAAAGATTTCAAACATTTTTCACTCAATGTGAATTACATTTTTTAAGTAAACCGGAAGTGTTTTCTTCTGATATGTCAAAGATAACATTTATGATATCTTATCTTTCAGGGGAGGCTGCTATTTGGGCAGGAGTGTTGGTTAAACAAAAAGATTTAGCTTTGTATGATTTTAAATTATTTAAGGAGGAGTTCAGTAAGTTATTTGATAAACGTCAGGGATCCTTACAAGTTGATGGTGAACTGCTTGAGTTAAAACAGGGGAATCGAGAGTTAGTAAGTTATATTACCCAATTTAAGACTCTAGTTGTTGAAAGTAACTGGCCAGAAGAGAAGAGAGCATCCCTTTTTTACAGAGGTTTAAGGGATGAATTGAAAGACGCCTTGTCTGGGGTGGTAAATAGACCAACTTCTTGTGACGTCTTGATGGATTTAGTTGTACAGTTAGATTTTCGCCTCTATGAAAGAAGATTGGAGCGTAGGAGGGGAGACAATAAACAAGAGAATAAATCTAATCCTAGATTTGATAGGCCTAGGCTGGAGTTTGTAAATAGAGATTTTAGGTCAAAAAATTTAGAAAGTTCAGGAAGAATTAGAGGACCTCTTTCTAAGGAGGAAAGAGATAGGCGAAGAAATAATAATCTCTGTCTTTATTGCGGAAGGAGTGGACATTTTCTTGGGAACTGCCCTTACACTCCAAAGAAAGTACAAAATCCTGACGGCAAGAATCATCAAGTAGCCAATACTCTTCAGGCGGCAGTTCCTCACATAACAATTAATGTATCCTTGATTTTTGAAAAGAAATTGGTGGGTAGTGGTCCTGTGATTATTGATTCAGGAGCAACCGGGAATTTTATGGATTGGGGAGTAGCAAAGAGTTTAGGTATTCCCTTAGTGAAGAAGGTTTTATCTGAGCAGGTTAGTTCAGTGGATGGATCAGAATTAACTTCAGGACCAATCACACATGAAACTTCTCCCTTACTAATGATTATGGCAGGGAACCATGGAGAGGAGTTGATTTTTGAGATTATCGATGCTCCACAATTGAAGATTATTTTAGGCATGCCCTGGCTTAGACATCATAATCCTTTGATTGATTGGGGCAGAAGGGTGATTGAATTAAATTCCAATTTTTGTAAGGAACATTGTTTTGAAGGTAAATCCCTTGAAGATACTCAGATTGATGATGTTAAGGGTGCAAGGTTCTTAGGAGAGGTTGGAGCTCTTTTTCACTCTCATACTATTGGAGCTGTTATGGGAGAGTTACCTGATTGCTACAAAGAATTCAGTGATGTCTTTGATGAGGAAGTGGCAGGTGGTCTTCCTCCTCATAGACCATTTGATTGTAAGATAGAACTTGAACCAGGAGCCACTTTACCTTGTAGCAGGGTTTATGCACTTACTGAAAAGGAAAACAATTACCTTAAGGAGTATTTAACTGAAAATTTAGCAAAGGGTTTCATTAGACATTCCAAGTCCCCGGTGGCATCTCCTTTATTTTTTGTGCCTAAAAAAGAGGGAACATTGAGGACTTGTATTGATTATAGAGCTCTAAATAAGGTAACCATCAAAAACAGATATCCACTTCCTTTAATTTCAGTTGTTAGATCAGATACAAGGAGCTGAAATATTTTCTAAATTGGATTTGAGAGGTGCTTATCATCTTGTTAGAGTAAAAGAGGGAGATGAATGGAAGACAGCTTTCAAGACTAAGTATGGATTATTTGAATATTTAGTGATGCCTTTCGGATTATGTAATGCCCCAGCTTCATTTCAGTTTTTTATTAATGAAGTTCTACGTGAGTTTCTGGACATTTTTGTTGTAGTCTACATCGATGATATTTTGATTTATTCACAAGATTTGAAACAACATCAAAGTCATGTAAAATTGGTCCTACAAAAATTGAGAGAAAATCATTTATTTGCAAAATTGGAAAAAAGCCAATTTCATACTTCTTCAGTTGAATTCCTTGGTTTTGTGATTACTC
The DNA here is from genome assembly GCF_040938575.1 of Ambystoma mexicanum. Classification (NCBI taxonomy): domain Eukaryota; kingdom Metazoa; phylum Chordata; class Amphibia; order Caudata; family Ambystomatidae; genus Ambystoma; species Ambystoma mexicanum. The sequence goes on along the minus strand of NC_090932.1, from coordinate 1,499,348,559 downwards.
CTGGTGAGGTGGAGATGGATTTAAAGAAGATTAAGGCTGTCAAAGAGTTTTTTGGGCTTTGCCAATTTTTATAGGAGATTTATCGAAGGATTCTCTCAAATCATTACTCCTATTACTAAACTTCTTAAGAAAGGAGTAAAATTCATTTGGAGTGAAGAAGCTGAAGAGGCTTTTCAGGTTTTGAAAGATCGTTTCATTACAGGACCTGTGCTTTTACATCCTGATCCTTCTAAGCCTTTTTTTGTTGAGGCAGACGCCTCCAATCTGGCTATGGGAGCGGTTTTATCTCAAAGGCATGAAAACACTGGACAATTGCATCCAGTTGCTTATTTTTCCCAAAAATTTTCTTCAGCTGAAATCAATTATTCCATCATGGATCGTGAGCTTTTAGCGATCAAGGCAGCCTTTGAGGAATGGCGCCATTATTTAAATGGAGCTAGACACACTGTGACAGTTTTGACTGATCACCGAAATCTTTTATTTTTAAAATCAGCTAAAACTTTAACACCCAGACAATTAAGATGGTCATTATTCTTTTCAGATTATGATTTTGTAATTACTTTTAAACCTGGAAGTCAAAATGGAAAGGCAGATGCTTTGTCTCGTCAGTTTCCTGGTAGTGAACAATTGAAGGAGATTGATCAACAACCTGTGATTTCCTCTGAACATTTTATTGTGGCGGGTGTTTTTGATGAAGGAAGTTTTTCTAAAGAAATTCAAGACTGTATGACTTCTGAACAAATGGATGAATGGGTGAGACAGGACCCAGTGAGAAAAATTAAAAATGGTTTACCATATTTCGACACTAGATTATATCTTCCTTCAGAGAAGCTCCGTGAAAAAATTTTGATTGATCGTCATGAATCAAAACACTCAGGTCATCCAGGGTTTAGAAAAACTTTAGAGTTGGTCAGGAGGGAATTTTGGTGGGATACAATGAGAAGTGACATTTTAAACTTTGTTAAGACTTGTGAGACTTGTATTAGAGCCAAGTCACATGTGGGTAAACCAATGGGTTTAATAGAACCTCTTCCAATTCCGCCGCATCCGTGGCATACTATTTCTATGGATTTTATAGTTGATCTCCCTAAGGATCAGGGTTGTTCTACAATTTTGGTTGTTGTTGATTTACTTACTAAAGAAAGTCATTTTATTCCAATTAAAGGGGAAGTTACTGCAGAAAGTTTGGCACAGCATTTTTCTCAAGGCATTGTTCGGCTGCATGGTTTACCTAGTCAGGTGATTTCCGATAGAGGTTCTCAGTTTATTTCAAAATTTTGGAGGGCCTTTTGTAGAAGTCTTGGTGTGGAAGTTAAATTAACATCTGGATATCATCCCGAGACTAATGGTCAAGTGGAACGTGTTAATCAAGAGTTGGAAAAGTACTTAAGATGTTACTTGCAAGCAGGAGACAGTTGGGTAGATCTAATTTGGATAGCAGAATTTGCATATAATAATTCTATGAAGGATTCTACTTCTATGTCACCTTTTTTCTGTAGTCGTGGTTTCCATCCTCGTTTCCTTAGAGAACAGATAGAGAAAGACATTGGTAGTCCAGCACTTGAGATTAGATTACAGACTATGAAGGAAAATTTGGTACGAGCAGTGAAGGCACTTCAATTGAGTAAGGCTAGTTATAAGAGATTTGCTGATGTTAAACGCAAGCCTGGGCCAGAATTTTGTGTTGGGAATAAAGTCTGGTTGTTTACCAAGAATTTGAAAATCAAGGGTCGAACTAAATTTAGTCCAAGATTTATAGGTCCTTTTGAGATTGAGACTGTGATAAATCCAGTTGCAGTTAGATTGAAACTTCCCGAAAATTTAAAAGTACATCCAACATTTCACATTAGTCAGTTAAAACCATTTGTTGATGGAACTAGATTAGGAGTTCCTCCTAGTCCAGTTTTAGTGGAGAATCAATCTGAAGAATTTGAGGTCAGAGCAAATTTGGACTCTAGAAGAAGTCGTGGAAAACTTCAGTATTTAATAGACTGGAAAGGTTTTGGGCCTGAGGAACGCTCTTGGGAATTTGCTAGTGATGTCCATGCTCCAATTTTTGTCGCCAAATTTCATAGGAAGTATCCTTTCAAGCCTGGTCCGGGAGGGAGGGCTTGGAGAGGGGGTACTGTCAGGTTCCATAGTAAATAGGTGATAATTAAAGAATTATTATCCTTATGTTCTTTGTTTATTTCATTGTTAGGTTTAAAAACTAAATATAGTCCTTTCACTGTTAAAATGGTTGGGCCTTAACTTCCATATTCAGAGTACTGCAGATACCCCAAGCCAAGATGGAGGGCAGAGGCAGGAGTTCTGATTTGGTGGCAGGTTGACAATGGTGTGACTCCCAACATTCTAAACTGCCTTTCATTAGTTTAGTTTCCTGAGCAGGTCATGTTTCTGTTTATCTCCTATGTTTTGGGCCTTGGAAAACTCTTAAGAAAATATCTTCAACACTAAAAGAAAAAGAAACAACTCATTCAAGTTACATCTACTCTAAAGAAATTAATTTTCCCTGTAGAAGAAAACGCTGAGAGGTCTTCTAAAGCAAAAAATAAGCCAAGTACTTTTTATGTAATTAATCTAAATGAACTGCCAAAGTTAGCCTTATCTTCTGTTATTTTCTCCTCTGAAGTGCAAGGATTAAAAGACGTCGTGTTGTGAAGCTAGTGTTTTTACATGGCAAACTCATTCATCAGAGATTAAGTCATGAAAACATGATATTTAAAGGCTATTAAAGTTAATGACTGCACAGGCAACCTTGTTTTTTTAAAAGCAGCACAAAGGAGGATATTTATTTTTGAGCCAAGGTATTTTTAACAAAGAGTAAAATATATAAGACTTGTTTACCATATTATATGAGGAATCTTCCAAATGCATCTCATTACATGCAAAGACATTTTTGAGGAATAACTTTACTTTAAAAACTGCACTCAACATTAAATGGTATTTCCTTTGGTTGTTGAACTATTTCCATAAAGAGAGGTAAATGAAATGGAATGAACTGATTAAGGAAATAGTATAATTTTAAGGAAAACTAAAGATTATTTCTGTGTTTTCAACTATTTTTCCAAGTGTGCTTCATTCAAAAGACTCATCTTCTTGAGACATTCTGGAGTTTGTGTTCACAGTTTTATTGACATTGTTTGGAAACACATTTTCTTTTCTTCAAGTTCATTTATTTCCACAAGGAACCTCCATCAGTTTAGTCACTTGTAATGACATTCAGTTCATTGGTTTTCAGCAGCACAGTTATGAAACATGACCACCAAAGTTTGCTTTTAGGGTAAAAGAGTTGGAGTTATTTCAAAACCAAAAAAAAGAATATATAGAAATAATTATCATCCTCTGGGCTTTTTGCAGAGGGTATTCAGGTAGGATTGTTGATATTCATAAAATAATAGTTGTTTAGTTTTGTAATATTATTTAATGCTTAACAATTTTCATTCATGCAGAGACCGGATGAAGATAGAAGATCCAGTGTCTGATTTGTTATTTTATCCACTTTTCCCCCTTCCCCGCAGGGGTGTCTAGTACTCAGCTGTTCAGTTTAGTTGTGAGCTAGACATCTTAGTGGGATCGTAGGACTCAGCAGCTCCTGCGTTGGATGTGGATATTACCAGCCTGACAGCGAGACTCCTCATCCAAACTTATCTGGCGATAAGCACTTGCCATATCCAGTTTCGCAAAGAACCTTGCACTTCCAATCTGACTTAATAGTTCTCCCATATTTGGAAGGGGGTGTCGATCAGCTATCACACACCGATTCAGCTCTCTTAAGTCAACACAAACTCTCAAATCTCCATTTCCTTTTTTCACCACTACCACTGGGGAGATCTACTCCACAGCCTTAGCGGGCTCAATGATGCCTTCTTTTTCTAACTTTCTTAGCTCCTTATGCACTGCATTGCGCATTGACACAGGCAAAGGTCTGAGTTTTGTCGTCACCAGCACACTTCCCTCTGTCACAACAATTTTATGGATCATCCCTTTGAGACATCCCACACCCTTGTTAAAAACTTCTGGATATTTCAAAATTAGATCATTCTTTCTACAGTCAATTTTATCAATTTCTGGTATTACATTTAATACTTGTTCTTTACTATTGGGGTCTAGTTTGATGTTTAGACCCCTTTGTTCCTTCCAACCAAGCAAAGTTTCACCCTTTTTAGTGACATACATTTTTCCATAAGTTGTCCTCCCTTTAAATTTAAATTGAGCACCACAGCATCCTAACACTTATATTTTGCTTCCATTGTAACCCCCAGGATTCTTATCTGAGGGCTTCAGATCTTTCATACGCCCATCAATTGCATTTTCATAAACTGCCCTGGGCATTAATGTGATTTTTGAACACGAATCCGCCAACATTTTCACCTGATGGCCATTTACCTCAACCCAAGCGGAAGGATGTTCGGACTCATCAACTCCAGTACATTTCACCATATGTACCGTAACAATCTCATTCTCCAACATCTCACATTCCTCTGACGACATCACCTCACACTCATCAACCAACATAGTACCCTTTCTCCCACCAATGCGGTAATTCTTACAACAGTTTTCAAAATGCCCCCATCTCTTGCAAACACTACAATTGGCACGTCTCCCAGGTCACATGGGTGACGTTGATAAATGGCATGCGCTTCCACACCAGAAGCATATCCTACCATCCTTCTGGGATGGTTTATTACCCAGCTGACTTCCTCCACCCTTGTTCTGATTAGGTTCATAGCACTTTGCAGGTCTGGGCTTCTGTTTCTTTTTGTCTCTCATGTTATCTTTCTTTTTATCGCCCACTCTCAGGGTCATCCTTTAGCCACACTTACTCACGTATATTGTCATTGGCACAATGTAACATGAATTGATCCCTTATATGTTCGTCCAATGTTTCGCCAAATTTGCAATTTATGGATAGGTGTCTCAAGGCCGTTACGTAATCTTCCACAGACTCCCCTTCATGTTGGACCCTCATACCAAAGTGGTACCGTTCAAGTACCGTGCTTATTTTCGACTCAAAATGTTTATCCAACTTTGCTAGCGCTTCATCAAAATCTTTCTCTCCACCTTCCATATCTAGTTCCGCTGTGGCTGGGAGCCTATCATAAATCCTTTGGCCTTCATAGCCAAGAAAGTGCATAAGCATTGCTACTTTTCATTCAACCGACATTCCATTGCCACATGTAGCTTTGACATAATGCAGAAACCCCCTCTTCCAGGGGGCCCACTTGATCCTAGGTGGGCCCGGTGTGGGCATAAACATTTGGGGCCCAGGAACACCTGATAAAACCACTTGCTGTTCAGCACTTAAATGTGAATATATCACTGCTTTCCACTCAATCCACACCCACTGCAGTTTAAATTGCTGAGGTAACACGCTTTGCCGATATGGTACAAATGTAGGTACAGCACAATGTTAGTTCACTCATTCAGTGTACCCTGTGTTCTTATCAATATAGGGAGTCTATGACAGTGCCTTGCATCGGTTCACTCTCACCTGTGGGCTATCAGAAAATGCGTGTTACCTCCAGGGAACGCACAACACGTGTCAACACTGCCTTCCCGATTGGGCCCTCGGTGGGTTATCAAACGCAGCTGATCCTGCTCCGGTCTTCTGATGCAGGAGCACTTCCTGGTTGCTGCCTTGGGCCGCGATCGCGTGTCACGACAAGCTCCGGTCACGTGACAGCAGACGCGTATATGGGCGGAGATTCCTTAGTCCCTGCCAATGGGCTGCCTCACCATCCAAACTAACTTCGAGTAGTAGGACCCAGCAGTGCCCGGCACCAAACTGCAGCACTCAGATGAACTCTCCCTCAGCTGGGAAAGCGGGGAAGGAAGCAATCACCCACGCCGGCACTGCGTACGTATCCGCAGCTAAAAATAAATTCGGACTCCTGTTTCGGCTGGCGGAGTGGGAGGGGCGCCCACTCACGCCTGCACCCTGTATAGATCCACAGCTCCCACGCAGGACTCCCCTCTTGCCTGGTGGCGCGAGGAAGGCAATCACCCTCGCAGGGTCCTCCTCCCCAACGGCAAAACAGCTGATCGCCAGGCGTTTGATATAGCGAGGCGCAGCTCCACAGACCGGTGGGCTTCCAGCCACTTCTCTGACCCGGCAGGCAGCGAGAAACCGATCCAGGAGGACGACAGCTTCTCCTTGCTTAAGGTTGGGGGTCTTCAGGTCGCAGTTTGTTTCCAGATGGATGCCAGTTGCTTCAACATCCCATCCTCGTCACCAATGTTGTGTTACAAACCACGGCAGGTAGGTTAGAAGAAAGGTTTATTGAATATCTTGGTTCTGTACAGGAAACATAGACAAAGACCCCCAACCAGCTCAGCAGCCCTCAACCAACTGTTGTTGCTCAAGCAATAACACCACTGAGAATTCCATGCTCTGGAATCCTCTGACCTCACACTTGGCAGCAGAAGGAGATTCACTTACAGAAATGTTCACACTCTTTTTATACATAAAATGCAAAGCATATACTCAACAAAAACCCCTGAAATTCAGCGCATTCGGGAGGTCATGACCGAGTTAACTCAGCACACGCCAGTTGATGTCCCTGATAATGCTATGTCCCCCATAATGCGATTTTGTATGTTATTAAGAATTAATTCTCTTCTAATATATATGTGCTCTTGGGCTTTCCAGCGTAAATGCGGCGAGTTAAGCCTATCATGACTTGCCGAATGCGCCGATTTTCAGGGTTTTTTCGGTGATGAATTTGGCCTGCGGTAGTGGCCCTGTAGTTATGGTTAAGTTATTCAACTCACAGAAAGAGCACTTTTTGGGCAGCTTATAACTTTGCCCCCACTGGATGGATGCTCACCAAACTGATATCTGGGTCTGGTCCGCGGACTCATTGCCTGATTCGGTGTCTGTGGATACCTCTGGATCAATCAGGGCCAGGCATGTCGTCCACGGACATCGTACCCACCTGCTGATTGCATGGTGAAAAATGTGAGCTGCATCATTATTTTGCAACCGGTCGCAATGTTAGATCATCGGACAACCGCCAGTTTCTGCAGATATCACTGAGGAAAAATTGTGGAAAATGCATTGGGCTTATTTGGTGGCTGAAAGAGGGTGTGGAAAGGGCAGAGGGGTGAAATAAAGTTGACATGGAGCTGTTTTTATAGGTAAAAAAAGTGTTTGTAGGTGTCGCCCAGTCCACGGACATAGCCACTGACCGCGGACAGCACAGTGAGGAAAACACATTTGGCTTATTTTGTGGCTGAAAAAAGAGCTGGGAGGGGTGGGGGGAGTGGAAAAAACGTAAGATGGAGCTATTTTTGTAGGTGAAAAAAAGTGGTGCATGTTTAATTCGATTGTGGTGGTTGTGGCCAATATAGGTAGAAGTGCTGAATTTTGTTCGCGGACACAATAGTAATCTACACGTGCCATCTGGGTCTTTTAAGGATGCCTGGCATGGAAAGGGGGACTGCAGTGACAGGGGACAGTCGTGGATGTCCACAGACATCGGGGGGGATTAGCCAATCAGGTTCTGTGGTTGTGGTGCACAGGAAGAGAGGGTAGCAGGCATTTTCTTTGTTTGGTGCAGTGTAGCTACGGCTGTGAAGAAGCAGAATCTGTGGATGGTGGGAGATTCGTGGATGCATTCATTGAAGAATCTTGTGGTGGTTCTGCTAATATTGGATTGGGAAAAAGTGTAAGTTTCGTGGAATGCAGTTTGTGGGTTAAACTGGGCGATCTTATTGCCATTCCTTAAGAGTATGGCTCACTTTAAACTTTGAGATATTATATTATTGCTGTGCATTCTGGAGACAACAGTTTGGGCTATATAGGTCCAGTATCTTTGCAGCTTGCCATGAATAATAGGTTGAGAAGCTGGTTTCCAGCTGCAAAGATTATTTTTTCTCAAATCAATCCAAGGCAAATGTGGAGATGTCCACATTTGATCTCTCCACAAATGGAAGAAGCTAGGCACCTTGTCTATAAAGGTGTATGTGCTTTTTATATGGTTTAGGGATGGCATCTTTTGATAATTAAAATGTAATGTTGGATGGTGTAGATACTTTTCAGAGCGTTGGAGTGCATTTAACTGATGTTGGCAATCAGATTTTTCCTTGGAATGTTAAAAATGCATTAAAAAAGTGAATGTGAACAAGTTGAAAGGGAATATGTAGAGTGCACACTAAAGCATTTCTTAGTCAGCGTAGGTCATCAAAAGGAGATAAACAAAACAAAATTGAACATCCACCCCCCCCCAAAAGAAAAGGCGCCACCAGTGTAAATATAAATTATTTACATTTAGTTTATACCCCTCCACCCCCCCGCCCCCTGACCCCCTTCAATTGTTCATGCCATCCACAAACACTATGTTCAATCTGGGTATTTTAAGGAAGCTAGGCATGGAAAGGTGACTACTGGTTTTGTGGGTATGGTGTACAGGAAGACTGAGCAGTAACATTTATGTTTGTTGTGTGCAGTGGTGATGGCTATGGCTTTGAGGAAGCAGAGTGACTGGTTGGTGGGCGATTCTTGAGTCCATTGGGATAAGGTGAACTGAGAGCAGTGTGGACTACCTGTGAATCCTGGATTTCAAGAATTTGAAGTTTTTTGGTTTGGAATTTGAGGAACAAAAGTGTGTATAATTGCTCCCATTTTGTGAGAATATGGTTACTTTGAAGCATCCGGACATCATTGTAATACACTGTGGTGGCAATAGTTTGGGATATGTACATTTTATTAGTTTGTAATGAAGGATCAATTTTCATAGTTGATGGAACAGTTCCAACATTTGAAGATGGTTTTCTCACGGATAGCTGAAAGACAAATGTGGAAGTGTTCGAATGTATTTTGTCCATGAATTGAGAAAGCAAGGCGCAATGTAAACAAAGCTGTATGTGCTTTTTTGCAGGTTGCTTAGCTTACCATAACTGGCACAATTCTGGGGGTTTTCGATTTAACTTGTAACCAGAACATTATATTCAATGAAAAAACGTTAAGTGGACGTTATGGTTACAGGTAAAGCCAAAAAAAAAAAATCACAGAAATTCGCCAGTTATGGTAAGCTAAGCAACCATAACTCACGCCACCACCGTGAACTGCTAAGACTAATACCCAGGACTTCAAAGATGACATCACAAACGTCACTGATGAAATCACTGATAACATCACATGTGAAATTAATTTTGATGAAGTCCCTACAAGGGGTTGTGTTTATAATGTTAGTAGGAAGATGTCAGGGGTGATTGTGTAATGTTAAACATGTAATAACTAGCAATTCAAGACTTACTACACACGTGTGCTAGTACAAACAATACATAAGAAGACCCACAATGCGTACAAATCAGAGGCACATACAGGGAAACTAAAGTAAGGAAGAAAGAAACAGCATCATTGGAAAATGTTAATAGCATTAAGGTTTTTTTTTAGTTTTTTTTATTGGAACTTCAGCTCGGTGAGCCTGGTAGCGAACTAACAGGCAACCAAGCTTTTGTTACAGTAGGACATCATTGTTCCTTTGATATCTACAAAACATTGACAGTTGATAAAAAAGAAATAGAACTTCTTTCCCTTTGAAGACATTGTGTAAGGTTTATCTTTATGTATACAAATTAACTTTGTGTTTGTGTTTGAGGCCTGTCTATTGCCCCATGCACGTACACCATGAGCTGTGACCAAACCCTTAGGAAAGTAATTTAAGAACTTATGACAAGGTTAACGTCTAGATATAAAGCACCTTTTGAATTTTAATATTCTGACTGTCAGTGAACAAAACCACCTGGCCTAGATTTTCAGTGAACAAAAGCAAATGGGCCAGATATGTGATGTCATTAGTGATGTCATCAATTACATTTGTGTCTGTGTGCCCCCCTGATGCCTGCGGGCTTCGGTGCGTTATAAATAACGAGGGCTCCGGTCCATTATCCTCCATTGCAGCCGCTGCAATGGGGGATAAAGGCAATTATCACCCCTGGTTCCCAAAGCAGTATCCCGGGGTGCTAAAAAAGATTTTTCTTCCTCCAGCTGTAGGGGGGGGGGGGAATCCTTTTCCAAGATGGCCACCATGGAAAGGGAAGGCAGGAATCCGTACAGAGCACCTCTTGCCTTTGCACGGCAGCCCACAGAAGGCGAAGACAGAACCCTATGACCATATTACCACAAGCACATTTTTTCCCTTTCAAACATATCCAACTTTTGAATAACTTTACCACATAGCCAGTCCCAGATGGACATAGCCACTTCACACCATTTTTCGTCCCTCGTGGCCATGGCCAGTAGCCAGGTTGTCTGGGTCATGACCTCATACCAAGACCCGGACAATCTGGCCACTGCCCATGGCCACAGGCTATTCCTCAGTCACCAAAGGTATATCACTATTTTTTGTACCTACATTATGACATTTGTCAAAAAATCAAACACGGGCACATTTGCAAAACCATGCTTTAAGGTCAAGGTACTTGCCAATACACGAGTTTGCTTGAAATCCGCCCATGTTTTATTTTGTCAAAAGTGTCAAAACGTATGTACATACAATAGTCATATAACTTAGCTCCCACTTGACAAAATCCATTCAGTCTTTACACAAACATTGAATGTTTGGGTCTATGATCTTTCTGAAAACGTCCACATTCGTCAAACGGCAACAAAGTTATAAGCCATCTAGAAATGTTGAGACCCACCTCTAATTTAGACCCCTGTTGAGAGAATCCCACCAAACTTTGCAAAAACATTTATATCTAGATTTAAAATTATTTTGCAAACCTTTGTGCAGATTCTTCAAAATAGCACCACTTTTATAAGCCTTTCCAATATTTTAGGACCCCTCCTCTGAATGTGTTTCCTCTTGACAAAACAGTGCCACACGTTCCAGAACCACTTGGAATCAAGTTTAGAATAAAACTTCAGAATTTCATGCAGTTTCATAAGCCATCCAAGAACTGCTTTTTATCAACCCTGTAATGCAGAAATAGGCATATATGTCCCCGAACATCTTAAGTGTCCGCAAACATCACAGGACTGTACCCGACCATCTGGAGCATTTGTGGACATTGCGGGTGAAAAACATCTGTTTTTTGGCTTCTTATGGCCATATCCCATCCCATCCTCATCACCCCTCGTCTCCCCAGAGATTGTTTGATAAGTTTGACATGGACAATGTTGTGTCTTTTTATATGTTTTTACTGTGATGTCCGCGGACACCGGCGGATGTCCGCGAATCCAAAATGGCCGGCGTTTCCAAAAATCTGATGCACTTCTCGCTTTTCCCCATCCAATCAGGGGGCACATCCGATGTCCGCGGACATCACGTCACCCTCTAGGCCAATTGAATGGCCGCCCGCGGACAAGTGGTTCAGCAGACCGGACACATCACATTTCTACCTACTTTTTGGTCGTTTTAAAACTATTGGACAATTTTAAACGAAATCTACAAAAGCACGCTTTTGAGACCAAAACGCAACTGCTGCCTCATATTTGGTGAAAATCGGTCCAGCGGTTTGGGCTGTAGACGCGAGCAGTTTATTTCCATTGCATATATGGAAAAAAAAAGTGTGACCCCCCCTTTAACTTTGCCCCCCGTTGACTAAACCACAGCAAACTTGCCAGAAAGAATTCAGAGCGGGTCATATACATTTTTTTGCAAGGTTTGGTAAGGATTCGTCCAGGGGAGAGCAAAGTTAGAAGCTGCCCAAAATGTGCTCTTCCTACGAGTTGAGCAAATTAACCAGAACTACACGCTGCTACCGCAAGCTGTGTAATGGACTATATACATACACATGTATATATATATATATACATACATATATATACATATATACACACACACACACACACACACACACACCCCCCCCATACCACTACAAATCAAACCTATATTTTGCAACACTAAAAGGCTACTAGCCACAGCCTTCTGGCACCGGTTCAGCGCTTGTGATGAAACATTTAGTAAAATGCTAATTTTTTCAGGCTATAATTGCATGTTTTATTACTGATCCCATAGACCATCTCACAAGCTGCCAAATGACTCGGGAGGAATTTAATGAACTTTTTGGAGAAGTGAGCTCTTCCTGCGCTGCCATAGGATCCTGATCTAGTTCAAATTCCTACGAGGCATTTCTAGAGCCAAAATAGCACATGTGTAGGTCTGTCTGGAGAGCAATTGGTTTCTGTGGTGGTCAGAAGGAGACAACAGACCAATGTGTACTGTTTTCAACAGGCTTATTGGAAGAATAGTGAAGAAACTTCAGATGCCTAACTTTCCCTATCCTAGGGGCTTCTCTACCTAACAGAGCTAAACTTGGGTGCTTGTTGTCCATGGTGAGGTCCAAGGTCCAAATCAAGTCGGTTGTCCGTCTGAAACTAACCTAGGCTGCCCTACCACTACTACTACACAACCAAAAAAACAGGTGAATGACTCCCTTCTCCTGGGGTGCTTTTCCACCAAGTGCTCCTCTATATAGGATCTTCAGATAGCCTTTTGCTATCCCCCTTACTAAGTCCTTCAGTTCTTTCAAAGGGCTTTCCAGGCCCTTTTATATTGATTCTCTTGACTCTTTAGATTCCTTTCTGGGATTCTTTACATCTCTGAATATGTTTTGTACTTTACAACACTTATTTCTTCTTTAGGATAAACAGCTGTGTTCTCAGAATGATTCTCTTTCCTCTTGTTATTTGTCCTCTCAATGAAACAATTAAGCTGAGTCCTTGTTTGACTCTTATTCTCCTTATGATCTTGCCATGCACTGGGAAGAGTAGGAATCACTGCTGAATGCTGTTCACTCTTCTTATAATCTCGCCATTCACTGGGACACCTATTGTCCTTCAACATGCTTTTTCCCCACTGGGACTAGTAAGCTCACTGCAATAGTTAAATTCATATTTTCTCAGTACTTGCATATACTCGCTAGAGATGCCCTGTGCCCCGGGTCTCCCGCTCGCCCAGTTACCTCTGTTGTACTGGGGCTGCGTCAACAGGTCGGCATTTGGATTTCTGTGGTCTTTGGCCAGGACGGCTCCTCGGTCTGCACAAAATACTTAGTTGGACACACCTCTGTGTCTGTTCGTGGTATCGGTGGGTAGAGGGTGTGGGTTTATCAGTCCTCTCACACCACCAGCCAATTATCTTTCTGGATATCCCTCTCGGGGCCTACTTCCTCCAGTTGGTTTCCCACTATGGGCACTTCCTCTTGCATTCTGCCTGTAGCCAGGTAAAGCAGCGCTCTCCCAGAGTCACCAGCATCCCGTCTCTAGCTGGTTTGTAACTCCTGGGTCTCATTCTGTAGTTCCTTTGTTCCTCCCACTTTTATTGCTCAATGCTGGGGCTCCCCCAGCTTGTAAGGATAGGCCTTTCTTTGTGTTGGGAGTTTTACTCTTCATAACTCCTTTTGGTCTCTTTGTCTCAGTGATTGACAGACAGGTATTTTTTTTATAACTCCTATGTTCTTACTCTTCACAGTACCAGGCAGAAACTTTTCTTCTGTCATTAGAAAGTGCACCCTTGTAGCATCTGTGTTAATGTTGAACCTAGACGGTTTCCCAACATCTTTGAGTAGCCGCCAATAGCGTCACTGTGGTAAAGTTCAACCTAGAAGCATCCCCTATTAGAGTCACTATATTAGAGTTGAATTAAGATAGTATCACCAACAACATTGAATGTACCCTAAAAGCGTCACTGTGTTAAAAGTTAAATTTAGTAGGTAGATTGTGCCCGATTGAATACACTTCACTGATTACCACAATATCACACTACTACGCTTACTCTCTCCTATACACCACCATTCAACTAGAACACAGCAGTACTATGACTCATTTGGTAAAGATGCTCTCATACTAACATGACCCATCAAACCACCCATCATCCTAATAAAACACAGCTAGCTAGCACACACCGGCTAGCTTAGGCGTCTACTCAGGCCTAACACAGCCATAACTCAGTCTGGTTGTCAACCCTCCAGACTGAACACATTCAACTGATCTCCTCAGCATCACACCTACCGCTAAGAAGCAGCTATCATGCAACAACCACACCGGCTGCACACATACCTGGTGTGCCCACGCACTTTACGACTCTCTCTCAACTGACTTGAACTGCGGTTCCCGAGGGCATTCAACCTACCAGTGCCTTGAGATCATACCAATGGTACATAAGGCGCTATGCAAAATAACATAACATTACAATAACATATGTAAGAGGAGTCTGGTTGTCTGTGAACTGATACGGTTTTAGTGGGTATTTGAGGATAATGAAAAGGGAGTCCTTATGCCGAAGAGGGGAGTCTCTCCTGGTGAGGTCCTGCTTACAACCGCACCCACCCCCCCACCCCCTGCGCCCACCCCCAAAATGTTGCACAGTGGCATAGTGGGCTCACCTCCCTAGCTTCAAAGAAAGGCCCCCCCCTTGGGGAAAGTGACTGAATCCCATGATTCGTCACATTTCCCACAGACCTAATGTCTAGCAATCCCACATGGACTCTGCTTCAGTCAAAAGAAAGACAAAGGATAAAGGCCTTCACATCATTACCCTCCAATTAAACATTATACAAAGCAGACTATGAGAATAGTGCAAAGAGTAGCAGTGGCGTGAACACGAAGAACCTCGATTTTTAGTGGGGGTTTAAAAAGGTAAAACAAAGTTGCCACTTTCAGTTAAAAAAATGGTTCCGGTTTTACTTGGTCATGTTGGTAACACTTGCCATTTATTCCCTCCCCACCCCCTCCCTCCCTCCACCACCCCCGCAAAGTCAATGCTCAACTTCCGGTCAAAACTACCTGGCAGTTATTGAGGAGAAAATGTTGGCATTATGATTTCGGTAAGCCACTGGTACTGTAAGCCCAGAACAGAAACAGTAAGCCGAGATTGCTGGTAAACTGCCGGCAGTATCGGCGGCTTACCGGCAATCTCGATTTACCAGCGAATCTCTACTTTTCTGATGCCTGATATCCTGGTACTACTGGAATATTACGGGAGGCTACGGAACGGTATTTTACCATTCCCATAGAGTGCCATAGGACTCCATGGGATGGAATCACTGAAGCACTGGCACTATGGTTAACGGTGCTGGTGCTACAGTGAATAATTATCCGGCAGGTCAGGCCTACTAGTAGTTCACGGGCCCTACCGGCAGACTGAGTATCCCGGTCTGGAAAAAATGCCAGAGCTGGAATAACCTGCATTTTTTCCAGCTTTTTTCCAGACTGGGTTATCCGTAATGAGGCCAAAATCCTCTGAATTTGTGTTGGTCTCAAAATAACCTTGCAAAAAAGGGCACTTATGTCTTCAGTGCTTCTGATTAAGTGCGTTTTGCAATGTAATTAATTTACAAAATTCTCTGCTTGATATCAAGTGTGCTTTTTTGTGGCCCTTGAATTGGCCAAAAATAAACATTTCTCACAAAATCTTCGTATTTAACATTGGTAACATGCAGTAGTTTCTATTTATTTTGTTCTTTTTTTTTATATAAAAAAGTTATCTACAGCTGTAAACTCCAAAGATATTTCGACAAAAGCTCCAAAGTTGGAAAAGGCTGCGTTGTTTTATCCAAGCACATCAAAGTTTTACCTTCAACCAATCAAAATGCTGTTGGCAAAAGTAAAGTACCAAGTGCAGGGATCTGACGGCGAGAAAGTGGAAATTACTAGAACTCTATCATAACTCCCTCCCCACCCCAGGGTTGCTCCAAAAGTGAACCTGGTACCCTATTCCCATCCCCGTGGAGTCCTAGCTCACCCACAAAGAGCCGAGGACTCCATCACCAAAACAGCTTTAGAAACAGCATTAAGTCAACCGCAACTCTTCCAGGACGAGACTGGTGAATGTCGAAGATTCATGGAGTATCACGGCTTTCGGGTGCCCAGTGATAAAACGGGAGCTTTTATTTTAAAATAAGGGGTATTTGACACCAAAATTTGGAGGGACGGAAGATTTGATCTACAGAGGCTTGGTTAAGTCTTCAACTTTATAAATTGGGTATGTTGCCATCACTGGAAAAAAGGGCCCTTCCCGAAAGCAAGGAACAGAAATAAGGCAGGCAGAGGAAGTGGGGGCATCGCCACCTCCAGAGAGATCCACATCAGCGTGTGATAGTTTAAGTACTGTGACCATCACACCTTTTAATGCCTTTTTTTTTTTACACATTTTTGGACTTTTTATTCCTCAGTTCCTCTGTTCAGTTCCACTGCCCTGGGTTAGTTTTAATATACTTCTTTCTAGTTCAGGGTTTTCCGAAGTCAATATGTTGTAGGAATTGTGACACTGCAATTAGTTCCTTTGTACCTTCCCCCTCCATTAAGCGTTTCCACCATTCCTGTTCTTCATAGAAAGAAGCTCCTTCAAAGAGATGCATCATGTGAGTGGTTCTTAGTTCCGTCAGACCCTTACAATTCAGGAGGAGATGTCTTAGAGTTTCTTTGAATTCTTTTTCCTCACAGAAGCGACATTTATTAGTAGGTGTGATTCCTCGAATAGCTCTTCTCTCATTAGTTGGTAAAATATTGAGGCGTGCACTCATAAATGTTTGGCGATGTTGTCTGCTTGGAAAGAGCTTCAGGTAGAATCTTGTGTCATTTAGCTTTCTGCTTATCGGAGTTACATGTGCCGCTAGTTTATATGACCCCGTGGTGTCCTGTGTCTTTATCCAATCTAAATTTTCTAATCTTGTTGTTGCTTTTGATGGATTGTCCATTAGCTCTTTTTCTGAAGATCCTATTTCCTCCAATAAGCAACTTATTTTCTGACGCCAGGTCTTTAAGGTTTTGGAGTTTGTCTCAAAGACTTCTTTATAGATGATAAATATATTAGAGTGCTCCGGGATAATCACTTTCCTGTAAATTATCGGTTCATTCCTTGAGACAATGCCTTGTAGGGATAATATGCATAATTCCCTTCTGATTAAAGGCATAGGTGTCGAAGATGGGCGATTCAGTATCTGTCTCCAGAAGGGACTCTCCAGCTTCATCCATAACACTTCCAGTATGTTAAAGAAGGCCTCTGCCGTAAAGTAGATGTAAAGTAGACCAAGTAAAGCATGTATTTAATGCCTTTACATAGATTAGAGCCCGTGCAAATGACTTTGCACTGCTTTTGTACTAGTGCTAAATGCAATTTGCTGAAATGTACGGTAATCCGCGTCCAGACCAGCAAAATGGAGGCCCGAGATGAGCAATTGATGCTAAGCCATCCACTGCCCGCTTTACACAACATGGCAGCGAATGAGGCAACTACGGTCAGTTCCCTGCAATTGCAGAAGATGGAAGCGTAAGCCACCTGCTCAACTCCATGCATTTAATTTTATACAATGCAGCTACTTCACAGCATCATGGAGGATACTCTGTATTCAAGCGGGCAGTATGTTATTCCGCTCCGGCAATCAATACGGACAGGGATTATAATCAGGTACGTATGGGGTGCAGAGCGGAGGAGATTTAGGACTTTGGAGAATTTAAATAATATTTTTATGAAGTTGAAAAACTCCAAAAAAGAGAAATCACAAAAATGCATAATATTCAAGGTTAGTGGCAGGAATACAGATGAGGTGAGAGGTAGCTACTAGGTTTCGCCTAATTTGCATTTCTTCTATTTCAATGTATTTTGTATTTATTAGGTGCACACATACACCTTTCAGCATCTTGGTGCTGGGTAGGTAAGAGACTCCAGCAGGAAGAAGCAACAGAAGTAGTCTAGGAACATCAGAAAGGACAAAGCCAGGTTTACAAAATCTTCTGAAACTTTGATGCATCATTGGTGGAGAGAGGCAAATCGATGTCCTCCAATACGAAACCGTTCAAAGCAGCGAGCCTAAGCAGTGCGTCACTGAAGAGGCAAATCCCATGAGAGGCAATAGCCCGTAAAAGCCTATGGATAAATAAAGCGGGTGTGCAGCCATAGATGGCTTTGTGTACATGGAAGTGCCTTGATTAGACCCTTCAACGGAAACGAAGACGGCTGGTGGAAACCAGGTGTGGAATGTTCACAGGGGGGTACATCACATAGCATGCCAGCAGCTAGATTCTGGGCTCATCAAACGTGTCAATGGAATAATCGTAAAAGACCAGATGAACCACATATCAATAGTGAATACTGGGGACACCAGAGCATTGACCATGATGGTCAGGGCGTGGCTAGAAAACCACGTAAACATCTTCCTGAATAATCTTAGCTGAATGGTTATCAAGAAAGGAGGCGAGGCCTTTAAGCACTGTGCCTCTGACCGGAGCGCCCTCGGCCAGCCTGTGAAGAAGGCTTTTGTGGTCGAAGCTGGTTGAGAAGTACCAACTGGAGAAGACGGTCCTTGATCCCCCCCCAGAAGATTAGTTCATTCCGTATGTAAAGGGGGCGCTATTCAACAGGGGGCAGAAACATGGCTTGATATAGCTCAGGATATGGTTAAGACCACAAATGGGATGTAAGCTGTTTGAAAACCCTTGTCCTGGGGAACCTCATGAGACAAAGCATACCCGATGGTCAGTAATTCTAAAGACCATCTGCACCACCATTTTGGATTACGGTATCACAGCGTGGTATCACAGCGTAGATTACTTAGAGCATTTATCAGGTTACAAGTTGTGTTAAAAAATAGAGATCAAAATATACAGGATACAATAGTGAAATACATGAGTGGAGAGGGTAAAAATTGGTCCTGGCCAGGGTAGTGGTTGAGAACATACTAGTTAAATGTGTTAAATAGCCAAGTTTTGATAAGCCTCTAAAAGCGCTGGTGCGAGGGCTCGAGTTGTGAATCGTGCGGAGGTTTGTTTCAGGTATGCCAAGATTTTGCCAACCTACATTTGATCAGCAGGGACAGGCCCCAACAGATGTGCTGGGCAACATACTTGCTTTGTGAAGGCGTCTTCACACATTCGTCATCTGTGGGGATGTTGGGCTCTTGGGGTGGCCGTTCTGTTTCTCAGATAGGACAGTGGGGCTTTGAATTCTATTGCCACCGAGTTGGAACAGAAGATGGGACAGAGTTTGAGGTGGAGATATGCGGAATATCTGTTTGAGGGAGTTGTCGGATTCTGAAGACTACTGGATCTGGTAGAGCAATCTCTCCAGGTTGGCAAATGCTAGGCTGTATCTACTGCAGTGCATATGGCAATCCAAACTGTGCACCAATAAGGGTTTTGATCTTTACTCTATTTAGATTCAGTTTTACTAACTCCATGCATTTGGCTCTGCAGATCACCAAAAAGTCATCTCCTTATGGATCGGGCACTTGTGCGTGTGAACCACATTGCGATACAATCTGCCATCGTCCACAGTAATTCTATTTCTCTCTCCAACTTTATCGACTTATGTTACAGCCTAGTGCCACACAATGGTCTGCTTTAACTAAGCATATTTTATATGTCCATCGCTTTTTGAGTAAATTGAAAAATACAAATGGTGATTTTCCGGCTATTATTTCACCAGAAGCATTCTCCACACACAGTCATATCCCAATACCACTAGTCTGCTTTGCAGAAGGATCGGTGAACGTGTTATGGAGGTCCAGAACTCCAATGCACACTTTTGAGTGGGCCCATAACTTTTTTCCTCTCACGTTTAGTCATTTCACAGTTACTTCCCTTTGTTTGGGCTACTTCTCTCCTCGGTCCTTTCCCAAATCTTGTTTACGCCTTTTCTTTCCAGTGTGTTTTCCCCCATTCTCCCCAGTGATTTTACGCACTTCTGGCAGCATTTGCTCTTCCCTTAAGGTCCCGCCCCCTACCCCCACCCCATGGAAACTGTCTTGAATGTTCTTGGTTAAATAGGGCCGTTTTCCATGGAAGGAAATGCATGAACATGAATATTTTGTTTTTTCAGTTTCAACAAGCCTGTGTTGTTGGTGTCTCTGATCATATCCAGGTCCACTGTCGTCCTCAAATCTGATTGACTGCAAATAATGTAATGCAAGAACAGCTCTATCTATTGGCTGCAAACAACAATCCATGTTTTTCCATTATTGGAGCACAGTGTCTGACCTCTACCGCCTAATAATGTCCAGAGGAGGGATTCTACATGCAAGGGCGAAACACTGCCCGCTGCGCAATGCTCCAGTACAGCACAGACCGCACCATGGCTCGATTACTGCACTTCTTGCATTTAGTAATGCAAGTGGAAATGTGCATTTTCGTGAGTGAGCATGTAATATCAGGAAAAGCAGGCTAAATTCCCATAACTCAAGTATAATCCCCTCATCACATTAAAAGCCCGTACGACCCTCCGCTTACCGGATTCTGCGAGTCTGAGCTCAAAATCCATGTAGTCGAACATCTCGACTGTGAGCTGGAATCTAGAGAAAAAAGAGAAACGAAAAAGGGTTATATTTCTTCCGGCCAACACCCACATTCAGACTCCCCCGCCCTTTCCTTTTCCGGACCATTCACACGTGTATCCCCCATGATGCAGCTTTTGGATTTATTTAGTCAATAATATGTGTTCCTAACAATCAACCGGAAGTAGCTTGAACCGCCCCTGACCTTCCCTGCAGGGGAGACTATGGAATAAGCCACAGCCGGGGATGGCCACTAACTTGGCAGACTCTTACTCGAATATTTGTAGGAGGTTGGAGGCTGAATGGCACTTTTTAAAAGGGTCAGCCGACATGCTTTGAATACAGCAGCTCTGAGAAACGTCACTTCCGATCTTAAATGCTTGCCCTGGCTACCAATGGCCAATTGAGCACTGTTGCAGGGCGCAACCTAGTATCTTTTCATAGAACCCAATCCTGGTGATTTGCATAATAGCAAGGATCATGATGGGAACATAAGAATTGCCACAATTTTAAATTATAAACATGCCTTAGAATGAGTCAGTAATGAACCCTTTTGAGCGAATCGTGTAAGCTGGACTCTGCGGTTTTGATTGGTCACAATACTCATACTAGCACAGAAGCTCTGTAAATTACAGGACAGATATACCAGTTTGGACAGCAAGTATGTGTGGCTATTGGCGTTTCTATTTTCAGTTTCTCGTTCCGAGTCTGCTGAATGCCATCTGATTGTTGAAACGTGGGTTGTTAACGCATGCACTACCTCGGCTTCCGAACTCGCCCATGGCCCTGGGCACAGATCTGTTCTGAAGCCAAGTTAGCAGGTTGCTCGTCCAAGCGGTAAGGAATTCTTTAAAGTTGAGCGACAGTCTACAAAGCAGAAATCTGCAAGGTAGCACAGCAGGTTAGGTGACTGTTGCAGAGATATTTTAGATCAACCTATACATCATTTAGGTTTCTTCGAATTCTTTCCGTAAAATGTGCTGGAGGATACACGGTTTTCACCTGCAAAGGTTCAAGCTCGGTGTCTTGCTCGTGTTAACGGGGAAGGGGTACTTTTTCCCTCCATAGTGAAAATGAAAGCCAGCCACCCATGAAGGCGGAGCCTTCCATTCCCAAGGCCTACATGTTCAGATTGCAAAGTTGAGCCCTACATTCTGGCAGACAACCATTGTCCAGCCAGTTAAAAGCTCCAGGCCCTCTTTAGCGTGAAACCACTATGGGTGTTTGGGTTTTCGCAATTGTTCCAATGCTAAAAAATACTTGGATAAGCAGAAAAATGTACCGCATAAAGACAGACAGAAAACAAAGCTAGTTTAACAAAACTAGAGAAACTCTTGAAAGTACTGCACGTTTTAGCCCCCGGTCTTTTGGTTGTAGCCCTGGATAGAAGCTCAGGTGTTACAACCAAAAAGGCTAGCTAGTCCCCAGTCCCCAAAATTAGCGTAGCCCCGGATCTTTTACAGCAACACCCCTGATGCAGACATTTTTGTTAGGATCGGAGAGGCAGATTCCACACACAAATACTGGGTGTCATCAAGAGAAGAGAACAAGTTATTTGCAGCCCCCTGTCTATTTGCATGGGACCTCAGCGCGAGGAGTGTTTTGCTTTTTATTATTTTTCTAAATGTGACAGGCGATAGAAGCTACCGTTGCATTGCCCAGAATGTTGGGGGAAGCGCGTCAAATCCATAACAACGAACCCAACCCCATCTCTTGCAGGTTTTGAGCTCCGATAGTCGCCTGGAATAATTCCTTCCCTGGACATACTCATCATTTGTGACCAAAAGCCCCCTGACACGGGTCAACTGTTTGCATGCTGCACTACACAAAACCAATCAAAGATTCTTATGCAGTTCTGGCATTGAGCCGGATTTAGCCAGATTCTGGATCCGGCAAAAAATGTCTCCCGGGTGCAGGAAATCTATTTGCACCCTTCATTAATTGATCTTGTTAAGATGGTACTCTACAGGTCCTACTTAAGAGCAGCTTTTTAGGTTAAATAGGTTTAGGTTTGACACTTTGCTTGCAGCATTATATATGGGTTATTTTCCAGGTGTTCATAATTAAACTTCCAAGCAGCAAATGGGTGGGGGTGGGAGGGCAGCAGAGGGTAATCTCCTCTTCCCCGGTCCCTTGTGGGATCCCTCAGTAACGAAAATCAATTTCCAGCGCTGTTCCCATGGGAGAAATGACTATTGTCAATTTCTATGTGGCAGTGAAATGTTTCAACAACAGAAGCTGCTCCACTTACATGTTATTGACATCTGTGCCGGCAGCCTTGTCCAACACCTCGTCCGACACCTCCAAGTTTGCTGGAAATTCAGGATGCTATAGAGGAAATGGATCATAACAGAAGTACATCAATTGCACAGGAGCCCACCACTACAGATCAAAAATGGGCCAGTAGCACAACTACAACTTTTAACATTAAGGATGGTGGTGGTGTGGTTAAGTGCCAGGCCTCTGATGTAGTATTTGCCTCGAGCGCTCTGTTGCCAGAAGAACGCTTTACACAACTAGCTTCAGTGGGGCGAACAATGTGAACACACCTTGCAAGCGGTCACCCCTAAAATGGCTGCAGGTTGGTGCTATAGTATTGTGCTGTTGCTTGGACTACATTCAGAAAATGGGATTGATGCGTGTACAAATAGAACAAAATGCATAAGCAGTGCAGTGGTAGCAAATACACATCTTAAAACAAAGAGGGTGGGACTAATTGTGTCCAAGAACAATGGGGAGGAGTCCCTGGAGCTGGTTTGCAGAAGGTTTCCACTGGAAGGCGTCTCTGAAAGGCTCATGTGACAGCGTTGTCAGCACTAAGTGGAGATAAACGCCTTAAGCGAAAGAATTACTGCTACATTAATTAATATAATCAACCACCCACAGAGCTGCAGAGCTGTTAGAAGCCTGTATTTCCGATTGGATACCTCTGCAAGCAACAAAACGTCTTTCACATAGTCTACATTTACTCAATCATAAACCCAGGAATTCAGGCTTCTAAAGCATGTCAGGGTCTGCAACCTTTAGGTCTCCAGATGCTTTGGACTACACCTCCCATCAGCCATCGCCTGCATAGTAGTTGGTGAAGTAACATGGGAGTTGTTGGGAGAGATTTAGTTTTTTGCACGTTTCCCTCCATAGATTCCTATGGGACCCCCAGCCTTTTTTGCTTTTTCTTGTATTTAATTTTTTAAACATTGTCCCGAATTTGGAGGTCAGTAAAGTTTTCTGCTTTACTTCCTGTGTCTATTTTTCTTATTCTTATGGTGAACTGGTCTAGTCCCTAATACGGTCAGTACCAAGTGACTTTGTGGCTCCTTTGGAATTGTTGTGATTTTACAATTGCACCCATCACCTTTTAGTGAAAAGCAGTTAGGATACTTTGTATCCTCTATAACTTTTTAATTAATGGCTTTTTGGTTACTTTGACAATGTGCCTAAGACAAGCCGGTCGCAGTTGTGTGATTTTTACAATTTTGTGATATTTTACCACAAGAGGCTACTAAAGTGGCTAGCACCGTAAAATCGTTGTGCCACAAGATTTTAGCTTGTTTTCTCGCAGTCTTGTCATTTGGCCTTCCTTCTGCCTTCACAGGTCAAGAAATGCTTTCACAGACAAGTGGGCTTTGTGTATGTGAGCCAGAGGACGGGAGGAAGGGGCTGCAACTGTCTGGTCTCAGTCCACATCCTCTGGTGCCCGAAAGTCTGCTGCTGGATGGATGTGATAGACCGTGGCAGTCCAGGATTGGACAACCCTGGGCTGTTTGAATGTTGCAGATACTTACCATTGGTGGATTTCGGCTAGCTCCCAGCCTTCAACTTGGATGAAAGGAGGGCTCCTGTAGCTATTCAACCAATCATAGTTGAAGTCAAGACTTCTATGAGGAAGAACAGCCCTCTGACGGCCCAAAGACAACCACTGCAGCTGACCAGCATCGACTCCAGTGATTGGCCCGGTGAAGCCCTGCTCCTCTGCCAGATCACAGAAGACCCTCATTGGTGCTTTGACCCTTGGACGGGTGGGAACACCCAGTCTCAACCCCTGCACAAGGATCTGTGCCTTGGAATCCTTTGGAAGAGTCCCTGGACCACCCACTGGACAGATCAGCTCCCTTTTGGGGTACCTCACTGCAGCAGTCAGCATTCCTAGCATAGCCATGGACTTGCACGCTCTTCAGATTATGCTATAAATCGCCTGCCCTCGCAATGTCAGTCATCTTACTACAAGGGAAGCTATGCTAGGTCTGCCCCCGTGTTCACTACAGGATGATCGCCCATCACTGCCTTACCGCGAGGATCTCCGCTGCAACAATCTTTCTGCACTCCCGTGAGGTGCCCTAAAGGGTCTGCACTGCCAAACTTTACACTTCTTCTTCTTGAAGCTAACTAACCATCCGGTGAGAACCACCACCAGCTCCCGACACAAACTGGCCTCGGCACCCGCAACCCCTGGGCTTCTCTCACCCAAGCCAAGGACAGAAGATTGTGTCCCCAGCCCATTCCAGAAGATCTGAAGTGTCACCTGGCAGAATCTGAGTCAGTGCGGTAAGTGAACATACTGGTTTCTGTCCGCACCCACCCTCCTGCGTAGGCTAACACTGGCTGTAGAGCCCTTGTCCCTAAACTCCCTCTGGCCTGGTCTCTGGTCGTCGAAGCTAGGATAATGATCTTTTCCTAGGGCTTACCTTGAGACTAGGATAGAGTGGGGTACTTAACTAATTTGGGGGTAAATACTTAACTTGCTCCACCACAGGCTACTGCATCAGTTCTGAAACCCTTCCCTGAAGAAACCATAGTTAGGAATATGTTACTTTTGGGCACAAGGCCCAATACATCTTAAGGATGGACTTCAAAAGCCAGAGGCAACTGGGTTTGTGCTTAATGTAACGAATTGTCCTGCATCAGATTGCTCACCTGTATTGCACTGGTATCTAATTCATGTGCAATTCTAATTCTAAGGGTGAATGTTACATATGTTTTTTTCTCTACACTACTTGCATGTGATATTTATATGCTTCGGGTGTATATACTTAGTGTCCAACTTGCATTATTGCTGTTGTTCTGTGTGGCCTCATTGTAGCCCTGGACCGCTCTGGCATCTTTCCTTAGACTAAGCCTTGACTGCTCTCCTCTCAGTGTCTTCCCTGCTTACCATAAACAGAGAGGCCTCCTAAAATCCTCCCATTCCAGGAGATGATTTCAGGAGTCCTAGTCCAAACGTCTGGAGAGCCACAGCTTGCAGGACCGTGCATGGTAATATTGCAAGAGATCTTTGGTTACTCTACTAGCATCTCCGCCCATTCATTCTTACAGGGCCGGGAGGATAGCTCAGGTGCAATGCGCTCGCCTTGGAAGCAAGACGACACAGAGCAACACAGGTTCGATCCCCGGGTATTAAGTGGGTTATAAATAACCAATTACACTGCTTGTGAGTTTTACCACGAGCAACAGGGGAAAATGAACATACACCTTGCAGTTTTATTGCTCAGTCTGACCTTCCCCATTCAATTCTACTTCCTGCCTCACTATCGGGTTTGAAAGGCTAGTGTGTGTGGAGGGAAAGAAAGACCACGCTAACAGAAAGTGGGTAGGACTTATTACTCTAATCCCAGAAAAGGTGCTAGGGTCCCTGGCGCCATCACAAGAGTGGCAGAGAAAGAAAGCCTCCAGGCTGAAACATTACTCTTTACTCCGAGCTGCATCTCACTTATTGAAAGGTGTGCCACTAAAAGCACGAAAAAGAAATCCTGCTTACCTTCAGGTGAAAGCTCATCTTATTGAGTAAAAGTTTTGCATAAATATTCACAAGTTGCCCGTATCGGTCGTGTAAATGTCCCTGCAAAAAAAAAACAATGTGTGTCAGGGCAGGCGAATTTCCATTGCTCTCCAGCAATATAAATGCAAGGCATTATTTTTTTTTTTTAAAGATGTACATGAACAGTGAGATCCACAAAAGCAGATCTCCTGTAATGGAGAAAGTCTGACGTCCCTCCTGCCTCCCAGGCGAGCACAGGCCACCGAAACAACCGCCGCTGACTTCAGAGACAGGCGGCCAATCATTCAACAGCGTTAGACCGCCCCGAAAGGGAATCTGGAGATTTTCCCATCACAGGTGTCGCTAAAGGGGGTGTTAGAAGTGTGGCTCCGCTACTCCCCACACTTTGATCCTGTGCCAACGTGATCCCGTGCCGCCAACGCCGGGTAGCTGCTTAAAGAGTGAGTGAGTGAGTGAGTGAGTGAGTGAGTGAGTGAGAGAATGAATTACCCAAGAGATCAGAAGGGAGCTCTGTGAATCCACTGTTTTGCTAATTAGTTTATTGCTTCGGTTAAACTGTGGGGTTGAAAGTAAAAGGTTCGACCCACATTTCCGAGCAACACTATTAAAAACATGCATTGGCAAAGCTAATCGTTTTGGCGTTTGTAGTTTATTGCATTTTACATTTAGCATGGACGGAAGGAATGAAAGTACAGGGAAAAAGAAACGACAGCATGGGGAATGAAGGGTAGCGCTGGGGAGATGGAAGCAGCACTGTGGGGGAAGCATTAACAAAAATTGCAACACTCAGAATAAAAAAATCCAATAGATGAAAGCTAGACCAGCAACAGTACACAGGAGCATTGAACAATATTTGAGCGAGGGGGAGCAAGGGGAAGGAGACAGAGCAAAGGGGCAGGGAGACAGGGCAAGGGGGTATCATGTGATATATTTTATTTATGTCACACTCGTACACAGGTGTTTCAGAGCACAACCAGGCGACAGGAGGGGAAACGGAGGAGAATAAAAACAACGATCTTACTAGGCCCAGTGACATTGAGAACGTGCAAGTGCATGGGGTTGGAGAGACGGGGCAAGGGGTTAGGAGACACAGCGCAAGGGGGTAGGAGAGACAGCGCAAGGGGGTAGGAGAGACAGCGCAAGGGGGTAGGAGAGACAGCGCAAGGGGGTAGGAGACACAGCAAGGGAGGGGAAGTGCAATGGGTAGGATAGAAAGCGCGGGGGGACGTTTGAAACAAAGTTATTAAGGTTTCATGTTTAATTACAACACACTATAGTTGTCATTTAAAGAGTATGGCCAAATAATGTATGCTGTGCCTTTCTAGCAGCATTTAAAAAAAGTTGTTGCAGAGTTAAAAATGTCACAATGTGACAAATCAACTTACGGGGCACCAGTGGCCCAGGGATGAACATAGGTTTCTAAACCATCAATCAGCCCCACACCTCTATTACACCAGAAGACATCTGAACAGCTTGGAAACACAAGCAAATTATAAATATCCTAGTCCAATTTTGATAACGTGGACGGAACGGTAGGCTTATCTCCAAATGGTTGCGGATCATTGGTTAGTTGCAACACAGCGAAAATACAATTACCCAATGATAAAAGGGACTGTCCAGTCAAGGTTGTATACAAATATCGACTTTATTATCATCACAACAGACAGTTCTAACATACTACAAAATACAACCCACCCTGTAAAGGAACGCAGAGGACAAACAGTTTCAAAGAAGGAAAAGGGCTGCCATCTGGATACTGACAGGAAGATAAGTCGGTATAGTAATTAATCGCAATAGTGTAAGGATATTTGATTTCAACACAAAGGGAGCAATAAGTCATAAAATGTCAGTGTCCTTCGGAGAAGATCAAGGGGACAGAACCATGTACTTTGTGCTGTAGGAGTTCTTGATGCTCGACAGGGTCAAGTTGATTTCATGGCTCTTTGCAGCTTCTGCGACAGAGTTCAAGACATGAGACAGTTGCGGGCATCATGCGGCAGGCAGTTCGGTGAGCGAAGCTGGACTGACGGCTGCAGGCTGGCCCGGTGTCAGGAATCGTTGTCTAAGTGTTGGTCAGCGGTTCAGAAGCACTGGCCGAGGTGTCTCGGATGGCTTTAGCGACTGCAGCATAACAGTCAGGGTTGCAGCTCGACTGGCTCATAAATGTCCTTTAAGGCGGACGTCAGTAGGTGCTTCTCAACACACTCCTCCTAGCTTCTTCACTGGGCTTGGATCATCTTTAAGGCGGACGGCCCAAAGCTGAGGAGAGCGTTGCAGGCAGCTGCCTTGTCCTTGAGTTGGTTAAGAGACTCTCTGGCACTTCTCACCTAGGAAGCTTGTGACAGAGCCTAGCAGGGCACAATGTGTGCTTTCTGGGTACTGGTTCTGGAGCTGCTGGAGTGTATTCTGGATTCAGTATCTCCCTCTGGTCCCTGGGAAATGTTTGGGGCAGGGACCTTGCTTCCCTCTTATAAAAAGGGGGATACCATGTCTCTCCTGTGGGTACCCCACTCCCAATCCCCAAGGACGCTCAACCCAGGTGATCCTCCCTCGCTTCTCCACACCCAGGGTCGGGATCCAGAGCGATGGCCTTTCCCTGGCCAACCGAGCAGAGGATCCGGGAGGGGGTGAGGGGAGTGAGGATACCCTCTGTTTCTCACAGTTCACAAGTGACCCCAGAGCACTCCCAACTCTGTCCACGTGTTCATGGCAGTTGCTTCACGTCCTCCTGTAAGGGTTTTTCTACTTTACTCTCCCTTCCATTCGCCTTCTGAACAAGTGCCCGTTCACCCACACCCCCTATAGCGATGCCATTCTTTATAGGTAACGGAAGAGAAAGGCATGTTATTCACAGAAAAATTCCAGTTCCTACTTTTCCCTCCTCCAGGTTGCTTGTTCTTATTCTTTTTATCAAACTTGGCAGAGGAGTGCGTCATGGTGGCCTCTCCTAGATCAGGGGTGCTCGGAGTGTTAGTTACAGGTGAGGTCCAGGAGGCATCCAGCAGGGTCACGATGGCAACGTAGATGAGCTGCTCCTCTTCCTAACCTTATCCAACCCCTTTTAACAGCGCCGTTGCCGGAGCCCCCTGTGGATCTCACCACTGTCCTGACCAACGGTGTGTCACCACACCGTCGGCCAGTTTCCGGCGGCTGCCTGCAGTCCCCCCTCCCCGCCAGACCTATCAGTGCCCCCTGCCCCGCCCACCCCGCGCCCCCTCCATGCATTGGTTTACATGGCCAGGGACACAAAAAATAAATTTTATGATGTAGCAAATTCATTCCTGAGCATTCCCAATTGCCATGTCAACGAGATATCCTGCTTCTTAACACCAATTCTTCTTTCTTATGTTAGCAATGCTTTGCTACATAGGTGGCTAGCACCACCATATGCGCCAAGACCAAAAAAGGAAATCAAGGTCCACTTTCGAATTCGTTACCTGAAATAGTGGAAATGTCTACTTCCAAAGTGCATTTATGAGGTAGAATTAAGAGCACATAATCGGAGATGTACGAGGCAGGCGCGCAACGTCATTGAGCTGACCGGCTGAAGCCCCTCCCCGAAATGTTAGCTGAGTGGCGGGGCTTCCATGCCCTTTAACAGTTCAAAGGATCAGGAACATACTTATGGCCGCATTTTGTTTCTTCCGAGGCAAATCTATCTGTTCTGGTCGGATGATCAAGCACTGCCCGTTTCCCAGAGTCACAGCCCCCCGGGACACAAAGGCTGCGTCCCTGGCTCTGCAGCCAGTGCCGTACTAAACTCGACAACACATTTCTTTTGTCATCAGCAGCATAGCCTTTCTTATGCTTGACAGTGAATTTCCGAATGAAAGACGACCACCATCACCTTGCAAATCTGTGACAGTTAAAGCGAGCAACACAATAAAGCACCCTATGAAAATGTGTTCATACCCATAACGTCTAATAGTTTGATATGCTAAAAAGGAAAGTTTGCTTTGATGTCCTTAGTTGAATGTTCTTAAAACCATACATAAAACGCTAGAGGTTTGTGAAGAAACTCTAAACCTAAGTGAGTTTAAGACAACTTATTTTATTGTGTGTCTTAAAGCACTGAAAATAAAGTGGGTAAATCGAAATTTTGCCTTTTGCATCTTATAGTTTTCCATTCAGGGTGTAAATAAAAGGTACATTGATATTATTTTAGCCCAAAATGCTGGTATAAGGATTTACATGTTGTCATGATGCTTTACTATGCAATTTGTGTATTTGGCAAGTAAACTCTATAGCACAGTATTATTGTAGGTCTTGATATCCAAAACTTAAATATTTGTTCCAATTAAAGCGTGGAAGAAGGTGGCCATTCCCAAATTTCAGAGAGGGTTAAAATCCCTGCTTCGCTGTTTAGCATAAGTGTGTGATCCCGGGCAAATAATGTAATCTCACCCTGACATCAACTGCAAAAACTGGAGTGCTTATAAGTGATGACATTTACACCCTTACAATAGGACCGTTTTAATTAGCGTGGGACAAATTGGTGTACCCAGGTGCTCTTCTGTTGGTGGCTCCAATACTGTCACATAGAATTGCTCTATTGCTGCACTGGCCCTGGCCCCAGTCTCATAACACTTAATTTGACAGGCAGACAGTCTGACAGTCAGTGCACCAAGATTCTAGTATAGCGGACTAACTGTGGTAGAACCAACATTATATTTTATCCCCGTTTCTCCCAGCCACTGAAGTTTCTTGGGCTGTCCAGAGTACTGCCCCACACTCTACAATGTCCTGTTATGCTATGATCTTGAGTCTTTCATTGCACACCATCTGTCATTTTCACACTTTCTAGGACCTTCAGGATATACAAGAAGGAACAAGTTACTTACCTCTAACTGTTGTTCTCCAGCATGGCTCTGGCACGGATTCACATGCTCATGAATATTCCCAGTCGTCAGGCTGGGAATCCTCGGTAAAGAAAAAATCAGTTTCAGTTTTGTTTCTGAACTGTTTTTCTCCTAATAACCAATCACTGGTCTCTGGATCATACTGCCCCCAGCCAATGACTGCACTCTACCTAAGCCCCTCCTCTGGCAGCCATCGTCAGATTTGGTAACATGTAAAGTGGCAGGAGGACCAAGAGAAGAGCCGCAGAGGGGTAGGCGGGAGGTTTCGCATGTGAATCCATGCCAGACACATGCTGAAGAACAACAGTTACAGGTAAGTAACTTGAACCTTCTCCAGCATGGGGTCTGGCATGGATTCACATGCTCATGAATACAAGAATACATAGCAGTACACACATGCACAACCACGGGAGGTGGC
The DNA here is from genome assembly GCF_040938575.1 of Ambystoma mexicanum. NCBI lineage: Eukaryota > Metazoa > Chordata > Amphibia > Caudata > Ambystomatidae > Ambystoma > Ambystoma mexicanum. The sequence continues at coordinate 1,499,317,286 of NC_090932.1, read as the reverse complement.
AAGGCTCAACATTAAGCATTTCATCAACTCAACATTAAGCATCTCTTACCTCCTCACCAGGCCCACCTTCAGGCGAACTGGTTGTGCAGCACTGCCTGGCCGACTCTGGACTCCTCCCTGGAATCCCGGTCGATGCAGTCGAATCTCGTGAAGGTGTGCGTCGACCTCCACGTAGCGGCCCTGCAGATGTCCAGCAAGGACACACCAGACAGGAACACCGTGGTAGCAGCGATAGGTCTGGCTTAACGGGCTCTCAGACGGCCGGGCAACGGTCGGTTTGCCAACCGGTGACAGTGCATGATGCAGCCGGAGAGCATATGGAAATGGAAGCCTTCGAGAGGGCCTTCCCTTGGTTCACAGGTCCAAAGTTCACAAATAGCTGTGATGTCTTCCAAAGGGTTTTCGTGCGGTCCACATAGAACTTCAGCGCTCTAGCCACATCCAGCAAGTGTAAAGTCGTCTCGGCCGACGAAGGCGATGGGAAGAAAACAGGTAACACCAAGGGCTTGTTGAGATGGAAGTCCGACGGCACCTTGGGCATGAAGAAGGGGTGCATCCTCAGCACTACCCTCGTCTCGTGGAATGTCAGGTATGGAGGTTTACAGGAGAGGGCCTGAATCTCTCCCACTCGTTGTGCAGAAGTGATGGCCACAAGAAACGCTGTCTTCCACGATAGGAATTTCAACGGTGCCGAATGCAGTGGCTCGAATGGCGGTCCCATGAGCCTGCTCAGCACCACGTTGAGCTCCCACGTCGGGGCCGCAGCCTTCACTGGGGGGAATGTCCGGAACAGTCTTTTCATGAACTCCTTCACCAGGCGATGGGACCACAGAGATGATCGCCCCGGAGTTCTGGTGTAGCAGGAAATCGCTGCTAGATGGATTTTGATGGAGGCATGAGCTAGCCCCGCCTTGGCAAGCGACAGTAGGTACGGCAGCACTTGAGGGGCCATAATCCGCAGAGGGTTAATTTTCTGTGCACGGCACCAGACAGAGAACCTCTTCCATTTGTGTCCATAGCACTGGAGGGTCGAGGACGCCCTGGCCTTTGCAAGCACCTCCTTGCAGTCTGCCGGGATATCGTACCCTCCAAACTCTAGTGCTGCAGGAGCCAGGCCTGCAAACTCAGCGACCCCGGGTCGTGGTGGAGGATGGCGCCTCCTTCTCTGGAGAGAAGATCCGCGTCTGTCGGCAGTTTGACTGGAGGAGGGGGGGGGGCGCTGATGTGTCCAGGAGGTGCGGGAACCAGATCTGCCCCGGGCACGCAGGTGCGACGAGGATCATCCTGCACCAGGACCGTCTGAGTTGATTGATGAGTCGCAGCAGCAACGGTGGGAAAGCATACAGGAACAGGCCGTCCCAGGGGAATGAGAAGGCATCGCCCAAGCTGCCCCGCTGGGGAAACCTGCTGGTGAACCTCTGGCACTTGGCATTCGCCGCCGCAAATAGGTCGATCTGGGGATTGCCCCATCGTCGGAATCGGGGATCCACTTGATCCTGCCGCAGTTCGCACTCATGGCACAAGCGCAATTTCCTGCTGAGTGAGTCTGCGATGGTGTTCTTTGTTCCTGCCAAATGGAAGGGTACCAGAAACATCCCTTGGGCGACGGCCCAGTGCCAAAGATCCTGGGCCTCCTTGGATAGGGTTGTGGATCTGGTACCTCCCTGCTTCCGGATGTAGAACATTGTGGTGGTGTTGTCGGTGAAGATCCTTACCACCTTGCCCTTGAGGGACGGAAGGAACGACCTGAGGGCCCAAAACACGCTCGGAGCTCCAGGACATTGATGTGTAGTGACCTCTCCTCCGGGAGCCAAAAGCATCTTGCGTAGAGATCTCTGGTGTGCGCTCCCCATCCCTCCAGGGAGGTGTCTGTCGTCACAGTGTCCTGATGAGCCGGGGTCTGGAAGTCCATGCCCGCCGCCAGATGCATGCGGGTGCCCCACCACCGGATCACTTGGTGGAAGGTCTCGTTGAGCGAGATCCTGTCTTCGAAGCTGCCTGCCGCTTGCATCCAACGGGCGTCGACGAACTCCTGTAGTGGTCGCATCCGCAGTCTGCATAGGCGCACGAGGTAGATACACGAGGACATCATGCTGAGCAGGGACTTGATGGACCTCACCCTGGCTACGTCCATGGTCGACAGCCGTTGCACCTTGCCCAGGATGGCCTTCGTCCTTTCCTCCGACGGATAAGCCAATCGCGCCACTGTGTCGAGCCTGGCCCCTAGGAACAGGGCGACTTGCGACGGTACCAAGTGGGATTTCACAAAGTTGATAAAAAATCCCAGATCCGTGGGCAGTTGAAAGGTCTTCGCTGTGTGATCGTCCAGGTAGGGGTAGACGTGGATCCTCTGCAGGCGCAGCCGCGCCGCCACTGGTGCTAGGCACTTAGTGAACATCCTGGGCGCCGACTTCAATCTGAAGGGAAGGGCCTTGAACTGATAGCGTCGCCCTTGGACCACGAATCGCAGGAATTTTCGATGTCCTTTTAGAATGGGTATGTGAAGGTAGGCATCCTGCAAATCCAGCGACGATAGGAAGTCGCCTTCCTCCAGCTGTCCCAGCACGTGCTGGAGGGTGACCATCCGGAACTTCTGGGACTTGATGTACCTGTCAGACGATGAAGATCCAGGATGGGTCGCCAACCGCCGGTCTTTTTCCTTACGAGGAAGTATCTTGAGTACACTCCGGAGCCCCCGAGCCTCTTTGGGACGAGCTCGATGGCTCCCTTTTTTAGCATCGCTCGTACCTCCAGCAGTTTTCCTTCCTGGCCACGAGTGGAATACGGGGACACTTCCTTAGAAATTCCAGAGTGTGCCCGTGGGCCAGGGCATCCAGCGCCCAACAGTCGGTGGAGATGGACTCCCACACGCTGATGAAATTTGCCAGCCAGCCTCCCACCGGGGTGCTGAGGTGGGGGCCCGACACTACGGCCAGTTCAGTCCTGCTTGGCCACGGCCTTGCCGGCGACAAGATCCTCCCGTCATGCAGCGTCCTCTATAGGCTTCCTGCGACGAGGAGCGGGCCACCAGGTGGTACGACGAGGCGGCGCCGCCGAATCCTTTGGAGGCACCTTGCTTGCCTCCGGAGTTCCAAAAGGACGGCCATCATTGTTGAATAACACCCAAGGCCTGAGCCGTCTCTGTGTCTGCCTTGATGGTCTGCAGTGACTCGTCCACTGTCTTGCCGAACAGGGCATGTCCAGAACCATGGTCTGCACGTCCTGTCGGAAATCGGTTGCCTTGAGCCAGCCGCTCCGACGAAGGCAAACGCTGTTGCCCATCTGGCGAAATCCAGTGTCAGCAATGTCCGTGGCCACCGTAATGGCGTGGTCCGAAGCCACCTCTCCTTCCTGTACGATTTCCAGGGCCTCAGCCCTCTTGTCGTCCGGGAGGAAGTCCAGCAGGGGAGAGATCTTAAACCACAGCTCACTGTCGTAGCGTGCCACAATCGCGAGGGCGTTGGCCGCTTTAATCGTCGTCGCCGCCGCCGACGAGATGACCCGCCGTCCCATGGCGTCCAGTTTCTTCCCCTCGCCATACGGCGGGGAAGTCGAAGCCGTTGCCCCCACTGCTTTCTTCTTGGCCGCCATGGAGACGACCGAATCCGGGGATGGCTGCGCCCTAAGGCACTTGGTGGCAGAGTCCGGGACCCAGTACTTTTTCTCGTACGGGTCTCTTAGCAGGAGCCATGGACGGGTTCTTCAGGAGCATCAGCCCCTCGTCCCAGATGTCGTCCAGTAATGAAACTGAGAGGACCGTCTTCCTCTTGGCCTCACGCCGTTGGTAGAGGAAACCTTCCTTCTGTTCTGCGGGGCAGAATCGGAAGAGCACTGATGCCCTGGTGATCATGGCGTGGAAGGAGCCAATTTTGTCGGGTAGGGAGGCCCGAGCGGGTGGTGATGGAAGGTCCATTTCGTTGTCATCACCCTCGTCATCCGTCCCCGTCGTCGCCGTCTCCGTCTCATCCCTCGGAACAGGGGAAGGAGATGAAGGCCGTGAAGGCTGGAAAGGAGGGAGGGGGTGAGTTCTCCTCTGCTTTCTTGGTGGGCTTCCCGACGGTCCAGGCTCCGCTGGATCGTCAGCTGGGGATAAGGGCAACCTTGTCCTTATCTCCGTACATAAGGCCTGAATCGCCATCAAGATTGCTCCTGAGTTGTCTTGTGGCATAGGCACCGGCTGAGACGGGAGCGACGGTTCAGTCCCCTCCACAGCTCATGGTTCCTTGTCGGCACCGCCGTCGCTTTCTTCGTCCACCTCATCGGGATCCCTCCCGTGGGACCGGACCTCCTCTAACTTCTTGTTCTTGATCTTTGCAACGCTAGCCAGCTCCTCTTCATAGGTGGTATATATCTGTGTACGTAATGACAACCGGGCCCCCCCCCCTCTTTTTCCGCCTGAGGTTTCATGCAGGTCTTATCGATGGGCTGAAGAGAGGATAGCCTCCACGGTGGCAGGGAAACTCTAGGCCCTGAGGTCGCCTCCACTGGGGTAGCCTCGGCAGGCTTTGCCAGGGCCGCCATGACTCCCTCGATCGAGGCCTTAGCCGGGTGAATCAGGGCCTTCGCGACTTTGGGCGCGCCTGAAGCCTTCACCTTGGGGGGAGGGTCACCGCCTCGCTCCCCTTCAGCTGTCTCTATTGGGATCGACCGGGGCTTCTCCCGAAGCTTACCCAAGTTCTCTGATTTCCTCTTCCCCGAGCCAGAGCGTTGGCTCGTGGTTGATGGCATCGGTGCCCGCGGTGCTTAGCCTTTTGTTGGGCCCCCATCACCGGAGCGCCCTCAAAGGTCTTAGAAGACCGCTCAGACCTCTTCTTCTCACCTGCTGCTGGTGGATAATGATAAACATTGCTAGCTGGTGGGCCATAATCGATGTGTCCCCTCCCCCCAATAAGTAGAAAGTAAGCATGACCCACCAAGCCTAGTCCTCCTTTTTCTAGTTAATGACAGTGGGCCAGTTGGGGCAGAGATTCTGAGGAAAGGGGCATTGACACTGGTCAATAACAGAGGGAGGTTTTGGTGGTCGCATAGGAACATGACCCGTTATACCCATTCTGTACAACAAACTGGTGCCATTGACTGCAACTTACCTCAGACCTGAAATTATAGCGTTTCACCAACAGAAATTAAAAAGGATTTTGCTGGGGCTGTACTGCACTTTGTGACTGAACCCATAAGGCCAACCTTGAAAAAGGGCAACATGGTTTGATAACGAAGGTACGAACGGCAAGTCTAAACCTCCAAGCTTCCAGAGGGCCGAAGCCAGAGTCGGAGGACTCGAAGCAGAAATTGCCATCTTAAGCAAGTCTGACTGGTTGGAAGAAGAGGAGATGGAAAACCCTGAGGTTTGCGGTTTTGGTAAATAGTTACGAGAAGTGATAAGACTGCTTAGGTTTCCCCAGTCATTACGAATGCACTGGTCCGCACATTTCCAATTACTCCATAGTTAGTACAAACACGTTTCTGCAGCAAATGAGGTGATAGAGTATGAAAAACCTAAGGGTAATACATTAATACCTAAACCTGGAAAAATCATCTTGGTCTTAGAAAATCAAAAAGACAGGTCAAGCACCAGGCTTCGACCAAAATACCGGCTGATCTCTTTATGACTGAGTTGATCATCAGAGTCCCATTCCTGTTCAAATTATTCAATGACATGAACGTAAAGTTATACCCAAGGACGTCATTTAAGGGTGGGCAGAGGTAGCAGCTACCCCTGGGCTCCCTCTGTTACCCCCGAGCGAGACAGAGGTCACAAGAGCAGTGCCATGGAGAGAGAGAAAAACAGTACTTTATACAGTGTTTACTCTGGTTTTGGGGGTATCGTACTAAAATACCGATTCGAAGGGATTGTGTCCTCCGACGTATTCCTCATCTTAGATATCTCCTTCCAGCTCTGCTGGCCTCGGCAAAAATTTTCTCTCTAGAGGGTGTTGCGCATCGACGTCCTTCGAGTCGATGTCCCTCGACAGCCGCCGTATCGACGCCGACGTCATCCTGGCTATAAAGGCCGCGCGCAGCGCCCGTTGCTCAGTTCTGTTTTTCCGCACGTACTCAGTGCCTCGGAATACCGTTGCTCAGTTTTGTCAGGTTAAACCTATTTACCTCGAGTTATCCGATCCGTACTCGATGGCTTCTTCGTCGGAACCGACAACTCCTCGATCCGGCTTCAAAAAATGCAGAGATTGTGGGAAAAAGATGTCGCTGACTGACCCTCACAGAGTTTGTCTGTGGTGTTTGGGAGCTGAACACCATTGTTCGGAGTGCGAGGACTGTATGTCCATGACAGCTAAGGCCCTGAAGGAGCGTAGGGGGAAGCTGGAGAAAGGTAAGACTTTTAAAGCTTCTTCTTCGTCGACGAAGTCGAGATATTCGTCTCCTCGTCACCATTCGCGCTCCAGATCTCGGAGTGGGTCTCATCACTCCTCGAGATCGAAGCACTCAAAGAGGAGACGTCGAAGATCCCCTTCTCCGTCTTCCTCTTCCTCTGTTTCGCCAAAGAGAATCCCGTGCCCCACGAAACATAGTTCCCGGGCTGAATGGGAGGAATTCCGCAAAAATATGATGAGCGTCTTCAAGAAAGCGGCCTCGACCCCCTCGAAGACTGCCGAGAGCGATGCTCTGGTCGAAAGACCCGAAGGTCAAAAACGCCGCGAGTCGCAGTACCCGGCGAAGGGAACCTCTCGAGCGCGTCACGAACCCTCGAGCAGGACTATGACCTCCAAACCTTCCTCGAAGGTTCCGTCGACGCCGTCGACGAAAGTTCCGTCGAGGTCGATGTCTTCGACGTCGAAGGGACCTTCGACACACGAGTCTGTCGACTCGACGCCAGCTTCGACACTGGTGTCGACGCCAAGAAAAGTCACAGTTACGACACACCCAGTGTCTATCCCCAGGTCCTCGACGTCGATGGCTTCGAGATTGTCGAGTAGAATCCCAATTCTGTCGAGGTCTTCGAGGCCTCCGCATTTGTTTTCGACGCCACGCTCGAAGCCTTCGACGTCGGCATCGACGACATCGACGTTTTCGAGGCCGATTATGACAAGTTCGGCACCCTCTGCCTTGGAAATGGGGTTTACACCCTTTATGAGTTCAGAACAATTGAGAACTATGTCCTCAATACTGGAAGAGGGTGAATTGTCTGAACAGGAAGACACATTTGAGTTGCGGGGACCTGTAACCCCAATTAGAGAGGAATTTTCCTCTGAAGAACGCAGGTTAAAGGATCTTCATGATTCCTTACATGAGGCAAGTGGGTTAGACACGTCCCCTGAGATGGAGTTTGCTAGGCCAGACCCGGGGGAACATGCTGAAACCCCCTATAGAGCCTTAATGGCCAGGATCACAGAGTTTATGGGGTGGTCTGCACCTTCACAATCTTTCCAACAAGATGACCTCACGGATATTCTTGACAAAGGCCCACAGGAGGATCCTGTGGTGCCTTTTCATAAAGCTCTTCAGAGGAAGATCATGACAAACTGGGAAACCCCAGATGTCGTACCAGCAGTAAATAAAAAACTGTCTACAAAGTACAGGGTATCCTCTACAGACCCGGAGTTTTTGTCTAAACACCCATCCCCAGAAAGTCTGGTGGTACAGGCAGCATCCTCTACCGATGTCAAGACGGCTTATCCTACCGTCCCACAGGACAGGGACGATAAAAAATATGATGCTATGGCAAAGAAAGTCTTTTCGGCATGTAGCATGGCGTTAAAATCTGTTAATGCTACTTGCACCCTTGCTAGATTCAGCCATACACTTTGGGAGTGTGCTTCTACAGCGGCTGACTGCATCCCGGAGGGAGAAGAAAGGGATGCGTTCCTGAATATTATACAGGACGGTAAAGACGCTATGTGCGAATCCCTCCAGACGGCCATTGATTCGGCTGACAGTATCCGCAGAGCAATGGCGGCAAGTACAACAACCAGGAGATTCGCTTGGTTGAGAAAGTCTGGTTTTGCCCCAGATGTGCAAGCCAGGCTCTTGAACATGCCATTCGATGGCTCTTCTTTGTTCGGGAAAAAGGCGGATGACAGTTTAGAGAAACTGCAAACTTCAAAAGCAGCAGCAAAATCCCTAGGAGCTGCAATCCGTCAGACACCTTTTCGTCCCACAGGAACCTCTGCGAGGGGCAAGTCCTTTCGCTTCTACTCCGCATTCGGAAGAGGTAGAGGACGACCGGCTCAAAGGGGACAAAGAAGAACTACCCGAGGTGGACGAGGTAGATATTCAAAAGCTGCAGCAACAGCAGGTGCCTCTTTACCATCGGCATCTGCATCAGCCACCCCAAAACCACTCTGAGGACTTCCCTCACAGGACACCTGTAGGAGGCAGGTTGACTCAACATCTGGCGGTATGGCAGGCTATCACGTCAGATGCTTGGGCATTGGAAACAGTTGCCCAAGGTTACTGCCTACCTTTCCTACGTATACCTCAGAGTCATCCACCGGGGATCAGCTCTCAGAAAGCTCCAGATCCGCTCCTCTTGCAGGAAATTTTAGACCTGCTAGAGAAAGGTGCCATAGAACCGGTACCTGTAGCGGAGAGGAACAAGGGCTGGTACTCCCCTTACTTTCTCATTCCGAAGAAAGACGGAGGACTGAGACCCATCTTGGACTTGCGAGAATTGAACAAATTCCTCAGGAAAGACAAATTCAAGATGGTCACTCTTTCTCAGATCCTCCAGGCCCTTCAGTTCCAGGACTGGTTGGTATCTCTGGACCTTCAGGACGCTTATTTCCATGTGCCTATCCATCTCAAACACAGGAAATACCTGAGGTTCGCAATTGGCAACTCTCACTATCAATTTTGAGTGCTGCCATTTGGGCTGACCTCCGCCCCGAGGGTCTTCACCAAGTTAATGTCGGTAGTGGCAACAAGTCTAAGGAGGGAAGGGATTCACGTCTACCCCTACCTGGACGATTGGTTGATCAAGGCTGTTTCTTCGGAACAAGCTCAGATCCAGCTAAATCACGTGTGCCACTCCCTTCACAGACTGGGCTTCTCCCTCAATTTAAAGAAGTCACAAATGATACCATCGCAGAGACTCCAGTTCATAGGAGCGATCCTGGACACTTCCCTGGGAAAAGCCTCGCCACCAGAGGTGAGGGCTCAAGATATTCTACAGATGGTTACCAAGTTCCAACATGCCCAACGTCTCCCAGCCTTCGACTTTTTGAGGTTGCTAGGCCTCATGGCATCCTGCATTTTCCTAGTGCCAGAGGCTCGCCTGAGAATGAGATCCCTCCAGTGGGCACTGAGGACTCAGCGGTCACAATTCTCAGGGAGAATGACAGATCTTCTTCAGGTTCCCGAAAGAGTAGCTCGAGACCTTCAGTGGTGGGCCTGTCAGGAGAACATTCTGAAAGGAGAACAGTTTTGGCAACCCTGGCCGGAGATAACAGTAGTCACGGATGCCTCACTCACGGGGTGGGGAGCCCACGCCAAAGACTTGACCATCAGCGGTCGTTGGTCTCCATCGGAGTCCAGACTACATATCAACCTGTTAGAGCCGAGAGCCATCAGACTTGCGCTGAAGGCGTTCCTGCCGGCTGTACAAGGGAAAAACGTCCTGATAATGACGGACAACACGGTGGCCATGCATTACCTCAACAAAAGAGGAGGCGTAGGATCACTACCCCTGTGCAGAGAGGCGATGCAGCTCTGGTTTTGGGCAATCCAAGAAGGAATCTCTCTATCGGCAGTTCACCTAGCCGGAGAGAAGAACTTGACAGCGGACGCTCTGAGCAGGCAGAGCACAGTCTCCCACGAGTGGGAGCTAGCTCAGGAAGTCCTTCAAGAGATCTTCGCCCTTTGGGGAACCCCTCAGGTAGATCTGTTCGCCACCAGCCTCAACAGGAAATGCGATCTGTTCTGCTCGAGGAAATGATCAGGAGGTTGAGAAGATTCCGGAGAACCATGATCCGAATTGCCCCGGATTGGGCCAGGAGAACGTGGTACCCGGACCTTCTAGACTTGTCCATCTGCCCTCCAATTCGACTTCCACTCAGAGAGAACCTACTCTCACAGAAGGGAGGTCAGGTTCTCCATCCAGATATCAAAACCCTCAACCTTCACGCTTGGCTTCTGAAAGGCTGAGGTACAAGGATTGGGACCTCCCTGATGATGTTATGGAGGTGTTGCTTTCGGCAAGGAGGCCAGCAACAAAGTCTTTATACCGCTGCCGTTGGAACGGATTTTGCAGCTGGTGTAGAGAACAGAATATCGACCCTTTTTCATGTGGTACACCAATGGTTTTGTCCTTCCTACTATATTTGGCAAATTCAGGCCTTCAAGTTGGCACCATTAAGGGCTATCTCGCAGCGCTATCCATCTTTAAGCGCACTGCGGAAGAACCATCCTTTTTCAAGTTACCCTTGGTAATACAATTTCTTAAGGGGTTAACCAATGTTTATCCCCCAAGACCATTCCAAGTTCCCCTATGGGATTTAAACTTAGTCCTAACTTTCCTGATGGGCACACCTTTCGAACCACTCCATTCTTGTTCGTTAAGATTCCTTACCCTTAAAACTGTTTTATTAATAGCACTTACATCTGCTAGAAGGGTGAGCGAATTACAAGCTCTTTCTTGTAAACCCCCTCACACTATCTTTCACAAAGACAAAGTTGTCCTGCAAGTGAAGCCCAATTTCCTCCCAAAGGTGGTTTCTGAATTCCATATCACTCAGAAGATTACCCTACCATCTTTCTATCCTCCTCCTCACCCGGGGAAAGAGGGTGAGGAGGAGGATAGAAAGTCTTTTCTACAAGACTATTTACCTGCAGACCCCCGTTCTTCAATCCCAGAGTGTCCTTTTCTCCCAAAGTCTGCATTCCTGAGCACCTCATTGGAGGGGTTGATTGTTAGTGTTTGTGATAGTTTGTCAGTCCTTTAGTTTAATTAAAACCTTATTTTTATAGAGCCTTCATTGCACATTTCACCCATCTTGGTACTTACCGTAGCTATTGCTGTTTTGGATGCTGCCTCCATGCTGCCCCACCCTTGGAGAGTATAGCTTTCCCTCGCCCATGCTACCTTGAAGAGCCAAAGGCGCTTGAACATTGTAGTCTGCCCATTTCACCTTTATAATTGAAATCAGGCCTAGTTTTAGTAGTAGTGTGGGGCGGAGTAAGAGTTTAGAAACCACTATTCCTCCCTGTACTCCTGCAGGGCAGTAGTCCTTTCATCACAGGCAAGCGCTGCAGCTCCTCCCAGCAGGGCAAGCAATGAAAAAAAAAAAGACTAGCCAAGCAGATAAATGACACAAATACTAAAGCTGGCAGCCATAAAGAAATATATGCAGCATTGTCAGAAGCTGTCATGTTGCGCCCCAACTCACTTCTATATTTCGAATGCGAGTTTGGTGATTTTATTACCGTTTCAACAGTTAAGATGATCATGTTTTGTGATAAGCTGTAAAAAAACTAAGGAAAAATACCATTATGGGGACGTTTCTAGATACATTTCATAAAGTGGCCATTTTATGGCACTTGGGATGCTTGGTTTGCTGCTTTCTATTCACGCGAAATGGACAGAAGGATGTCTTGTTCTTGCCCCGAATGGACAGGTTTATACGATAAAGTCGCGTATTAAACTAAAAATAAAATGTCTTCGTAAAGATCAACAGCTTACCAACCTGTATTCTGGAAGTAATGCTACTGCGTTTTGTGACTATATAGTTGACGTTAGCAGCAAGGCATCCTATTCAACTGCTTATCCAAACAGTACGATTGCTAGGCAGTACACGAGACTCAAAGTTAACTCTAGTAATGCTTTGATCACTCGAGGAGCAGGATCCGGAATCCCACGAGAAAACAGATACTGTCGGCTGTGTGGCAATAATGTCCTTGAAACAATTTAACACTTGTTAATTAACTGTGAAAGCCGATGTCATTTATGAAGGAGTTATTTAAACTCCCATCGTAGTGGGACGAATGGTGACTGCAACCAGCTACTGTGGTCTGAGTATATGAAAGGGTGTGATCATAATCTGATCTTTTATCTTGTCAAATGTTATTGGACATGGGTCACCAGCCTATATTGATGATCCATCTTGGTTTAATACTAGTTTTAAGTTTTCTCTGTGTTTTATATTTTAACCATGTGATGTATTTAATGTATTCTATTTCACTGTGTTTGACCTGATGCATCTATGATAGCTTGAGGGTTTCCTCCCATTAGACTGCTCACTAGCCTCGCTCAAGATACATCTGTTAGATAATGTTGGTAGCAATGTAAAGCAACTCGTCTAACAAACTGTATCACACCCGGAGTATTCACCTGCTCAGTAACGATGTAGTTTAATTCGACTATGAAGAGATTGTATGTGTTAAATGTCTTGTATATAAATGTTGTACATGCAAAGCCATTCGGCTGTAAGTATATGAACAAAAACAAATTGTCAGAATATTCGATTGCATTATTTCTGGTACAATATCACACTGCATAAACAAGACATAGAAAGGGGCCCGTGAAACATAAAACTATGGAACATCTCTTGACACTGAACTCACTCCTCCTTCCGACCATTGTAACTAGCGTCCTGCTGCCCGGAGGCTTGACGCGCTGCTATAAATGTATAAATAAAATTAGATTACCTTAAACCATATACTCTGATCAAAGAGAAAGAAGTTGATGAGGTAGTTCCAAATAGTAAAATGGAAAGGTACCCAAATCTAACGGGCTGAGAGCCGAATTCTACAAACACGTTCTACCTTCATTAGTTCTTTTTTGACCCTGTTGAGTAAATCCCATTTGTTTGCCTCTGGATCAACACTAATAAGTAATAGCTAAGGCCCATATTGCATATTCCAAAATTGACCCAAAACAAATGGCAATGCAAATCACACTGTCGTGAAGCTTGCTACTCAACACAGATTCAGAAACGCATGGGAACACTCCTGTGAGCTGAATCCTAGAATCCTAGTGGTTATAAAACAATAAGATCACAAAAGCTGATCCCAGGCAGGAAACTGGACGATTTAACTAACTATTGTATATTGTATAGATATCTTGTATAGATATCGTGTCCAAGAAAGGAAGACCTATTGCCTCACAGCAGCAGATTCAGTAAAAGGGCCAGATCTAGTGAGGTGGAAAGTCCCCTGGAGGGTGCCCATACGTACACATAGATTTCTTTGGCAAGTAGCAACATACCGGAAGCCCTATGCCAGCAGTCCTAGATGGCTGTCTGTGCTAATCAATACATGCACACAGCATATGAAGCAGGGGCACCCTAACCACTAGAGAAAGCACAAGCCTTGGACCTTCTACACTCGGGGATTGGAGCAAAAGTAAAAGGGCAGCTGTGCAGACACCAGAGCTGGAACCTCCTATCGAAGCATTAGTAAAAGAGTGAACACAATTCAGCAATCACTTTGGTTCTAAGTCAATACAACTAAAGCAGATATCAAGGCATGGGATATACAGAGCAGTAGCCTGCATTAATGAAATCAAGACATGTGATGTTTAGGCCTTCGGGTACATGACGTCGGGATAATCCATATGTGAGACTCCAATCCCGCACAAAGCTTGGAGAGGTGTCCAAACTTGCTTGCACAGTATTTGCATGAATGCTGCCTGGGGAATCATTGGCTCGTTTTAATGATGTCGGCTTCTTGCAGCTTGAGAACCACATCAGAGCAGAACACCTAGACTATCCATGCAATGCGCATGGCTCCGGAGCAACCATTACACAGGAACCTATCGCATACAGAAGCAAAAGCTTTCTTCTCTCCTGCTCCGTTCTCTTTTCCTGTGGACTCCCCCTTGCATCACCTCAGCGCCTTGCCTCCGCCATTTTCTAGCCTTTTCGCCTCCTCCTATAATCCATTCTCACTCCATGCTCTTAGCTTCTCTCCTCCACCCCTCATCTCAAGCTCCTCTCTACGCGTACTCCCCTCCACCACCCATCCAATCGCTCCCCACTTCACTCTACACTGCACTCCAACTCCTTACTAGTGATTATAAAACGCCCGCTGCTGTGCCCGATGTAGATCGGGCAAGGTCGCGTAAGGTGGAGATCTATGCCAGCTGTGTGAGTGCAGTGACTGGGCAGGGCTCTGGCAAGCAACACTTTCAGCAGGTGGTCCAAATTGCTTTGCTGACACCCACGTTAGAAAATGGGGGACCGCTATCTGGAAAAGTTGCTTTGTGACTTCTGGTCGGCTGTATCTTTAGAAGGCTTCGGGTTCCTAATGGTCGCCGGCGCCTCCGAGCAGAGATGAACTGGCCCAAGAGGGGTGGGGGTTGTCTCCATTACTCCATCCCTCCCTCCTCAGACCCCCTCTCTGACATTTCTCTTGTGTGATCGCAGGCTATCGTAGGGACCTCACCCCCCCCCATTCTTCAGGCTAGGAATGGGATGGACGGCTTCTGAGCCTGCAGCAGAGACCAGGCGGCAGTCGCAGGCCCCCCGGGATCGCGCCACTCCCATCCCCTAGGCTCACGCATGTGACCACTTTACACATTACTGGACTGGCAAAGATGGCATTAGTGTTCCTCCTGGGAGGCGGTACAAGGCACGGAAGTCCCCTGCCAGGGCTGTGCCGCTCGTTTCTGGCCAATGAGATTGGGGAGAGTAGGTTGTAGAATGCAGGTGTGGGGTGCACATCCCTTGCAACCCTTCCCCAGTCGCCTTCTCTATGCTAGCAGGGGATGCCCGACCAGCCAGTACTAACATCAGAGGTGCATGTAGTTTCCCGCCTCCCTGATCAGTGATGTGGGACTCCTCACTCCTAGGATCTGGGACAGACCAAGAGACGACGGCCAGGCACTTACCCACAGGTCCCCGATCTCCCGCACGTTGCTTCTATGCCGCTGGCAGTCCTGCAAGACCTAAGAGAAAGAGAGACACACATGAAGGCTCTGCAAGTCACTGCTTTCCCATGGTCCCCCTTCCATGGTGTGTGGAGGGGGAGGGCTCATTTACGACTAGCATAAAAAGAACCAAGAGACCCCTGTTCTGTTCCAACTTTTCTCATGAACAGGACATTTTGGTTCAACGCTCACCTTGCTAATTTTCAACAGAATTTCATAGACTTAAAAATGCATGATTAGAACACAAAACATGACACAAAAACACTTACTGGATGAGCAGCCCTTTTAGGACTGACTGGTGTAGGTCTCCGCTTTTGCTCAAAGTCCGGTGCATGCAAACACCGGCCAAGCCAACATTCGTCTGTTGTTCAGGTCAGTGATGAAGTGTCCAAAGGCTAGCTAATGGGAGTGGGGAGTTATGCTGGGGAAAGAAAGATCAGAACCTAAGGAAACGTTCTAATGTCCTTTCTCTGGTTGGGATCATCCCTAGGAAGCCTACAGAAGAGTCCTGTGCGCTGGATGGAGGCAGAGTCCCCGGAGATCCAGCGGCTGAACGGTGGCCAGAGATTGGGAGCAGAGCAGTAATACGCAGAGGAGAGGGCAACCACAGGACGAAAAGCTGGTGAATGTCTGGTGCTGAGACAGCAATAGAGCATAAGATACGAGAGGGTCAACACGGGTGACAGGGGCACAGCGTGGAGATGCAAGCATGGAGCAAGATGCGCGTGCGAGAGGTTCCAGGCTCGAAAGACCCCGGGGTGCAGAAAATGGCCAATCAAGAGAAACAATACGCCGACAAGGGCACTGACACAAGCATTGATGAGGCTGAGGGAGCGGAGCCGACAAGGGCACTGACGCAACCATCGATGAGGCTGAGGGAGTGGAGCCGACAATGCCACTGACGCAAGCATCGATGAGGCTGAGGGAGCGGAGCCAACAAGGGCACTGACGCAAGCATCAATGAGGCTGAGGGAGCGGAGCCGACAATGCCACTGACGCAAGCATCGATGAGGCTGAGGGAGCGGAGCCAACAAGGGCACTGACGCAAGCATCGATGAGGCTGAGGGAGCGGAGCCGACAAGGGCACTCACGCAAGCATTGATGAGGCTGAGGAAGCGGTGTAACGCTCACCTGATTCCCGCAGAGGTGCCGGTCTTGACTGGGTGAATGCCGTATCTTCAAAGGTGATGTGTAACACACGGTTGGCTCTTTGGGCTGGACCTCTGTGCACTGTATGTCTGACTCGAAGAGTAAGATGTCCGCAGATAGAAAATATGGGATTAATGAACTGGGGTTATTGGGTGCCTCTCTCCTCTTCCCTTTCTCTTCTCCTGTAGAACCCCAAAGGTTAACACCCTCACCTTAGGTAAGCGAACGCCGAGCTCTCCATCTGCCTCGGGGCAGGGTGCCGTAACCAGTTTCTTCACTGGATAAGGGTGCAGGCCTCTTGGCCTCAGAGGACTGCTGTCCGTCGTTAACTGCACTAACGGTAAGTTCTGGGCACTTCAAATGTCTTAAAAGTCTTTTGTAATGATATCTCTTGTTTTGCAGGGTTCCGGCGATGGCGGATGGCGGGCTGATGAGAGTTGAGGATCGAACCCGCGTGAGGGATAGAAGCGCCTGGAAGCACGTAAGTAAGCGCTTGAAGCCTGCTTCACGATGCGCACTAACTGTCCCTTTTATCTTGCAGGTACAAGTTCGGAGCTTTAGAGAAGCTGAAAGGTGCTGGAATACCCACTGGATTCGGCGTGGGAAGGAGTAATGGCACGTGAGTAATACAGTTGCCCAATGTCTTTAAACGCACCTTCTTTTGTCTTTCAGATGC
Source organism: Ambystoma mexicanum (assembly GCF_040938575.1). NCBI lineage: Eukaryota > Metazoa > Chordata > Amphibia > Caudata > Ambystomatidae > Ambystoma > Ambystoma mexicanum. Next base: position 1,499,300,646 of record NC_090932.1, on the reverse strand, counting down.
GGGATGCAGCGCCGAAGGCCTCCGGAGCGTGCGAAGAGCTGGTAAGCTTTTGTCTTTCAGATGCCGGAATGCAGTGCGAAGACCTCCGGAGCATGCGAAGAGTAGGTAAGCCTTTGTCTTTCAGATGCCGGAATGCAGCGCGAGGTGTTGGTAACAGCCGATGGACCAGGTAAGAGATGCGCTGCCACTGAAGACCGTAGTGCTAACCTGTTCTTTCTTTGTCTTTACAGGTGCTGCTGAAGACTGGATTCCAGGATGGTAAGCCTTTGTTCCCTTAGGCCCAGGATCAGAAGCAGAAGACACGATGAGCGTTCTGCTGCAGAGAATGCAGAATAACGCAAAGCAAGATTCGTCCATCGGGTGTGGTTTAAATAGCCTCCTGTAGTGCTTAGGTGTCTCCTTCCACAGCCACGCCTAGGTAAGAAAAGAGTTCCTGCTTTCCAGAAGAGTTCCAGTGTTCTGAACCTAGGGAGTGGCTCCTGCCCCACCCAACAGGAAAAGTAGTCCCAAACAGAAGAGGATCAGGGGTTCAACTGGCAGGTAAGTAAGCAGCATGGTCTGCTGCAGGTAAATCCATCCAAGCATTATGAGCCCGGCGCTTCCAGCGCTGGGACTGGGCATCTTTATGAGCCTGGTGCCACTGGCGCCAGGACAGGGTCCAAAAGGTCCCAATTGGGACTGGCTGGCACTCGGAACCGGGGTTATGGGTCTGCTTCCAAGGGAGTCGGGCAAGTCCTGATCTTTTGGAAGCAGAGATCATGACAAGCGGAGCCAATAAGGGCACTCGCGCAAGCATCGATGAGGCTGAGGGAGCAGAGACGACAAGGTCACTGACCAAGTCATCGATGAGGCTGAGGGAGCGGAGCCAACAAGGGCACTGACGCAAGCATCGATGAGGCTGATGGAGCGGATCAGACAAGGGCACTCGCAAATTTGACACTTGAGGGAGATGAGAGCACTAACCGAAGAGGAACTCGTAAACGAGAAAAACATGAGGGCATGCTCAGCCTGGCCTACAGGGCAATAGGGCAGAGCCCAAAGTGCCAGGCTATGAGTTTAGGATGGGCCCGTTATTTTTCTTTTTACAAAATGTACCACTTTTATGGCCAGAGTGGTCCAGTTTCACAAGTTACTACACTCATTTTAAGCAATGTTACTAAGCAAATATGTTTTCAAATGCATTATATGCAACATATGTCGTCGAAATCACCCCTTGGATAGTACTCAAATGGTCTATTTTTGATAGTAACTAATTGCAATATGTGATTGGGGCCCACTTTTTTGTATTGGTGCCTCGAAGGATTTCATGCCCCAGTCCGTCCCTGTATGAAGGAGATGACTACGCCGGGCGGGGTGCGGGTGGTTTGTACCAGAGATATGAGCTCCACACTAGGAGAGCATGCGGAGAACAGAGCAACAAGAGACAGGAAAACAGATTAACAGCAAGCAAGAGAAACCCCAAGGAGTGGAGTGTGGTTACCAAAGGAGAGAAAGAACCAAGAACCAGAAACACTGCATTATGGGAGAAAGTCAATTTCAAACTGTTACAGAATTAAGAATGGACACAAACACTGAATACTGGAAAGCAAGAGATCCCGGCACAAGAGGCAAGTATTTTTGGCACTGCGTACTGAGATGCCGAAACCAATCCCGAGAGAACACAGAAATTGAAGAAAAATTGAAATGCTGAACTCTGACAATGAGGTGGAGTCCAGTACCAGAAGGGAAGTAATTGAAAGGCTGCCTTTTGGGAGACAGACTACTTCCGAAGTGTCATGGAAACAAGAGACTAAACATGGAACCCCTAATTTCTGGGAGAGTAAGAGCAGAGTTGGAGAATGATTGAGACAAAGCAACCTGGGAGAACAATTGGAAAGTGTCACAGGACAAAGAACATCGCCCGACTGTACCCCGAGAGGGAGCGATTTCAGTCTCGGAAAGATAATTTCAGCTGCTGCATTCTGGCCAAGTTCTGACCCCACTTGATCTGAAACTGAGAAAGAAGTCCAGAGGACTACTGTAATCTTGGACACAGAGCGAAACCCCCAGAGAAAGTAATCAAAGAGGAAGAAGATACCGAGAAAACTGATTTATTGTGGGTACCGTTGCAGAACCCCAACGCCTGGCCAGGTGCAGAGGCTTGAGTAAAGACGAGAGAGCGAGTGGAAAGACAGGGAGGTGTGCCAAAGCTGGAGAAAAACTCTCAAAACAATTAACCAATCTGGTCTACATTACTTTACTGTAACACATCTTTGAGCTTGATGTTTCATTGTACTCTGTGGGACACCCCCTTGCAGTGCACGCCTCCTTAGCGGACTGGTACAGGCTATCATGGAAAACTTTGTGGAAGGCATGCCAACCTTCAAGACATTTTACAAAATGTTGTTTTCAAGTTGATAGCAAGTTGTGACTGGTATTGCAGATTGTTGGGACATTTACACGTGCCCTTCAAAGAGAGCCAGGCATGGTTTCTCTGAGGAGTTATGTCCCACAAGTACATGTCTTGTGAATCCCATTTCAGTTGCTACTTTCAATGCATATCATCTTGCAGGGGTCTGCAACCTTTGGCTCTCCAGATGTGTTAGACTACCAGTCCATCAGTCCTAGCCAGCATAGTCAATGGTGAGGGAACATGGGAGAGGTAGTCTATCTTGAGAGCTGCAGATTGGACCTCTTATGTGGTTCCGCACATTGTTGAGTTGGAGGAATCGGAAATACATTTTTTGTGTAAATCACACTAGACACACCATTGCCAAGTAGACTGGTTATTTTGCTCGTTCGTCTGAGGCTAGGGGCAGGGAACTGGCACTATGTCATCGAAGCGACCTTTACCAGATGCCCATTTTTACTATACGGCATTGTAAACAGGGGTCAAGTCCTAAAATAAAGTGGGTGGACTCTTACATACGTTGTGGGGTGTGACTTCACCAGAAATCTGCATATCAAGGTGGCATATGCACATTACATTCAATTGGCTTTCCATAACCATACAAATTGCACAAGAAGAATGCCATTTGCCTTTGATCAAATCAATACCCATCAAAAACGAAGAGAGGACATTTTCTCCTAATTGTGTTTGAAAATGTTAAAAGGTGTGTATGTTTTAAACTTCTGGAACATGCAGTCCTGAAATACGTCATGTCCACTTTAGTTGTACTGCACTTTTCATCAGGTTATATGGTGCAGTGGTGAAGTGCCTGGCCTGTGAACCTGGTGACTGCGGTTTAAATCCCCAGGTCGGCATACATTCAAAGAAGACAGTCAAAAGTTCTGATTTTACACACAACCTCTAAAATACCTATACCTAGGGGGACTCCGCCCACCCTCTTGAAAAAAGTGGGGGGACGCAGTCCCCCCCCCCCCCCGCGTGTACCCTCGACTTGAACCCCGAGTAAACAGCCTACAATTCTTACCAAGCAAAGCGCTTTTGCCTATACAAATTCAATACATTATATGAAAAAGAATGGTAAACTTTTAATGAAACGAGAAGGTTTAATTTACCCTATTGTGTACAGTTACATGTAGTTGGTACAATGATGCTTTAAATTGAAAACGTAACATTAAATGTAAAATGTGCAACATTCGGCCTTCCCAAGGAATCGGTAAAAAAAATGTGAGAATACAAGTAAGGTTTGCAGCACCCTCACAAGCGTGCTTCCTGGGTGCAGAAACCCGTCCACTTACGTTTGGGTGCCCGTCGCGCAGGACCTTGTGCAGGACATGGCAGAACTTCCAGCTCAGGATGGCGCTGCTGGGCAGAGGGAGGCCGATGGCATAAGACCAGAAGGTGAAAGCGCCTTTCTCGTGGTGCGTCCCCAGAATAATACCTTCGCCAAAGTCAAGGGAAATAAATCTGCAAGCGTGCTTAGATATAAAAACATTTAAATCACCTGGGTCTCCAGATTATCAAATCTAACACTAATGGAAATGGATTTCAGTCCCATGCAAGGAAAGCAACATCTGCATTTCTTCCAGCTGACATTTATTTCCACCACAACGTGGGCTCATCAGTGCGCAACTGGGCAGCATGTCATATTGAATCATCCGGGTTTGCACTACTTCCTTCTGTTCACCCCTCCCCCACACCCTCCCAGAATATTACCGATGCAAAAAGCAGACACACTGACGAATTGAGCTCCCAAGGAAAAAAAACCCATAGTCTCGTAAAAAGGAGTTTGTAACACGACACCCATTAAAGCCTACATCCTAGAGAGTAGGAGCCCACTCTGGGCATTGCCACACTAATGAGGGTGGTCTGCCCACTCTAGCAGTGGAGTGACTTTGCTGGAAATGTTGGGGGGTGGAGGGGACATGACATCTAAAGGAAAGGGGTCCCTGCCAAATGAGGGGGACAAAACGGTGTGCCACAGACGTTGCCGGGGCAACCACCCTTGGCCGCCCCCTAAAATTACGCCTATGCACTCTAGGTGATTGGTGTGGAAACCTTGGAGAGCGCTACTGGTGTGGGCAGGGTGATAATGTGACTGAATATATAACTAGTCCACACCCGCCTCTTCTCTTCTCCCCATTTCAAAAGCTTTCGCCAAGGCTTTAAAAAGATCTCCAAAAGGCCCAAACATTTATTTGCTGGCAACCTGCTCTTAAAATCAAGCTCCCTGTGTGATGAATCAATTTCCGGGGGCACCAGTGGTCCAGGGATGCATATCGGTTTCTAAACCATGAATCAGCCCCACACCTCTAGTAAACCAGAAGGGATCCGAACAGATCGGAAACACAAGCACATTATAAACCACCTTGTCCAATTTTGGTAGCGTAGACAGAATGGCAGGCTTATCTCCGCGAGGTTGTGGATCGTTGGTTAGTTGCAACACAGCGAACAAACAATTATTACCCAACGATAAAAGGGAGTGTCCAGTAAAGGTTGTATACAAATATCTACTTTATCATCATCACAACAGACAGTTGTAGCACACTACAAAATACAGCCCACCCTTTCAAGAAATGCAGAGGACAGTTTCAAGAAGCAAAGGGGATGCACTCTGGATACTGACAGGAGTGTAGTCGGTAAAGTAATTAATCTCAATAGTTCAAGGATACCTGGTTTCAGCAGAAAGAGCAAAGGGTAGTAAAATGTCACTAGCGGCCTTCGCAGAAGGACAAGGGGGACAGAACCACAATGTACCTTATGCTTGTAGATGTTCTTGGTGCTTGACAGGGTAAAGTCGGTTTCAGGACGCTTTATAGCTCCTGCGACAGAGTTGAAGACGGGAAACAGCTGCGGGTATCAGGCGGCAGACAGTTCGGCAAGCGAGGCTGGATGGACAGCTGCAGGCTGGCCTACACAGTGGTCCATGAATCGTTGTCTCAGTGCTGGTTGCTGGGTCTGAAGCACTGGTTGAGGTCTTGGACAAAATTAGCAACTGCGGCATGACAACAGTCAGCATTGCAGTCGGTTGCAGCTGCACTGGCTCGGAAATGTCCTTGAAGGGGGATGCTGGTTGATGCTTGTCGAGGCACTCCTCCTAGCTTCTTCACTGGGCTCGTGTCGTCCTTTAAGGCGGACGGCCCCAAAACTGAGGAGTGTGTTGCAGGAATCAGCATTGTTCTGGTTTTGGTTCAGAGACTCTCTAGCATTTCCCACCTTGGAAGATTGCTTGCAGAGCCTACCAGGGCACACTGTGTGCTGGCTGTGTACCGGTTCTGGAGCTGCTGGGGGGTCCTCTGGATTCAATATCTCCCTCTGTTCCCAGGGAGATGTTTAGGGGAACGATCTTGCTTCCCTCTTTGGAAATCCTGGCCTTCCTTCACTGACAAGCTGTAAGGCAGACTGTACCTTCAGCCAGGGTCCAAATAAGTTCTTCTTGTGACTCCTTGCAAAGTCTTCAGATGATCTGCCCAAAAGAGTGGCACAACCCTCTTTTAAAGCCAAATGGGCTACAGTGATTGGTGTAGGCTAAGCCTACCTTAATGAACCAATCCTGGGTCTCCACCAACAATCTCCTGGATGCATGAGGTCAAAGCCAAAGTGCTTTACAACAGAAAAGGTAAAGGGGTGAAAACATGTAATACTATGTCCCACCCATCTTCCTGTCTCTTGTGGATCAAAGGGTCTCTCGGGTTAATTGAGCTCTCTGTGGTTCATGATTAAAGCAGCAGGTCTCCCTTGAAGCTGCGGGGAGACCAGACTTTCGTTGGCCGCCAAACCACATTCTCGTACCTTCTGAATGGGGTCCTGCTGAAGGGATGACAACTGTAAACAGCTGTCCCAGACATGACAGGTCACTGCCATTGATACTGAGAGGTGGGAGCTGGCTTCAGGTTGACATGCATATCAAAGGTTGTTGGGGTTTTTCTGTCCTTTGTTAACCTCTAGCAGCCAGGCCCCATGTGGGCCTGTTTGAAGTAAACTATTAGTATGTTAATTATGTTAATTGCTGCCACCATCTGCAGAGGGTAAACAAACGGACCAGGCAGATAGTCAATTAGGCTGGCCATGGCAGGAGGAAGGTTTTGGCCCTCCCCCGTCTGAGATGCATTGTGTACTCCACCTGTCAGATCCCAACTAAATATGACACGGAGGACTGTGCTTGTAAGCTGTGTCCACCCAGAGTACACAATGTGTATGTCGTGAGGTGAGCATAGGAAAATGTGTGCGGATTAGCCCCACACATTTTCCAGAGGTTTATCGGCCATGATTCAATTTCTTTTTTTTTTTTCATAATATTTTATTGGCATTTTTAAAGAGCATTACATTGATCATAACAGCAGTTATAATGCAGCATTCAATAATCTGTTAAAGCAGCAGTGACTGTTGGGGAGACCAGTGTGCGGGGGGCCCAAATGCTGTGAGAAGCATCATTGTCCATGGTCCATCTTGTCCTTGGATGCCAGGTGGGATATACTGGTTGCGGCATAAAGGGTGGCTATGGCTTAGGGTTGTGGTTCAGTAGAGCGGGCTGCCCTGGAGCCATCTGGTCAACGGCAGCCTCCTGGTGAGGGCCGGGAATTTGACTGCATAGTCCATAAACGGGTCCCATATGTTTATGGTTCTATTTAGGAAGCCCATACGGATCGCCGTGATTTTTTCAGCGACCGCTATGTCCCAACATTTTGCCCATCAAAGGGCCACTGAGGGGCCTTCTTTATCCCTCCACACCCGGGCCATTGCTATTTTTGCTGCTAGAAGTAGATGCATACACAGCCTGGGGATGTGGCCTGAGACTGGGAATTCACCCCCACCTGTGTCGCCCAGGAGAATGACTCCGGGATCCCACGGAATGGAGAGGCCCGTGATTTCTTTGATATGATTGATTATCTCTCTCCAGTACACTTCAGCTTTCGGGCATGCCCATATCATGTGGGATAGTGAGCCAGGATCTGGGCATCCTCGCCAGCAAGTACCGGGTCTGGATGGATTGGCCTTGTTAATTTGCGCCGGAGTTACGTAGTACCTGTAGCAGTGTTTATAGCCCCTTCTCTGTCTGTGATACATTGCGAGCTTTTATGTAGTCTGGCCCAAATTCTCCCCCATTCTTCGACTGCAATTTCCTTTCCCAGATCCTTTTCCCATTCAAGCATATACCTTTCTTTTTTAGAGGGGTCTGCTCTGTCGAGGAGTCGATAAAGGGTCGAGATCCTGCCTTTACTTGTGGGGGTTGCTAAGGAAAGTTCTAGTGCTGTTAATTCTCTGGAGCACTTTTCCCTGGTTGCTCTGTGGGACAGCCAATGACGGATTTGGGCATAGTGGAATCTTTCCCGTTCCCCCACCCCGAATTTTACTTTGCACCTTTCAAACGCGATGGGCGCCCCTGTTTCTAGGAAGTCGCTAGTCATCCGTAGGCCTCCCTCTTATCCAGGGTTGAAAGTCGTGCGTCGACAGGCCTGGGGAGAATTCTGGGTTATTCCAAATAGGAGTTAGGGGGGCCCATGGGGCCACGGATGCCCCATTTACGGGCCGCTTCTTTCCAGCAACGAACTGTTGTCATCGTCGCTAGTAGGGGTCCACTATTTGCCTGCGGTTTCATTGTTGGCAGGTGTGGGAGGACTGAGAGTGGAACCGGACACCAAGCTTCTTCGAGTTGTGTCCATTTCGGCTTGTCTGTCTCTTGGACCCATGCGAAAGCTTGAGATAACTGCGCAGCTAGAGTGTACCTTGTTAGGTCTGGTACTCCCAGGCCTCCCTGTGGTATGCCCCTCAACATTATTCGTTTGGCTATGCAAGGTTTTTCCCACCCCATACGAACTTTTGGATTTGTTTTTGCAAGGCTGCTAGGGCCGGACCCGGTATATGGACAGGGAGTGCTGTGCAATGATACAGCCATCTGGGGATTAGGTTCATTTTGATAGCAGTGATTCTACCGAAACAAGATATTTCCTGGGGCTTCCATCTTTTGAGATTGTTTTGGAGATCTCTGATCAATTGCGGGAAGTTACTCGAATACAGGCGCGATGGGTCCTTGGGGATGTGTACCCCGAGATAACCGATTGGGCCCGTAGACCATGGGATTGGCATTAGTGGTCTGAGAGTGTCTTTTTCCCGTCCAGAGAGATTAACCACCAAGGCTGTGGATTTGGATAGGTTTACTGAGAACCCTGACATGGCCCCAAATTCTAAAATTTCCTCCCATAGAGCTTTCAAGGACGTTGCCAGATAAGTCGCTGTTATCAGGACATCGTCTGCATATAGCGCTAGTTTATATTCATGGCCCCCCACCGTTAGCCCACTTATGCTGGAGTTTTGTCTAATTCTTGTGGAATAGGGCTTCATAGACAGAGCAAAGATTAAAGGTGAGAGTGGGCATCCCTGCTTAGTGCTCCTGGTTATGTGGATTTTGCTAGATCTAGCCCCATTGACTTGCAGCTGCGTGGTGGGAGATTGGTAGTTGGCCATTACCCAAGTGATGAAATTTGGGCCAAAACCCAGGTGCTCCAGGACTGCTCGAATGTACCCCCAGTCTACCAGATCAAAGGCTTTGTGTGCGTCTAGCGATATAGCGGCCATTCCTACCTTTAGTTTGTGGGCACATTCGATGATATTTATCGTCCTTCTGATGTTGTCGTGAGTTCCCCTCCCAGGGACGAACCCCGTCTGGTCTTGATCAATTAGAATTGGTAAAGTTGGACCCAGTCTGCTGGCCAGTACTTTGGCAAAGATCTTCCCATCGTTGTTTAGGAGTGAGATAGGCCGATAAGAAGTTGCTAGTTCGGGGTCTTTGCCAGGTTTGTGTAACAGTACAGTAAGTGATTCTGCCATTGATCCGGTTACTGATTTTGAGTCAATGAAGGCGTTAAATAGGGCTGTCATTTGAGGAGCTAGGATTCTAGCGAACTTTTTATAGAAATTTGATGATAGGCCGTCAGGGCGCGGCGGGCTAGAGAGACTTGATTGAGTCTATGATTTCTTCGGTGGAGATGGGTAGTTCTAGGGATTCAAGCTGGGATGTATCTCGGGGGGGGAAATGTGCTCAAATATTCTGGCAGATTGTCCAGTGCTGTGGGGTTCCCGGCCATGATTGATTTATGGTGGTTCATTAGCTCTTCAATTTTTTCTGCCTCCGAGTAGTGCATTTTTCCATCTTCCCCTCTTAGTTTCAGAATATTGTTTCGACTCGAGTTTTTTCAATTTTTGCACGAGCACTTTATTCGCCCTGTTCCCTTTGGTATAATAAAATTGCTTAGTAAATGCTAAGGCTTTCGCTGAGCGATCAGCACAATGCATTTCCAGTGCTGTTTTGGCTTTCTTCAGGGCTCTCTCCGTTTTCCTGGAGCTGCGTAATTTCAGTTCATCCTCTAGGTGTTTTACATTTCCCTCCAGTTTAGCTGCCATGATGTTCGCGACCCTTCTCTGTTCCGTTCCAGCGCTAATCAGTGTGCCTCTGACAACTGTTTTCATGGCATCCCAGATGATGTTGATAGGCGAGCTCTCCGTTGTATTTTCTTTGAAATAGTTGAGGAGCGTTTCTTCAGTTTCCGATCGGATGCATACGTCTAATAGCAGTGCGTCATTAAGTTTCCAGTGCCTTTGCGCAAGTCGTTTACTGCCTGAAATGGCTAATTTAGCTGATACTGGGGCATGATCCGATATCATGCAGGTGTGGATTTCTGCATTGTTAAGGCAGGGGAATAGGACTCCAGACATTAGTATGAGATCTATTCTTGAGAAGCCTCTATGCACACAGGAGCAGTGCGTGTAGTGCCGTTGAATAGATTCAATTTCTTTTAACATTTCAAAAAACCCAGGCGAGCGCACAACCACCGTGCGGATGGTTGAATTGCTTACACCCCGATAATCAAAATGAGTGAAGAATGTGCACCCAGGAAGCTGAATATACCATCCAAGGCAGTGTTTTGAGCATCTTTGATGTTACCAGGCCTAGAGCATTTTTGTTTGCATATTGCGCCATATTAAACACCAGCGGTGGCTAATGGGCCGGCTCTCGCCGGACCCGAGATCCGGCAGCAGTTCTTTAGCCAGATCTCGAGATCCAGCTTTCCTTTGCACCAGCCCCATCAAACAGCGCATAGTGCACTCGCACGTGATCTAATGTGCTCTGTGCACACAAAGCCTGTGTGCACAGTGCGCTTGCATAGAGCACATTAGATCACAGAGGCCCAGTGGCATATCGAGTGGGGGGGGGGAGAGGAGGTGGAGTGGGGGCAGCTGCGGGACATTTTTCAGTGGGACACCTCTCCTGTTCAGCACCTCAATGAGGGTGCCCAGCGTGAAAGGTGTCCTGCTGGCAGGACAATGTGTGCCGAGCAATCCCTGCTCAGCACGCTGAAGGACACCTTACCTTTTCTGAACAGGAGAGGTTTCCCGCTGCCAGGACAATGCACCAGCTCCGGACCTCAGAGGGGCTCTCACGTTGCTCTGCGTAAACAGAGCATTAGAATGTGAGCCTTTAGACACTGGTGGGAGGAAGGGGGGACTATACACAGGGACTTTTGTCCCTTTAGAAATGGGAGGGAGTGATAAGTGTACATAATGTTGCATGCTTTATGAAATAAAGACTATGGCTTTAAAATCCAAGGGGGATTTGTTAGGCTCACTTTGAATGCAGGACGGGGGAATAAAACTAATGCCATGCTCTTGTTGCTCAACTTATTTCTATGACAATGTATGTAGCGTATAATTCGTTTACTATGAAAGGTTAGTTCATTATGTAATGTGCTTTGCTTCCAAGGCATTGCTATCAATAAAGTATTATTTAAGCACATGAAATGCGAAGCAAAACCTTCATAAATCCGTAGATCAGCTAACCTGCTCAGTTGCTTAAATTGGCCACATCCCGGTTTCACCATTTAACCAAAGTGTGTGATCCTGGGCAAATCATTTAAATAGCTCTGTGGGCGATTCTGATTCGCTTCATAGCTTATGTGAATATAACATCCTATTATTTTTTTTTAAAGGCCTGTGACTATACAGTTGCTCTATATATAATAATAGTGCAATTTAGATATGTTGCACCACAAAGCGATTTGCCACTTGTTTTACTTATGGCAACTCATTTTAAAGTAATTTCCATGGTGCCTCCAAGTATCAATGCTGTTGCTCCATGCAATGTCCTTTTCTCTGAAGTCCCTTCTGTTGGTGCAAACCAAATGCAAATGGGGTTGGATGCATTTTGCCCCGGAGCCCCTGGACAGAGCCCTCTATGGATGAGTTTCCTGCATCTGTAATGATCGTGCAGTTTGTTTTTGTTATGTGTTAAAATGCCATCTGCCACTAATGTTACCAAAAAAGTAAATTAGGGTGGGGAAGCTGGTTTGAGGGCGCACATGAGACTATCGGATTTCGCGCGCTGCATTTGGGGGGGAAAAGTAACAGAACTGTTTTCGTGGCTCACCCCTGCCTCCACCCCCCACCCCATTCTTGCAATGCTGGATACTCCCCTGCCGAGGACAGCCCCCAGGTTCGCAGAGGGTCAGAGACCCTGTGACGGGGCAGAAAGCACACTGTGCACGCAGAGCAGAATCCATTTGGAAAACACAACGATCACCGAACCCCCAGCTTCTGTGCGAGCACACTCTGCACACAGAGTAGCACATTATCTAGCCCGCAAAGCTGGGGGCTCGGGGATCATTGCCTTCCCCAAACAGATTCTGTTATTTGTAGTCTTGAGAAGATGGCTTGAAAAGTACACAAATCATAGTAAGATATGCATTAGGGGTGTACCGAACTTCGGCTTCGAGTAAGTATTCGGCCGAATTCCGGCTGAAAAAAAGCTCTTCGGCTCCTGCCGAATAGTTTCTAGCTATTCGGCGCTTGCCGAATACTTTGACATTCTCATTTGAATACAATGCAACATGAACTCAGAAAGGCAAATACAGACTTCAGTTTGCAAAACTGAATAGAATTAGACCAGACAAACTGCTATTACACAGCTGAAAAATATCTTATATTGTACTCTGCAACAACAGGAACATCTTTTTTTTGGCAAATGTTCATATGCAATGTGCACTTTTTTTAGTTGGAAAAAACAAACTGAAAGAAATGTGCATAGATACTTTCAGTTCCTGTCATGTCAATTCCCATTGCGTACGTCATAATCCCCCCTCTTTCTTTAAGGACTTGAGTCCTGAGTTTAACATCATCTGATATTTTATCCGGAAATTATAAGTTGCATATGTGTTGTGTATTTATGAAAAAGAGTGGCTAGGATAAGTGAAAACTGAGCAGCATTTGTGTGGGTGGCATGAATAGTTGCGAGATGTAGTTCACACATTTCAGATGTCCTCTTGACTCGTCTCCTGCATGAACCGACATGAACCATTTTATACATTTCTATTATCAAAACTCAACCACATCGACTTTGCAACTGGATAGAGAATGCAATGCATCTGATTCAGAAAGGCAGTCCTTTTGCATTTGTGAAGCCTCCTACTTTAACTGGCACTGAATATGCAACAATCTTCTGTACATTTGGTCCCTTCATTTTGGTTAAATCTGCTTTATTTCTGGCTTTTATAATTTAAATAAAGATGCTACATTAATTACAATGAAGAGAAATAAAAGTATAGAATGCATTTAAAATTGTGCTTTATTTGTTTTTTTAATAAGTGTGTTTTTTTGAGGTTTGGAACATGGTTTATTAAATAAAGCAACTATTCGGCTTCATATTCGCCTTCGGCCGAATAGTTGACAAACTATTTGTTATTCGGCCGAATACTAAATATGCTATTCGGTACAGCCCTAATATGCATACACATGTGTGTGTGTGTACCTTACTATGGTTTGTGTACCTATCAAATTTGGAACATCCTTTGAACGGAACTCAACTGCCAGCACTGCCCCCCTGAACCCTGCCTCCTCGGAACTCCGCCCCTCTGCCAAACTCTGCCTCCAACCCGGCCTTTGTGGGATCCCCCTTCAAATGTTTTCCATTTCCACCACTGTTAAACACCAAATAAAACTAGCAGTGCCCAACTAGATGGAAAGCAAGTGGACCAATGGGATTCGCCATAGACTACACATCCAAACCAATAAAGATAGGGGGGCGTGAAGATCATGTTGCCGTTCTGCAGATCTCCACCGAATGACAATGGCTCGCAAAGTGCATGCATAGGCTTTCTCTGAACAGGGATGGCATTGGTGTCGTAATGCCTGCAGCCAATCCAAGCCAACAAGCAAAGGACCTGGGGGAGGTTTGAAAGCTGGACTTGTGAGCACCGGAAATAAGTCAAGTCCTGCATGAACCCCGAGGGCACCGCAAACACCATGCCACTGTTCTTTGGTTCATCAAGTTTATGAAGTCGCCAGGCTCAGCGTCTGGGCCTTTCAACCTTTGCAACTGAACTAGTCCCCACACCTTGGGGGACCTCGTAACTCCGACAAAGAAAGCTTAATAGCTTTCCATAAGTGGTCATTTAGAGTTTGGGCTCACGGCTACCCCCGTTGGCTGTCGTTCTTTTTTTTTCTATGCAGAGGCCAACAAACCCTTCCTGTGATAATCTGCACCTAAGCATGGTCGGCCTTAGAGACGCTCCCTATGCGCCCCTGGTCAATGCTGGGGCAGGGGTCACTTTCGCCCAGCAGGGAGTTAATCACTGGAGTCGTGCGCCGATGCTACTGCATCAGCACCCAATTCTAAGGAAAAGCACCTGCTCCCGCGCCGGTGCGGGGCGGTCATCATTGTGCAATAGGCACTGCCATCTGCATTCACAAACTAAAGGTGGTGGGGCAGCAAACGTGCAATTGCTGGCAGAGGCCAGATCTCGCAATGATCCCAGAGAGGCGTTACCCGTATTTCAGCTCTTTGGTGCAGGCAGCGAACATGGCAGATGACTCATGAATTTCAAGGTGGGGCTTATGTTATGTAACCTTAATGATAAAAAAACGAGGAACTCACCCATTGGAATTTGCATTAGGAAGTATATACTCCATTATAATGTATGCAGCACACAGCGGCCTCCCCAGCCCAATCCTTTCCCTATGTTGCACTGAATTCCTGCTTCCCAAGTAATGCATTAGACGGAACAACATACGGGCTCCTATGATGCAAAACTGCAGGAAGTGCAGCACTGCTTGTGCCTCAAAAAAGCGCATTCACACTTTTTCCGCCACCTTTTTGCATTTGCAAACTTTAAAGTGCAGCAGATCAATGCATTTTCTGTTAACTGCAGGCGGGTTTCTCCCACTGTATCCAGAGCGGCCCCAAAACATTGTTTTGAAATGGGCCCCGGCAAACCTTCAGTGGCCCGGGGAGATGCCCTCCAGCAAGGATTACAGAAGGACTGGAAGTGTTTTAGTGTGGAGGAGCCATGCAGGGTAATGACAGTAATGACAGTTCCATAACGTGGAGGCCAAACGAGGCGGTAAGGTGGAAAAACTTTGGCCACAAGCTTTATTGTATCGTGAGCTATGTATGGCGCAAAGAAAACCAACCAACCAACAATAAAACAAATGGAAAACGTAACACTAATATTTGGGGATCAGGTGAGCGGGGACACCTTACTCCCACGTAGGGCCAACTCGAGGCTGATCCCTGCCGCCCATCATGCAAAAGCTTGTGACATTCTGTGGGCCCAGCGTGTGAGCTGTGCCCGGCTTATCAGCTTTGCTTTTTAATTGATATTCATACTGCATTCCTCATACACAAGATGTCTCCATTGCTTCGCCAACGGCTTTCCGGTCTTCCAAACTTTCTTGCAACATCAGTCTTTTTTTGATACAGATATTAACTCCTTTTTGGGATTGCCCTCCCCATGCACCCTGGAGAGGCATTTTGCCTTTCCCTACTGCCGAGCGCCTTTTTCCTCGTTTTGAGGCATATGTCAGCATTACTTCTGCCCTGTGATCCAGTTGGGATTTGGCCCCTTCAGGGGTGTTATTCATTTTCCCATTAGTGGTGGACTCCCGAGTTTCGGTTTTCATCAAACTTATCCAAGTTTGGCAACCTGCCCTTGAGGTTCAGATATTTATTTAGTTTTGTTAACTTCTGCTTTTAGCGTTCCTGTGAGCCTAGATCTTTTAATTGGTGCCCGTTTGATCTTGGGGGTTTTCTGTTTTTACCATTAGTACCGGTCCTATATGATCACCATTTATCAGTCAATAGCATACCATTTAGCGGGAGGGAGGGAGGTTTTAATGTCTCACGGCTCCAGTCGGTGCAGGAGCGAGGGGAACAAATAACTAGACGCTGCCTTGCCCTCCCCCGATAGAAGCCAAAAATGGCTTGAGGGCAAGGCAGCCATCCCTTTGGTACATCAAAGGCCCATTGTCTCCATGTCCGTCCGGATGGGAAGGGGGGGGGGCTTTGATGTGAGTTGTCAGGGGCAGGGACTACCTGTTGTCACCTGCCCCTGTCACCTTCTTGCTGGGAGGTGCTGCTCATGTCCAGACCCACTACAAACCCCACCTCCCATCCTATGCCCCTATTAAATGGGATCCCATGGAAGGAACATGCCATCTGGGGCAGACGCCCACAGGCCATGCATAGAAAGCAGGGTAGCCTTGTCAGATGCGGGCGCGCCCCCTGCCGGCATTTCAGACCCACCCACACAGTCAAACATTTGAGATTCTGCTGCACCCGTAGGCCGTTGCTGAAGAACCCCACCCCCCAACCCACCCACGGAGCGGATGAGTGTCTGGGGTCCTCCGTATCGCGCGTAGAGACTGTGCTGGCAGCCTGTGGCGTGGTGTACAGGCCCACGCACAGAGGGCACGCGCTTGGTGTGGATAACCTATTCCAAAAGGTTCCATGGTGCTGCCGCTAGAAGGCAATATATTCTCATGTGCGGCTGCATAGAGCACAGGACACCAACAATGCTGTCACGGGGGAACGTGTTTTGTGTGCACAGCAAACTACCTCCAGTAACGCAACCCAGCGAGTTTTCTGCATGCTAGAAACGCGCAAGTGCTTCAAAGCAGAACAAAACATACGCTCACACGACCAATAGATCGCACACAGGAATGCGTGTGGCTTGTTTAACTATAATTAGTGATGGCATAGCGAGGCCGCAACCTGCTTGCAACAGGAATATCATCTGAGGTGGGGCGAGGAGCTGCCACGCCCCGATCGCCCCTTACCGGGACCCAGCATGCCAGGAGCCCACACGAACGCAGCTCATCCCTTCCCTGTGGCTAGGGGGGACGGGCACTCGCCCCCCCTTCCCCCGCCTGCCCGCTGTCATTGTTCAGAAGTCTGGTGGCTGTGGCAGTGGGGTGTCTGCTTGTGTACTCTTACAGAGAAGACAAGCACTGGCAAAGCCAATAGGTCTGGCTTTGTAAATGTAGAGGTCAAGATCTCTTTTGTAACGCATGATATGGCATTTATAACGTGCCTGTACACAAGTGTTTCGAGGCAAGGGAGGGGGAATAGAGGGAAGACAGACAGCGATCTTACTAGGCCAGGTGTCATTCAGATCACTCAAGTGCATGGGACCAACACATTTACAATCCACACTTACGACGCCGGAGCAGTTAGCACAGCCAATGCATTAGTGTCCTGTGCAGGCTTTAGATACAAATAGTAGCCTTTATATTTACAAAGCCCCAGCCAGAGCTAAAACAAAAAAAACACTATTTCTATGTGCGCGTGAAAAATGGATCTGGCCCAGGGCTACAAGAAGCGGATATCCAGCACCTGCAGCTGAATGCTCTTGGGGGACAGAGTAAGTCTGCCTAAGCACTGGTGGGGGTATGTGGTATGTGTGTGTGGTTGGGTTTGGGGTGGTTGGGGGGTGTGTGTGGTTGGGGTGCTGGTGTGTGTGGGTGGTTGGGGTGGTGGTGTGTGTGGGTGGGTGGTGGTGTGTGGCTGGTTGGGGTGGTGTGAGTGTGGTTGGGGTAGTGGTGTGGGTCTCCACCTGTTGCTGGATCTTTGGGGCCGCTTCTGAATACGTAGCCGTCTCAACCTGTTCTTGTCAGGGCGTGTGTGGACCCGTCAGTGCCCCCGCCTGTGATGCCCATCATGAAATACCAGCGCCTTATATATGGCAACTGTTCCAGGCATAGAATTGCGTTATTGGGGGCTGTGCCTGGCCTATGAGGGCAGTTTATGTGAGTCTATACCTCCCATAAGGGCACTTACAGAGTCATTTAAGGCTGCACAGGATAGCAGCATCTATGAGGCTGTACCTTACATACACAGACTACACACCTGACATACAATGGCATTTGAGGCTGCACCTGGAATACGATGGCAGCATCTATGAGGCTATACCTTTAATAAGGTACCCTATTTGGCAAGTATTAGCGTCATTTTCCCGGCTACGTCGTGCTGCAGCCTACCCACTTGCTCAGGAAGACGTCACATGCCAGCGCCTGGAAAATGATGGTACTGCCTGGCCATAATGGCATCAGCAATGCTTTGCCTCACACTACACGGAGGGATTGAGCACATCAAGTGGCCCACCTGGGGGCTGCAAGTATTATGCAGAAATCTCCGGATCCGTGCGAGAACCGCCACCTATTCCGGAGAAACGCTCTAAAGGAGGTGAAGTGTCTATGGCTTGAACGAACGATGTTTCTATAGTAACCATCGCTCTTAGAATAGATCTGTCCATCCTGGCAAGCGCCTGTTCCAGGGCACACACTATGGACCGCAACCCCGAATAACTTCCCCAAAGGCCTTATAGCTCAGTCTGCTATTATACACTCCTGGTGCAAAGGAAGGACAACTACCGGATTCTAAATGGAATGCCAATCGTGGCTCCGTCTGTCTCTCTGTGTATGTGCGTCTGCGTCTCTGTGTGCGTCTGTGTGTGTGCGTCTGCGTCTCTGTGTGCGTCTGTGTGCGTCTGCGTCTCTGTGCGTCTGTGTGTGCGTCTGCGTCTCTGTGTGCGTCTGCATCTGTGTGCGCGTCTGTGTGCGCGTCTGCGTCTGTGTGCGCGTCTCTGTGCGCGTCTGCATGTCTCTGTGCGCGTCTGCATGTCTCTGTGTGTGCGTCTGCGTCTCTGTGTGTGCGTCTGCGTCTCTGTGTGTGCGTCTGCGTCTCTGTGTGTGCGTCTGCGTCTCTGTGTGCGCATCTGCGTCTCTGTGTGCGCATCTGCGTCTCTGTGTGCGCATCTGCGTCTCTGTGTGCGCGTCTGCGTCTGTGTGCGCGTCTGCGTCTCTGTGTGCGCGTCTGCGTCTCTGTGCGTCTGCGTCTGTGTGCGTCTGCGTCTCTGTGTGCGTCTGCGTCTCTGTGTGCGTCTGCGTCTCTGTGTGCGTCTGCGTCTCTGTGTGCATCTGCGTCTCTGTGTGCATCTGCGTCTCTGTGTGCGTCTGCGTCTCTGTGTGCGTCTGCGTCTCTGTGTGCGTCTGCGTCTCTGTGTGCGTCTGCGTCTCTGTGTGCGTCTGCGTCTCTTTGAAATGCACACTTTATAAATAATTGCCCCAATTTCCCACTCGACATAAATTCCTGGATGCAAGGTGTGTACAGGCAAAACGGCTTTCATAGTTTAGCACTTGCTCCATTAGTCAGGATTACTAGTCCATGATCTTTCCATTAGTCAGGATTACTAGTCCAGGGTCTTTCCATTAGTCAGGATTACTAGTCCAGGGTCTTTCCATTAGTCAGGATTACTAGTCCAGGGTCTTTCCATTAGTCAGGATTACTAGTCCAGGGTCTTTCCATTAGTCAGGATTACTAGCCCAGGATCTTTCCACGAGTCAGGATTACTAGCCCAGGATCTTTTCACGAGTCAGGATTACTAGCCCAGGATCTTTTCACGAGTCAGGATTACTAGCCCAGGATCTTTCCACGAGTCAGGATTAATAGTCCAGGATCATTTTGGGAAATATTCCATATAGTCCAAAGACCGGTCACCCGTCTCTGGAATGTGTGCCATGGGAAGGAAGACAGAGGGACACTCCTGAGTACAGTTCTTTGCATTTGTCAATTACCTTTTATTACCCAACTGCTGAACAAAATGCAAATAGAGAGAAAGCAATATTTATTCCCACAATTAACCAGTGGATTTACTTTCCATGCAAACTGTTGTCGACCTTATTGGTGCTGGAAGTTGGGGAGGGGTGCCCGAGCACCCCCAAATCTTCTGAAGAAAAACTCAGCCAATGAGTGGACAATGATGCTCCTTCGAAGGGGTTGTGTTTTTACTGAAACGTTTGTTCAACTACAAAGAGTTGTAAAGAAGAGTCCCAGGAACAATCTTCTGACCAATGACTGTTCATGTTTGGTAACTTTCTGATCTAGGTTTGTTGGGTGAAAGGGACTTTGTCGCTGGATTCCAGTGGCACTGCTGCTGGGAAGAGTGCAGTAAAGGGACTATGCAGAAGGGGTCTATACGCGTGCAGATGTAACACGCACTGAAATGGATAGACATGTGCTTTTACACTGAAAATCATGTATGGGTTTCATTTGAAAACGTAGTGCATCCATAGTTTCAAAAAAGCCTGCATGTGCGAAAGGGGTGCATGCACGTGTAGAAGTCTCAGCAGAGAGGTCAAGGATTGACAAGGCGTGCCATTTATTTATTTATTGGTTATTTGTAGTGCGCCTATACAGCCACATGTTGTTTCAAGGCACATCAAGACAAAAGCGGGCGGGAGGGGACATGGGAAAAAGAACAAAGTAAACAATCCTACTAGGTCTTGAGACATTTGGAATGCACAAGAGGTATGACATTAATGCAATGCAGGGGCGAGGGGAATAAAGGATAGGTAGGAAAAGGGTGAAGAGCAAGCAGCAGACTAGAAACCAGACCAACGATCCTACTAAGCCATGCAGCATTGTAGAATGTGCAAGTGCTGTAACATTGTCCAGTGTCGCGAAATGAGGGGGCACCCCCATGTGGCTCAAGGGCCCATGCCCTTCACCTTGGGGAGCTGCCCATGGGGTACATAGGAGTGAAAGGGGGAAGCAAGACGGCCATAAGGCACCCCACTCCCCTTTTCTCCCCTTTTCTGCCCTTGACCTCACCTGCTGCGGAGTTGGCGACTACGTGCAATTGCGGTCATAACTGCCTGTGATGTCACTTCCTGCATTTGGGCACCTCCCGGGAAATTCATAAGTCGCCTCCCCTGATGAAATCCCATACAATGCAAGAGTGATCAACAGGGGCGTGCATGCAGTGAAAAGGATGGGCAGCCAGTAGCTGTGGAGTAACTTTGCTGAAAATGTTGGGGGGGGACATGACATCTGAAGAAAAGGTGCCCCAGCCAAATGAATGGGGACAAAATGGTGTGCCATGAAAATTGGGGGGGGGACAAACACCCCTGTAACCCCCTAAAATTATGCCCATGCGTATATAGGTTATTTGACGAGGTTTGGGAGGTTCCGACAGGGAACTGCTAAAATCAGCTGATGGGTCAACGCCGAGCGGTAGTTGGCATCAGCAACAAAAGAACGTCATGCCAATGGGTGCTCAAAGAACTAAGGGCAATGACCACAATTTCTCTCAACAATCGCATAGGAATTCCGGCGCCTCCAACCAGATGATGACAGAAGTGCCAAAAGAGGTTTGGGAGGTTCTGATGGGGAACTCATGAAAACAGCTGAATGGTACATGCCGAACGGCCGAGGCCAGGAGAAGAAATCAGCGTGCGACAAACGCACCTCAGAGCACCCTTACCCTTACCGAGGGAAATGGAGGTTAACACATTTGTTGCATGGGCTTATAGCCAGAATAAAAAGAAAGCATGTGCTGGGAGGCACCTATGCGCTATAGCATATTTTGTCAAATAGGCTCGGGGGGAAAGAACCAACACACAGCGCAATGATAGAAGGGGAAGAAGGCCTTGGTGTTGGACCTTAGTGGGGAACAGCTTTGCCTGCCGGCTCCCAAGGCATCAGGCGACCAATCGAGTGAATGTGGAGGCGGGCAGTCAGGGTTGCCGGCCTGGGTGAAATGAACACGGCAAAGGCAGCGTACATTTTAAAGGGATTAAAGACCCAAGCCACAATGCGAGCAGGTGGTAGGGGTCTCAAACCCAGCAGGGCTTACCTTGGTGCTGCATCTGCTCCTTTGCATAGCCCGATGTAAACACGGCACGATTGTTGCTGCATCCGTTGCTGTGCTGATGGTGGTGGGAGCGAGGCTGCAGAGCCCTCAGCTGAGGAACACAACTCGGGCCAGACAGGGAAGAAGGCCTTGGTATTGGGTCTTAGTGGGGGCCGGCTTCGCCTGCTGGCTACAATAGGTGGAGTTTAACAAGGTATCAGGCCACCAATCTAGTGAGAAAAAGTGCATCCTGCTAAGCCGATATAATGGTACGCGTCAGAGGCTACCATCTCTTCCCAGCAATGCTTAAGTACATATAGGGATAGAGGTTGTACTTCCCAGTAGGGCTGCCACGCGTTTACTGGGGCAGTATATGCACTTAGCAGGGGTCCTATACATTTAATAGGCAGTCCTGCGATACGCAATAGCGTAAGTATGGCCCTTTCCAGCCCTTGCCCCCCACGTCTCAGACGAGCTGCTCTTTCAATAGCACTCTACCAGCATTTCTTGGCTGGACTTGCCTAACGTTAATGGCGCGTTACCTGCACTTCTCAGTATATCTGCTGTATTTTTACTGGCACGGCTTCACTCTTACCAGCCTTTCACGAGCAAAGGTATTTCTGAATCCTATCATTTAAACACAATGTTGTCTTTCCACATGCCAGTTGGGCTGGCTCAGGACCCCTCACAAGTCGAGTAAAATTTAGATGCGAGTACACTGCCCCAGTCATAAAGGGCTGCCTTTGGCACCGGGCAGGCACAAAAACTAGCTCAAGTGGTTACGGCATTGCTGACAATAGTGATTTTTATAAATATTTGTACATTTTTTGAAATTTGTAATCTTGGAATTTTTTGTACTTTGCATTTTTACTTTAGGTTTATTACAAATTTGCTGTTTTTACATATTGAATGTTCCTGCTGTATTAGGAAATTGATTCTGTATTATAGTGCAAAGGTTTTGTTTTAAACAGTTTACAATAAAGATTGAATTGAAAATAGGTCTCCGGTGTTAATATTGGAGAAAAAGCTTGGCGGGTTAATTTGCCTGCTGCAACAATGTGTGTAACTCGCTGGTCGCAGATCTGAGCGCGAGCTGAACTGACTTCGCCTGCCACTACTCAGCAGGGGTGCAATGTATTCAGTGAGACATTAGGGAAAGCCCTCAGCTCCGCTGCTATACTAATTTGGAAATGTAGTTTAGTGTATTAATTTTAAACAGCACTTCCAGTCACTTCAAGGCACTACGCTTCTCTCAAGGCTGGCCGATGGATTAATACATTTACTCTTCAAGGAGTCTCTCTCTCCTCCTCAACACCTAGCCATCACGTCGCCCGCCCCTCTCCCAGTGGTCAAAATTTACTATGTTCCCCACTGGCCTGCCCCTGATCCCCACAAACCCCATCACCACGCACAATACAAACCCCCAAACACATGCACCTGGTTCGGTGCAGTGCACTGAAAGTGCAAGTTTCAACTGCTTCCTACACTTATTTTTAAACATGTAACATTTTAAACCAATACCATTCTGGAATGCTTTCTTTGTAAGATGTATAGGAACAGTAAAACTTAATACACAAAAGTAGAGGACCACTGCTACCAACTTCTCCCGCCCACTTTGTCCACTGCCCTCTCCTTCCTGCCACCCTGTACAGCTGTACCCTCTGTATCCTCTGTACCCCTCTGTATCCTACCCCCACTGTATATCTGGCACGTTACCTCTGAAAAGCGCTCCCTTGCTGCTCGAAGCTAGATCCGGGCTCAATAAATACAAATGACATGGCACGCTGATACAGAAGGCACAGTGGGGTGCCAGGGACCCACTTCAGTGACTACACATCCGGGGGCTAAAAGGCAAATGTGCAATGAAACTCTCCCTAAATATCCAATATTTGGCATCCAATCTCGGCAGTCAGCTGGTTCCATGGTGAATGTCTTTGGGCCTTATAAGAGCGCGTGCCCTTTCTTTTGCGGATTCGGGAGTAGTAAGCCGAGGATACGAGCATTGAGGGGGCAGCAGTGCTGGATGAACACAGGCTCTGTGTAATTTCTGCACGATGCACTTTGCCACCACAGTGCAACTGATCTGCCACCAGAGTGCAACTGATCAGTGATCTGCCACCAGAGTACAATTGATCGGTGATCTGCCACCAGAGTGCAACTGATCGGTGATCTGCCACCAGAGTGCAACTGATCGGTGATCAACTGATCAGTGATCCGCCACTAGAGTACAACTGATCAGCGAGGTTTGAAAAAGCTAGACTTCACATTGCCACCATACCCCGTGCCATCTAGGGAGGGTGCTGCCCCCTCAGATGCCCAGGCTGTTCCTCTTACATTTTAATTGAAGGCTGTATTTTTTTAAAGCAAAATAAAGGCCCCTTTTAAAATAAAAATATATATATCATGGATTGTTGACTATCGATCATTGTATTTTATAATTGATGTATTTTTGTCATTTGTGTGAAAAAAGTTTCTTATAAACTGAAGCACATGTTAAAGAAAACATTGGAGGCTCCTTGCAAAATGCAGATGGGAGAGAACATCTAGGATTAAAGCGTTTAGTGCCCTGGTCTCAATTTAAGAAGAAGAATCGCATTTTGTTCTGCATGCCACCACTCCTCCACGGCCGATTTGCAGCTAGATACAAGTTAACTTGCCCAGCCAGTCACTCCCAGATCCATAGCTTGTGTGCCTTCAGCATAAGGGCGCGATAGATGATGTGACGGCACTACATTAGAAAGCATGCCAGCCTGGGCCAGCAAGACTGGCACCCTTACAGACATCACTTGTAATTTGTTTTCTAGGAAAGACGCAAATGGGAGCGAGAGGGCCCCAAGATGGACGGTGGTGACGTTACTGCAGTGCTTAATTTCTGGGGGTGTTTGCCAGGGCTGAGCCCTGGCACTTATTTCTGAGCTCCGGCACTTATCTCAGACTGAGTTTGATTATGAAGTCATGATAGTCAGAGCATTGATCAACCCCGCTGAGCAGGTGCGAGATTTAGTGTAACTCCCAAATGTGTCAACACTGAGGAGAAGCTGTGGGAGGTGGCAGCAATGGCGGGGAACTGCCCGCCCACAGTGCCACAGGTGTGCTAGAAACTATTTGGGGCCCTGGCACTTATTTTCTTACAAATTAAGCACTGCATTACTGGGAGCAAGACGCCAAGTCCACCATACAGGTATCCGCTGCATGGTCCCGGACCGGCAGCCAATGGGATCACGAGCAAGTGTGAAGTCGCTGCAATGCAGGCAGCTAGACCTGGAGCTGTTTCACTGCAATGGCGCTCTAGCAACTTTCAGCAGGCGAAGACTCTGGAAGGGAGCCCAAACGTGGCCAAAATGGGAAGGTCCTTGCATTTAATGAGGCAGTACCGTTACTTCTAAGCAGACCTAACCTTTTAGTGAGGTATTGCCAGCATTCCCAGAACGTTTGCTATTTGCGCAGTGGCACAGGGCCAGCATTTCTCAGCGGGACTGCTATACATCAGTGCTACAGTTCCTACACATCTCATCCAGGCTGCTCTCCCTCTAATGGAAAATTACCCGCACAAGGGCACAAGGACTGGGATAATGGGCATGTCTGACTACACTGTCAGCTTGGGCGAGTAGGATATAATGCACACTGGTGGGCCATGAGAGAAGGTTGCATTGCTGTGCCAGATAGCACGGCTATTCTCGTGAACTCCCTCTCCGATGCTTGCAAGCGACTCCCATGGACCCTGTCCTACTGGGCCCTGCCCTACTGGCCTTCAAGAGACCCGCAGTGGTTTACAATCGTGTTGATGCTGGCAGACCTTTGGCAGATCCAGTCATAAAGCGAGTACGCCTTACACATGACTGGCACTACTTAAGCCATAAGGATCTGTTGGGGAAGATAGCTCAGCCAGCTGGTACAACTGATGCAGAGATCAAAGTTTAACTTGCAGATCCCATTTATCCCCTAGAGAGTTCATGTGCCTGCCGCAGAGGTCCCCATATAACCTCCCACTTCCCAGTCGACCAGACATTTTAGCTAAGCCAGTACTGGCACTTGTCAGCCTGGCTGTAATATGTTTAATGGCACAGTAATGACTTTCAGCAGGGCTGCTTTATTTAAATTGGGAATGTACACGTTTGTTTTTTTCACAGCACTCAAAGCCACCCGACAGACTTTTCTGAGGGTTGTACAAAGGGCACTACTCCGAAGAGCAGTGCTACGTTTAATGGCACAGCACGTGCACTTGCCAACACTTTAACAGCAGAGCACTTCGAAGAATAGCTGCTAGATGTCTCCTTGGATGGCGCAGCGTCATCACCAAGGCGGTTCGACATTTAAGAAGACTGTGCAAGACGCGGCGCAGAGGAGTTGCTAGGGAGTAGTGGGGTTTGGGGAGGGGCTATAGCCCTGGGTCCTTTGGTTGTAGCCCCAGATAGAAGCTCAGGGACTAAACCCAAAAGGCTAGCTAGCCATGAGTGCTGACATCAGCCTAGCCCCGGATCTTTTCCAGACCTAGCAACAACACCCCCCCACCCCCTGCAAGACTCCTAGGATGCCAACGGCACTGCACAGACTAGAGATTTAGTCACGACATTTATTTAAAGC
This sequence comes from Ambystoma mexicanum, assembly GCF_040938575.1. Classification (NCBI taxonomy): domain Eukaryota; kingdom Metazoa; phylum Chordata; class Amphibia; order Caudata; family Ambystomatidae; genus Ambystoma; species Ambystoma mexicanum. Next base: position 1,499,274,720 of record NC_090932.1, on the reverse strand, counting down.
AGTGTCTCAAGCGCAAACTTGCCCTGAGGGTATCAGAGCGCTGTACAATGCTTGCATGTATAAAAGTATTATTTAACAGGATTTACAGATATTAACACACACACATTATTTCTAACCTAAAACAACTGCTGCGTCTTGCTTAAAATGAAATCACATCCCCATAACGTTAGATTCGCACTAAAATAGTAAATTCAGATAAAAATGCTTATTTCCGTCACTTTTGAGATCCAAAAAAAGCCATATTTCATGATGAGGCCATTACACGTTACCTAAATTTGAAAACGTCTTCAGTAACACGTTATTCATGGATCTAGGTTATAAAGCCGAATCCCAAATACTCGAATGACAAAAGTACAAAGCCCACTTGTTTGCATTTTGTAATTTGAATTTTGGGGATTTCGTTTTTGCCCCCGCTGGCCATTTCATATATGTGGGGGACACCCCCGCGGCCCAGAATACTGAACCAAGGGAGTGGGGGGCATATGGGCTTCGATTTTCTTTCTACCAGGTCGAATGTACAGCCTTTTCTTTCTCAACATTTTGGGGTAAACCCATAATTGCTTTGGCAATGACTAGTTCACTGAAACAGACAGTTTAAAACTTGGCACTTCTAGATAGAAGGATTCTCGACTACGTAATCCCTTTAGGCAATGTGTGGGAGCGAGAGGCCAATGGGCCCCTCTCTACCATCACTTCTCAGTACAAAACTTGGACCAAGTGCCTCTAGTGGTGGGTACGCCCCTCGCCTTTATGCGATACTAACTTTTGGTTATATTCGCGTAGATGGGACCACCGAGCAGGACACAGGGCATCCATTTTCTCTACCCCCTTTCGACTCCATCTTGGTAACTAGGCCTCACTGCGATAGTACAAAATACATCTCTCCCTTTTGCCCGCCGCTGTAGCTCGGAGCACATGGCCCCCACCCTCGTCCCCACTCCAACTGGAAAACTCGGCGGCTCCATTCTCACGCTGAGGCCGGAGCTGCTTGCAACAAATAATAAATGTACACATCCCTTTTCCTCTGAGATCACTGTCCTGCATGTGAACCAACATGAGCCAAGCACAGGGCTCGTCCATCTCCACAAAAGTGTCCTTGCCCTCTTACCCTCGGAAGTTGAAACTTATTGGCATTCTAACCCTGTGTCCTTGCAATGCATCCCTTTCATGTGCCAGACTGCCAACCATACTATGAAAGCCACCCAGCAGACCCCCAACTAACATTAGACCCCTGTGCAGTATATCGTGCCCAATACTAACAAGTGCCACATACCTGAGATTCTTGTGAGACTAACCCTATAGTTCAATGACAGTATTATAGTGGTCAAGGCCCTTAAACTTGTGACCTGTGTAACCCAAATGTGTAGATGGTATAAACCCTTGAGTGATTTGTATAACGACATGATACACTACTGAGAGTCTTTTGATTAACGGTTATTTAGTGCATGCATTACTCAGAATGTATTTTCTTAGCTTAGATGGTGACCACCGTGTTTCACAGCGACCTGGCCTTCACCCATCCGGAGCACAAATGTCTGACGTCAATCCTCCCGCCAACCAAGCAACCAACCCGGAGGAAGAGATGATGCCCACACCTAAGTCACCACCACGGCTGACCAATCCTGGTCCAACGTAGCATCATATGTTAAAAATGTAGATGTACTATATAAATGTGTTGTAACCTTGATGTGGTCAGAGCGCTCTCAGAGATCTAGATAAACTTTTCCTTGAACTCTCGCAGCCTGCGCTTTTGTGCCTTATTCCCTGCCCAGGGAGTGTCTGTTTTATTCATTTTTACACGTGAGAGTCAGGGTGGGCACAAACATTTGGTGACCCCCTGCAACGTGATCGGAGAGGTGCGTCAAGGCCGGCGCCGAGCGGCGAGATCCGTGATGCCCCCAGCGCAACCATCGCCTCCGCGGCCGACCAGCCTGTGCGCACTACAAAGAAGGGTGAAGGGTTCCCGGTTGACGAATAACCGACTGAAAATCTGCTCGTAGAGGCGGGCCATGGCTTGGATGGGGTGCGAGCCTGACTGGGGTCGGACTGCGAGCGGCGATCCTCGGGTCACCTGACTGAAAACATGAGTGCCGGTTGCGAAGGTCACGAAGGAAAGGTAAGGGGGAAGTAGGGGGGACAGGTGGTAACGGGTAGTAGGGAAGAGTAGGGCATGGGTGAGTGATGATGATGCTTTTCTGATCTATCCTTTATATGGCCATTAGGTTTTGGTAAGAAGTGAAGAGAAAAAGAGAAGTGGTATCCTAGCCCGAACGCGCTAGAAGGCTGCGCCGCGTAGCATTGTCTCGTCCAGTGCAGAATAAATAAGTGAAGTTACAGAGAAAATAGTAGGAGTCTCGTATATTGAGTAGACTCGGAGTAGTTATTTAGAACATTCTTTTTCTGGGTACGAAAGAATTCTTGGAAAAGAGTAAGAGGGTGTAAGAGGTGGGGAGTGAATGAGAAGAGTAGGCGAAACGGGAAAGGGGGTGGAAAAAGGGCAACGGGGAGAAAACGCGCGCAGGTAGTGCATGTGCATGATTAGTGTTATATGTGCTTTTGTGTTCTGTCCATTTTATTGTCAAGGATATCCAAGTACTGTGATTAATTTGTGGTTAAAGTGGCAAAATATGCAACAATGAACTGTTGAATTTGAACATGCAATAACTAAAAGGTTAACGTTGAAAAGGGGGTTGACATATATATATATATATATATCTTGATACATATATGTGCATACAAATTACAAGTAATTGATAAGACTCGTGGTATATTACCCAACTGGTGAAGAAGTGATTAAGGGGAAAGGGAAGTCGAAAGGTAAGTACAGACAGAGGGAGGGAAGGAAGGAAACATCATCATGGGAGGAATAACACCACTAGCACATATTTGTCAGCACCTTCCGTTAAACAGTGAGAAAATACAAAAATACCATGATCAATGGTTGACGGAAATAAAAGGGGACAGTGACACCAATCTGGCCAGAGGGTGGGTCATTTGACAAAAGAGTATTAGATCTAGTATCTACACACTTGTTAGCAAGGTATAAAGGGAAACAACTGCAAAACAGAAGCGAAGTACTAGACCTATGGCGAATGTATGAAGAAGTTACGCCTGCAGCAGAGGTAAGTAAAGATAAAGTGAATGAAACGCAGAAAACACAGGAAGAGGTAAGTGGAACGCCAAAGGGCGAGTGCACAACCACTACAGCTGAAGGCAATACAACTAAAATATATCCTCTAATGTCCAGACCAGCAGTAGGATATAGTGAGCCCCTGTACGTACCAGCATGTCCAACTCCTACACCTACAACAGGAGCAGTTGCCACAGCACCACCCCCCTATGAGAAAGGAGGTTTGTATGGCCCAACAAGTGCACCCCCCGTGAATTTAGCACATCACTGGAGAATTAGACCGCCAGCTAGCGCATGCACAGATGGAGATAATGTGGCTACGAGCGTTGTGCGACAGGAGCCAAATGCTACCAGGGGGAGGAGAGGTGCCACCATTTTCCATAGCGGATCTAACACCAACATTGAGCACAGCAGGGGAAGTGGCGCAAGCGATCTCAGAGCCAGCACGGTCAGCATCATCACAAGGAACACGCATACCACAAGGGCAAGAGAAAGAGTGGCGGTCAGGGGAATTCCTGTTCCATCTAAATGACAAACCCGTGAGGATTATACGCCCACCCACCCCAGACAGTGAGAGAGTAGAAGGATGTGAAGGGAACAATGAGCAAGAATCAGAACTAGAAGAAGTGTGGAGTGACTTAGACGAATATGAAGAGGCAGCTGCCGAGACCGGGTCCCCACTGCCAAACCGCCGGTACCCAGACACACCATCGCCACCACTATGGCAGGATAGGCTAAGACAGCGAGGGGGAAATATGATGGTAAGTAAGACAAAGAAAGGTGTGGTAAGTAAGGTAGGGAAGAAACAAGTTACAAATGCCATTGATACATAAAGGAGCAGGTAGGCCACATTACATTCCGTGGGCTCAAATGGATAAAAACAACTTGCTAAAGGTCTTCCCCCCACTGTCGGGAGGGGCTGGGAAATGGATACACGCCTTTGAGAAGAACACAGCAGAAGTGCCGCTAGCAATAGGGGATGTGAAGAGCTTATTAGTGTCAGCAATTGGTGACCAAGCAGACGCAGTGTGGGAAAAGGCCGGATTTCCCGGAGTAACGATAAGTTGTGACCGCCACGATGGATCAGCGTTCAATAATGTTCGAGCACAGGTATGGGATGCATTGCGGCGCACGTTTCCTGATATTCCAGATTTACATTTAGTGATGCAGTGCATAATGGAGGAGAACGAGGATCCTGCGCAATTCATACTGCGGGTGCAGGATTTATGGAGAAGCGAAACTGGCACGGCGTGGAACCAGTCCACCGCCTTGTTTTATTTTATCATCAAGAAGGGGCTCCCGAAGGAGGTGCAGAAGGCCTTGGACAAAATAGCTGGGATAGAAGCCAAGGGCTGGCCTGAAATACAGAGCATAATTGTACACCACTGCAGGAGGATCAAAGAGAGAAAAGGAGATAGCACAAAAAAGGCTGGCAGACGAGGCGAAGCTGGTACAGAACAAATTAGTGAAGGTCACCGCCATCAACGCCAGCACAACCACAGACCGAGAAAACGAGGGGGGCGAAGGAGCAGGAAACAGACCAGCAACAATAGCAGCGCTGCGGGCCACAGGAGGACAAGGACAGTGGAACGGAGAAGAGCAATACGGTGGGCAACAGTGGCAAGAAAGACCAGCAAGAGGAAGAGGTGGGTACCGGGGCCAGAGAGGGGGGTTTGGAGGTATGGGAAATAGAGGATTTGGCGGTCAGGGAATGAGAGGCGGACCACAGTGGTCATGTTGGAACTGTGGGAGATGGGGACACTACTCCAGAGATTGTAGAATGCGGCCTTCAGGGTATTTCCAGGGGCAACAGCCCATGGAGAATGAACAAAGTTGGGGGTGTCCACACCCAGGTAGCCCCTATGGACTACCAATGGGAAGTGGGAGACAGCAAGACTACTGCTATAACGAACCTCAGGTACAGCAAGGACAGCCGCAACCATCATCACAACCAATGGCAAGACAAAATGCAGTGGGGAGCGCAACCAATAATTGTTATGCAACATCTGCAAACGGTGCGCCCGCACCGTAGCATGGCGTGACCGTGATCGGAGATAATGTCTTCTCCGTGCCAAGGCAAGAAAGACATTCAGATTAGGACAGCCCACAGGGAACACTTGCGTGTCCAGTCCTATCCACCACCCTATGTGCAGAAGAGGAACCACTAGTGGGGGCAGAGATAGAAAATAAGCAGTTCATCTTTATGGTAGACTCTGGAGCAGAGAAATCATGTCTTATGGAAGGGCGGTTTCCGCTCTCAGGCAGGAATTTAGAGACGTGAGGGTTCTCTGGGGCTATTTTAAAAGTTCCTTACACTAAAGATCTTGATCTAACGGTGGGGGGAAAAACTGTGCGCGCACCCTTACTGTACCACGAAGACGCGCCAATAAACCTGCTGGGTAGAGATTTGTTGAGCAAATTGAATATGACGATCTCCTTTACAGAACGAGGAATAGTGTGCTCAACACCAGGAGTATGCCCAGTACGAGCAACGTTGATGATCAGCACAGTGATGAATGAAGTTGTGGTGCGAGGGATACCCATTGATATAAGCATGTTCATATATGGTATCAAGGTGTTAGCACGAGTGGTGCCAGAGATAATGAGAAAAGAATGGAGAACACCATCAGATTTCATATTCCGCCCAATTGGAAACACAGACATTGTACCAGGCACGATAATGTCCATAGACATTGAGGCAGTTCAAGTATCCAGCAAACGTATTGTGGTCATAGGACTGGACGCGCAGGGGTGCGAGTGGAGGACTATGTTATGCATAGACCCAAACATAATGCTACGAGATATAACAGATGAGGAATTGTTCACCGATGGTGAGGATGATGGAGAATAAGCATACCATGTGATATTATGGTTCAATACAGAGAGGTACATAACCCATTGATGGCTAGCGTTAAAGCCCCACTGACTATATTTGAGGAAGACATGACAAAAGTAGCACCTGAAATTTGGACCACCGGGCCCCATGATGTAGGGCTGCTGCATGAGGTGACACCAATAAAAATAAAACTCAAACCAGGTGCAATGCTGCCGAGAGTAAAACAATATCCCATATCAAATAAGCGGAGGAGGGAATTAGAGAGAGACCATAAATGCACTCCTGAAACAAGGCATCATAGTGCCATCAACCTCCCCATGTAATACAGCGATTTTCCCGATCAGAAAAGCAAAGGGAGGGGCGTGGAGGATGATCAAGATCTCCGCCCACTCAATGACGTCATTCAAAAAGAGTTCCCATTAGTGCCTAACCCGGCATCAATATTGTGCAGTGTGCCAAAAGAATCAACATGTTTTACTGTAATTGACTTGAAGAATGCTTTCTTCTCCATACCACTTGACCCAGGATCCCAGTACCCGACAGCGTTCACAAAAGGGAACAGGTATGAACACCGCCGACTCCTGCAAGGGTATTGTGAAAGCCCCAGCATTTTTAACAGGGTGTTACGGGAAGACATTGGAAACATAGATGTAGAGAGCACCATCATTCAATACGTAGACGATTTGCTCGTCTGTAGCCATACAGAAGAAAAGTGTCGAGAAGACTCGATAGCACTACTGAATGTGCTAGCTGCCAAAGGATATAAGGTAGACAAAGGGAAATTGCAATACTGTCTTGCCGAGGTTGTATACCTCGGACAGTTAATATCAAAAGATGGGAAGCGAATACTCCCAGACAGGGCAGCTGCTATATGCAACATAATAATACCAAAAACTGTGAAAGACATGCAAACATTTCTTGGCATTTGTAATTATTGCCGAGCATGGATCCTTGATTACGCGGCATATACACGCCCCCTACTACAAGCATTAAAAGAGGCTCAGAAGAATAGGGCGACAATAAAATGGACGCTTGAAATGATAATACAATACTCTAAATTAAAAGACCTCATTGCTGACGCCCCAGTCCTCGCGAACCCAGATTATGAGAGGGAATATTTCTTGTTTTCACACTGCAATGGGACACTGATGACAGTAGTACTGACACAGAAGACATCACTAGGTCACAAACCATTGGCTTACTACAGTGGGACACTAGATCCAGTAATGCAAGGTCATTTCGCGTGCGAACAGGCCCTCACAGCTGCGGCCGTTACGATTGAAAAAAGCTGTAACGCTCACCTGATTCCCATAGAGGCGCCGGTCTTGACTGGGCGTATACCGTATATTCAAAGGTGATGTGTAACACGGCTGGCTCTTTGGGCTGGACCTCTGTGCACTGTATGTCTGACTCGAAGGGTAAGATGTCTGCAGATAGAAAATATGGGATTAATGAACTGGGTTATTGAATGTCTCTCTCTTCTTCCCTTTCTCTTCTCCTGTAGAACCCCGAAGGTTAACGCTCTCACCTTAGGTAAGTGAACGCCGTGCTCTCCATCTGCCTCGGGGCAGGGTGCTGTAACCAGTTTCTTCACTGGATAAGGGGAGCAGGCCTCTTGACTTCAGAGGACTGCTGTCCGTCGTTTACTGCACGAACGGTAAGTTTCGAGTAATTCTAATGTCTTTAAAGTCTTTAGTAATGATGTCTCTTGTTTTGCAGGGTTCCGGCGATGGTGGATGACGGGCTGAAGTGAGTTGAAGATGGAGCCCGTGTGATGAATAGAAGCGCCTGGAAGCACGTAAGTAAGCGCTTGTTGCCTGCTTCACGATGCGCTCTAACTGTCTTTTTATTTTGCAGGTACAAGTTCGGAGCGGCTGCAGGGTGCCGGAATACCCACTGGGTTAGATGTGGAAAGGAGTAATGGCACGTGAGTATTAAAGTTCCCCAATGTCTTTAAACGCACCTTGTTTTGTCTTTCAGATGCGGGATGCAGCGCCGAAGGCCTCCGGAGCGTGCGAAGAGTTGGTAAGCTTTTGTCTTTCAGATGCCGGAATGCAGTGTGAAGACCTCCGGAGCGCACGAAGAGTAGGTAAGCCTTTGTCTTTCAGATGTCGGAATGCAGCGTGAGGCGTTGGTGACAGCCGATGGACCAGGTAAGTGAAGAGCTGTCACTGAAGACCGTAATGCTAACCTGTTCTTTCTTGTCTTTATAGGTGTTGCTGAAGACTGGATTCAGGATGGTAAGCCTTTTTCCTTAGGCCCAGGATCAGATGCAGAAGACACGATGAGCGTTCTGCTGCAGAGGATGCAGAATAACGCAAAGCAAGATTCATCCATCGGGTGTGGTTTAAATAGCCTCCTGTAGTGCTTAGGTGTCTCCTTCCACAGCCACGCCTAGGTAAGAAAAGAGTTCCTGCTTTCCAGAAGAGTTCCAGCGTTCTGAACCTAGGGAGTGGCTCCTGCCCCACCCAACAGGAAACGTAGTTCCAAACAGAAGAGGATCAGAGGCTCAACTGGCAGGCAAGTAAGCAGCATGGTCTGCTGCAGGTAAGTCCACCCAAGCATTATGAGCCCGGCGCTTCCAGCGCTGGGACTGGGCATATTTATGAGCCTGGTGCCACTGGCGCCAGGACTGGGTCCAAAAGGTCCCAATTGGGACTGGTTGGCACTCGGAACCTGGGTTATGGATCTGCTTCCAAGGGAGTTGGGAAAACCCTGACCTTTTGGAAGCAGAGATCATGACAAAAGCGCCACCATTGTCATCGGATGTTTGGCAACGCTATATGCGGAGCATTCCCTGTTCGCCATCCAAAATCAACACTAACGACACAAAGAGCAACAGCATATGAAGTAATAATTTCAAGCCCCAACGTACACGCTGTGAGGTGCAAGACAGTGAACCCAGCAACATTTATTACAGAGGACATACAAGAACACGATTGTGCCACATATGAGGGGGAAGGTGACGACATCCCGAAAGCAAGTGAGAATGCCCTACCGGAGGGAGAAATATATTTCATAGATGGGTCAGAATCAATAAACCATGAGACAGGGGAAAAACACGTTGGAAAGGCGGTAGTGCGCATGGAAGAAGATGAATATGAGACAATTGTGCAACAGCGCCTCCCATCCCATTATTCAGCACAGGCAGCAGAATTAACTGCCTTGATTGAAGCCCTGCGCACAGCCAAAGGCTGTGCGGTGACAATATACTCAGGCTCAGCCTATGCAACTACCACGGTGCACTCAGGGCTGTCACGGTGGCGTAGAAGAGGATTCAAGAGGGCAGACGGTTCTCCAGTACAGCATGCAACATTGTTGAATGAACCGATAGATGCATTAGCAGTACCATCATTAGTGGCAGTGGTGAAATGCCAAGCCCATACCAACAACACAGACGTAATCTCATTGGGAAACGCGGCAGCCGACGCAGCCGCGAAGGAGGCCTCATATTTCAATGTGATACCAACACTTGAGTGCATCACAAAAGCAACCACCACAGACCCACGAGAGGAAGCATACAATAATACCCCAATAGCGCAGATAATAGAGTTACAAAGACGAGCGTCCCAAGAGGAGCAAGAACTGTGGAGCAAACGGGGATGTACACAATCAGCCACAGATCTCATTAGGAGGCAAGAGACAACAGGAAAGGTTGTAATGCCCATGGAGTTACTAGAGATAGCATTCCAACAGTTGCACTTCCCCGGCCATGTAGCGAAACAACACATTGCTGCAGACATTCAGGAACACTGGTTCGTCCCCAATTTACAAGAGCACCTGTCAAAATTCATTGTAGAATGTATAACATGCCAAACATATAATTCCGGAATGAGATTAAGAACACTGCTTGGTACCTTGCCCCGACCAACATGACTATTTAGAGAGCTCCACATAGACTATGCCGATATGGGAGAGCGGTGTAACGGAGCAAGATATTTGATTGTGGTGGTGTGCCCCTTTTCAAGGTGGGTGGAAGCGGGCCCATGCCCCACCCAGACGTGAAATGTGCGGCCAAGTTCCTCATGCGGGAGGGGTTTTCACGATGGGGGATATGCGATGTGATTAGATCAGACAATGGTACGCACTTTGTGAATGACCTCTTTAAGGAAATGACATCACTCTTGGGGGTGAAGCACAAATTATGCTCAATTTACCACCCAATGGCGAATGGGATGGTAGAAAAGATCAACGGATTATTAAAGAGTAAGTTGTCCAAGTTGTGTAACACATTAAAGAAGAACTGGGTGTATTGCTTGCCCCTAGCACTGTTCCAACTCAGGACGCAACCGTGTAAAGACCACCAATTAAGCCCCCACGAAATTGTAACTGGGAGGAGAATACACACGCCAGTATCCCCGATTAGAAGAGCATCGGATGCACACAGGGCTGCCACAGGGCTGGGGGAAGAGTTCAAGGAATACCTAACCCAGTTAACACGCACAGTACGCAGCAAATAGCACTTTCTTTTACTGAAAATGTGATGACTGATACTGCTACACCGGCCATAGATAGTTCAAGTGGGCATGTGTATGTCCACAGCTTTGTGAGACGGTGGAATTCACCCAGGTTTCATGGCCCCTACAAGGTCATTTATAGTACACCCACCGCGGTGAAGGTGAAGGGATTGAAGTATTGAGTGCACTTATCCGATGTGAGGAGGGCACACAGTAGTACAATCCCCCAGGAGGAGCAATTCAGCACTACTGGGACAACAAAGAAAGAAATAACAAAAGTGTTAGTAAAAGAATATGCAGAGATAAAAGTGATGATATGTATTTTGTTCTGCACAGCTTACTTCATCCTTCTTTCTTTTCTGTCTCTTACCCCTCTCCTCTTCAATTGGCCAGCATATTGTCTATGTACCTCACCTATTTCTCTCTATCTCCCACCTTTATTTTTTGATGGTTGTCTCTACAGCAAAAGTACATGGGAAATAGAGTAACAGAACAAGCCTGATTGAAAATAATGATTAAACTTGAAGTTGAACAAGAATGTAAATATATGTATATATTGTGATGACTTAACAAATTTATATCGCCCCTCCAGGTGAACAATGGCCCAACGACCCACGATCGGAGATAGCAAATTAATGTTAGATAGCGATAGGGTCGCCAATAGGGCTAAAAGGTTCAGTGATGTTGAATGCGTTTTGAAATGTGTTGCAATGTTTATCTCAGTAATGTTGTTTTTTGCAGCTTGTTACTATACCCTTTTATCTCTTGTTGATGACATGCAAAGGGGAGCGGGGCTAACATAAGAGAAGGATCGCAAATGATATGGACGGGGTGAAGAATATCTGGCAGGAGTCACATGAAATTAATGTTAGCAAAACAGATGGAATGCAACCCTCAGAATACATCACTGTGGGATCAACAAGTGTGTCAGTGTTACATTTCGATGTAAATATGAGTAATGCTTATGGATATAACGAATATGATGGAGATTATTATTGGACAAATGATTTAATTAACACTAGTATTAATGGACAGACAACCATACACCCTAACTCACACAATACTGCTGCTACTGATGATGATACATATGCCATATTGAATAGTAATGATACAACATGGGCTGGGATGTTTCCAATACATTACAAAAGGGTGAAAAACAATCATCAGGAAGGGAGGAGGAGGAAGAGAAAAAGGGGGGCGGGAGGGAAAAGATACGACATCTATCACGAACTGGGGTTAGATGAAATAGAAGATCCCCGCCACCCTGATTAATCAAATAAATGGTATTCTGACATGAGTGCCACGGCAAAGCAAGCAACAAATGAGAGCTGCTACGTCTGTTCACTCATCCCGCATGCATCAGAAACAACGAAAATGTTAGTACTACAGGAAGTGCCCTTGTCGGAGGCCCAATGTTGAATTAATCTGGTTTTATGCAGAATAAAGAGCACATTCCAGGCGCACACGGTCACATTGGAAAAGCTGGAAAATGAGAAAACATGTACAAGCCGGCGCCAAGGAGTAATTTGCCTCGAGGAACCATTTCTTGTCATCAAGCGGACACGATTTGCAGAAAATACATGGCACGAAGAAACAATACAATGCAAAGCCGAAGCGCTTCGAGGACTACCAAATGACACTTTCCAATGGATAAAAGGGGCATTATGCCAGACCCCGTCTGGTCGCAACATGTCGCAAAGCTAACATGGGTCACAGCATTAGAAAAACCTATCAAAATACAAAAAGAAGTGCCACATGAACTGTGTTTCCATGGGGAAGGGAAAGTGAACATGGGGGAAGCAAGGAGATGTAACAAAACAGTAATAATTCCCCGACATGAAGAAAGGCACAGCTGCACTAATGGACATGTATTGGGTTTGTGGCAAGCAAGCTTACCTGCACCTCCCCGCATCGTGGAAAGGAACTTGTGCTTCAGCCACCCTCCACACAGCCCTGACGGGAATACCAGAGAGCCACATCCAAGGGTCAGCAGAGCAATCGGCTGGCATATCGGCAGAAGAGCAATCGGCTGAACCATCGGCAGCGCCCCAACTAATGAGAACAGAAGCTCCAGCATATGAACTATTGTCAGAATATGAACTAAAGAAAAGATTGACATGAAGTAAAAGATCCTCCAATTACATCTCATCCGAATCATCGAAACTCCTTGCTGAGATCCCGCAGAAATACAAGCTCTTTTCATCAGCAGAGACATTCTTTGCCTCACTTCTTGCCCCTGGACTGCAAGCACGAGCAAACGCCAAATGGTTGCAGATCGTACGCTGGGAGCTCATTCAATTGGCCAACGACACTGAAGAGGGGTTCAATGTGATAAAGATAGAGCTCCGCGCGTTGCGCCTAATGACAATGCAAAATAGATATGTCCTCGATCTCCTCACAGCGATGGACGGTGGTGTTTGCCGAAAAATTGGGGGAGCGTGTTGCACATTCGTGCCAACTGAAGATGCTGATAACGGAACTCTCTCCCATGTGATAAACGCAGTGCAAAACTTAGGGGAGAGAATGAGACGGAAGGAGGAGCAGAAGAAAGTACATGGTTCGACAATTTGTTTAGCTGGATACCATCATGGGTAAATGTGGCAATGAAAATACTGATCCCATCATCGTTTTTGTGCTCCTGTTCTTTTGTGTGTGCCAACTGGGACTACGGTGTTGTGAGAAAAGCATGCCAACCTCGGCTATGATGATGGTGACAATGGGCCGACTGACAACGGTAGCTAGCATGATAGATGCACAAATGCAAACAGGAGAGTACACCACACCACAATACAGAATGACAGCAATTTACAGGCACTATGGGGATATAGTGGATAATTTGCATTACACAACGATAAAGGAACCAAGAGAGTTGCAATGGTACCAAGAAGTATGGATAGATCTAGATGGGGGTGGAGGTATTTACTTAATGTGTACCCCAGATGAATATGCCAGAAGAGGAAACAGCCTTAGAAGCGTTTGCAGAGCTTGGATGCCCATAAAGGGTACCCCCGCGTGGGACGAGGCGGTGGCAGAGGTTGAGTACTACCGAAGGGAGAATGAAAGGAATAAAAAGTAGAAGTATTTGTTACTTTAGATGTAACGAAAGGGGGGAATCTGTGGTAGCGAGGGGCCAATGGGCCCCTCTCTACCATCACTTCTCAGTACAAAACTTGGACCAAGTGCCTCTAGTGGTGGGTACGCCCCTCACCCTTATGCAATACTAACTTTTGGTTATATTCGCGTAGATGGGACCACCGAGCAGGACACAGGGCATCCATTTTCTGTACCCCCTTTGGACTACATCTTGGTAACTAGGCCTCACTGCGATAGTACAAAATGCATCTCTCCCTTTTGCCCGCCGCTGTAGCTCGGAGCACATGGCCCCCACCCTCGTCCCCACTCCAACTGGAAAACTCCGCGGCTCCATTCTCACGCTGAGGTCGGAGCTGCTTGCAACAAATAATAAATGTAAAACATCCCTTTTCCTCTGAGATCACTGTCCTGCATGTGAACCAACATGAGGCAAGCACAGGGCTTGTCCATCTCCACAAAAGTGTCCTTGCCCTCTTACCCTCGGCAGTTGAAACTTATTGGCATTCTAACCCTGTGTCCTTGCAAGGCATCCCTTGCATGTGCCAGACTGCCAACCATACTATGAAACCCACCCAGCAGACCCCCAACTAACATTAGACCCCTGTGCAGTATATCGTGCCCAATACTAACAAGTGCCACATACCTGAGATTCTTCTGAGACTAACCCTATAGTTCAATGGCTGTATTATAGTGGTCAAGGCCCTTAAACCTGTGACCTGTGTAACCCAAATGTGTAGATGGTATAAACCCTTGAGTGATTTGTATAACGACATGATACACTACTGAGAGTCTTTTGATCAACTGTTATTTAGTGCATGCATTACTCAGAATGTATTTTCTTAGCTTAGATAGTGACCACTGTGTTTCCCAGCGACCTGACCTTCACCCATCCGGAGCACAAATGTCTGACGTCAATCCTCCCGCCGACCAAGCAACCAACCCGGAGGAAGAGATGATGCCCACACCCAAGTCACCACCACGGCTGGTCCAACGTAGCATCATATGTTAAAAATGTAGGTGTACTATATAAATGTGTTGTAACCTTGATGTGGTCAGAGCGCTCTCAGAGATCTAGATAAACTTTTCCTTGAACTCTCGCAGCCTGCGCTTTTGTGCCTTATTCCCTGCCCAGGGAGTGTCTGTTTTATTCATTTTTACACGTGAGAGTCAGGGTGGGCACAAACATTCGCCTGAAAGGTTCAATTTGTTACAGTGATATTTTCCGGTGCCTTAAAATACAGAGCGTTGTACACCGCGGATATCACCTTACACATGATCCTCTGGTTCAATGGGTAGCCAGGGCAGCTCCTTCAAGATTGCTGCGATATGGTCACATTTCTTTGCCCCATATACCAATCTTGCAGCAGTGTTAAAAACAGACCTTAAACGGGCAAGAGATCACTTTGGCACCCCCACAAGCACAGAATTTCCAAAGTCTGAGAGAGCGGTGATTTTCAGCAGAGCTTCTAATGTTTATGTAGGGTCTTTCTTAGCAGGGTTTCTGATGGTGCACGGCCCACGGGGTAGTATTAGCAGTTATCGGCCAGCTTGCTGGAGGTTTCCTGGAGAGTACCTACACTTCCTTTAAGCCTGCTTCACTTTAAATGTCAAAGAACAGGGAGCCTCAGTAGCACTGCTCCAACTGTAATAGTGCAGTGCAAGTGGTTATCTTCATGATCAGAAGAGAGGCCACATATGTGATGCTATTGATTAGGTAATGAATAGATATGGCTGTGGTGCAACCAAAGCACATTTAACAACCTTCTCCTTCACCCAGGGTTGACCATAAACTGGCGTAGCCCCATCCTGAATGGCTTTTAAGAAACAATCTATGTTACAGAGTAATGCAAACGATTGTTTATGTTGTTGTGAAACTGTATTAAGAAGGAGAGAAATGTTTATCCTGCTATGTGCGATAAACACTGCAAACCGATATTCCTTTTTGGAACAAGTCAGTGCATTTACACTAAGGGGTTATGTAATTGTAATGGGTTATTTATAACGCACTTAATACCCAGAGTTTTTCGAAGCGCGTTCCCGGGGATCGAACCTGTGTTGCTCCGCATTGTCTTGCTTTTTTTTTTTTTTTTTTTTTTTTTTTTTTTAAATTGTATTTAATCCCATCTGATTTTTTAACAAAAAAACAGAAGACGAAGAAAACTTAAGAGTTCATAGTAGTAAAAGGAGGGGATCTTAGTCTCTAGCATTAATTAATGGTACAGTTGTAGGATCAAAAGTTTGAGCCGGAATCATCACTTTAATGATGTATTGCATAATGTTCACTGTTGCCAATAGCCATGCCGGTCTGTCTCCTCCGATCAATTTATGCCAGCAGTTCTCCTCATCCAGAAGAGTGAAATTTGAGATGGTACCATTCAGATATAGAGAGCGAATCTTGTGTCGCCGGACAGGTCAAAAGCAGGTGGCGGATGGATTCCTTCTTCGTAGTTGATTTGCAGAGGCGGCAACAGTTTGACAAAGCTAGGCCTCTGATGGCTAGTATTTTGTTCGTCTCCAGTAAGTTCAGACGAGTTTTCAAGAAGAAGTTGCGCGCTGATCTGTTCGGGAATAAATTGATGTAAGATTGTAGTGTGTCCAGTTTCTTAAAAGTTGGAGAAAGATGAAATGCGAGTTTATTTCTGTTTGCCATTTCTAAGGTCTTTATCCAGTCTAGTTCTCTAATCTTCTTCATGACCTTTACTGTACTATTCATTAGCTCATCTTCACAGCTTTCAACTGAATGTAAAAGAGCCACGTTTCCTGCTTTCCATTTGATCAGCATTTTACAGGATCCGAACAGCAATTCTTGATTTATCAGATGGTAAGTGTATGAAGTATCTTTCAGAATACATTTCCTGTAAAGCATCAGGCTATTAGAATCTACTGTTTTCAATAATGAAAGGCTAAGTTCCCGCCTAATCACCACCACTGAAGTTGATTTGGGTAGGCCCAAAATAGATCTCCAGAAGATTGCTTCTAATTTAGGCCATAATTCCGGAGGAAGGTTTGGCATAGCTTCAGAGCCATAGGTTAAAGATGGAATAACCTCCTTTTTATACAAGTCTCTGACCGGTATTGTAGAGAAGCGACCATATTTGATGTCAATGGCTTTCCCCTGGGCCGCCAGTTTTTTTGTTTTTTCATAAAGTACCTCCTGCATGGCTTTTTCTTTCGACGTACTATCTAAGATGACACCTAGGCACTTAAAGTTGCTGACTCTTTCCACTGTGACGGCACCCAGATGAAGAGACGACTTTTCATTCCTTTTAGTTGAATTTTCGATTATCATCATTTTCGTTTTCTCTTAGTTTATGTCCAAATTGTTACTCGCCATGTATTGCTGTAAGTCGTTTAGTTGCCATTGCAGGCCTATTGGGGTCTGATCTAAAAGGATCACATTGTCTGCGTATAGTAGGCGACTGATCTGTTCACCTCCAAGTTTTGGCGGAAATGATCGTATCGAGTTTTCGGATTCTTGAAAATCACCTAAGTACGTCCAAAACAGAGCCAGAGCCAGGGGGCAGCCCTGTTTAACACATCTGGCAGTGCTGATCTTTCCAGAAAGAGTCCCTTGTTGGTTCAAAGGGACTTGCATAGTTGTGTTACAATACAAGGCTTTAATGGGCTCCAGTATTTCATTTGGGCATTTCCCGGAGGAGAGTTTCTGCCACAATTTAGATCGATCGATTCCAAGACGAGCACGTTGCCCATGAGCTATCCTCCCGATTAACGATGTATGTCTCCCCTAGCCAAGTTCCTGGCTCATGTAGATATTTTCTACTTATGTATTAAAGTTTCCTTATCCTAAGATACGGCAGATCTACATGCGGTTTAAATTAAACCAGTTTCTGACTTTGGAGCGTGCTCAACACAAACTATTAACAGTGGACCGTAATAATAAATCATGTTGACGCCGTCTTTCAATCATCCCAGAGGAAACTATAAAACACTTGGTTCTGTACTGTCCTTAGTTGATGGGTTGTTTTTATCCAGACCCAACTGTGGTCACCCAACAGCCATTCTGGGAAAGATCTATGAGAGGTGAAATTACGCGGATGTTATTGACATTGGGCAGATATTTGTTCAAACTTGAAGAAATGCTTTTGAAAATGAATCCGGTTCAACATAAATGACTGCTTGTAAAGGGGTCTACTGCCCAAAATGTATTGTATTAAAGTCATATCAATACAAATCGCTTAAATTGGTATCACATGTTCATAGATGAATAATGCTTTACTTATGTTTCATAACGTCTTATTATGTTGATTAAAACTTAATCTGTTTTATATAACATTTTACGTTTTCAAACTATACGTCGGCGCTATGGTATTATGTAATGGTATTATGTATTTTAAAAAGGAATTATTGTCGTTTGTCTACTTTTATTGATGTTTGTAAAGGTTTTCTTTGTAAACCATATACAAATAATGAATAAAAAGAAAAAAAAGTTGTTTTTTAACACTATCCAGCACTACCTAAGGAAAGGGTAAGGATTAGACAGTGTTGACTGTCAGAGTATGCAAAAACGAGCCAGTGTCCAGCTGCTAAATAGCATTAGCTCTGCTGCAGTCCGATCAAGCTCTTTCCGGCCAGACCTAAACACAAGGAGATCGCTTTCTTTGAGTTCAGAGTTATTTTGGGGATTATCAATAGTAGACACTTGTGGGTCATTGGCTGGAATGTCTCGGGGCACAGCATTTATGACTGGAATTACTATTTCTACTGTGGCTCATGATGCAGCCAGCGTTTGTGAAGCAAATACTGACAATCTGCTACTCTCTACAAATGGTGCAGATTCCAGCAAGAACCTTTATTGCGTTCATGGCATGATGGACATGAATATATTCATCAGGGGATTGGTGTTTTGCTTCCGCAAATCTCGTGAAAAATGCTGTCGGGGACATTCAGAAAAACACAACTGCAGGACCATTGAAAGGTGCATTTTACAACGTGTAACAATACAATCAGGTCACTCCCACTTAATGCCATAAGCCAACATGCCATGTCTCCTAGTCCCTTCAAACGTGAAATGATAGAACTGCCGAGATGCATTTGTAAATGGCCTGTGCACTTTAAACACGCCATGAATACGTGTTTTTTAGACTTCGAAATGATGCATAGATTGGACTTACTTGTATTCCAAATAGATTGGTGCCTAAATGGGCTTTTCACGAGCTTGTTTTAAGTGAATCCCACGACAAGGTCATTTAAATTCACATTGCATTCGAGAGCAGGGGCCTTTGGAGGCACAGGGTGCCATGGGGTAGCCACCTGCCCACAACCAGACCTCATATACTTCATCAAAGACAACTATTAGGTTGGATTGCATCAATAGCATCGCATGGTTAAGGCTTGCATTGGAAAATATATAAAAATAGGGGAAAATAGAATGTAAATACATTTCCATGGTCCCCAAGTACTTTACCACCATAGGATGGTCATGGGACTGGAGTCTGGCTTTCTCCTTAACAAAAGAAATGAAAGGAATGTGCCTGCACTTGCGCTTCACCCTTGTGGCACTCTGGCTGGCCATTAGGTACATCTGTGCATGACTAATTAAAGGCTCTAGCATCAGGAGGGCCCAGTCAGCTGTTTAAGTGAATAATTGAACTGAAATTAAACTTCCACATGCAGAACCATCTCATCGTCACTCTAAATTACATAATCATGCAGAATACATTTTTCAATGCAACTCTGCAATCAATTGTTCCATTAAGAGTATGAAAGTTTTGAAATCAGGCAGGAAGGCGTGCCCACGAAAGAGAATACAAATGACATACTACGTGTTCATTGTTAATGAAATATCATTTTAGTAACTGTTATCTAATGTGCTACAATGGCATGATGCAAGCTTGCTCTGCAATTTTGAAAATGCTTGTTTTAATGATGGGAAAAGGTAGAATCAGAGTTACGGCAGAAAATATTAATGCAAGCCCAAATTGTACCAAACCGCCCCTGAGTCACAGAGCTAAAATGTTTTAGAAGTATCACGTAAGGGGGTGTATTCACTGGACGTGTCAACCTGTTAAGAGAACAAATTGGAAGATTGAATCAATCAAAATTGAGGTCAATGGGACAGTGAGGGCAATGAAGACCATGTACTAGTCAAAGCGCACAGAAACTAGAGAGAGCGCTGGGATACTCGAAGTCTGAAGCCTGGGGACCCCCCTGTCCGAATGCACGTGTGCTGAAGTGGGACAATATCTTGAGTCAAGAGGACTTGCCAGGGGATTCTTCAATAGGAAGCCTGAAGCAGACTTTGCTTAAAGTAGAATGGATTCCATGAAACGGGTTGGAAGCAGAGACTGGTGGGCCTAGCTGACTAGGGGGCGTTGCCCGGAAGCCATAAGAGGCTCAAAGGTTTTGCCGCTTAAATTAAAGACCAAGCAGTGGGTATAAAAGCCCTGATGCAATTAGATAGAAGTCCACAAGAATACATTAAAAAGTATGCCACTGGAAAAGAAGGGGTGGAACTGAAAGAGAGGCTACTGGGGAAGAAACATACCTTTCTTTCAATCAATAATGAAGCTAAAAAGGGGACAGACGGTGCAGTGTCTTAACTATAGTCAAGTAAAATAAACCCTGCGTTTTCACAAGTGTAGTCCGAGACGGAGGTTGTGGATCGTTGTACAAACCTCCATAGCTTTACATTGGATTATTAAATTATGAACTGTGAAGGCCATAGACATTTTAAAGCCCATATCGTTTTAGTGGGTATAAAGGGAGTTTTGCTGGGTCACCTCCATTCTCTAGAAAATTAGGCTATTTAAAATAACCATTCAAATATCTCTAATGATATTGTGTAGCAGGGGAGAGGGCCCTGAATTGGATGAGCTCAATCTGTGCTGTGGAATTGGGGGTTGGTTCTTGTCCTTTCAGACAATCCTAACTATGTTTCTATGTGGTGTAAATGAACCAATTGTTATGTGTGCTCTAAAATTGAAAGCACTGCTCCCATAAACTCAAGCCTACATATTTTTAACACAACTCACCATAATTTGGATTGTACATACAACATACCCACAGCCCCCAAAAACAGACATGACAATGCTCTACACATGTTGAAAATATGTTTTGAAGCTTAATGGATATGTGGTGCTGTGTTTTTTTGTGAAACCTTTCTCTGATAGCAACGCCTATCGACAATGGAGGAAATAAAGTTTTTATAAGTAATCTGCCAATAAACAAAGATAAAGTGAATTAAATAGCCTAATATTCTGAAAATCTAGAAATTGATCTCTGTGTGAAACTGCAAGATCTGTACAGGCAGGTACAAATTTGATTTTTGTAGACAAGCTGTCTGTCATTGTGACTTCCCTTGCATAAGGCTGGGGGGGGGGGGGTACGTTTGGTTTGCGATATCTATTTAAATAAAATATAACATTGACAATAAATACAGCCTGTTACTTGTGCCAAAAGTGTGGGGTGGTATTGTTGCAATAGGTGCTGTTAGATCATGGGGTGCTGCCTCGGTAGAACTCAAGCTTGTATCCGCAGAATATCCGACAGTTAAATGTGCATCTAGGTTTCCAAATGCTTTTTGGGGGTGGGGGGATATTTGTGGCGCAGCAGAAAAATAAAGGAGCTGCCGATTGTGATGCTTCAGGGATTTAGAAAGGTCCATAATGAGATGCGGCTCATGACCCTAAATACCCAACATGGTTATGAACCGGTTCTCTGCCTGTAAAGCGTCAAGCCGATTATATGTTGGGGTGATTCTTGATGATGGCTAAGCACTAAGGGGCATGCTTTCAGGGGAGAACACGCGCTCTAAAAATGACGATGAAACTTTATGTATTTGAGAAAATGTGCTTTAGCATTCAGCTCTGGGCCCCAATTGTTAGATATGGTCGTAAATGTCTTTAGTTCTTAAGTTAAGCCCGCCCAGGCTTCGATTGAAGGGGCTGCTCACTGGATACACGTTCTCAATCAGCCACCACAGGTGTCTTCACAACTCCTAGTATTTTAGTAAGACGACACCAGGCAGCACCCCCATTCTAAAAATGGCTCCAGCGCCGCTGCTGAGCTTGTATCTATTGTCCGGGCACCTGTTGGCTGTTTGACGAACACCCGCCTTCATGATCCATTTGATCCTTGTGGCCAAGAGTACTCTGCTGAGAAACCAGTTCTAAAGCAGGTGCCACCATTCCATGATGGCACCCACAAAAAATAGTGCTTTGAAAGTTGATGTCATGGATTGGGAGACTAGTTATGTTATCTTTAAAACCATTATAATGCAGCAGAAAGTGAACAAACCACATCAATGTACAGCGTTGGGGCTAAAAGTGAGTCTAGAGGGGTGGAGCCTCGCGTTCACAGTGTGCAGTGGCAACCAAGATGGTAGTAGCCCTTCCCCCGCTTCCTCCTGCACTAAACCGAGAAGATGCGGGCTGCGGAGTCGTCGAATGCAAGGGGCGATCGTCAAGATGTCTCAGTGCTTATAGAGAGTGACGCCTGAGGGAGGAGGCAGAGTGTGAGAGTGGCGAGTGCTCCACTCACTGCTCACTAATAAAAAAAGAGAAGCCCCACCCTTGCTGTTGCGCCTTTCCCAGAGGCTTGCAACAGACTACAGTGTGTACCAGAATAACCTGGGCCAGCTCGTAGGACACTGGTCATGGCAGCGAACACGCCATGGGTGAGGTTTTGCTGCGCCCTCTGCTGTTCAGGGAATGGCGCGGCTGTCGAGTGCACAGGGCTGGCATGCTCTGGGTTCCTACTGTGATGGACAGGAGGATTGCACAATGAGGGAGACACTTCTTTAATCCATGCTCACGGTTCCAGAGGGACAATGAAGGTTGAGGCCCGGTCTCGGGCGACTGATCTTGCAAATGATTTCAAGGATGTTAGGGCACCAATTTTAGCACTCCAGTAATCAGCCTCTATGAGGGTCGCTTCTGGGCACTTGGGTGGCAGCTTAAAAGCTCAGAAGAAGGTGTGATGGGGTTGGAGGGTCAGGTGGAAACCCTGATTGGAAAAGTGGATCAGATGGGGACCCAGCTTCCAGACATGGGGGATATTCATGAGAGAAACGCATCCACTGCGGTGCTCCTCAATAAGAAGCTAGCGGTGGTCAGAAAATGTCAAAAGGAGCGACCGCCAATGTTGGTTTTCTGGAGATTGAGGTTTTGGGCAAGACCATCAAAAATGTGCGCAAGCTGAGGTGGGCCACCGAGTTAACAGGGAGGCAAGGGAATTTAAGGGGGCGTATCGCCTTTCCTCACACAAATCATCTTGTTTGTCAGCAAATACTGGAGTGACAGTGGTAGAAGTGCTGAGGGGCACAGATGCTTCTTCAGACTATGAGTGCAACTGATTTCTTCCCTTTCCTGAGATGATGTGAAGGCATCGACTTTTCCAGATCTGGGACACAACCTACCTGCCATGTTATGCGAACCGTCAGGGTTTACGGTTCTTTTTCACAAAAGTTACACTTTTGTGGATCCAGCGGCTGAGGCTTCCTGCAGAACATTAGTGTTGATCATAAGATTACGGTTTCAGGTCATCCCCCCTCTCATCCCCCAAACCACCCTCCCTCAGCCCCCACGCCTCCCTCCCTACCCAAGACTCCACAAACCAAACATACAACACACACACACACACACACACACACACACACTTACCCGGTCTCCCTCGCCGGCGCTTCTGGGTCCTAGCGTGCCAGTCAGTACCTGCACACACTCGTGTGCGGCAGGGGCGTGACAGTTTGATTTAGAAAGACCACTCCGTGCGTTCATGGACGGTCTTTCTAAATCGTTTTTTTTATATTAGTTTTAAAAGAGGTCTCTTGACCCAACACCAAAGGGACATACTCACCATGTCGGACAGAGCAAAGTTTCACTAGAACAGCTGTGCACTCCGTTTGCCATTTGGGAATGTGATATGTTGGAAGCTTAGTAGATCTAGAGACGGTTATCCAGCTACTTCCACAATCAGGGGGACCTTTTCATAATTTGGAAAACTGTTCCATATGCAGGTTGTTGGTTTTGCATTCCATAGAAGTGGTTCCCTCCTTGTATACTTCTGTAACCCATTTTCTTCTTTTGTTCCAGCTCTTTCGGTTCTGCAGATTTCCCTCCCTCTATACTTGGTTTTCTGGAATTTTGTTTCTGCCTGGGTATTTCTGTGCCCGCTCTTTCCTTTTCTCTAGAAGTCTTTACTGCTTATGCTTCCAATTCCTTCTAGGCAATTGGGAAAAATCTTTTAAGTGCTTTTGTACTCTAATGGGGGAAGGCACTTTTATTTAGAAAATGGTGGACTGCTAGGAGGAGATTGGTAACATTGTGTACTTTCCGATGTCAACTGCTAATAAAAAGACCTTAAAAAAGAAAGCACTTGTGTATAGGCGCGCTATAAATGCCATATCATATATCAATCTTTCAATAAATCCCCCTCGAGACACAGTTCCACCAACAGCATCAATGTGTAAGCAGCGTGGAAACAAAAGAACCCTAAAAGCATCATTCTGAGACCATCTCCCTCTTGCAGACAGTCCCACTCAGCCCTAGTGATAAGTGGCATACCAACCTCTTTTACCCGCTGAAAATAAGCAAATACTTCAAAACAAGAAAAATGGGGAGTAAAAACACTCCCAACAAAAAAAGAAGAGACACACAGGAAGCGGCCCTTCTGCTTAGACCACACACCCCGCGGGATACCCTTGGATCAGTGGCTCACTTCTATTACAACTGCCTGATATGAAGAAAAAAACTGCATATTTAATGTGCATGAATAACTACTAGGTGCAAAGAAATATGACAAAACATTTTTTAGTTCAAAAATGTTTACTCACTTATAAAATACACCACGGGGAAAGGGATTTCTTCATTTTCCCAAAACATAAGGGCACTAAATACTCCCACTTCAAAATCTTATCTAGAGCGCTGTTTCGAGTCGCTCCTGTAAAATGGCTGCTGCGACACAGCTTTCTCCGGGGAGCACTCATTATGCATGGCCGGGATACTGACTGATACCAGGGCTCCTTCCTAATATACAGCTGCATGAGCTCTGGCAGTGAGGAAAGATCACTCTAGCAGGACCAAAAAAAAAGGATACGGCGCGCATGCTTCTCCTTGAGTGGTGCTTCCTGGGCGTTGATGGCTTTGCTGATGCTGATAGACTGCAAAGGAAGAAAGGAAAGCGGTCAGAGGCATTGCTTTCATAAAATTGGCTGATATGTGTAGCGAACAATCTACTCAAAGGTGTTGGAATGCTGTTCAATACAAAAATGTAAATACAAAGATTCTATTTTGTTACAACGAGCATTACATCACAGTAACTAATAACGTCACAGAACAAAATAAATAAACAAAAGAAAATAACAGCCAGCCCTGCCTTACTAACCAAAGCATCACACCCCAGAACCTGCCCACTGCCAAATAGCTGTCAAAACATCCTCTCAAGTGCAATCTGAGTCTGAAACGACTATTTATGAATGGTATTTGGCATTAGCATGACATCACAGCTCGGAGGCTCTCCTGGGGGGGGCGGGGGAGGGCAAGAACGCCCCATATAGGAGAGAGATGCAGGGCCACCTCATGACAAGGGGGTGAAGAAAGAAATGTGAATGCTACATGGAATAAACCCCGAGATAGAAATATTGGCAGGATAGCCACGAATCTCCAAGACTAATGGACACTCTAATGCAGAATGTCTAGCACATGAGCAATGAATCAACAGACACCTATACACTCGAAGGCCTATGGGCACTATTCTACAGGCAAATACCAATAGAAGCCGATGACTGGGGTAGATTAGACAAGCCAAGGCCAACCGGCACCATTAAACAGTCAAAGAACAACAGCCACCATTCGAGATACAGACCAAAAGACATCAGCAGACAGGCAAAGACTAAAAGCCAGCATTAGCCAAGCAAAGACCAAAAGACGGCAGCAGACAAGCAAAGACCAAAAGACGGCAGCAAACAAGCAAAGACCAAAAGACGGCAGCAGACAAGCAAAGACCAAAAGACGGCAGCAGACAAGCAAAGACCAAAAGACGGCAGCAGACAAGCAAAGACCAAAAGACAGCAGCAGACAAGCAAAGGCCAAAAGCCAGCAGCAGACAAGCAAAGGCCAAAAGCCAGCAGCAGCCAAGCAAAGGCCAAAAGCCAGCAGCAGGCAAGCAAAGGCCAAAAGCCAGCAGCAGGCAAGCAAAGGCCAGAAGCCAGCATTAGCCAAGCAAAGACCAGAAGTCAGCAGCTAACCAGCAAAGACCAAAAGCCAGCAGCTAACAAGCAAAGACCAAAAGCCAGCGGCAGACAAGCAAAGACCAAAAGCCAGCGGCAGACAAGCAAAGACCAAAAGCCAGCGGCAGACAAGCAAAGACCAAAAGCCAGCGGCAGACAAGCAAAGACCAAAAGCCAGCGGCAGACAAGCAAAGACCAAAAGCCAGCGGCAGACAAGCAAAGACCAAAAGCCAGCGGCAGACAAGCAAAGACCAAAAGCCAGCGGCAGACAAGCAAAGACCAAAAGCCAGCGGCAGACAAGCAAAGACCAAAAGGCAGCGGCAGACAAGCAAAGACCAAAAGGCAGCAGCAGACAAGCAAAGACCAAAAGGCAGCAGCAGACAAGCAAAGACCAAAAGGCAGCAGCAGACAAGCAAAAACCAAAAGGCAGCAGCAGACAAGCAAAGACCAAAATCCAGAATTAGCCAGGCAAAGAAAAAGACAAAAAGGCCAAACTATTAGACACTAAAAGATCAACAAACACAGAAAGGCCAGTAAACACTGTTAGGCATACAAACCTCCTTGAAAACAAAAGACCAAGAGACAATTAGATGTGCATGAACTGACATACATTACAACATACACAACTAACAAACATTAGATGTGCAAAGACTAGCTGGTATTAGACAAGCAAAAACTAAGGTATATTGGATACTGTTCAAAGGATGCTATTTAATAGTTCATTTGATAATTCTCGACACTGTATACCACTGATCCCAACTAAATACGTAAAGGTTGATAAATAATTAGATCTGCATTCTCCCGCCAATACTGTGATCAAAGTGTGGGTTGGTATGCAGAGAACAACCACTATTAGATAATGAGAAACAATGAAAGCCATAAGACTCGAGTGAAACTGTCAAGTAACAGGCTTAAAAACGAAAACACAATGAGCGATGGACATGATCCGACACTCAAAGATGAACACCATCAAATATTCACTCACAACCAATGCCCACCATTAGAAACCCATAGACTAACCACCACTACCAGGCAACCTCAGGCAATAAGACACTAAAGCAGCTTACCAGCATCTTATACATGTGCCAGCCCCAAATTCACCTCCCTAAACCAAAGCTTGTGGAAATGCGAGCAATGCTGCAAAAGAGGCAGTAAAGTGCATGCCCAGGTTAACAAACAAAAAACAAACGAGGTTCTATACAAGTGTTGCGCAAGCAAGTACATGAATGCTCCGTCTCTTCAGATGGAAATAAACAGAGCATGCACAATAAGGAATGCACACATTTGTGATGTGTATATCTCCATCGCTGCAACAGTTTGGGACCACGATAAAATACACCTTACACGTCTTGGCCAGATAACTCGGTGAATTATGCACTAGCGGTTATAATTTGCGCTCACTCTGCAGGTGATGGGGTCTAATTCCAAACGGCCCAACTCTGCCTTTCCTCTTTCTAAGGTAGAAGTGTTTGCTATTAATAGGCCAATATTAACACCCGCTATATAGAGCACTATGCCATGGTAAAACCTGTGATACTAAGTGCTACAGCAAAAACAAGTTACTATACTGTAGGTTTATGAAAGGCCATAAAGGTTCCAGTGCTGTCCAGACAAGTGGTCGACTGTAAATTGGTCGAAAGACAAATGGTTGACGTAATTTGGTCGAAAACCAAATGGTCGAATTTTTTTTAATTTATATATGTATTTTTTTGGTTTTCGTTTACGGAAAAAAAAGGGTTTTTTAGAAAAAAAAAAAGGGGGTTGGGGACCCCCCCAAAAAAAAAAAAAAAGGGGTGAAAATAAAAAAAAAAATATCTCGACCATTTGGCTTTCGACCAAATTGGTTCGACCATTTGTCCAGTTGACCAAATTATTTCGACCAAATGTCTGGCAACCGTTCCAGTTGTACAAACATTGTTCTACAGAGGTGCACAGTTGACAAAACCTCCAAAAACCCTTTAAAAACATTTAAAAAATAAAAAATGTAAAAAATCAGCCTACCACACGGAGGAAGGCCCACATTTTGCATAAAAAAAAAACAAAGTTCTCAAGTCAACGTTTGAATTATCGGCCTTGGTGGGACCCAATCTCCCAGTATCTGGCTGCCAAGGATGGCATGTGCCAGACGGGTACATTTATATTGCACATCACAAGACGCTATGGAATATGGACTGGCATAGCGCACACTTTCCATTGGATTGGGCTTTGTAGCACTGAGCTGGAGGACTGCTTCGCTTAATTGTTTAACCAGCACCACAATACGCTCTCCAAGGGCGATGGGGACCCTTGGAGGAGTGCTAGTTAAAAGGAACGTGACCCGACATTAAGGTTTAGAGCACATAGCGAAGCAGGGACTAGGGTACAGAGGTAGGTGGAGATTGTGGGGGGGGGGCGGTTTGAGGATAGGGTACAAACATACAGTGTAAACAAAATCATCATGTTAGGTCCTTTAAAATCCCTCGACCAAGATCACGATGAAAGGTGACAGCTCAATTGGATGACAAACTCCCTTCTTGACTCAATTAGTTGACCCTGTACACAACCCCATCACCATTAGGCCACGGTTCTCTTAAGAACTTCCAATTTCGGCTAATAAAACAGTCTTAATTCAGGTATGAAAACCAATCCCTTTACATTAACCAGGCTAGTCTCTTGGTTCAGAAACGGGGTCAGGACAGCAGCAGTATTTCAGCGGTGCTTCTGCAGGTGCTGGCGGTGATGCAGGCATCTTTGGTCGTCTTCTTCGGAGCATATGTTGCCAGTGGTCAACTTAGCCTTCAGTCCCAGAAGTCTCACCTTTTATGCAGGGAACCATTCATTCAGTCCTATGGACCTGTCCATCACCTGGGGGTGGCTGTCCTTGCAGGACAGCCAGCAGTCCAGTTCAAACTGGTTCCAGCCAGGCATACATTCAGATTAAGGCCGTAGAGGTTTTGGGCTCCCCCTCACTTCCTGCCTTAGCAGGCACACTGGAGCCTTGGCGGGCTTCACAAAGGGATCCTACCAAAGGCAAAACTCTAAGAGAACCCACCCCCACCTGGAATGGTAGAAAAAGGGCCAAGAAGGAACAAACAAAACATGGAAATAAAAGAAGACTGGAGCCATTTTGGGAATGTGTCACCCATGGGTGCTGTACTGCAGCTGTGGAAACAGCCTGTGAGTAACTAACTAAACAAATGGCAAAAAGATATCCACTGCCACCAACCATTTAAGTTTCTCTGTTACTGTAACTATAAAAGTTACAAGAGCAGTGGGAAAGGAGTTACAATGTACGCCTCAGCACTCCACATAAGGTGGTGTGTGTTGATCCCACAAAAGAAAGATTAGTAAAATAAAACCAATCTTACTATCCTGGAGAACAGTAGTTATCATAGAAAAATAATATTCATTAAAAAGGGAAGCCCAAAGGACTCACCTGCAACACTGCACAAAGGGTGCTTTGTGGTGCAACCATCTATTACAGATGCCTGTAGTGAAGTGTAATACATGGGGGAACGCATGACCCCGTTAAAGTAAAAAGAATCACAGTAGCATAAAACAGGGTCCCACTTGGAGCAAAAAGGACGAGTGAGTGGTAAAGTCCCACTCACTCGGGAGAACAGATAAAAATGATCCCACAGCCCAGCCGATGTGCTGCAGTGTCTTTCGGGTTGAGTGAAATTGGCACACAAAATGAAAATTTGAAAATTCTCCCCAACACTGGTCTAGGGCAGGAATCCAAAAGAGAAACAGTTTCAAATGTTCAGGACCTTTAGAAGATGAGACACAGTTAGAAAATGTTCCTTTGGGGGTGAACATGGTTCCAGAAGTCTTTCAAATGGATTTGCAGTCAAGTAAAGTCCTTTTCTGAGCTTCGAGAGCAGCTTTTTCAACCGATGTTTAAAAAGCAATGAAATGGAATATAAATCAAAGTTCTTCACAAACTTTATAATGGAGAAGATGGGGGAACCAGTAAGTATTGAGACTACTGATTGCCCTTACTCTGATTTTCCATACGGACTTGGCAGGTGGAATGGGGGTCACTGGAGGTAGTTTTTCCCCACCATTGGATCCAGTAGAAGATGCCCAGGAGCTGCAGTGCTAGGAAGTTTCTGGTTGAGTCCACGAGCGGAGTGCAACTCTTTCTGGTGAAGAAACGCAGCAGGCACCAATGCAGGACTCTTCAGGACACTCTACCAGACGGAGGAAGGCCGGTTCCAGCAGTTACCACACACTGGCGACAACAGGCATCTCGCCAGTCGCAAACAATGAAAAACCTTCCAGAACAGGACCAGTCGATGCTGGGATGATGAAACTTGGCAATACGGCGGTGTGTTGGACTTGCTGGAGACCACCTAAATTATGTGCAAAAATGCGGAATGGTAGCCCAAATGGAGTTTGTCAGTCCACGGGGCGCAGGGACACTTCTGAAGGCTACGGGCTGCAGAATCGTGAGCAGGCGTTGAGACTGGATGGACCCACCAGTTCAAAGGTTCGAAGCACCAGCAAGGGTCTTCTGAGGTCAAGTAGTCCAGCAGGGCTTCACCAGGACAGCAGCAAGAATGCTTGCTGGGCCTCAACCGGATTTGTCTGCAAGTCTTTAGTCATCTGCCCAGTTACACAGGATACATGGCTCCTCTTCTGATCTGCTGGAATGGCTGCATGGGTCCTTATCCTAAATTCTGGCGAGTGATCAAACTCAGCCCTCCAATAGAAAGGACCTGCACCACTCATGCACAACAGCAGTGGTCCTATTGGGGACCACTGTGGGGCTCGTTCATGCATGTACACTAGACTCAGTTTCACCTGTTGTTGGATTGGGACCATACAATCCCAGCCCACTTCCTGGGTCCATGCACACATGGTTTTAGGGGATTTTTCAAAAGTTACTGCCTATTGCTGAACTTAGGAAAGCCCACCTTGGTGAACAGGGTTACAATCCTTAGGTTTGGCCAAGGTTTGAGAGCAATGGACAAACAGCCAGGCTTAGTCTAAGGAGGGAGGAGAGCTGTAGAAGGTACACAGAGCACACCTTGGTTCAAGGAAACACTTACAGGCTGTGAAGTTACATAAAAATAAGTATTTATTTATAGAAACTACTCCACACTGTTATACTTCTAAGTTTAGCTAAGTAGTGTGACGAATCCAGAGGTATTGTCACTGCTTTAGATGGGGGCGCCCCTTCCCATGAGGCCAGGGAGGTGAGTTTGCGACCCGATAGTTCAACTGGGGGGGATAATCAGTGGGAGGATCTCATGGGAAGGTATGACCCCATTGGGAGTAGTGACTATCCCCGGAGAAGGGTGGATCCCTTTGACCCTCCCACTTTCCCTCACAACCCCTCTAATTCCATACTACCCAATGTCCTCATGTGTTTCTGTAGTATGTCTGATGAGGACGACGCCAAGAGTAATAAAGATCACTTATCAGAGTTACCCCTGTAACTCATCAAACAATCTACCCAATGTCCTCATGTGTTTCTGTAGTATGTCTGATGAGGACGACGCCAAGAGTAATAAAGATCACTTATCAGAGTTACCCCTGTAACTCATCAAACAATCTAATTCTTCTTGGGACTTACAAGATCTTCAGAAGAGGGGCCAAGGTCATGTTTCGTGCCACCAGCTCTGGTCCTTGATGCCCTGGAGTTGATGGTTTGAGCACTTCTCCGGCCGGTCTCTATTGCTGGTGCAAGTTCTTCAGGAAGTTCTTCAGGATTGAGAAAGCAGAAGAACTCTATGCAGGGCCCTTCTCAGCACAGGACTGGATGCAGGAAAGCAGTCATGGACAACAGCCACTGATGCACAGCGACACATGGGGACCCACTTTTTGCGGCCAAACTTTGCCTCCTAACTCTGGTCCTTTTTATGTAGGAGCCACAAAATTAAATTGAGCAGGGACGTGTCCTGTAGCACAAGCTATTTCCCCCAAAGTTCTGAGCCTCAAAGCGGATCAGCAGTGTCTGCAGCAGAGTAGCTCAAATTCAGAGCTGGCCAGCCACTGGGGGTTCCAGGAGCACTTCTGATCGCTCTTCTTTGCTGTGAGGAATTCGACCATTTGCACGGGGAGTGTGCACTCGCCTGGACTGTTTTGATATTTTTTTAAAGAAATGGAATGTTGGGAGATAAACGTCTGGGAAATGTGTGGGGTTAATCCGCACACATTTCCCAATGCTCACTGCATAACAAACGCATATCAAGTGCACTCTGTGGGACACAGCCTACCGGCGCAGTCCTCCTGTCATGTTCACCTGGAATGCGACGACCACAGGTACATCAAAGCATCTCAAGAAGGGGGAAGGCAACACCTTCCTCCTGCCATGGCCAGCCTAATTAAAATATCAAAGGCTCCATGGATCCGCCCTCTCTATTGTCTAAGTTCTGCTGGTGGCAGCGCATACTGGTGAGAGTTAATTGAAACAGGCCTGCGATAGGCCTGATCGGAGAACTGACAAAAGGGGACAGGAAACCCAAACACCTCTGATATATAATGTGTCAACTTGAATCTAGCTCCCACCCCTCTGTATGAAGGGCAGTGAATGGCATGTCTGGGACAACTGTTTACAGTAGGCAACCGCTGCAGGGAGACTCCCTTTCAGATGGAAGTAGTATCTGATTTGATGGAGACAAAAAGTCTGTTCTCGACACAAACATCATGGGAGACCTGCGCTTTGATCAGCAGTCACAGAGAGCTCAATTAACCAGAGACACTTTGATCCACAACAGACAGGAAGATGAGTGGGCCTTGGGAGTACATGTTGCCACACCTTACCTTTCCTGTGCAAAGCACTCCGGTTAGGACCTCACGCATAAGAGAAGATTGTTGGTGGGGACCCAGGATTTGTTCTTTAAGGTAGGCTAAGCCTTCACCAATCACTGGGGCCAATTTGGCTTTAAAAGAGTGCCAAGTCCCTCACTTACTAGATCATCCGACAATTTCAAAAGGAGCAAGGACTCCTCATTTGGACCCTGGCTAAAGGTACAGTCTGCCTTACAGCTTCGGCCAGTGAAAAAGTCCATGATTTCCAAGAGGGAAGCAAAAACCCTCCCCTAAACATCTCTCAGTGAACAGAGGGAGATATCGGGCTCATAGGACCCGTCCAGCAGCTCCAGAACCGGTACCAGCCAGCACACAGGGTGCCCCGCTACGTTCTGCCAGTAAGCTTCCTAAGTGGGAAGTACCAGAGAGTCTCTGAACAAGGGACAAAGCCGTTGCCTGCAAACACTCTCCTCCACCTTAAAGGATGACACGAGCCCTGCTAAGAAGCTAGGAGTGGCACAACAAGCATCAACTAGCGTCCATCTTGTAAGGACATTTTGGAGGCAGTCGAGACTTCGAAACGCGACCGGCTGCACCACCGACTGTTGTCACGCTGCAGTCACTAAAGCCATCTGAAAACCTCGACCAGCATTCCAGATCCACCAACCAGCCCAGTGACGATTCTTGACCCTGAGCCGCTGTGTAGGGTAGCCTGCAGCCGTCCATCCAGCCTCGCTTGCCGAACTGCCTGCCGCCTGATACCAGCAACTGTCTCCAGTCTCGAACTCTGTCGCAGTAGGTGCAAAGTGTCCTGGAACTGACTCAAGGCTGTTGGGCATCTAGAGCATCTCAAGCACCAGCTACATTGTGGTTCTGTCCCCCTGGTCCTTCTCCGAAGGGCCATAGTGACATTTACGACCCCTTGCTCCCTTGGTACTGAAACCAAATAACCTTGAACAGTTAAGACCGATTGCTTTACTGACTAGCCTCCTGTCAGTATCTAGAGTACATCCCTTTCCTTCATGAAACTGTCTGTCCTCTGCGTTCCTTTACAGGGTGGGTTGCATTTTGTAGTGTGCTAGAACCGTCTGTTGTAATAATAAGAAAGTCGGTTTTTTTATACAACCTTGACTGGACAGTCCCTTTTATCATTGGGTAATAATTGTATATTTGCTGTGTTGCAACTTACCAACGATCCACAACCTTGCAGAGATAAGCCTGCCATTCCGTCCACGTTACCAAAATTCGACAAGGAAGTTTTTAAGTTACTTGTGTTTCCAATCTGTTCGGATCCCTTCTGGTGTACTAGAGGTGTGGGGCTGATTGATGGTTTAGAAACAGATATTCATCCCTCGACCACTGGTGCCCCGAAAGTTGATTTGTCACATTTGCAGCACACCGTGCTGACGTCGAGGGTGATTGTTCCCACCACCCCAACGGCCGAAGCTCCTTTACAGGACTTCTGGAGATTACTAGACAGACATGACTCTTGCAGGACAGCAGCAGAAGTTGGCCACGAGGCCTTCTTCCAACGAGTCTCCGGTTTCTTCATTTGTCTGGCAGCTAGACAGGATACTTGGCTCCTTCAGGCTAATCCAGGATCTCTATGGGGCATGGCTGTAGAAGGACGAATCCTATCCAAAGTCAGGTGAGAGCTCAGACCCAGCCCTCCAATGGCAAGATCTGCCCCACTCATGCACACCAACAGTGGTCAAATCAAGAACCACTGGGGGTCTCATGCAAACATGCACACCAGACATTCAGGCACCAGCTGTCAGATCAGCATTCTCTTACCTAGCCATAAAATGTTGGAACTTCCTCCCTAGAGAAATACGAACCATGAAGAACCATCTAAAATTCAGAAAACTTATAAAACCCTGTCTCTTCAACTCCGAACAGGACAAAAACCAATGAACACACGCCCCATGAAAAATAACACAAAACTCAAGAGGACTAGGGAGTGGGCTGGACCAGAGTGAGGTGGAGGAAAGTAGAAAGGCGTCTGAACGGGAAGGAAGCCCAGGTGTACCCGTCCCCATAGAGGGTGAAACTGGAAACAGAGGAGAGAAACTGGCCTAATGTAATTGAACCGCAGATAGAGGGCCTTAGACGAAAAAGCAGCAAGAGGTGTCCTGAACTAATGGGCCGCGGGGCACAGGAGTGCCTTGGACTTGGGCGTCTTATCACTTGCTGATGTGTCTGAGATCTGGGTATCACTTCTTTTGCTGTTGAGCCCCAAATTTAGCCGATCATCCTATAAGGAGGACTAGGGAGTAAGATAGACCTGAGTGGTGTTCAGAAACGAAGAGAGACGTCCAAATGGGAGGGAGAGTTGGGTACACAAAGGCCACTGGAGGAACCCGTGGGGGTGACGGCTGTTGCGCACCAGGGTGCTCCAAGAGGGAAAGGATAGGGGCAGCACTTGGTCTGAACACTTGGGGTGGAAAGGTAGCACCACTGAATAGCCCATTGAGGACCCACTGATCTGCACGCACTCAACATAGGAGTGGTGAGTGTAGCTCACCAGAATATATGACGGCGATGGGACACAGGCCACAGTCAATTAAAACAGTGGAGGTAAAATAAGGTTCATCCACTAACCCACCCTACTGAAAAAAAAAAAAAAAAAAACACACCCTTCTCCATACACATCTCAAACGCTGAACTAAAAACACAACCACATCTCTACAGCACAACTGCACGTACTTCACCAGACTGCAACGACGAAACAAACCACCCACAGCACACGACTACCAAACGAAAAACACACCTTACGGGTCAGCGAAGGGTGTAAACTGAACTGAAGCTGGCAACAGCACATCACAGCTCCCTTGTTATCTCTCCCACCCAATCCTACTAATTTACAGCCCCCTTCCCCTCTTGGCCTTCCAGATCCGCCAGAGCACCAGGGGTCCATGCAGGTGGTAACAGTGCACAGTATAAGAACCTTTAACATAACATATTTAAGATGTGTCTGACTTTTTTCTACATGTCCGATTATGCCATAAAGACTCAAAACGCTCTGATCTGGAATGATTTCACCTCACAATCAAGCCAGGGGCTACAGAAACAGGCCTAACGTTTTCTGTTGGCAGCTACACACATACACAGCCCTTTGCACACAAACCCGACTGGTCACATATATTTGGATCATCGTCAGCACACCTCCAGGGGCTACAGAAACAGGCCTAACGTTTTCTGTTGGCAGCTACACACATACACAGCCCTTTGCACACAAACCCGACTGGTCACCTGTATTTGGATCATCGTCAGCACACCTTGTCACGCCACGCCTGAAGAACCGGTTTCACTTTTGAAAGCCAATAGCAGCATGTTTTTCATGGTAAACAATGGGAACCAATGGGGCGGCGCCTCCACGTCGGCAGCAGACGGCCGAGCGGCGGGCACGCAGCACGGTCACCTCACCCGTCAGACTGCACGAAGAGACACAAAAAAAAGAACATGCCCAACCAGGCTTTGTCGGTTACATTACGGGGAACCACCTCCAAGATTAGAGTATTGGCCGCTAAAATGGCCGGCTCCTCCATACAGCGCAGCTAGGAAGCTAAGGCAGGCCGGGGGCTCGTGGGAAAAACAGAAGGGAGGAGGCAAGAAGTACAGAGGAAAAGGGAAGGCAAGAATGCAGGACAACGAGAAAGATAAAAGAAGAGTAGGAATTAAAGGAAAGAGTAATCAAAAAGGAGGGAGACATTAAATCTTAGAAAACGAAGGAGGAAAACAAATGAATAAAAAAACAAAACAAAAAAGATTAAATAATGATAGATTTTTTTTAACGCCCATTGGAGATTACCAAGTAGGTTTTACACGTGTAATCCACTACCGGAATCGATGACTCAAAAGACGGTGGTGGTGGGTGGGGGGGGGGGGGGGGGGGAGAGTCCGGATTGCTCCCAGGGCTGCAGCAAACTCGTCACCATGTGCTTTCTGCCTGGAGAAGGATTGGAAAGTGGCAGGGCTTCAAATGGGATACGAAATTGAAAGGGGGCGGGGGCGGTGACCTAAAGGACGTGCAGGAGACGTGTGTATATGAGTGGCAAGGTTGTACACACAAACATGCATAATGAAGGCATACTGCCTCCTTCCAATGTGTGGAACCAGGTGCTTGCTATAGTGCGATCTGGCAAAGCAGGTGTTGGACATGATAAATTGCTGTATTACCCAAATTAGCAATAAATAAACACAAGCCCATACACCTGTATGGGTTCAGAAAACATAGGCCTGCACACATACATAGACACACACTGAATTTTATGGATATGCATGCAACCATATTTAACAACACACACTTAATATCACTTTTTCTAATTGCTTTGTAGCTGGTTTCTGCCTCTACTAAACTATTGTAACATGGCCTTAAACTACCCAGTTACTGGAACTCCTTGGACCCCCCCGCTGGCTGTCTGCTGTGCATGCACTTAGGGGGCAGCCAATAGGAGGACAGCTAGCACGGCAATCAATGGCCCCTGGTAGCAGTGCTTAAGGCCCCTTTTGATGTTACAACTCCTCCCTCCTTAAAGTTGCACCAACGTTCATGGAGCCCAAAGGCATCCATCATCCCCCCCCGCTGCCCCAAAAGCGCAGATGCCTGCTGTCCCGTTTTACCAGGCACACAGGCGCGTCCCAGCATACGTCTGCCAGGTGCTCCCAGTGGCGGACAGAGCCCCAGCAGGGATCCGGGTCAAGGACGATATTTGGAGACTGCCGGGGCTCTGCCCCGCCAAGCCCCCGCCCACTTAAAGCAATGGAAGGTGGCGGTTAAAACGCAAGGGATCCAGACGCTGGGTGAGGTGTCCCAGCCCGGGAGAAGAGGCCTTTGGGAACTATTCTATCCAATCAGCTTCTTTCAACCAACCTCACGACACCACCCACTCTCGGTTCTCTCTCAAACACTGCTCATAGCCAGGCAGAGCCTGTGGTTTGCACATAAGGGACCATGTACAACCATTGACGGTGGGGCCTCCACTTTAAGAAGAGCCCAGGCCCCCTCTATGCGAGGCAAGAATAGCCCGGACACTTTCTTGTTGTGCATGGGCCTGAACGTTGGGAATTTGCACAAGTGTTGACTAAAAGGTGCTGCAGTACACCAGCCAGCATGCCCAATGGGCCATGCAAGGCCGGGGATTCCAAGAGCCCGTTGGCCATGCCCAGTGGGCACCCTAAGTATATTAGCAAATATAAAAAAATAAAGATATGTTTTATTTCCAGCCTAAAAGCTCATAAATTCACCAGTTGGAGTTCCCAAACAGAATACGGTCATGACACCACAAGTTAAATGCGCATCCAAGATCCCCCTTAGAATCCTTACACAGCTTAGCAAACCTGTAAGTATACATTTAGGACCAAGCCCTCCAAGCGCTGATTTGATGAGCTACAAGATTTCGTTATCAACATTCGAAATGCCATTTTATCCATTCCCTCTGGATTCAATATTGGTCAAGAGTAACGTTCAGCGTCAACCCCTATGCCAGGCACCAGGGTTTCCTTTTTACCCAGTTAAGCTTGAAGTTATTTGCACGATAATACAATTGCTCAAACCGACCACTTGTCCCCACACCTCTCCACGATGATTAAATCCCATCTGGACATCTTAGCCAACAACATTGTCAAAGCCATCTTTTGAAGAGGATCTCTCTGCTTGCCTCACACCTCCTGTGAATAAACCCTCCCTCATTCATTTTCTGCCTCCCAGCGACAGACTGATCTTTAAATGTCCTTTCGTGTTGAAGATTCTAGACAAGCTCACCTTCCCACAACTTTTAGACTATTGGGAGGATTTCCAGCTCCTAGGTGATTGCCAATCGCACTTCAGGCCTAACCAGAGCATAGAAACCACTTTGTTGGATGTAAAGACTACTCTTCTTCAACCAATTGAAGTGGATAGGTCAGGAATAGTAATTTTGCTCAATATTAATTTAGCTCAACCGGTCGGCAGCATTCGACACGATTGATCATCAAATCATGTTGGTCGGACTCTCTGTGGACATAAAAACCAGACACCGTGGCCATCAACCAGTTTCCTTCCTTCCTCCAAAATAGAATCCCGTAGGTCAAGCTAGAGGATTATGAATCTAACCCCATTGGTCAAGCTAGAGGACTATGAATCTGACCCCATAGGCCAGAAGTGCGGTGTTGGACAAGATTCCTGCCTTTCACCTACTGGGTTTAGTGCACACCTTAATCACCTTCACAACCCGTGAGCCAGGTCTGGCATTGTGTTGGCAAATCATGCAGAAGACACTTCCCGACAAATACACTATCCTCAGGGCTGACAGACCGAACGCTCGCGGAGGAGGTGTAGCCATTATATTTAAATCCTCACTCGATATCAGATCAGTTACCTCCATTCCACTTAAGACATGCGAGCACCTCACCATCAAAATACAAACCACCCCACACAGTACTATCACCTTGGAACTAATATATAGACCCCCAGGTCCCACAGTTACCTTTGAGGAAGACATCACAGCCCTCATAACCGAGAACTCCAAGCCTCACTCCCAAAACATCACCTTAGGCGATTTCAACTTGGGGTACAACGACCCCAGCGACACGCCGGCGTCCTCCCTTGCTACTGCCCTTTCTGAACATGACTTTACTCAACTCATTACTCGACCAACTCATCAGAAAGGCAGAACCATCGACTGGCTTGCTGCCCACAATTGCAATATCACCTGCAAAGCCCCCAAACCACTCCTTTGGTCAGACCATTTCCTCATATCATTTGACATTAACATCCAGAACCCTAAACAGCGCCCCCTTGCACCAGCCTGCCTAACTAGAAACAAGCGTAACATTACAGCAGAAACACTTACACCACCGGTTCTCCCCATTCTAAATATGATCCCTACCACCACAGACATCAACCTACTAGTCAGCACCTATAATGACGCCATGGCCAAAGCCGTTGACGCCATTGCCCCACTTAAGCTACGCAAAGGCAAACCTAGAGCTCATCTGAACTCTTGGTGCACACCTGAACTTAAATTACTTAGAAAACAGAAAGCCAAATTGGAAACCCTATGGAAAACAACTCCATCAGCGGAAAATAAATCCAATCTCATGACCATTTCCTCCCTCTACAAAAAGGAGATAATCCGTACCAAGAAGGAAGCCTACAACGTTAGAATAAACAACGCAGCCTCCTGCACCAAGGAACTCTTCAACATCCAAAAGGAGCTAGAAAATCCCAACCCACCGATGGACACGTCTGTGAAAGACAAACCTTGGTGCACAAGTATCCAAAATGCCCTGGCCAACAAAATTACTGGCCGCCAAATGAAAATTGAAGCCAAGAGACTTCAACTTTCCAACAGCAACCCCCCCCGCCGCCCCACGCCGAGCATACCCACCACCTCTAACATTACCACTGGCTTCACCTTCAAAAAGGTAACGATACTAGAAGTCCAAAAAATCATAACATCCCTCAAACCATCAAACTGTAAAGGAGACAGCTGCCCTGCCCAGATCATCAAAGATGCAGCAATAGACCTATCCCCATTCATCCCTAAGCTAATAAACCTATGCTTCTCCACCAACTCAGTACCCAACAACCTGAAACAATCATGGGTTCTCCCTCTCCTAAAAAAACAAACATTAGACCCAGCCATTCCTACTAACTACAGGCCAATCACCACGGTTCCATTCTTGCTAAAACTCCTTGACAGAGTTGCCTACCTGCAAATTCAGGGTTACTTGGAGACCAATCAACTGTTAGGATTGCGCCAATCTGGCTTTCGACCTCAACACGGGACAGAAACTGCTCTTGTTGACCTCAAAAGTCAAATTGATGACAAAGGATAAAGGCAAGGCTGTCATCTTTCTTCTCCTAGACCTCTCAGCAGCCTTCGACCTGGTCGACCATAAAATAGTCTGCAACCACCTCCCCACCACCGCCCACTTCTCCCCCTCCGCTGTCACGTGGATACAGTCCTTCCTGACTAACAGAACTATGAGGGTCTTTTCACTAGCAGCAGCAGCAGACCCCATCCCAATCACATGTGGCGTCCCACAAGGATCCTGTGTATCCCCCCACCCTCTACAACATCCTTACAAAGCCTCTCTTTGATAAACTGGACCATCTGGGTGTCACCTATACCAACTACGTAGATGACGCCCAGATACTCCTCACCATCTCTGGCAACTACAGTGTTGACGTCAGTAGGATCAATGAAATCTTTAGCATCATTCAGGCATGGATGGCCACACATGGCCTCCGCCTGAATGATGAGAAGACAGAACTTCTCCTTGTCGGATCACCTAACAACCTACAGAAACTCAGCCCGGACTACACCAACATTATTATTGATGGTAACACTATCCCTATAGCAAAAAATGTGAAAACCCTCGGCTTTTATCTTGACGCCAATACTAACCTCACTAAACAAGTAAACACGACTGCCTCAGCCACCGCCTACACCGGGAAACTAATTAGAGCCTGCAGACCCTTCTTACCCACCACTAGCTGCCTCACGATGGCTAGAGCTCTCATACAATCTAAGCTAGACTATTGTAACAGCCTTTACCTAGGTGCCAACCAATCCATCACCAATAAACTACAGGTTCTCCAAAATAATGTGTTACGGGCTGCATTAAACATCTCTAGGCGCGAGCATATCTCTGCCACTAGAATCTCTTGCGAATGGCTTTCCATTCAACAAAAAATGTACCTCAAAACCATATGCCTTACCTACAAAGCATTAAACCACTTAGCCCCCCACCTTAGGAGCAAATTCACCATGAAGCCAGACACCTGAATCACCAGATCTTCCAACACTCTCTGCCTCACAGTGCCCAGATTCACCTCTAAAAGCCGGTGGCTCGAGCATCACGGTCCTCGCCTCCCAACTCTGGAACACTCTGCCCCTGAACATCAAGCTGAGCAAATCCTTCCAACTATTCAGGACACTCGCCATTGGACGGCTACTGAACAAAACACCTACTACAGCTTGATTTAACATACCACAAATTGTATATATTGTACTTACATAAATGCCACAACTGTATATTTAGCTACCTCTGACTGTATATATTGTACATATTCTGACAAATGTATTACAGCAATCTCTAATACTGTGCCTTGTAACCTATCCTTAAGCGCCCTCTTACTCCCGGGTCTGGAGCGCTATATGAATAAAATAAACCAACTTAGATCTTGCGGCCATCAGCTGTAAATTCAGAGGACGGCCAAGTGTTTGCAAGCCCTTTTCAGTGTCTCTGAAAGAGGCATGGATGAGGGATAATTGGCTGAGTTTAAAATCAAACAAAAGACTTTCTTTTATGCAGCCATTACTTTGAATTAAAGCGGACAACTGTAACTGTACACTTTCTCATTGCGCACACAAAGATTAAAGAGTGGAAAAAGCGAAATCGGGAGGCGTCATGCTAGATGCTACTTTATCAATCTGCTGCCACGCCAACGCCATTGGCAGTTCCTTTTCTTGCGTTCTGCTGCTTCTTAAGCAAATCCGACCCGACCTGTTGAAACCTCACTGGGCATGCATTCATTGCCTGTGCCATTATAGGCGCAACATTAGACTATTGTAATGTGCTGTTCCTGGGAGTCAGGAAGACCATTATCCAACGATATCAGGGAAAAGCTCGTAACAAAGAAAAGCGCATGAAACAAAATGCTGAATTCAGCAGTGAAAAAGAAAACGAAGACTCAACATGTCGACATTAAGGGAATTTGGGGGTGGCAGGGGTGTCGCCCGCTTCCATAACAAGGACAGTGGAGGAAGAATAAAGATATTTACAAAAAAAACAAAAATTAGGTGACCCTGCGGCGGAAGTTCCACCTCTCAATGGGGAGACAGAGCTCGCGTTGCAGGAACGTGGCCGTGCAGCGGTAAGTAAGGAGCGAGAGGAACGTTTTCAAGGGTAGGGGGATGGGAGATGGCAGGCGGGGGTCATGTGCGTGATTATTTCTATACGATCACGTCGAATTCGTGATTTCCTAATTCGACATTTTGGTATACGAAATAATCAGGTACATCCTTATTCAGCGACTTCAGGTCGTGCTGAATGCGGCGGCCAAAGCGGTTACTACCACCCCTCGGCGTTTGGATAGCAAGCCAGTTCGTAGGAGGCTCCCCTGGCGTCCAGTAGAAGCCAGAGTTAAATTTAAGGGCCTCACTATATCCCATAAGAAACTTCAAAGTAAAGCATGGACATATCCCAAAGGAAAGGGATCCTGGTTTATGCCCGGCAGATCGCTCCGCACAGCAAATACACGCCTGGCTGTTATTCCATGTTTTAAGCAGAAACATGCTAGGGGATGCGGGTACTGAGTGCAAGCGCTGGCGACATGGGCCTCCTTTCCCTTCCATACCCCCGTGACCAATCCACTTTTGGCCTTTCACAGGAAACTGAACATGTATTCTTGCCTTCACTTTCTCTAATACTCCAGCAGAAAACAAATCCCACATGGGCTGTGAGAGATTATTTTCCGGGTCAATATACTCTAAATCAGAGTCATATGCAGCTCAGGGGGGGGGTAGCAGCAGAGCAGAGCGCCTTACAGAGACCATGTACTGCAGCAGGAGCTTCTCAACAGGAGGGACTGCACCTAGGACAGCAGGGCGGTGATGTGTAGTGCCAGCCTGAGACCAGACTGCAGGCACTAGGCCGCCTAATCTACCACGGTTCCTTTCATTCCGGCGCAGGGAAATAAAAGGAGTTGCTAAGAATTACACGATTTCTGGTCAAGACTAACACACAAACATTTATCCTCTAAAACCACATGTCCTCCCTCTAGCGATTAAAATTCAGTATAACAGAGTCACTTACGGATCCGTGGTTTGTAACATATTTATGTGCAGTGCTTTAAATGGAAAAAAGAAGTGCAGGTACTCAACAAGCTAGGAAGCCAGACATTCCAGCGCAGAGCTGTCCGTTCGAGGTGGCACCTTGGGCACAGGTGGTCCCTTTTAGGCACACCCTGTTTGCAGGCAATGGCCAGTGAGATTCAATTATGTGCCAAGGAGCACACACCTTGCTTCTGCAGTATATCCGAGATCCTTTCACACAAACTTCCAGTGTGTTATGCATTGTGTTAAGAATGTTGGAATATTTATATTAAATTACTTTCTTCTTTGTGTATCAAAACACGGGCAGATATCATAGCTGTAAACTAAGCTTTAGACGGGGAGATGTCCTACTGCTCGCTTTCGTGATATCATAGCTATAAACTAAGCTTTAGAAGAGGAGATGTCCTACTGCTCGCTTCCGTGATATCATAGCTGTAAACTAAGCTTTAGAAGGGGAGATGTCCTACTGCTCGCTTCCGTGATATCATAGCTGTAAACTAAGCTTTAGAAGGGGAGATGTCCTACTGCTCGCTTCCGTGATATCATAGCTGTAAACTAAGCTTTAGAAGGGGAGATGTCCTACTGCTCGCTTCCGTGATATCATAGCTGTAAACTAAGCTTTAGAAGGGGAGATGTCCTACTGCTCGCTTCCGTGATATCATAGCTGTAAACTAAGCTTTAGAAGGGGAGATGTCCTACTGCTCGCTTCCGTGATATCATAGCTGTAAACTAAGCTTTAGAAGGGGAGATGTCCTACTGCTCGCTTCCGTGATATCATAGCTGTAAACTAAGCTTTAGAAGGGGAGATGTCCTATTGCTCGCTTCCGTGATATCATAGCTGTAAACTAAGCTTCTGCTCGCTTCCGTGATATCATAGCTGTAAACTAAGCTTTAGAAGGGGAGATGTCCTACTGCTCGCTTTCGTGGCCTAGCAAGACGTTTGGTAGATAACTGGAGCTGTGTGCAAGTTTTCAGTCGAAAACGTTCCATCACAACGCCAATTCCTTAAACATTTACACATTAGAATAGGCACGGCTAATAACAAAGACACATCTTAGAAAGTAGTTTTCCAGGATTTCCAAATCAATCCCTGCTCCATCAAAGGGCACCAATGATAACAGGAGAAGCCCACCGAGAGAAACAGTGTTCAGCGCCTGGTGTGCTGAGAGCACAGTAGAGAAACAGTGTTCAGCGCCTGGTGTGCTGAGAGCACAGTAGAGAAACAGTGTTCAGCGCCCAGTGTGCTGAGAGCAAAGTAGAGAAACAGTGTTCTGCGCCCAGTGTGCTGAGAGCACAGTAGAGAAACAGTGTTCAACGCCCAGTGTGCTGAGAGCACAGTAGAGAAACAGTGTTCAACGCCCAGTGTGCTGAGAGCACAGTAGAGAAAC
Organism: Ambystoma mexicanum; assembly: GCF_040938575.1. Lineage (NCBI taxonomy): Eukaryota > Metazoa > Chordata > Amphibia > Caudata > Ambystomatidae > Ambystoma > Ambystoma mexicanum. The sequence continues at coordinate 1,499,230,068 of NC_090932.1, read as the reverse complement.
AGTGTTCTGCGCCCAGTGTGCTGAGAGCACAGTAGAGAAACAGTGTTCTGCGCTCTGCGCCCAGTGTGCTGAGAGCACAGTAGAGAAACAGTGTTCAGCGCCTGGTGTGCTGAGAGCACAGTAGAGAAACAGTGTTCAACGCCCAGTGTGCTGAGAGCACAGTAGAGAAACAGTGTTCTGCGCTCTGCGCCCAGTGTGCTGAGAGCACAGTAGAGAAACAGTGTTCAGCGCCTGGTGTGCTGAGAGCACAGTAGAGAAACAGTGTTCTGCGCCCGGTGTGCTGAGAGCACAGTAGAGAAACAGTGTTCAACGCCCAGTGTGCTGAGAGCACATTAGAGAAACAGTGTTCTGCGCTCTGCGCCCAGTGTGCTGAGAGCACAGTAGAGAAACAGTGTTCAACGCCCAGTGTGCTGAGAGCACAGTAGAGAAACAGTGTTCTGCGCCCAGTGTGCTGAGAGCACAGTAGAGAAACAGTGTTCTGCGCCCAGTGTGCTGAGAGCACAGTAGAGAAACAGTGTTCTGCGCTCTGCGCCCAGTGTGCTGAGAGCACAGTAGAGAAACAGTGTTCTGCGCCCAGTGTGCTGAGAGCACAGTAGAGAAACAGTGTTCTGCGCTCTACTCCCAGTGTGCTGAGAGCACAGTAGAGAAACAGTGTTCTGCGCTCTGCGCCCAGTGTGCTGAGAGCACAGTAGAGAAACAGTATTCTGCGCTCTGCGCCCAGTGTGCTGAGAGCACAGTAGAGAAACAGTGTTCTGCATCCAGTGTGCTGAGAGCACAGTAGAGAAACAGTGTTCTGCGCCCAGTGTGCTGAGAAAACAGTAGAGAAACAGTGTTCTGCAACAAGCGCGCTGAGAGCACAGTAGAGAAACAGTGTTCCGGCCCAGTGTGCTGAGAGCACAGCAGAGAAACAGTGTTCTGCGCCCAGTGTGCTGAGAGCACAGTCGAGAAACAGTGTTCCGGCCCAGTGTGCTGAGAACACAGTAGAGAAACAGTGTTCTGCATCCAGTGTGCTGAGAGCACAGTAGAGAAACAGTGTTCCGGCCCAGTGTGCTGAGAGCACAGTAGAGAAACAGAGAGCACAGTAGAGAAACAGTGTTCCGGCCCAGTGTGCTGAGAGCACAGTAGAGAAACAGTGTTCTGCGCCCAGTGTGCTGAGAGCACAGTCGAGAAACAGTGTTCCGGCCCAGTGTGCTGAGAACACAGTAGAGAAACAGTGTTCTGCGCCCAGTGTGCTGAGAACACAGTAGAGAAACAGTGTTTCGTGCCCAGTGTGCTGAGAGCACAGTGGATAAACAGTGTTCCGGCCCAGTGTGCTGAGAACACAGTAGAGAAACAGTGTTCTGCGCCCAGTGGGCTGAAAGCACAGTAGAGAAACAGTGTTCCGGCCCAGTGTGCTGAGAGCACAGTAGACGCACGTTTGTCTCTCCTTTGGTCCTGCAGGGTGGGCACTGAAAGAGACATGATGGGCACCGCGGATGGCGGCGAGAGGTGTAGGGAGAGAGCGCTGCTTTACCCAGCAAAGGTTGCAGCAGCTCAGTCCTTTAAGGTGCGAAAAAGTTAAATGAAAAGCTTTACATTTTCACATTGCAACTCTTGGGACGCCGGGACCAAGAAGTAAATACTGGGACGTCTGGTCACCCTAGTGGAGGGCCATCGTAAGCAGCCAGTTGAGGAGGGTAGAAGAGCTCCCATGGCCGCGGCGGAAAGTTAAGTTTCACTGCATTTAAGGAGAGCCAGTTATGAGCCACCCAGGAGTGGCCTTGAGCAGAACTTCCAAAAGGGATGACATGTGTCTTCTTTCAGAAGAAGTTTAATATAAAGCAGTATGTGATCACCTCTACAAGTTGCATTCAAGGGAATGGGATCAAAGATGATTTCGGGGTCATATAAAGGCAAGTTCAGGACACCAACATTTCATCAAAGAGCACATGACTGCCAAGAGTGGGGTGTTTTAATGGAAGTCTGCATACGTGAGTTAAGCACTTGATATATATACATTGCGTCATCTCGCAATACTGCCCCACGCATCTCTCCCAATCTAAAAATAGAATAAATTATACTTTCTTCTCAGATAGGGAGACAAGGCACTTGCAAAGCCGATAAAACTACAAAATTAAGAAATGTCAAAAAGAACACATGGCCGAATAAGTAGGGAGCACAGGAAAGCAGGCTAAAAATGCAGTACACAATGGCATCTACCTGGGATAATTAAGCAGTACTGGAAACCAGGGAGAACTGGCCACACTGATAGATTAACAGGGGGGAAAGCAAGGAGAAGAGCATCTGTCAAAGCTTCCCAAATGGGGAGAAGTTCATGGATTAGCCCAAAGTGGGCCGGAAGGGATTTTCACAATCAGGGGCAGCGGCTGAGAATGCCGGAATGGGAAATGCCATGCGGTGGAACTGGAGGGGATGGCAGGATTTCCAAGCAGAAGATGCCATTGGTCTGAGTGCAGAGGGAGCCAGAGGAGACATCAGCTTTTCAGCCAGCTGGATAGGATTTTAGGGAAAGCGCCTCAAATGTTGCGCAGCACAGCTCGGGAGGGATACCGTAAGGAAGCTGAATCGGACTGATTTGCCTGAATTAAAGAGATGAAGAGAAAAGTTCAGAGAGAAGGTACCCACAGTCCAGCCTGGAAAGCAGTAATAAGGCAGGGGTCCGCAACCCCTCACTCTACAGATATTAATTTACCATAACACTCAGCCATACCCAGGTATTCAATGGTGACGGGTCATAGGCGTAGTCCAGAATAAATGGAGAGCTGCAAATTGCAGACCCCTATACTAGGGTTTAGACGGACGTCGGCCAGTAATAGAAAAGGCAGGATTTTCATCAACAACTGGAGGCAGTTAACAGCCGGACTGAGTGACTTGCACAATGTGTGCCGGGAAATTAAGTGGTAACTCAAGCATGAATCCAAAAGATGGAGCAGATGAGATCAGGGCTGTAGAAATACAAAGAGAAGACCAAGCAGAAAGCCGGCGCGGTACAGGAGGAGGGGTAGTGAGGAAAATAAATATCAGAAAAAGAAGACATCCAGAATAGCGCTTAAACAGGCTCATGGACCTCAATCTCTGACCCGGACAGGTGCCTTATATTAAGGTACCCTCATTTTGATGGTCCTGCCAGCATTGTACACTCATACTACAAGTAAAAAGGACTTCCTGACAGTCCAAAGCCTTAAAGTGGAAAGTTAAAGTTGGACCAGCCTTACAATGTCAGGACCCTCACCACAACTTTGTGACGGTGAGAGCTGTGCAGCTATCGTGCCAATCCAGTATACTGCCCTTCACTACACTTCCCCAAAGGCATGGCCTCGAGACCTAACCACAGCCACGTCCCCGCCTTTACATCTCAAGGACGCCAAAACACACTGAATGCATTGCACTGCCTTTAGTGCCAGATGAGGGTGTGGGGCGCTAGAGTTCTGAAATGGGAAGGACTGAAGGGTTTGGTTCTTCATCCTACTAAATAGGAAAGCAGGGGTGGAGTGGCCAACATAAGTCCCGAAAGCCAGGAACAGTGGTTAACCTTTCTAGTCTTTCCTCACCGGAGTGTGGGAGAAGATACAGGGGTGCTGGTAATTTGAATGCCACTCCCTTGCAATCATGCAATGTTTAGGATCTGTTGAGTCATTCCGGTGCCCATACACTGTAAGGGAACATTAAAGACAGATGGCTTCAATTTAAAGTCAAGAGGTGCCAGAATAATGCATTGCGTGAACACACAACTTGCGCCTCTCCCCAGCTATCAAATCAAGTTTGCACTTATGGGATACAAGTAATTGCCTGCTCCTTTCAGAGACAGCACTCCACAAACGATAAAGAGTTGGACACAAAGACAAATTATGTGAACTGGACCAAAGGCTGGGTCTTGAACAATTTTGAATTGACAGCAGGGAAAGCTGAAAGATCCAGGGTATAAAAAACACTCACTATTTATGGAGAACTCTGCCTGCTGCACTGGAACAACGCAATTGATCGCAATATACAAGCCTGGCGTATTGGTCAAACACAAAGCAGAACCTCATCTAAATAGATGCTGCTTCATTCCATTCAAACCACAGAACTGCACATCCAAACACACAGACGCCCAAATGTGTCAGACATGTAATTAACAACAAGCAAGTGAACATGGCCTGTGCTACAGAAATATCCACTTTATACTTATAAAATGCAAGTGAATTATTCTGTAACTTCATGGGATGTGGCCATGTGTTTTAATGGCGCGACTCAGGTGCAGAAGATGCAAATGTAACATAAATGTATATTAAAGTCCTCCTGTAATTTGACTGGGTATTTTATGTAAAGCTAATGAAACAGGCAAATGAAAACAGTGTATGTTTACAAGATTTGTCAGAACATTGTACCATGTTTATAGCAATGTAGTACACTTTACTTAGGATACTTTACAATTAAGTGTGTGAAAAATCAATGGGACTGTGGCATCTTCTTAGGATATTCCAGTTAACAGAACACGAAGTTTGAACCTTAAATAAACCAGAATGTGCATTTAAGCATGGCTGTCATCAGACACCCCTGCCTTATTGGGGGGGCTAATTTATCACATCAGAAATAAAAAAGAAATTCTCAGGACAAATGGACCCATGGACAGGCCCTGCAAGTCAATGAGCATCCCCCACCTTTGCAGGTCCATTTAAGGATAGGTTATTCTTATAAATACAAGTTAAAATACCACAAAATAATAATTTACGGTGTGCTACCAGATAGCCATCAATTCTCTTTTCCTAGTGCTCTGCTTCAGACACATCCTTTTAACATCAGTCAAGGCATAAAACACAACTAGATGGACAGGCTAATGCCAACTCGAGGTCTGTGTCAGTAGACCCAGGTTAAAGACCTGCTTGTCTACTGGGTTCTATTATCCACAGCAACAGAACTACGTTCGGAACACTTCTGAGGAAACCATAACCATATAAATTAACATTACACTTGGATTTAAACATGTTTTTTTAAATGTAAGTCTACAACCAAATTGGTTCTGATCAAGCGGAAATGTGCATTGTGATTGCGTCGCTCCCCTCCATCTACGCAGACTTTACATTTCCTACATTTGTACATTGATTCCAAATTATTAAAATGAAAAATATCAATACATTTCTGAAACATTATGATACACATTCGTGCCTCACAGCCAAATATCCGTCTAGGCCAGAGTATTACAGAAATCCATGGTTTATAGATTCAGCACATAGCTAAAGAAATAAACACAAGAAAAACTGATTTAGAATGCAATATTACTCGGAGCAAATCAAGGTTCACCTTTTTCGTATTCAGACACATGAACAACCAATGGAGATTAAGGGGTTTGTTAAGCTGGGAGTGTTGACATTAGATAAGCCATTTGAAGAACTTGACCAATTAAAAACAGTGACATAATATTGCACATTTTAAAAAGCACGAAGATACAGGAATAGGATTCGGACTCCATAAAGGATACTGAACCAGCTTACCCTGATAAACCTGCTTTCCAGGAAAAGAGAGAAAGGGACCAGGAGAGACCTGCAGGATGGGAAGTCCGTGGGAACAGCCGACTGTCTGTGCTGGCTACGTGCCTTAAATAATTGAGCAAAGGCAGTGTACAATATCCATCAAACTTCATTAGATAAATCCCTTATAATTATTGCCCTGATGGAGGGAATTGGATGGTTGCGACAAAGGGGTGTTCGTTCCAAATAGAATATCTTGAGATTTTAGCGTCTAATAACTGTATTTAAAGCCAAGTCAGATTTGACTGCTTTTATAAAACATGAAAACCTAGCATTTTCTGCGTGTAAAGGACAGGGGCGGATAAAACATTAAAGATAGAATAAGAATATACTATTCATGTTTCCTGGTGTAAATTGCATTCTGCTTTCATTGTACTTAAGACTGTGTGAGATTACATTTAAACAAATGTAAACATGTTTTCTGTGTGCTGTGTGTGCTGTGTAAAATGGGGCACACTTCCCAGCACTGACAGTGTAGGATTTTGTAAGAAAGTTAAATAGGACCCAAATCGTTTGCACAGATACAATCAACAGTTGTTGTTTGAAGTCGCCATGCACCATAGTCTAATGAAATATTGCTTGATAAGGTGTGATCTCTGAAAGCCATAAATCTAGTTTGGGAATGTGGAGCAGCTAAATTGTGCCACTTCTACCCCCCGCCCCCAAGAAAATTACACCAATGTACATTTCCTTCACCACTTACTGTTGACCTTACACAGTGTGGCCTGATTCTCAAAGTAAAGTCGGAGGGGTACTCATCCTTTTATTAGAAAATCACAAAACCATGTTCCTATCTTGGTTGGGTGGACCAACATGCTGTGCTTTCAAAATTGATAGCGTTGGTTTCAGACCCAGACCAACAGAATTCTGATTGAAATGCAGGCTAAACTCAATTGAATCGCATGTGCATAAGATTAGAAATTAACAACCCCACGTTCACACGGTGGGGGGTGCGAAGTAATGTAAATGTGTATATAAAAGGTCATTGTTCTAGGTAACCTTGCTCTGGTACCAATACCGTTTTATACTGGAGAAAATAAAATGTGCTGATTTGCTATTTATTGGCTGACGTTGCTTATGTTCGATTGTTAATTGAAGAGCTTTAATACACTGGCCAATAAGCGGCATTATGGTCATAGAATTAAGTGCCGTTTAGAGGTGGCCTTGTATTATTTATAGTTCTGTTGTGTGACAGAATGTGCAGGCCAAGTTTAATTTGCTAATAAGCCCATGTAACGTATTTCTGATGTCTTGTGGTTACTTCCCCCGCATAAAGAAAGGGGGCCACCTTCAATTTCTTGAATTGAAAAAATTGGAGTTTGAATCAAACAGCTTTTCTTTTGTCCCAGGATGGCGTAATGGGACTGAACACCAGGGCCTGTTAGATTAAGAAGGGCCGCTTAGTGAAAAGACCAACACGTATCAAAATGTGCTCTGCTACACCCCTTGCTGGAGATATCCTAGGCGGCGGTGGCCTACCCTGTTCTTATAGCACCAGCCCTGCACAGTGGCTGGAATGGTGGAGGCAAAGATGGAAGGTGGAGGTTCTCTTGGCTGTTCCTGAATTGCTTGAGCTGCACCATCACATTTCCATATCAAAGAAGTATATTAACGAGAAGCAGAAGTGGCCCCATCACCCTATAACAAATGATCACCGGAAATCCAATAGGATCAGTAAAGTCAATTCTCCCTAGGCCTAATCAGGAGGTAAGCTCTGAACACCTGGACCGTCAGCATATATGCACAGGTTGGGACGGGAGAATGTATACAGAAGATGGACAAGGCCTGGAAAGAGAAAAGCACAGGGACCTCAAACACTCAGATTATAGGTTCTGCCACATGTACCCAGGTTGGGCACTGCACAGGTATAGGAAGGTCAGCGGTCTTATGGATGATCAATGGACGTGCTGAGGCATTCTGCATCAATTGGAGGCTGAGAAATCGGGGCAGTGTGTACAGAAGGAACACCGCAGGATTGAAACCTCAAGAATTCCTTTATGCACTACCTCAGATAAGGCCCCCACAATGTCCCCTAACATTACTTTGCTTGTTGTGAAGAAATATCTCTGCCCCTCACCCCCCAAATGCCCCATGTACAGTTGGCATCCTTGTTTGTGGTCGGTCATCACTACCCAATTTCCCCCAGGCCGATCACATCAATTTTAGAGGGCAGTGTGGCAGAAGCAAGCCTTCTGATCTCTGGCTCACCCAGAACAGAGATTGGTGCAGTCTTGTTTTTAAAAGATTTAAAAGCATTTTGGGCCACCATCCCACACTGAGGAATTAGAACTATTCATACATGCGGATCAGACTCCATTCTGTGTAGGACAATTAAGCAACAGAGGCCCCAAGTGATCATCTCCAATTACAGATGTTAAATGCTGAATAATCAAATGTTCAAGTTAAAATGTTGATTCAATATAAATTACAAAATTAAACAAAGATAATGGGGAGGAGGGGTTAAAAAAAAACATCCACTCCAAACCAACCCCTTACTGTCAACGAACTGTCCGTCCATGCCAGACCCTCCCAGAAACGAGTCTCCAGCTTGCCCTCACGGTTTAGTGTGCCCTTAATATCTCCATGTTTCAAAGGAACACTGTTGCAATTACTACATGTTTATGTTCAAATTCTTTTGTGGCACATCTTTTGGTTTATTTTCTGATGATGAAACATATTCAATGCAACCAGGTAGGTGCTTCCTTACTAACGATTTTAGGAGATGACATAGACCCCGCCCACCCAACTCCACGGGTCTTGGGAGTCAAAGTCAGCAGCGACTGAAGGGAGGGTGGGAGGGTTGGGACTGGCTTGTAGGGTAATGCCCTGAGGCCCTGTCCAACAGGCATAGCGAGGGCCAATTTGTTAGACAAAAGCGGGCCAGTTTGACGAGTAACTGCACAGATGGTAGTTTTGACCAATGTTACTAACCAAACAAGCTTTATAATGCACTATTCGCAACAAAGTTTAGCAAAAACAACCCCCTACGGGGCAGTCAACAGTCAAAGGATTAAATTACCATTATCGACTGTGGGCAACTTTCTTATTGGTGCCCATGCCGATGTAACATCCCTTTTCGATTCTGGGGCAGGGCGTACTGGAGCGGCACAGAATGGAACATATGGGGGTCTGTGCCCATTCAGCAAGCACACGAAGGCCCCTAGCCCGCCCATGTTCAACCGAAGGGACTATACGTCCTCTACACATCCAAGAGATGAGGATTTTGGGAAAGTTCACTGGATATTGAATTCAATGCTGAATGTGTGGGGGGTGTTTGCCGGAGCTCAGCCCTGGCACTTATTTCTGAGCCCTGGGACTTATTGTATCAGACACAGTTTGATTGTGATGTGTTTTTTTGGCAACTATGTTATTGTAACTGCCAGTCACATAGTAAACACCCGTAGAATCAGAGCAACATGTAAATGATGATTGTGTTTAAAGAGGCACTTAAACGTGTCTCATGTAAAAACACAACTAGTAGTTTATGCTAGGTGCATTGCTGATTGGTATTTGTAAATCACACTTCTGCTGTAGTGAGTACATCCGTCAACCACAATAAACCAGTGGGAGGTGCAGCTTTAACCCCATATATGCTGACAGCATGGACAGCAGCCGTGGGAGGTGGCATCAGTGGGCGGGGAACTGCCCATCCTGACAGGTCATGGGTGGGTGCGTTAGAACATATTTAAACCCTGGCACTTTTTTTTTTTACTTACAAATTAACCACCGATTGAATTCCATGGCGATCCCTAATTCTGAGGGCTCAACTGTTGTCAAATAATCCTCAGATTAACAGTATAATCCTTAAAGACGATGCAAAAAAAAGACAAACGCGAGTCTTGCTTCGATCATGACGGAATACAGCTGCCAGAAATCAGATGGCAGGTGTGCTAGCCAACACAGGCTCGAGCAGAAGGGCACAGGGCGGGGGGCTCTGCCAAGTCCGGTGCCAGGACTGGCTAGTAGAGATTCAATAGGAACACGCCGATATACACTTTGATATCACACGTGTGTGTGTGTGTGTGTGTGTGTGTGTGTGTGCCTGTGTGGCGTGAGGGGGAGCAGCGGCTGAGATGCTCGTCTCCTGGTGCTGCTGTGTCTCTACGCTATGAAGCAGCCACTGGCCGAGTGAGTCGCCTTTTTGGAGTGAAATCAAACCACATGCCCCGAATTGTGCAAACCACAAACACAAGGAAACACGTGGGCCTGCACCCTGTTGTGCCAAGAGGCCGTGTCTGCTAGATGTGTAACCTCCCTCTGCGACACACCCCTCTTTCACAATGCCGGCTACGGCAGAGGCCTGTGGAAGCGGCGCGCTGTGGGACAGGGTGACAATTAGAGACTCACTCCACTGGACCGACAAGATGCGGCTGGGGACGCTCACCGGGGGCTAAGCCCATCCTTTAAGAGCCTACCCCGAGAGACTGTTGGTTTTAGAGGCTTGTGCCTTGTAATTGTAATACCACCTCATATTTATTTAGCGTTCTCCGTTAACTTAAGTGCAGCATTTAAATAACAGGGTTTGCTTACCCAACGCAATGCACTCATTTCATCAATGTCAGAAGGATGAAAGGCAGAGTTATCCTGCTGCGATTGGATACTTTCGCTGGAGGTTTCACAAGGGGCGGAGCCATATCTGCATGGTAGAAGCGTGTGCACTGCGGCGTTCCTCACGGGTTTTCAGTGGAACTGAAATAACGAAAGTAAACACTGCCAGGGTTACCTCAAAAAGCAAAATGGCTGCACTAAAGGTAAATGATATGGTTTGAAGTAGTACTAGTCGTTTATGTAGCGCCTTTTCCCATTATTATGGTATCAAAGCGCTTGTAGTGGGACCGCCCTCGGGGACGAAGTCCAGGTGTGGGACATTTCTGAATAGACTTAGAATGCGTGTGTGCATTTGGCCTAATCTGGCTAGGACGCAGTAAGCAACCCAAGAGGACAGGCATGTGGGTGGATGCTTGGGGGAGGTGGGGGGGAGGAAGGGGTCACGAGCGTGTGCAAGAGACTCGTTTATGTGTCCCGCTCAGCCACATTTGTGTTGCGGGTTGTCACTGTATGCCAGTGGTAGAGTTGTTGCGGAAAGTCTGGGGTCAGTGGCGTCCTCAGACATTTTTCATAGGGGTGGCATGATGAGGTCACTAGGGTGGCACACCAAAACATACCCAACCAGCAGGCGGACTTGTGGGGAAGGGGGGGCAGCGTTTTTTTTTTAAAACAGTGGCTGTGGCACCCTTTGACCACCTCTTGGTGACGCCGCTGTCTGGACAGGGTCGGACTGGGACAAGAAATAGGCCCGGGTACCCAAAAAAAAGTGACCCTCGCCTCGCGACCTTTGACCTCTGATGACCACCGGATGTGATGTCATTTGACCCCACGCCCAAAGTGACGACCTTTCACCCCTTAACAAAACAGGAAGTGGCATCAAATAGCATTGTTCCCAAGTAGACTAAATCACTGTGAATCCAAGCAGACGTCGAAGGCCAAATGATAATGTTGCTCTATAGCACTTACCATTAAGCTCTTTTTTATAGAACAAATATGCATACAATATCACACAACCTGTGTTGGTACTCTTATCGACCAAAGAAGGATGAAAGGCTTTTTGGAAAAAGAAGAAAAAAAATGTAAAAATAAATATTTTTTTTCAATTTTTTTTTCTTCTTCCAAACCGGCCCAGGCATGGCCAGAAACCGGACCCCACTCTCCCCAGCCACGGGCCGAAAGGCAGAGGGTCCAATCTGACCCTGTGTCTGGAGTGAGTAGGATTAAAAACATTAAATGTCCAACTAGACCGAATTTGTCGTAGGTCGTAGCTGCATTTTAATGTGTGTGGATGGATACTCGTGCCTGCGGCAGATGTTCGAGGTGGTGCGTTTATACGCACCTAGAGCTCCGATGGTGCTTTATTTTTGATGTCGCTGTGTCATCAAATCGTCTGTGGGGGGAGGGGGGGGAACAGCTATCCTGGTAGACTCTTCTAGGCACTATGATCAGGCTACCCTCAAGTCTACTAAGCACAATGGACTGGCTGTCCTAGTACACCTTCACCGGCTGGAACCAGGTCCCATGATCAGACCATGTAGTGATACAGTGGTCGCAAGCCATACTGGATGAAAGAATAAGGACACGGGGCGTGGCCAGTGGATCGGGAATGTGGGGGGGGGGGCCACGAAGTGGGTGCCAGTCTAAAGCCTAGTCACAGCCGCAGACTTCTGAAACATCATTCTTTCTGTTTTGGCTCAAGATGGATGAAAGATGAATGAAAGCGCGAGACAGGTATGATGTGATCAGATATGATTGGTTATTTATAACGCGCTTAATACCCACAGGTTTCTAAGCGCAGACCCGGGGATCAAACCTGTGTTGCTCCGTGTCGTCTTGCTTCCAAGACGAGCACGTTGCCGCTGAGCTATCCTCCCGTGACGGTATCAGGTAATATTATCCCCATATATATGGTCGCTGTAGATAATATCGCCGGGAAAAGGTTGCAGCGATATTATATGGGTGACCATATATATGGGGACGGGCAAAAAAAAAAAAAAATTAAAAAAAAAAAATATATATATTAAAAAAAAGTTTGGGGGTGCGGGAGTGTCCCCCCCCCCATCTTCCATGCAATAATGTCGCCACAAAAAACGGCCATTTTTCAGCGATATTTTTGCAGGGCGAGATTTTTGTGGCGACATTATTACATGGAACCCCCGAGACTAAGGTGTGTAAACTAGTTTTAAAATGGCAGAAAAAAAAACACAGTTTTGGGGAAAGACTGAGGAGCTATAAAAAATTTCCCCCGTTATACAGAATACATACGTTCAGAGCTACAGCTGGGGTGACCGTGAATTATAAGGCAGGAGCAAGGGTGGGGAAGGAGTGCACGGATTGGCTCGGAAGCAAAGGAGCTTTAAACAGAACTTTAACTAATAAAAAAGGAGTCCATAAAATACAGATCCTGAAACGTAGCCTTTTCTGGCAGGTGCTGCCACTGGCTTTGCAGAGTAGTTAGGCTCGAAAATGTAACATAAGCCTTGGCAAAGGCCTTGGCATACCGGAAACACTTTGCCTTGCCAGGCACCAACATCCTATGCCAAGATACTCACCGTTTGCCAGGTATTGCCAATATGCTCGAGTACGGACATCATTAACTGGGTTTTCTCAAACACCCAGCTAGAACCTTATAGCAGAGTATGGGCATCCTATCGAGTTTAGCATTTCTACAAGTTGCCCGTTTTTGCAATTAGACTCCCAGCTACTCGTGCAATTCGCATTTTAACATGTGTACTCTTGGGCCAAACTCATCTATTTCTTTGGACTGTAGTTTTCAATGAATCTTAAGGCAGACAAATGTTCCCCGAGGTGTCTTTTCCGACCAACTTAAACAATATGGCCATTTAAAAAACGGAATCCTAGCTTTGGGCCACACGGATGGGTGGCCCCTACTTGAAGCTTACTTCCTCAAAAACAGATCTTCTAATACAAGGACCCTCCCCCCATCACTGAAGCATAGCCTTCCGAAGAAGGCACGTGCCTGGTGCTCCCAGAGCTGCCAGGTCCTTACTGGCGTAGATTTATCCTTGCCCGCTAAAAAAAAGCATACCCCACGGTAGAAACTGGATGCATTCCTCTGCCCCTGCTGAGAACACCGTCTATATCCGCCCAGCACCCATGGAACTCAAGTCATAATGACCCCTCCCCATCTTTACACAAGCACAATGTCCTGGAAGCCCCCAATCTCTCCTCGCAAGACTCCAGCGGCAGCAATACACAGCGGCGTGCATGCCAACTTGAATGCCGGGGTGAGAGCATGCAGGCCCTGCATTAGAGGCGCTTTATTAGCGTAGAGCTGGCAAGCAGGTCCTTCTCAAAGGCCTTTGCTGAGCTCCAGTCCAGGCCATTCCATCACCCACCAGCCTTTCCGATCACTTCCTTCCAGCGATGCCTGCCTTCGGCCGGTTACACTGGGATGGTGTGTCCCTGCATGGGCCGTGGTGCCTTTTCCACTCTGGCCCCACCTCTTTGTAATCAATTTCCTTCCTCCTTCAGATCAAGTTAAGGTCCACCTTAACTGAGGAACTGCTGACCTCAAAGCCCTCATCTGGCAGGGTGGGATAGCCAGAATGGAGAAGTCCTGCAGACGGTGTATGTCCATGCTGCCAAGCCGTGCCGCGCGGTCGAGGCAGTGCCGTGTATGGCAGGTGTGCCAGGATGCGGCCGGTGAGACGCAAGAGCAGGGATTGGATCCAGCATCCCGAGGACTGTATGGGGGCCAAGTGAAAAATGCAGTGAGCATTCAACACCTGTTGCCGGACACCATCGGCCACGTGCCAATGAACAACACAGCTGCTTGGCGGCTGGTAAATTTGGGCCCCAAAGGTGCAATTTCCTTGCACAATTTTACTTGCCCCTTCCTCAATCGGGACTAAATTTCGATACTCAAAACTCTCGTTTCTCTGGTAGCTTTTTCCATCGCTGGCATCAACCACCTGCCGGCGAGACTGCAATTTCTAAACCACTTCAGAAGGGTATTTTCCAGCTGACTGGCGGTAAACCTTGCCCCATGTTGAGTTTATGGAGCACTCATTTTCTGTGTATGCTTTTCTCGCTGTAAACCTTACCATTTCCTTGCATTTTCTCTGCAGTGCAAGATGCCTTAGAGTGAACATGAAGACAATAACGGGAAGTTCTGGGGGAGCCATTAGACTTGGCTGGCCACCTTCCAAACCGCACCCCCACTGCATAGTCCACAGGTGTAATTCTCGTCAGATTCAGCTTTCTCTCAGTGCAGTAGTGCCATAGCATCATTGCGCTTCAAGAACAAACTCCCATCATAACATTATCTGCCCAGTTTCATCCTCCATTTTCTGCCTACTGCAATCACATACCAAGGTACTCAGTTACCAGGATTCCATGTGTTAATATCCCCGCAAAAATATCGCGATACAAAAATATCGCCATATTTTTGGCGGCGATATTGAGCCATGGACCCTGCGGGGGACACCCCTGTTTTATTTTCAAATGTGCAGGGGACACCCCCGCAACGCCCGCTCCCACAAGTTATATAAAAACGCTTGCGTTGTTGGGTAGATTGAAAAATGGTAACTGAGGGGAAATCCCAAAACCTTAAAGAAATGGGCAATTTTGGTGTCCTGTTGGGTGAGGATGGGGCAGGTAAACTATTACCTTGGCATGTGATAGAAATACCTGGCAAATAGGGTACCTAGGCTTATAATGGCCAGTGGCTGGTAACGGTATCCCTACATATTATCCCCATCAAAAATACCGCCGTACATATGGTCGTTTGTCTCGCCTTAGGCAATCATTTTGGGGGGATTATGGGGCGTGATCGGCCTGGAGCCCAACCCGGCAAGAGAGGAACGTGTCCCCCACCCACACTGCACAAAACCAGAGCGAGCAACATAGCCCTGAGTGAAGAAACACTCCCGCTTGCATTCAGGAGCAGACACCCAGGAGCTGGGGAAGAACGCCACCATCACTGGCTCGAACCCGCCTCGCTGGAGCAGGACCTGCTATGGAAAAGGAATGCGAGTTGCTCACAGTAGAGGGGGCACAGAGACCAGACCGTGGGAACGGGAGAAGGAACGAAGAGGCTAGATCCCTACGAGGGGCAACCAGGTCCAGAGAGGGAGACGGACATAAGTAATCGGAGTGGTTATGGTCGCCCTCAAAACCTAAGCATTGGAATCAGGCCAACAGCTCAAAGCCACACACAAAAACCAAGAGAGATAGATATACTAGGAGGGGATAAACATACCCCGACAAATCAAGCGAGAAACTGGGAACAAAAGAACGAAGGGTGGCCCTATATAGCAAGCAAGGAATCAACCCAAGCGGAATCAAGAATCACGTGGGAACAGACCTACGTAGTTGGTGGAGGAGGATTACAAAAATACCCCTTAATCTACGACCACTGAGCGAATTTACCTTTTTTG
Source organism: Ambystoma mexicanum (assembly GCF_040938575.1). NCBI lineage: Eukaryota > Metazoa > Chordata > Amphibia > Caudata > Ambystomatidae > Ambystoma > Ambystoma mexicanum. The sequence goes on along the minus strand of NC_090932.1, from coordinate 1,499,214,608 downwards.
GAACTTGGATCTTATTCTATATACCGGAGGAATACCTTTTATTTTTTTGAAACTCTGATGAGGTGGACAATAACTGATAAAGTCAGGAGGTCTGTCTCCTATTAATTAGTTGTGGAAACTAAGGAGAGATTCCTAAAGCACTGGGAGACAGCAGAGTAAACAACACTGAGGGCAACCTATATAACGGGCTTTCCCTTTTCAGTTGTTTTTCTAAGTAATAGGGCCTGTTTAGAAGTTAGGATTTGGACAGAGGACAAGGTTTATTATTTTGGCGAGTGCCCTTAGTTTAGTTTGTTAGGTAGGGAGCTTCCCCATTAGCGATAGGGTCAGTAAGGAGTTTACTTTCATTGAAATAAAACTCATGTAGCACAAGTATTTCTTCTGGTCTGAGTCTTTCTTCTGGTACGCCACAGTCGACACAGAACTACACACTGGCAAGACAATTTAATGCCGGAGTGCAGCTCTGTCTTGATCCGGCCCACTTTCTTCCCTGGGCCTATTTTAAAATGGCACCAGATAACTGCACCACTTAGAGTTAGAGTGGAAACCTAAACTTATGCAAGCGCAGTCAGAATAAAGCTCCCTTCCTCCTTTTAAGTTTTACTACTAGCGAGAGCAAATCGTCCCTGCTGTCATTGAATGAGTGCCTTCCTAAACATTTGGCTTTATATTTTTAGTAAATCAAGCTGATCTGTTACACAGGTCCACTCCAACATGGCGTCCCTCTTTACAACTCGTGGACATGTGACATGACCAGCAACATGGAAAAATATGCAACTGGCATTGAACATTAGTTCACTTCGCACCGGAAAGGAGAACTTGTTTAACCTACAAATGAAATAGAACTGCTGACAGGCAAGATCGCATTCACTTTCAAAGTTAGACCAATGGTACCAAACCTCGTAGCAAATAACACAACTTGTATTCATTTCCCTGCTCCCCTCTTCATATTAGACTGAGATATTGAACTCCCTAGTGACAGGCCTCAGAATGTGCACTCGCTGCTAGTCACTGGCAAGCAATAGTGTACTCGTGATGAGTAAAACATGCGATACTGTGTGAATGTGGACAACTGGCACCCAGGCCAGGGGGCAAGTGACCTATTATCAGCTAGTAGCTTGCAACCGGAAATGTTCCACCCTGCTCTAATGTACAGATCCCTTTTTGTGTCGGGCATCAACTTTCACAACTGTGGCTAGCACTTTAATACCCTGCCACTTTTGGGTAAGTACAGTTCGATGCATCAGAGATGTATCGTTCCCAACCTTAAGTCTGTAAGCAATCACTCCTCAACTCTTACACAGGTGCTCATCTAATGCATATAAAATATAACCCCAAAAGACCACCGTGTATTGCTGAAGTCACTTCCTGCTCCATTTGGAAGCCAAAGCGTACGTTACCACCAGGCGACTAACTTCACCCTACTCCTTTTGTCTGTTTTATTTTGTTTACCCTCTCTCCCCTGCCCCCCATGTATCCCGCCAAACCGGCCATCGCAACTAGGCACTATAGGCCCTCAGCCCTTTGGAACCGATCAAAAGGCAGAATATGAAAAATGTACATCGACAGGACAACGTCCGCCACCATTTTAAACACGAGACTTGACCGCACACAGCAACTCTCAATTCTTAATCATGACCTTAAATTGGCCCTAGTAAATTATAATATTGTAACAATCTTGTTTCTGAATGGCTGATTAATCTCCTTTTGGTGTGCTATACTTGGGTCTTGTTGCTTATTAATAGGACTTTACACAATGGGGGTTAAACCCCAGTGCCCTCCTTTTTTTGTTGGGTCCACCTTACTCCTGGGTGAATTCGCCAAATCCCATTGAATGTTGCATCTTGATAAAACGCAAAACACGTGTCTGGCAACGGATGCCTGTCTTTGTCACATTCACTTCGCCAGACATTACCGTTGCCATTGCAGGAAGGGATGCCCTCGATTCCCCTTCTTTTATACCCCATATTCTTCCCTCCTGCTGCCCCTTGACCCCAACCTAACAAGATCCCTAACCACATTCATTATCATCTTCACAATGCGATGATGCAAAGTAAACGGATGACAAAGTAAGTGTATTTGGTGAAGTAAAGGGGGATGGATGAGGGCGGTCTGCTCACAAACATTTTGTTTGTGGGTGGACTGGCCGCAGTGTAACTGATCGGGCCCCCGTTTTGACCACTCATTAAAAACTGTGCCGCAAGCAATTTTTTGTCCTGCGCCGCCAATGTTATGGATGAGAAGGTACCGAACGTGGGGAGCGGGGGGGACCCCCACAACATGCGCTCTTAATTTTCGATATTTCCGGACCCAAATCGAGCAGAAAAATTTGAACTAATGGTAGTGACCGAATTCGGTAAAATCTACCATTCGTTTACATTTATTTGATCAATTTGTGTAATGCCAAGGGGGATACCACTGCAAACATACCACGAACATGTGAAATCAATACGCGATAAAGAAATGCCACACAATTATAAATTCAGACGCCTATGATATGATAAGATAGGTTATTTATAACGCGCTTAATACCCAGGAGGTTTTCTAATCGTGGACCCGGGGATCGAACCTGTGTTGCTTCCAAGGCGAGCATGCTATGACAAGGGGTGTTAAGAAACCCCAGCTACTTGACAAGCATTGAACAAATACTGGGCACAAACCTGTCCCAAACGCTGATAAACATGGGATGCACGAATTGCTGATGTGAGCAAACATAAAGAAAAAACCTCTGCTAGTTGCCAAAATCTTTCACCATTAAAAAGGCGGCAAACGCATATGCCTCAGAGAAATCTATATAAGATCAAACAAGGAATTGCAATAGGTGAAAGCACACGCCTCCTACGTGTGCACTTTTCCATCTACTAAACTATGTACACTGAGCAGAGGTGCCCAGCTGTCTGCGCTTGGCAGCTCATCCCCCTGCCCCGGATGGGACACTGGCATTTGCGCAGATTCAGGGCACACGCCTTCCTGTATCGTATTGCTACTAGTTCCATAAGCACTGTCGGCACACGTCCATGTTGCCACCATTTGCAATATACATGTGCCCAGGTACTATGGCCCGATTTACGGGTTATTTGCCATCATATGACCGCATACACCCTTCGGAGGCTCTTGCATAATTTGCCCAGCAACTCTATTTTCCAGGAGTGGGTGCTGGAAAGGGCCGGGGAAGCACAGGCATGGCGCACCTCTCCCAAAAGTCCTACCTTGCAGGAGAGGAGCACCGCATCCCTGTCCTCGCCCGCAGTGCCAACTGCACCCCCAAAAAGGTAGAAGTGGTAAAGCGCCAGTGCATAGCGGGCTGGGTGAGAGTCAGCGGGGCTGGCCCACTCTCCTTTCCACCTCAGATGGCTGGCTCTGCCAATCTATAAGATCTTTGGAAATCTTTGGAAACCTCTTGTTTTCTCTATATGCCAGCATCCCTCTGCCTGTTCTTGGCTCTGCCCAAGCCCTACTGATCTTTCAGTGGTGCCAGCATGTGGCGAAATGTGTGGCTTTCGCTACAGGGGAAGAGGCCACTGCTGGGAGGAGTTGTGGCCTAGTAACCAAGCTTGCAACTGTGGGCTCCAGAGATCTTAGTCATACGCCTTGGTCTACATCAGAAGATCCCTTGCCCGACCCTGGACACCTTGCTGCATCTCCGTTCACTTATCTGCCAAAATAGGGAACACTTAGAAAAGGATTGTGTCACTGTAGAAGTCACCTGCACTTGTGCGATCTCAAGGTCACCTGGCCTAGTAAGATCGTTGTCCCCGTCCTCCCTCTGTTGCCCATTCCTTGCCTCGTCGCACCTTAAAACACTTGTGTATAGGCGCGATACAAATGCCATATCATATATCATGGATCAGAACCAATAAATGCATCATGTTCAAACTAAGGGCTGCTTTGGGTGCTCTATCGAAGAACCCAAGGCCAATGTTGGTGTATTCATGTGAAACAGCCGTGTCCTGTCCCACTGGCACTGGAATCCAAAAGTGGCCTATACAAATGTGCAGGTAACAATAGGTTTTCAAAAGAGTACGGGCTCGCTGGGCCGTGTGAGGCGGATACGCCTGGGCAACCCTTCAGGCACATGTCCATGAAAAATGTGTGACTGGCTTGGCCGCAAACCAGACGACCATTTCAGAAATAGTGGCTTGTTGGGAACAACTATTCTCTCTAGAGGCCAGCAAGCCTCTACCTCTTGGGAGGAGAGCATGTCTGGTAACTAAAGTTAGTGGTGGGGGATCTCAGGTGATCTTATTTGAAATCCTGACTCCCAGCAACAGACACTGCATAATTCCGGGTATAATCGCTTGCCGAATTTGGGAGTATGCGGAAACTGATAAACTGCCATAATATTAGCCAGAAATGTGACAGCCCACCTACTGAGGTTGAACATTGCTTACATAGCCTGTTCTGTGGTAGGAAGCCCGCTCGACAGGGTCGGTTATCACATTTCAGCCCATTGTGCCTTTCTATTAGTCTGGTGCAATTTATAAGGACAGTCCACTGCTGAAATGCTAGGCAATTCTCCTCTGAACAAGAGTACCATCAGCAACGCCGCGAGACATGAATTTCTCTTTTGCTGGGTGCCAACGGTGAGGTGTGTCTGTGTTTGTCAAGGCACAGAGAGCAGGGTGTTCAGGTCTAGACTACCCATCTCAATTTAGGGTGACACCCACAGCTTTCAAAATTATCCAAAAACATGAGTGCCCTGCTACGGAGGACGGACACGACTTAAATAGCATGACAATGCAGGCACACTTGTCTGGGGCTGTTGGTAAAACCAATGAACTTCATGTCACATTCCAGTTTAAATATCCTGGGTCAATATGCTGGCAACATGTGTTATTTTTTACCTCAAGCTTCCTGTTGGGACTTGCCTTTCCCTGCACCCTGCACTGTATGCATGGAATGCTAGGAGTGACTGACGTGGAATGTAGTGTGTGAGAATGCCATCTTCTGAATGGTTCTGAGGAGGACAGTTGGAAGATGGGTTGACAGGGAGGGTGCCGGTGGATGTTATCCCCAAGTTACTTACCTGATGTTCCCTAAATTTGTATATGTACCCTGGGACTGGAACTTCACTAAAGAGGTTTCCTGTTCCTAGACCAGTCTCAGTCTCATCTCTGGCCAAGTCCTCGTTACAGCAATGGCGACGAGGATGAGAGGAACCTGGAGGGGCTGTGGCTGGGACAGCACCTGGAAGCGACATCAGTGAAAGGGACATCCACCGCCCCCCAAAACCCAGAGAAGACCCTCTCTCGAGGAAGGAGCGCTGCTGGGAGCAGTGGGACCTGTGACGCCAGCCAGCAGCGCCAGGGTCAAGGGCCAATCAGATCTGCAGGGGGCAGACAGACAACGCTGTTAGAGCCTGGTTTGAAGCTACAGTCTATTCGTTGCTGCGTGGTGGGGGTCGGGAGGGTTAAGAATGAGTAATTGCTACAAGGGACAGCTGTCCTAGGATTCCACTGTGGCAAGCGGCACCTGTGCCTAGGGGTGGCAGCGATCTGGTGGTCATTGCAGGTGGTGGCTGGCATTGTAAACCAAGTGAGGTGCATAGCCATAAGGATTACTGTGTGGCCTGCTGAAGGATTAATGGCCGCTGTGGGAGTAAAGTGTGTGCTGCAGCTGTCAGGCTCTCTTTCCCCATTGGGAGCTCACCTGGGTCTTGTGGGTCTCCGGCGTCCCTCATTACGCATTATGAAGAGAGGTGCCCTGCAAGGGGCGGTGTTTGTATAGTGGGCAGAGGCTGTGAAGGGAGCTTTGCCTTGGTGTGACAAAGCCATAAGTGGAGACTGTGACAGGCATGGGTACAGCGTAGTGAGGCCCCGTTTAGGTAAAAGCAGTGCTATAGACCCGATATCCTAAAGTATAACGGAGGGCACGTGTGCTTAGTTGGGCCTGTAGAGCACCTTGCAATCAGCGTAGTATGGACCGCTGTCATGGAGAGGGTTGGAGAATGTAGAACCGCTGGTCAGGAGTGTCTCATATGATCCGCCCTGCCAGACGAAAGGAGCATGAATGAGGACGCTGTGGAACCTCGTGTCCTCCAGCGATCTGCAGCAACTGTCGGCATTGCATCCAAGAGACATAACGACTTGTTGCAAAGGACGCGCAGGTATGGTTCGAGGAAGGAACCCTGGTACATGTTAAGACGCGTTTTATTTTTACTGTGGGACCCTCCAGGGTACAGAACGGATGGCGCTTTGGGTTGGCGCTTTCCATCAAGGAGGACTCTTGGGACTTTCAATTGGGCTGGTAGGGAAATAATAACGGGACTGACAGCGGGTCAGAGAGGGCAGGGGAACCAGAACTATATGTGCCTTGTCGGGCAGTGAGGGCATTTGGGCCTTTTCTAGAGGAACTTGTTGTGCTGCCAGAGCGTGGTACAAGTGCAGAACATAACATGGATCTGTGACCTAGTATGTAGGACAGTTCCAGTGCTTTTCAGTTTTTTTAGGTTGTGGAGCAGCCCCAGTGCGGTTCAGTGTTTTTTTTGTTGTTTTGTTGGGGGTGGGGGAGGGGTTAGTTTACAACTTATTGGGGTTGGATGGAGGTGAGCCGTATAGTGATGTGCGGCCTGTGTTATCATTAGGGTGTGGATGCAGTTGGTTGAGTGCGTGGTAGTCATGGCCTCCGTTTGTGAGGTTAGAGCATTGGCAAGTTGTGTTGGATGAGTGAACTTGGTCAATGTATGTGATGTTTAATCATCGTGCTGTTTAGCCTTTTGTTTTCTCCACAGCTTAGACATTTTAAACTTCAGTTATGGGCATGAATTTTTAAAGAGCATAGTTATCAATGCATTAATTTAAAAAAATGCATGCCTTGTTTTCATGTTTTAGTGAACTGTTAGAATTATAGGGCATAGTTTACAAAAAAAAAGAATGTTCTGTTCTACCATGTTTAACCTATGTTCGGTGAGTACTTTTGTGGATTTTGTGCAGTCGGTTGTGTAAGAAACCTAAAGGTGTCTCCCTCACTAGTCCCCGGAGATCTGTCATCCAGGTGGCCGGGACACGGCTATCACTTTTGGATCCAGTTCTTGGGGGTGGACCCAGTGAGGGAAGATCACCTGGATGCGGTTCCTGAGTGATTGGGAGACTGACGGGTGAGTCGCAGTATCCCCCTTCCTGTTACACCTTTTCCCCATCCTCTCACGGACGACATTCCAAACCTATGCCCGCTCCCCGCCCCCACGTTCGAACACTTTCGCTCAACACAAGGACAATGGGCAAACACCATGGCCGCTTACCTGACGTCCCAATACAAGGGTCAGGCAACTGATTAGAATCACACACCTGACAGCCCATTCCCTTCCCCACAGGGATAAAAGGTGGAGCCAGAGAGCACAGTACGAGCAAGGCGAGTACAGTGGACAGCACGATGAGATGGCTATCACGCAGCAGCTCAAATGAAGGAGAAAGGCGGCAGGAAGTGAGAGGGTGCCGAGGAGAGAAGTAACCTTGCCCTTTTCGTCCCAGGCCCACGGAATCTTTGTGGAAGAGAGCCTAAGACTGAACAATAGCACAAGTGTCCTGCAGCAGATGTCAATAGTACAGGGGCAAGCCTATGCCAATAAGCAGGAGCGAGGGAAGCTCTCGCGCCCGTGGTACCGGCCTTGACTCCGGAGTAGCCAAAGGCTAAGCGGTTCATCTCATATCTGTGTTGAGTGAGAATCACAAAGTGCCACGTTTTTTAACAAAAGCTGATGACCTTTGAATGAACTGTAAAAGTGTGAAGGGGAGACCAGGAGAAGAGGGAAACTGGCACCACATGGGTGCTAACCCAAGAGACTAGTCAAGCCCCATATGAGAGAAACTACAGATACCAGAAGGCGGTAGGAGAGCCGGTGAAATAGGTCAAAGTGGTCATACAGAGGGTCAAGCAAAATCCCTGTCCAATTGAAAGACTTTGATCTACCAACAGTACGAGAGAAAGGGAAGTGAATCCCACAGTGAGAGAAAACATTGAGAAACCAAGGGAAAAGAAAGCCCGTAAAAAACAGAGGGGTCCGAGCACGACCGAGGGAGATCCAGTGGTGAAGCTGTCACCCAAAGTTGATTGATAAAGGAACTGTGATATATTTTGGAATACGATTGAGAAGGGTCAGCAGCCAGAAGAGGGGGACCCCACGGGTGAACCCATCACCCAGCGAGCATTGGAAAAGAACTTCCATTTCTTAAAGGAACTTTTGTTTTTGTTGTTTGAAGACATCAGGTGCTAAAAGGCAAGAGACTTTCAAGAGAATCGAGACATGGCCATCGGCAGCCCTGATAAATAAAAGCTCAAAGGGTAAAAGCTGAAATGTCATCTCGTGCTAGAAAAGCCCAAGAGTGTGTCCCGAGAGCGGTCATTGGAACTGTCGTCTCATGCTGGAGAAGCCGAAACTGTACTGTGCTTCAAGCTCCCATTTTACCCCATGTCTAAAATGTGGTGATGGAGACACAGGCTACTGCATCTTGACATATTATTTAAGAGCACTTCTTTCTTTTCTTGAGAACTATGCCACACCCCTTTTTGTATTGTGCGGTTTGGCAATAGGTTTCTTAGTATAGGCACCTTTTATTTTGACATGACGCCACTAGGACTGCCTTAATTTTCATTTGATGGTCGACGCTTGCTCCCATCCTAGATTTAGGTTTATAGATTAGGCATTTTTCCAACCTGCATACAGCATTCATTGTTCAATAAACACCCTTGAACTGTGATCACTTGTGTCGGTCTTACTTGTTGTCACCATGAGTTCCTCACAGTTACCTTGCTGGATGTGGATGGTGGTTTAGCTAGTGTGCAATTTACATGCTTTGGAAGTATGTTTCTATTCTGGAGTTGTGGAGTGTGGTCCATTAGTTCAGGTGTGTTGGGTTTTGGGGGTGTTGGGCACTGTGAGAATTCTGAGGGCATTCTCCCATTTATCTCTATTAGGACTGCATTTCAGATGAACGAGAAAGGGTCACGCCCAGTTATCTCACCCGAGATCCTACGAAATACTGCTAATAGGAAGATGATTCAAAGAGTAATGCAAATTACACATACAAAACACCACTTTAGTACTGGGACGAAGAAGAGGGGTCCTGAAGACTACGGAGCTGCAGGTCAGGCATGTCCCAATAATTGGTGTAGTTGGATTCAGGTAAGTCAGGCAGAGAAGGCCAAGGACTCACACCTGAAACCCCTTGAAAGGGCCCAGGTGTATGAAAGGTGGAGCACACAACAAAGAGTTAGGCAGCCGCTTGGAGAGCAACAGGGAGGCTGCGTGGCCGAGTCCAGCAGGGGATCCCTTTTTGCTTTTAAACCAGCTTTTCTAAGGAGAAGGGAGCAAGCTGTGGAAGCCGCAGCAGGAAGACACAGAGGAGTCCAGAGGAGAGCAGGACACTGAGACACTGACCCGGTGTGCAGCGTTGCAAGGGAGCCTTGTCTCAAAGGAGCCGGACTGGGGTGTAAGCAGTCCTGTGGGCCGTGGCCAGGAAAATGCTCGTTTCCCTGGGAGGATTCCAGGTCCTAGGTGTGTTTAAGGGGCAGGTGGCGAGACCCTGACCTTAGCACTGAAGCTGGCAAGCCTTCCCGACAGCATTGCGCTAACCGGTGAGTTTCTGGGAGATAAGAAACCTGGTGCGCGTGTAAGGCTGTAGTGGGAGATTGAAAAAGACAGACAAGAAACGTATTAATCCTTTTGTGAACTTAAAGTCCGCTATTGTCCATAGGGAGAGGGGGCATTGTGGGACTTGTGGTGAGAAGCCAAGTTATATGAGAAAGCCAAAGGGGTCTGGAACCCGCATATATGAGAAAGTTAAAGGGGTCCGGGGCCCATGTAATGAAGAAGAAATACATGAAAAGCAATCATTGCCTCGGCCAAAAGAAAGCCAGTATTGTTTAAAGGAAAGACAGAAATAAGAGGGTGTGAGCAACCCAAAAGGAAAGCAAGAATACAAGTTTAAAGGGGCAAATGGAACGGAAGGAAAAATAATTAAAAAGTGCAAGAGGCACGAAAAGGGAAACACAAAGTGTGACAAAAGCATGGGGAGGAAGGAAAGGCCTATGGGTTAGAGGCATCGCAGCAGGCAAAGTAAAACAGAGAAAACAAGTAAGCAAAGAAGGGGACCAAGTATCAGAGTGGTCGTGCATAGGGAAGAGTAAAAGCCACGCGCTATCAAAAGTCTCTGATCCTGACCCAGTGTTGAAAACGCAAAGTATTTTGAAAGACTGTTTGAACCAAAAGGAAGAAAGCTGTATCTTGCAAGAGTGAATCCTGAAACGCTGAACCTTTGTGAAACTGTGAAATCAGAGAGGCTGAAGCTTGGGGAAGGGAACCCCTGAGAGTCCTAAAGGATATGTAAAACTTGGGGAAGGGGCCCCCAAGTGAATCCTACAAACTTTTGTAAACTGATTTGTTTTGAGCAGTGCCTTGAAGAGCCAAGAGCACTCCTTTTGAATTGAGTTCTTTTGAACTGGCAAAGCAATACCTGAAGATAGGGCCTCCTGACTCCAGCTTGGTCTTGTTCCTTTATGGAACACCATTTTCGTTTTAGAAAATCCCTACACAACCTTTTGTTTAAAGCCTGAAGGCCAGCATAGGTTTGACAGACAGATTTTGTTTTGGGACTTACTCACATTGACTATCCTTAGAAACATCAGCTGAGGGAATACCCCAAGTAGAGATAGGGAAGATAGGTATTCACCCCAACCCAAGTATTTCAATAAAGGTTTTTAAACTTGTAAGCTTCTGTGTCAATCTCTTGTCACCATGCCTTCCTCACAGTTCTCGAGTGATTGAAGTGGTCAGCTGGCCCGTAGCAAAACCTGGTCGACGAGAAGGATGAGACCAAGAGCAGGACACGGCCAGACTGCAAGAGAGAACGAGTCCAAGACAAAAGGAAGAACCAGAGCAGGCACTGACCCTGGGGACGGTGTTTTACCAACTTCGTAACAGGGAAGACTGGAGAACCACAAGGCCACCGGGGAATCATTACACATCAGAAAATACTCATCCCAGTGAAATTAACGAGACATTGAATGGAAAGATGATGAAGTGGAACTGGAACAATGTAAGAAATACGGTACAGGGTAAATCTGTAAAAGAGTCTAATAAGCATTGGCTACAAATACCCTGTGAAGAGGAGGAGATGTCCCATAAAAAAAGAAGGGCAGAGTGGAACGTATTGGGAAGAGAATCCTGAGAGTGTGAAGTAAAGAACAGCAGGGTCTATAAGAAAGGGACAAGTAAGCAATCTCAGGCGAGAGGAAAGATTAAATACCAAAACAACTCTGTCCCTACTAAAAGTATATGTCAAAAGAATCAAAAGGGCATAGTATCCTGGACCAGAGGGTAAGACAGGATAAGAGGAGATCTACTGATCACTGACCAGGAAAGAAATTGTAAACCCCAAAATCTACTGAAGGAGTTACAAGGTCCAATACAGAAAGTGACTACAGACCATTTAAAGATACCATTGTAAAGGATTTTGGATTGAAGAACAAACCCATAAAGAAGAGACAACCAGGAGAAGGGGGCAATTCACTAGACTTCATTTATTTTGGTTAGAATAGGGTTAGATTGAATTTGATTTCTTTCTGATATACTATATTTTTATTTGGAGACTTGTGGAAGACTGACAAGCACCTTAGTTATTTATAGAGGCAGGGAAACCCTGGTAGCAACAGGGAGAGACAGGCATTATTCTCATCATTTAATAAATAATTTAAGAAATGTAAAAACAGTGTACACGTCCTCCATCTGACCCACCACACCAAACAGCAGAGCAGTAACAAAACCATGTGCGGGAAGTGAAGAGCATCTATCTGGATGTACAGATTCGATTTGCGGCATGCTTGTCTGAACCAGGATCAAGAACCTGGTACAGTTTGATTTTTTTGTTACTTTACTAATTTCAAATGTATTGTACGACTGCATCAGTACTTTATGCAGTACACGAGGGTGCAGAAGTAAGGCTCAGACACAATGGTGGCATGTTTTTGGGCAGAAACTTTTATTATTCAAGAATGGATTGGAAAAATGCTGGTCTATCCCTAAAACTAGGAGGGGTGGCTTGGCATGGATGACATTTGGGGGTGGCCAGGGGTCGCAGCGGCAACCCCTGTGGCCGCAGGCTGCGATCCGTGTTTCGGCTGCGACCCCCATGACAATGAAAACAATTAAAAAAAATTAAATGGGGCGAATAAACAAAAAAACTAACTGAAGCTCTGCAGCTGACTCCTGGGTTGCGGTGCCACTCTGGGACTAGTGAATTCAGAGTTCTATGACAATACCTGGTGTGCAGCTATAGCTGGCATAATATATGATATGGCATTTATAACACTCCTATACACAAGTGTTTCGATGGGTGTAACTGGCCATACAATGCTGATGTGGCATATCTATGGCAGTGCCTCGGCCTGTTTATTCTTTTGGGTCAAGCCCTATGCTATCATGTCCCCATCCATGGAATATGAAAGCAGCACCCTTGCTAAAATGCATAAAAAAATTGTACACTTCTAGTGATGCCACCAGGGTTAAAGTGGTGTGGTACAGATGCAATCCAGGTCAAAGGTCGTGTGACATCACTTCCTGTGATGTCATCAGGTGTGTGATGTCACTTTCGCTACCCCTGGCATTTTGATGAATCAACATCCCTGTGGCCCTGCCGCAAAGAAAACTAAGGAAATTGTCACACTGTGCAAAACTATAAAGTCTGTCACTGTCGTGTCTCAAAAGGAATACATATGCCCCCAACACTAATAACTTAAACCAACTGTGCAAAGACGATCTCTTCCCAAAGTAAAGCGTTCGCTGTAGATCCAACCAAGTTGCCAGTCTCTCAGGTAATCAAAACTGGAGAAAATAAAGAAATGCTCACAATTGTAGGACTCCAAGGCAAGGGTCGGAATCCTTTCCCCTAGATTCCTTCAACATACTCCTTCTAGGCCTCTTAGGCCTTTGTTTTCTTAAGTAAATGTCAATAGGTATTTCACACGAATAGGTTTCTTGAATCCACACTGCTTTATCCCAACAACTTGGCAGACTCCCTTTGCCAAGCAGAGGATTCCAAAGAAATATTCACAAATGTAGAAGTCCCAGGCTATGGTCGTGATAATTCCCCCTAGCTTCCTTCTTGTTCTACTTTTTTTCATTTTGGGCCTTTAAGGCCTATATTTTCTTAAGTAAATATCAATTGCTAGTTCACAAGCATATGCCTTTTTCTGTTTTATCCCAACAACTTGGCACACTCCTACCAAGCATACTATTCCTTTTCACTAATTATTCTGCTTTCATTTTGGTTGCGGTTCCCAGACTCTCAGTACTTGGAACAGTTCGGTTCACTCTCCTGACAAACCTTTGTCCTCTCATTAACTGTTCCTTTTTGTGTGAGAGTCCCTGATTGGCAATATCTAGAAGTGCTTGCTTTACTCTCCTGCCAAGCAGTTATCCTTTCATGAACCTCTCATTTGGGTGCGGGTCTAAGACTCGCAATGTTAAAAAATGGCTTGCTTTACTGTCCTGCCAAGCACGTGTCCTCTCATGGGGTGTCTCTCAGTGGGTGCAGGTCCCAGACTCGCAATATTCTGAATAACCCTGGTTCGGTTTAGATGTGATTCCCAGACTCCTAATTTGCAGTACTGCTTGGTTTAGTCTCCTGCCAAGCAGTTGTCCGCTCATGCAATGTCTCTTTGGGTACGGGTCCCAGAATCGCAATATTTTGAATGGCTTTATGTCGCATATGGGTGCGGGTCCCAGACTTGCACCTCATACCCAGGGTCAAAGAGCCTCTTATTCTAGCTTCTGCCTTCACCCCCTTGCTTTCCTGGAACCTCAGCACCTCTCGGGTAACCCATGTGCGCGTTTGCTTCTTCCTTGCCGGTACCAGTGTTTCCCAAGCAGCTGCTACATTCCTCGAGGTGCCGGTAGCGCTCAGGGCTCCGTCGCGGTCTCTGGGTGTCTGCTTCTCCCCAGCGGTGTGTCCTCCCTCTCTGATGCTTTGCCGGTGCCTGGGATGCCCAGAGGCTTTACTCTGCAGCAGCCGAGTAGGCTTTCTTTCCTGGCACAGCTCCCAAGATTCCTCCTTGGAGGACAGCTCTCTCCTTGGTTCCCCCGGTGAGGGAGTCTCCAGCTTCCCTCAGTCCCTTGCACACTGCTGGTGCTCAAGGTCCCCTCTCCTACCTCTCTGGGAGGCACACTGGTCTTCTTGGTTCCCCCAGTGAGGGAGTCTGCAGATTCCCTCAGTCCCTTACACACTGCTGGAGCTCAAGGTCCCCTCTCCTACCTCTCTGGGAGGCACACTGGTCTTCTTGGTCCCCCCAGTGAGGGAGTCTGCAGATTCCCTCAGTCCCTTGCACACTGCTGGTGCTCAAGGTCCCCTCTCCTACCTCTCTGGGAGGCACACTGGTCTTCTTGGTTCCCCCAGAGAGGGAGTCTGCAGATTCCCTCAGTTCCCCACATAAAGCAGAGGTTCAAGGATTCCCCCTCTCTGTGGATGGTACAGCGGTCCACAGCCCCTTTGGTACAGAACAGGATTCCTGCCTTGCACCTCCAGAGAGGGCTTCTCGCACACTTCCAGAGTCTCTCTTCCCTTTTATACTGGCTCTGGCCAACATGACTTGGGGAACACTAGACTGTTGAATGGGGTTTCTACAGGTAATCCTCATGCCTCCACACTTCTCCCTCATCACAGTACTGATATTATGACTCCCTTCCGAGTCACAGGGGTGGTTCTTCGTCGCAGTACTGGGAAAGGGATCATCACTTAGTTAAGTCCTAATCTTCCTCATCCCAGTACTTACTAGGAGAAGGGTAGGGTGACAACTCATGAGCCCATTAGGGAAGGGGTTGTTACTAGGGTTGCAGGAAGGGGGTCTATGATCAGGTGATTGGCAGGGATACCGCGTTCTCTGGGGAGGGTCGTCCCTATTCCCATAAGGAGCTTCCTCTTCCATGCGACCCCCCCCTGGTGCACCACCCCCAGGGGGATTACTGTACTGTGAAAGCACCGCCCTTTCCCCATGGGAAAGGTCTCCACTAGGGGAGAAGGGACGACATCCTCAGATTTGTCACAATCACAAATTTGAAACATTATAATCACGTGTTTCGACAACAAAATGCTTACTAATGTATTCCACTCTACTTTAGAATGTATTCCAGCATTCTTGTTTAGATTCTTCCGTGCACGATAGTGCACTATGCCCATTACTTCAGGTTAGACACAATTACTATGCCTACTAGTTTGGCAGACCATTGAGCCCAAAGGCCCGTAGAGAGTCCCCTTTATTATTTCTCAACAATACTCATTGCTGGTATGTACTCGTTGTCTATTAAGCAGTGATAAGCCAGAATTAGGAGATATTCTATGTCCAGTAGCTGCACACCCCTTATTTGTTTAAACTTCTCATCCTGCAATAACCACAAACACCAATGGATAGCAGCCAACGAGAGACCTACTTTACTGAGTCATCCTCGAGAAACAGTTTTTTTCAATTTTGGCTCAGTCTCATTTCCCATGTTTCTCCCTTATTTGTTTTATTTATATCGCTAGTTATAATGCAACTTTATGAATGCACCATTTTGACTAACATGCACTCTTTCTTACAATCAACTATTATGGCATCCTGATGAAGTGCCAATTGTCATGAAACAGGTGTTGCTTTACCTGTCCTATACCTATATGCATTATACTTATTGAAATCCTTGTTACGCGAACTTAACATATGAAACAAACTAGGGATTGTTTTCATAAAAAGATAGCCGAGTGGGTTAAGCACTCGCTTAAAGTGCTACACAAATAGATTAGTAACTGCATGCTAAACCTTCCACTTTTCCCATTATAAAACTCAGACTACAATTCCCAGAATGCAAATAAAAAAAATAGGACTGGATAAGAACCTACAGATTGGAATGTGTCATGTTGGCAACCATGTGATCACCACATGCCAAACTCAACCCACTACAAGACCAGCCTTGTTTTCATATATAGACCTTCTCTACCATCAAAATGCAGAGTCTGGCAGCTAATCCCTGCAGTAATGCCGCAAGCCTCATCGCTCTAGCAGAGGCAGATTCCACTTCTTTTACATCCAAGAGCCAGGAAGCAATAAATTCTTCCAGGAACGCAAATGGCCTTTCTAATCTGATGACAATTCCTGAAATATTAAGATATAGGTCTGTTCTGTGGCATGCGGCTCACAGCACACAGCACGTATCTGCAATATTACTGGATTCCGCTGTACCTGGAGCAGAGTGCAGGAAGCAATGTACAAGGCTGGCCAGGAAGGAGCCAGCCCGGCTTCAATAAATGATTAACACAAAGTAAACAGGCCCAGAGAGGGCATATGATCTCCTGGTAGATCACTGCATCCTACCGGCAGAGACGGCATAGGCCTCGAAACTGCAACTTAACATTCACTGGCTTAGGGAACCGGCGCAGCCCCAAGGCAGAACTAGGTCACAGCCAAGAACCGCACCACATGAGCACTACGCGCAACTGATCCCAGTGCCAGCTAACAGGGCATCACAATGTCACTTGGTCCAGCACCTCCTAGGACATTGCCCTCTTTCTTGGTGCTAGATGGCTCAGGGCAGAGAGCCACCAGAAAAGAGGTCTGCAACCTTTGGCTCGCCAGATGTTTTGGACTACGGCTCCCATGATCCCTCATGATTGACTGTATTGGTTAGGGCCGAGGGGAGTTATAGGCAAACACATCTGGAGAGGAAACCATTGGAAAAGAAAGGACACGTTTAGGGGAGTTACTGAGCCCAACCGCTCCCCGTTTTTGGGTTGTAGACTGTTTGCACGGGCTTTGTGCCTCTTTGCATTTGATATGAATTGGTTTATGGAGATTTTTGCACGACAGGCCTAGGCATCAAGGGGTCAAATAATGTCAGACGTGAATTGACGCTGGCGTGAAGAACGAGCATGGAAGCCAACCCAAGCAGCCATGGAAGGGGACACTTGGTTAGTTTTGGTGTGTGGCACTATTCAATGTTTCGGCAAAGTGAAGAAGGGAAGGTTAGTTCTGACTGGGTGTGGACATTCTAGCCGGGACCCAGAGTACTTGGGTAGACAGTCGGCAGGACACAGTGGCGGAGCCAGGGAGGGGTCGGGGGAGGCAGCCGCCTCCCCTGGCTCCCCCCTGGTGCCCAGTGCACCCCCAGCCTCCCGCTGGCGCCCCATTATCCACCTCCAGCACCAAAAGCTGCCTCTGCTTCTGGCAGGACCATCAGGCCTCAGCTAGGGAAGAAACACCCTAGGAGGGATGGATGTGCTTGTCTTTTGAAGGGGCTCTAATGTGAAGTGATCTGAAAGTGATTTTGGGGTGCGGTTGAGATAGGATGATATTAGTGTGTTCAGAATGGTCGTTTTCTAAAATAGCGAGCCAGGTTAACAACAGTTGTACGCTTATGACCCGACAAAAAAAGAAAGCGACTCATCCCAGTGACCCCAAACAAGAGCCAATGCAGAGGGAGGTCGGCATTGTTCACCCCGACATGTGAACACTAACATTCCACGTACAAAAAGAACAACTAATTGCAGTAAAACAAAAAAGTTGCCTGGTAGCCACATCTCTGGTGCGGCCTCAGCAGCTGGCGAGTTGTGGCCGTTGGGGGCAGGGAGGAGGATTTCATTTTGGGCAGTGGCTGTGCGCCTTGTGTGAGAGCAGTTTAGGGCTTGTGCGAGACAGGTTAGCGTCTGGGAAAACTAGCAGGAACTCCGCCGCGGTCCCGTTGGAAAAGCGATCCCTGTTGGAAAAGGTCAGTGAGCACAGCGCCCGAGTAAGTTAGAGTGGGTTTTGAGAAGTTGCTCAGCCAACAGAACAAGGGAGCTGCGATGGGTGGCTCTGGTCCTCCGATTTCAAGCAGTCCTTTCTCAGAAACCAAATGTCTTGTCCCCCATAACCCTTAGCAGCTTATGCTAATGAGTGGAGTCTCCAGACTGCCATCCTTTCATTTACTTGCAACCTGCAGATGTTTGCTTTGCTGCACATGGGGTAGGATGTATCTGAGACAGAGAGAGGGTGGGGCGAGTGTGAGAGAGAGGGTGGGGCGAGTGTGAGAGAGAGATTGCCAGAGAGAGGGTGGGGTGAGTGTGAGAGAGAGATTGCCAGAGAGAGGTTGGGGCGAGTGTGAGAGAGAGGGTGGGGCGAGTGTGAGAGAGAGAGATTGCCAGAGAGAGGGTGGGGTGAGTGTGAGAGAGAAATTGGCAGAGAGAGGGTGGGGTGAGTGTGAGAGATTGCCAGAGAGAGGGTGGGGCGAGTGTGAGAGAGAGGGTGGGGCGAGTGTGAGAGAGAGATTGCCAGAGAGAGGGTGGGGGAGTGTGAGAGAGAGATTGCCAGAGAGAGGGTGGGGTGAGTGTGAAAGCGAGATTGCCAGAGAGAGGGTGGGGTGAGTGCGAGAGAGATTGCCAGAGAGAGGGTGGGGTGAGTGTGAGAGAGAGATTGGCAGAGAGAGGGTGGGGTGAGTGAGAGATAGAGAGATTGCCAGAGAGAGGGTGGGGTGGGTGAGAGAGAGAGAGATTGCCAGAGAGAGGGTGGGGTGAGTGTGAGAGAGAGATTGCCAGAGAGAGGGTGGGGTGAGTGTGAAAGCGAGATTGCCAGAGAGAGGGTGGGGTGAGTGTGAGAGAGAGAGATTGCCAGAGAGAGGGTGGGGTGAGTGTGAGAGAGAAATTGGCAGAGAGAGGGTAGGGTGAGTGTGAGAGATTGCCAGAGAGAGGGTGGGGTGAGTGAGAGAGAGATTGCCAGAGCGAGGGTGGGGTGAGTGTGAGAGAGAGATTGCCAGAGAGAGGGTGGGGTGAGTGTGAGAGAGAGATTGCCAGAGAGAGGGTGGGGCGAGTGTGAGAGAGAGATTGCCAGAGAGAGGGTGGGGGAGTGTGAGAGAGAGATTGCCAGAGAGAGGGTGGGGTGAGTGTGAAAGCGAGATTGCCAGAGAGAGGGTGGGGTGAGTGCGAGAGAGATTGCCAGAGAGAGGGTGGGGTGAGTGTGAGAGAGAGATTGCCAGAGAGAGGGTGGGGTGAGTGTGAGAGAGATTGCCAGAGAGAGGGTGGGGTGAGTGTGAGAGATTGCCAGAGAGAGGGTGGAGTGAGTGTGAGAGAGATTGCCACAGATGGTGGGGTGAGTGTGAGAGAGAGATTGCCAGAGAGAGGGTGGGGTGAGTGTGAGAGAGAGATTGCCAGAGAGAGGGTGGGGTGAGTGTGAGAGAGAGATTGCCAGAGAGAGGGTGGGGTGAGTGTGAAAGCGAGATTGCCAGAGAGAGGGTGGGGTGAGTGTGAGAGAGTGATTGCCAGAGAGAGGGTGGGGTGAGTGTGAGAGAGAAATTGGCAGAGAGAGGGTGGGGTGAGTGTGAGAGAGATTGCCAGAGAGAGGGTGGGGTGAGTGTGAGAGAGATTGCCAGAGAGAGGGTGGGGTGAGTGTGAGAGAGAGATTGCCAGAGCGAGGGTGGGGTGAGTGTGAGAGAGATTGCCAGAGAGAGGGTGGGGTGAGTGTGAGAGAGAGATTGCCAGAGAGAGGGTGGGGTGAGTGTGAGAGAGATTGCCAGAGAGAGGGTGGGGTGAGTGTGAGAGAGATTGCCAGAGAGAGGGTGGGGTGAGTGTGAGAGAGATTGCCAGAGAGAGGGTGGGGTGAGTGTGAGAGAGATTGCCACAGATGGTGGGGTGAGTGTGAGAGAGAGATTGCCAGAGAGAGGGTGGGGTGAGTTTGAGAGAGAGATTGCCAGAGAGAGGGTGGGGTGAGTGTGAGAGAGAGATTGCCAGAGAGAGGGTGGGGTGAGTGTGAGCGAGATTGCCAGAGAGAGGGTGGGTTGAGTGTGAGAGAGATTGCCAGAGAGAGGGTGCAGTGAGTGTGAGAGAGAGAGATTGCCAGTGGCATTGTGAGATCAGGGAAGAGGACCCACCTGCAAGAGGCCAGTGGTTGGAGTGCTGGGTTGCATGTTTTGCCTTTTAAATCCTACTCAACTGTTCCCCGGGATCACCTATAAGATACCCTACCATCTTACACTATAAACACACAAATCCCCTACAGACGGCATGACAGGCCTAGCTGTTAGCACATCAACACTAACTGAGCCATGACTAAGCTCGCCACTTTAGACCCATCTCACAGTCCCACATCCGCGGCTAACCAGACCAAAAGCATTGGAGTCTATCAGATCTTGGGCTCTTCCCTAGGCTATGGATAGCCCGCTCCCAAGTCTCTTCACCAAACACAGCGGGCAGACTGGCAACTTCTGACCTGCACCCATCGATTGGCAACTGCCTCTCTCCCTGTCCCACTAAGGACTCACAGCACACTTTCTTCTTACAGAGCCACATGCACTGAGGCCAGAACAAGTGGCAGACTGGCACTTTGCAAGACCTCTGACAATATACATTTGACACCTTGAACCAGTTTCAACCAAAAATCCTTTTGCATGCTGGGGCTTGTAGTTTTATTGACTCTTAGCCATCCATGACTCCGCTGGGTTTGCCACACGTCGCACATATGCGAGTATGACAGCAGACCTTTCGACATGGCAGCTGGGAGGCCGACCTGTTAATTTAGCACGTGGCTTCAAAGCGAATGATAATGTAAAACCCTGCTAATGCACACAATTCATCACACTAACTTGAATAACCTTTACTCAAACAGGGGCATATTTAAACCTGGAGAGTTGCGCTATTTTCACTGAAAACTAGCATCAACCTGCGCATTTTTTACTGAGCGTCAAACCCTTGCGCCTGGAACACTCCACCGGCTTGCGTTCCTCAAACGAATATGATTTACAACACAGCCACACCTAGAATTTTCGCTAAGGTTTTTTTTTTAACAAACTTATTTAATACATCAATGATTAATATTCTCTTCATTGCAACGTTACAAAACAAAAAGATGCACTCCAAAGAACTATTGTTTCTTTGTCAACAATCCTAAACATTATTTAATTCCAGAAATATCAAGGACTTTGAATAATCAAATGTGCTGTCTATTACAATATTGAATATGTAAAGCTCTTTATAAAAACAAAACCACTGCCTATTCCATTCTCAAGTAATTGAAGAAACGCATTCTGTGACCAATGAACTCCGCCTCCGCGCATTTCAGTGCACGAGTAGCTGCTAATCCAATCTACTACCCACAGCGAGCTTCTTCAGGGCGGAGCTCCACCAAAAACAAATTGAATATTAAGTTACATAACGATTCCATTATTATAACATTTCTCACCAATTACGCCCCACTTAACTCAATCACTTCTGCTACTCTCCTTGTTTACATCATTAAATTAACATCAGGCAGATAAATGCTTTCTATTTCCTACTGACCAAATTCTAGAGAACAATTGCCTATGCTCATGTCGTATTACTAATGTTGTGTCTTCACTTTGCATGTACTAATTCCTGTATGTGCTCCAGTCTAGTCTGTCTGTTGTGCCATCTTCTTAGATTATGGTTCTTTCTGCACAGTCTTCTTTGCTGCTTTTGTCATCTACTCTCAAGCATTGTATGTAATTACTCATCTGAAAAATGGAGATCTAGTCGCTTTGGAATAATTCATTCCCTCGACTTTGAATATGCGGATTGCATCGTATTATTCTTTATTTAAACTTGCCTTTTGCTCAAGACTTTAGATTATCTTTATTCACGCTTTCCATTTCATGTCCTACTTTCATATTCATTGTTCTGGCTACAATTCCAATGCCGTCTCTTCTTTCCCCTGCCCCCTAAATAAGGCACAAAATGTTTAAAGCAGTATTTCTGTAAATGTATTTATCAACGCCAACATAAAGAACTCTTACTAGCTGCGACCATCTCTATCTTTTCAATGATCGCATTAAATCCTCGTGACCTCTCCCATAGTTATTTGATCATATGTCCATTGGCTTTATTTATAGCTTTCGCTTTCTGGTATAATGATTGATCCATTTACTTCGCTTCCAAAAGAAAAACAATGCATTCCATCCTTCGAATTAACCTACCTTCATATAATTCATTAAACTCCACCAGCACGATAACGGTGTGGTTTTCAGTGTTGCGTTTAACTTGTGTGCCATTTTGGATTTTAGTTTTTACTCCTTACACCTAAACGAACATCAACAAAGGACTAAAACCACTGGAGGAAGACTTCCCTTCCTCGCTGCCATCTTGTGTGTTCCTCTCCCACCTAACCATCTCCCATCTCCCATCTCTTTCTATCAGCCAGAGCACCTGGAGACCATGCAAATGGCAGTGGAGCACAGTATATAACCCGGGACCATACCACATAGCCCAGGAAAATACCACATAGCCCAGGACCATACCACAACTGCAAGAAAAGTATGTAAAGTGTGAGACTGGATGACCTTTTCATGCATGCCATGGGGAAACCAGAGAGCCGTGGGGTACTTGTGCAGCAAAATCAGGGCCCACAATTATAGAAAAATGGTTCAGAAGTTCTCTTCCAATTGTCCACTAGAACCAGCCACATACTCCTGATCCATGCCTTCAAGTAGCCATATCAGGTGCAAGAGAAGCCCTGTGCAGTCATGCATGCACGACTAGAAACGGTCATAGCCCAACACACTCTTTGCAGCTTGGATTATTTTCTCTTTATTTGGAGCAACATGCTTCACACAGAAGCGTTCACAAAACAGTTAAAATAGGAACGGGTTAATCCTGACATCAGGGGTCTCACACTTTGGGACTGGAGTATTAGTAGTGAACCAGTTGAGAGGGGCGAGGAGGACATGCCAGGAACTTGACATATAGCGATGGAGGGGGCAGGAGGGTGGGCGCAGGATCTTAAGGAGGAGAGGTTGAACAGGAGGAGGAGTACCTTTTCAAGCAGAAAGAAATGGCATTGAAGGGCTGGTATCAACACTAGACTACTGGTGAGATACATATAACCGGGATAGGGAGGGCCAGTGAAGAACTAGTAAGGAGTAGGAAAAGAAGTGAGAGGAAACACAAGGTGAGCAAACGCAGGGTGCAGGTGTAGTAGTAGCTAAAGATGGAGGCTGCCAGGTTGGGTCACGGAGGGCACGTTCATACATGGATTTTAATAGGAGTGGGAATTTAATAAAACAAAGGCTGTACATGCAGGGCTTGCTGTTGTGAATGTTTTGGGGGTGGGGAGATAGAGGTTGGACGAAGAAGATTAATGAGGATGTGAGTAATGCATTGGAGTCCTTTTTTATGGGGGAAGTAATAGGGAGGGAGTATAAGGTGGAGACTGGAGCAGCAACCAAGTTGATTAGAGAACACCATAGGAAGAATCTAATGTTCAGCATGGTGAATCTGGCAGCGGTAGCACTTGAGGTTTAAAATAATACCACCGGATGTCACTTCTAAATACGACCCCAATGGTGAGAAAGCGAGGGGAGAAGAAGAAAAGCTTTGACGGTGGGGTAGGTAGATGAACTTGGTTCTAGAAGAGTTTTGCATGAGAGGGACAAAGGTCTTCCACTGGTGGGTGGCTGAGAAGCAGTCAGATACTCCTTTAGAAAGCTCAGGGTGAAGGGAGAGAAGGGGAACGGAGAAGCCAATGAAGAACACACGCTGGCCTAGTGAAGAGGTGTAGAGGGTAAAAAGGAGAGGTCCACTGACAGAGCCTGGGGGACTCCCACAGGAGGGGATAGGTTCAGAGGATTGCATAGTCCAAGAGATGCCAGAGAGATGGAAGACAACCCATGCAAATGCAGAGCCTTAAGCCCCAAAGACAGAGAGTAGGGGGAGGGTCAACCGTGTCAAAGACTGCTGAGGGTTTGAGATGGCTCTTAAAGGCCGGGATGGACAGGGATGCTGGCAATGCAAGTGGTGAAGATCCCAGGGAAGACATGCAATTGTTAGTGGAGAAAAGGCATCAACTCAGGCTCAAGCCGGGTTGGCGATTCTGAGACAGAGGGCCTACTCTGAGGGTGACGTAGGAGAAGGAGCTGTGGCAGGTACAAAAAAAGTAGGAGCAGGTGGGGTGAAGGAATAGGGGAGGGGAATAGGAAAATCATGAGAGGGGTAACACATTTTAGATTTCATGTTAAAAAAGGAAAATCGTTTGCAGAGATGGGGAGGGGGTAGAACGGGGGTATCCAGTGATAGCTTGGTTGGAGAGAAGAGGAGACTGAGCGTCGAGTGGAGATTGTAAAGTGTAAGATTTGGTGGTGTCAATAGCTGTAGTACGATTCAATAGAGCATCCTTGTAGGTGGAAAGGGTAAGTGGATTTATGCCAGCTATGCAGGTAAAAATGCATTTAGTCCAAGAGAGGAATTATGGGGTGGAGGGGGTGGTCCACAGTTGAAAATTAGGTGGGGGTCGTGTAAATGTGAAGGAAGGGAAATGAAGTTGAAAAGGGGAGCTAAATTGAAGTTTTTGAAAGACCGCTGGATGAGAGACACTTGGGGTGAGATACAGCAAGGAGGAAAGACTGGATTACAGCCAGGTAAGGGGACACAGTGCCGGTATGAATATGCTCTTTGCGGCAGATGAGGTGGGTGGAAGGGACAAAGGGCAGATTGCTACATCAAAGGGAATAATGGAGTGGGCAGGTGGGGAAGGGTCAATAGAGGTTGGCTGTGGAGAAGGAGGGGGACGGAATGGCAAGATCAAGGGAGTTAACTCGAATATGTGTAGGGAGTGTGCAGGAAGGACAGAGCAGTACGGTAATAGAGTAAACTTTTAGTTGTGGCCAGTGGCCCTTTTGAGGATATTTAAGTCCACCATGAGGGTGACAGTCACGTTTGTGGGGAGAAAATCAAGTTGATGTTCAAGGTCAGTGAAGACAGAGTTGGGGGGAAGGTTATCAGAAGAAAAGTGAGGGCTGTAGGTGGGAGTAGTTATATGATAATATGCTCGAACAAGAGGGAGAAAGTCAGCTGGGGAAGTAGGGCGAGGTTGCATTGGTGGTAGTCGGGGCATTCGTTATTTCTAGGTTAGATTTTTGGAATGCCCTGCTAATGTGTATACCAAAAAAATCAATGTAGCGTCTGCAGGTTGCTCAGAATGCGTCCGTTAGGCTTATTTTTTCCCTGCCTAGGAGATCTATCCCTCAGCTTTGCAGGAGCCTCCGGTGCAGCAGAGGGTCCCGTTTAAGACCATCTGCTTGGTCTTTAAAAGTCTTCATGGCTTGGCTCCCTATTATCTCTCCTCAGAAATTGTTTACCACCCAAACCGCCCTCTTCGATCTTAGCCTTTTGGAAGTTCCATCATGATAGGATAGATTTGACATTTATAACGCGCCTATACACAAGTGTTTCAAGGCGTGAAAGTCTAAATCTGTCTCTTGGGGGGATCAATGTTTCTCCTCTGCAGGCTCACGAGCCTGGAATTTGTTGCCAATTGATCTCCGGAAAATTGAATCCCTTGGTGATTTTAGGAAAAGGCTAAAAACGTTCCTCTTTGAATAATGGCCCATGATGACTGCTCAGCTTTTTGTTCAATCACTTATAGAATCTGCGCCCAGATGCAGTCTTTGCTTGGTTCTATGGGCTATGTGTAATATAAGTTCAAAATCAGATCAGACGCAGGCATTTTTTGGGAGTTGGGGCGGGCTATACACATGTGGCAGTGTCTATGTGGGGGGAGCGGAATTCTGGCAATAGCATGGGGCAGAATTCAGGTTTTGGTAATATCAATGCCTAAAATAATGGGGTTAAAAAGTCAAAATGGTCAGAGAGAAAGTAAATTTTGGCGTAATGTGTATGAGTAGTATGGAATGCATGTATTCATCAGAGTGAAGAGAGAAGTCTTTATTACTGCTTGGGATTTATGGAAGGAATTGTAATATATTTTTGCAGCAATTGAATATTATATTTTCTTAAATGTGAAGGTTTTGACAAATTAGTTCATGGTCAGTTCTGTTTGCTACTAGAGGGCTTGGTCTTTGTTTATAAGGAGAGGTTATGATAGCCTGGATCATCAAGAGCATACCAGGTACCCTAGTGAAGTGTATATTAGATATAGGTTTTAGAATTGCAGAGTGGCAATCTGCTGAAACTGTCCAAATATTTCAAAAGCTGAGGGGGATTTACACAAATCTGCAGGGAATTGTGAAAGCCTATATTCAAATCTGCTCTACAGACTGGACTGTCTCTACTAAGGAGGTTGCAGAGGAGCAGGAGGCCTCAGCTAGGTATGGCTATACTGCGAAGAATTCAGCACAGGCACCCTAGCATGCATTGCATTGGACAGCTAGCATGGACATGTCTTTACAGTCTCAAAGCTGGGGTGCACTGTTGCAACATGACCCCTGTTTTAATTTGGCAGAGCCGGAGTGAAAATATGTTGCAAATGCCCTGCGCGCTGTTGGTGGCGGGACATCTCCAGGGTTATAGTTTTTCCGGTGTTCCCCTACCGAACCACATTGATATTGCATGGCATTTTTTTACCAAATGTTTTGCTTTAAAATGCACGATTTGAACCCATTAATTAAGACATCTCTATTGGGAATACCATCCCCAACCTCCCCAATGCTATTCTGGCTGGCACGCTTCGCTTGGGCCAATTTGGGGAAAACACTGCCATGCGTGGAGAATTTGCTTAAGAAAACGGGGCCAGGATTTACATGCGGTCATGTAAATACTGCGAATGAGCCCAGCAGGAAACAATACACCCGGTCCAACGCAGGATTAGGCCAGGCCGCGGGCAGGCCTCCCTCCACTCCACAGCACCGAGCTCCAGCGCTGCAGAGCCAGTCACCAACCGACTGTCCTGAATAAAGCCAGGCCGGGTTACCTTTCACAGGGTGCTAGGATTTCCAGGACACGAGATCCAGGCAACTCCAGGGGGGCGGCGCCCCTGTTCTTTGCACCAGGACCGTCGTATGAATGCAGGGACAAAGATTGACAACCATCTTTAGAATTCTGCAATCCCTGCGCCGGCACTGAGGTTTCATCGTGGAACTCATTCATGCGGATTCCTTGGCAGTGGCAACCCACAGCAGCCTCCCGCAAAGCTCCAGTAAACAACATGCTGCAATTCAAACAATAATTGCACCTCACACCAGGGCCCTCAGCCCCTGCCTGCGCCCCAATAAACACAGACACGTGGGGCATGCGCAGAAAAGCGCCCGGGGCGTCCCTCAATAAGCAGGAGTTAACTTACAGGTGCTTGTTTCCATGTGCTTCTTTCCCTGATGGTATGTTGCGAGCATGTGAGCTGCCTGCATGCCTGTGGAACGCTGATGTGTGAATCCCTGCGAGTGTTCCATGTAGGTAAGTTGAGAAGTGAGCTGCCTGAGTGGCGGGGTGCCGGTAGATGTATTCGTGTCCCTTAACCTAATGTTCTTACCTGTAACTTGGCACCTGAAGACTTGTAACTGGAGACCTAAGTAAAGCGGTTACTCACCCCATCTGTGACTCCAGTGTCTTTCCTGAAGAATCCATCCATTTTAATAGTGCTCCACGTAAAGACGTCAGAGTGTTGGGATTCTACTCTGAACTGGCGTCCCTGGCCGTGCCTGTGAAGAAGTCTGTAACCTCTTCATCCGGTCACCTGGGCGCCACCTGCCCTATGGTCGGCCGCTTGAGCACTGCTTTCAAAAAGGAGTGCATCTCCCCCGTAAGACACTGACTATTCCCCTTCCCTCACTGAAATCTCGCACTGTCCCCTTATCCACAACTTCTATGGGTTACCCATTGCCCATTGCCCTAGCCCTTTGCGTAGTTATCCGTTTACTCTTAGTTTCGTTTCCAGCTTGACCTCTGTCACGTTGACGTTTCATAATTATGGGGGGTGGGGGGGTCAAGGGAAGAGGAAGTGACCATGGGGGGGGGGGGGGGGGACGAAATGTGACGGGAGGTGGGACCAAGGGCAGTTGGCATGTAATAGGAATAAAGATTAGACGTGTGCATCAGCGCTCCGCCTCTGCCTTCCTTTGTGTGCGCCACGCGCAGCGGCCCAGGCGGACCCCGAGCCACGACACTGGCGACGAGGTGGGTAGCCTCCTGCGGGGCACACGAGGAGCCTCAGTCAAGGCGAGGGCGGATGCAAGGTTACATCACGGCCCATCGCCCAAGCGGCAAGTGAAGAGTGACTTCACCGCCATATGCCCTGGAGCGCAGTTAGAACATTGGAGGCCCGCCACAGAGGAAATAACCAGGCGGCAGAGCCAGTTTATTCCGGTGTTCCCCTACTGAACCACATTCTGAATGTCATGAACGTTCCAGTCCCGGGCCTCGGCGATGAAAACTAACTAAACTCCCCAACTGATAAGCACGTGCCTGGAGTAAAAGAGCAGCCAGCAGCACGGTAGGCCGGAGTACTGCAGGCCCACCAAGGGGAGGTTTCCCAGAACAAGGCCTCCCCCACAAGTGCTCAAGAACATGGATGGTGCTTGTGTCATAAGAGGCGACCATCCTGGAGGATTGTGAGAGTGAAGGCACACACTCACAGGAACAGTGACACTCACAGGGCAGGAAGCCCTGCAGGGATGGGTGCTCGTGCCCCAGTGAGGCGGCCATTTCCCAAAGACAATTGCAACAAGGGAGCTAGGTCTGGGAAACTCCACGCCGGCACAAGATAAAAAGTGACCGGAAGGTCAAGATGTCCAGGCAGGACAATGATCAAGGGGCACAAGCTTATGGCCAGGGACAACCGGGGCAAGGCCCCCCGGTCGTGGACCAGGTCCCATTTAGGCTGCCTGACACGTTGGTGGCCCAGATGCCAGGGGCATTTGACGTCACCGAAACCATCAACATGGGTCTAAGGTGGAATAAATGGATAAGAGACTTTGAGCTGTACATGGGAGCCACCGGGCCCATAGAAGACGCTTGCCAAAAATGTCTCTTTAAACTGGTGGTAGGCTCCATTGACTCGCTTCAAGACCTGAAGGACGCCTTAGCTGCGTACTTCACCCGCCACACCAACGTGGACTACGAGAGGCACCTATTTCACAGCACCAAACACCACAAAGGTGAGACCATGGACACCTATGTCATGCGGTTGCGCACCAAAATGAAACACTGTGACTTTGCAAATTATTCCAACACCGAAGCCCTAAGGTCCCAAATCATAGCAGGGTGTATATCGCAGACATTTAGGAGGAAAGTGCTCCAAAAGCTGAGCACCCTGGATGAGATACTTGCGCTAGCTCGCACAGAGAGAGCCATAGACTCACAGGTAGAGAGCTTCAACAACCCTATACCAGGAGAAACCATACACAGACTACAACGCGAGAGAAGGTCGGAGGAACTCTTCTGCTATAAATGCGGGTTTGAGTACCCCCATGAAGGGAGTTGCCCCGCTGTCGGTCAGCGGTGCGCCATGTGTGGCAAGGAAGGACATTTCAAGTCTGTGTACAAGCTCTTCAGGGACCGAGGAACGGACTGTGCGCGGGATATGCCACCCAGACACAAGGCAAAGCCCCAACCTTCTCCTGCGAACCACCCTGTTGCCTCCTCTCAAGGGCCATCTAATCAGGCAAACCCCAATCCCCGAGACGAGACTCAGGGGAAGAAAAACAAAGAAGAGCGAGGAGAGACAGAAGGAGATACATAACGAGAGCAAGACCGGAACGACGATCATGGCGCCATGTCCGCTACCTGGTAGAACAGTCACCATCTGATTCAGACCCCAGCTCTTCAGGGAGTGACCAGAAGAAGGCAGCATACGTCTATGCTTTGGGTAATCCCACGGCCACTGCACACAGTCCCACGTTGATCATCAAGCTAAATGAGCAACCCACCGATTTTCTGATAGACACCAGCGCCACAGTTCATGTCATCAGCGCAGCCAACTTGAAGGAACTCCCTGCAAGACCCAAATTGAGCCCCGCCATGGTAGACATCTATGCATATGGTGCCAAGGCTCCCCTCAAGTGCCTGGGACAATTTGAGGGCACATGTAGATACAAAGGGCATGAAGAAAAGTACACAATCACGTCCTGGCCACTGAAACGGACAGGGGATGCGTACTAAGCTTCAAAGCAGCAGCCGATATGGGGCTAATCCACATCCTCTACAACATCATGGTCCACAAATATATCGACCCTGTGGAAATGATCAGCAACCTATACCCCCGCATCTTCGGAGGCATTGGAAAGCTCAAGAACAGACCCATCAAACTACATAGGTGAATCCGTACGCCCGGTGGCCCAACACTACAGAGGGATCCCGATCAACGTAAAGTGGAAGATGAATTACACAAGCTGCTCGAGCAGGATATCATCGAGCCAGCCACCGGCCCCACCACGTTGGTATCCCCCATAGTACCAATTCCAAAGAAAGGATCGGAAGCGATCCAGCTCTGCGTTGACATGAGGTGCCCCAACCAAGCCATACGGCGGGAGAGACACCTGGCCCCACGCATCACTGACATGATTCATCTCCTAAATGGGGCCAAGGTGTTCTCAAAACTGGACCTACAGAAAGGCTATCACCAACTGGTGTTGAGCCACGAAAGCCGAACCATAAACACGTCACCCACCTAGGACTCTTCCGCTAAAAAAGGCTACGTTTCGGGGTGTCCTCGGCTGCAGAAATATTTCAGGCTGAGGTACACAACGTAATCAAACCTTTAGCGAACTGCCTCAATTACAGCAACGACATTCTGGTCTTCTGTGCCGATGTCAACAAGCACGATGAGGCCCTAATGAAAGTATGCAAGGGCCTGGAAGCAGCCAACCTCACCCTCAATCAGGACAAATGTGAATTCCGCAAGAATACATTATAATTCTTTGGTAACATTTTCTCAGAATCAGGCATGTCTCCAGACCCCAACAAAGTGGCGGCACTAAATGACCCTGCACCGCCTGCCAATGTCTCAGAATTACGCTCTTTTCTTGGGCTCGTGAGCTACTGTAACACGCTACATCAAGTACTTGGCGACGTAAGCAAGCCTTTGAGACTGCTGACCAAACAAGACGCCGTGTCCCAGTGGACACCTGAGTGTAAAAAAGCATTTGAGACCATCAGAGAAAGGGTCGCCAGGGCCAAGAATGTGTCTTACTATAACCTGAATCGTCAAACGGAGCGGACGGTGGATGCCAGCCCATTAGGGTTGGGGGCCATACTGGCTCAAGTGGATCCTAGCGACCCTAAACGAACACATAATTGCATATGCCAGCCGGAGTCTCTCGGCCACGGAACAAGCTTACTCCCAGTCCCAAGCAGAGAAAGAAGGTCTTGCCGTAGTCTGGGCGTGCATTTAGAAAGTTGCATTTAGAAGTGTACCCAATAGCTGTGAAATGTTGCATTTAGAATTGTGCTCAAT
Organism: Ambystoma mexicanum; assembly: GCF_040938575.1. Taxonomy (NCBI): domain Eukaryota; kingdom Metazoa; phylum Chordata; class Amphibia; order Caudata; family Ambystomatidae; genus Ambystoma; species Ambystoma mexicanum. Next base: position 1,499,183,489 of record NC_090932.1, on the reverse strand, counting down.
AGCCTCTCTATGAAAAGTTGAATTTAGAAATGTGCCCAATAGCCTCTCTGCGAAAAGTTGAATTTAGAAGTGTGCCCAACAGCTTCTCTGTAGAAAGTTGAATTTAGAAGTTACCCAATAGCTTCTCTGTGAAAAGTTGAATTTAGAAGTGTGCCCAATAGCCTCTCTGTGGAAAGTTGAATTTAGAAGTACATTTAGAAAGTTGAATTCAGAAGTGCACCCAATAGCTGTGAAATGTTGAATTTAGAAATGTGCCCAATAGCCTCTCTATGAAGTTGAATTTAGAAGTGTCCCCAATAGCCTCCCTGTGAATTAGAAGTCTCTGAAAGGGCATGAAACCCATCATATCTCACCAACACGCTGACTCTCTCCTTACATCACCACTCAACTAGAACACAGAGATACTATGACACCATTCGGTATAACTGTTCTCATATCAACATTCGCTGCTCACTCCACATCATTCTAAATAATCACTGCTGGTTACACACCCCCCAGCAAGGCGTTCTCCTCAGGCCTAACGCAGCCACATCCGATCTGGATTAATCCTGCCAGAACGAACACATACTCCTGACCTCTCAACCACCACACCTACCGCTAGAAAGCAGCTATTACACTGATACTGCACGAGCTGTACACATACCTGGTGCTCACACGCACCTTTTTGACTCTCTCTTCTCTCTCTCTACTGATATGAACTTCGATTCCCAAGGGCGTTCAACCTACCAGCGCCTTCAGACCATACCAATGGTATATAAGGCGCTATATAAATGCAAAATAACAATAACAATATTTCCATCTTTTCTTATACGGCAAACCCTTCCGGGTAGTCACAGACCACCAAGCGCTGCTGTTCCTGTATGGGAACCCCCAGACAAAGTTACCCCTCGGATAGCCCGCTGGGGGCTACGGCTGCAGGATTACGCATTTGAAATAGTGCATCGGCCAGGAAAAGGGGACAACCCTGCTGACTTCTTGTCCAGAAAACCCTGCGAAGGGTGCATACCAGAACCATCAGTGGCAGACGGGTATCTTAGGTCCCTAATACATCAATCCACACCAGCTGGGATTGACATTGGAATGATAGCCCAAGAAATGGAGAATGATGCAGCGTGTCAGATCCCCTGCAAGGGTGTTCAGTCGGGTATGTGGAGAAGGGCACGTGAGAAAGGAAGAGCGGCTGGGGACCCGGTACACTCTGAGGTGGAACGACTAGTGCAGGTAAAGGATGAACTGGCACCGTTGGATGATCACCTCCAGATCAAGGACTGCAAAATAGTCATCCCACCAGCCCTACGAGCCAAAGTCATCGAGATTGCTCATGAGAGTCACAGAGGGATGGTGTCGACAAAACGCATGCTAGGCCAGAAGGTCTGGTTTCCCAACATGGATGCCATGGTAGACTAAGCACTCCGAGCATGCCCCACCTGCAGCCTCATCACACCAAACCGTCACCCTGAACCTTTGAGAATGTCAGAACTCCCTCAAGGATTATGGGAAGCGGTGGCGGCTGACTTCTTCGGGCCCATTGAGGGAGGAAGATACGTGTTGGCAATCATGGACGAGTACTCCCGATATCTAGAGGACCAACTCATCTCCTCGACAGCCGCTCATCATGTCATACCCGCCCTGGACCACATCTTCTCCGCATATAGCATCCCGCGAGTGCTGAAGACGGACAATGGGGCCCCATTTAATGGGCACCAATTCACGCAATTTGCAACCTATTTAAGCTTTCATCACCGCAAGATAACACTGTTGTGGCCTCAAGCCAACAGGATGATAGAACGCTTCATGGCCAACTTGAAGAGGGCGCTCCAGATAGCCAAACTAACAGGACAGCCCTATGAACAAGTGCTGAACCAACTCATGAGGAACTATCCAAATACGCCCCACAGCACCACGGGACAAACACCCTCAGAAGTCATGTTCGGAAGGGACGTCCAGACAAGGATTCCCCCAAGCACCGCCTCAAGAACAGGTCATCGACCTCAATAAGGACTTAAGGATGCAAGACAAAGCCGCCAAGGAGCGAATGAAAGAATATGCCGATCGGTGGAGAGAGACGCGGCCACCCCAGATAGAGGTGGGAGACATTGTTGCCGTACAACAGTCACAGACCTATCTTCCAAGCGGAACCCCTCCTGGTCACCCAAAGGAAAGGATCCATGATCACAGCCCAGGGGTCGGGAGTCCCCATCACGAGAAACTCGTCCCACTTCTAGAGCGTTCCCTCGCTGGGAACCCACCGACTCAGTGGACATGTGGTCATTCCCTTTGACTATGCCTCGGATGACCCCTACCAAGGATATGAAGGGGACACTGATGATTCGGACCACGAAGGTCCCCAAGAAAGCGAGGACAGCGGAAACACACCACAGCCCATGAGCTCACGCCCGCAGAGAGTGAGGAACAAGCCTCATTGCTGGATTGAAGAAATGGGCCAGGGGCCCACCAAGATGTCCACCGGTTGTGACTATCCTGGTAACTGTTTAAAAAGGGGGGAGATGTCACGTTGACGTTTCATAGTTATGGGGGGGGGCGGGTCAAGGGAAGAGGAAGTGACGTTGGGGGGAATGGGATGTGATGGGAGGTGGGACCAAGGGCAGTTGGCATGCAATAGGAATAAAGATTAGACGTGTGCATCAGTGGTCCGTCTCTGCCTCCTTTTGTGCGCACCAGGCGCAGCAGCCCAGGCGGACCCCCAGCCAGGACAGCCTCAGAGCCAGTCAGCTATCCTCCATTGTCTTGTTGATTACCACACACACACACATATTCAGCTGTCCGCCATTTTCTTGTTCATTATCAACCCCACACACTCATCTGTCCCGCGATTCTTTTACCGTAGCCTCCACAAAGGTCTTGTTCCCCTTGAGCTCCTTCCCCAGGTGAACCAGCAACCTCCACTTCTTCTGTAGCAAGACCTTCCTTCCCACCTGTACCCGATCATTGTCCCCCCCAAATTCACTACCAATATGTTGGGCTGCCTCAAAAAACTACACGCCTGAGCACTTCTGCAACTAGTTCATTAGAGCGTATGCCCCCTTTTCCCATTCGACGAATCTTAATGCCCCGGTAGTGCTTGGTTGCCATTCACATCTGATGCCATTGCTCCTTTAGCTGCCTGTGAAACGGAAGCGTGCATGAGAAGGACTGTAGACTACATTTACTCTAGGCATACCATTGCCAACTAGACCCAACTGCTCTCCCGTCCCCCATCATCAATGGAACCCTTGGCTTAACCAGAAACCTGTAGCTTTAAACACACACACACACACATATATATATATATAAGAAGGAACCACCCCCAAACCCCAATGGACACCCATGACAGTCACCCGTCGTGCTCGATACTTGCAAACTCTGCACGCTCCACTCCAAACTAATACCATTGACAAATCAGTAACCGGAGCTGCATAATAAGACATTCCATCTGGTGATCGTACCCCCTGCCAACCCCCTAGTCATGTCCAGATCCTGGCCCACCCAGCACAGGACACGCCGCTACTCCTTGGTTATTGACCCACGCTGGGATGCACGCGCACCATGAACCTATCAGATTCCCATCTACCCATAGTCTGCGTCTGACCACAGGAGATTTGCCAGCAGAGTGCATCTGGGGATCATGGCGTGGGCTTGGGCCCGGCCTTCTTGGTTATTTGCCTGATGCAAACTGAGAACCTTGGACAGGCCGATGAGGATGGGCCCGCCTGTAATATACCTGGGCTGGTAACTTGCGACCTAAGCACTCGATTGAAACGTGGAGCCAGACTGCACTTCGCTAATTCGACTCCTAGCTCAGCCGACTTCATTCCAGAAGACCCATTATTAGAGAAATCAAAAGTAGGTGGAATCCACCATCAAATACGATATATTATCGTGGGGGCATTACGTTATTCCCAGGATCTCAGGCCAGCATTTGCCTCCTGAGCCTCAATGGCTCGAAGGCTTTGGTCATGGCACGTGTGACCTACTGTGGGATAATACTGCATTATACAACTCCAGTGATTGTTCCCCAGATATAGACACTTTCTTGGGGTTCACCAACAGTAGACAAGAAATGCAGGGTATTGCCCCAGTTGAGGAGGCCACACTTTTGGCCACCATCTGTTGATAGTTCCCAATAACGCAGTAACACATCTCGATGTACCTGCTACGCCATGCTAGGAGGGTGTCTGAATTTGCGTGCTATGCCGTGCTAGGAGGGTGTAGAACAACTGTTTGGCCCAGACTGCTCGTTTTGAGACAGAGTTGGACTGATTTGCACTGCATGGCCCGCCCTCTCGAAAAGACACAGCTGAGCTAAAAAATGATGGAATGCTGCCACGAGGTACCTCTAGCTATTTCATCATATTTTAATAACTCGAAAGTTCGACCCAACATTAGACATGAAATGGATGGTTCCACCCTCTGCCCGCAGGGAGGAGGCTTTTTCAGCGGGACCTAGAGTACGCACCGCCAGCAGCCCCACAGCCATCAAAACTAGAGAGGATTGTTCAGGGCACTTCCACAAGCTGCACTGGTGTCTTTGCAATGCCTGCTTGTACCTATTTGCGAGATGCTGGCACTGCCCAACAGACATCTACTGCCAATCCCAGAACTTCCCCAATAACCATGATCGGCAGCCAATTGCTGCAACGCGCACAGTAGATATACTGGCAAATATCAGGGAAGAGCATGGCGGCACCAGCCCATCACCTGCCAGCCTTCTAGAAAGTAGCTGCTTATGCCCAATTTACACCATTGGAAGCCAGTAGCTCAGACTGGCAACAGGTCACTCAGCGCTGTAAGTGGGGTGAGAAATCGAGAGGGTGGGGGGCTGCAATGAGGGGGTGTGGCCTTAATTATGGGCGTGGCCTGAAGTGTCCCTAGCGCACAACTATAAAAAAAGAAGTTGTTGGGTTACCTTTTTTTTATGGTCTTGCGCTGGGGACCTGCTGCTGATAAGCCAGTGTCGAATTGCACTGCGCTGTTTCATTGGTACTCAATTCATTTTGTTTAATTTAATAGAATATCAAGCAGTTAATTGAATGAAACCAATGGGATCCAGCACCTACGAAATAGCACAGTGAGATGGGACACTGGCTACTCATCAGCAGGGCTCGGGTTTGAATCCCCAGCACTGGACAACACCACATTTTTCTTCCCTTATTGGCTTTATAGGTCAAGCAGTCCATGAAACAAAGAAATCCACCACCTAAGTAATAGCACAGTGCAATGTGACAATGGCTAGACACCTGCAGTGCGTGGGTTCGAATCCCGTGCACAGAAAGAAAAGCGGTTGTCGGGGCTGTCTGGGGTAGTGTAAGCCCTGGCTCGATCAAGGTTTTGGGAGACTGCCAGGGTCCAGCCCCGGCTAGCCACGGCCCACTTTAAGCCTCAGGTTACTCTCACTGGCAGCGGGAAGGCACTGAATAGAGCGGTACACTGTATTCAGATTAGCATATATTTTACACCACCTACTTTTTCCATTATCGAGATTATATATTTTCCTCTTCTTCAGGTTTGCCATTCAGCAGTGCTCCATTTCACCAAACTCAGAGGTAGCGGCAGTGACATCACAGGCGTGGCATCCCATAATACACAACTCAGACAATGACATATTGTACTTATTTCCAGCAATTCTTTTGCAAGTGTGAGGCTATGGGTGAAGAGAGGCCCTGGTTCTATGGGGGCCAGGAAAGACTGGGTTGGTGAGAACAGGGTGAGGAATATCCAGAACCAATGTCATTCCTTCACAGTGGAATATCCTCCTCCAGGCTCTCCGCTGATCGCGTTACTGTGGTCAGAAGAATCCTCATACCAGTATATCATCCGGTACACACCAGCGATCCCAGTATAAAAACCATGAGAAAGAAATAGGAGTGTGCAGTCACATACAGACTGCATGGACAGCGGGGTACGGGGTGACACACTGACCAGAGAGATCCTCTCACTAGAAGAACAGGGGCCTCCAAGTCCAATCCTCAAGAGTGAAATCCACTAATTGTTTTCAGGATATCCATGCAAAATCTATTTCAATATAGTGAATCTAAATTGAAGCTATTTTACGCAGTGAGAGGTAATCTGGAAAACCTGGTGCAATTCAGGCTCTCGAGGACTAGACTTGCAGGATCCTTGCACTAGACATTGCAAAGATCATGAATTTTACATTTAGAAAAAGCAAGTGCACAAGAAGAAACTGCACCATCAGCGAACTGGATCATTCTAGATTTAGATAAGAGCAGATCAGGAGACGTGGACAGGAACTACGCTCCCCCGCCCTCAGCATCCAGCGAGGCCTACGGAGACTAGTTTGTGGTCGATGGCAGAGGTGGCTGGAAGACGTCCAGGTAGCCAACAACCTCAACCACCACGTGACACTGCATTGCTGCCTCCAGCACAAACACCATCATGCCAGCAATGTGATGCCTCACCGTGCCGCCGGGCTGGAAAGCTTGTAACCACCAGATGCGTCAGCGTCGGCTAATGATGGGGCTGGTTCAACCAGGGAAGATACCAATGGATACCAGTAGGGTGACCAAACGTCCTGGTTTTCCCAGGACTGTCCCGTTCTCAAGATTATACTACCATTGGAAACTGCAATGGTCCCAGTTTTTTGCAGTACGTCTTCATGGCTGGCAGGCAGGAATGCACAATCTCGCACAGAAGAAATCCTGCATTTTACAACTTAAGATGGTGTTATAGTTTGTGCTAAATTAATTGTAACATGGGTTTATTTGAACACTTAAACCCCCTTTTTCTCCAAACACTACTAAGTGTAGTGCCTTGACAGCCGCTTTCAAGATTTAGTCCTACTTTTATGTCAGTTGTCCTGGCATCGTTTTTTACTTTTTAAATATGATCACCCTAGCCACCTCCCAGCTACCACCGGAAGTGGCCATCAGGCGATAATGGGGTATTTTCTACACTCATGCACGAAACTATCAGAGAGGACGGCAGTGCCGTTGCTTAATCTTAATATATTGTGCGAGCACGTGATCAGAAATGCGTTTAACACAGTCGTATTGGTCCGCATGACAGGGCCGCATCACAAATTATATTAAAACAAATAATTTCAGTAACCACATGAAAAACATAATTACACAAAAAAGTATTAGATAAAAAGGAAACGACAATGAGAAGCAACCAAAACATTTACACACCTCGGGTTTTAGGGCAGCCCTCGAATAAATTTGGCATTCCAAGGGTTTCAAAACGTGCCTTGGGCAGAGACGCTCCTAATGTTACAGGTCTAGTTACAACCAAGTTTTATGTAGTTGGGCGATGCACTCTCTGGCAAAGCTGCCTTTGCATCATGCGCCGACAGACAAAGAGCGAATACATCAAACTTCCGGACACAGGAGGAACACAGCTGGCGCTCTAAACACTGGATACATGCCAGATTTGAAAAACAAATGGCCCTCGCTAGGCCAGAATGAATAGCTAACACAGAAAGCACTCTTTTACCTCTCCAAGTAGGGCCGGCCCTAGGGCAGGGCTGCCCGGGGGACAACCCGGAGTGCAGTTAGACCCCTGCCACACCAGCTCGGGGGAGTCTTTCAAGGTCTACCCCGGGCTGGCGTGGTGAAGAAGGTGCAGCGCCCTGCACAGGAGCAAGTGGACGCATTCTCCCTAGTCAACGCCCCTGCACCCTCCACCTATTGGAGTGACAGAGGAGTAACCACAATTGGGAACCCATGCATAAGTTTATGCGACATGTCCATACCACGTCGAGTGTATGAAAAACGATATGCACTCAGGCAGCCATTCAGAAAATACCCTCACGTTGAAGCAACCCTACCAAGAAGGATATGTCTCTTGCCGAGTTCGGAAAGCAGCCATGAATAAAATGATGCGCGACATGGAAGTGCGATATGAAGTCTAATAACACAAAAGAATGTTCAAAAGAAGATATATGAAGCTATGCCGAAACAATTTGAAAATACTTAAGAATGACGATGCAACTGAAGCAGTAAGAGACACATGTACTCCATAATGCAGTGTTTACAAATACAAAGAGGAATGACGTGACCCCCCTGGTCAATAACTGTACATACGCTGAAACGCAAGGCAGAAAGAATGCATCGAAGCTTGCTTATGAGAGGTATATATATCCATCATTTAGGACTACCATCAGAACAAATTGGATGGCTCATGTCAATCAACCCAGTTACCTCAAAATGAGATACCCAGAGTTTTAATGTGGAAAGAAGATGAAGAAGCCGTTTTCATTGCCAAATAGGGAGTATATTGGCTTTAAATCAAGGATGCTATTTCGAGAGATGGAGGAAAAGCACAAAGGGAATCTATAACAAGACCATGTGCAAGGACATATTTTCCAAATATTAGGAGGAATAAAAAATAAGAAAATGTACTGATGACAAATATTGGACAATTAAAAAAGGCAAGAAGTCAATATGGGATGGAGTGAGCAAGTCTCTTAAGGCCAAAAGGAGAACTTCACCCATCATGATTGAATCCAATGATGTTAAATGCACTGTTGAAATGAACAAATTCATGGTCGTGCAACACGTGATGGAGAGCTCGCAAACAAGGGCTATTCATTAAGCTCGAAACTAAGATAGCATGGTACCTACAATCCGTCAAATGTCCCGAGACAGTGCAGACTGGCAAGGTCAACCTTCAAACAGAAGACACTGGCATGAGGCCAACCAATGAGAGAGGGTGTCCTAATTGGGAAACAAAGTAAGAGCCGACGTACCTCCATCCACCTGGGTTTCGTTTTTATGTACATGCTGCCAACAAGCCGAATGTCCATGGTTGGATTTGGGTTGCAAACCAATTAGAATAGCCTGCCATGCACTTCTTCATACGAATGTTGCAAAGTAGAAGTCTGCTGCTACATTTTCTGCTGTGACGATTACCTTATAACCATGTGATTAGGAGTAGCTCGGGGTGTGTCTCACAGAAAAGTGACCACCAATGAGAGACTAACATGCACATTTTCTATATGTAGAGATGAACCCTTAATCCAATCACACCCCTCGATAGGTTTTTGAAGTTGGTCACATAGGATGACGTCATAGATGACGAGATCTAGTATAATAAAATCTAGAACTAAATGAAAAGATAGTGTGATCTTCCATGAGTAGAATTAATGAGTGTTTATTTGCCCTGCTTTACTTCTTGAGATTAAACCAGTATTTTACCATCTCATTTGAGTCTGTCCGGTTATTGGATCCGACGTATTTTCTTGGTAATTCCATCTAGCACAACAAATGCTTCAACGTGCGAGAGGACAGCCCTATTGAAATTAAATTCCCGGGAGCGGGCCACATTTAATAACAATAAGGCGCTGATGCAAAAGCATCAGCACCTATTGAAAAACATGTCACCCCGCGCATGACCAGGGGCGCACAGGGGTCACCACATTTTTGTTTTGCTGCCTGGGGTGCTGCTGCCACCAAGGCCAACCATGTCCCTAGGGACTGCTGTTTTGCGTGCTGGGACATTATGGGCAAAGAGGCCAATTTTCAGAAATCATGCAGGAGGTCGCAACCTCGTGGTCATCCGTACACATGCTACTGCATCATACTGTGAAATCATTGAATTCCAGACCTAGAACGTTGCAGGAATGGGGTATAGCATTGAGCCATCAAATAAGGTTCCCTATTCTGTGATTTAACATCAGATCTGACAGGTTTAATTCCAACACCAAGTTGGGTATGGAAAAAACCTTCCTACTTAAAATGTGAGCATAGACTATAGCATTTGGGCTAACACACACAGACATGTCACACTCTGAACCACCGATCAATGCATTGTGGATATTCAAATGAGCTCATGTTCATCTTTCTTTTTCAGATACTGTATGTAGTTTTGGCATGATCTTAGATCCCTCTCTCGCCCTTTCCACTCATATCTCAGAGATTTTCCAAAGTTGCACCTAACAGTTTAATATCCATAAAATCAGACCCCTTCTTTCCATTTCTGCCACTACAATCCTCATTTCTGCTCTGGTGTGTTCCCGTCTCTAACTTTTCTTCACTTCTTGTGGGCCTTCATGTTCATCATCTGGCCCCGCTTCGCTCTATCTAGAACTACTCTGTCTGCACTGGTCTAGCTCTCCACCACTCACTCTCCTCAATCTCTTCTGTTCTTCACTTTCTTTCCTGCCCTCCATTGAATCCCGGCTTCTCTTTCATTTTCTCTGCCTAATGTTCAAATGTTTTCATGTTCTCCTTGATCCACCTCATCTTTCTTCCCACACCTTTTTCTACTCTCTCCCCTCTGTCTCTTGTGAAGGCATCATGAAGTAACAGACAACATATTCACTTTTCTACAAAATGTTTTCTTCTTCTTAAATGTCAGGATGGAGTAAGGCCTACCTTGCCCTATGCTAAGGTGGGATTTCCCTACCTAAAGAAACTAAGGATAGTTTGTCTTATTAAGTTCAACTCAAAAGTCTGTCTGTGTCCAAAACCTAAAGATATACAATGTGTAGGGATATCAGCAACAAAAGAAACAGTGTTCCGACAAAGTTTGGCGCTTCTTCCAGCTCCTGGCTTGCTTTTCAGCTTCTCTTTTCCAAAGTTCAAAACAGATCCAAAAAGGTCTCTGGGTTCCCTTCCCAAAGTTCAACACAGTTCACAACATTTTGGGGTTCCCTTACCCAAGATGGCAGCTGGTCCAGCTTCCAAACCACAGTCACTTCAAATCTCTCAGCTTTCAATAATAATTCCAGTACAACTTTGTAAACATACAGGCTTTTCAATAGTTCACATACAATGTTCCTTTCTTCAATCACTTCAGCACTTACTATAAAAAAAACAGCTTCTGTATCTTGACTTTCCTTGATTCTTTCCAAGTAGGGGTACTCAGTCTAGGCACAGTTGTCGGACCACACGGTCACCAGTTACAGGTCACACAAACGATAACCCTTTGGCATTTTGCTACCTACTTATGTTTTCTCTCTTTGAACCTGTATCATTAGGCGACACTCAATTCTGCTTCTTCAACAGTATCTTGGTTTTGTCACAACATGCTTTCCATATTTTAGGTATTGCTGCACTCCAATTTCAAGTTCTTCTTAACACAACTTGTATCTCATACAATCCTTCAGACCCTCTTGCCAAGACATGTTTTCTCTCTTTTGAACTGGTGTTCTCAATCCACATTCAGGTCTGTTTTTCCTTAGCAGTCGCTGGACTATGCTACGTGAATTTCACACAACTCACTCTGTGGTGTTTATTTCTTTCCACCACCTTGCTCTCACATTGTCCATTAGTGCTGATCACTTGCTTTCCACTTGGGTCATAGATGATTATTACTGGCTTTCACTTTGTTCGTCAATGCTTATTACTTGTTTGCACTGCGTTCATAAATGTACATCACTTTTTCACTTATGCAGTATTTTCATATACTTTTCATATCTTTTCTTTGGTGTGGTATTCAATAATACTTGCAGTTCAAAAGTACTTTGCAGCTTGTTCAGTATTCAAAAAGTCTTCCATTCAGTCTTTAAACCCAGTTGTTATACGTTTCCATTCGATCAGCATTTCCATATGCCCAATTCCAGCCCCTGGAGCGCCCCGGTATGAGTGTTCCCTTTCTTTCACTCACTGGTGTTTGGCCGCTCCACTAGGTGTCTTCTTCCTCCTGTTCAGCTTTCACTCACTCCTTGTACTCGTCGGGAGCACCTCTGAGCAGCGCTCACCGCCTTCGGACCTTGCCTGGCTCTGGTCAGACGCCACAGGGGACTGCAGGTGTAACGACCCTCTCATGGACCGTTTGGGCCCCAGCGTCTCTCTCCCCTCTCTGCAACACACAGAGTCCTTTTCGCCAGCCCCCTCCAGGCTGCTCCACTTCGGATCACTGCGTAGTTCTCACCAGCTGGGTTTCTTCCTTTCTCTTGACGGTCTCTCCTTTTATGCTATTGGTTGCAGGTGCAAGTCCTTTGCCTGACCATAGTTGAATCTATTAGTGGACATGCCTGGCCATTGTAAAAGTATTCCTCCATAGTCCTCTTCCTCGTCTCAGTATCAGAGTGGTGTGAATGAATGGAATTGTGCATAACTCCCAGTTGCTTCCTCCTTGTCCCAATCTTAAAGGAATATGATTGTGGAACATTTTGTGTGCGTGAAAGAGAAAAATACTGAATGGAAGGGTTTCCAATTCCCAGTCGTTTCTTCCCTGTCTTCTTGTCTCTGTTATTTCTCTGTATCAACAAGAGGAGGTTGACGTGGGTTTAACCTACCCATATAAGGAGGTGTCCTAGTTTATCTCCTCCTTGTCCCTCTATAATGATGGTATTTCCAAGGATCATTTAGGAAGGAACGGAAGGGGTTGACAGTACCATATAAAGGCTTCAGGGACTGAAGGTTCATTATGAAAAGGGAATGGGGGATACTGTTTCTCACCCAAGGACATCCTCTATCCATTCTCCAAATCTCATCCACCCAAGTGATCCTCTGTCTCACATCCACCACCAAGGTCAGGATCCAAAAGCGATGGCCTTTCCCCAGGATGTTGGGGAAAAGGAAGTGAGAATGCCCTCAGGTTTCTGACTCTCTCCAATCCCAATCGCTCTTCTCGTTGCGCCCGGACTACCTTGCGCTCACTCATTTACGCTCCTTTGCACTCCTTGCTCCTAAATACAAAAACTCTTTTCCTCGCTCTATTTGTTACTTATCCTCATTTCCCGTTTGTTGTTCCCACCTAAAAACCCCCATCTACTTTACTCTATTGCCTAATGTAATCATTTATACGTTATATAATACTGCCAATGGAAAGGCAATTACAGTACAATAATTCATCATATGTCTATGAAATAAAACATACGTGGGAAGTACTATACGAGAACTGAAAATAAGAATGAGTGAACACCTTGGGAACTTAACGGCACCAGAATGTAAATCAGCCCAAGCGGATCATTGGCAGAAGAATCACAGTAACAACAAGAAGGAGAACATCAAATTCTTCGGGGCTAAACACAGCAGATTGGTTGCAAGAATGGGTGATCGGGAAAAGAATCTGTGTCAACAACAGGCAAAGATGATATGCAGTTTAAGATCTATCACAGAAGGCCTTAATACAGATAACGAGGGTGCACTATTTTCTGTAAATTGTGAGACATGAATGCTGAGAAAACAAGCTTAAATTCTGACTACCCAACAAACCTTAACAGGACCAAAGGGCTAGAGACTGATTCAGACCCATAAGACCAAGAAATCAGAAACAACATGGTCCCAAAATTGACCACAGAACTATAGATGGTGCATCCTGTACACACGATGGAACCATTGAACAGCTCTTAACGTGTAGTAAAAGAGACCACTCAACGATGAAACTACCATAAGGAGGTCAACTATGCTATTATTTCAATTCAATTATAACAATACTAAGAACGAGACTGACACATTGGGACACTAGACTATAAATAAATGACGGAATTATTGGGCAACCCGTCTCTCGTTGAGAACTAACAAACCAATAGTCTATAACAATCCTTATTTAAAACTTCAGTGATATCTCTATTTATTGTATGTAATTGTTTTTTTTTGTAACATGTCTAATACCATACCCGTGTTCTGTTTCTAAGCGCTGACCCAGGATTCAAACCTCTGTTGGTCTGCGTGTTCTTGCTTTCAAGACCAGCGTGTTGCCCCTGTGCTATCCTCCGTTCACTTTGTACAATGTACTCTCCAATTTGATACCTAGAAAAGGACATCAGTGCACCAACTGATTAACTAAATTTATGATAGAAATTTCGGAAATTATTTCCTGGTTCAAAATATAAGCTATATGCTAATTGGTTACTGAACCGACTGGCTGCCTAACCGAATGGATGGGTTTTTAGTAATCTTTTATGTAAATAATTGTCCCTGTCGTTAACTAACCAATAATTATGTAAATAATTGTCCTTGCCATTAACGAACCAATAATGAATTTTAACGACTGTGCAGCATCTCATCTGCAATGGACCTTGCCATCTAATTGACGCACAGCAGACCGCTCAGTTTAACATTAAAAATATACAGAACTTGCCCTCCAAAGAGGATTAGCAGGCAATGACAAGATTATTTGCAAGGTATGGGAATAATATACCCAGACTGCTGCAATCCCATCCCGTCCTGCAACCGCGGGGCAGAACATGTAATTAGAATGGGTTTGCCAACGTGGATGGCGTCATCACGCTACGGCGGATGGCGTCACCACGTTGGCAACCATTATAAGCTCACTTTCAGTATGGCGGCGGTTGAGCCACACGCGGAATGCCGCCATACTGAAAGAATTGAGCAGACCGAGTATTTACTGCTCCTTTAAAGGTAAGCGTAGCCCAAGCTCTGGCTTTCAATTTCATCAGAGACCTTAGAAAGACACAATACTGAAAGATTATACTCAACAATTAGCCAGTCTAAAATTAAAGAAAGTTTTAACCGGAGTATGTTATTAACAGTGTGTGTGCAAGTAGGATTACTATACTAATTTAAGTGATTGGCTTCTTCACAGATTATTAACTGAACAAGCACCGTTTCCTGGAATAATATCAGGAATCCCATCCTTTTTTCCATGAGAGACTCTTAAACAGACATTTATTGGTATCAGTTAATATTATCCCCACCAATAATATCACCATAATCGGGTACTCAGGAATGGCCATAGGCCATATTATTAGTGGGGATAATATTTGGGGTACATGGGAGCAGGGGTGTCCCCCGCTCCTTTTAAAATATGGGGATTGCGGGGGTGTCCCCCGCAGGTTTAATGGGTTAATATTGCCGCACAAATATGGTGCCATTCTTGTATGGCAATATTTTTGCAGGGATATTAAGACATGGAACCAATATATTAAAGGTACTTTAAACTTAGTTAAGTTTTTCTGCACGTGCAACTACAATGTCTTTTAAAACCTACATAATCCCATTTCTACAATCCATAGGCTTTATACCTAGATGCACCATTATAAGGAATTTCAAGATAACCACTGCTAACCAGTACAAGTAATAGTGACACAGCTAGGGTGAAAATCCCAGAAGCGAGATACCAAACGGACCAGATTCTTATAGGTAAGACCTATTATGGACTTATTTGTGAAACCAGTACTAATTAACCCGATTTGAAATTGACAAAACCTTATTCACTACAACACTACTTTTCCTTTTTTCCTTTCCACCCGTCCATTACAGATCCTTTAAGCTTCTACTTAGCTACAGGTTGCTCCTAATTGAATTAATTTGTGTATAGGCACAATATGTGCTTAAAAAAAGGTAAATTAACGCATCTATGTATGTAAATGATGGATGCATGTCAATTGTGAAGCAATATTAAACTGTATTTGAACCAAAAATCTGTATGTGAATCTTGTGAATAAATGAAAGAAGTGTGTTTATGGGTTAACACACATTGTACATATAATGAGAATTGTGCCTTGAGAAAGTCCGGATAAGGGCGAAACTACTGCAGTGCCTCCCAACGGAATATGTTGGCACTTATTATACATTTTATTTTCATACTACTACTATTGGTACATAACCAATACAGAATTAAAAACAACTTTTTAACAATTTAATTAGCAACCGATTTACCTAGATCTCATTTGAGAAGTCAACCATACAAAAACTGGGCGCAGGTAACCTAACAAGATACCAGCTTCTGGGTATTGGGTATCAATCACCCTGCAGGCAGGAGCTACCACAGGGCAACCTGGAGCTACTAAGAGATGCCACTTGAACTTTTTGCCCATTTGTATGATCCATTGTATATCGATGTGTTTTAGATGTGTCCTAATTCTTCTTTAACATACAGCCGTACATAGATACTTCCACTAAACACAGGAAGGAGTCAGATTGAACCACAGCCTGAGCCCAAAGAAAGGATATACAGACTGTGGATTCCGTGGTTTTGTACTATTGAAAGACTGCAATTCTGCCTAGAAATACCTGACAGGAAAACCTGTTCAGTCGTGTGTCCCTCATTACATATAGGGGTACAAACTGAACAGTTTCTTTTGGAAAAAAAGGGGACAATACCCTGAATTTTACAATAAATACGTTTTCTTTTAAGTTAAAGAAATGTTCATACATTTTTTTTACTCTTTCTGCCGAACAAAGAAAACAAATAAAATAGATGAACCTCTTCATTTGCAAGGCAGGCGATACATGCCCGGATGGTTCGCCATGTGCCTATTAAAATAATTGAACAATCAGACTGTTCTTTCTAGAGTGTGTTAGAAGGTTAGTGATAGGGCAAGTTTCTTCTGTACTGTCCCCTGACCCTACATAAGCGGGGCAATCGGTGCAAGCTAGGGCAAGGAACACACAATGGTATAGTTTAGCATGGTTGAAGGGCAAGTTAGACTAGGGCCACATTTTGTACCAACACAATTTACGAGAATTTAAAAATACTGAAGACTTCAGTGTGTGAAAATATTGACTAGGGAGGTCTTCAGCCAGATACCCTAAACAGTCCAAACGTGTGTTTTTGGCGACATGAAGTCTTCCAGGTTGTATTCCTTGCCTGGCTTGTGGATGATTGTGAAGTCAAATTCTGTAATCTTAGGCCCATCTTTCTATTCGGGGGTGGGGGGGGGCATCCGTAGATGGTTACCAGAGCTTGATGATCGGTCATGATCGTGAATGGTTTGCTCAGAGGAAACATTTGGAAGTGTTTGCATGCCCAGACGACGGAAAGGCCTTCTTTTTCCGGTTGCGAGTATCTGCTTTCCACCTCGGAGGCGCTCTTGCTGGCGGAGGCTACGACAGTAATTGTAATTGGTTATTTATAATTTGCTTAATACCCATAGGTTTCTAAGCGCGGACCCGAGATCAAACCGGTATTGCTCCACGTTGTCTTGCTACCAAAACTAGCATGCTGCCCATGAGATATCCTCCTGAGATAGTCCGGGGAGATTCCCATCCCGGCTGATGTGCCAGAACTGCTGCCAGACCAACTGGGCTGGCATTGACGGTCAATTCTGTGCACAGATCCGGATCAAAGTAGGCCATGTGTTCCACTGATGCAAAGTCGCTTTTGATCTGTGCAAACGCATCCTCGCAGTGTTGTGACCATTGGAATGGTCTGCCTGGCTTGGTGAGCTCTCTGTAGGGGCGCACTTGTAGTCGCGAAGTCTCTTAGGTATCGGCCACAGTAGCTGGCCATTCCCAAGAATGATCCGACTTCACTGACATCTTTGGGGGCTCAGAATTCTGAGATGGCAGCAACCTTGCTCAGGTCCGGGCTCATGCCCTCTTGTGAGAAGATGTGTCCATAAAACTTGAGATGATACTTGTGAAAAACACATTTCTCAATGTTGATTGTCAGCCCGGCATCCACCAGTGCCGTGCACACTTGATGCAGGGCGTGATCATGCTGTGTCAGCGTAGCACCAAATATCTAAAGGTCATTGTTATAGTTGAAGCAGTTATTCACATGGCAAATCACTCTCCTCACACTCTCCTGAAATATCTCAGCAGCAAAGTAGATGCCGAAGCTAAGCCTCTTATATCTGAAGAGTCTAATCTGTGTGGCATATGTGGTGATCTACCTGGATTGTTCATCTATCACAATCTTATAATATCCTTTGTTCAAGTCAAAGTTTTGAAAACACCTTGGCTCCATTTAGTAAGCTGATCATATCATCCAGATGCATTCCGGGATGCCTCTCTCACCCGACTGCCTTATTCACCTGGCGCATGTCGACACGTGTATATTATTGGTGGATACTCTCTTGAGAACAGCTACTACGGAGACACCCATTGAGTGGGGTCATCAGCCGGTTCTATTATGCCTTCACTCCATAGGTATCAGGTTTCTTCCTCCACCATTGGTTCTAGGCGCACGGCAATCCTCGTTGAATGTTGAGAAACTGGGTGTACTGATTCATCGATGTGGAGCGTCATAGGACTTCTTTTCAGGCACCCAATGCCTTTGAATAGAGTAGGAAACACTGGTCTGACCGAGAACTTGGACTGCATATTGTATGTTACCGCAGCAATCTCCATCTCAATGGCTGTGGGGCGACCAAGTAGGTTGCTCCCATGGACCTCTCCTGGAAGCACGTGAAACTCAGCTTCGGTGCACTTCTCTTTATATCTCACTGTTGTGGAGAACTTCCTGTGATTTTGTACCGGCCCTCTCGCTGCCCACTGGAAAACCTTCAGGTCAGATGCATTTAGCCGTGGCAGAGATACATTTTGCAGTATTCTGACACACACAGATGTTCCAAGTGGCGCTGGTGTCGATGAGGAATTTAGCCCGATCTCCTACCAGTAGGTTGAGGTCGCCTTCAGGCGGGATGCTACAAACACCGGAGGAAAGCAGTGCAGAGCGAATGTTCACACAGAGCCAGAGAACGTTATAAACCATTCTTTATTCTCTGCGCCGGCAACTGCCAGAGCGCAGGATATCATAACACGCATGCATGAACTGCGCACATTCCCATTGGCTGACGCCTCTAGTGACGGAACTCAGACAATCCGTTAACTGTGTCCTTGCCGGGACACAACAGTTCTGGTCTCCATTTACAGCCCTAACACTATGCTGCCAGTGTTGCAGGTTGGACTTAGTCACTTGGCTCGATGTGCTTTGATATGTGTGTGATTTTAGTGTGTGTGTGTGTGTGTGTGTGTGTGTTACAAAGAAGTGGGAGCCCCTCTACTGAGAACGAGGCCTGTTCTATGGAATTTCTTCCACTCAGGAGGGTCTACCACCCAGTTTTAGCTCGCTGTACCCTCCACAGAGGAGAAATACCCATTGGCATATCAGTCTTTGTCCCACCCACAAGGGCAGTCCAGCACCGAAATGCTAGGCAAATCTCCTCTGAACAAGAGTAGCATCAGCAACTCCAGAACTGTGTTTCAGCCTAGTCAAACCTCATAAGGTAGGTGAAGCTGAGCCTCCCTAAGACACAGTGAGCAAGGGGTCCATCTCTGGATTACCTTGGGTTACTTAGGGTGAAACCCCAAGTTTTACAAAGTTACAAAGGAGTGTGAGAGCCCCACTACTAAGAACGAACATGAGTCAAATACCCTGTTCTATTGAATTTCTTCAACTCAGGAGGGTCTACAATCACGTTTTAGCTCACTGCACCCTTCACAGAAGAGCAATATCCATTTGCATATCACTCTTTGTGAGTGAGGTGTTGTGGTTTGTGAGCAGACTTGCGTAGGATTTAGTGTATGGCTGGCTAGAGCAACGTTTGTGCCTTTATGAATGTTGTGGGTGGTTTCTGGCAGGTTGATGGGTGGAGCGGAGTGTTACATTTTAATCAGGGGCACCCTCGCCCCAACGCCCACCTTCCAGCAACATTTCCCTGAGAGGAGAATGCAGGGCACAGAGGCTCACCACACTCTTTTCTTCACTGCTGTCCCAAGCACTTGGGTAGAATAAGCCAGAGTTGAAATGCACTCCTGAGCCTTCCAAACGCAAAGCCTAGTGTATAGCTAAACATTCCATTCCTTTCCGAAGGCAAAACATTCCATTGCTCTCCGAACGCAAAGCCTAGTGTATAGCTAAACGTTCCATTGCTTTCAGAACACAAAGCCTAGTGTATAGCTAAACATTCCATGCCTTCAGAACGCAAAACATTCCATTGCTTTCCGAACGCAAAGCCTAGTGTATAGCTAAACATTCCATTGCTTTCAGAACACAAAGCCTAGTGTATAGCTAAACATTCCAGAGCTTTCAGAACGCAAAGCCTAATGTATAGCTAAACATTCCACTGCCTTCCAGACATCTCATAACTGATTTGAAATGAATGGATACCGTATGTTACAAGCCATTGGTTGTATCCTTTCGTTCTTAGATGGCGAAATGAGATCTTACATTAAGCGTGATCGGTTTCTTCACACATTCCCAAAAGGTTTCTTGGTACAGACTGTTAGGCAGAAACCTGTGCAGTTCCCTTAGGGATCACTGTAAAAGATTTAAGACTACAGGTGTTGGCAGTAAACCCAATTGGTAGCAGTCTGTACCACCCAGATTTACCTGGTAGCTGTGGCTGAGCAGCCAGACTTCTCTCAAGAAGAGTTAGACAGTATATAGAGTATACAAGATAGGTACCAAAATACAGTAGCACAAGCAAACACTGACCAGAGCTTGGGTATAAAAGTATATAATTATTTATTTAAAAACACCCTTTGTAAAATACACTAACACTAAAATGGCAAGCAAGTTCAAACACAGTCACTATTAATATATATACATCCCCGATTACTTATTGAACAAGTCTTAGTTAAAACACCACTTATTTACAGACAGAGGTGAGTGCTTAACCTAAGATGGCACTCCTAAGTTAATTAAAAAGGGAGGGGAAAAGGCAGAATTAGGAAAATACACAATACCAACACTTTAAGAGAACCAGAGCAAGTCAGAAAAGGCAAAGTCTACTGAGGAGCAAGAAAGTCATAGGCCAGGCCCACTCTTGGAGAGAGCAAGGCGGAATGTGTCCAAGATCACAGTTGAATAGTACTTTTAAAAGTCTTTGCAGATAGTTCAAAAAGCGTTGGATCAGTTCAGAAAAAGTTAGTTAGCAGGTCCCAAGTCACCCCAGGATAGAAAGTCAAGGATTTACGGGACACCTTGAACAGTCTGTTGCAAGGAAGACCAGGCGGGACTCAGTACCTGAAATGGTGAGAAAGCTCCAGCGGGGGCAGTTGTTCCTGGCAGCGGGTGCAAGTCAGTGCTTCGTCCAGGGGAAGAGAAGGTCTCGACATGGAGAAAAGCTGGAGGTCGTTGCACTGCCAGGGAAGAAACCAGCCGCGGAGTTTCCTGGTTAAAAGGTACTACCCTTTTATTCGCGGTAGTGGTGAAGCGTGGCTATCCGGTCGTCGGGGTGCTTGGCACTGGCGATTCGACCACGAGACGATCCAGGAAGGCGAAAAAGAGGGCGAACTGGTTAACCCCACCAGTTCAGAGGAAGAAGACTCTCCGGGATGAAGATCTTCTCTGTCGTTGGGAAGTGGTGAGACGGTGCAGCAGGGCTCCACCGGTGGTGCCGTCGTTCCAGGTCGGCTCAGCTTCTCCCTCTTCGGATTCTTTGGTCCTGTGGCGACTTCTGAAGTTCCAGTCCCCAAAGCCCTGCTTTTTTGCAGAAAACCCCCATTCATCAGACCTAGCTGTCACTCAAACATGCTCACCACTGGGCCAATCACACAAGAGTGCGATTTGAGTTGCCGAGTCAACTCAGTCCAGGGTGCCTAAACCCCCCTCCCACACATCCTGTAGAACCAGACAGAGTGGCACCACTTTTGGAGGCTTCTGTGCAGAAGCCCGCCAAAAAATGGAACAACGGGCTCGACTTGGGTTGGAGTTACAGAGGCGAACACAAAACGCCATTTTAAAACCGAGTCCTGGCAAAAAGACCCAACCGGAGAATAAATATTAAATAAATAACCCAGCGGTATCTTTAACATTGCACCAAAAAGTGGTGCGTTTAAAATGAATGGGAAAATCCCATAGGAAATATTCTGGTGGAATATTTCGTGTGGTAACCACTGCCACCAGCCAGAAAATCGACGAGGGGGGACTGCACAGTGCCCCCTCGAAAAACAGACCCAGGTGCAATCTAATTACCCCTATCAGTACTTCCACAATATGATGGTTTGTACTGGATCTGTTCACAATTTAAGACTAGTAAAGTCAATGGTGACTTTACATGCCCTGGGAGACAGTAGTCAGTCCTAGGGTATGGAGTCTATGTTTGGGGGTCACTATGACACCCCTGTGTTAATGCACTGAGGGTGCTGTGTAACACACTTACCAAAAATACATGAAACCCTATGGAGTAAAAGACCCCATAGCCCATAAATCACATTACAAAGTCAAAGGATATCTCATATCATGTCTAAGAGTGGGAGAAAAAAAGTCTGACTCTTAGCAGGAGAAAAAAATAAACCCCAAAAATCCAGCAAAGCTGCTGGGGGGCTCACTAGGTTTGGGAAATTAGTCTATTAGAGAATTCTTAGGCAGAAAGAAGCGTTAGGCAGAAACCTGTGCAGTTCCCTTAGGGACCACTGCAAAGGGCTTATGCCTAACAGACAATATCATACGAAATGTCTTTCTTGAAAGAGTGATGACATTTATATAAATTGAAAGTTGGTTCAATTTAATGGCTTTCGCGTTAGTTATCATCTCGGAAAGATTTACTAAGTTTAGTAGTGAGATGCATAGTGTTACATTTGTTGTCCTTTCTGTTCTTCTAAAAACTGTCACGTGCACATATGAGATTCTCGGCATTCCGGATGCACTCGGCTGCTCGCGCATGGTCATCATTGCGTAGTTGCTCCTCGATACTTTGAACCCAATGTTTTTAAAATGTGATTCAATTATTTTATTTTAAATTATTAGATTGGCTTTCCAAAAGGAAGTCTTTATGGTAAGACCATCAATATCTGTGCTGGGGAACCACTCAATTTCATTGGACATTGGTTTTAAACTTCTTAAGAGTAACACTATTGCTAAAAGTGAAGATTAACACAGGACTATAGATACAAATAAATTGGACGTATTGAACGTTACTCAACATGCTTCCATTGGTCTGGCATGGTCCAGTGTTGTTAACTACATGAGCCCAACTTGTACATTGTACAATCATTAATAACACAACCCATACAACTAACTCCAAGTCGTATAGCGCTTTTAAAGGCACACATCTGTGGAGACATTTCTTCAAATTTTGCTAATCTCCTGCCAACTGCTGGATATAATAGGAATGTGGTAAATTGAAGTATAACGCGTGCGGTGCTTTTCACCTGAACTACAGCCACAGTGAATAGGATCCAAAAGCGACTTGGATTCCTCCAGACTTGGAAGCGCGACAACACCCACACATTTTAACCAGAGTCTCTAAGAATGCCATGTCAGAGTTCAAAAAGAAGGCTCTGTGAAGGCAACCACTTCCCAGTGTATCAATTTCCTCGTCGCCTTTGTCAGGTCCATCAATTTCCCCTTAGGAAATTCAGCAGAGCTTGCCCCAGAAGGAATTGATGGGCCTGGCAGTACTTTGCTTTCCTGACACAGATCTACAAAAAAAGGAGCATTTTGATTTTTGGCATGTTTAACCATCACATACTGCAAAACAATTCCAAACTGAAGAGAGCGGAAGCAAGTTAATTTCAGGGAGCACTACTTAACAAATGGCAGACTTCCACAAACGATGGCTGTTGCACCTGTGTTTGCCCGCCCTACCCCCATTGACGGAGTCCATGACCTCCGAACTGGGAAACAAAGCCACAGGAAGAATTGCCTTTGGGATCAGTGACCAGGCCAGAGGTATGGAGAGAGTGTAAGCACCGTGGTAAGATCTCTGTGGGAATACATTCGTGAGAGCTCACCTTCTCGGTTATGTAGCGCTCAGTGCCAAGGTCCAGCAGGGCTCCACTCATGAAATCGATGTCAAAAAGTATGGTCTGTGCATTGAAGCATTTTCTCTTCCAAAGGAACGGGACCAGCTTGCGGTCGCAGTCTTACAAATGTGCAGTTATGTTACTATGCAACAGAATGAGACTCAAGTCATCGAGCTGGAAGGATGAACGGTTGAGCCAACCATGCCAAGATGCTAGATTTGACCCACAGGTTGCATGAGGATATTTGAGGTGGATGCATGAGTCCACCGAGTTTGGCTTTTGCAAGAGAGGCAACGCATTGAATTGGCGCTAAAGTACAAGGACTTGTGATCACGGAAAAGAGTAAATTTACTACAGAAAAAATTCCTCTGTAAAGGAGTTTGCATCCGGGTTAAAAAACAAAAAAAATTGTAAAAAGCTCACAAGGGTGTCCCTGTGCAATTGGGGTGGGGGGTGGTCAAGAAACAGCCCCACAAACAGAAAACAGGGGATAGAGAAAGAGTGAGCTTTGAAAGTTGCGGAAATGATGTGTCCAATGAAATAGCGACCCAATCCGTCAGCATTACTAGTCACCAGCCAGATATACAACCGGAGCCAGCAAACATTCCCAGTGCAGGTCCTCGTGGGAAAGTGGCCCAAGTCTGAAAATATGGTAATGTGGGGTACAAGAGAAAACCCAAGTGGATAAAGGCATCTTTGCCTAAGGGATAACCAGAGGGTTCAAGGTGAATACCCTAGTCCCACCGGAATCAAATCTTACGCCAATGGTATAGGTAATCTAGTAAAAAGAAACAGTAAAGTAAATTAGAAACAAGATGTTTCCCAGGCAATCTACACAAGGATGCGGTGTTCATAAACATGTAAATGTCATCGTTTTTTTTAATGCCGGATTTCTCCCACTTCTAACCCTGCAATAAGAGTAGTTATGTGCTCGATGCATCAACCATGGAAGAATGAAAAGGCTGAATCGGGCACACAGGGGTTTGAACTAGCAAAGTATAGGCTCACACCATGACAGAGGCCAGAGATTAACCGGGGAACTATTCACTCGTCCACGTGTTTCCCCACGGTATCAAGGTGCAAGCAGAAGCAGTGGGGTTGGATATTTCCAGGGAGCTGCGCCCATTTTCAATCTCCCAATCTGCTCACTTAAATCTCGCTGGGACACACTTCATGGGAGCACCTGGAAAAGGCCTTAAGACTAGCACCAGTCCGGGACCCTGGAGGGTTCTTCTGCATGTCCGGCTCCCGGCTGTGCCTCTGCAGATAGCCCAGCAGGCTCCTTGCATTCCCCATGTGTTGGGTGTGACAAAAGTAGAAGCTACTAGAGATCAGGCTACCAGTATATGGTCTCTTATCCCCACATATTTGTCACAGACCTCTGCCATGCACACCTCAAGGTTTATCGTTATGGGTGGCCATCTCTTGCATGGTCCCTACAATGTGGAACTCATCCATTCTCAGTCCAGACCCTCCCATATTTCTGTGCCTTCATCGTCATCCAAGTTTCAGTTTGCTTGGTCTATCTTAAGGTTCTAATAGTGTAGCTGGATTGGGAGTAGTCATTCCCCACCAAGCAGATGGACTGAAGGGCCTAAGGCGATGCCATGAAAAAAGAAGTTTACTACAAGCAGGTGCCTTCTTCTCACAAAGCCAAGGAGCTCTAGCGTCAATTGAGGACTTTTTGGCTGAAGTATAACGACACAGAACACCCTCGGCAACCACCTCAAAACGAGGGTTTCCAACATGTGCGGTTGTCTCTTCTGTGGCAACATCTAGTTCAGCGGATTGGGACGAATAGGATTTTTTACTTTGTGGTGCATGTATTCCTTTGGTCTCCCTTTTGAACGGCAATGCGTTACAAACGGTTGCTGCCCGTGCACTCTGCAACCATCACGGTCTTTGACCAGCTCCATGCACCGCTTTCCTTCATGGCGGATGTCTAAGTACAACGCACTCTTTTCAAACCCGGAGTCCTCAAGCCTCGCCCCACCTGGCTGAATCCAACACTTGTTACTCAACCCCTGGGACCCCCTCCCTCCACCCACATGCTCCTAAGATCCCATGCAATTCACTACCCATTCCCAGGCAGTGCTGGCTGACATTTTAGTTTTTCACTCCTCTAGATCCCCATAACTTGGACTCTCTACCCGCTCTATTCAGGAACACGCCTTCAGTTTCAGGCCTAAAGGTTGGCGCTGAAGGAGACCCTGAGACGTATGCCGTCCCCACCCCCATAAAAAAGAGCTGGCGAGGCTTTATATACTAGAAAGGAATGCATTACCTTTTCCGACCCATTCATTGTCCATATGTGCCTCCCACACTCTACATTGCCATCTTGTTCCCTTGCAGCACCATATATATATATATATATATATATATATATATATATATATATATACATATGTACATCATCAACGAAAAGGTGCCTTGTGTAAAGCACCCAGCAACAGGATCGCTCACGCCACTACTCTGACCTAGAACACCATGGCGATTGCGGCCGGAGCACTTTCTTGTTCAATAAGTACACATACAAACCTACATGCATCAGATAGTTGAAAATATTGCGATGAACTAAAAATTTGAAAAACTAACGTAAAGCAGAAAGGTAGTGGGGGCTTTGGCGTGTGCCTTATAGCCGGTAAGATAGCTCACTGGGTTGAACGCTGACTGCTGGGATCTGAGTGATCTGCAGGTCGCAGGTTCCAATCCCGGCAAGGCCAACTCAGCCTTTCATCATTCCAAGGTCGAGAAATGAGTGCCAATTTCGGTTGGGTGATCTTGTATGTAAATATGTGGTCTGTAAAGCGCTTTGGATAAAGGCGCAACATAAATAACACATCATTATCGTTAAATACTATTTATAAGCAAGCAGAGGCCTCTTCCTAATTTTTCATTGTATAAACCGATAAGCAGCGAATAAACATGGTAAGACGTAGCCCTCTGCTTGCTGTCATTGGCCACTGCACAAGAGGTAAGGGGTACTGGAAACGTCCTGCACCCAAAGAGAAGGCGATATCAATATCCATGCACAGCTCGGATTACATTTACTCTCACTTGAAAAAGTGATCTTTGCCAACTCCCCCCCTGCACAAGAGGTCTACCCTTGCCAACAGGAGGAAGACTTGCTTCATGGATTCGACGGGAAGCGACCAAGTCAACAATAATTGCACACCTTTTTCAATAGGGGGGGACTAAATATTAATGGCAGAATGCATTGAAAAGAGACTGCACATGTCCAAGCTGCAATAGGAGACCTAGCCTCCTTCATGGATTCCCTAATTGGGAAAGATGAGAAATAACAAGGGGAAAGGACATTACACATTCTCGGGGGGCCGTCCCGCCCTCTCGGACTTGGGGCCACTTATGCAATACCCTTTGTGCATGTAGCTTCAAAACAAATTATAAAAAAGGGAGCCGCCCGCGGCTCTCCAGAGAGTGATCCTTTCTGCGTGAACTGGCGGGTCTGGGATCAGGATTCACAAGCTATGACATCATAAAGGAACCAAAGCGCAGAAGATCAGGGCAGCACAACGGTGGGTGCCTTGCACACCCGACCAGGGTGCACAAGTGACCTGGCCTTGAGACACTGCCCTCATGAATCCTTTCAGTGGCTTATCAGTGTCTCTTACCGAGATAAGGAATACTTGCCCCACTAGCTCGGACTAAAGGTCGGCCAACCACAGCCGTATGGCAGGAGCTCTTATTTTGACAAGAAGCACAGAAAGGAGCACATCTTAACATACATCATATGAAGGAAGCTTTCAGATATAAAATTGAGCAAAACAGAATGAGAAAGATCTGCCGGAGTAAATGTATCGTGGCAGTACCTTTGGCTTGTAAGAGGAAGCTTGTATAAGTCTTTTTCAATCGTAAGGTCGCATTTGGGAAGTGCTGCCCTTGACGTAAGGCAGTCGCTATGGCGACATGTACATCCCAACTGACACAAGAAGTCACTAAAGTTCCAGCAGTGAGAGGCTTAAAGAGGTGATTCCCTTTGTGGTAAATGCTGGGACAGCGCCTGTTTGAATTTGGGAGCGGTTGACATGGGTCGCAAGTAGCACGAGACGACACCATAAGCAAGGTAAGGCAGCTTTCAGTGGGAGGGGCCTAGCCAATTCTGGCTGATCGGGGCAACGTGAGTAAGACCGGCATCCTCCGTCACTCGGCGGAAGTGGTCAGAGTGGGCGGGAGCAGTTGGGAGCGGCGCTCCTCTGCTTTATCGTTTTAAGTTTTACAGATCCTATATTTTTCTTTTAAAAAGAAATCATTCCTGAATGGGTTACTTTATAAAAGTGTAGGAAGAAGTTGAAACGTGCACGTAAGTACACTGCATTGAGCATTCCCTTGAACCGCAGGCGTGTTTCTTTGGGGGTTTGGATTGCGCGTGGGGATTGGGTTTGTGGGGAGCGGCGGCAGGCCAGCAGGGAACACTTCTACTACTTCTTTTCATACACTTGGACCACTCTCTCCTAGAATTCAGTATCAATGCAACAATTTTGATTTTCTCAGTTGAATACAACTGTTTCTGCAGCACTGCCATTTATGGACTAACGTTAGATCAACCGTCAAAGGAAAGGTGACAAGGCAATGAAACCACCCTTGGTTTAACATGTAATGAAGATTAATGTCACCGTCGTATTCTAGGAACAATCTTGACAAGTAGCACTGCACTTGTTGCGTATCTCTCAAAACAAAAACAAAATTTGATTAAGTTTGTTACCCGTTAAAAAAAAATAGCCCATAGGCGCCCCTCTGCGAGAACAAACACATCCCATTGAGCTGTTCTATGGGAAGGTACCCACTCGAGAGTCCGCAGCCACATTTTAGCTCACTGTACCTTTCACAGAAGGGAAATATCCATTTGCATATCAGTCTTTGTCCCGTCCACATGGGCAGTCCCGCACCAAAATGCTATGGCAATTCTCCTCTGAACAAGAGTACCAACAGCAACCCCATACACGTGTTTCAGCCTTGTTGGCCCTCATCAGTGAGGTGGAGCTGTGCCAACGTTGGTAAGAAGGTGCCAACGTACTCACCATCGTTGAGGAACATCCAAAATTAAAAGTTTCAAACTCCAGCCACCCACAGAAGAAGCGTAACTAGCAGCCAGCGTGGAACTATCGAATATTCTGAGCTCATGGGGATCATGGTCTTCCAGACATTGGCCACACCAGTGGCCATAGATCCTGCTGGCTTGCTGGTTTCCGTTACTCACTCCAAGTGTCCCGCATGGTCCCCATTCCCTCACAAGGCCACTAGATTGCCATACACTTGCCCCCGCTTCCCAAGCCGCCTGCCTGGTGCTCGATTTCCGATTGCTGTATCCGCATCCCAACGACCTTCAACTCCAGTCTTGATGACCAAGGTGGGCACCTCCCTCCAGCTCTGCATCACAGACGGAGCACAGAAAAAGAAAAATGGAGTAACACTCGCAAGCCGCAGAACATCATAGCTTGGCGACAACACTAGAATTAATTTTTTCTATTTCACATCCTCTGCAAATTTGGAGCTTCGACATGTACCCAGCCCTGCGGCTGGGTGCTAACTGCCATAGCACCTGGTGCCGCTGGGAAGAACAGGATCTTATCATTCATTAGGCCTCCTCAAATGCCCTCACTTCGCTCAAGCCCACCAGCCGGGCTTCTGAAGTCCTAAGATTCCAGAATGCCGGTAGCTCTGCCATGCAGCCCAATTATGGGCCTTGATGTATATGAACAATGTAAATAACTGAAACAGAATGGATTCAGAAGACCACCATGGAGGGGAAAATATGGGCGCACCACCTCGCCTGTTGGGTTCGTACGCAGGTTCACTGGTTGTCACCTTTTTTCTGTTTAGTGTGGTGCATCTGGCTGTGTTCACTGGGGTGGAAAAGTGAGAGGATTTTGAATGCTTTTGTGACTATGAAAGATGTGAAACCCATATGCATTTTTTGTTACTTTATATCCAGTCGTCCAGTTCAAAACATCAATACCGCGGTTTACAGTACGCGAGTTCAGGGGATGCAGATCAACACTCCTGTTTATGATCCTTTTGGACAATATTTCTAAGTGCGATATTGAAAAGATTTGGGAGTGTGGCTTTTTGTATTACAAATAGAGGAGGATACCACACATGTAGCTGCAATCATCTGTAGAGGCCATCGGTGCAATCAGCTGTAGAGGCCATCGGTGCAATCAGCTGTAGAGGCCAGTGGAGTAACTTTGCAGAAAATGTTGGGGGGGGGGGACATGACATCTGAAGAAAAGTTGCCCCAGGGAAATGAATGGGGACAAAATGGTGTGCCATGAAAGTTGGGGGGCGGGGGGACAAACAGTCCCGTTCCCCCCCCTAAAATTATGCCCATGGTAGAGGCCATCGGCGCAATCAGCTGTAGAGACCACTGGCGCAATCATCTGCACAGGCCATCGGCGCAATCACCTGTAGAGGCCTTCGGCGCAATCACCTGTAGAGGCCACTGGCGCAATCATCTGTAGAGGCCACTGGGGCAATCATCTGTAGAGGCCACCGGCGCAATCAGCTGTAGAGACCACTGGCGCAATCATCTGCACAGGCCATCGGCGCAATCACCTGCAGAGGCCTTCGGCGCAATCACCTGTAGAGGCCACTGGCGCAATCATCTGTAGAGGCCACTGGGGCAATCATCTGTAGAGGCCACCGGCGCAATCACCTGTAGAGGGCACTGGCGCAATCATCTGTAGAGGCCGTCGGCGCAATCACCTGTAGAGGCCACTGGCGCAATCACCTGTAGAGGCCACCGGCGCAATCACCTGTAGAGGCCACCGGCGCAATCACCTGTAGAGGCCAAACACGCAATCATCTGTAGAGGCCACTCACGCAATCATCTGTAGTGGCCACTCACGCAATCATCTGTAGTGGCCACTCACGCAATCATCTGTAGTGGCCATCGGCGCATTCATCTGTAGTGGCCATCGGCGCATTCATCTGTAGTGGCCATCGGCGCAATCATCTGTAGAGGCCATCGGCGCAATCATCTTTAGAGGCCACTCACGCAATCATCTGCAGAGGCCATCGGCGCAATCAGCTGTAGAGGCCATCGGCGCAATCAGCCGTAGTGACCATTGGCGCAATCAACTGTGCGACTGGCTGCCTGATAAACGCGCAGTTCATCTTTTCAATGTGGACAAAAAGTTAGAATGTTCCCCGCACCCGAGACGTGAAAGCAATTGACCCAATATGGCCCTTGGTTCCTCGGGTAACCTCTTCAGGTTGAACATGTGCAGTTACATAACACAGATGAGACAGGAGTTAAAAATAGAGCAGCTGGACCTGGAAGGCCTGGCAGCGCTGCATGGCCACCATTGACTCAGCCGGGCGGTAATCTGCTCCTTCCACATTCACTAGAACTTCAACAAAAGGCCGACAACATACACGAGCTCACGCGTCCAGAACGCCCATTGAAGCCTCCAGAAGAAGTCCACGGATGACACGTGCGAGCGTCATGCATAATTGAACGTACAATTAGCAAATTGTGGTCGAGGCGACGTCACATGAATCCAAGGCACACCTCATTTGTCAGCCCTGGGAAAGCTTCCAAAACAGCCATCCCGAAAAACAAATTCTTTCATCTCCGGAGGAAGCGAAGCGAGGCGTCTGGAAATCACCTGCTTTTTTAAGACATTGGAAATCAGAATCTTCAAAGCCTTGATATGGTTGGTTATTTATAACGCACTTCGGTTTCTATGCGCGGACCCGGGGATCGAACCTGTGGTACTCCCGTCGTCTTGCTTCCAAGGCGAGCACGTTGCCCCCGAGCTATCCTACAGAGAAACACCTCATGTGCCTTAACACATGGTTAAGATTTGGGTGGCAAAGAGAACACCTGCAGTATTAATCGTCCACCCAAGTCACCGTTGGGCCAAATACCACCAAATGGATTCTATTCCCAACGTCCCATGGAAGACGGAAAAGGCGCACACAAACAAAAATAAAATGCATTTTATGGTTACAACTATGGTTGTATTCCAAAAATACCACTCCCATCAGTGGTAAACTCTGAATTGGGTGGATTTTAAGAAATAACTTCCAGGGGGGTGGGCGCCTGCAACCTGTGGCTCTCCAGATGCTTACAAGGGCTGATGGGATTCGTAGTTCAAAACATCTCGAGAGCCAAAGCTTGTAGACCCTTGCCTTGGAGACTGCAACAAGCATCTTGTTTAGGTTTACATTTCGGAGGCATTTGCTGCTTGGAGCAGAGCAGGCTTCAGGAAACGCCGCAGAGCCGATCCACTTGAGCAGTGCCCAGTCTGCACAGGATCCAGAACAGAACTGCGAGACTTGTCCTCGGCCTCAAGCCCAGGGACCGTATCTCTCCAGGACTGAAATCTCTTCACTGGCTCCCAGTGGCTGCGAGGATTAAGTTCAAAACCCTCTGCATTGTCCACAAGGCCTTCTGGGGCCTGGGGCCTAAATACCTTCAACTCTCTCTTCCTAAATATCTTCCTTCACGAGCCCTTCGCTCATCCGTCTCCAACTCCCTCATGGTCAGCCGCTTCTCGAAGCAACGAGCTGGGGGTAGATCTCTCTCCGCAGCAGGGGCCTCCCTCTGGAACAGCCTTCCTGCCTCCCTGAAACTTGAGGAGAACCATCTCCGGTTCCGGAAGCACCTCAAAACCTTCCTCTTCGCTTCTGCCTTCTCTCTCCCTCTCCCCTGCTAAACCTGCTTAACTCCCCACTGAAATTCTGCACTAAACCTGCATCTTGGCCACTCTCAGCGACCTCGGTCCAGGGCCCAGCCACTCTCCACTTGCACTGCCTCCCTGGCTCCCCCTGCACTGTGGGACTGTCACTGTATCCCTACAGCCCCCTTCCTAGCACTTGCTCTGCACTTACCTCGCACTTGCCACCAGCTGGCCCTTTTATTTATTATTTATTATTTTATTACGCTACTTACCGTGTACTGCACTTTCCCCCCCTCCTCCTCCCCCTGCACTTTCTCCTTTTCCCCTTACCTCTGCACTTGCCCGATCTGAATGACACCTGGCCTAGTAGGATCGTTTGTCTGTCTTCCCCTTGTTTCCCTCCCTCCCTGCCTCGTCGCGCCTTGAAACACTTGTGTATAGGCGCGTTACAAATACCATATCATATCATATCATATCCAGCCTTATGCAAGAACGGTTTCATCACTCGCTCCAGGAATTGTTTGCTTACAAGGGCTGGCCAGAAGATCGCCCTGCGATAATGTTTTATTTAATGTTAAGGTGAGGTCTATCGATGCTAGAATCAATGGCGATGACGTCGGTCACGCTGAGCATGTTCCACGGTTCCCAGAACAAGAGAAGATTTCAGATTCTGCAAAGTGTATTGGGGCGCACGATAGAAAAGCAATTCAATAAGTTATAATACCACACAGCACTGCCACTGCACGGTCTCCCGGAGCTCTGTCGCATCTGAAGGAGATAGAATACCACACACCACTGCCACTGCATGGTCTCCCGGAGCTCTGTCGCATCTGAAGGAAATATAATACCACACACCACTGCCACTGCACGGTCTCCTGAAGCTCTGATACATCTGAAGGCGATATAATACCACACTGCTTCCACTGCACGGTCTCCCGGAGCACTGTCGCATCTGAAGGAGATGCCACTGCACGGTCTCCCGGAGCTCTGTCGGATCTGACAGAGACGGGAGTGCATTGGGTTAGTAGGGAGTGCGAAAAATGGAAGGTAGCTTTGCACGCAGTAAGAAGCACCCGGGCACGGACTCTGGGTCCCATTTCTAGGTGGTCCATGGTAAGGTGCCTACATGTATTCATGTCTAGATGGGAGCCACGTGTGCGGTGGTCAAAGACTAGGTCAGGCAAACACTTTACTGGGGGCATGGCCTTCAGAAATACCCTCGGCATAGTGAACCTACCTTCGTCTGGACTACCCTTATAACTTTCCTGCTCCCCAAACCAGAGGCGGAAGTCCACAAACCTGTCCAAAAGTAACGAGACTGGGTTGCATATCTTATTTGGAAAGTTTGATGCTGTTCGGTCAATGGTGTGAGGGGACGGGGAATTCAAAGTTCAAGGTAAAATATTTGATGTAGTCTTTCTGTATTCTTTGGAAAGTTTCATGCAGTTCCGGTCCTAGTGGCCACCGTTCTACGCCTCCCAAAAAACTGCCTTTTCTTATAGTCCAACCTCAGCAGATTTGACAGGCATAAAAACAGTTGCACAACCCAAAAACCTACACACCCACCTCCCCATACCAGGTCGCCACAGTCAAGTGTTGCAGTTTATTTTTTCTTGAAAGGGGCGTATTTACCCATCTGGGACATGTCTGTGCGCTCCAGCGTCAAAACATGCTCCAAGTGGTGACTACGTACCCCTCGCTGAAGTTTCTTCAATGCAGGATTTGCCTCCTCCCCGTCTCCGCCCCCAGGCCCGTGGTGCCCATGGCCATATTCCACCATTAATCTCTCGGCTTATTCCATCCCTCTGGGTCATGACCTTGCCCCCCTCAGAACCAATACCTTCCCCCGCAGGCAGCTACAAATATCTTGGCAAAGTTTTTCCAGTATTCAATCGGAGGATCCAGGTCCAGATCCAAGATGCCACCGAAGGCTGAACAGATTTCCACCAGACCAAGGGAATATTGCCTGTTGGCCCAGATAACCGCTACTATTTCAAGATTGGCATATACATTTTGCCACTACGTTAAAACAAAAATTGCAAAATGAGAGTTTGAATGGCATTTTCAGCTTCTGTCAGCCCTGTCCCAAAAAAAACAAAAAAAGAAAACAGCAGGATTTGCATTTCTTCTGGAATGTTTTCTGTGGTTCGGTGAGAAGCCCCATGGTTCGAAGCACGCCACTGTGCCTGCATGCTCTGCGTGGCCCTGTACTGCCTTGTTCCGCTGGAGGCTTTGGGGTACCGGAGCATGATGCCTGGGGTTGTATGAGTAGTCCCCAAACCTCCCCTGGATCATGGAGGAGGCAGGACTCTGCTTGAGAGGTGGATTGTGAATCCCTCCCAGGATCCGTGTGCCACCAAAGAAGCGGAGGTGCCTAGGGAAGAAGGTGGAGGGGGTTGGGGAGAGAGAAAAAGGGCGTGGTTGGATTCTGGGTGTGGTGTGGGGAAGTTGAGGGGGGTGTGGTGTGTGTGTGGTGTGTGTGGTGTGTGGGGGGATGGTGTGTGGTGTGTGTGGGGGTGTTTGGGGGTGTGGTGGTGGGGGTGTGTGGTGGGTGTTGGGGGTGTGTGGGTGGTGTGTGTGTGGGGGATGGTGTGTGGGGTGTGTGGGGGTGTTTGGGGGGGTGTGTGGTGGGGGTGTGTGTGTGGTGGGGGTGGGGGGTGGTGTGTGTGGGGGATGGTGTGTGGTGTGTGTGGTGGGGTGTGTGTGGGGGGGTGGCGTGTTTGTGTGTGTAAACACTGTGCAGCCAGTATTCTCATCGCTGCACACAATGTTCTGTTGGTCACGTACATTTGCTCGGATGAAGCGCTCCTTTGCAGGTTCTGTGGCCTGGCATCTTAAGTATTGCGACATTGCATGTGTCCCCCCAGAGAACTGCGGGAAGCCAATGACTTTTTGCTCTCAAAAAACGGAACTGTAAAATGCAACGTCCCGCGCAATACTTCATCTTCCAATGTCGTCCCTGGCGGGGTCAGGCTTGACCGGCCAATTCAGGGAACAAGTGCTGAGGGTGTTTACTGTCGTCCAGGTGACAGAGATATATAACGTGCCCGCACTTGATGTGATGGGTTTTAAGGTTTCCCAGTCGGTACTGTGCGCACGTGTGGCACAGACTCCTTGTGCAAAGCAAAAGTCATGCTGCCTGGCAGTTTTCACTATGCTGGGCCCAGAAACACCCGTGCCACTGCCACTTTTTCCACAGACCAGGGTGAGCAAACTAGGCCTGAAACACTGGCATTCCTCGCCCAGGGGGCCGCGCGCTGCTGTTTTTGGCAGAAGGGCGAGCGCCGGGCAGAATACACACAATGCGGGCTTCCCAGGCAGGGGCCTTTGTTAGGAGGTGGTCTGTGTTCTAGGAGAGCTTGGCCTGCTCGCTGCTTTTCCAATATAAATGGCCGGCTCCCAAATGAATGCAGGCTGCAAACAGGAACTGGAGTTTCGGAAAAACATCTCGTATCGCTCAGCCAGTATAAAGATACCTTTTCAAATTAAAAGGGGTGGCGGGGGCTGGCAAATGTCCACTGCCACGAGGGTCGCCTTCCGCCAGTCTGGTGTTTCGTAGGAGAGATCCGATGTAAAACGTGAACATTTCCAAAGGATGGCATTAAGGGGCACGTCTAAATATAGTGAGTGGTCTACTGATATCTGTGAAACTCTCTGCCAACTGGCCTTTTCACTTAAGGGCTTGGCTTTTTGGACCAATCAAACTCGTGAATGTAAGAGACTCCACCCACCACTTAAGTGCAATGGTGACGATGATGTCCTTTCCCTTTAAAGGGCCTCATGGGCATTTAGCTCATGTCCCAAGTGCTCCAAAAGGTGGGAGGGGAGGATAGCTCAGGGGCAACGTGCTCGCCATGGTAGCAAAGCCAGAGGGAGCACCACATGTTCGATCCCCGGGTCCGCGCTTATAAACCTCAGGGTATTAAGCGCGTTATAAACACCATATCAGAGAACTTTAGCACAAGGAAGTAAATAAAGAAAGCACCCCAACATCAGACTCGTATTATGGACAAGGTAGAGAATCCAAGCTTCTATAGGACCCCTGCATGCCAGAGCACACGGTTTAAGGTTCCCACAATAGTAACCATTTGGGTATCGTGTTGTGGCGCATTGGAGCACCAGCAACAGCTCTGCTTCCGGTATGAGGGGCTCTGGTTCCACAGAGAGGAGCTTGTTCCTTAAACTCCCAATGGAATGGTGCAGGACGGCAAAGCGATGTTTCCACGGTTACCCAATACAGTAAAGTACAGTAGTGGGATTCAAAGTCGCGCCACCCAACGTCGTGTAAACCTGCCCGTTAGACCACATGCTCTCCAATGTACTCACACATGCTTGAAGGTGCCCCCCAATCGCCCTGATCCCACAGTTTACTCCGCATCTGCCTAAAAGGGTGAGCACCGGCCAGTGGCACACTTCTGAGCATTAGGCTCACTGCATCAGCGGGAGGAGAAACACCCACATTGAGTAGGTTTTCTATACATGGTCTTCTTTGGGAAGCTAACACCACATTTCTAAACTTACACCTAAAGATTGAACAAATACTTACTACAAAATCAGTTGACTTAAAAGTGAAGATCAAAGATTGTCAATTTTGGGCGAGGGAGAGAGAACATTGCCAAGGGACATGTGCGGTTCTTGATGGAACCAAACGTTTTTAAATACAACGGAATGACATCTTGGTACGTCCCGAATCCCTGTTTATGTTGGGCGTGAATAACTGGCATAGAAAGCCACTACCCAGCATATTGTGGGAAGGCCAGTACAGAGGTTGGCAATATCTGGGAAATCAAAGTCTGGTCTAGCTCTGGTGCAGACAATACAACACTATCCAGGCAAGCCATTGGCACCCTAATACCACTACAGTGGTGATGGGCACGGTATAACTTTATTAAAATAATACATTATGTCAACAGCTGCATCAAGATACAGAATGGCAAAAGCTGGAAAATGGTTCAAGTAATGGGGCATAGGACTGCAATGCCTGGCAAATGGTATACCCAAGAAAAGGATGGCAACTGCTAACAAATTAGATCAAAACACAGCATGTGGTTCGAGTGGTTTGTCAAATAAATTCTGATAGCTGGCAGATGGTGCTTGCACAGATTGGATGGGGAATAATGGTGTATGGGTAAGCACATGATGGCATTTGCTGCCAAGCAGTATGAGCCCTTGGCTATACGATGGAAACATCTGGCGATGTTGAGCGCACCTTGCAATACCCGCTTATTGACGAACATACCTGCCATGTGATAAGAGTACCATGGCAATACCTGAAAAGCAACGCTGGCAAATTGGCATGTCATGGCAAAAATTGGCAGATATGCAAACGCCCAAGTACCTGAGGCCAAGCGCTTTCAGTCTGTGCGCGTTTCCTCTGCATAGACACTATGTTACGATAATAAGTGTTTATACTGTGCCCATTCGTAATACTAAAAAAGCTCTTGCCGCGTAACTTCAAAAAGCTATCAGACCATCCTTCTTTGCAAAAACATACAATTGACGAAACCAGTATGTGCCCTATAAATAATTTTATTTTGCGAATACAAAAAATTGAGAAAGCGACAGCCTCTTCCAATTATTACCATGATTCAACAAATGGCACGAGCTCCCAGGCCTGAGCAAGCACTAGAAATGATGCCTGTGATACTCATTCACCACACCCGCACTGGACTCCATGCATACCTAGCCCTACATGTTTCTTTCCTCACTTCAGCAATGCATTTTCAGAAATTCATCAGGGGGGCAGCCGCATCTCACTACCAAACAATGTTCGTAATTTTATTCTTTGAGTTCCATTTGGATGAACTTTTCCTTTCTTTTCATTATTTTAATCTTATGATCCTGTATTCGAACAAACACATTCCTTTTACACACCATCTAGTGGAGTGCTTCCTGCAACCATGCACCACTGGGATACACTCCTTTGGACTCACGACGCTGCACAGAACCAGAGCAAGTGGCATATAGTGCCCCGACCGGCGGCGAACTAAACCCTGGTCTGTGGGTAGAAAGGAGAAGGGGATAAAGGTGGGAAGAGAAGGTGAGCAAGAGTGGGCCAGACACAGGTGAAAACAGTTAGAAAGACGTCGAAGGGGAGGTTATACAGTTGTGGTAATTGATAGAATTGTAATTGGTCATTTATAACGCGCTTAATACCCAGAGGTTTCAAAGCGCGGACCCGGTATCGAACCTGTGTTGCTCTGTGTCATCTTGCTTCCAAGACGAGATGTTGCCCCTGAGCTATCCTCCCAAGACTGATAACAGAAATTGCTGCCAAATAGTGAAAGAAGCTTGGCATAATAAGCCAATACCTGGCTAGCATTGCCAATACCTTGGCATAACACTCCATGCCTGGCTAGCACTGCCAATACCTTGGCATAACACTCCATACCTGGCTAGCGTTGCCAATACCTTGGCATAACACTCCATACCTGGCTAGCGTTGCCAATACCTTGGCATAACACTCCATACCTGGCTAGCATTGCCAATACCTTGGCATAATAAGCCAATACCTGGCTAGCATTGCCAATACCTTGGCATAACACTCCATACCTGGCTAGCATTGCCAATACCTTGGCATAACACTCCATACCTGGCTAGCATTGCCAATACCTCAATATGAATTAAGTATTTTATCAAATTATTGGAACACCTGGATAATGTGAAAAGGTGAAAATAGCTAGGCATATCATGACAATG
Organism: Ambystoma mexicanum; assembly: GCF_040938575.1. Taxonomy (NCBI): domain Eukaryota; kingdom Metazoa; phylum Chordata; class Amphibia; order Caudata; family Ambystomatidae; genus Ambystoma; species Ambystoma mexicanum. Next base: position 1,499,144,857 of record NC_090932.1, on the reverse strand, counting down.
CCTAAACTTATGATGCAAATACCCGATTCATTATGGCAAAATATGATGCTAGTACCTGAACATACCATAGCAAAAGCAGGAAAATTATGGAAACCTCGGGGTCCAGGACATTGTAAGGCTTGTGCGAAATTCAAGCTAAAACATGGCGTCGGGGCGCAGCCAATTTGGACACTCATCTCCCATCACTGTAATAAAAGCCTGCCTCTCCGCGGGTCTCGCAGAGTAAACTAGCATTTCAGTAGCGAAAGCAGAGCAAGGTCAAGTAACTACATAAATATTGTTGCCGAGTAGACTTGCTGTGGAGAATAGTCATGGTATTGTCCACTGAAGGAAGAGTACGCAAAGGGAGTCCAGGCGTCCTGCAGGTGCATGGTGAGGGGTTCTGGAAATTAATGCAAGGAGAGGGGTGTATGGTTTTTCCACTCTCTACCCCTTCCACTTGTGATCTGCTCTTTGGCTGAGGGGAGACAACTGAGAAGTGCGGGGACATGCCCCCCCATAAAGAAGAGGGCATTTTGTGGCAAAGTTAGTTAGAATTTGGACGCCCGGGTGATGCAGTCTCGCTGAGAGGAAGGACACTCAGCCTCAGACCCTGTTAGCACGAGTGTTCTCTTCGCCTACCTGCTGAGGGACTAAGCAGTGTCGTAGTGGCCAAGTTGAAGGGGTCTTCTATGTCTTTTCTAACGATTAAGTCATTTATATCTATACTTCTATATATCTAAGTGTATGTTTGTTTGTGTATGCTAAGTTCATATATACATATATTGTGTGAATAAAGGGCCTAGAACGAGCCATCTTCATTTCGTTTTACTATAACAATTAGTCTGTGTGATTTCTTGCCCGAGTCCAATAATTTATTTTGCCTGTGGCCGGGGAAACATAAGTGTAAGTGTTTTCCTCGCGTGGCCAAGCAAAAGCAAAACAGACATCAAAGCCTGGAAAAGAGAACATATTTTCTCGATAGCCCGAGGCACAAATGACTGCTTCGCCGTGACGCACAGAACATCAGGGTTCGTGGGAGGGCCCTGGAGAGCGAGAAGAGGCAGCAGCGTGGCCCGGTACAGGCAAGTGATGGGGCAGCTGGTGGGAGAAGTGGATTACCGCAACGTCGGTCTTAGGTTTTCGGAGCTAGGTCCATTTTCTCTATACAAAAAATAAAAACACTACCGATTCTGTCAATGCTTTTTTTTTCATGGCCAGTAGGAACCTGTGTGATGACAAATCTTAATCAACAAACCATGTGAACATATTTTTAATTGGATCCGCTTGTTGCTAATTGGCGAGCTTGTGTAGGCTGGTAGCACAGCAAAGTCAGAATGCCATATACATAATACTTGCCATCACAGACCACCAAGTCGCACCAAGACCTGGAGTTCTCCAAGCACATGTCCAGACCTCCAAACTGCTCCTCTCAAGGTCTACTGCCTGTGCCAACTTTGGACTGGGACTCTGGACTATGAACGTCACGAGTCTTCATGGGTCTCCCACTGTATCAAGGTCTTGCATAGTGCAGTCACGATGTGGCTTGGCATAGAGTTACACATCCTACAATGCGCACGCCAGGGCTGAAGCAACATAGATGCCGGCAGTGGTAGGACCAGATCGGCTGGAAAAGGAGCGTAGGAGAAACTAGAATTACGGATGGGACACTACATGGCCCGTGGGAGTGCAGACAAAGGGTTCCAACCTAAACCTAACGCGGAGTGCTGTGCAACAATAGGGTACAGATGTGCAGCATCACGAAGAATCACAGTGCAGGGTTGTTCGCAGTCAGTGATCGGCCAGGTGCTCTTTGAAATACAGGCTCATCACCTTTGCTGAAGTCCTAGTGGGAGAGACGGAACCAGTCACCCGTGAGTGGGCGTGCCAGTGCACAGGCATCAGTTGTTACACAGCACAAAAAGGCTCTTCCCCTTTCTCCAGTCGTTTGTTTTATTAGCATGTTTGGAGAGTGCAAGCAAGGCAGGAGTGAAATGAAATGAAATATTTTATTTATATCTCGCTCGTACACAAGTGTTTCTGACGTCTGTACAATAGTATGAAAATAAAGGACAATCCGGTATGCAATCCACCAGACAATACAAGCAGCGCAATCCCAAACCCAACCAGGAAAAATCCACATCCTCAAGAGATGGATCAATTAAGGGAAATGGACCAACACGGTTTCGGAACCCGGAAGTAGTTTCGAATGGCGAGTAGAGAAGCAGGCAACTGGTTATGCCCAAGAACCAGAACGTTGTACTCTCACTGCCAATCCATTCCCAAATTCTCCCTAAAAAAAAAACAGGCAGCTCCAGCTTCCCGGTCCTAGCCGCCAAACAATGGAACGCTATACCCATGAACCTTAGAGCAGAACTATCCTTTTGGACCTTCAGAGCAAAAACTAAGTCCTGGCTCGTCAACAAGAACTCTACCATTGTCTGACACACTAATCAATGTACTTTTTTTCCTGTGTCTGCCTCTCGGCCACCATGTAACCCGGTCAATTGCACTTACTGTTATTATCTTGTATGTCTATATTCTGTTGTAACCTGCTTTAAGTCTCTGGCGCCCAGTTACCTCAGGGTTCAGCGTGCGGTATAAATAAACTAAACTAAAGAACAGTGGGAGATTTGAACCTTCCCTAAACAAGGGACATCAAGTTGTAATACGTCAAGGCTCTTTAGTCCTAGGACCCTCCAGAGGATCTCATCTTATCAACTAAGTATCCAGAATTGCCAGCAAGGAGGGCACTATGAGTGGGACAAGAGATCTCAAATTGCATGTGGGCTAGAAGCGGAAGCCAGCGCAGCTGCTACACCACCAGCATTGTAGAGGAGGTCCCAGACATGGCCTGCACCCCTGCCCCCCATTTCGAGGTACCAGGAAGGTACTCGCTAAAGTATGTGACATATGAGGAGCAAATGAACCAACAGAGAGCAGCACTCGGGCTCTGCCCAGTGTACATCAGTAGAGCAATACCTGTTGAAGCACCCGTAACCAGACAACCATGGGCTGCACGATACCCTCTTGGACAACCATACCAGCAGCTGACACAAAATGAAGAGTACCTACAGACAGTCCACGAAGAGACCCAAAGAGCATTAATGGATGGCCAGTGGAAATGACACGAGGGCCTGGACAAACTCGCAGAGGAATGAAAACGGCAAGCAAAGATAACACGCCAGTGCGAGCAGCTATGAAAATAGATGTAATGGACACGGGAGAAGAGATGATGTTGAAAGCACTGATTGATGGAAGGGAGGCAGGATGAATCTTGGGACACTAGGCACCTGGGTGTCCAGTCTGCATGCTGCTAATTCAAATGGAGATTCATGTCTAGGGGTGTAACCTGCCCAATCGCAATGGACCAAGTTATCTAGGGTCCTATAGATAGTAGAACCAATAGGTCGTCGTACTTGTAGTGACGTCTATCATGTGTGATGTAGAGGGAGGGGCGTAGAGGCCCACCCGATAAGAGTTATTCAATCCACTTGCTCTGTTACCATATACAGATATAGCACCTATACTTAAGTTACCTTTTCCAACCAATCATGTTGCATGACAAACTTGTAGAGTTAGACGTCAATGATGATGAGTTTTTGGTATAAATGTTACTGTTTGTATGAGGTTCGTGGAAGTTGAAGCGAGGCACGTGATCGCATCACTGCTGATTCCCATTTGTTTCCCCGTTTCTTGTAATTGTCATTAAACGGACTTCCCTTTGCCAAACTATTTGAGTTGTCCTTATTGAGTCGTGTTGGAGTAAATGAATCCTGCAACCCCATTCCTCACATGGTGCAGCTATCTTGTTTTACAGGTACTCGAGGGTGAGCTCTGACCTATGGGCCCGTCAGAAGACATTCCGCCTCTCTTGTACAGCATAATATGGTGGAACCTGGAAGAAGCCACTGCCACTATGGCGGTGGCATGGCATTCTGCCTTTTTCCAGAGAGAGAAGAAGGTGGCAGGCACACTGGCCAAGACAGCTAGCGGAGTGCATCCTGGAATAAATCAGTACCTGTGCCAGAGACCAAAAGTCAAAGGGAGTAATGCAATGGGGAGGGGGTGTTCTAGGATAGCATGGTAACAAGCAGACACAACCACTTCCTGGCTGTCAAGTGGCTTTGCAGAAGTGGCAAATGTGTGGGTCACGGCCACTAGCCAGGCCCACCATCCAAGCCTCAATCAATTTATTAAAATGGCCATGTAGCATCGTTTGAGCCAGTCGTCAAAGGGGGTAGGAGCGTTGCGCTTCAACTTTCTTTTTAAAAGTTTTTACTGTTCCTATAATTTTATTTTAAAAAGAAATCGTTCTGGAAGGGTTTACTTTTAAAATAGAAATGTAGGAAGAAGTTTGAACATTCACTTGAACAGCAGGTGTGTTGTGGGTTGGGGTTTGCGAAGGTGGGGGCAGGCCAGCATGGAACATAGTTCCACTACTTCTTTTCGTACACTTCGACCACTGGTTTTAGCACCTTAACAACATCCACTCCAGACAAGCATAGGTAAAAGTGGCGGTCATGCACGTACTGATGGGCAGGGACATGGAGCCTCCTGGTCATATCTTCCAGGGGCCCCACTGAGAAGTTACTGTGATAAAACCAACCGCTGTGCCTCGCAGGAGGGAGAGGAGACTCACAAAGACTCTGCCTCTCAAATCCTGACCAGCCGCGGGCAGGAAAGAGGCTCACCAATCTAACACGGTGGCCAATACGCATCTGGCTATGCCTGATGTCAAGCACAATTCCTTGCCGCTGAGAGGTCAAACGAGACCAGACGGAAGGCTACCCTCTTATCCAGTGTGCAGTATGCCTCATCCAGGAGTGTGGCGGTTACCATGCTAAAGACGGTATGAAATCCAACGTGTATGGGGCCAGTAATTGGATGATAGTTGTGAAGGACAGGAGGGTCCAGCATGAACTTATTTAACAGGGCATATACATGGCTGCATGACAACTCCTTGTGCCAGGCAGCTACGGATTAGGGGCAGGCAAAGTGGATGAACAAATAGGAAAATGTGCTTTCACCAAAGATGCCAGAATGTCATTGTATCCTAAAAGAATGGTTTCATTGGGGGCATGGGGAGTTTGGTGTATGGGATGGTGAGGGGAAGAATTTCAGCCCAAGATTCAGTGAGTTTTTAGAGTGAGCCTAGGTGTGGTTGGTTTGAAAGATTGCAGTATGCAGGTTGCAATGATCACGCTGGATCACCACATGCAGTTTCACATGTGCTTCGTTCTACATTGGCTACAAGGCTTGGTTTGATGGCACAGAGAAGATCCACCGAGTTGTTCATCACCATCCATGGTAGACACCAGCCGACACTCACGCCGGCCACTCTCAGCACTCCACTCTGCCTCATCACTCAGCTAGGTCACTTGCTCGCATCATGAATCTATTCACAGGACACCACTTCCCCTTCCTTCACAGACCCAGGCAAGACGCAGGGACAATCTTGATGGAGAAGAACAGCACAAAATCGTTGCACCTTTGTGCAGTACAATAATCATCTTCATTTCTGAATGAATCCTTCCCTGAAAGTACACTGTACACGGATACAATATTTTACTATTTCAGCCCGTAGCAGGTGGCAAAGGTTTCCTGTAGGGCGAGTAAGTAAAATGAGAACTGTTGCTTTGGATCTTTTGTGAGTAAGGCACGCAATCTGGGTATGGAACAGAGCTTGTCACCTTGTGCTTCATTTGCCTACATAGACTGCCCCCCCACCCCCTGGAGTATCACAGGGACGTTGAACGTCACGTCCTTGCAAGTGTTGCATGCTGTCGTCAAGGTGATGCGGGCATGAAGGAAAAACCAATGGAGCTCTTTGGATGGGAGTGATGTCATCACAGGCGGCGTGGGACGTGTTGGGCAGCTGTCAAGTGAGGAGAGGGGTCAAGACAGAGGAAGGAAGACCTGGGTCAACAGTCTTTTACTGCAGTAGAGGGAGAGGAAAAAAGCGTGGGCCAAGGTTCCGAAATCGGTCCTGGGATGACTTTATGGAGAGGGGATGCCAGGCGGTCTGTTTTTTCCAGGCGATGTGGGTTTGAGAGTTCGCCGATGAACCTGATTTTGCGCAGGCACGGAGCAGTTTTGTGAATGCATCTATGCCCCTCTCTGTCGACACAGTCTGGAATTGGCGCCTTGGTTGGAGAAATTCCACAGGAGGGAATTCTTAGTGGGGTTCACTTTTAGATAGGTTCTTAACATTCAGGCGTGGATGAGGGAGAGGCAGCGTCTCAGTTGGTGTAGGCCTTTAGTACGGTAGACCCTGATGCCGCTTCCTCACAAATAATCACATACGGATGAAATTGTGAAAGTAATGTAAAAGGGAGGCGCACCGCCTTGGAATTCCTTCACCCAGGGATGTGGCTCTCGTCCACCATCTTGCCATACAGCCCTTTATTTTCTCACATCTTCACTAGCATTTGCAGGGGCAGTTGTGATTGGACAGTTCTGCTCCCAATGTAAGATGCTGCGCCTTGCGGGTTTGTTAAACTACACACAGGTTGTTCCTGTTGGGCAGGGGCGTTAGGTCTGGAAAAGATCAGGGGCTAAGCTAATGTATGTATTGTCTGGATTCGGGGCTAGCTAGCCTTTTGGTTGTAGCCCCTGAGCTTCTATCTGGGAGTACAACCAAAAGACTCCGGGCTATATATAGCCCCCTGAGCCCCCCCCCTAGCAACGCCTCTGCTGTTGGGTAATACCCCGAATGCTTTGGAATTAAAGCTTTCTATCAGAATTAATTAAAACATTCTACAACACATCTATTTACATTTAGAGAACTGCTTGATCCAAATCAATTTAATGGAGAAATATATGCATTCAATAGGTTGAAGAAAACAAAATTGTAAAACAATGGTGCAGCAAGTATTCAAACAAGGTGCACGTGCCAAAAGCGAGTATTGATATTAGCGGATTTACACCTTACAATCATGGTAGGGTAGGTATTCATATTGGTAATGCCCAAGTAACGAGGCTGAAAATGCAGAGTTTTTTTAGTCGAATTTTTCGACCTTTTTTGCAAATAAATAGATAGGGAGTGGGATACGTGAATAGATTAGGATATGGGGAATATTGGGGCGAATGCAGGGGGTCCCCCACACGCATTTGCTTTTTTTTTTAAACAAAAGAGTGCAAAAAAGTTAAAGAATTTGGAAAGAAAAACACGGACTTTTCAGCCTCGGGATTTTTTTATTCACAATTTTCATGTAGATGCTCCATGGTTACAGAAGGCATTGAGATGAACAGTGTACCTTCAGAAATATATACAATCTACACCAACAAATGAATACTTCCGGGTTCAGCAGGTCATGAGTGAGTCAGAATGAACAGGCTACAGCGCAGTGCCTTGATACACAGGGCCCAAACATCCCCCACGAGAATCAACGGAGACGGTTTGTGCGCTTTTGTATCTTGCATCCTTTGGCTAAATTGTTCTGCAGGCATCAGCGTTTTGCACCTCCCCCGAAGCCCTGCAAGAGGTAATTGGCCCCTGTGGGAGCTAGGACCCAGGGCCAGGTAAGATTATTTTGGAAAGGCGCAGGAGGCGGAGCAACACGCCTGAACAGAGCACTGTAGTGATGGAAACGCATCTCAAGAAGTGACCACGTTGTACCACAGCCGAGTCCCCTGGAATCTGCCAGCAGCCAAACCACGCAGTGTTAGTGAGGAGTGTGTGGTCCCCATAGTACCAACCATACGCGGGAGGAGACCATGTGTCCCCATGTACTCCATGCGCAGTGACAGGTACACGTCTGGGTGCACTCCTATGCCACACCTGCACCCATGAAGCAAATCAGCGTCTGGATTTCCTTTTGCGGTTTTTCTAGTGCATTCTAGGTCTGCCAGCAGGGTCAGATTGGCACGTGTTCAAGCATCAGCAGCTTAGCCAGGTGGTGAATGGTAGATATGGGAGATGAAGGAATGTCTCCAAAGTTTAGAACGAGAACATCCTATGCCCAGGCACTCCCAATTGCTGGCCTCAAGCAGCCAACCGAAGGCAGGCACTCCCATTGCTGGCCTCAAGCAGCCAAGCGAAGGCAGGCACTCCCATTGCTGGCCTCAAGCAGCCAAGCGAAGGCAGGCACTCCCATTGCTGGCCTCAAGCAGCCAAGCGAAGGCAGGCACTCCCATTGCTGGCCTCAAGCAGCCAAGCGAAGGCAGGCACTCCCATTGCTGGCCTCAAGCAGCCAAGCGAAGGCACTCCCATTGCTGGCCTCAAGCAGCCAAGCGAAGGCACTCCCATTGCTGGCCTCAAGCAGCCAAGCGAAGGCACTCCCATTGCTGGCCTCAAGCAGCCAAGCGAAGGCACTCCCATTGCTGGCCTCAAGCAGCCAAGCGAAGGCACTCCCATTGCACAGGTACGCTAGGCAGAAGGACATCCCCGTCTGTTTTCTTTTCTCCAAGTACCGGTCTTCTCTCTAGCATAGCCTTTCCCCACTCCTTTAAATTGCCAAGTTGTTCAGCCTTAATCATCCCGCTTGGCAGGGCATAGATTGGACTCGATGCAATATCAGTCTTCCGCTCTGGGGACTCCAGATAAGGGGTGGAGGGGGGGTGCTGAGGAGCAAACAAGGTTGCGGTGGGGACATACAGTTTTTCTCTCAATGGTGACAGGGCTGGGAATGACGAACTCTATTTGATGGTGCTCGGGACCTAGAGCACCATAGTTTTTGTGGCAATGTTAGTTAAAAAGGCATCAAAGCCCATGACGCGAAGAGAGCTTGTCTACAAGCACCTCTTCCCTAGGGTACGAGAAACTATAGGACAGTTGGCAACGGAATTCTGCGGAAGCGGCCGCTAGGCAATGCAGCTTCACGGCTTTAGGTCCCTTCTTCTAATCCCCTGTAGCAACCCGTGTGGGGCTGCTGCTGAGCACCAGCACACTCAAGATACCTTGGTGGAATGCTGGGCCGGGAGACACGGCTAAAGCTGTGGGTGTTTGAGGGGGCTAACGTTTCCAGGAATGTGCAACGTCTAGTGAGACCGGATTGTTGGTGTTAGTGAGCTTGGCATTTGGGGAGGGATACCGAAAAGGGCATTGCTGCAGTATGTAGTGCGCACATATGAACCGTGAGACCCGTGTTTGTGGCACCCAGTGCAATTTTCTCTCAATTTCACTCGCTATCATCACTTCCCTAATACATTTCCTGGTATAAGGAAAGAGAGGTCTTTGATGTCCCCCGTTTGGTTGATCACCTTTACCACACGCACCAGAATGGCTGTTACTAGAGCTGGAGCGCATAAAACTACACAGAGATTAGATGATGTGTCCCACTGATGGATGCCCCTATGACACAAGGTGACTGTCGCATAATGAACAATTTGGCTAGAAGCACCAAAAGAAGACCACGCTTACTAGACGAGAAAGGAGAATTACAGAGTGACGAATCTTGACAATTAATAGACTCTTTGACCATTAGGCAGGACTGGAAAAAAAAGACTATGACAACCACGAGACAACTAAGTGATAACACTGAATCCCTTGACTCTCTCCAAGTGGATCATCCAAGCCAGGTTAAAGAGGGCGCCTTTGATCCTCAAATAGGAAAAACTGACTGCCTAACCTTAGCAGTAAGCATTGCAATGCAATCCCCCCCTACAGAAAGCATGGTTAGTGTCATCAGTGAAGCCTTATCCAATTCCAACTTGGGGGAAAAGTCAACGAATGCTACTACTGGTTGGCAGATTGTTAAGGAGAGAATCATCTGTGACAGTCAAATGCGAGAGCGTTGCAGACTTGAATGCATGGGCAGATTCTTTTGATAAGATAATTCCCCAGTTAGCGTTGACAGAGTGTGTCAAACAGATCACTGTACAGCGCAGGTAGTTGCCAGGAAGATGGAGACAAGTTGCCAAACTCATTTGAAGCCAGCCACCAGTCCAGTGATAGCAAATAATGCATCCCCTATAGGCAACACTAAGAATCAGGTCTCAGTCCGTGACTTGGCCATTCCGGATGGTTTTACTGCCCCAATGTGTAATGGGACCTTACTTCGTTCAAAATTGCCGAGTTCTAGATGCCCCAGGATTAATTCAATGTGCCTCTTATTGAGGAGACACTTAAGTTTTAGAAAGAACTCAATGCCAGAGATCACGGACCCACATTTAAAAGCACTGGTTGAGGCCCAAAGAAATGTGGTTATTGGGGATGTTAAAAAACCTGAAAGGCCTGAGCCGAGAGATGATCTTCAGAACAAAGTCTTGGCCTGGTTACGGTCTAAAGCTGTAGAGAGTTGTATTAGGACTCAGGATTTTAGACTTTTGCGGATGATCCAAATCAAGGAGTGGTCCTCGAAGAATTATCTAGACTGTATGGTCCGTGGCTGTGGCCGCAGTGATCTAGACTGTGCTGTCATTGGCTGTGGCTGCAGTGATCAACCTGTATAGTCACTGGCTGTGGTCGCAGTGATCTATATTGTATGGTCCCTGGCTGTGGCAACAGTGATCTAGATTGTATGGTCCCTGGCCGTGTCCGCAGTGATCTAGACTGTATAGTCATGGCCGTGGCCGCAGTGATCTAGACTGTATAGTCACTGGCCGTAGCTGCAGTGATCTAGACTGTATGGTCCCTGGCTGTGGCCCCAGTGATCTAGACTGTGCTGTCATTGGCTGTGGCCGCAGTGATCTAGACTATGTTCCCTGGCTGTGGCCACAGTGTTCTAGACTGTGCTGTCATTGGCTGTGGCCACAGTGATCTAGACTGTGCTGTCATTGGCTGTGGCCGCAGTGATCTAGACTGTATGTTCCCTGGCGGTGGCTGCAGTGATCTAGACTGTATGGTCACTGCCTGTTGCTGCAGTGATCTAGAATGTATGGTCCCTGGCTGCGGCTGCAGTGATCTAGACTGTATGGTCCCTGGCTGCGGCCGCAGTGATCTAGAATGTATGGTCCCCGTCTGTGGATGCAGTGATCTAGACTGTATAGTCATTGGCTGTGGCCATCGTGATCTAGACTGTATGGTGCCTGGCTGTGGCCGCAGTGATATAGACAGTGCTGTCATTGGACATGGCCGTAGTGATCTAGACTGTATGGTCCCTGCCTGTGGCTGCAGTGATCTGGACTGTATGGTCCCTGGGCATGGCCACAGTGATCTATACTGAATGGTTCGTGGCTGCAGTGATCTAGACTGCATGGTCCCTGGCTGTGGCCGCAGTGATCTAGACTGTATGGGCACTGGCTGTGGCTCCAGTGATCTAGACTGTATGGTCAGAGGCTGTGGCCGCAGTGATCTAGACTGTGCTGTCATGGGCCATGGCTGCAGTGATCTAGATTGTATGGTCCCTGGCCGTGGCCGCAGTGATCTAGACTGTATAGTCATGGCCGTGGCCGCAGTGATCTAGACTGTATAGTCACTGGCCGTAGCTGCAGTGATCTAGACTGTATGGTCCCTGGCTGTGGCCGCAGTGATCTAGACTGTGCTGTCATTGGCTGTGGCCGCAGTGATCTAGACTGTATGTTCCCTGGCTGTGGCCACAGTGATCTAGACTGTATGGTCCCTGGCTGTGGCCACAGTGATCTAGACTGTATGGTCCCTGGCTGTGGCCGCAGAGATCTAGACTGTATGGTCCCTGGCTTTGGCTACAGTGATCTAGACCGCATGGTCCCTGCCTGTGGCCGCATTGATCTAGACTTTATGGTCCCTGGCTGTGGCTACAGTGATCTAGACTGTATGGTCCTTGGCTTTGGCTACAGTGATCTATACTGTATGGTCCCTGCCTGTGGCCGCATTGATCTAGACTTTATGGTCCCTGGCTGTGGCTACAGTGATCTAGACTGTATGGTCCCTGGCTGCGGCCGCAGTGATCTAGACTGTATGGTCCCTGCCTGTGGCCGCATTGATCTAGACTTTATGGTCCCTGGCTGTGGCTACAGTGATCTAGACAGTATGGTCCTTGGCTACAGTGATCTAGACTGTATGGTCCCTGGCTGTGGCCGCAGAGATCTAGACTGTATGGTCCTTGGCTTTGGCTACAGTGATCTAGACTGTATGGTCCTTGGCTTTGGCTACAGTGATCTAGACTGTATGGTCCCTGGCTTTGGCTGCAGAGATCTAGACTGTATGGTCCCTGCCTGTGGCCGCATTGATCTAGACTGTATGGTCCCTGGCTGCGACCACAGTGATATAGACTGTATGGTCCCTGGCTGCGGCCGCAGTGATCTAGACTTTATGGTCCCTGGCTGTGGCCATAGTGATCTAGACTGTGCTGTCGTTGTGGCTGCAGTAATCTCCCATTTTTTCAGAGCTGTTGTAACAATCTGGGAGAGTTGACATCCACTCCGAGTTTAAGAATTGTAACTTATTGAACTAATTTTCTGACGTTCTTATCAAGGTTCTTTGATATATTGTTTGTTGCAGCAGTTGTAGCGCTCAGAGGTCTATGGGCAGGTTGGTGTTTAATAAAAACGTAATAATAATATTGACTGAAGGACTTAAAGTGCTTTTTTGAAACTCTAAACTGTTCCTGCGCTGTCACGAAATCACAAAAAAGAGGTTGAAAAGTTAATTTAAGGAAGAAAACGAAGGGCTGCAAACAGCAGAGAATATCGTCCCCCCCCCTTTTTTTTTTAACAAAGATTGTTGCCTTCGAGCGCAAAGAGCTTTCTTAACACCGGAGCCCGACAACCCTTAAACGCGGGCTTTATCTCATAATGCAAATGGTATTGCGTCAGAAACAAAGAGACGCAGAATTTACCGGTATTGCAATGAAATGGCAAACGTACATGGTGACACAGCCATGCTTCCATGGGGATGTTTAACAATGCGTGTACATGTGTCCAATCACACATCAATGACAACTGCAAGCACCCAGTCACGAGATCGGACTCTCAGGTAGCTCCGAGGTAGGAACATAGAATGAAACACTCCATGATAAATATGCCATACCGATCCACATACCGTCATGGTGACTAAACTCTATGAAATAGTATAAAACCCTAAAACCCAAAGGCGCTGCCTAGCACCGAGTCCCACTGCGCCCTTCCCAGGAGTGACTGCTGGGAAGAAAACCAACTCAGAACATGGCTGATGAAGAAGAAAGGAGGAACGGAAAAGTGTCGGAGGCGAGTTCAATAATATGGCACTGCCTGATGAGGTCACGGAAGCGGAAACTTGTGTAGGTTTCCCCTTCACTCCGCGGTGTCGCTGCAGGAGCAAAGGCACCTGAAGGGCAGCCTGGAAAGGTCTGGCGTGCAGTGTGTGTTTACTGCACTCTGGCTGCACCAGGCATGTAGATAAACAGATCGGCCATTCATAAAGTGTTTCTGCCGTTTACTTAACCTTCATTAACCTTCATCAGGAGCTTTCATTTACTGAAAATGAACAAAGCTGTTGCGGCGCCAATATAAAAGGCCCACAAACGTAATCGACACAAAAGGGACACGTGCCCTTTTTATCTAGCTTTCTGGTAAGATGGTGGGGGGGTAAATACTTTCAGTAAGCTGCTTGAATTTCACACTCTTTGTCCCGGTGCCACATCCATAATATGGCCGGGCACTCCACTGGCATTGGGCCTTCCAAACCGGTAAAGTTGAAAGCAGCGCTCCGTGGTACGCTCAGCCCTGGGCATCGATAGGAGGGGACGCTACAATAAGCGCCTGCGAGTGCAGAGAGTGCGTAAGGGTCAGCAATCATTAACAAGAAGCAGCAATAAAAGTACAGTGGCAGAGAAGAGAAGCCTGCCCTGCCCGCATCCATACACCATCCATGAGACGTATTTCTAGGTTTATAAAAAGGTGGCTTGAAAAGTGCACAAACCATAGTAATTTACGCACACTCAGGGACGTCATTTCATCAAAATGCCAGGGGTAGCGGAAGTGACATCACATGGCCCTTGACCACCTAATGACATCACAGGAAGTGATGTCATTTGACCCCTCCCCAAAGTGATATCGTGGGAAGCGATGGAACACAACCTTTCACCCGTTGACAAACCAGGAAGTGGCATCGCATAGCTTTGTACACTAGGAAAAATATGGTTACAATATCACTATATCACTGTGATGTACATTTCATTCCTGAATGGATCGCCATATGTATCGTTAAGATCAGTGTGTATAGGCCCATATTACCAAATTACTGTGATTGCAAGCAGACGTCCATGACCAAATGATAATGATGTGTTATTATATAGCACTTACGCTTAAGCGCTTTACATAGAAGACATATAAACCCACTATCACCCAACCTGTGTTGGTTTTATCAACCAAAGAAGGATGAAAGGCTGAGTTGAGGCGTTTGAGAACAGACTAAATCAGTGACTGACGTGTGCCTGAAATAAACCTTTAATGAGGCTAGCAATTATTGTATAGAATTCCAGAAAGACATTTTTTGCCATTCCCATTCGTTCTTATTTAGGTTCAGTGCTGAAAGTGTTAGACTTGTGGCCTCATTTTCTTATTTTTCTTCTTTTTTAAGGGGCCTGAACAAGAAAGCTAGCCACTCCAGAATTAAAGGGAGACATGGTGCTGGCCACAGCCCAGGAACTTGCATTGCAAAAAAGAAAAAAAAAAATCTTTTTTTTTAGGGGTTGCATGGGAGACCACAGAGGTCGCAAGGGAGACCTCAGGGGTCACAAGGGAGACCTCTGGCGACCCCCAAATGACGTCCCTGCACACACTTGTGTGCTTACCTTACTATGGTTTGTGCACTTTTCAAGCCACCTTTTATAAGCATAGACAATTATAACATATTTCTATGTTTATAAAAGACGGCTTGAAACGTAAACAATTCAAGGCATCTTTTATAAAGCTTTGCCAAGGGAGATAGACGCCTCGGGCTCTGTGATCTCTGCTCTGAGCAGATCTAGCGAACCAGCGGGCTCCGTGATCTAATCTGCATATTAGATAATGGAGCCCGCAGGTTCGCTGAGGGTCAGTGACCTGGCGAGGGCAAACAAAGGAACTGTAACTTCCCCGATGACCCCTCAGATGAGGGGCCATCAGGGAAGTTACATGACTGACAGAAGTGCCAGCCAGCCTCAGCGACGCTGAGCCTGGCTGGCACTTCTGTCAGCTCGCCTGAAATTAAACTGGCGGGCGCATCTCCCGTCGCGGCTGCGGCGGGATAATGCATCCCGCAAATGTTGTGTGGGATGGGGGGCCCCGACAGGGCCCCGGCTCAGTCCCACTTTTTGGAGAGGGCCGGGGCCCGGCCCCGGCAGGCCCCGGTCCACTTTAAGCACTGCCTACAGGTAAGTGGTGTATCAACCACTTTTACTCACTAAAAATAGGCAAATACTCCCAAAAAATAAAAATAGGGAGTAAACGTACAACAAAAAAAGAAAACTGACACGTAGGACCTTGTGCTCCGGCCTTCACCCACACAGTTCCATGGACATGTTTGGAACAATAGTGCACATGGTACCACAGGAAGAAACTATTATTATGGCCTGATTGGAAGAAGTAAGCATGGATCTTTTAATGTGTACGACTTTGTGCAACAGAATAATTATTACAAAAACATTTCCAGTTAAAACATTTTTACTCACTTGAAAAATATTCCCAATGGGAATTGGTCTTACATTTTTACGCCCTAAAAAATTATTTTACTTCCAACTTCAAAAAATGGGGAGTAAAATACGCCCACTTCGAAATCTTATTTGGAGCCCGATTGCTCTGCCCAGCTTTAAATGCCCCACAGCTCCCAAGTGGCATCGGATAAGGAGGTTTTGCTGCGGCAGATATATGTGGCGGGTGGGTTTAGGTGAATATAAATGTAGTGGACATATGGGGGGTGGCTGCGGGGTGTCTCCCCTGCATATATTTGAGGCAAAATCTACCACAAAAAAAAATGTTATGAAATCGAATTCGATAAAAACTCTTCGACAAACTCACATAGAACCATTAGCATCAATATGCGACACAAAGTTCTCTGAAGGAGGGTGGTGGGGTCAAAGATGATCCAATGGGCCAAAGGAAGAAGAAGATATTCAGCTTCCCGGTTTCAGAGGAAGAGGTCGAAGTCGACAGCACAATAGGTTAATGCACATACTTCAGCTGCGTGCATAACCTGCAGGCAGCTGATCCAGTTCCTGATGAGACGCGGATACAAGTTTGCTGGCTGTGCTCGGACCTGCAGTCACCTGATATCACATCGAGAAGGTTCAGTGTTCGATTCTCGACACAAATACCTTATCAACATGGACACCTATGCTTCACTTTTGCTTCCCTTAATCTTTTTTCTGGAAAGTTGCGAGCAGAGAATCCGCTTATGTATGAAGGCTACTTAGTGCACAAAGCAAAGACACAATGGATAGTGGGCCTACAGGCACTTGGAGGTGCATTGGGTGTTGGGAGGATAGCTCAGTGGCAACGTGCTCGCCTTGGAAGCAAGACGACACGGAGCACCACATATTCGATCCCTGGGTCCGGGCTTAGAATCCTCTGGGTATTAAGCACGTTATAAATAACCTATCATATATCATTGCCCCTTTTGCGGCTCACTGTTTAAACTGTCCTCCAGCCGTTGCAAAATTTTGAGGCCGACTAGGGCTTTCTGGATATAAATCCTGGGATTGCACTAAAGTGGTCCTCAAAAGGAATGCGATTTGGGAAAGTAAGCCAGAAATATTTCCAAGAGCAAGTAGGGGCACTTTCCATCACTCCTGGTAGCACTCAGCCCTACAAATAGGGGTGTATCGGCCACTTTGACTCAGTAAAAATAGGCAAATACTCTGCAAAAAAAATAAAAAACAGGGAGCGCAACTACTCCCAACAAAATATAGGAAGCAGAGACGTAGAACCGTGTGCCCCCGCTTCCAGCCCCAAAGCTCCACGGATATCTCGGGACCAGAAGTGCATGTGGTACCACATGAAGAAGCCACCATCATTACTGCCTGACCACCGGAAGTAGTAAGCATGCATCTTTCAACGCGCATGAATAACTAGTTGCATAGAAACAATTATTACAAAACAATTTTACTTCTTATAAAATACTCCCATTAGGGATTGGATTTACATTTTTACTCCCAACTTAAATTAAAAATAGGGAGTAAAACAGTGCCACTTCCAAATCGGATCTGCTGCACTGGCAGCACTGCTGCTTTGACGTGGTGTCCTCCTTCCACAAAGCTCCTTTTTCAGGCTGAATCTCGCCATGCAAAGGTTCACTCGCCATCTCCGCCACCGCCGCCACCGCCACCGCCACATCGCCCTCCATCGATTGCTCCTTATGGCTTCTACTTTTTGTAATATATTTGCTCCTCTTAACTATGCAATACTCTTATAATCCTCGGTAAATCGATATGCAGTTAGTGGGTTTGTACGGTAACATTTTTAGCCAGGTGGGACACTAACATTATTTGAAGATGTCTTTTCCCGTCCCCTGAATGGAGTTAAAAATGCTAATAAAAATACAATGAAGAAATATGGGTTTTTTTAATAGATATTTCTGGGAGCACATGCAACACTTTAATTTTTTATTTTAGTAGTGATTGCAGAGCGGTTTAGCAGAATTCCAAATTGTGCACGCCTTCGTTAGTGGTAGTAGTTGATAGCGATTTCTACCTCCGATGTTTAGCCACCGAGTAAGAAAAGGTGGCACATTTACACGATTTAACAGAGCTCAACGTATAGACCTTAAAAATGCTCAGAGGACAATGCGGCCTTGCTAGGATTTGAACCGGTGGCCTGCAAGTGTGAGAACAATCTCAGCAGTAGGCATTAGCATCTGAACAGCCCTTTGGTGAAATACTAGCAAATTCAGAGATATTGACCAGAAGAAAAATACACGATTTAAGGGGATTGGTATCTAATAAAGAATGACCCTCTAAAGCTCGTGGAAACGTATTGAGAGGCTGGGCTGCCAAACCTGTTTCTTAAACCTAACTTCTGCTGCCTTAAACCTAGCACTTGCAAATTGCTGGCTGCATTACCACTGTTTGTTGCCTTTATTATTTATTATTGTTATTTATCCGTTTCTCCTCTGCTTCGCACTTTCCACTTCTCCCTCTTTCCATGCACTTTTCCCCTCCCCCTCTCCCATGCACTTGCGGTTTCCCAATGTCACTGGGCCTAGTAAGATCGCCGTTTGTTCTCCCCTGTTCCCCTCCCTTGCCTTGTCGCGCTCTGAAACACTTGTGTACGAGCGCGATAGAAATAAAATATCAATCCATCAATTCTCAGATTGCTGAATAACAAAAACTGAAAAGCACAAGCACCTGCATGAATAGGGACGTACACACAAATCTGCAAACCTTTGGGGAGAATGAAAACAAGCAAACACATCTGCAGCCGAAAGGAAGCAGGAAAGAGTGCCAAGGAACACTTCTAGGAAATGAGGGATGAAGGCAAACACTAGAGGCCATCTGTGAAAATCTTTAGGCACCATCGCCAAGTATCGCTAGCAGGACTCGGCGCAAAAAGAAACGTTGCAGCGTCTAAATCAAGTAGGGCTCAGCAAACGTTATCCTCCAAAACTGAATTGGGGAAGACCGGCAGCAAATTTCCCCATTAAAGCTAGGCAAATTCACCCACTGGAAACTACACAAAACGAATCAATTCAGCAAAAAACAACTACGTATTAAAAAACCACATCTTTAAATGAATAAAAACAAAATCTAACATCAACCACAAAAATGTTACAAACATTTTCAGTCTAGCCATTCAATGGATTTTTTCTTTTTCGCAGTTTGGACAACATAATGTATGGAGATTGTATAAGAGGGGAGAGCAATATAGACAGTGACCATTCTCGGCTAGTTAAAGGACCCCATTCTTTTCCAGAGAGTTGTATAGTTTAGTCCCCGTTAGGATGGGCTTGGCCGGTCATTTGTGCAAAATGGATTCAAACAGCGTCACATCCAATTGGGTAATAATTCAGCATTAATCCCGCTTTCTGCAGGCCACACCGGCCGGTAACGGCACAATACCCAAGTTACAGCCCAGAGCGAAGCCGTTTTGCTGGTGCCATTACCGGGCCAGTGAAGTCCACAGAACACGGAATTAATGCTTTTAGCATGCCGAAGCAAACCCTTGAGCTGCCAATTGCAACAAAAACACAAAATGGCCATGCTGCATCATTCGCAGCAGCGGCCAGGAAGAGTCAGGCAGGGTTGCCATGGAAATGGAAGGCGGTGCTCTGCTCTGAGCCCCTCTTCCATTTCCATCGTTGTGACCAAGAAATGAAGCCGACTCTTCAGGCCGGGACGAGGGGCCCCTTTGAGGCAAGTCTAGCAGTCCTGTTCTGGATGAGTTGTAGAGGACAGAGTAGAAGCAGGGGGATTTGAAAAAGAGGCTGTTGCAATAGTCCAGCCTAGCGAGAACCAGAGCTCTGGAGACAGTGAGCTTCTGGGGAAGGAGAGGAAAGGAAGAATACCTCTGAGGAGCTGCAGTTGGTAGTTTGACTTCTTAGGAACATCAGAGATGTGAGGGAGAAGGAGAGTGTGGAATCGAAGATGACCCTGAGGTTCGGTGGGAGCAGTGTGAATTCTGCATTCCCTTGTTCATTAATCCACTTGCCTATTTGTGCTAGCCCTCTTTCAGCACACTTCCCAGTTATCGGTCTTCCTAGATTATATAGTCAGCTGCATGCTTTCCCCTTGTAAGGGTTGATGATCCGTGTGTACATTCATTCTGCAGGACTTACTTTTATAAAGCCCTGCCTGGACTTTCCTTTTCATTTTGCTACTTACCACATGGCTATTGTTTGCAAGGTTCTGAAGCCTGTCTGACGATCAGAACCTGCCCTTGACCCATGCTACCAATTCACCTTTATGCCTGAAGCACCACTGAGCTGAACTGTAATTCAAGTGTGGGCATAGCACAAAGAAGCCTTTGCATTACTTCTGCCCAGTAACTGAGTTTGCCACAGTACTCATTTCGGTTGGAAATAAATGGATATAAAAACATACTATGTAAAGTGCTTGGTGAAAGGACTATATAAAATAACAGATTTTGCTGCTACACTATATCAGTGGTGTGGTGCATAAACAGTACACACCAGTACTGTTTGTTATAGGTGCCACCCAACTCAACAAATAACAAATGGAAAAATGCTCAGGAAACCCTCTCATTTTCAACTGGATAGGGAGCTGGTAGGTTCTGTACCCAACACCCTCAAACCTTCCTGGCATAAGTGGTTAACACCTTTGACAAAACACAATACTGTGGAGAACTGCTTAACATTAAAAGTCGGCAGGATAACCCATCTGTGTGCGTTGCCTTAGCGTTCCCGCCACAAATCAGATAAAAAAACGTTGGGCAATGCCAAGAGCGGCACTTGGTTATCAGGTGGCTCAATGTCGCTGAGGACACAAAGGTACAGTCATACACTTTCATTCAATGGTTGCAGTCTTGGTTCAAATCAATTATCCAATAGGACCCAGGGATCAGTTTACAATGCTTTGCAGAAGGAAAGCTCAGTGTGTCCTCAGTAACTTGAGGTAATCCTACCCATTCGTGCGTGTATGCCCACACACCACAGAGTAGGGGTGAGAATGCGTATAGCGACAGTCGCCAAAGGCAGTAGGACACGCACGGCACGAGACACGAGTAAGAGAGAAGAGTATGTGGGAAAAGCGGTTTATTTTTTAGCAAGTAACAGATTGTCAATGTTGTGCAGGAGATGAGGATGGTTATTCCACAGAGCAGGAGTCTGCACTGAAGAGGCTTATACACCTTTAGTTTGTGTGTGGATACGAGGACTCAAACAGACCAAGATTGGGAGAAGGGAGGCCGCAAAAGATACAGTAGTGGGTAAGACGCGAGATGAGAAAGGAGGGCCCTGGCGTGAAACGCCCTGTGCAGAACAGAGAGCCAGTGAAGCTTAGCTAGAAGAGGTCCAATAGGGTGCACTCAGTGCTAGGCAAGCTGTAGAATTCTCAACTACCTGGAGTCAATTAATAAGGTGATCCTGGAAATGTCCATAGTCTAGGCCCTATAGGGCACAAGGGTGAAGACTGCAACAGCGTGCAATGAGAGGAGCAGGATCTTCATGGAGGAAAAGCAGATGCTGACAACAGCACTGCCCTGGCTACTTCCAATAAAATGCGACTGGAACCCAAAGCCAAGATCGTGACAGGGAGGAGAATCCTGGTGCACACGCCGAGGCGGTCAGACGATGCCGACACGCCTCTTCTACACCTGATGCGACTGGAACCCAAAGCCAAGATCGCGACACGGAGGAGAATCCTGGTGCACACGCCGAGGCGGTCAGACGATGCCGACACGCCTCTTCTACACCTGATGCGACTGGAACCCAAAGCCAAGATCGCGACACAGAGGAGAATCCTGGTGCACACTCTGAGGCGATGCCGACACGCCTCTTCTATACTGGATACTAACTGCTGGCACACCTATTGAGTACCCAACAGATTGATAAACGTTCAACACATTTTGATTCACAAATAAAGTGCACTTAAACTGACTGGCACAAAGAAAGGGGAAGAGACCTGCTCACACATGTTAGATTAGAATGTACTCTACTTGAAAACGTCTTGAAAACATTCAGGTTAACCAGGACATTTGTCGAACGGCGGTCTTGATTTGAGAGTCAAGTGCAGCAGTAGCAAAGGAACATGAAACGTGAGGGTCCAAAATAAATTCGTAGAAGCAGCTGTGTAATGTCAGCCCAGTGCCAGAGTGGATTCGCCACATTTATATGGCACTGCAACCTCACAAAAAGAACCAATAGCAATTCTTTGAAGGAACAGTAGAGATGTACAAAAAAAAATCGAATTATATGCGGGCCTAAAATTTAGCTAGATTCGGAGCATATGTGACCAATCGTTATCCAACCTCACAAAAACTCAAAGCCTGGCATGCGGTCGAGTGGACTCTTTGGAACACATGCTAGTGTTTTGTATATGCAACACCTTCTCTTCAAGCTTCATATAGGTCGTACTATACAATACACATATGTAGCAATTGAAACGGCCAATCCATGACACTTTTAGAAACTGTTTTTGGCCAGCGCGAACGTCATGGACGGGGGCAGGAGCCAGACAAGTAGGCAGAGAGGGGAGCCCCCAGCTCAAGACTGCAATCAGCAACTACTTCCTCAGTCTTAATCACATTTCAGCTGCAGCCAGTGGCGTGACACCCATTAGTCAATTTCCCGCATGCTGTCCAAGAGCTGCCACAAATTAGACCCCAGATCCTGGTGCAGCTGGAGCAGGGTCTGGGCACCATTTGAATAAGAGCAGAAGCGGCGCCAGTGGCTGAAGGGGTGACAAAGGAGTACTGCAGTAGCCCACAACAGCAAGGACCAGAAGAGGGCAGAGCGTGGGCAGGCAGCAAGACCCGAGAGCGTTCAGTAAGGACTTGTGCCCCCAATTCTCACTCCCACAAGGCCATGCAGAAGAATGCTGCAACGCTATCACGGATGTGGCATGATCGACATGCGAGGCCGTGCAGAGATCCTACCGATTGTGTACTCCTTGCCAGGTGGAACCCTACTTGATATGGATCGAGAATAGGAGTGGCTTCTAAATAGTTCTGAAAGAGGGGAGTGACAGAAAACACTCGTACTGGCAGGAGCCAGACTGGATGGAAATTAGCAACAGATGGCGGAGGCAAAGTGTTTTACTTTAGTCTCTTTTTTAGGAGGAGTGGGACCATTTAAGAGGGGGCGGGAACCACAACCTCTTGCAAGGAAGCATTAAAAAAAGTAAACAGGAAATGGAACTCGAGGCACAGACTGCCAAATGTTACACGAAGACAATGGCTGATTTAAAAAAACAAAATAATAAAAAAAAAAGTTTTTTTTAATGTGAAACATTTTTTTAAAAGCATTGAACTTTTGTTTTCTACACGGGCAGACGATAGCGTTGTATGGCACAGAAAACTATTACATTTTCATACCATGCCAAAACTGGGTCAAAAGACGCAGAGCAACAAAAACATTTTTTAAAAAAACAATAAAACCCCTTTTTGTCAGTGCCCTTTTTCGATGCACTCTTCTACTGCACACGTTCAACATGGATCACTTCAAAAGGTACCACATAAAACTATTTTTAAAAGCC
Organism: Ambystoma mexicanum; assembly: GCF_040938575.1. NCBI lineage: Eukaryota > Metazoa > Chordata > Amphibia > Caudata > Ambystomatidae > Ambystoma > Ambystoma mexicanum. Next base: position 1,499,121,911 of record NC_090932.1, on the reverse strand, counting down.
CACACACACGAAGGAAAGTAGTAAGAGAATAGTTGAAAAAAGAATATACAAAAAATAATAAAAAGAAGGGGGTGGTATGGAGGCCGCCTCCCAGTGAAATGAAGACAGCATGGGTGAAAAGAGAAGTGGGATCCATGCAGAGTGGGGAGGTTCACAGCTGCATTTAAGAACGGACTGCAGGCTTCTCTAAAGAGTGGTAAATGAATTGGACCACTGGCAGAGTGCCCCAAAAACACAAAGGAGAGACTGAAGCGCCACCTCACCCCCCACAACAGTTTGTAGGATTCAGTAGGTGCTTCGATAAGTTGGCTATGGCGAGTTGCCTCAACTGCCCAACCTTACATGTGCTGATAGCGAGCAACCAGGGATGCTGCCGGCTTGCTGCCCCACTCCAGAGATGCCAGGCAACCCTCTATCAAGACTGAATGGTGGGTCTTCTACCACCAAAGGGCCCTGCAGGGGCCAACAGCAACCCCAGACACGTGTTTCGGCCTGGTTGGACCTAGTCAGTGAGGTTGCTGTTGGTACGCTTGTTCAAAAGAGAATTGCCAGGCATTTCGGTGCTGGACTGCCCTCGGGCAGGTCAAAGACTGATATGTAGTGGAAAGATCTCTTCTGTGAAAGGGTGGTGAGCTAAAGACTCAGGTTGAGACTAGGGGTGTCACGGTATTAGTTTTATGACGGTACAATAACCTTCTTGCCAAATGACGGTATATCATGGTTATCGCGGTATAGCAGGTGGAGTTAACTAATCTTAACAAATATTTTCTAAAAGGTCATACATTGTCAGATTTATCATCACAAACAAAACCAGGTACCCAGGGCCAGAATTGGGCTTTTCAATATACTTTCCACTGAAATGCCACTGCTTGCTTCCACCAAACACAAACACGTGTGGAAAGGGGGGGGCTGCTGCAACTGGCAAAGCAAACTGAATAGCTTTTCTTAAGTTGTCATTTAGGCTTTTAGCCCCCCCACTGGCTACTGGTGAAGATGAACATGTTGCCATTTTGATAACCTGCATGCCACAGATCAATGGAGTCTGATGGTAGTATACGCTTGTGCGCATACACACGAACACGCACTCTCTCTTTACGTTACAGCCTTTAGTTTACTTGCGGGCCAATTGGTGTTCAGTAATCACGGACATGTTACACCTTGGTATGGCAGCAGGGAATACCCACAGAGATGAGTAAATTTCGCAGTGCGACTTATTACATGTAAATTCAATGATGGAACCAGGGAAATCCCCCATTGTCATATGTTTAGAAAACTTTAGCCATTATAAATATATAAACCTCAAAGCCGCCAACCCAAAATAAACCCTTTTCCTTCTTGGCACTGTATTTATTCTTCCTATTGCTAACATATTGATTTTGTGTCAGGCACATGTGGTTTATGGAATGCCATTTAAAAATTGCTCCAACTGTAACTACTTGGCAGACGGCACATCCAACAGTGCAAGACCAAGACTGCACAGCACTTGCTTACTGCAGCCTTTCCAAATCAGATTGAAAAGCACACTTAACGGTATGACCGGTATACCGGTATAAACAATGTGACGGTTATTATTGTTCAATTAAGTGGTTCACGGTATCTTTAACGGTATACCGTAATACCGTTACATCCCTAGTTGAGACCTTAACCCGGGATATAGGCCAGTAGTAGAGAAACTCCAGGACCGCCCTTGGTTTTGCATTAGTTTAGGATAGCCAGAAGGGTAAAGGTCTTTTTTAAGAGTATGCCTTTGCAATCCATGCCAACGCCTATTCCCACAGAGAGAAAGGACTCATAAAGATAGGTTAAGAACTTTGTGCTTGAATGTCAGAAGCCTATAGGAAAACCCAACTTTGCATCAATAGGGACTTTTTATTTTATTTAAAGTGATTTTATGGTTATACATTGGACAACCTTTAATCACATATTTAAGCTTCACACAAATACAAAATGTATACAAAAGGACTATCATCACATGAATGAAATACAAAGTATGAAAATGTTCTCTAATTTGATCGGCACTTTTCACATGTACTCTATGACAATGATGATTTGTAGTTTCCCCCTAGATTCTTTACGTATGTATCCAACCCCTTCAGAAGGAAGGAAACCAATCTGCACTCCTTGATTAGAAAATATTGATAAGACATTTTATAGTAATTATTTGGTAATTTAAGGTGCGGAGGAGATGAGAAACAACCCTGGCATATGGGTTGTCTTAGAAATCATTAAACAATTACTAAGATGTGGTGACCTCGCGAAACGTCTCGCACAGAAAGAACTATTCTGGATCCACAAATTGGACTCATTAGCTCCATTGGGACTCAATGAAGATTTCTATATGGGTCCTTTTTTGTAAACTAGGTACTTCACTTTATGTAGATCTAGTGTGGGGAACTAAGATTATGATTACTAGGATACAGCTAAACAAGCTCTCCAGTGAGCTAGCTTTAATATGAGTGTATGATATCTCAGCTGTAGCAAGTATGCCATGTTTCAGTTCATACTCAGTCACGAATTTGGTCAATCTTCCAAACATTTTTGTCTATATTGCATTTATAAATATAAGATCGTGAACTCCTGATGAGGCACTAAACAGCTCACCAGTGAGCCTACTGAAATATGAGTATGACATCATTACCATAGTGAGTATATCATGTTCTAGGTTTAGTTCACATTCATTCACAAGTTTGGTTAATCTTCCAATTTCGTGCTCTTATTGTTTTTATGAATATAAGACTGAACTCTTGATTAGACAGACCTGATTATTGGATTTTCGATGCGCCTCTATGTAAATAACTACCATATTTGAGGTCCTTTTTATTCCTTTTTTACTCTCTCTAGACTTTGAATCCAATGTATCGTAGATGACTCTTTCTGACACTTTGTACCTGTATATATGTCATTATCATGAATATCTGTAAAAACAGCCTCTTACACCAGGCATTGATATGGCACTCACTGACACTTTTTCCCCATACTTAGAATTTTTATTTAATGTTTTCTGTTATTTCGAGTTGCTCATATTTTGGCTCTCCTAAACTTCGGTTTTAGTTTACCCGTGGTCCCTCTATTTATGGATCGTCATTTGCTGTGCTATAATATTTCTTTATTCATTTATATATATTTTTTAAATCAGTACATTACATTTTATCTTGTATACGATTCAGCTGCATGCACATGCATTAGTAGTCAACATCCTTGTTAGGCATGAACTTTCTTTCATATCCTTGATACCGTTATTACGGGTATCTGCCTTTTGTGCATGCTGCGGTGACGTTGCAGTGTTTACACTGTGATGTCACTCGCCGACATTATTTATTTATTTGCATTTGTTAAGCGCACTTGCAGCCCAAAAGGCATCGAGGCGCTGTTACAGAGGATACACAGATTTAAGATTACGTACGGGTGCCAGAGGCTCTTAGTTACAGAGGATACACATATTTAAGATTACGTACGGGTGCCAGAGGCTCTTAGTTACAGAGGATACACATATTTAAGATTACGTACGGGTGCCAGAGGCTCTTAGTTACAGAGGATACACACATTTAAGATTACGTACGGGTGCCAGAGGCTCTTAGTTACAGAGGATACACATATTTAAGATTACGTACGGGTGCCAGAGGCTCTTAGTTACAGAGGATACACATATTTAAGATTACGTACGGGTGCCAGAGGCTCTTCGTTACAGAGGATACACATATTTAAGATTACGTACGGGTGCCAGAGGCTCTTAGTTACAGAGGATACACACATTTAAGATTACGTACGGGTGCCAGAGGCTCTTAGTTACAGAGGATACACATATTTAAGATTACGTATGGGTGCCAGAGGCTCTTAGTTACAATTTGGCATGCAAATAGGCAGTGGAGGATACAGATTTAAATCACACAAAGAGTCTGGTGTTGATAGCCTTACGAAAGGCTAGGTGGGACTCAATGAGTCTTAGGTGAGGAGGCAGGGCGTTCCAATGCGTGGCTGCTAGGTTAGGGAAGCTGGAGCCACCAGCGCGCACTTTCCGAGAGGTAGGCCTCACAATGGTGTTGGCGTAGATGGATCTGAGCGGTCTTGTGGCGGAGTGCCTGGTAATTCTGTTAGTCAGGTAAGGAGGGGCAAGTTCGTGAAGGCATTTGTGGGTGAGGGTACATGCGTTTGTAGACGTAATGCTGTCACGATCTTAGTATTTAAGGACGCCATCTTCTGTTGATAACCATTACCCAGGAAGCAATTCCTGAAAGTGATGGCGTCTTCCTACAAGGATCGTTTTTCTTCGTTTACAAGACTAAGTAAATTGCCACGAGATACTCCTTCAATAGTTACCCTTAATCTGGCTTTCTTCTTTTCTTGCTACTTTTTCGTTACATCAAGGGACAGACATACTTATTTTAGGATCCCTTCTGAATTCTTCTATAACTGCCAGCCAGTGAACATCATATCATTGGCCCAGGATTAGTCCCTACGTGGATCATTGCCATTTCTTAACTATCTCCATTTGGGGGATTATTTAGTTTGAAACATTGTTGGTAAATCAAAAAACCCGATTACTTATTTTTCAACAAAACGCCTACCCTTAGGCTTAAATACTCATAGGACCCCATTTCATTTTTTAGTCCCAGGCCACTCTTCAACTACTGCCTGGTTCCAAATTCGTGAAGAGGACCTATTCCCCTCATTATCACTAGAAGCGAGTTCATGGGTAATTATTGGAACTCACTCATTGGGGGTGCTTGGTCTTTGCACCTATGATTCTATGGTGTATATACACCTTTTACAGACAATGACAGAATGGAATATGCACAAGACACAGGTTAAAACTTAGCAATAGATGTTCATCTTCAGGACTGGCCTGATTATAAAATGTTGGATACATGTCAAGAATGTTGTCACTTTTGTGACTACATGTCAACAGTCATGCTCTTGTGTTGTTATTTTTGATATTGCTTATAGCATTAACCCAAACAGTACTAATATGTATAATTTAAATATTCTTTTTTCAAGATATTATTGTGAAAAACTGTTCACTTGCCCCTGAAGAAGTGATTGTATCACGAAAACGCGTTGGACCATAAATAAATCAACCCAGTTTGATCAAGAAAATTCAACTGTGTCAGTGTATCTGATATGTGTTAATAAGTGTTTACCTATTGATGTTCTAACATGAGTGTCTTATACATTTACAAACACCGATTAACTGAATACATGTAATTACTAGGACTCTTTACAGAGCCACCTATAGAGTGCAGAGGACGGGAGATCCTACATTTGGGAACTTTTTGCTTGTTGCATGTATCCAACCCCTTCTCCTCCTGAAATGACTAATGAAGCGGCTGTGTTCAGGCACTAGGAGTCAGTGGCACCTGCGTCTTGGCTCGGCCTGACTACATAGCAGCCCAGGAGTGGGTGCAGGCTGCAGTGCAGTGCCAGAGGCTGGGATAAAGCAAAGCAGGAGTCATGGGAGGCTGCAAGAACCTGAGAACTGCTGCACAGCAGCCTTTCCTTCCGAGCTGGGAACCGGGCATGCCCCCCCCCCCCACCCCGGGGTAGACTGCAGCATAAAATAGTCCTGGGCACCAATGAAAAAGTGGCCCACAGCTGCAAGTGGCAAGTCATTCCTTTTGCGACACTGTTTAGACAGTACACGAGGGGGGAATCTTTTGATGAAATGTGGTGCAAATTATGCAATTTAAAGAATATGTATTCAGCAACAATGGTCTAAACGATAGCTGCATAGTGAAGTAACTCCTCAAACTGGCCCACCTTGGCCAAAATATGGGCCCACACTAGCATTTTTGATTCGGGCATTGCCCTATAGGCCAGTCCGAGCCAGACCCCCACCTGAGTGACGATCAGAAGTTGCACCGCAGTCCAGAAGATCCCTGCAACCGACCCCCTTTTAAAGGGACGTCACGTGAAGAAGCACGTCAAACTGTTCACGAATGGACTCGCTCCGAGCCAAGGTTACCACAGTATCAATCTGCAAAGGATGCCATGCCCTATAGGCCAGTCCGAGCATGCCCCCCACCCCACCAAGGTCCCCACATTCTTTATCAATCTGCAAAAGAATGCCATGCCCTATAGGCCAGTCTGAGCATGCCCCCACCCCGCCAAGATCCCCACATTCTTTATCGATCTGCAAAGGATGCCATGCCCTATAGGCCAGTCCGAGCATGCCCCCACCCCGCCAAGGTCCCCACAGTCTATCAATCTGCAAAGGATGCCATGCCCTATAGGCCAGTCCGAGCATGCCCCCCCCACCCCGCCAAGGTCCCCACATTCTTTATCAATCTGCAAGGGATGCCATGCCCTATAGGCCAGTCCGAGCATGCCCCCACCCCGCCAAGGTCCCCACAGTCTATCAATCTGCAAAGGATGCCATGCCCTATAGGCCAATCCGAGCATGCCCCCACCCCGCCAAGGTCCCCACAGTCTTTATCAATCTGCAAGGGATGCCATGCCCTATAGGCCAGTCCGAGCATGCCCCCACCCCGCCAAGGTCCCCACAGTCTTTATCAATCTGCAAGGGATGCCATGCCCTATAGGCCAGTCCGAGCATGCCCCCACCCCGCCAAGGTCCCCACAGTCTTTATCAATCTGCAAGGGATGCCATGTCGCAGGCCGCGGACACCACTTTGTCAGGCCTAGAAATTCATACAACAAGCGCAGGACACCAATGATTTGCAAAAAAGACCACTCTGGGTGGGAACACGGTGTCTCTGTAACATGTCGATTGACACCCTGCCAAAAATGATTTGCAGAGCCAGCAGTTGCTCGTAGCTAGGACAGGCTTGCCCTACCATGCATCAGCTAAATGGGGTACATTTATTGCCCTGATTGCACTTCCCCCTTCCCACCCCCAGGCGCCTCTACCTCTCCACCCCCCCCCCCCACCACCACCACCACCCTTGCACAATCTGAATGACAAGTCCCAGTAAGATCGCGTGTCTTGTCCTCTCTGCCTTTTCTTGTCGCGCCTAGAAACACTTGTGTGCAGGCGCGTTATAAAGGACTCCTCAAATCACACCAGCGCAAGGCTGCTCTCCAGCGGGGCGGTTCTTAGAAACACTTCCATGGGGGATACACTGGATGGAAAAGCGCGCAGCGTGCACAGGGCAGGCGAATCCCCCGAGGGAGCTCACTGGCAGGTCATTACTGAAGCTGTTTTACAAAGGTAGCGGGCGCCCCTCTCTCGCAAGAACAGACATGATAACCTGTTCAGTGGTTATTAACCACTTGAGAGTTCGCAGCCACTGCTTTTACTCACTGTGCCTTTCACAGATGGGAAATATCCATTTGCATATCAGTCTTTGTCCTGCCCAGGGGCAGTCCAGCACCGAAATACAATGGCAATTCCAATCTGAACGAGAGTACCACCAGCAACCCCATACACGTGTTTCACCCTTGTTGGGGATCATCAGTGAGGTGAAGCTGATGCCTCTCTAAGCACAGTGAGAGGGAGACCACGTCTGGTTGCCCCCAGGAGACCTAGGGTTACCAATCCCAGGTTCCTTATAAAATAGTTTTACAAAGGTAGCGGGCGCCCCTCTCTCGCAAGAACAGACATGATAACCTGTTCAGTGGTTATTAACCACTTGAGAGTTCGCAGCCACTGCTTTTACTCACTGTGCCTTTCACAGATGGGAAATATCCATTTGCATATCAGTCTTTGTCCTGCCCAGGGGCAGTCCAGCACCGAAATACAATGGCAATTCCAATCTGAACGAGAGTACCACCAGCAACCCCATACACGTGTTTCACCCTTGTTGGGGATCATCAGTGAGGTGAAGCTGATGCCTCTCTAAGCACAGTGAGAGGGAGACCACGTCTGGTTGCCCCCAGGAGACCTAGGGTTACCAATCCCAGGTTCCTTATAAAATAGTTTTACAAAGGTAGCGGGCGCCCCTCTCTCGCAAGAACAGACATGATAACCTGTTCAGTGGTTATTAACCACTTGAGAGTTCGCAGCCACTGCTTTTACTCACTGTGCCTTTCACAGATGGGAAATATCCATTTGCATATCAGTCTTTGTCCTGCCCAGGGGCAGTCCAGCACCGAAATACAATGGCAATTCCAATCTGAACGAGAGTACCACCAGCAACCCCATACACGTGTTTCACCCTTGTTGAGGATCATCAGTGAGGTGAAGCTGATGCCTCTCTAAGCACAGTGAGAGGGAGACCACGTCTGGTTGCCCCCAGGAGACCTAGGGTTACAAAATAGTTTTACAAAGGTAGCGGGCGCCCCTCTCTCGCAAGAACAGACATGATAACCTGTTCAGTGGTTATTAACCACTTGAGAGTTCGCAGCCACTGCTTTTACTCACTGTGCCTTTCACAGATGGGAAATATCCATTTGCATATCAGTCTTTGTCCTGCCCAGGGGCAGTCCAGCACCGAAATACAATGGCAATTCCAATCTGAACGAGAGTACCACCAGCGCTGGTGGTACTCTCGTTCAGATTGGAATTGCCATTGTATTTCGGTGCTGGACTGCCCCTGGGCAGGACAAAGACTGATATGCAAATGGATATTTCCCATCTGTGAAAGGCACAGTGAGTAAAAGCAGTGGCTGCGAACTCTCAAGTGGTTAATAACCACTGAACAGGTTATCATGTCTGTTCTTGCGAGAGAGGGGCGCCCGCTACCTTTGTAAAACTATTTTATAAGGAACCTGGGATTGGTAACCCTAGGTCTCCTGGGGGCAACCAGACGTGGTCTCCCTCTCACTGTGCTTAGAGAGGCATCAGCTTCACCTCACTGATGATCCCCAACAAGGGTGAAACACGTGTATGGGGTTGCTGGTGGTACTCTCGTTCAGATTGGAATTGCCATTGTATTTCGGTGCTGGACTGCCCCTGGGCAGGACAAAGACTGATATGCAAATGGATATTTCCCATCTGTGAAAGGCACAGTGAGTAAAAGCAGTGGCTGCGAACTCTCAAGTGGTTAATAACCACTGAACAGGTTATCATGTCTGTTCTTGCGAGAGAGGGGCGCCCGCTACCTTTGTAAAACTATTTTATAAGGAACCTGGGATTGGTAACCCTAGGTCTCCTGGGGGCAACCAGACGTGGTCTCCCTCTCACTGTGCTTAGAGAGGCATCAGCTTCACCTCACTGATGATCCCCAACAAGGGTGAAACACGTGTATGGGGTTGCTGGTGGTACTCTCGTTCAGATTGGAATTGCCATTGTATTTCGGTGCTGGACTGCCCCTGGGCAGGACAAAGACTGATATGCAAATGGATATTTCCCATCTGTGAAAGGCACAGTGAGTAAAAGCAGTGGCTGCGAACTCTCAAGTGGTTAATAACCACTGAACAGGTTATCATGTCTGTTCTTGCGAGAGAGGGGCGCCCGCTACCTTTGTAAAACTATTATTTAAGGAACCTGGGATTGGTAACCCTAGGTCTCCTGGGGGCAACCAGACGTGGTCTCCCTCTCACTGTGCTTAGAGAGGCATCAGCTTCACCTCACTGATGATCCCCAACAAGGGTGAAACACGTGTATGGGGTTGCTGGTGGTACTCTCGTTCAGATTGGAATTGCCATTGTATTTCGGTGCTGGACTGCCCCTGGGCAGGACAAAGACTGATATGCAAATGGATATTTCCCATCTGTGAAAGGCACAGTGAGTAAAAGCAGTGGCTGCGACTCTCAAGTGGTTAATAACCACTGAACAGGTTATCATGTCTGTTCTTGCGAGAGAGGGGCGCCCGCTACCTTTGTAAAACTATTTTATAAGGAACCTGGGATTGGTAACCCTAGGTCTCCTGGGGGCAACCAGACGTGGTCTCCCTCTCACTGTGCTTAGAGAGGCATCAGCTTCACCTCACTGATGATCCCCAACAAGGGTGAAACACGTGTATGGGGTTGCTGGTGGTACTCTCGTTCAGATTGGAATTGCCATTGTATTTCGGTGCTGGACTGCCCCTGGGCAGGACAAAGACTGATATGCAAATGGATATTTCCCATCTGTGAAAGGCACAGTGAGTAAAAGCAGTGGCTGCGAACTCTCAAGTGGTTAATAACCACTGAACAGGTTATCATGTCTGTTCTTGCGAGAGAGGGGCGCCCGCTACCTTTGTAAAACTATTATTTAAGGAACCTGGGATTGGTAACCCTAGGTCTCCTGGGGGCAACCAGACGTGGTCTCCCTCTCACTGTGCTTAGAGAGGCATCAGCTTCACCTCACTGATGATCCCCAACAAGGGTGAAACACGTGTATGGGGTTGCTGGTGGTACTCTCGTTCAGATTGGAATTGCCATTGTATTTCGGTGCTGGACTGCCCCTGGGCAGGACAAAGACTGATATGCAAATGGATATTTCCCATCTGTGAAAGGCACAGTGAGTAAAAGCAGTGGCTGCGAACTCTCAAGTGGTTAATAACCACTGAACAGGTTATCATGTCTGTTCTTGCGAGAGAGGGGCGCCCGCTACCTTTGTAAAACCATTACTGAAGCTGGCATGCAGGGGGGTGCGTGAGAAGCGAGGCTTGGCTCCAGCAGCTGGGGTGAAGGGAACATTGGCGCAGAGGAGTGTCCTAGGATATGATCACATACAGTGATCCATAGCATCGAAAATCACAGATCATTTTTCTGGCCTAGCGCTTAAGGCCTTCGGGCCGCTTTCCAAGTGGTACGGGGCAGGAAAAGGGGGAAATAACAGGTAGAGGAGATGTCAAAGGCAGCGGTAACAGTGTCAAGAAACGGAGTGACTAACAGGGGACCATTGCACAGGCTCCATGGTAAAGTGTGGGAGGAGGGGGGAGGCGCGGCAATGGGACGCCCCCGCTAAGGCTCCATGCATGCAGTCCAGAGCCGCAGAGGCCCCGGCGCTCGCCACCCTGGTGGGTGCGTTCTTCCAGTAACCTGGGAAAATGTACATGACTAAAGTGTAGCCAGTGAAAAAACGGTGGTGAAAATACCTTGCAGTGAAAAGGTCACCAAATAAAAAGTTGTCAACAAATCCAGCTGAAAAGTAGCCAAAACAGCAGTGTTGTTGGGATAAGTGTTAAGGAAGTTGTGGAGGGATTGCGATTTCCTGTTTAACGGTGAGCATATAGGTTCATGTGTGGCTACTGCTAAGGGGTTAGGGTGAGAGTAAAGGTAGGGCAAGTATTCAGGCAAGGTAGTTTGTGAAGTGTGGATCACGCTGGGGTTTGGGTACGTGCTGAGTGAGGGTTCGTTTAAGTATTAGGGTGAGGGTAGATGTTTGGGTAAGAGATGGGATAGATACATTGGAGAGGGGGACAGGATATGGGTTAGAATAAAACTAGAGATTAGGGGGTAGGGTCAATTTAGAGTGGGTTTTAGGAAAGGTTAGAGCAGAACTGGAGCAAGACTTAAAAAACAAAGTTAGGGTAAGAGCTTTAAAGGTTGTAGAGGGCAATTGATGCGCCTGGAGTAAGGGTCGCCATTCATTGTTTGTCGCTCTTCTTGGTGTTTTGTACGACGCCACACGCAAACGCAAAGGTCAAAGGATTAGGGAAAACCCACGGGTTAGGGTTCAAATGAGGTTGTGGTTATAGATCCGTTTAGGGCAAGCGATTGCAAGGATTAGGGTCACTGCTTTGCACTTTTCGGAGCTTAAAACCAACTCTTTTCGTGCCCTTTCCACTGGCAACATTTTCACACGCAACACTGCTTCAATAGAATGGCTCAAATCTGGAAACTATTCCTTGCGACCTGCTTTCTCATTGATCACACGCTTCTAGCAACATTTTCAAATGGAACCCGTTCCCTCAGGGCTAGGTTTAGGTGGCGGCAGAGCTGGAGTCACCGCTAGGGACACACTCCTTCCTTTCCCTGGATGGACAGCGCTTCTAGTAGGGTTCAAAGAAGGAGGGCGGGGATGAAGAACCACACTCCATAGGGATTGACCCGTTCCCTGGATGGAAACCATTCCCTAAGGGCTAGGTTTAGGTGGCAGCAGAGCTGGAGTCACCACTAGGGACACACTCCTTCCTTTCCATGGATGGATAGCGCTTCTAGTAGGGTTCAAAGAAGGGGTGTGGGGATGAGGAACCACGCTCCATAGGGATTGACCCGTTCCCTGGATGGAACCCGTGCCCTCAGGGCTGGGTTTAGGGAGTGGCAGAGCTGGAGTCACCGCTAGGGACACACTCCTTCCTTTCCCTGGATAGACAGCGCTTCTAGTAGGGTTCAACGTGGGGGGAAAATCACCCCCCTAGGGATTGACCTGTTCCCTGGATGGAACCCATTCCCTCAGGGCTAGGTTTAGGTGGCGGCAGAGCTGGCGTCACCGCTAGGGACATACTCCTTCCTTTCCCTGGATAGACAGCGCTTCTAGTAGGGTTCAAAGCAGTTCGCCGGGGGGACCATGCTCCATAGGGATTGACATGTTCCCTGGATGGAACCCATTCCCTCAGGGCTAGGTTTAGGTGGCGGCAGAGCTGGCGTCACCGCTAGGGACATACTCCTTCCTTTCCCTGGATAGACAGCGCTTCTAGTAGGGTTCAAAGCAGTTCGCCGGGGGGGCCATGCTCCATAGGGATTGACATGTTCCCTGGATGGAACCCATTCCCTCAGGGCTAGGTTTAGGTGGCGGCAGAGCTGGAGTCACCGCTAGGGACACACTCCTTCCTTTCCCTGGATGGACATCGATTCTGGGAGGGTTCAAAGCGGGGCCGGGGACCACGCCCCATACGGATTGGCCTGTTCCCGGGATAAACACTGGAAAGTGCACTTCATCCACGATATCATCACTCAGAATCCAAGGACACCTTTGGTGGGGCTTGGGAAGTGCCCACTAGATGCAGGCCTCTAGGCTGGGGATGCGGGGGCAAGAGGGAATTTAGGAGGCTGGGGCCACTACAGCCTGGCATCAGTCCCCCTCACCCCCCCATAGTGGTACCGCAGGATGGCCCAAAAACGCAGGAAGGGACGAGCAGCGGGTCGACAGGGAGGGAGCTAAAAAAGTAGCTCCAAAGTGGCAGACTGCCCCGGTCAACACCCATAGAACTTGGCGAGGGCTCCTTGGCATTGCCACACTACACAAATCAGAGGGACAGATTACTTTTTCTGGATGGGTTCAGACATGGATTCGCAAGACCTTTTAAAGGGCCCAAAGGAGCTTCTCAAAGTAAGAACTTGAAGTCAACATGGGCAGTGCCGATGGTTTTGCGGGGAGAGATAAGGAGAGAGTGTGAATTGGGCAGGGTGTCAGGCTCATTTTTGGGCCCTCTCAAAAAATGCAAAGACGTTACCTCTGGGCCTGGTCCCAAAAGAGGAAGCTGAGGAATATAGATCGATACATCACTTGTTATTCACAGCAGGGAACGCTCTTTGAACCACAACGTAGAGGAGAACGGATTGACAGCATCGTGCTGTCCATGATCTTAACTCAGTCCTAGGTTTTTTCCTAATTCAGAAAAACTGAACCCTGTGTAACCTGCCGCTAGAGTCCACCAAGTACCTGCAACTCCTTTTCCCCAAGTGAACCTAACCAAATGAATTGAAGTCCTCGCTTAATTCAATTAGGCTTTCACTGGCTCAGCTGGGAGGCACTCATCCGATGAACCCTTAACTCCACCCCCCAGTCAGGCACCGCCTGAGGAGGAGGCACTTCCCTAGTAAATGGTGAGCAATGTCTGCTCCTACGGGAGATCCGTGTCCCAAATCTGTCAGCACGCAAAATTGCCCCGCCCCCACCCACCCAGACTAGAAGCGGGAGAAGGCCACTGTGGGAGACAAGGTAAAGCTCATCCACTCTATGAACAGTCTCCGATGAATGGAGATTAAGCGAGAGCCAATCAGAAGGCTACCCTGCACCCACTCTCATTGGACTCGCCGCACGTTAATGCGCGCATCACCACCAGCACCCTCGGCCTCAATCCAGGACCTCAAAGAGCTGGTGCAGGCCGCTAATGAGAACAGGTTCATATGTTGTAAAGTCCCACACACATTCCTCAAGCCCAAAGTAAACCGAAGAGGACAACGGAGCACAGAAGGGGCAGAACAACAGGGGTCTATATTCCTTATTGCCCCTGCAAGTTAGTCACCCTCACCTTTACCAGCCAATCCTAAAGGCATCCCTGGCACTTTTTCAGCTGTATGCATCAGGTATGTGTGAATATGGACATATAGATTTGTCAGAGGACTCCTAGTGTGTAGGGGTCTGCAGCTTTGATTGTCTGGGTAGTTGGTAGGGGTGCAGCCAAGCAGGAGAGGGTTTAATGAATTGGCCGAAGTGGCGGCCCCAGGTGAGGGAACTCCTGTGTCAGTAGGCTCTTATTTAGCTACCGACCACGGTAGGTATGAGGAGCTACTGTAACCAAGCGTTCAAGCGATGGCTGATGTGGCGGTGCCAGGTGAGGCTACTCCTGCGTCAGTAGGCTCGCTCTTAGTTACCGACCACGGTAGGCATGATGAGCTTCTGGAACCGAGCATTCAAGCAATGCTCCCATCGGGTTCCATTGGCCCACTGATTTCAATCCATTGACTGTCCGCTTTTTCAAGGATGATATATGATGGACTTCTCATCCCTTGATAGATGCTCTGACTAAATTAATTTATAATAACAAATATTGTTCGGCACTCCAATCTAGAAGTAATTTAAACAAGACTTTGTTTTTAATACAGTAGTAAACTTAAAAATGGAATGCAACAATGTATGCTCCTCCCACATTTACCTTCCCTCTACGTGCAACCCCCCCCTGCCCACTCCCCAATTAGAAAATGCCCTTCACATCATAAGAACCTGCCCAGAAGAGGACACAAGGCCATGAAACGTAAAGTGGTTCAGATCACTAGAAAGCAGATTCTACCCAGTGTGGTTAAACACCACACAGGTGGATCACTAAATGGTGTACTGCAGCAGCTTCTTAGTCCCACAGCCAGTCTTTTAAAAGTAGTTGCCTGCGCTTCATGGAGCGCACAGTGAGGACAAGTCTTCCATGGACCAATGAGACGACTCCACCTCCTCTTGGGAATGGCAGGTCTGGGTACAACTGTCAAAGCCTCACTCTCCTCTCCCTCAGGTTCCTTGGCGCAGGCACCCTTACCAGTTCGTGGTGGCGGTTTTAAAAGGAGACTCAGTCAAGCCAGGACAACATATTGAGTTTGGAGCACCGAGGATGCCTCTACATGGAGTTTAGAGAAGAGAAGAGGATACGCAAGAACTCCCTTAAGAAATTGAGAAATTGCAGAAAGAACCAGAAAAGGTCCAAGAATTCCTATCAGGAAAGAGAGGTATGTAATAAGTAACATACCACAACACCCTTTGAGGGATGAGGGTGTGATTATATGTAAATAGAAATGTATGCCCGATTATTGATTATTAATAGGGTGTCCTTTTTTTGATTAAAAGGGTACTCTCCCCTACCAAAGAAGATTTTAATACCGACACAAGACATACTCCCCTGAAGAATGTCTTACATTGTTGTATATCAAGGACAGAAACTTGTACAAGTCGTTTTTTTTTTAAATACACTAACAGGAAATAGGCTGAAAATAGTGAGGCATAGGAATCAGAGTTATTTTTTTTTTTTTACACATTTCAGATCCTTGAAAAATTATTGTAACGTGACTCACACATGGTGCTTTCTACTTGTGTTGTTTTAACATATATGTGTTTTATGTATTATGATCATTTTTATGATTGTTTTATGAAATTGTTTGATTTATGATTAATAACATTTTGTGATATTTGATTCCACTTTATGTGGGAAGAGTGTGAGGTGACACCGGAGAGAATATAGGACTTTCTTTTTGTATATAGAAATTCTACATGGAGGGCAGCCAGACTGCAGTACATTAAGGTGTACCAACGCTGTTGTTGCCCTTGCAATGCCACATCCAGATTCAGGGAGAGCGAGTAAGTAGCTAGGACGCGTGCTACTTCATCCCTGCTGCGCACGCACAGATATAATACAGCTCTGGTGACGCAAATCTGGGCGTGGTGCATAATCTCACTGGATCGAGATGAACACCATCTTGTGGACCTAGCAGGCAGTTGCCTTTGTGCATTGTCCAAGAAAGGCATTGCTCCTGACAATTCTCCACGTGGCGCTGATGGAGGTGGCACCACATCTGTGGCTAAGGGTTATGGCACTGCCTCTGTTCCTTCAATGAGTAAATACTTCTTCAGTCTTTTTGGGAAGTAAAGCCGTACATTGTTAGGTGCCTCATCACCACCACTGGGAATTAAAGTTGCAGAGACTATTGCAATGCATCTGTATTAGGGATCTACATCGTTTTTTGGGCAAATTATAGTATGTATTGGACACATCCTTTGTCATAAAGGGTCTTTGCTAATATCTTAATATCGGAATTCGGTTGCGGGGGAATGGAAGTCCTTTTTTTCTTCTATTGTCTTTCAAATGTACTTTTATATCTATCATTTCAGTATATTTGTTTGAGATTGCTGAACTCTTATTAAATAAGTATCATTTAGTCAGATTTAATTAACTTGTTTAAGTAATTTAATTCCTTTTTTGATCCATCCCACACAAATTAGTCATTCTGTTAAATATATTTTTTGCTCCCAGATTTTTGTGGGTCATGGGACGACCACTTTCCCAATTTATTTTCTGCCTGTTAAACCATACAGAACCAATATAGGTCAGTAGGCTCTCACTGCGAAATGGGATGGACCCGTTGAGCAAACGCAACCAACTTATAAGTAGCTGAGGTGGAAGTATCCCTTGGAGGGATGCTGGACCCAAGACCTTATGGTGGATGCAGCACGAGGAAGGCACCATAAATGTGATAAGCAAGCAGCCGTCCCTTTAGGGGGCCACCATCCTGGCAGCAGGGGCACTGTTCTAAGGGGACCTTTTACAGCGTATTAATTCCCCCTTCTAACATTAGTCATGACAGACTGGTTGAGGCCTATTCCAACCAAAGCCAAAGCGTAGCGTCTTTCTTTGCCTACTGGTCCAGATTTCTGCGCGTGCGTTTGCTATTTGCCATGGTTGCGGATGAGGGTGGAGAAACAATCTACCTGCCTGACTCCAATCACAATATCCAATATATGCAGCAGTTCCGTAAAATGCGCTAAAGAACCTCGATTCAGACCGGCCGCCTTCAGATACTAAACCGAAGTGGTTCATCTTCTGATGAAGAGATTTAAACCTGAAGCAGGCCAACAGCACAAGTCGTGAATGCCAATTTAATCACAAAGTCAGCAGCATAATGCCAGATGGAAGGTGGCGTGAACAGACTTGCTTTTCCACAGGCGTGTCTTCCCCACCGTACCTGGGCTTGGCAGAGGGGTGGCCGTTGGCTGCCATTTTGCTCCTCGATTAAGCTGGAGTCTCAGACTTGGAGTCTACTAGCTTCAAAGAAGCCATTTTCAGAGTCTCCACCATCACATCACTCCCACTACATACCAGTCAACAAGGAAGGGGTGGTCTACCGTCTGCGGTACAGTAATCTATGGCAGTGGCATCATTAAAGGGTCAGCAGCAATTGCAAATCATCTGACCCCTGTGCATCCCTTTGCAATTTATCTGCCCAATCTGCTCCTGTGAGCTTTTGACATTATGCATTAATGTTACACTGCTGATGTTATTTTGTGGGTTTCCGGGATGGAAATCAGTGTCATCCTTAGAATTAAGCGTTTCCACACACACCATCAGTTCATCCCTTTGTCCCTTGCCAGTGATCTCAAGCAGTGTTACCCGGGAGAAGCCTGTGATCATTCCAGGGGCTTTAACACTCTTCTAGATGGTGGCGAAAGGCCGCCATCACCACCGACCAAGAAAAGCATTTCAAGTGTCCGTCTGCAGTTTCTATGATTGCCTACAGGTTAAAGACCTATCGCTGTATCCCGACCCCACCACTTTGGTATTCACAGCCCACGATTCCCTCCTATGCCACATGACCCAGCCTCATTATGGGGCACCACAGGCTACTTTATTAATCCGGTCCAGCATCACCCAGATAGGTTATTCCTCTCCATGGTTACTTCAGGACACTTTACTCAGTACTCAGAGGATCTGGGTCACTGTGTTCATCCCTCGCCCTAGTTTCCCTTGTTGCTTCCTGCATTCACCTTACACAGCCAGCTCTTGGTACTGTCCCTTCTCAAAGTCTTCTTGGCAGTGCCAGATCAATTCCCTTGGGGGATCGTTAGAGGACGCTTAAGGTCATTTGGCAATTAAGTCTTAATGTTTTAAAAACATGCTTCAGCAAACCTCGAGTCCATCATACAACCCACCTCAGACCAATTCTAGAGCCACCCTTAAATTACTAGACATCCCATTCCCATCTTCCATACATCACGCTCTGAGGTCCCACGCAGGGATAGGATATGGCACCGACAAGAATCAGCACACTCACACCACTACAGCGGTGGCCTGCGCAATATAAAAACGTAAGACGTATGCCGGTATGTTGTGCTGAGTGTCAGAAAAGCCACCAGAGGAAAAAGGTGGTGAATCTTGCTGGAGCGGGACACTGATGAACGGAGCACACAGAGAAACCAAGAGGGAACTCCATGAACAGGCGTCCCGTGGGACATGAGCGGTACTTTCTGACAAGACCGTTTGAAAGCCCTCAAAGGATTGGGAACTGGATGTGTGACAGCGAGGCTATAGGCAGTGGCCGCACGGATGAACCAGAGAAGTTGAAAAATGTGTTGGTGGCCCTCAAATATTACCAGGACGTTGACGTTGAGGGACTCCAGACTAGGGGTAACGAAGAAGCCACATAAAGCCAGAACTGTGGTGAGAACGGTGACGAACTCCAAGGAGGAGGAAGGAAAAAGTGGCCCAAAGAATAAGCAAGAGATTCCCAGTTGCAGTGAAACTGAGCACAGTGAAAAGGGCGGAGGAACGAGTGAGACAACAGAGGCGTACCAGAGCACACAAGTAAGCTAGATAAATCCCTCTGCAACCAGGAGCATGGAGTAAAAGTTCCCAAGACTGCAACAGCAACCAAAAAACCTGGAAAGCAAGAAAGAAATTGTGCTTCATCTTGGAACCTGGAGCCCTGGGTCCCAAGCGCAACCCAGCAAACCTTGAGCCTAGTGCAGAGGCAAGGAGAAATTGTGCTGCATCCTGGAACCTTGAGTGAAAAACCAGAGGAGCACTATGATTTATTTATTTATTGTTCGCTTGTTAGGCGCCTATACAGCAAGTAAATTATTTCAAAGCGCCCAGAGGGCAAAGGGAGGGAACATGGGAATGCAACATGTTAAAAAACAAAAATATTAAATAAAGTATAGGGAAAAAAAAGAAAAAGAACGTACCTACTATGCCTTGCGAGCATTCAGAACGTACAAGTGAAGCAAGGAAGAGTACTGTGGGCGTAGGTGTTCGAACTTCCGTCGTAGTGGGTGAGCCACAGATGAACTGCAAGATATGGTAAGTGTTACACGGTCTGAGGCCGCGTTGGGTGAAAGTGCGAACCTCCGGGACAGAGGGTGTGCCAAGGCAAGTGCTGAGGGAAGATTGAAGCTGGGCCGATTGGGTGTGGGAGGTCAGGGGTACGAGGATGCATAATGGGCCCAGGACACCAATTGCAGCAACTGCGAGATGAGATAAGGAGAGAAGAAGGAAGTAGGAGGTAAAGAGGAAAGTCTTGAGGAGCTTCAAGAATTTAAGAAAGTCCTGCTCAAGATGCAGAAGGAGGGGGAGGCAGTTCCATAAGAGAAAGCTAGCAGAGGAAAGCGATCAACCTCCTGCCCTCTGAGTAGCAAAACGCTTTACACACAAAGAGTTGGTGACAGAGGAACGTAGAGATCTAGAGCGAGATTATTTAGTATGAGAGAGAGTTGAAGATAGTGTGATCCCCAGCCCCAGACAGCCTGGTGGATGATGCAGAGAGATTTGAATTTAATCCGTGCAGCGACCAGGAGCCAGTGAAGACTTTTTAGGGCAGAGGAGATGTGGTCCCTGGGCTTAAGGCCAAGGATAAGTCTTGCTGCCCTATTCTGAATTAGCTGGAGGGGGTCGCAGAGTGGAAGAAGGCCGATTCAGGAGCAGGCTATTGCAATAGTCAAGGCTAGAGAGAACCAGGGCTCGGGTAACATTGAGCTTCTGGGGGAAAGTGAGAAAAGGGGGGAAGCTGAAAGTAGGGCTTCCTGGCAATGTCCCGAGTGTGCAGGAGGAAGGAGAGAGCAGTCGAAGAGGACGCCAAGGTTTTTGGCTTCAGAAGAAGGAGCTTGGGAGGAAGGCCAGAGTGAAGTGAAGAAGGAGGGAGCAGAGTTCCCAATGGGAAGGATCTCAGTTTTACTGGCAATGAAGTAGAGATCGTTGGAAGTGCACCAGGACTGGATGACAGATAGGGAGTCAGGGATGATGAAATGTGCAATAGGGTCAGCAGGAAGTTTGAAAAGAGTTGCACGTTGTCTACATAACACTGGAAGTTCAGGGAGAAGGAGGAGATGAGGAGTGCCAGATGAGAGAGGTAGATGATAAAGTGGCATGGGGAGAGGATGGAACCCTGGGGGACACCACCATTGGAGAAGGACGCAGGAGAGGAGAAGGTTCCCAAGATGCCTTGGGGCGAGCGGTCCATTAGGAAGAAGGTAAGCCAGTCCAGTGCCTGTTCCGAGATACCAAGGGTATCGTGGAGTCTTTGTATGAGGATGGAATGGTTGACCAAGTGAAAGGCAGAGGAGAGATCGAGTAGGATGAGGGCAGCTGGGGAGTTTGAGTAAAGGGATGCGAGCAGTTCTTCACGGGTGCTCAGAAGAGCAGTTTCCATGTCTCGATGCTCTGAATCCAGATTGATGGTTGTGGAGACCACCAACAAGTTCAGTGTGCAAGCTGAGTTGGGGCAAGGCCAGCTTCTCAAGCAGACTCCGCAGGAAGAGGGTGATGGAAATAGGACAGTAGTTGGCTGGACAGATAGGGTCTGCTGAAGGTTTTTTCTTTCTTTGCTTGAGGGATGAGGGGAATATCCAGTGGCAAAAGAGTGGTTGCAGAAATCAGTGATTGCGGGGGCAAGAGAGCCAATGTTGTCCTTGATGGTTCAGAATGAGCAGGGGGAAACCTGTTTAGAAGAGACCTTCATGGAGCAGACAACTCTGGTAACTTCTTGAGATGTGACATGGGAGAAGGAGGAGTGGGTGCAAGGAGGAGAGTGAAGAGCCAAGTGAGGCAGGAGGGTGTGGGTGGGGTGGGAGGGTGAGTAACAAGGGTGTTCAGGATGACCTGAGTGTTGGTGGTGAAGTGAGTGGCGAGTGTGCTGCAGAGAGCCTGGGAAGGAAGAAGGGGAGGAGTAGACTGCGGAAGGGTTGGCTAGTTCCCTTCAGATCTTGAAATGTTCACCCGCGTTGTTGGATGCACTGGGTACCCGTGCCTGAATGTGGGCTCTTTTCTTGGCACAGATCAAGAGTCTGTATTGCCTTTGGAGCAGGTGGCAGGCCAGATTGTCAGAGGGTGAGCCTGAGGTTTGCAACTTCTGTTCCGAAGCTCTGCATTTCTGTTTCAGAGCTGCAAGTTTGGAGTCATATCAGGTGTTACGCTTAGAGGCAAGTTTCAGGCTGATCTTCACGACTGGGGCAAGAAAGTCACGAGTATTAGCGATAGCCAAATGGAAGTTGCTGAGAGCAGAGTTGGTGGTAGAATCTGAGGAAGGTGGGTCGGGGGGTGAAGGTGGAAGCAAAGGCAGCAACTGACACTCGTTTCATCGGGCAGATGTT
Organism: Ambystoma mexicanum; assembly: GCF_040938575.1. Taxonomy (NCBI): domain Eukaryota; kingdom Metazoa; phylum Chordata; class Amphibia; order Caudata; family Ambystomatidae; genus Ambystoma; species Ambystoma mexicanum. The sequence goes on along the minus strand of NC_090932.1, from coordinate 1,499,100,304 downwards.
TGTGAACGAGGTTGGCAGGGTCGTTTGGGGGTGGAGTCAAGAGGGCCAAAGGGACCCAGGTGGGAGGAGAGCAGACTGGTCTGACCAAGAGAGAGAGGGGGACAAGTGGGGGTGGGGGGCGAGGGAGAGGTCAGAGTGGATGAGGGCGCTCAGAGAGTGCCCAGCCAAGTGGGTTGTGTCAGAAGGGAGAATGGAGAGGGATAGAGAGGTGCAGAGGTCAATGAAAAGAGTGGATGCTGTGACAGGGGAGTCCAATTGGATGTTGTCATCACCAAGAGAAGGTGATTGCAGGTGGATGAAGGTAGGAAGAACAGAAATCAGCCCATTCAGAGAGGAACAGGGTGGTAGCACCTGGAGGACTGTAAATAGTAGCAATGGTTAGGGTGGAGGAGGGAAAGATGACCAGCTTGCATAGCAGGCTCTCAAAGGAAGAGTAGGGCTGGGTGGGTAGAATGGCTTTTTGCAGACATTGGCTTGACCTGAGCTCCCGGCTGATGCCCAGTTATGCCAGGCAGTTCTTAAAAGCTTGTTCCAAAAAGGGAAATTTCCATCCTCCCATTTTCCTTTGGTCAGTGCTTGGGAATATCCCAAAAGTATGGAGGAAAGGGAACGGGACGTAGAAGTACGACAAAGTTACTCACCATAGTGACTACCTTACTCCCAGTCCATAGTCCCCTCTAATAAATCTCCTCTTTTTTTTGCTAAAATGATCCTTCGACCTGGCGATAGAGAAGGACTGAAGGGTGATGTGCGGGGCAGAGCTCAGGAAGGCAGGGCTATGGGTGCATGTGGTGGCCCAGCGTAAAAATAAAAGAAGGACAAAATGTTATTTTTTAATGCTTAAAAAGTGCTCCGGTCCCGTCCCGATGGACGGAATGTCCCATAAGCATGGAAGAAAGGGGACGGGACGTAGGATTTTGAGGCCTCCAGCTCTTGTTCCCGTCATGCGCAGAGGAGCTGGAGGCCTCCATGTCATGGGGAGCGGGGGAGCAGTATGACTTCATAAAGAAGTTATTTCCATTATGGGGCCGAACCAAAATGGAAATTATTTCTTTATGAAGTCAGAGTGACTTCAAAAAGAAAGCATTCCTTAAATCCTTCCATTAGTACGCTCACTACTGTTGTTCGATGTAAAAAACTCATATGGTTGTTACTTACCTATGGCGGCTTGAGACAGAGTGTGTGGCTGCCGAGGTGGACCGCGAGAGCTTGCGGTTCTCGAACGCATTTAAGCATTACCATGGAGACCTGGACGGGCATCGCGCTCCAGCAGCAATGTGCCGACGTGCCTGCGCCTTGCGTCACACCCTCCCATGGCAACGGGAGGGCGGGACTTGGTCTTTGCGTTACTCTCAACGTTACTATGGAAACCTGGGTAATGCGAAGCTGAATCTCAGCCCAGTCTAAACATATGTGTTAATAGGCACTGTGTCCCTACCCTGTAGCCTACCAATTCAGATAAATGAGCCATACATGGTCATCACAAGACGCCTACGCAATACTCGAACCTTACTATAACCTACCTCATATAATTTATCCAACCACATTAGAGTTGTTTCCTCGCCAGGTTTTCCAAAAGTTCTCGCAAGTACGATTGCACGTATGTCTGTTTATGCAAATCATTTGGTAGTTTGCACTAATAATTCTACCAGGTGAAATTGCGCGTGTGTATGTCAATACTCACAAATTCCTAGTTCGTACCTCTACATATATCTAAACCTATGTTTCAATCTCGAGCGATACTTCCGATTTCTCATATTTTGTCTTAATCTGTGCTACTTGTTACAGAGATACCACTCTGCCCAGGGATTACACATTTCCCACATACCCGGCCCTGTTAAACACAGTATATTCGTCTCATGTGTACATCGCTACATTGCTGAGCAATTTGAGAACATTAGGCATTGCCGTTATTTTTGTCGTAAGTTTTGTATGGATCCTTGTGTCATGGGATGGTCTATGCCTGAAAGCTCCTAGTACAATTTAGACTAATCCATGACCCCATGTATCGAATTAAGAAGAATGATATGCAGTAAATAAATAAATAAATAGTGGTGCCCGCTTCTGCCATTTCTCCAGCAAGAACAAGTGTCATCTGCAGAAGCATTGGGTTACCAAGGGAAGGGAAGGCAAGGTCTGCCTGGCCATCTCTAAAAGGGATACAATAGATAAATAAAAAAGCAAAGGAGCCCGGACCCATCGCTGGTGCATGCCTTTGTCCGGCCTTTCATGGCATGGTTAATTCTTTCGATGACCTACATCTTACCTGCACACCGCTGTTCAAATGGTTCTATGTGATTTGGTTAAACAAGTTTCGAATTCGATTTCATCGAATGCTTTTTTTTTGGCACCTGATTTCGCTGGAAATATATGCGGGGGGAGACCCCTCACAGCTCCCACCATAACCCTCCCACATTAGTTATGCATCTATACCCACTCCCCACATATAGTTGGGGCAGAAATAGTTTAAATAAATGCCATCAATTCGATGTAATCTCCCGCGCCAAAACCTCCTTATCCCGTTCAAATGCATCTCAATTAGTAAGCTTAGCATAGCAGGTTAGCAGATAGAAAACAGAAGACCCACTGTACTTGCAACAAAAAGAGTAGCCAATATGAGCATGGTTTGGTTTAATCCGCCATCTTGTATAATGGTAAAATGATTGCTTTCTACCACCCGTTAATGGCATTGGTACTAATCTTAATAGCATTGAATATAAGACTTGGAAACAGGTGCCCAGAGCAGAGGACTAATGCATACAAATCAGATTGGCCCTTATTCTAGCCTGGGGCTTTCGAAGCTTGCCAAGTCAGCAAGGCTATTACACTTTACACCATTCTAAAACCCGGTAGCACTTGACTTGCCCACTCTAGAGTCGTATTTAATGTATTGGTCGAATAGGACGGGCACTGTGCCCTTGAACAGTATGTTTGCCACCATATAAAGGAGGTGAAGTTATCTGCCACGATTTGTGGAAAAATGCGGCCAGGTAGACCGTCGCTTGCTTTTCTTTCCCTCCGAGAGGAAAGACCCAGCAACAATGCACTAAAACAAGTGAGTTTAGTTCATGGCTGCAGTTCCAGCAGACCATCCGACAGGGCGTAGTCTGGCACAAAGTGTCCTGGTTGCCGCATAAAGCATTACATAAGAACATTCAGAAGACTTTGTAGATGTCCTCTTAGGTTGACACTAGGAATGTTTTACATGGCCACGATAAGATTTTGCCAATAGGTCCTTTTTTGCCCTGTTTAGTGTTTCCTGGAAGGCTATTTACGTTGTTGTATCAGGCCTGTCTGTGTTTAAGCAAACAAGCTCCTTAAACATGTAGTAATTGTATAGTGTGCCGGGGTTGGTTTAACCACCGCTCAGTTAAGGTTGTGTATATTGTTCATAGCCGCCATTCTATTTTAGGCTGAGATTTTAAATATACGGGCATTGCACTTGTTCGGTTCAACCGGTAACGCAAGCAGATCATGTCCTCAATTCCTTACGTTCGCTGAAATCTAGCTCTTTGGCTTTGGATGAGCAGCTAGTCCTTGTATTGAGATCATCCATGGTGATGAGCAATCTGCCCCGGAGGAACATCAAGCAACCTGGTACATCTGGATGCACCGTATAGTTGACAAGTCTGTACCAGATGCTATACGATTGTCCACCCAGACAGACTAACCAACCTTTACCATCAATGAGCATGTCCACCAACAGCAGCCCGACAATACTATGTGCCCTGTCCTGCTCTTCTAACTCATCACCAATAGCTCTGTGGCCTAATTGCATATTCAAATCGACTATTATTAGTTTGAGAATTTCCTTCTGCGTCTTGGTCAAGTTAGGGTAGTGTACCCAGTACCGCTAGGATGCACAATTTACTTGCATTTACTAATGCCAATGTCGGGGTTATAATCTCTCTCCCTCTGTCTCTCTCTATATATCTATATGTGAAATTAGTGGATACGTGTGTGTGTGTCTGTTCGAAATGTTCAGCATACTTCCCCCAACATGCTACAAACCTGAAATGTGGCATGTTGGGAGGTTCCATAGTGTAGACAATGCAGATAGTATGAAATATAAATATACATTTGCCTAATTTGTTAATTATTTTTTTTTTTAGTAGGAGTTACCGTGCGAAGCACGGGTACAACTACTAATAATGCATAGAGTGGATATCATAACCACTCGAATAAGGATGTTGGATATCCGTGGAATCGATGTCTCGTGTAGTAACCCTTTTGATGAAGTAAAAGGCAATATCGATTGCAAAAAGCTTAACCTCCAACTCCCCCAAAACACACACACACAGCACACCTCATGAAGTCATACGTATACACAGTCATATCAATAGAAATGGGACCCCTTATTCGCCGAGGTTTTCCTACAACACAATTAGTAATACTCTGCTCCAAATCAGCATCTCCGATTTTCAGACCCATTAAATTCCACGTTAAAAAAACCATGTGCTTCCGCCTGCCTGGCGGATAACCATATCCCCCCTACTTGATCAGTTTCTCTGCTGACATTATCCAGCTCTGCGATATTCCGCTGGAAAAGTGGCGGACACAAAAAAAGCGTCGAGAAACGTATTCATTACCTTGTGGGAAACACAAGTCCAATTCAAGTCACTTGACATGTTCGGGTATGATATGATAGGTTATTTATAACGCGCTTAATACCCAGAGGTTTCTAAGCACAGAGCAAGGGATCGAACCTGTGTTGCTCCTCGTCGTCTTGCTTCCAGAGGTTACAGCAAATACCGGTGTACTCTCAACAGTTACTAAGACCAGGAAGAATTATTTGAGGATGCCCTTCAAGAAATCCAATACAGTGCACGCATTACTGGATTGATTCGAATGTCTGGCAAGCTCTGGCTGCCAATCATCGCCTTTCATTACTGGCATGGTTGCAAATCTATTTCATTCGTTGGAACCCCGATTGTGTGCGACTGGAGCAGGTTCAGCGCCACTTATTCCTACACCCACTTTATCCTGCTTATTCTAGACCTGTGTACTCTCCAATGACACACTGTGTGGAAAGAAAGGCGCAGAGGCCCCCCTCTTGGGCCACCTGAAGCACCCATGGGTTGATAAAAGCAGCCTAATGTAAGAATTACGATACCGGGCTCTGTGGCATCTAGCCTCTGTTGTGACAGGCCTTTGGTACTTCTGGCCTTCATCCATCAACGCCTCAGGATTAGCTCCCGTCGCCCCTCTCACTAACCCCCACACCGCTTAGCCCCTTCGCTATCAGAACCACACACCAAGAAGCCCCCATAACAGCAGATTACATTGAATAAGTGGCTTACAAAGTTACCATTTCCTGGCAAGTAAATGTGGACCCGATGTGCCCCTCTGATGTCCTTACGTTTTGGGCCAGCGCTAATCAAGCTCTTCAACCAGAGTACTTGCTCATAAAATAAGTTTTAAAAAAACAAGGGGGGGGTCCTAGGAGTCTCTCTGCCAGACAGGGGTCCTGGTTACAAGGGCCTTACCCAGATTCCTTCGCTCACTATCTTTCACAGAGGAGAAATATCCAAAGCATATCAGTCTTTGTCCTGCCCAGGGGCAGCCCAGCACCGAAATGCTAGGCAATTCTCTTCTGAACAAGGGCACCAACAGCAACCCCAGACACGTGTTTCGGTCTGGTTGGACCTCATCAGTAGGGTGGAGCTGTGCGCCTCTGAAAATAGTGAGCAATAAGTTAACATATGCGTTTATCAAGTGGGGTCTTGGGATATCAACTTAGAGTGCCCTGCGCCCAACATTAAAGGTGTGTCGCATGCCCGTGAAGGTACAGAGAATTATTTCCCCTACTCCGTTGTAGTCAAAAATATCCAAAAGATTTTGCAGGGTCTCAGCCAATTGCACCAAAAAGCTTCTACTGCCCTGATTGAAAAGGGCACAGTATGTGCCGAAACGCGTCTCAAATAAGGGCTACTATGATATATTAAAACAAATATCATTTCCAATGACTTATTGTTGAAAATGTTTTTACTATAGTGGCGCAGCCCATGTGTGAAAGTCTTTTGGATGAAGTTAAAATATGCCGCTTATTCCAGCATCTGAATTCACACCAGGTGTTGGGGCTGTAATTAGGAAAGGTTGTTCTTATCCAACCAAGCCTGGCCATCAGATTGGGTACTATCTGAGCCATATTCCAGCCAGCTGCCATATCGGCCTTCGGCACCAGAAGATGCCACCACATTACCCAGAAGCACTTCAATGGCTATTTAGCATCATCACCAAAGCCTTACACCACACAAACCTAGATTACACCGTCTACAAATTGAAACTCTGCCTAAATAAGATTTGTCACCGGCCATCGTTGAACAGTCAGAGCTTGTCCAGAAAGACCCGTGTGGGCCCACAGGACAGTTTCATGTGAGACAAACCGATCATAAGAGAAACTGGTATTGGCCAAAGCCAACACAAGTTTCTGTGGCAAACGCGCTATAAAATAAAACTGCATGCCGTAAGGACCGGAGCATATTTTATGGAATACTCGCAAATATTTTGTTTGACGGATATGGTCAGCCTACATCTAGATAAAGTCAACCAAGGGCTTTCAAAATCATTTTCATTCTTTTAACAATGCAAACAAATTTCCAGTGAAATGTAATAACGAATGCTACGAAAAGCGAACAAGCACTGACAAACCCAATACCTCTGGCTCACATCGAATCAATCTATTTCGAAAATTGATCCTTTTCATAAAAGAATGATATGCAATAACATAACAAAACATACATGATATGCAGCAACATAGCAAAACACTTCCAATAAAAATTCCTAACTCAGACGTCAAAACAACAATCTATGACCAGACATTTTAAATGCAGGATAAAATTAATATGAATTCAACTGTAACAGACGACTTCTGATTGATCAAGCATTTTCAATGATACAGTAAAGGCTGCGTGCACTTGGCTCAGTCCCCATCTTCTCAGCATGGGGAAGAGATATCTCTTTCTAAAATTAGAGTAAACTGCTAAAAACAAGATAAAATGTTCTTGGGCTCAGGCCGGCTGACGAGGCATTTGCTCGTTCCATTGAACTACCCTCGAAGTAAGAGCCAGTACCTTTTCTAAATTGCAAACTGGACCGGAGGCACAACAGAATCCACCTTTTTCTTCTGTTATCGAACCGTGGCAAAGTTGGTTGAGCGATAAACTTGATGCGTGAAATAGAATTGCATCGGCTTCTTACATTCGTTCTGTTCTCTATGTTCTTTAAGGACCTTTAATATAAGGTTAGACCTTGATAAGAGAAATTATTTAGTGAACTTCCAAGAATCATCATTGCCGATCAGGTCATAGTTGATGTAAAGTGCTTCGAGGCCTAGACTCTTTAACGAAGATCTAATATAATTTAGCCAAGAAGAGCTATTGTGCACATAGGAATTAATAATTTCTTCCACTAACGATTTAATGAGACTCAGATGTGAATTCCTCCAACGCTGTGACCAGTAAATTAGGGACTGCAAGCCTATGTAATCTTCAGTAGGAGTCAGGCCGCATGCCTCGTGCAGAGGGTAGCCTGAGAAACCCAGATGTACTCTCAAAATGTGAATTACCTACTGGCTTTGATGGCCCAAGATGCCCACCCTCCACAGGGCCAATGGCACAGACTTTGTATATGCGGATAACGTTCTCTGTAGGCAGACATCGGAAAGGGTATCTGGTCTTTACATCTAATGCATTACCATCGAATGCCTTTCCATCGAAAAAATTGCATCGAAAAAATATGCATCAAAAGCATGTTTTTTAAAGGTAAGGGTTTAGTTTAAATCTGCTTTAAAGGATGAAAAACGGGGGGTTGTGTGGGACCCCCCCATTAAAAAATAAAAAATGCATTTGATGCAATTTCTTTCGATGCAATTTCTTTCGATGGAATGGTCCCTCAATGGTAATAATTCTATGCAATGACCATGAACCCTCGGAAAGAATTGTTAACCTTTGCCACTTAGACTTGTTTTTTTAATATGCAGATTCCATTTGAGATTGTGATTATAGTGACACCAAGGTATCAAAACGGGGAAACCCGTTCCCTTTATCCTCCCGTAACTAGTATTGGACCAACGGGATCTCTGAACTAATGTGCATGATCCGATTTATTTGTATTTACCCTTTACAAATCTAACACATTTCATGACCTCCCATCTTTGGGACATCACTTGTCATTTTGCATAATTCAGACTAAAGTGAGTTCACCTACAAGGTGAATAAAAGTGGGGCTAAGACTCAGCCTTCCATTACGCCACGCGTTGATTGAAAGGCCTGTGTTAATTTACCCCTACTACTGTGCCGCACTCTCGCTGTTAGATTTCGGTGCATTTCGATCAATATTTGGAGTAATGAATTGGGCATTCCAAGACCCTGTAATTTAATCCAGAGTTTATTACGATTAACACAATCAAATACTGCGAATAGACAGAACTGTTATGTCCTTGAACATACTGATCCAAGATTAAGGTTAGGTTCAGGATCAGATCCACGGTGCACATACTCTCCTGAAATCCAAATTGAAAAGATTCCATTGGTTTGCACCAATTCCGTTATCTTTCCATAAATCACCTGGCCGAACTGTTTGGGTGTGGTGTCAATTAAGGAAATTGGTCTGTAGCATGCAGGATCTGTTCTGTCACCTTTTTTGAAGATTAGTATAATGATCGTTTCCGTACAGCTTTCCGAGATACTCACAAGATGTAACAAGGTATTAAATACCAGTGTGAAGTGACCATATAGATCTTTCACACTTTCATAACTCCATGGGAAAGAGTCGGGCCCTGCAGATTTTCCATTCTGGATAAAGCTTTTCCTACCTGGTTGGGGTGGAAGCAGTTTTGTGTCTGGAGATTTTGGCTCAGCCAGTTTTTCATCTGAGGGCAGTAAAAAGAAAACAGTTGACTCATGATGCGCACGTTCTTGTCCCACTTCAAGTAAGGACATGTAAAAAATTGAACTCTGCTGGTGCAGGAAGGAAAACAGAAGACAGGCCTCCTCTGTCAATGCCCCAAGATTCTGGAACCTCCTCCTCCTCCTCAACATCCAACTTAACCCCTCCCTTCCACAGTTCAGGATGGAGCTCAGGTCCTTCCTATTCAAGGAATGGCGCATCCCTAACACCTATGTTCAGACTCCATAAACTCCCCACCATAACGGAGACTGGGTAATCTGATCCCCACTGTTTCCTCCCGTGGTTACTTGTAGAGCCATTGTTGACAATGGCCCTCCCTCACCTGGTAGATCCCCACTCCCTTGTTTCTCTGCTCCCTAACCTTGCTCTGCACCCCTATGATTGTAAAGCGCTGCGTTGCTTCCCAAAGCTAGGCCTGCACTTGTTATATACCCCAACAGGGCTCAAAATTAGGATTCAAGTGGCAGGTTCTAAGACCAGCCCCTGGGAATCAGGCATCACCCTGTCGACAGGAGATGCTGCTGGAGAATCTGCAGCGAGTACACAGGGCACTGCAAATCTAACTTCCACATGGGATACACACTCATTTTCTTTTTGTTTAATTTATATTGATTTTCATGTTAAACAAAAACGGTTACAGTTCTCCCCCCGCCCCACTCTTACACCTACCAAAGGGTCTGATCCGGTTGGTCCATCGCTTGATTTTTCTTAATATTGTCACATTATGTCCAGAATCTGTATTCTATGAGGGCAGCATTGAAGCATATAATCACTTTGTAAATAACCCAGCACATCTCCCCAGTTCTGCTTAAAGGAGGCCAGGCCCTCCTGGACCATGCAGGTAGCCCATTCCAACCCGATATAAGACCATATCTTCTGTAACCAATCTAGGTTCGGTGGCGCCTGTCTTTGTTTCCTCTTTCAAGCCACGCTGCTATCAGGAGAGTCATGAAGCTGCGGTTCTGTTTTTTTTTTTTTTTTTAGAAGGTTTTCTGTTTCGGATGCCATAACCCGCACAGCCACACCCCTGTCTAATGAATCGATGTTGGACAATATCCCACCCATTTGTTTTCTGCACCTCGATCCACTAAGGTCTGATCACCAGGCACGCCCACCAAATAGGTCTCCAATCCCCCCCTTAGAGAGACACACCCACGTATAAATCAGATACCGTCGAGTACATTGCGTGAAGTCGCTCGGGTGGGTAATGCCGCTGAAACATTTTGTACCACATTTCTCGTTTGGAAGACGCGCGTGAGTTTAGGAATTGACCCCCACAAATACTCCCATTGTGCTCTTGGTACGACGTTGTCTAATGTGGCCTCCCATTTTTTGTTATACTTCCGCTGTACTAATTTTGTGTCATTGTTTGATACTTTGTAAAGGCTCGAGACTAACTTTTTCGAACCATTGGGGGGGCGTAATGTACTTTTCGGAAGGGATTTTCGCGTGGCCACTGCTTTAATCCTTGGGCTTATTAGCCAGTGCCGTAATCGGGTGTAGTGTAATCTATCTTCCTCCCCCACCCACATGTCTCTTTTGCAATCCTCGAAAGTTCTGAGATCTTGGCCTTGAAACGTATCTCGTATCTTTAGACAGCCCGCCTCCTTCCAAACTCTGAATGCTTCGGGTTGCAAGCCCAGGGAAAATTCTGGGTTCCGAAACATTGGGAGAAACGGGGAAGTGGACAAAGCCCCTTTTTTAAATTGCAGAGTCCCACACCTCTGCCACCACACTCAACATTTTACTAAACTTCACATTAGACGGTCTACGATTCCGGTCTAGTCAAAGAAGGGCTGAGAGAGGTGTACCCGCAACCGCCCTATCCTGTCAAGCCCATATCCTACGATCCACCTCCATGAACCATTCCCTAATGACCTGCAGTTGTGCAGCTTCGTAATATCTATGAAAGTGCGGGAGTCCCAAACATCCCTGATGTTTTGGAGCTGTGAGAGTGGTTATTGCGACCGTGGGCGGTTTATTATGCCATAGGTACGACCTTATATGTCCCGTTAAGTGAGCTAAAAAAGGATCTAGGTACTTGGAGTGGGAGTGCTTGAAAATAATATAATATTCTGGGCAGGAGCATCATTTTAACTACCATTAATCTCCCTAGCCAGGATGTCGCCAACGGGTTCCATCTTCGTAAATCAGTTTCCCCCTGGTGAATAGTTGTGGAGAGTTTTCCCTGTAGAGTTGTTCTGGCGTTGCTGTAAGGACCACCCCTAAGTATTTGATACCATTCTCTGCTAGAGTTAGCTGGGAAGGGAGCGCAAGCGTTCCAGGATCTCCGGGTTTACAGACACGTTCAGAATTTCTGATGTAGTCCTATTTATTTTCAGCAACAAACGCAATGATATTTCTGGTTCCACAATCTCTAAGCAGGTCGTCTGCGAACGCCATTGTCTTGTGTTCTTCACCTGCCATAGCTATGCCCCTAACCTGGTACGAGTGGCGGAGCCTGCCCAACACGGGCTCCAAGTACATGGCATATAAATGAAGAGACAGGGGGCATCCTTGTTTAGAACCCCCGTTTTATAGCAATAGTGCTCGAGAATGCCCCATTTATGGCTAACCGTATTTGCAGAGTGGTAATTTGCCTGCACCATTTGGAGAAACCCCATTTCAAACACCATGGTCCGGAACAGGAAGGACCATCCGACTATCGAAAGCCTTCCCGGCGTCCAACGATACCAATATCGCCAGTGTGTGTGTCATGGCAGTTTTTTCCAGCAGGTGGTAAACTCGTCCGACATCATCGTGCGTCTACCTCGGAGACAAATCCAGACAGGTCTGGGCCTATTATTTTTGGCAATATTTCCATTAAATGGTTCACCAATACTTACATTTTGGCATTTATAATGATTAACGCCATAGGCCTATTTGAGCCAGTGGACAGCGGGTCCTTGCCTGCTTTAGGGAACACAACCAGCTTTGCTTCGTTCATCGAATTCGTAATCGTGCCCTTTGATCTAAATGAATTATATAGCTTTGAGAGGTGTGGCGTTAAAGTATCTTGATATTGTTTATAAACATTTGCGGGATAGCCATTCGCACCCGGAGCCTTGTTTTTAGGTAGCGATTGGATCACATTTATCACCCCTCCCTCCCGAATTTTCCCTTCCAGGGATGAACCAACCTCACATACTGAACCCTAAATGAATAACATTACCTCAAACGCACAGATGAACTGTCCCTTATCATGTCGCCCACTTCCTGATTTTTATTTGTGGCTATTGGGTGGCACTAAAGCACCACCTCTAAGCGGAAACAATTGCATTCGAGTACAGCTATGAAGAAATTGCATATGAGCAGGGGCACAAAGCTTGTAGATGTTGTTTGGCTATTTACCCACCCATTGACTGCCCGTGGCCGTGCTAATCGCTATGAATATTCCCACTCACTTCCTGCCCCTCCCAGCCCAAAACACATCCCCTAGGATCTATTTGAGCTAGCTTTTTCAAGCCTTACCATCAAAGTTTGTGCTCAAAGTGCCTGTCTGTGTTTTTTTTCAAAGCAGTCTTCTGAGAGTTAATGACTGGAGCTGTAAACACTCTACTGGTGTAATAAATAATGTCTTAACCAGGTCTGCCTTCTTCCACTCGATTTATAACTCTTCCTTCTCCCCCCCCCACTTCTCCCCTTCCCCCTCCCCTGGCCTTGCGATCTCAATGTCACCTGGCCTAGTAGGATCCTTGTCTCTGTCTTCCCTGTTTCCCCTCCCTCGCCTCGTCGCTCCTTGAAACACGTGTGTATAGGCGCGTTCTAAATGCCATATCATATCATATAAGCAGTATGCATGTCCTTCATTGAAGTCCTGTTAAAAACAACCATTGCAAAGCCAAAAGTGTTGGCTTGTGTAGAAGTATAAGGTCCACTGCTCCAGACACATCTCGCATTGGGGGCCATCACGAAGGAGCTCCCCAATTCCGCCTCTTGCCCAAGAGGCCTGGCCAGCGCGCAGAACCAGCCCCAAGACTTCAATGTTGTTCTTGCTGCCAAACCTGTTTGTTTTCATTGACAGGACGGTCTCATCACTACACAACATTCCATCGCCGATTCTGTGCTGTGGCGGAGCTTCATTCCTGCAATGAAGCAGTGTTGCTGGAACGCATTTGTGTAAACACGAGACACGCCCCCCTTGTAAATGCCATACGTGGGCGGGGCGTGCGGTCACCTCAAGCAACATCGCAAGACGTTTGCTATTGTTTTTGTTGAGCAATCTGTCACTGGTTGTGCGATGAGCATAGGCCCAAAGGAGGTGCAAGTTAAACGACTATATGCATTGTGCCAATATAATATGACCTTTTCTGTAGCCCTGCAATCTCCCATGGTAAGATAGCGCAGGGAGTTAAGCGTTCTCCTCTCTCGCAGGTTCAAATCATGGCCGGGCCGACTTGGACCTTAATGCTTGTGAGGTCGCCTGCAGCGCCGTGCAATTAATGTATTATACAATGCTTAGAGGCCCAGAACCGAGTGTACCCTCTTAAAGCCCACCGCTGGTGAACGTCAGTCCCTATGATGTAGGGCCGCAGCGCTCCCCACTACCCACTGGCTAGTGGCCATCGCATGGTGTAGTGTGTGTAGAACTGACGTGGCGAGAGACTTTTTATGCCTGGCTAGTAGGGTGTAGGCAGGAAATGTACATGGAACAGGCCATTATTATCCGATTTGTTAAAGACCCTATAACACAAAGGCACCTCTGCAAGCGATGCAAAACTGCATGCAAGTCACGTGTTCCTGGCACATGAGGAGCGCATGTTCAAAAACACGACTGCTACACCGTTTGCCCGGCCTTCCACCCAGGCACAGGGGACCGTGCAGTTAACACAGCACTATTCCGAGCGCACTCTTGCCTTCCACACTGCCCCTCCCGCCCGAAATCAACAAAGAGGAGGAAGGTGCGCACCACTAACTGCAGGTAATCGGGAAGACGGGCAGACTGGACCCCAAAATTAAGTTGAGCTACTCCCCGAGCAGTCCAACGGCAACTCCGTCTTGGGAAAACAACCAGTGGCGCATCACAGACAGCACTAAAAACACCATTGCAGCCCCACAGAGCCTTGCAGCCAAGGTGGACGAGCATACAAACCAACAGTGGCAGCGACTCTACACCAGCTTCTGTCTCAAGACAGAAGCATTCCCTCTCTAACAACCAAACACCTCCACTCCAACAGCATGAATCCAACATCCCCTCTTTAACAGCACCAAAGCAACCAAGCACCTCCACGCCAACAGCACGAATCCAACATTCCCTCTCTAACAGCACCAAAGCAACCAAACACCTCCACGCCAACAGCACGAATCCAACATCCCCTCTCTAACAGCACCAAAGCAACTAAAAACCTCCACTCCAACAGCATGATTCCAACATCCCCTCTCTAACAGCACCAAAGCAACCAAACACCTCAACGCCAACGGCATGAATCCAACATCCCCTCTCTAGCAGCACCAAAGCAACCAAACACCTCCACGCCAACGGCATGATTCCAACATCCCCTCTCTAACAGCACCAAAGCAATCAAACACCTCCACGCCAACGGCACGAATCCAACATCCCCTCTCTAACAGCACCAAAGCAACCAAACACCTCCACTCCAACAGCATGATTCCAACATCCCCTCTATAACAGCACCAAAGCAACCAAACACCTCCACGCCAACAGCACGAATCCAACATCCCCTCTCTAACAGCACCAAAGCAACCAAACACCTCCAGTCCAACAGCATGAATCCAACATCCTCTCTCTAACAGCACCAAAGCAACCAAACACCTCCACGCCAACAGCATGAATCCAACATCCCCTCTCTAACAGCACCAAAGCAACCAAACACCTCCACGCCACCAGCATGAATCCAACATCCCCTCTCTAACAGCACCAAAGCAACCAAACACCGCCACGCCAACAGCATGAATCCAACATCCCCTCTCTAACAGCACCAAAGCAACCAAACACCTCCACGCCACCAGCATGAATCCAACATCCCCTCTCTAACAGCACCAAAGCAACCAAACACCTCCACGCCAACAGCATGAATCCAACATCCCCTCTATAACAGTACCAAAGCAACCAAACACCTCCACGCCAACAGCATGAATCCAACATCCCCTCTATAACAGCACCAAAGCAACCAAACACCTCCACTCCAACAGCATGATTCCAACATCCCCTCTCTAACAGCACCAAAGCAACCAAACACCTCCACTCCAACAGCATGATTCCAACATCCCCTCTCTAGCAGCACCAAAGCAACTAAACACATCCACTCCAACAGCACGAATCCAAATCCTAAGGATACACTGCCCTGTTATTTGGGGAACAGGGTTAGTTAAGTAAGCAAGCCAGTAGGACCACACTATGGGACACCCACCAGAGAAGTCAATCTAGACTTAAAAGAAAACAAAAACACACAGCTTTTCGCCTTACAACCCCAAGCCCAACTGCATCACAAAGGTTGGGTTAGCCATCCCACCACTCCCCAATGGAAATGATATCTTAACACTGGCTATGCCTTATGGGAACTGTAGGCCTAAGCACCAGGAGGCTGATAGGTTGGGTATCTACTGCTGTAGGTTTAAACAAACTGTGCATGCTGGCATCTAGGTTGCTAGGTTTACTTCAACAAGCCGCCTGCAGCAATTTCACCTGACTGATCTCTAGAGCAAAGCACGCTCGGCCAGGCGAAAGCGCAGCCAATCCATTAAAAGAAACAATAGAAACATTCACATTACTGCTCGTTTTCAGGATTTTGATAGCGTTGGCGGTTTTCAAAGAAGGCCCTCACCAAACTTGTCACCTACTCCCGATCTGAAACCTAGTGTGCCAAAGAGTGGTAGGACCAATCATGCGACTCCCCATCGGGGGACCCACCCTGGGTCGTATTGGGTCCACAAGTAGTTGGAACAAATTTGGCTCATATGCTTCGATGATGATAGGTTATTTATAACGTGCTTAATACCCAGAGGTTTCTAAGTGCGGCCCCGGGGATCGAAACCTTTGGTGCTCCGTGTCGTCTTGCTTCCAAGGTGAGCGTGTTGCCCCTGAGCTATCCTCCCAAGACCAAGTATTGATGAGGATACTGGGAAACTGTGCGGGTTCCTTTAACTGTGCAGATGGGCAATGGCCTATGGTTAATCTTCTGGGATGCACAGAGAACCTAAAAAAACAATGGATTTGATGCACCAGCCTCAGGAATTCTCATTGGTTAAGGAGTGACGGAAGAAGAATTTGCATCCATCATTTTCCTAATTTTTCTCTCAGTGCAGGTTAGCACAATCAGGTGTGATGGGTTGATCTTTGCCTCTTTGCGGTGGAAACCAACTTCTTTTTGACGCTCCCCTTGGAGCTGCAACACCCCGAACACGGGTCTCAGCTGGCACAGCCTGCCCCACCTGCTTCTGGAGCCCCCCAGTCTGGCTGGCAAGCTTGGCAGCACATTTTGTTTTTCACGCCCATCTCAACTGAAGCAGAAGCCCGACAACGAATAACCTGGAACGTGACTTTGGCATCAAAGAGCCTCGATTCTACGAAACACCTGAAACTAAACAACATAACAAGGCAGTCTCAAACATTACGATAGGCCTTAGCGTACTCCAAAAAGTCTGTGTAACAACCCATATCGGTGTACGATCACAAAGTAGAAATACTGATAACGTAACAAGACAAACATAGCAAGTGCCAGCATTAACAGTACAGAGGGCAGCAGTGTTAAGTCGTTTCTCAATGTTTGTAGGTAGGTTGGGTTAGAATGCACAATGAGTAAATTTATTTTTTCCTAAACACTGGAGTGCTCAGTTTATTCACGTAAGAGAACTCACATGCAAGCACCAAAGTAAGATACCCCAACTAGCGTCAAATTCACCCTTTCTTCTGAGAGTGACTGCACCACTATAGCCACAGCTAGTGCAATACACCAAAATTCACCCTTACTTGTCTGAACGAAACTGCACGACTATAGCCACAGCTAGTGCAATACACCAAAATTCACCCTTACTTGTCTGAGCGTAACTGCGCCACTATAGCCACAGCTAGTGCAATACACCACAATTCACCCTTACTTGTCTGAGCGTAACTGCGCTACTGTAGCCACAGCCAGTGCAATACACCGAAAATCACCCTTGTCTGAACGTAACTGCGCCACTATAGCCACAGCTAGTGCAATACACCAAAAATCACCCTTACTTGTCTGAACGTAACTGCACTACTGTAGCCACAGCTAGTGCAATACTCCATTCTTAAGTGCTCTCCATAAAGTTTTAAGTCACCGACAAGTCTACAGCCTCAAGAATAGTAACCAACACCCCTAGAGCGGGCCAGGGGTGCGTTCTTGTGCTAAAACCTGTTTTGTCTTTTCATGAATGGTATTATTCTGAAATAATTCGATACGTCCTGTGACGCACCTGCACTAGCTGAGGAAACATATCCTGTATTAATGTTCGCAGACGACTCCAAACCCAACTGTCTCGAAACAACAGTTGTTTGTTTTTTGAGGAATTCAGCATTTAAAATCGGCTCACCGTTAATGCCCAAAAAAACGAAAAGCCATGGTATTCAGGAAAACCAAAACTAGGGGGGGGGAAGCAAACTGGGGCTGACGCGGAATAATGAGTATGTCGAGCAAGTCAAAGACCATGGCCACTTAGATCTCAGATCTTCTGAAAAGTGCAAGTGGTCAGTGCAGGTTTCCAAAGCCCAGGTTACCTGGGCCGGATACAATGGGGGCATTGCAACATTTGCCAGTGACTTCGGAAACGGGGTAGTGAACGTGTCACGAGAAGCTTCCACAATCCAGGCACGGCAAGCGTCTCTGAACTCTGGGGCGGTACACAGATGGACCTACGGAGAATTGAATTTTTTTGTGCAAATCGAAGGCGCTATTTTAGTGGATAAGGGTCCAGGCTGCCCTAGAGGACATACTGTCTCAAGAGGGCGGGCGGCCGTTCATTAGCCTGGCTGGCTCATATTACAGAGTTACTGTATACTCTGGGATATAGCGAACGCTGGTGTGATCCGCACCGCATCGACTCCAGACCCAAACTGAGAATGAACAATGCTTTATCTTTGAGGAAGGCAAGCTACCGGAAACCGCTGCAAGCACCGACAGCCTACGGAGATGCCATGAGGTAAAAGAACCTTCAGGTTATGAACGGTACCTGGATATAGTGTCTCCGAAGTTCACAAGAGGGTTGTACCTTACATTGCAAGCGGGCACAGGCATTCTACCTCTTGCGCAACTTCTACACAAATGGAGAAGTGATGTCTCGAACAAAGGTCTCTCTTGCAAGGACAGGATTGGGACTACAATGCCCTTTCTGCTACCATGCCCCTGCTTTTTAGATACAAGGTAAGATACGTAAAGCCACTATTCCAGGTGATAGCAATCAGAACTACCCAGTCAGCGCAAGCCCTCGGTTATAGCTCGCAAGATGATCTAGCAGTTCACTCTCTAGCTACTTATCTCACATGGCTATGGATGAAAAAGACTATCTTTAGTCCACTGATGTCTTAGACCTTTGTGTTTGTGTTCAATACCATGCACCTTATGCTGGATTCGCATTCCGTGTAGATCACGTTTAGTTGGTTTCATGTGATTTTATTGTGGTATTTTTCAACGAGATCAAAAATACAGATTTTTTGTAATTTGGGGGGGGTTCCCGTAAACCCCTTGTTTTCCTACCCTTTAAACCTCATCCCCACCCATTTCTACCCATAACCGCTACTCTATATATATATATATATATATATATATATATATATATATATATATATATATATATATATATATATATATATATTTAATATGTTCATTTTTTTACTTGGTAAAACTTACCACTTTTTTTTCCCTCTGTAAAATGACTGGATACCGTTTATTTATATTTTTATTAATGAACTGTTCTTGGGCACCCTCTCACATAACAGTTTTATTGTATGAAGGCTCCTGGAGTTATAGCAGAACATTAAATGGTAGTCTGTTCTGCAGAGACAATTTGATGTGTGTTCGAAGGCTAAGGACATACATGCTTAAACAATGGTTTTAGATGTTTTGGAATTGGTATTTATATAGCGCCATTTACCATCACTATAATCGAAACATGCTTATGTGGGGAACGACATTCTCACAGAGGCTTAGAATGTGTGTGCGCATATGGCCAAGATTAGGGATTGGATGCCAAGAGATCAGACATCTGGGTGGGTGCTGAGGGGGGGTCATGAATTGTGGGCGAGTGCAAGGGACTCGTTTTGTGTCCAGCTAAACCAAAATTTTGTAGTAGGTTGTAATTGTATTCCAATGGCAGAGGTGCTGAGGCAAGTCTGGAGTCAGTAGGCTAAACAACATTAAGTGTCCAGCTAGACCGAATTTTGTCGTAGTCGTAGCTGCATTCTAATGTGCTTGAATGGCTAGCTATGCCTGCGGCAGATGTCCACCGAGGTGGTGCGTTTATACGTAACTAAAGCTCAGATGGAGTTGATCTTTGATGTCGCCGTCTCATCAGATCTTCTGTGAGGACAAAAGGCTGGCTACCTATGTAGAGTCACCTAGGCGCTATGGAGAGGCTACCCTCTAGTGTTCCAAGTGCAATAGAAAGGCTGTCCTAGTTCCTCTTCTAGGCATGACAGGTAGGCTACCATGGGATCAAGGATATACGATTCTGAAAGCGTCATAGACAGGCTACCTTGAAAGTCTTACTGAAATACCTTCCCAGTTCTATAAACGCTACTAACAGCCATCTACCAACTGCAGTATCAGGATACCAATGCTCAGACTTAAGAAATATTTTAAATTCGCGGCTGAACTGATCCTTTTTTAATTACTATTTTCTATGCTTGTGCTGTTTTTAATGCAGGGTTCCCATGAAATAATTGTATATACTACTTTTATGGTCCGTCGACCGAAATGAAGATATAGACTTGAAGAAATTTAAGAGGATCCCCATTTTCCCTGGCACCATAAGGGATTGTGATTGAGAGTCAGGCTGAGTGGTTCTAGAAAGATCTTCCACCCAATCTGAAGCGGCGCTTTTTCATGGCCAGGATTAGTCGAGGCTGAGTAGAACACAGCTAGCGAACCGGCTGATACTTTTGAAATATCTCAGCCAAGAAAGGCTGTCCGGTCCCATGGTACGGCCTACTGGCCCAGGCAAAGAGTATTAATTTCAATCTGCTTCACCAGAGGAACCCAGTTAAAAGAGCAGGCCACCAGTAAGATTGATAATGGTACCGTGGCTTGGTAGTCTAGATCTGTGAAGCCCCAAGCAGACCCCATTAGCCTAATGTAACCGGGAAAAAAATGAAACCATGTGCTTCAGTAAATGAGATGAATTCTAACGATGTAGATTCTGAGCAGCCACTTGGGCAAGACAGAAAACACGCCGTTGCTTGGAGTTGGGGCATATATGTGCAACCGAAGCGCGATTCCACATGAAACGACACTCAGTAATATCTTCTGAATGTGGTCATTTTTGAAAGCCGTTTTGTCTCTCCCTCAGCTTTTGCTATGGTAGTGCGCCTTATCCACGTAACATGTACCCAATTGTTTTTTAACCCTTTGTTCGCTGTGTTTTTTGGGAGAAAGGGGGGGGTCGTTGATATTCAGTTACTATTATGATGTTACTGGATTTTTTCACTGGATACCACTTGTATACCAAGTTGTTACGGGCGAGGCGGGTCTTTTCTTTATGTTTTATGACTTTGCCACTTCCACCTTGAGCAGGGAGTGGTCAGCTCTCACGTTAGTGAAATGCCGTCAGGTTTTCCAAGTGAGCAAAGTGTCCTTCTCTGCCAAAGTGTACTGCGAATATGATGGATAAACATTTCAACTCCACAAGTTACTAGCCAGACATAAAAAGTCACCCGCCCCTTCAATTCTCCACATGCACATGACACAGTATTTCTCACTCGCCAGTGGCTAGTGGCCAAATGTACATTGTGAGGATGGTCGAACTCGGATCTTGATCTTCCGGTTCGACAAAAGCAACCCTATTCACAACGTTCTGCGAGCGCTGTCCCAGTGGGGCGATGGGAGTGCGCGGTGATGTTCCGTTCTGCAGCCAGTTTGACAATTGAATAATACTGTATGTTGTTGCTGTGTAACTTTACCAGATAAAAATGGTATCAGACATACAATCTTACACTATGACAAGTGTGCAACAATAAAAAAAGACAAGGGAAACTCGGATCACTTTTTTCAAATTTCAGGATCTCAGAACATTGGTTTTAGACCTAATCAACTGTGTGGTTCATTGCAAATTTAGGAACCGATATTTGAAGACAGCAATTCTAGCGAGGGGAAAAGACAAATTGACTGTTCCTCAATGCCGCGAGAGAGGGCCTTTCTTACTCCAGGAGGTGCAAAGTTAATCATGTATCTCTGGGAGCGAGGGTCACTTACCCTACAACAGACCACGTTCTAAGCAAATATGTAGTGCACTGGCCCTGCCGGTAGCTTCAAATCCTTGTTCTTGCATACCTCATTTTGCCTTAGGGAAAATAAGGCATTTGCTGATGCACTAACGGACAAAATAAATCATATTTCATGGTGCCTGCACATGTTCGTCAATTTCCCCACATTTCCAGGCCAGAGAGCAGACAGCTCAACCAAAACAAATCCAAACCCAACACCCCATGGATTCCCACAGTTTGTACTAGGAAACAATTCCCTTCTGCAAAGCATCCCACAGCCCCACCTCCAGGATGCCACAGCCTGTAATCACTAGCTATTAAACCTTGACCTGAAGAAAGCCTGTGTTAAGTATCCTTGGCCGAAACACTTTTGGCAACGGTAACAAGCTTCGGAGTAACAGTAAGATTGATACTGCGTGAACCGGATTCTAGGTAATTACTCCAGTGCGTCATTACACCTCAGGTCAAAGATTGACAAACTCCACCGATTCATACAACCGGTATTAGATTTATATGTACAAAAAAGCATTTAAAATGCTAAATAACAATAAATAACTTTATATTGAACAGGGAACTTCGGTTCGCATTGTTTATCCACAGATTTCACTGGAATCAAACACCTTATTTAAGTGGACATGTAGCCTTTTCTGTGAACACTATTCATGAATGGAGAGATTAAGGTTATACTTTTCCTACGAGAAATAGTCCCATCGCAATCACTTTGTTTTATATACCTTCCCCGGGTACCCAAGTATGTACCCCCCTCAGTTATCCACTGTAGTATGTACCCCATCCCCTCTCCCAAGGCTTCCTCAAAATATACACTCGATACAGTGTCCTTGTATAACCAGGCCATGGGAGCAGTTTATCCCCTGGCCCAAGGAACCCACTGCTCCCCTGTTCACTCCAGATCACAATGTCCCCTGTCACAATGTCCCCTGTGCGACCCAGTCCCACCCTGGTCTCAAGCTCCATAACGATCTCCTAATCCAGGAGTCCACTACCTTTGGCTATTGAGATGTTTATGACTACACCTCCCATCAGCCCTCACCACCAAAGGCAATGATGAGTAATCATGGGGGAAAAAGTCCACACCACCTGAGGAGCTGCAGGTTGCTGATCCTCGTCCTCCTAACCCTAGGCTTCCTATGCCCCCATCCGCAGACTCCCAGTATATCTACACTCTCCAAACCACAGGGACCCTGATGCTTGGTCGCTCCAAAACTCCCTGTATATGTCTTGGTCTCAGGGGCCTTCAATTCCCTGGCACCTTAGTACCCCCTCACCTCTTCTCTGCTCTCCGTATAGGTCTTGGTTCCAGAACTCCAAATCCCAAGTACCCCATTACCAAGTCACCTGCCCGCGTATGTCTTCCTTCAAGTTCCTTCAAAATCTCCGATACCCAAGTGCCACCTAAACTCCCCTCTGGTCTCTGTGTATGTCTTTGTCTCCCATCTATCAAATCTGAGGGCCCACATACCCACTCCCTTCTGGTCCCAGTGTATGTCTTGGTCCTAGGTCTCTCCAAATCTCAGGTACCCCATTACTCATGGCCATAACCTGCCCGTGTCTTCCTCTCAGGTGTCTGAAATCCCAGGTACCCTAGTACCACCTCCGCCCCCATCTGGTCTCTGTAGGTCTTGCTCTCCCAGGTCTCTGAAATCCCAGGTACCCTAGTATCACCTCCACCCCCTCTGGTGCCTGTGTATGTCTTGCTACCGGGTCTCCGAAATCCCAGGTACCCTAGTACCACCTCCACCCCCCTCTGGTGCCTGTGTATGTCTTGCTCCCAGGTACCCTAGTACCACCTCCACCCCCTCTGGTGCCTGTGTATGTCTTGCTCCCTGGTACCCTAGTACCACCTCCACCCCCCTCTGGTGCCTGTGTATGTCTTGCTCCCAGGTCTCTGAAATCCCAGGTACCCTAGTACCACCTCCACCCCCTCTGGTGCCTGTGTATGTCTTGCTCCCAGGTCTCTGAAATCCCTTGTACCCTAGTATCACCTCCACCCCCCTCTGGTGCCTGTGTATGTCTTGCTACCGGGTCTCCGAAATCCCAGGTACCCTAGTACCACCTCCAACCCCCCCCCCCCTGGTCTCTGTGTATGTCTTGCTCCCAGGTACCCTAGTACCACCTCCACCCCCCTCTGGTGCCTGTGTATGTCTTGCTACCGGGTCTCCGAAATCCCAGGTACCCTAGTACCACCTCCAACCCCCCCCCCTGGTCTCTGTGTATGTCTTGCTCCCAGGTACCCTAGTACCACCTCCACCCCCTCTGGTGCCTGTGTATGTCTTGCTCCCAGGTCTCTGAAATCCCTTGTACCCTAGTATCACCTCCACCCCCCTCCGGTGCCTGTGTATGTCTTGCTCCCAGGTACCCTAGTACCACCTCCACCCCCCTCTGGTGCCTGTGTATGTCTTTCTCCCAGGTCTCCGAAATCCCAGGTACCCTAGTACCACCTCCAAACCCCCCCCCTGGTCTCTGTGTATGTCTTGCTCCCAGGTACCCTAGTACCACCTCCACCCCCTCTGGTGCCTGTGTATGTCTTGCTCCCAGGTCTCTGAAATCCCTTGTACCCTAGTATCACCTCCACCCCCCTCTGGCGCCTGTGTATGTCTTGCTCCCAGGTACCCTAGTACCACCTCCACCCCCCTCTGGTGCCTGTGTATGTCTTTCTCCCAGGTCTCTGAAATCCCAGGTACCCTAGTACCACCTCCACCCCCCTCTGGTGCCTGTGTATGTCTTGCTCCCAGGTCTCTGAAATCCCTTGTACCCTAGTACCACCTCTGCCCCCATCTGGTCTCTGTATGTCTTGCTCCCAGGTCTCTGAAATCCCAGGTACCCTAGTACCACCTCCACCCCCCTCTGGTGCCTGTGTATGTCTTGCTCCCGGGTCTCTGAAATCCCAGGTACCCTAGTACCACCTCCACCCCCCTCTGGTGCCTGTGTATGTCTTGCTCCCAGGTACCCTAGTACCACCTCCACCCCCCTCTGGTGCCTGTGTATGTCTTGCTCCCAGGTACCCTAGTACCACCTCCACCCCCTCTGGTGCCTGTGT
The DNA here is from genome assembly GCF_040938575.1 of Ambystoma mexicanum. Taxonomy (NCBI): domain Eukaryota; kingdom Metazoa; phylum Chordata; class Amphibia; order Caudata; family Ambystomatidae; genus Ambystoma; species Ambystoma mexicanum. Next base: position 1,499,075,936 of record NC_090932.1, on the reverse strand, counting down.
ATGTCTTGCTCCCAGGTACCCTAGTACCACCTCCACCCCCCTCTGGTGCCTGTGTATGTCTTGCTCCCGGGTCTCTGAAATCCCAGGTACCCTAGTACCACCTCTGCCCCCCTCTGGTGCCTGTGTATGTCTTGCTCCCGAGTCTCTGAAATCCCAGGTACCCTAGTACCACCTCCACCCCCCTCTGGTGCCTGTGTATGTCTTGCTTCCGGGTCTCTGAAATCCCAGGTACCCTAGTACCACCTCCACCCCCCTCTGGTGCCTGTCTTGCTCCCGGGTCTCTGAAATCCCTGGTACCCTCGCCTCCTTTAACTCTCCACTGGTTCCCGGGTTATAAAGTCCTGCCATCCCTACCCTGCCCCCCCCCATGCTCCTGTCCCCCCATCGCAAGTGTTCCATTTCCCCTTTATCTCGGGTTGGTAGCAGGCCCTCCCCGCCCCAGCATCACCAGGGTAACCGCGGCTCACCTGGCGCCCCGTCACCTCCGGAGCTGCTCACCTGGTTCTTGTCGAAGGTCTCCCTGTCGGTCTCGAGCCCGTGTCCCGCCCGCCGGCTCAGCACGCGCGAGGGCACGCTTTTGATGGTGTTCATGTTCATCCTGGAAGGAAGGTGGTGGGGCTCCAAGCCGCAGCAGCTGGCACTGACTCCTGCCCGGCTCTGCCTGCCTGCCTGTCCGGGGCTACACTGCAGCAGCAGAGCCTGGGAGCATGACGGGAAGGAGCCGAGGGAGGGAGCCCTGCCCATCCAGCCAGGCCTGCGTGCTCTGCATCAGGAAACGCCGGCGCTGCAGCTGCTGCCACCTGGCGTCCGATGCACGGGCCTGCAAGCCCAGTGGCTGTCACTTCTCACTGGTGGCAGCAGGCGGTCTATGCCCGGAACTGCTGACACCTGCACCAAGGGGAGGAGAGGGACGGTGTCTCCTGGCTGTCTCTGGCCATCCCATATGCACACCATGTACCTTTGAGGGGGATCCAAACTTCTCACTGGGGACATGTATGAAGACAGTATGTCCCGATTTACACAGCAGGCACCTAAACCTCTGAGGAAAGACACACCCTCCTCGCAGGGGCCTATATGATGCGTACAACTGCCCTAAAGAGAGGGAAGCTATCGCCTGACTGTGGCCCTATGCACTGCACACATCTAAACCTCAGAGCGAGTGGGGAACACACCCTCCTGTCTACTTTCACATACACTGCACACAACTGGCCATCTCTCATGACAACTGTGCTCTTCACCTGATGTACACCACGACCACTAGCTGACCTGATAAACCTCATAAACCCCATAAATGTACCATGTATATATGTACCCTAATGTTTAATTGTACAACTTCTTTCTCTGCTGCTCTCACCCTGTAACTAAGCTTCTTGCAAGTAACAGCGCCTCGATGCCCAAGGGCTGCTGTGCGCTATACAAATGTAATAAACAAATAAATAAACTGCACCAGGTGGAGAAACCCTCTCCTGACTTTGGACATATACGCAACATATAACTAAGCATTTCAGGGGGACATACATTCTTCACTGGGGACATTTACGCTGCACCCACGATGCCCTCACTTCAAGCTGGGGGCGATGCCTCCTGAGTGTGGCCATACACACAGGCCCATACCCAAATCCACTGACGGGGGACACCTGCACCCTCCTTAATGGGGACATATATACCTGTGCGCACACCCGTACCTCAGAAGGAAGGACAACTCCCCCTCACCGGGAGTATATAAACGGTACCGGCAGGGCAGACATTAAGACTGGAGAGGCCCCATGCGGCAAGCAATGTGCAAGTCCCCCTAATTTGCATATGTATTAACATCAGAGGTCAAGCTATGATATTCCAGGGCAACAAGGTTGCTATAATGAAGCAGGAACACATCATTATATTATATATAGTGCTGGCGCACCGCTTGCATGACCTCTAGGCGCTCCTGCAGACCTGAAAGCGCAGGTTAGTGGGTAGAAAGCAAAAATGCAATATACCTGCGCAATATTTGACTATTTACTGCTTAAAGTCATAATATACTCTATTTAACCATGACTGTTTTTTTTATAGTGTACACTGTCAAAATGATTAAGTTATAGGGCCTCGCTATTTTGGCGGACAAGGCACAGTGAGAATGATTTGCTCAGGATCACACACTTTAGTTCAATAGTTAAGTCCGTATGGCCCCTGTCTGCAAACTGTGTCACTTCTCGGCTCTGGGTCATGCAACTATGTGTTAGGCTTTCAATACCTACGAGAAAACTTCTCTTCCATGTATCCATGTGTATTTCAGACAATGCTATCCATACAAATATATGAAACAGACATAACATTGAAACACGAAAAGTAATTCTGTGGTACATAGCTGACTTGAAAAGTATACAAGTACAGCCCAAACCAAAGTTACAAATATGCAAAACTTTACAAAAACAGGTAAGCAACGAGAATGATTGAAGTTGTATGTGTCCAGCCAGGATGGGTAACGTAACGTGAGCCTTAAAAATCTACTGGCGGTGATCAAGTAGCTTCGAAGACTTGGAGGCACATACCAAAACAAGAAGTGTGATGGTAGCCTGCTTGTAGTAATTGTTTGGCTCAGGCATGCAGAATTTTATTATTCACATTTGAAATTCTGCAAAAAAGAAAACTATTTATTGCATGTCAACAAATGTCGCTGAAATAAATCGACTTTACTTGCATGGTTGATTTTGTGACTCCGTTTAATTGCCTTTAAAATGTTTTACATGAACATACTGTCATTGCCATTATCACCCACCATTCACACCTACTTGGGAAACACATTGGCTCATTAACCAGCTCACGCGAGGCAACGTAGAGTCACGTTCTTTTGTTTCCAGAAGTACTTTTAAAGCGTCCTTGCAATAGACAGTCTGCAAAGCCTCCACGGAAAAAGGGCTCGAGGTCTGAAGCAGCACCTCAGACCCAACTCTCGAGGCCAGGTACTGTAATATGGAGGGACAGGAGCCGCCTGCAGGACTCTATGAGTGTAGGGGCACTTGGCGACCACACACACTGCCCATGAGTAGTGTGATGCTGTGCCCCTTTAAGGAATAACGAGTCCCTGCTAAGGGCTCCTGCTGATGTCACATGTCTGTGACCATGTGACCAGTGCAATAAAAGGGAGATCCGCCAGACTCCTGCCTGATGTGTGTGTTTCTTGTAGTTGCTGCGCCAGCGCTGCTCTCAGGTAGAGGGCCTGCCCTGCAGTGCCCTTCACTATTGCAGAGCCCCTGCGTGGCAACTCTGCATCTGTGTCCCAGAGCCCCTGCGTGGCAACTCTGGCTGTGTGTGCTGGAATGGCCTGGGTGGCCCCAGACCATGATACCACCGTGTGCCCACGGTCCAACAGGTTGATCCCTGCAACTGTGTATGTCAGCTGGGTGGCCCAGCAACTGTGCTCCTGGACACTGTGCCCTGGGGGTCCCGACATAACATTGGCGACAGGGGGTTTTCGGGACCCTGGTACCCTATCACTGCATGGAGCCAGCCACCATTTATTTGCAGGTGTGGGTGGCTCAAAGGACAACTTAAAAGAGCGTTTCACGTGATCCCCCAATGCCCCATTAGAGGGTCCACAAAAATTAGCATCACGGTTTCATTAACTACTCTCGTTTACGGGGTAGGAAGATTCCATCGCTGGATTTTACCATCGTGGGAGAATTCATCACATTTTTTCCATTGCATTTTGCAGCAAATGTAATAAGCAGGGGTTAGCGTAATAATGAAGGTATGGGGGATTTGGAGGGGCTGCAGGGGTCTCCCCCGCATACATTTGTGTTAAAATGCCCTAAAAAACAAAAACCGATGAATTCTCCCACAATGAAAAATTCTTGATTGTATCACATAGAAGCTCATTTTCTAATTGCCTGCATTCCTGTGTACAACAATATATGCTACGGTATACTAAGAGGGTTTGTTTTATTGCACCAGTGACAACCGTAGTGGGGACACTTATATGGCCCCGGCAAGTGGTAGAGAATTTATAAATAACCAATACAGTTTAAATCATTTTAGACGCTGCAAAAGGATGAAGGGCAGAGACAGCTCTGCCCCAATTCAAACATATACTTCTCTGTTGGCACAGACTTCTACATATCTCCAAAGCTCATGGAGATGTGCATGTATGAGAACCTGGTTCTATGAGTGGAACCCACTTTATCGCCAGTACTACATGTTTTATGTTTTGCCAAACAACAGTAGACTTCATGTGTGTAAGACGTTGCATATCTAGTGACAAGTAGCATATCATAACTCCCAAGTATCAAAAGGTAAAAGCCACACGATGAAGCAGCTGCTCCCAGTGAAGCTTGCAAGTTGCATTCTTCAGTAACAGCTGTTCTCAGCATGGGCTGGAATGGCCTGGGTGGCCCCAGGGGAACTGCATTCTCGTACAGTACTTGTATTTTTCACACTATAAACTGAAGACCACACGTTCCAGAATGTAATATGAAGTGTGTCTACAATTCAGGAATGGCTGATAATTTCACACCTGACATGGGAAATTTGAGATTGCTGTAAAATACCCTATGAGTTATTCCACTTTTAAGATCTAAAGCACAACTCAGAAGAGTATTTGTGAGAAATGCACAAGCCTTTAGTCATTGTTTGACACAAGCATGCAGCTTACTTATAAGGTTAAACATACAAGTTATATAGCTCAGCGGCAACGTGCTGGCCTTGGAAGGAAGAGGACACAGAGCCACACAATTTCGATCCCCAGGTCTGCGCTTAGAAACCTCTGGGTATTAAGCGCGTTATAAATAACCTATCATATCATATCATACATCAATACATGAAAACATAAAATCCCATATGCATAACAATCAGTGTGTCAGAAACCTTGGGGCAAAACGAATGGCCTAAAATAAAGTGACTTGAAAAAGGCCCCCCTGAAAGAGGAAGACAGGAACCAGTCACCAATAATGCCATTCAAACAAAATGTCTGCCTCTTGCTCATTTGTATGTGACTGAAACTTTTGGATTTCAACCATTTGTGAAGCTGACTTACACCTGTAAAGGCAATGGTATATATAGATCACATATTTTCTTTCAGCTACTGTATGGCAATTCAAAGGACAAGACTGAAGACCAAACAAGAAATAGGGCCATCTAAAAGATAGGCCCAAAACCTTTGAATTAATTTACTTCCAAAAAGAATTCAGCAGGCTCAGAATTTTTGTGGAAGAACATGACACAGATACAGGAAATTCTCGGGATATCATCACCAGTGAAATGTTCCTGGATTGCCAGTAAACAGAGAAGAGCAATTTGTATTTTATTTGTCCTGTTTAAGGAAATGTGTCTGCTGTTTAAATGTGATTGATATTCAAGGAGCAAATTCATTTTGTGTTATACATAATGATGTATATTACAAGGCTTTTGCAGCATTAAGTACAGCAAATTGAAATGACAGCAGTGTTGCATACACAACTGTAGGTCATATCAATGACAGTATTTACAGACGTTTCATTTTGCTTAAAATAAGAAGATGACCAATCATACAGAAACCAACACAACCGTTCCATTTTGTTCTAGTAAACATATATTTCACGTGGAGTCCTTGCACTCGAAATTCAAAGGGACCGGTCTGAGTAGGATGATTAAAAAGGGCAATATGAGAGGTCAGAAATGGCAGACGGACACAAAGGTAAAGTTTCCTCATAAATTTGCCATTTTATTGAAAGGAAAAAGGTTGGATGAACGCCTATCTTTCCCTAACTTAATAAAGGCATCCCTACTTAGCAAACTAAAACTAAAGAAAAAGGATCTAGTGTCCAAAAAGTCTCTGGCCCTTACACTAATATACACAACAAAACTATTCAAGGAAGATATGGCTAACATTTAGTTTCACAAAACAGTTTCTCAATTCAAACTTAAAAGTTCTTGAAAGCACTCCTTGTGACCAGGGTTGGAAACCCTTCCCCTGGATCATTTCAGGATTATTTCAAGCACAGTTCCGATTCAGCAAAGATCTGTTCAAGGTAACATAAAAGTCTCTTTCAACCACTATGTCTTTCTCTTGGACACAACACATGTCTTTTCCACAAAGTTTTACTCACAGTTCAAAAACAACTGGTGTTTTCCACAATAGTCTTCTTGAAAAGATAAATGTCTTTCTTTCATAACACAAGTTCAAACAAATATAATTGTTAATTTAGCATGTGACACCTTCTTCAAATGAATTTCTTTTGTCAGGATAGCACTGTACCTTCTTCAAATAAAATACTTCTGTCAAAATAGCAATCAATATTCCTAGGTAATGTCACTGCTTGTCAAACCAGTGATAAAGTAAAGTCATTTCTTAATTCAACAAAGGTTCTTTCACCACACCTTTTTGGCAACAAATGTATTTCATCAAACCATCTTCTTCTTTCCTGGTCCACTCTCATGCCAGGACTAGCCACTAAAATTCCTTTCCTGGTATACTCACCTGCCAGAAAGAACACCTCCTAAAACTACTTTCAGGCTTGATGGCAATGTTGACTCCAAGATTCTCCACATCAGTCTCTCTTGGAAGTAGGGTTGAACAATAACTGCGCTTTCCTATAGTTTCTTGACTCTTCATAATGTGTGTTCCAGCTTTCCCCAAGCTGAATACTTGAGATAGAAGGATTATTCTTAAAGTATCTCTTAGTGGCAGTCTCTTGGCAGTTGGCAATGTGACATATAGGCTTTCAAAGGTATATCTCTTATGAGGGGATTTCTGCCTCAGTTGTTTTATTGATGTTTTCTCACAACTTCTTGACTGATGGTTATACTGCTTATGAGCTTTTCCCAATGTTAGTCCTAATATGGCTGTCTCACAGTTTCTTGGCTGTTCATAATACTGGTTATAACGTTTCCCCATAGGTAATTCTACTAAGGTCTTCTCACAGCCTCTTGGCTGTTGGTAATGTTGGTTATTCGCTTTCCCCACTGTTAGTCCTCTATAAGGGACCTTACGTCTCTGCCACAAACGTTCTGTTTCTTTACTTATTCAGTATTCAGAATCAAATGGTTTCTGCTTTGGTTCATCAATTGTTTGTTATTCCAAATAGTTATTGTGTAAAAATGTTCTTGCACAGAGCGCCCCAGCATTAGCATTTGCTTCTAGTCAACTAACTGGCTCGCTATGGCAGCTGCTTCTTGCGGTCAGGCGTCATGGCGGATCGCCTGCATCAAGCATGGTCTCTCCCCTTCTCCTGTGTACCTTCGGTAAGCTGTGTGCCAGTCTTCTGGAGTTGGACAGCTCTGTGGATCTTCCACAGCTACAATGGCTTGCCATATAATGCTTTGGGAGCATGTCTTCTCTGCAGCTGGGCTTCTTCTTGAAATGCTGTTCCTGCTGCGTGTACTCTGCACTTCTGCTTGCCTTCACCCTTTATGGTGGCTTCTGCTGGCATGCTCCTTTCGGTGGCTGCTCCTGCACCTCATCATCCACGCCTCTCGCACAGCCTTCAATAACTCCTTGCCCTTCTTCCTCTTCTTCACCTCCTTCTTGCAGCTGTGCCTCATCTTGGGATTTAAATATCCCACTCAGGTGCCTTTGTCTGCAGCAACGAGACCGCACCTTTGAATAAACAACATTCTGGATCCTCATTGCCTCTGAGTCCTTCATCCACGTCCCAGGAAACAGAAGTCCAGAGGATTGTGTGACATTAGTTTGTTCTATGTTGCTTCCAGTTCATTCAGACTGCTTTATGTACTGCGAGTTATTAGGATAAGGACAGGTTCTGAAAAGAGTTTTAAATTCCACATTGGAGTAAGGATATCTATTAAAGGTAGAGGCTTTAACCCTATTCTATCTATATGATTTCCTATGACAGGTTCTTTGGGTATTTACATGGGAGGGAATTGTACATTGCTAATATACCTTCAGGGACCTAGGAATGATTTCACTTTCATCCCCAGAAGAAGATGAATACTGTGTCTCTCCTAGCAGATTCACCACTTCACTTGATAGCCATCTCTTTCCATGTGATACTCCCCCCTAATACACCCCCCCTGGGTTAGGATCAGGTAGAAGCTGCCTTCCCCTGGCCACATGGGAGGAGACATTAGGCTGGGGTTTGGTGATGACTCCGTAGGATACATCACAGCAGTTCAAAACGACTGAAAGGGGAAATAGAAAGGCTTTGTGTACTCACATAAAAGGCCTGATCCAGCCCTGGAATTTGCAATGACAACATATGAAGTGTCTACATACAAAGGACCTTGATGATCTGCTTGAGCTGGTCCCAAAGATTAGACTAATAATTGTACTGCCAGATGTCACTAATTAAGTTGGGCTGGTGAATGCGTGTTGCCTTGTCATCATTTGTCTAATTCCAGTCATCTCATAAAAATTCCATTAACATAGTTAAAGGGAAGGTTATGGATTTTTTCCCCTGCAAAAGATGCTGCCCAGGATACACATTAAGAGATTATGTAGGCAATGCACTGCCACTGCCAGCTGTAGGAAAATGTCAGCAACTCCACATCAGCAAAATATATCAATTATAACATTAATGAAACCTAAAATCAAATATGTGAACACTAAATTGATCACTGTATCACCATGCACACAAAATCTTGATACTTTGTAGATGGAAGCAATATCAATCAGTATTAGAAAAAATACATATCTTGCCACATTTTAAATAGGTGAAAAATGGTGAAAACTCATAACCGCATCAAAGTTTGTTTTAATTGTCATTGGTTATTTTTTATTTAGAACGAAAATTCAAGTCTGCAAATGTGTGAATTGGTGTACAGAATCTGAAAATATTAGTTATTATTCATTTTGCATATCTTAATCAGAAAATATTCTAAAAACAAAACAGACTTTTTTCAATTGGGGTGGCTTTCCCTCACACCTATTGATCATGGGACTGGAAAGCCACACCTCTGTCGCAAGACAGAGGTGGAGTCAGAGAGATATATAAATCCATGCACATAGGAGAGAGGATGATTATGCAATATGGGGAGATGAACATGGATAACTGACCCCAGGCAGATAGGAAATCAGGCCATTTGGAGAAGGATGACTAGTCTTTGTTGGAATTGGGTTCCAGATAAGCCACCTTAAGAGAGGGTTTGCTGAAGGAATGATTTCAGGCTAGCTGTGTCCATGGCTGACTGGCCAAAATCAGAAGCCACAGAAGGTAAATGTAACCCTGATCAACCCCACACTGTCCAGATAGATTGACCAGGGTAAAATATGGTGTGATAAAGGAAAGGAAGCTGAGGGGGATGTAATTTAAAAACAAGAACGCAGGTGCTGATATCTCAATGCCCTGTGTTCCCTCATCTACACTAGCCAATCTACTTTGTATTGAGAAATAGAATTTAAAACCAGAGGTCGAAGTGGGCTAGAGCAGTCAGGAGTGGTGCTCCCATACTTTTTATTTTTATGTTTCACTGTTCCTATACTTTTATTTTAAAAAGAAACTGTTCTGGAATGGTTTAGTTTTAAAATAAAAGTGTAGGAAGAAGTTGAAGCTTGCACTTCAGTGCACTGCACTGCACATCACTATATATTGCAGGTGTGTTTGTTTGGGGGTTTGGATTGTGTGCCAGAGGGGGCGCAGGGATGGGGTTTGTGAGGAGCGGGGCAGACCAGCAGGGAACATAGTTCCACTACTTCTTTTCGTACACTTCGACCACTGTTTAGAACTGAATGCATGTTGGTGCCACGTTAATGTGGAATTGCCTTTGTAAAGTTAAGTACTATTTTGAATATAAGTGGTGACTTATTCCAGAGTCTTCTTAAGTTATTGTGTTGTTGCAAAATATTATTGCCTGGGGTGACAGTGTGCATTTAGTGCATTTATGCAGCCATGGGAGGCCACAGTCATAGCTTAGATGCTGGTGCCACTAAAATGAATATACTTTTCTTTTTTTTTTGCTTTTATCAATTTTATGATTTTGCAAAATCGTTTTCCTCCTTACTCTTCATTTCCGAGTTCTTTTTTGATTGTCGTTTCGTCACCATTGCTTTAGGCGGCCGAGTTTGCTGTTAGAAGTTCTATCTGCTTTTTTTCGCATTCGTCCAAGGTGGCTTTTAATATTTTTGCCGTTGCTAGGGACCATAAAGTCCTTGAGCCACTCATTAAACGGGACCACCACACTTCTTCGTCGAACTGAGAAAACGGTTCCAGTAGGGGGCCGAGAAATGCTCTTCTCCATTTGATGGTCTTTGGGCAGTTTAGGAGGAGATGTTTCACTGACTCCTTTTCTGATTGAGTTTTACACAGACGACAGTGGTTTGTAGCAGAGAGGCCCCTTATGGCCCGGACTTCGTTAGTTGGCAGTAAGTTTAGCCTTGCCCTAAGAAGGGTTGAGCGTGGAGCTCTATCCGGAAATCTTTTGATTATTTCTGACGTTGCGTCCAATTTTTTCGGTTGGGAAGACAGGTGTTTTAGAAGTTTGTTTTTTTCCGCAATTGTTTGAGTTTCAATCCAGTCTTCTTGGTCCATTTTCTTTTTTACTTTGGTTGGGTTTTGGATCAGTGTCGCTTCTGTGCATGCGATGTTGTCCAGGCTAGTTCTTTGTTTGGTTGCCCAAGTGGTCAGCATCTTGCAGCTGTCGTTGTTCAGTTCTGTGTTTATCAGATTGTATAGCGGAGAAGATTCAGGCATAAGTACTTTCCTGAAGAGTGACATTTCTTCTGCCTCTTTTGCTGCTTTCATGGATCGGAGGCCCAGTTCTCGTCTGATACCTGCGATCGATGTCGAGTTCGGAAATTGGAGGACTTTCCGCCAGAAGTACCCCTCCAATTTTTCCCATATTTTCGTTGGGATAGTGGGCAGGGCTTCTCCTCCGTAAACCAGGCAGGGGACCACTTTTCCTTTGTAGAATTTCAGGACCGGTAACAAAGAAAATCTTCCATACTTCCTGCGATGATCCGAGCCTGGGTTGTTAGCTTTCGTATTTTTTCCCACAGGTGTTTCTGCATTGCAGCTTCTGATTTGGTGCTGTCAATCATCACAACGAGGTATTTAAAGTGTTTGATGACCTCCAGGGCTGCTTTTTCGCTGTGCCAACTCATTTTTTTTTTTACTTCTTTCCAGGTGGTTTTTCCATTATCAAGATTTTCATTTTTTCCTTGTTTATCTCCAGATTATTTGCTGATATGTAGGAGGCCAGATTATCAAGTTGTCTTTGGAGACCTATTTCTGTCTGGTCAAGGAGGATAATGTCAATAGCATAAAGGAGTCGAGCTATTGGTGTTTGGCCAATTTTTGGTGGAAAAGATCTTATTTGATTTGCACTTTCTTTGTAGTCCCCTAGAAAAGAGATGAACAGGGCCGGGGCCAAAGGGCATCCCTGCTTGACCCCTCTGAATGTTGGTGTAACTTCAGAGAGTAAGCCTTGATGGTTCAGTTTAACTCTCATGGAGGTTCCTGTGTGGAGAGCTTTGATGGGTTCTAGTATTGCAGTCGGGCAGTTCCAAGAGGACAATTTGGACCATAGCATCTCTCTATCGACTACGTCGAAAGCCTGGGTAAGGTCTATGAAGGCTAGGAAGATCTTCCCAGACCCTTCCATGAGTTTGCTCTTCAGGATACTGAGGATCAGGATGTTCACTTGAGTTCCGCAGTTTTTCATAAAGCCAGCTTTGAAAGGGTCATTGCATTCAGCCGATTTAGCCCAAGTTTGGAAACTCCTTTGTAGAAACGAACCATAGATCTTTCCGATGGTATCCAGCAAAGCAATTGGGCGGTAATTTACAGGAGCCGACCTGTCTCCTTTCTTGTATATGGGGGCGACCACTGAGCTGGGCCATGACTCTGGAATTGCTCTGGACATGGTACAATTCTTAAAGACTTGACTGATAAAGGAGGCCCATTCTAGCAGATGGTTTATTAAGTCGATGTTGATGATTCCGTCGGGACCCAGAGCTCTTGACGATTTTAGCCTTTTTATAGCTGACAGAATGTCTTCAGTGTCGGAGAAGTCCTCCCAAACGGTATGATCCGATTGCGTGCCTGTAGTAAGAGAATTCACCTTGGGGAGCTTGAAAATAGAAGAGAAGTGAGTTGTCCAGGCTTCCTCTGCGACACAGTTTGATGTTGAGGAGGACGTAGGGTTGTCGTTCTTTTTTATCAATTGCCAAAAGGCTCCCGAGTTTTTGTCTGCCAATTTCCTTAGCATTTCTTCAGCATCTTGTTGGTATAACGCTGATCTGTGGAATCTTAGCCAGGACTTGTATCTTTTTTGCTCTTCCAGGTAGATTTTCACTGCGTCGAATATACATAATTATTTACTTTTATTTTAGAGAAACGTGCGAACAGCCATTCCCTGCATTCTTTTATCTTTCAGTGCAGAGGCAGGCTCATGTGTAATGTGGAAGAGCGGGGAGAGGGTTAATATTGTACATATTATGGGGAATAGCGTACATTCAGCCCGAAAACACATGCAGGCTGAAAACCACACACTGATACCTTAAAGCTGTGCAGGCATACTTCGGTTGAATGTTGCACACGCAAGTAGCTTGAAGACAGTACATGCACTCAAGTGACAGTAAAACACAATTATTATCTGTACTCCAAATCTCTCTCTCTCTCTCTCTCTTTCTCTCTCTCTCTCTCTCTCTCTCTCTCTCTCTCTCTTTCTCTCTCTTGCTCTCTCTCTCTCTTTCTCACAGTGAAAGTAGCAGACTCATGCATGATTAGTGAAAGCTGCCCCCACATATTTTGAGAACACAGTATGCATGGGGTTCAGAGTAGAGTGGACAGATCCCTGAGATTATTATTTCAAATTCAAACCTAAAGGAGACTAATGTAAGCTGTCCATTGTCTACAGTCAAGTGGTGTGCACCTAGGCTATACACATTAACTACCTGACACCGATATGGGGAACTAAACCTATTGTACATTTATTTGAAACATCAATTATTCAAAGAACTTTCCCCAATACCATATTTGTCTTGATACTGGAGAAATTGAAATGTTTTAAACACACTTGTTTCATCTTGAATTGCTATCATTGAGTTAAAATAAGATATCTAAAGAAGCCAGTGTAGCAGAGAAATGTTTAGAATGTCCGGTATTGTTCAGAATAAAATATATTTATATGAGGGTTGTTTGAATTAAGAGTGAATGCTTGTATGGACTGATACTAGTGAGATTCAAATAGGAAGGTCATTTGGTTTCATTTTTCTTGATTATTGTTTGGACTAAGAATTATTGAGGATCAAAGAACAAGGAGATAGTGAAGGGACTAACCCAGAATCTTTGAGTATAAATCTTCATCCAAATAACCAGTGGTCCTCCACTTTTCAGGGAAATACCCTACCCTGCACGCCTCCAGTGAAGATCATGGTCAATCCGTACTCAGGAGATAAAATTAGCAGTTTAACTCCACCACAAAGGAAAGGAGAACTCACATATTTCCCTATTCAACTCCATGGAGGTAAGGCAACAGTTCTCTACAAAGTTGAACTCAAGAAAAAAGCTTCATCAGCAAAAGATTACTTAGGAAATTACAGAAGGATCGGAACATTCTCATTTTTAATCTAATAGAGAAGTGGTGTGGAGAATCCTGTGGATCTCCCACTAAAGCCCTGCCTAGAGTCTCCTCCCAGGTGGCCAGGAGAGGGCAGACACTTCCTGATCCCAATCCTGAGGGTGATGTACTGCGGGAGGAGACCAGGCCCAGGGAAGTGAGGAGATTGCACAGGGTCATACACAGTATTCTTCCTTAAAGAAAAAATACTGTTAAACCAAATTTACAAGAGGAATTGGATTATTGCCATTGTGGTAATTCTCAGTCCTCTATTAAGAATAAAAAGGTAAAACCTGAAAGAGTAATTCCGTTTTGTGTTGAACCCAAGAAACCAATCTTTTATACATCCCGGGTCCCACATCATCTGCAAGATCAAATGTATTCCAACAGGAGCGATGAACATGTATCCTTTTCCGTCCCTTCTGTCTCTAAAAGGGTTGCACCATATAATTGTTCTCTTAATAAAACCTGGGGAAGAAAAATCCTTAATACATCCTTTGAAGAATTAGAGAAACCAAATTTCTCTAATTCAAACTACAAGTCCCAGAATCCGTCAGGGATTGTGAAGAAGAAGAGGGCTAAAGAGGCAGGTAGGAGCCCAGGTGAGGCAGGCGAGCCTAATGACTCTAAACAAGGTCAGGCAATTAAGCATAAGGGCCTGCACCTGAACCTAATCAGCCCACCTGAGGGGCATATAATGCTGCCTGAGAGAGAAGCAGCAGAAGGAAGCTGGTGCAGGAGCTGGAAGATCAGAAGTCGTAGAAGCAGAGCACTTAGCCAGCAGAACACAAGGACGTGTGACCACAACAGGGATGCCAGAGTAGAAAGGCAAATTCCAATTGCAAACTCTGAGTTGGTCCTGTGCTCACAAACCCTGGAGAGCGGTGGCAGCACTGGAAATAAAAGAAAGCAGCAGGCAGTCTTTCTAGGTGTGTCACATTGCTGTGTGTGCAGAGCTAAAGGTGCAGTTGCAGTTCTTCCTAAGGCCTGTATGCAGAGTCAAGCCGAAGGAAACTGCAGAGTGGATATCTCTCCCTTAATGATGCCTGATCAGAGACACCCGTGAAGCAGAGGGGTGTGAATCCCAGGAGTGCCCGAAGTAGTAGCAGGGGAAGCAGAAAAGTCGGGAAGATGCAGCAGCCCGCAAGCTTTATAATTGGGAGTCGGAAAAGGAAGCTCCGTACTCCTTAGAAGCAGAAGTTCCCTGTCTGTAACAGTAGCCAGCTTTTAACTGTACGTGTGTTGAGCTATGAGCGAGTGAAAATCAACCATAGAAGTGGGAAGTCTTTTATTAATGGGAACCTATCACGGGCTTACCTGAAACACTTCTTTCCCGAGGAGCAGTAATACTTTGTTGCCGAGTGGTCAAGTGTCTCTGATTAGCACAGAGAACTCTGCCAGTGGCCTAAGCAAAGCGAAATTGACTTTCCTGAAAAGTTGCAAGTATTGTTTATGGGACCGCATACATGAGATAATGTTTCCCTGTGCCTTGGAGGCTGAATGCTGACGGAAAGGTGGGAACAGGTCTTTCTTTGAAGTGGCGGTTCAATACTAAAACGCAAGTATGTGCACGTAATTTTGGTTTCCATTGTAAACATTTACTTGCAGCACATCAAAGGTTGAAGCAGCAGAAGAAAGACGCAATAGAAGTCGAAGATAGAACTAGCAATGCCCATCTCTATTACGGGATCTCTATGAAAGCCAAATACCATGCACATAAGAATGGTACACTGGTGGTTTTGAACTTGATGAAAGTGTTGTTACCCAAGAGTCTTCATCCAAAGTTGGGAGAGTGAGTGGCACAACCACTTTGGGGTAACTACTGAAGACCAAGTATACGTAAAGCTGGCGAAGGGAGCTGGGTACTTGTTCACCAAAGTGAAGCAGAGTTTATGTTAGCTGCAAGACAGGCAAAGAGGATGCCCTTTCTGAGGATATAGAAAGAAGAGTGCATTGCCAGCCCGTAGAGGTAGAAGATGTCTTGTAGTAATGCCTAATTTTGAAGTTGCCATTATCGCAACCTATTGAGAGGCAGTAGAAGTTGTAGTAGCAGTATCAAGACTCTGGCTGTTAATATTGTTGAAGTTAACTGTGGGGCCAAGGGAGCTGTTCTCAGAGTTACATTGTAGTAGGACGTTGGTTGACAGAAAAGTGAATCTCAAGCAAGAACATCCTGACAATTGTACAAAAGATACAGCAGCATCTAGAAGTGAAGTAGTTATAGGCAAAGTGGGAGAACATACTTTTGCCAAGTTCATCTACTCTTTCGTCCAAGAAACTCCATTGGTGTTGTTCATTCTTTGTGGAACTGTAAAGAAGGAAGTCTTTCATCAAACAAAGAAGAGACTTTGACCAGTGGATTTTATTTATGTGAACCTTTTGTTTCCTATGAACTCTTCAATGTTTGGTCAAGACTTTTTGTTACTGGGAGAAAATTGACTTTGGACATTCTTGGGGGAGCAGGATCTGCCCAGGACCACAAGAAGTCATCCAAGACACTGGGTGTTTGGTAACCTTTTATTTATGTTGTATTTATGTTATTTGAATGTTGATACTGTTTATGGTGAGGGTTTGTTTTGTTAATGCCAGAAGGTTTTCCCTTAGACCTTAAAATAGGTACGTAGGTAGAGTAGGTTTAGTTAGGATTTTTGTTATTATTTGGTGTTTAATGAAACAGGAAATCCTCAGTAAACTCAATGCAGGTAGAATCTGGGCTTCATGCAACAGATTCCAAACATATTATTACTATCAGGCGTATGCTGGAGATCAAAATTGGAAACAAGGAGAAATCAATATGGATGGGTTGTTAGAGACGTCATTTCTGACTTTTATATTGTGTGACAAATCCTTGGATGTCGTCCCTTCTCCCCAAGAGGAATACATTCACATGGGGCCAGGGAGGGGAGGCCACTACCCGAAAGTCCCCCTGGGGGTGGTACTCAGCAGGTGGATCTCATGGGGACTAGGGACGACTATCTAGGAAGAACGTGGTATGCCCAAAGCACATCCCCACCTCCCTCATCCTCCTACTCTACACAGAGTCCAATACTTCCACACACTTCCATGTTCCTCTGTAGGGTTTATAACCTGACCTCCCTAGAAAGTACTGGGATGAGGCCGAGAATGGACTACTTATGTGAGTCATATGCAGAAACCAGGACAAAGAAGAACACAGGTAATCCACTTGAGAGTAAGAACATCAATACTGAGATGGGGAGGAGGCACAGAGCAATGTGGAGTGCCCGCAGAATCAGCACGAGCGATTCAGACAATATGAAACTAACAGATACATGCTGAGGATAAAAACAGAAGAAGGACTTTACAACCTGTCAGATCCTTCCTGGAGGAGCCAGGAACTTTGAACGCCGTTGAAGCAAGGGAGATGCCAGGAGTGCAGAGGCCGAGACACTTGGCCACCGGCAGAGGCGTCCCCGGTAACTCCACCAGGGTTGAGCAGAGAAGAAGGCAGAGGGCAGGACAACCAGCTGGCATGGAGGACTGAGGTGAATGGAGAGCTGGAAGCGTACCGTCCAGGAACAGAGGAACGCAGCAAGGATGCCATGGTTCATGGAGAGACTGCAAGAAGCCCGAATGGGGAAGAAAAGGCCACAGACAACCAGAGATCACCTGTAAGATGGCTGAAGAGGTCCTGGTAGCTGGGGTGGTTGGTGGGAAGCCCCGGCGGCAGAGAGGTCGCAAGGATCTGGGACCTGCAACAGATAACAAACTGCCCCCAAAGGCATCTTCATAATCACAGTACCTGGCAGGATAGTGAACCTTGTCTGCGACAAAGAGAGGATAAAATCTCACAGGTCTGGGATCTGTACCCTACTGTGAAAAGGAACCCAAATCATCTTCACAGTCCCAGTGCCTGGCAGGGTAATGAACTAGGCGGGCTGTGAACATTGCAAGAAACTGAAGAAAGGCCAGGGGAAGAAGCATACCTCCTGGTGAATTCTTGTGAATTGTGCAAGCCTCCTAAAAGAGACCAGGCGAAGAGAGTGCTTTGTATTCAAATTAAGACGTTCTGCAATCTGGAACTTTGTGAAAATAACTGTGACCTGGAGAAGGGAGTCTCTCCCTCAGAAAAGAGTAATTCTAAACTACTGGCATGCTAGTCCGCTCCGCAGAAGAAGGGACCCGCTCTTCTGCACCAAGAAGACTCGCCAACCTTTTAGTTAAGTAGAAGTGTAAGGGAAGGAAATAGCTTTTTGACACAGGATGGTGGACTTTCGATTCCGGACATTCTGACATATCCTTGGTATTAAATTGAAGCAGGGAAACCTCTCTTAGTGACATGGTCAGGTAGGGTTTCCTTTATTTTCTGCCAAAATAAAAGTCTTTAACCACAATAATGATACCTGTGTTTCAGTCTCCTCCTTCCTCCGACCATATGGTTTGAGGAGAGGGATCTGACGTGGCTGACACAAACTGGGTGACTGCAAAGTTTTATAGCCTTCACTGGGTCAAACAGGTTTGACATCCGCAGTCACCCGAGTATTGCCATCAAGACAGAAACTAGTCTAGTCCATAACACCCGAAGCCCTAGAATGGGAATAATATTCCAGCCACTAACATCCCAGGCCATTCTTCCAGTGAGAGAAACACTGTAGGGGAATAGTTATCAACTTTCTATCCTCCCCGGGTATATTAGATTCAGGGCAGGGACAAGATCATAGTCTCCTTAGATCTGTGTCTACATTTCTTTGTAAACTCTGTCATGTACGTGATACCTCCTGGGAAGCCATTTCATAAAAAGCATGTCAATATACTACTTCTTCTATTTTCTGTATAGGAGATAAAATTCATCATCTTTAATTTGTCACGTGGGCCTGTTCAGCTTAATAGGGGCGAGTTGGTGGGATAACTATTGTATGAAACCCTGTGGGATGCCTCCACCAGGGATTTATACAGAGAGAGGTGAAGATAATCCCAGGAAACCACCCAGTGAGAAAATAACCCCAGAATTCTTTTTAATTACCCTATCTGGGAGAGTAAGTCAAACTCTAACTTTCATCATGATAGAAAAGAGTTTAATATCTCATTGCAGGGTACAAGTATACTCAGTCCTTTAATATGCCAGGAAATCACTCCTCCCAAGAAAGTGGAGAATTTTGAAACACGTGAAGAAAAATCCCAGCCAACTCCCCAAGAAAGTGAAGTAAGTAGCACAACTCCCATCAGGGAAAGCGATTATGAGAGTGACTCAATGTTTTCCACATAGACATCTATTGAAGGAACTGTAAATTATTCCAAGGCATAAGGGGGGTCAACCTAGAAGGAACATTTTGCCAACTGTGATTTCTACTCCCATCTTTCGAGCCAACCACAGCATCCACAAGGCTCGAGGAAACCAAGGGAAAATGGCCCTGCCATCTTTGATCCCCACCAGAGAAATCCAATTTAGTGAGTGAAGGGACAAAGACAATTTCTTTTTCCCAAAATTAGAAAATCCAGTCTCAAAATCATTCCCCCAAGACGACTACCCTGTAGAATGCAGGGAAACAGAAAAAGCCAATGTCCTTATGACAGAACCCGAAGCACTCGTACCACTAGAGCTATATAGTGCACAGACCTCTCTGTCTGTTCTAAATATCAGACCAGACATCTTCAGTGTCATCTGTACTAAATACATTTAGTTGGGGTTCAGATCAGGAAGGGAACTTTCAGTCAACTACCCAAAGTTGAGAAAACCCCAGCAATATTGCCTCCACAATATTGTCCGTACCTCTACAATCCAGAAGGCTGGTTGAAACAGGAAATAGTCCAGATATATTCCTGCCTTGACACCTGGGAAGAGAAGGAGTTCACACTGGTCAAAGCATCAAATACCCCTGTATAGAATCAGATGGGGAAGCCACTGGCATTAAGGGAAGGGTATGTGATGAATCCTTGGATGTCAGCCCTTCTTCCCTAGTGGGAGCCCCCTAGCATTGGGCCAGGGAGGTGAGGCCACTTCCTGATAGTTCCCCTGGAGGTGGTTCTCAGCGGGTGGATCTCGTGGGGAAGGATCCCCCCTATGGGACTAGGGACAACTGTCTAGGAAGAATGCGGTATGCCCAAAGCACATCCCCACTTCCCTCATCCTCTTACCCTACACAGAGTCCAATAATCCCATACACTTCCATGTACCTCTGTAGAGCAGATAACCTGGCCTCCCAAGCAAGTATTGGGACGAGGAAGAGTAGGGACAAGGGAGATTCCATGAGTGCAGAGGATGAGACACTTGGCCACTGGCAGAGGAGGCCCTGGCAACTCTACTGCGGTCCGAGCAGAGAAGAAGGCAAAGGGCAGGACAACCAGCCACCGTGGAGGGCTGGTGTGCATGAAGAGCAGGAAGTGCACCGTCCAGGAGCAGAGGAATGCAGCCAAGATGCCATGGTTCGTGGAGAGACTGCTAGAAGCCCGTGTGGGAAGAGAAGCCCACAGAAAAACAAAGGTTGCGGGTAAGAAGGCAGGAGAGGTCTGGGTAGCTGGGAAGGTTGGTAGGAACTCCGATGGGCAGAGAGGCCACAAAGAATGGGTCTGGGACCCGCACCCTTCTGTGAAGAGTAACCCAAGTCATCTTCACAGTCAAAGTGCCTGGCAAGGTAGGGCTGTGAACATTGCAAGAAACTGAAGAAAGGCCAGGGGAAGAAGCATACTCCATTGCATCATGAATTGTGCAAGCCTGGAAAAAGACTAAGATAGGGGAGTCATTTTCTGGGCCTCAAGGTCAAGTTGGAACAAGCCTGATATAGATCATTACTCCTGACCCTGCAACACATACCATCCACTGTAAAAACAGTGCCGCTCTTACTACATCTGAACTGCTAAAATACTCCACTGCACTCTCCCACGTAAACCAATGTCTGCATACTGCCTGTGATGCACCTTCATCCCAGTAGACTAATCATCAAAAACACATGCTCATTATGCCACTTTTCATTGTCTCCTGGTGCCCATTGCATAGCTTACCTCTCAACGTTGTGGCGATAAGAGCATTCCGAGTGCTGTTTGAATTCTATGCCTATGTCAAATTATCGTACATTCCACAAGAAGTCAATCTTTGAAACATAAAGAAAGGACTACCTATTGTGGGAAACCTGAGGGCAATCTCACTCTAGACCCCTTGGATTCTGTGCAGGTGGCCAGGGGAAGGCCATCACTCTTGTATCCTGACCCTGGGGCGGAGAAGCAAGGGAAGATCCCCTGGGTGGAGTGTCCTTGAGTGAGCCATGGTATCCCCCCTTTCCCTACTGACAACCAACCCAACCCTTCCCCGACCTTTATAGGTTATTGTAAGTCAGCTCCCCTTGTTTCCCCACATGCAAACCCTGACAGCACTGAGACAAAGAAGAGGCAACCAAGAGCAATGAAGATTAAACTCTTTTACCACTCTGGTACTGGGACGAGGAAGATGCCCATTAAGAGCAGTGAATGTCAGGCATGTCCCTTTAATTGTGGTCAGGCAGGTGTGAGATTGGCATCATGGAAGGAGACACAGACAACAGATTCAATGTATTACAAACGTTTTTTATTAAAGAAAATATCAGGATGGAGTCAGGCCTAACTTGCCCTATGCTAAGGTGGGATTTTCCTTCCTAATGAAACTAAGGAAAGTCTGTGTCATTAGGTACAACCGAATAGGTTGTCTGTGGCCAAAACCTATACTTGCCCTCACAACTAAAACAAAACAATGTGTAGGGATGTGTAGGGACGTCAACCATAAACTAAATAGTGTTCCAGAAGTAAAGTTCCGAGCTATTTCCAGCTCGGGCTTACTCTTCAGTTTTGTTTTCCCCAAATGTCAATAAGTTCATTACAATGTTCACTTTACCTTCTTTTGGAATTGAAGCAGTACATTACCACACTTTTGTAAAGGCCAGGATGCCCTTCCCTAAGTTCAATATAGTTCCGGGGTCGCACGTCTCAGGGTTTCCTTCCCCAAGTTCAATATCAAAAGATGACACAAAAATTCAGCTTTGCTTCTTTGATGAATTCGGTATTCAATAAAGGCAACTTTTCTTGTTTCATTCAATTCGGTATTCAATAAAGGCAACTTTGCTTGGTTCCGTGGACCGCTACTACATTTATGATCCCTTGGAGAGCCCAGGTGGTTCCAGTGTCCCTGACACTTACCGGGACCTGGCAACTCCTTTTAACAGCTTCTCCCCAAGTGAGAAATCCTGTTTGTTGGGTGCTTTGTTCAGGACACGGCAGCTCTTGTGCGCAGCTACGCCTCTGCTGTTCGGCAGCGCCTGCTGCCTGCCTTCCCTTCTGTGGCATCTCCGTTCTGCACAGTCACACCAGGAAGACTCCTGGGGTCTTGGTCGGCATCTCAGCGTTTCAGCTTCTTGCGCTCCTGCACGGCTCCTTCTGCTTTGTCTTCCTCTTTCCCTGCTTCCCTCTTGTGCTTCAGCATTCCGCCTCTTAGACACCTGCAGTCCTTTAAAGAGCTGCCTGGCTCTAATTACAAGGACATGCCTGACCTTCATGCATGTTCTTTGTCCCAGTACCAATGTGGTGAGAGTAAGTAGTGTCTATTACTCTAAATTGCTTCTTCCTCATATCAGTACTAGAGTGGGGAAAGTGTGCAATGTTCATAACTCTCAGTTGTTTCTTCCTCGTCTTAGTACTGTTAGGTACCCCAAGAGGGGAATAAAGGGGAACTGCCTTATAATGACACATAATGTTTGGGGGAGGGTTAAACTGGTTATCACAAGGATAAGGGGGTACCAACGTACCTCACTCTCAATCCCCAAGGACCCTCCACCCACATAATCCTGCCTTGCTTCTCTACCCCCAGGGTCAGGATCCAGTAGCGATGGCCTTTCCCTGGCCACCTGCATAGAGGATCCAAGAGGAGTAGGAGTGAGAATATCCTCAGGTTTCTCCCATACCCTTCCCCAATGCGAGTTGTACTGAGATGCTTCACAGGGAAACCGGGAGAGAAAGACTACGTTACCCTGTTCTCGACCTTTCCTGTGTTCAACTGTGAAGCAATTTGGTTTTAGGTCCAAGAACCATCGCATTCCCTGAGGATTGGATTCTTTTCTCTGACTGATCCAAACTAGAGGAGAGTGGTCTGTTATTAGATGGAATCCATGACGCAGAAGATAATATTTCAGATGTAACTTAGCCCATTTGATAGCTAACGCCTCTAGCTCAATAGCTGAATAGTTGTTGCCTCTAGGAAAGAGCTTTCTGCTGACATATAGAATGGGGTGTTCCAAACCGCCATGGTTCTGGGATAGTACATCTCCTAATCCCACCAAAGAGGCATCAGTCTGGAGGATGAATTCCTTAGAGAAATCTGCTACTCTTAAAAAAGGGCCTTGACATAGAGCTTGTTTCAGGGTGTTATAATAAATGTCATCCTCTTCCTCCTATTTGATGTTTTGGGGCTCAGCGTTTTTCAGTTTGTCTGTCAGCCTAGATGTTTTACTACAGAAGTTAGGAATACATCTGTAGTAATATTCGATCAACCCCAAAAAGGCCATTAGATCTTTCTAAGTTTTTGAAGGGGGTGTATCAAGGACAGCTCTTACTTTTTCTTGTTGTGGCTGGGCCGTACCATTAACCATAAAAAGAAAACCAAGTACTTTTCTGCGGATTGGGCCAGTTTGTATTTTCTTTTTTGGTTGGAATTTAACCCTGCTTCTCTTAACAACCTCATGATTGTATAGAGGTGGTGCAAATTATCTTCCCAAGTCCTGCTATGGATGACGATATGATCGATATAAGCTCAGAAAAAGTCTGAGTATGGTTGTAAAATGTTATCCATAAGTCTCTGAAGTGTTGCAGGAGCACAATGCAGCCCAAAAGCAGGACTTTAAATTTAAACAGTTATAAAGGAGTGGAAAAAACTGTTTTCTCTTTGTCAAGTCCATGCAGGGTCACTTGCCAATATCCTTTTGTAAGGTCTAATGTTGAAAGATAGACAGCATTAGTCAGTTGATCTAACAGATCATCAATGTGAGGAATGAGGTAAGCATCAAAAGTAGAGATGGCTTTTACTTTATGAAAATCTATACAAAATCTCCAACTTCTATTGGGTTTTGCCACCAAAACGATGGGGGAAAACCAAGGGTTAATGGAAGGCTCAATGATGTTGGCTTCTAACATGGTTTTCATTTCTTTAGTGTTGGTTTTGTTTCTAGTCTCAGGTGACCTATATGGTTTTAAATGTAGCACTTTTTACCTGCTAGAGTGTGGATATGGTGATATTTACCCTTTATTTTCCCAGGCTCTTCACGAAACACATCTGTAAATTGTCCTATCAGTTCCTTTAAGTCCTGTTTTTGATTGTTGTTAAGATCAGATGAAATTAAGGCCTTATCATCTGCATCTTCTAGCAATAGACATGATAATATTATAATTGGGGACTCTGAAGGATTTTCCTTCCATTAATTCAACAGATTTATATGATAAACCTGGGTTTTAAGGCGACAGTCTGGTTGTGCAATCTTTTAATTAAGTGGACCCATTTGTTCTAATACTTCATAGGGCCCATGCCATCAAGACACTAATTTATTTTCCGGAGTGGTTAATAGGACCAGTACCTTTTGACCTTTTGAGAACAATCTTGGTGACACCTTTCTATTATAAGAGATCTTTTGTTGTTCCTGGGACTTACCCATATGAGTTTGTACCAAAGACCTTACAGCTGGCATATGTCCTATCAACCTATTGGCCATTTGGGAGAGTGGAATAGGGGCCTCCTCTCTTTCTTCCCAGGGTTTCCCGTAACATATCAAGGACATCCCGTGGTTCTTGTCCATGAAGGGGTTCAAATGCGGAAAAGACTGTTGAGGCGTGCAGGGTTTTCATACTGCAAATAAGGCCCAAGGTATCATTTAGTTAAAATCTTTTGCATCTTGTTCAACTAACTTTCGAAGTATGGTCTTGAGGGTTTTATTAAATCCTCCTACCAAGCCGTCTGTTTAGGGATGGTACACTGATGTTCTAAAGGTAGCAATATGTAACCATTCTTTGACTTCTCCCCAGACTTCCAGATAAGCATCGTACCAGGCCTTTTTACACATTAAAATCATGGAAGTATGCCTGCTTTATTCTTTTGCTGCGTACATTTATGCACAGGTTTAGGGCAGAGGGCAGGGAAAAGGACAGATTACTTGACAGAAACTGTCATGATTCCTGCCCCTCATGTCCCCAGCCCTCCAAGATGTCAGGCTGGAGCCAAGCCACGATCACCTACATGGCCCTCAAGGGCCTCTCCATCCCTCCAAAGACCCACTTGGAGTCAGACTTGGCGCTTGTGGCACCAGACTCACTCACTCCCAAAGGATAACATTGGGGATTGGACTTGTAGTGCATTGATGGGGACAAGATGGATGCCCCCACATATTTCGGTTCCCAGAACTGCATGTGCGGTCTAGTCTTTTGGGTGTGGTTCAGCCCAGAGACACCTGGGATACCCAGAGACTATTTAAGCCACACCCAGGCTGAGAAACATGCTTTGCGTTTTCTGCACCTGCAGCGTGACACTCACCGTGTTCGGATCGGTCTCCAGTAGGCCTGCATCTTTCTTCTGCGCTCAGCTCCTGCAAGAACAAGAACACCGTTAGGAACAGCCTTACCTTGCGGCGCTTCTGCCCATCATTCATCGCTCCTTCTGTTCTGCGGGCATCTTCGGCGGTGTCATTCCCATCCCGGCAAGCCGCTTCCTAAGGAAAAGGGAAAAGAACAGAAAAAAGGCATTAGTAAGCATTCTGCAAATCTTCACTTATTTTTAAATACTGTACGAGCTTCAAACGCTTACCTGAATCCCAGCTGCTCTGGGCGAACTCTGTCTCCGGAACTTCTCATCCATCTGCAAGAGGGAAAAGACACTCCAGGTTAGCGTGGACACATCTAGAGGTGCTGCATACAGTGCTTACCCACCGCATTTGTTCTTCATAACCGGCATCCACGCTGAAAACGTTGCGGCACCGAAAAGACACAGAAAAAGAACCTTCAGCGCTACTCATCTCAGCAGCACGCCGCCATCCCCGGACGCCGGCCATCATCTAAGGAAGGAAAGGAACGAAGTTAGAGAACTGTTTAAAAGACTCATGATACTTACCTGTCAGACTCTTGCCAGTGAAGTAACTAGGCACCAATGAGCCCCTGCGCTGAAAGCAGGACGGAGCGCACACTATCCAAGAAAACAAGGTGAGCTGTAGATCAAAGGGAAGAGTTGGACCCCGGGGAAGAAGGGGTTCAAGCACACAGAGACAATAGGGAGTTAAACTCTACCAATCCTGTGTTTCAGGCCCAGTCTCCAGTCGAATAACCTCCAGGGAAGGGTTTGAGGTCGTAAGAGGTCAGAACAGGCTGAGTGACGTCCCCATGGATACCAGGTGAGCGTTACAGAACGCAAAGCCTCACATCAAAATCTACCTGGGCATCATGGAAATGTCAGAAACCGACCAGTTAGCCCACATGTTGGGGCAGCTACGTTCCGAAGTACATGCAGCCAGGCAGGAGACCAACACCCTGAGGAGAGAGCTGATAGTAGCCAAAGAACGCACTGATGATTTAAGCCGGCAACTTCTCCAGTCACAAGCAGGGCATGCACCATTGCCGGGAAGCGTGCCCTCGATGCCAGTGCCATCAGCCAATCCCGTTCAGATAACCCTTCCTGGGGCAGTTCCTTTGGCCCCGCCTGAACGATTTACGGGGGATCCCAAGAGGTTTGCAACGTTCATGAACCAGTGCCGCCTGCAATTCCTTTGTAGGCCAGGGGCCTTTCCGAATGACCAATCACGGGTCGCTTTTGTGCTATCCTACCTGAGTGGTAGCACCGCGGACTGGTCTGTACCCGTTGTGGCCCAAGACGATCCTTTGCTGCATGACTTCAGGGGCTTTCAGCAGGAGATGGAAAAGCTGTTTACCTGTCGTACTCATGGGCAGCCATTAGACAACGAACTTCTGTCCCTACGCCAAGGGAATCAAGACCTATTAACATACATAGCCACGTTCAATAGACTCGTAGTTGAAGCAGAATGGCCAGTGGAGAAGAGAACCACGTTATTTCATCAGGGGTTGCGGGGGGAGCTCAAGGATGTTCTTGCACAAGTAGTGGACCCCCTGAAAGACTGCTCAGAATTCATTGACCTTGTTGTTCAACTGGATCATAGGTTGCAGGACCGAAGAACAGATCGAACCAGACCGGACCCTCGCCCTATGTATGTGCGTTCAAAGCACAATACTGCCCGAACAACGGAAGGTTCAGGAGAACCAATGCAAATCGGGGGGGGTCAGATCCCCCTTGACTAAAGTGGAAAGGGATAAAAGGAGACAGCAGCAGTTATGTCTGTACTGTGGAAGGTCAGGTCATTTCCTTAAAGAGTGCCCTGTGAAGCCACCAAGGAGGTCGGTAGGGGCCACGGACAAGGAAGATACCATCAAGGAATCGGTAAACTCCCCAGCCCGGCAAGTGTAGGGGTCCACTTGTCGAGCGAAGAAAGTGAACTACAGACCTCCCATTTTGCACTATCTGTGGTCTTGATCAATCACCAACAACCATCTTGGATGCACGCAGTAAGAGCGTACATAGACAGTGGAGCCGTTGCGAATTACATTGACCAGGATCCTGCTGCAATGATGGGGTTTCCGTTACGCCCTAAATCAACCACCGACCCTGTTACCACTGTCGATGGCACGGAAATAGCTTCTGGTCCAGTATCCCAATGCACTGCAGCTTTAACCCTTCTGTGCCAGGATGGACACCAATAATCTATCGTTTTCGACCTCATTAAGGCACCACAGTTACGGTTGATTTTGGGAATGCCATGGTTGGTAGCTCACAATCCTCGAATCGATTGGCGAGCAAAAGAATTGGCTTTCCCGAGACTTACGCCCACACATGTTATCGCCAAGAGAAACAACCAATAGACACCAGAACCTCCACGCTTGCGACTGTGGCAATGGGCACCCTACCAAGTGAATACCAGGACTTTCAAGATGTCTTTCAGAAAGAACAGGCTAATACCCTGCCAGCGCATAGATCATACGATTGCCAAATCAACCTGATACCCGGCGCACAAATCCCTTGTGGGCGAATTTACGCACTCACGGAACCAGAAACCAGCACCTGAAGGCCTATCTTGACCAATACCTGGCCAACGGGTTCATCCGTCCCTCGAAGTCTCCAGAAGCCCGTCCTCTATTCTTCGTACCGAAAAAGGAGGGGGACTTGAGAACGTGCATCGACTATCGCGCACTGAACCAGATTACCGTAAAAAATCGCTACCCCCTGCCACTGATCCCTGAATTGCTTGATCAAGTCAAAGATGCCCAAATGTACACAAAACTCGACCTGAGGGGGGCATATCACCTTGTTCGCGTAAAACAGGGGGACGAATGGAAAACCGCATTTTCGCACCAAATACGGCATGTACGAATATCAAGTAATGCCCTTTGGCCTTTGCAACGCGCCTGCTGCATTTCAATACTTCATGAACAATGTCCTACGGGAATTGACTGATGTCTGTGCTCTAGTGTACATCGACGATATCCTAGTATATTCCGCATCAAAGCAGGACCACGTTAAACACGTCCAATCCGTATTGGAGAACCTCTGTCAACACCAGCTCTACGCCAAGCTCAAAAAGTGCTCATTCCACGTCTCTGAGGTGGAATTCCTGGGCATTATTCTCAGCCCGAATGGAATCCGCATGGATGTACACAAGATAGACGCTATCCTGAACTGGCCATCCCCAAATTCATTCAAGGGGGTTCAAAGTATGCTGAGTTTTGCAAACTTCTACCGCCGGTTCATCCCAGGAATTTCGCAAATCGTGCATCCCATCACATCATTACTAAGGAAAAGCAACAAAAAGTTCCAGTGGACAACAGAAGCCGAGGAGGCTTACCAGGAACTCTAAGCAAGATTCACATCTGCCCCAATCTTACACCACCCTCGCCCTGATCTCCCATACCTGGCGGAAACGGACGCCTCAAGCATGGCTATGGGAGCCGCCTTCTCACAAAAAGGACCCCGAAACGGGCCAGCTACACCCTGTTGCCTTCTGGTCGCGTAAATTCACACCCCCTGAACTCAATTACGCTATCACAGACAAAGAACTCCTGGCCATTAAGTCAGCCTTTAAGGCATGGCGGCACTACCTCTTGGGCGCCAGACACACAATCACCGTAATAACTGACCACCGGAACCTCCAGTACCTAAAAATGGCAAAGGCCCAATACTCACGACAACTACGTTGGGCTCTTTTTTTGCTGAATATGACTACGTGATTACATTTCGACCAGGGGTGAAAAACGGGAAGGCCGATGCCCTTTCCCTTATGGGGGTGGAAGAGCAAGGGTATCAGACCCCTGACCCAATAGCAATCATCCCGAGTGACAAGCTCCTAGGAATCACAGCAACCATAACTCAGAAAGAATTACATGAAGAAATCCAAAACCTGATGAGTCCGGAGCAATTACAAGCGTGGAGTGCACAAGGAGAACATTACATGATAAAAGATCAGTTGCCCTACTTCAGCAATCGTTTATTCTTACCAAACCAAGAACTACGAGAACACGTTATGTCCAGTTATCATAATTCCTTGATCGAGGGCCACCCCAGAATCGCTAAAACCCTAGCCAAGGTAAAACGAAATTATTGGTGGCCCACGTGGCATAAAGACATTATCCAATTCATCCTATCTTGTGGAGTGTGTGCTCAAAACAAGTCATCCAAGCAGAAACCGGCTGGGCTATTACAACCATTGGAAATCCCACCAGCACCTTGGCACACGTTGTCCCTCGATTTTATTACTGACTTACCACCCAGTCAAGGGTTTAACACTATTCTTGTGATTGTGGACCTATTTTCAAAAATGGCACATTTCATTTCTCTTAAGGGGCTCCCAAATGCTTCCACTCTGGCAAAGGTATTTCTTGAAGGCATCGTACGGCTCCATGGGTTTCCTTCAGTTTTGGTCTCAGACCGAGGTACTCAATTCGTATCTAACTTCTGGAGAAAATGCTGCTCTATGGCCCAGATTGACATCCGGCTATCCACCAGTCACCATCCTCAAACGGATGGTCAAACTGAGAGGACAAATAAGACGCTCGAGCAGTATCTGCGTTGCATGTTACACCAAGCTGAAGGAAGCTGGTTCGACCTATTATGGATAGCTGAATATGCTTATAATAATTCCCTACACACCAGCACTGGGCAGACACCCTTTTATACCATGTATGGCAGGCACCCACGTACTTCTGAGTTGGACGTTCCTACAACCCAGGGAAATGCCAGTAGTCAAAACCTTGCACACAACCATTTCTCAAACCTTTAAAAGGGCAGCTGAACACCTACTTCAAGCTAAGAATCGCCAAAAGAAGTTTGCTGATCAACACCGTGCAAAGGCCCCCAACTACCAAGTGGGAGACAAAGTCTGGCTGGCGTCTAAACACATGTCCATTAAAGGAGCCCGAACTTTCGTCCAAGATACCTGGGTCCATTCACCGTCACCTCCGTGATAAATCCTGTGGTGGTCAGACTAGCTTTGCCGTCAAACATGCAGATTCATCCTGTGTTCCACGTGTCTCTCCTTAAACCTGTTCAACCTGGGACCAGGGTAGCAACGCCACCGCAGCCAGTAGTAGTCGCCGGGGAGCCAGAATTCAAAATCAAGGACATCCTAGATTCAAAGTACGTCAGAACCAAATTATACTACTTAGTAGACTGGAAGGGGTATGGTCCACAAGACAGGACATGGGAGCCTTGTGAGTACATCCATGCACCTCGCTTGCTTAGACGATTTCATCAAAACCATCCAACCAAACCAGGACCAGACAGAAGAGCCACCTTGAGAGGGGCCTTGGGGGGGAGTGCTGTCATGATTCCTGCCCCTCATGTCCCCAGCCCTCCAAGATGTCAGGCTGGAGCCAGACCACGATCACCTACATGGCCCTCAAGGGCCTCTCCATCCCTCCAAAGACCCACTTGGAGTCAGACTTGGCGCTTGTGGCACCAGACTCACTCACTCCCATAGGATAACATTGGGGATTGGACTTGTAGTGCATTGATGGGGACAAGATGGATGCCCCCACATATTTTGGTTCCCAGAACTGCATGTGCGGTCTAGTCTTTTGGGTGTGGTTCAGCCCAGAGACACCTGGGATACCCAGAGACTATTTTAGCCACACCCAGGCTGAGAAACATGCTTTGCGTTTTCTGCACCTGCAGTGTGACACTCACCGTGTTTGGATCGGTCTCCAGTAGGCCTGCATCTTTCTTCTGCACTCAGCCCCTGAAAGAACAAGAACACCGTTAGGAACAGCCTTACCTTGCGGTGCTTCTGCCCATCATTCATCGCTCCTCCTGTTCTGCGGGCATCTTCGGCGGTGTCATTCCCATCCCGGCACGCTGCTTCCTAAGGAAAAGGGAAAAGAACAGAAAAAAGGCATTAGTAAGCATTCTGCAAATCTTCGCTTATTTTTAAATACTGTACGAGCTTCAAACGCTTATCTGAATCCCAGCCGCTCTGGGGGAACTCTGTCTCCGGAACTTCTCATCCATCTGCAAGAGGGAAAAGACACTCCAGGTTAGCGTGGAAACATCTAGAGGCGCCGTATACCGCGCTTACGCACCGCATTTGTTCTTCATAACCGGCATCCACGCTGAAAACGTTGCGGCACCGAAAAGACACAGAAAAATAACTCAATTCAATGCAAACACAAAAGGGGTACATTGCGCATCGCGATCTCACTCACCTTCAGCACTATTCATCTCAGCAGCACGCCGCCATCCCCGGATGCCGTCCATCATCTAAGGAAGGAAAGGAACAAAGTTAGAGAACTGTTCAAAAGACTCATTATACTTACCTGTCGGACTCTTGCCAGTGAAGTAACTAGGCAGCAACGAGCCTCCATCAATCAACGTGCCCCTGCGATGAAAATAGGACTGAGAGCACACTATCCAAGAAAACAAGGTAGATCAAAGGGAAGGGTTGGACCCCGGGGAAGAAGGGGTTCAAGCACACAGAGACAATAGGGAGTTAAACTCTACCAATCCTGTGTTTCAGGCCCAGTCTCCAGTCGAATAGCCTCCAGGGAGGTCGTAGGAGGTCCGAACAGGCTGAGTGACGTCCCTGTGGATACCAGGTGAGCGTTACAGAAACCTGAACACTTCTTCTGATTTTTATCTACATGGATGTAATTGCAAGCCATGGAGAAAGATCTCTGAAACAGAAATTATTTCCCGGAAGCCTTTGAGAAAGAAAAGCAAACAGTGATATAAGGAATAGTTTCTTTCTGTTCAACTTCTGCTGTTTTGTGTCTAGGTACAATGGAGCAAACAGAAGCATTGTGCATATTTATTTTCCTAGCATTTTAGGATCATATAATTAATACGATGGAAAACTGAGTTAAAATTGAGAACTGTTTTGTTTTTAATGGGTCCTATTCATTGTCAAGTTTTGTCATGTTTTAGGTGTCCGCTGCATACTTTTTACACTCTCTTGAGAAGGCCAATCATTTTTACACTTATAATTTTAATGTACACTCTAATTATAAAATAATCAGTATGCAAGGTCTAGTTTACATCTGTTCAACCTTAAATTGCAATTAATTAGGTAAATATTACTATAAATGGTCAGTGGCAGCAAAGTCCTTGCTCAAGGGTGAGTGATTGCAATTACACCAATAACCGGTGTTGCATCCTTTTTCGAATCTTCAATGCTACAATTAAAACAGCCAAAACCTGACTCTCCAGAAGTGCAAGCACTGCTAAAAAATAAGTTACATTTGTAATTGAAATAGAAACTCAGCAACACCTGTCCTTGTAGTCCAGATAGGTATTTAATCCAGTAATCCTGTTATATTAAACCATATACATTAAAAGTAATATTAAACCTGTAATCCAGATAGGCATTTAACTTATTCATGTAGCGTTTCATGCATGGTTCATCCAAATTCTAGGCACTGTGATTATTATACCTCAGTCGATAGTCAGTTCACCAACCTCTTAAGGATGTTAGCCGGTAAAATGGCTCAGCCGGTTGAACGCTTGCTGTTGCTATCTGTGCGTGATTTTCAGTTTTTAAATTTGAATCTGGGCAAGGCTAACTTAGCCTTTCATCCTTCTGATGTTGATAAATAAGTGCCAACTTCGGTTGGGTGATAATTGTATGTAAATATGTTCTATGTTTAGTGCTCTGTCAAAAGTGCAATATAAATAACAAATCATTAACTCGTCCAGCCAAAATTGGACCATGAGTTTAGGTATAGAATTTAGCATTGTGTCCTTGCATCCTTATGTGTCATAACATTGGCATACCATTAGGTAATAGTAGTTCCAGGAAATTAGGACTTTCACTAAACATTAAAAGACAATTCTATCGGACCACAAAACACACAATACAATTCATGTTTGCTTTACTGTGTAATTGGCTAGGTTTTTTTTATTTTTTTTAAATATATATATGTATACAGAAGATGAAATGGTCAGACCTAAGAGGAATAACTAGGTGTATTGAGTGACTAAGATTAGCATCCCCTTCTGCAACATGTTTTAGGAAGTGAAGCAGCTGGAGAGTGGCTGGGAATTGGTACAGACATAATTTGGTTTTCTAAGGTTCAATTCCCTCTAATT
This sequence comes from Ambystoma mexicanum, assembly GCF_040938575.1. Lineage (NCBI taxonomy): Eukaryota > Metazoa > Chordata > Amphibia > Caudata > Ambystomatidae > Ambystoma > Ambystoma mexicanum. The sequence continues at coordinate 1,499,042,875 of NC_090932.1, read as the reverse complement.
ATGGTTTACCGAATTCCTACTATGCAAAGCTTTTCTGATTTGAGTTCACTTGCGTATTTTGACTACTTGCTTTCAATGTTATATTAGTTCTATCTTTGAGGATCATGCACTACTGAGGCAATTAACTGTTCCTGTTCTATGTGGGGGGTTCTCCCACTGCTGGGTCAGTGATACACATGCTTGGCATGTTCTTTGTGACAGTAATTTGGACTGCTGGGGCCTATGGTGTTCCAGTTATGAGTGTAGCTTGCACTGCTGTGCTGAGGCTGTTAATTAAGCAGTGTGGGGGTGTTTGCACTGTTCTATCGCATGCAGTTCTTTCTCTATGCAAGTGGAACATCTACGGTTATGACACATCATTTATCTGTATCAATTGTGGTAACCTTGCATTGTTGAGACTCACAATCTTCCTGTTCTATGCGAGGAAAGCATGATCTACTGAGAACCATGCAATACCTTTTCCATATTAGGAGTGGAGTGCGCACTACCATTAGGAGAGGAGCTTCTACTGTGCAGACACATTCCTGATTGGTTCTTTGTGTGAGAATCTTCTACCCTTGCTTTACACCTTGTACTGATTTCCCCCTATTCTACATGATTAAAGCTTGCATGGGGCTGCCCTGAGTCACCTTTTCTGTTTGTCTAGGGGAAGCCTGCATGGTTTTTACTCAAGCTGTCCTGCTCTGTGTGAGCGAAGAGTTAACAAGCCTAATAGTGTTGTTGTACTCTTTCTTTACATTCAAGGGAAACTAAGTCTTAGTGTTCATCTGTTGCATTTGTGGGAGGGTGTATGTGCCACTGCACCTTGTGCTTTAACTTTTCATGTGAGAGAAACCTGCTTTTCTGTCATGATGCAGAAAGCTACCGCATGGTAATGATTTCCTTACAGTTTTTGCACACATCGGCTGGCGGTCATATACTTTTTACTCTCTTGCAAATAAGAAAACTAATTGTTTTTTTAAATCACATTGGGCTTCATTACGAATCAGGCGTTAAGGGGTTAACGGCGCCGTAAACGGCGCCGACCCTTAACGCCTGCTTACAAGGTCCCTTAGCGCCATGGTGATATTAACGCCTGCTTTTTGCAGGCGTTAAAATCCATGGCGCTAAGGGACCATGGTGCTAATTACCCCACCGTAATTTACGGTGGCGTAATTAGCGCCTTCCCCACTCCCATTATGCCCTATGGGGCAAAAATGGGAATGGGGAAGGGTAAAATGGGAAATGGGGATTTACCGCCCCACTCACCTTGGAATGGGGCGGTAAATCCGCCATCCACCAATGGTGTAAACGTAGTTTACACCATGGTGGGAAGGGTACGACCCAGGCGGTAACTTACCGCCTGGGTCGTAATGAGGCTCATTTACTCAAAATTGTATCTGGAGCGCTGCTTCTCCCATAAGTGTACTCATGAAGGTAGAGCCCATATCAGTCAATATTTCCCTGGGAAACTCTATTCGAGAGAAAAAAGGGATCAGATGTTTCAGAATGTGTTATGTGGTGTTGTTTCTTAAAGGAAAGGCCTCAGGATAACGGGTGGCATAGTCCACAATAACGAGAATATATCTGTTCCCTATTTTAGAAGTTTTCAAGTTTCCCACAATATCCATACCAATGTGGGAACATGGACCTCAATTATTGGCAATGGATTTTAAAGGACTGGTGGTGGTATATGTGTGCTTGTTTTCTGACAAACCTCACATGCTTGGACAAAGGTCTTAATGTCTGTATGGATTCCAGGCCATTAAAACATATTTGTTATATATGCATGAGTTTTAGACTGTCCCAGATGACCTCCTGTTAGATGTGAATGTGCTATTTCCGAAACAACCTGTTTATGACTTTTAGGGACTACCAACTGGGTTCTTATCAGTCCTTTGAAAGTGGTATCTCCTGTGAGAAACCTGGGGGTCTTCTCACTTCTACTCCCTTTGGATCCTCTATGCCAGGGAAAGGCCATCACTTTTGGATCCTGCTCCTGGGGTGACGGACAAGCGAGGGAGGATCACATGGATAGAGGGCCCTCAGGGATTGGAGGTGGGATGCCCATATGTGAGACACGGTATTCCACATCCTCCTTTCCGAAAGGAACCCCTATCACAGAAGTGGTTATGGGATATTGTTCATCTAGTTCCCTAGTTTTTTAGAAGGGTAGGAAACATTATCACACCAGACACCTTAAACAAAGGAAGAGAAAGGTTAGGGATGAGATCCTTGGGAATGAATCTCAGCATCCCCCTTATCCTCATGATAACCAACCTAATCGTTCCCTGACCTTTATGGGTCATTGTAAAAGTGTTCGACCTCACTCCCCCTTTAAAATGCATAACAATACTGAGATGAGGAAGAAACAACAGAGGTGTGAAAATTACCTCCATTACCCTTTCAAGTACTGGGACGAAGAAGAGGCCTGATGGTCAGGCATGTCCCATTGGTTTACTTATTTATGGTCAGGCAAGCCAGACAAGGCAAATCCTTGACCCACACCTGCAGCGTGTTAGTCCAACACAGGTGTATAGAAGTTGGCAATGCAGGCAGAGGACAGAACCGGAGAAGAGTGGAAGCCGTGAGAGACTGGAAGTCGTGAGGGAGGAGAAGCCAAGACGCCAGTAAGCCAAAGGGAACCCTGGGAATCCTGCTGGATGGTGAATGCCGATCGGAGGTCTCGTAGAGGGACTTCGCTGTGTGCCACCGACTGCGACATTCCTTTGCGACACCGGTTCCCTTCACATACGTGCATGGGAACCGGTGACGATGGGCCCTTTTTATTTTTATTTTACTTTGTTGTTTAGGTCACGGGTGACACCCCTGCAAACCCAGTTGCAATTATAGTGAACAAGGGTGCGGGGGACACCCCTGCAACCCCCACTCCTCTTGTTCACTATAATCAAACCAAATGGGATATTTATTCAAAATTTTCAGCTGTTCATAATTTTCATCCAGCCGAAATTCGAATAAGATTTAAAATTAATTAAATGGAAGTTTTCTCTTCAGAGAAATTGCCATTCCCCAGAAATAACAAGAAGATGAATGGGAAAGAAACCCTCATACCTCAGGCAGAGAAAACTAGTTTGAGGGGCATTGTGAGGTTGGCATCATGGAAGGAGACACAGACAACAGATTCAAAGTTGAACACTCTTTTATTAAAGAAAAGGTCAGGATGAAGTAAGGCCTAACGTAACCTGTGCTAAGGTGGGATTTCCCTACCTAAAGAAACTAAGGATTGTAGTGTCAGTAAGTTCAACATAAAAATCGGTCTGTGTCCAAAGTCAATACTTACCCTCAAAACTAACACCAAATAATGTGTAGGGACATCAACCATTACTCAAATAGTGTTTCAAAAATAAGGTTCTGAACTACTTCCAGCTCTGGCTTATTTCTCAGCCATCTCTCCCAAGTGTCAACGAGGTCACCACAAAGTTCAATCTCTCTTCCTGTTAAGATTAGATGAAATACAGTTTTATAAAGGTTAGGGTGCCCTTCACCAAGTTCAACACAGTTCCATGGTCTGACAGTTCCAGGATACCTCAACTTGGGGTTCCCTTCACCAAGCTCAATATGAAGCTTTTGTCTTTCAGCTGAACTTGCATAACTCAGGTCCTTTCCCCAAGTCTGATGTTTATCACTATTGGCTATCTTGTTTTCACCACAGCAAGCTTCCCTGTTAACATAGATAGGTTCCCTGGTTAGGGTGTAATTTGAGACCACAAGGTCCACCCATTACAAGTCATGAAACCAGGAGCTTCCATGCTTCTTTCATAGTTCAAGGTGGAGTTCATCAAACCGTTTCTTAAAGTGCAGTTTCACAACTTCACCACCTTTGTTTCTTAAAGCCTTCAGTTTAGTTTCCCTGCTAAGTTTCAATTCATTGTTCATCAATGGTGTTCAGCTTATATAATTGTGTTCAAAGAAATAGTTCATCTGGTTACAAGGATTGCTTTCATGTACTTCAATATGTCTTTGCTTCTGTTTTCCAGTTCGATATATGAATAAAGCCAGCTACATTGTTTTACCTAAGGCAATGTTCAATAAAGGTGGCTTTTGCTCAGTTCATTCAATCTGATATTCACCATAAGTTCCTTTCATTACTTTCATTCAGTATGATAATCAATGGAAGCAAATTGGTTCATTTCATTCAGTACGCTGAGTTACTTTTACTTGTTACATTCAGTTCTGTATTCAATATGTATAATGTTGTTTGCTTCATATAAGTAACATTGTCCGCTTCATTCAGTGCGTGAAGTTATTTTCATTTGTTTCTTTTAGTTTGGTATTCAATATATGTAACTTAATTTCTTTGTTCAATATATTACGTTACTTGCGTTTATTTCATTCAGCTTGGGATTCGGCATAAATAACGTGGTTCGTTTCATTCATTTGACAGGTACTGTGCTCTCTGTCTTCTTAGAGCGCCCCGGGTATTGCGGGTATCTCAGACACTTACCATCGGTGGCTCTTTATTTCTGCTTTCAGTTTCCAGGGGACAGCCAAATAGCCAGACGCTTCACAATGCACTCGCTGACTGATCTGCAGAGCTGCGCCTTTGACTTTCTGCTGCTCGACAGGCCAGGCTGGGGAACCTCCGATCCGCATACACCTTCCAACGGGATTCCCAGGACTTCTGATGTCTTACTGGCTTCTCAGCTTCTCTTCCTGCGCTGCTTCCATGCTGGTCGTCTAGCTTCTGCTTCTGCCTGGGTTCGTGCCTCAGTCATTGTCTCGGTTCTTGTTCGCAGCTTCCATTTTTATACACCTGGGCTATACTAATAGGCTGCAGGTGTAAGTTAAGGGTTTGTCTTGCCTAACCACAATGAAACCAATTAATGGGACATGCCTGACTTTCAGGCCTCTTCTTCGTCCCAGCATTTGAATGCAAGGTAATCTTCATGGCTCCTAGTTGTCTCTTCCTCGTCTCAGTACTGTCATGCATTTTTGGTGGGAAAAAAAGTAGAACACATTTTTAATGAACATAAAGGTCAGGGGAAGATCAGGTTGGCTATCCTGAAGATAAGGGGATACCATGTCTCGCCCAAAGGTACCTCACTCCCAATCACCAAGGGTCCTCCACCCAAGTTATCCCCCTCGCTTGTCCACCCCCAGGGTCAGGATCCATTAGTGATGGCCTTTCCCTGGCCACCTACAGAGAGGGTCCAAGGGGAGTGGGAGTGGGAATACCTTCAGGTTTCTCACATACCCTTCCCCAATGTGAATTTGACCGAAGTGCTTCACAAGGAAACCAGGAGAGAAAGTCCAAATTGCCCTGTTCTTCACCTTTCCGGTGTTCCACTGTGAAATAATATGGTGTAGGTCCAGGAACCATCGCATTACCCTAGGTTTGGACCCTTTTCTTTAAGTGATGCAGACTAGAGGGGAATGATCTGTATACAAACGAAATCTGCATCCCAAAAGATGGTATTTCAAATGTAACAGCCCATTTGATAGCTAATGCTTCTCACTCAATTACAGAGTAATTTCTCTTTCTAGGGAAGAGCTTTCTGTTGGCATATAAAATGTGATGTTCTAGGCCGTTGTGATTTTGTGATCGTACAGCTCCTAACCCCATAAAATAGGCATCAGTTTGTTGGATACATTCCTTGGAAAAATCTGCTACTCTGAAAATAGGGTCTTGACACAGGGTTCGTTTCAAAGTGTTATAACAAACCTCATCCTATTTCCCCACTTAATCTTTTGAGGTTCTGCATTTTTCAATGTGTCTGTTAATCTAGACTTTTTACTTGAAAAGTTGGGAATGAATCTGTGGTAATGTCCAATTAACCCCAAAAAGGCCCTTGGATCTTTCTTAGTTTTAGGAGGAAGTGTATCCATTACTGCTCTCACTTTTTCGTGTTGTGGTTGGACAGTACCATTAACTACAAAATAACCTAAATATTCTACTGCAGATTGGGGCACTTTTCATTTGTTTGGATCGACAGTTAATCCTGCGGCTCTTAACACTCTCATGATGGTATAGAGGTGGTACGAGTGATCTTCCCATGTCTTGCTATGGATAACAATGTCATCAATATAAGCTCTGCAAAATTCTGAGTAGAGTTGTAATAGTTTATCCATAAGTCTTTGGAATGTTGCAGGAGCACCATGTAATTTAAAGGGTAGGACTCTAAATTGAAGCAATCCTGAAGGAGTGGAAAATGCTGTTTTTTCTTTGTTAGGTCCATACAGAGGTACTTACTAGTATCCTTTTGTGAGATCTAAGGTTGAAAGATATGTTGCATTGCCCAGCCAATCTATCAGATCATCAATGCAAGGCATGGGATAAGCATCAAAAACAGAGATGGCATTTACATTACGAAAATCTATACCAAATCTCCAACTTACATCAGGTTTTGCCACCAACACGATCAGCGAGGACCACAGACAACTGGATGGTTCAATGATGTTCGCTTCTAACATGACGGTCTGAATTAAGTTAGTTATAATTTCTCCTAGCCTCTGGTAACCTATATAGTCTTAAATGTACCACTTTACAAGGTGGAGTGCGGATATGAAATGTACCTTTCACTCTTCCAGGTTCCACCCGAAACACATCTGTAAATTGTCTGATTAAATCATATATCACTTTCTTCATGCCTATGTGGTAGCTGCCTCACCATCAGCCTACGGACCACGAGGAGGTGGGAATCACCCACCCCCACCGAGCAGCATGCAAGTCAGGTAATGAATGAATTAGCCTGAAATCCAAATGCCATTGACTATCTCCCCGCACAAGTGTGGAACTGCAATTATATGCAAAAATTGAATCTGTATGTTAGATTGCTTAAAAATGATATTGCCAGGGCCATGGCCACCTGATTCACTTGCGGTGAACGTGTTGTGAGATCTGCTGCCCCATGGAGCCATTTTTGTGCCTTGAGGCCACACTCCTCCAACATGGCCGACACCACCATTTGCCCTGCAGCCCCTTGACTGCTAGCCCTGCTGCTGCTGTGATTGACCTCTCTTATCTACAAGTAGCCAATCAGGCTACTGGAAGGCGTAAACCAGCCTCTGACGAAGGCTCCCTGTCTGGCCCTTTCATGGCCTGGAGGACCAGGAGGGCCCCCAACTTCTTTCCCTCACGTACCACATAGCAGTCCCCTCATAGCCAGCAGCTTTGTGTCATATTCCACGGCACCTCCATGCTCCCTCTTAAGCAACACGTGAGTAATGGTTGTACCTTTCCACTGACTCCTCTTCTGACTCTGAACCAGGAACAAACTGCCTAGTTCCCCCTTCCTTCCTTGACTCTCCTTTTATACCCCTTCTGCATTGCTATCTGCACTCCCTTTGTTCTTCAAATTTGGGCGCTGGTGCTGTAACATCTTGTGTGCCCTGTTTTGACTTTCCAACTTAGGTGTGTATGTTTTTAACATCCTATACCCCAGATTGTATTGCATTTCTTACCCTGTTTTTTGTTTTACTTCAAACATAGGTGTACTTTTTTAACATCCTGCACCCCAGATTTCATTGCAATTCTTACCCTGTTTTTTGACTTTCAAACAAAGGTGTGGTGTTTTTTTAACATCTTGTGCCTCTGATTGCATTGCATAATGTGCCCCTCCTGTAATCACTAGATCGCCTTGTTAGCTGGGCCAGAACGTGCAGTGCAGCCTCTCTTCCCTCCTCAACTGTCCTCTACCACCCTCATGGCACTCACCATCTCTCCTATCTTGTCCTACTGCTACACTATCACCTACCCTCCCTCTCTCACGAAGTCTGGGAGAAAAAAGCACAAAAATACATAGTAAGAGCCAACCCTGGCATACACCTCGCAGACACCTATGTCAGTGCAACTTCCAGAGAGGTCTTCACTGACATCCTTTTCTCTGTCCCTTCTCCATCTCTATGGACTCCTCATCTCATCTCCACTCTCCTCCCTTTCACATCCTCTCCCATTAATAGTGGCACCAAATGGGAAGTCCTCTTGGCCGGCTTCTCATCATCACGCTGCATCATTAATGTCTACCACACAGGCACTATCTCGGTTCAGGGTTTTCAATGCAACCTCCTCCTCTTTGACAGGCACCTGCCATCCCTCATTAACTTCCTTCCTTCAGGGGGCGTGACTAGAGAGCCATGTAGGAAGACGTGGATCTGCTGGAGCTTCCGCGGATCCAAACAACATTCGATATATAACGGCGTGGAAAGACAGTTCCTGCTGACAGAGATTCATGTACATGAAAGCGAAGGGCATAAGAAACTCGTTGCCGCCGGTGAATGGAAGCGAATGATTCAAATAAAACCAGAGAAATCTGCAGCCCGAGGACCGTGGCGGACAAAAGAAAGATGGCGGAAGCTTGAGAACAAAGAGCCGGCTCAGAAGGAACGGGCACCCGATCGCAATTGACAGAGGAAAAGGGGGGAAAAAACCCATGGTGGAGGAGCCCCCCCTGCTGAAGACGCGCTGGAAAGGCTACGAAGTGCAGCCCTAACGCGAGACACAGCGAGATAGGATCTCACCCCCACAGCGGAGGACAGGCGTTGCGAAGAAAGGGGGAGGACACGCCCGCTGCACTTACAGCACATTTGTCCCTACAGAGGACACCTGGAGACACGGCAGGCAGGAGCCGACCGCTGCAACTAACACCGCGTAGTCAGAACCCTGCAACGCTGAGAAGCAGCGTGGACCTAAAGACGCTTGGGCAGAGACTCTAAGACAAAGGCCAGTCCTAAGGGAATTCCTGGAAATATTCTCTGCACAATAGGAAGTCGCGCTGAAGGTCGGTGGAGCGCGCTGCAGAGCTTGTTGGATCAGTGAAGTGAGAGCTAGTGACCAGCATACGGCACCGGGCGGCAGACAGAAAGAGGAGCCCGCAGGCAGCTCACTAAATAATGTGAGGAGAGCGCAAGGTAAAGGAGGCCAGCCGGGCACAACTCGCCATCCATGACACAGGTGAATAGGGGAGACTGATCCGTCATGTTGGCCTGAGTAGGACACCATTAGAACCCTTGCTGGCAAGCTCAAAGTGCGCAGCGCGTGAAGAGAGAGGGAGCTGCAACCACATCACTGCCCACGAAAGGGGGCCCGAGAAGCACGTTAGTCCCATGACACAATAGCACAGGCCATCAGACTCCAGAGTGTGATACACAGGGGGCCCAGAGATAACAGGCACCCAGATACAAAAAGTTGGTGCCTCATAGCAGAGGAGGCAAGCACCGAGAAGACGGCAAAGGAAAATAAAAGCCACGGAGGCTGAAGGGACGCCGAGACCGTTGCACAGCGCATTGCCCCCAAGCAAGAGGGCAATTGCTAAGGGGGACGGATCTGTCGCCACCCCTAAAGGTCCCAAACAAAGCCTCAACATCATGGGGGCTGCAGCTAGAAAGTAAGACAATGACCACTAATAGGGCAACGGGAGCAGAACCACAGTGGCGCTGAAATGACGTCCAAGCTACTGAGAACAAAGGGGAAGCAACAGACAATGGAAGAATATACAAAAACACCCCAATCATCCAAAGGGGCCAGGAACAAAGACAGAACCCCGCATGTGGAAGCAACCCTGCAGCGGGATGACCGACAAATACTGCACATGATTGCAGACCTGAAAATTGCCTGGGAAACCAAATTAGAAGCAGCCATGAACGAAATCAGAGCCACATTGGACCTTAAAATAGGGGCAGTCCAAGAGGAAGTCAACTTACTACGGCAAGATGCAAGGAAAATAGCAGACCCCACTGGTGAGCTGGAGAAGACAATGACAACTAACACAGCGGCCTGTGCGTCACATGACTCAGAGATCCATACATTGAGCCAACAAGAGGGAAACTTGGAAAATAGAGCAGTGGAAGCGACGAGCCCGAAGGAATAACATCCGCATAGTGGGGATACCCGAAGGAGAAGAAGGCCCCAACCCCACGGAATATATTGAAACCATGTTCCTGCAAGAAATAGAGGGCAGGGCACCCACCTAGGATTTGCGGTCGAGAGGGCGCACAGAGCACTGACAAGGAAACCACCACCTGGATCGCCCGCAAGACCGATAATAGCCAAAATCCTGAACTACCGGGACTGGGAGAAGATCCTGGAGTTCTTCCCTAAAGGAGGTACGATACGCAGGGCATCTGCCCCCATAACAGCATACCCGGACTACACACTCATGGTACAGAGGAAAAGAATGAACTACAGCACAGTGAAAAAGAGACTCAGAGTGCTAGGCCTCAAGTACATGCTGATGTACCCAGCGACGTTGAAAGTATTCCACAAAAACAGAGCTTTCTTTTTTGACACCACAGAGGATGCGATGGAATGGTTAGATACGCAGAATTGCCCCTCAGGGATGGACACGCAGAAGGAAGACGGCACAGGGAAATGACATGGCGGCTAGCGAGGTGGAGGTGCTGTATGACAATAACACTGGGGCTAGAATATAATGTAATGCGTACAGACCGGAATAGCTAGGTCTGAATAGTATAAGCATAATGTACGGCCGAAATGTAGCTAAAAGCGGGAGATACAGGAGCCACACTTTCACACCGCATAAGGAAGGTTAGAAAGGCCACCGATAGAGTGGTGGCCTCCCATGGCGCCCCTAGCACCGGTAACCCGGGTTGGGACGGGAAGTGGGATCGCCTGAGATCCAGGGATGGAGCAGGGCAACAGTTGGGGACGGGAAGGGAGGCGTGTGGGGGGAGAGTTGGGGGAGTTGAAGTGTTGTTTGTGGGGAATAGTTTATAGAACGGGAAACGAGCGTGCACACCTGTGCACCTGCTCCTCATGCAGGAGTGGGGAAGGGACTGGAGAGGGATTGGATAAGGATGAGACATGGGGGACCTCAGAGTAATCACATGGAATATAAGGGGGCTCAACAGTTATTTAAAAAGAAATAAGATAATGATGTACCTACGAATGAAAAAGATAGACATTGCCTTGATACAGGAAACCCATTTTACCAAAGAAAAACAGGAGGTGGTTAGGAAGAAGTGGAAAGGGATAGTCATTGGTGCACCATATTCGGCGTATGCAAGAGGGGTGATCACGTGGGTGGCCTCACACATCCCATTCAGACTATTACAGACCAAAATAGATGTCGATGGGAGGACAGTTGCAATACGGGGACTGGTAGAGAATAAAGAGATATGTATCATAAACACATATGCCCCGAATCAGGACACGGTAATGTACATCAGGTCCCTATATAATAAAGTGGATTCATACTTGGGAAGGGAGGTGATATGGGGGGGGGACTTTAACTGCACGCTGGATCCAAGGGTAGACAGATCAGATATGAAATGGGATAAACCTGCCTCAGCGGCCAAGGCTTTGAAGATGCTGTTATCAGAGCTCCGGTTGGAGGATGTGTGGAGGGTACAGCACCCACTAGACAGACAATACTTGCATTATGCATCCCTGCAGAAGCTATATACAAGGCTAGATAACATGTTCGCCACACAGGAGGGAGATGATGACGGAGATAACATGCACGGAATACATGGCGCTGGACCACTCTGTTTCTGGTACTAATTTAACTTACAAAAGACCTCTGTTTATTATCTTCTTTCTTCATATACAATGTTGCCACTGCAACCTTAAGTCTAACACAGTTTGATCCACTATCAGTCTCTTATCAGGCAGCAGGAGTAACAGAGTAGAGAGTGAAGAAAATAAGTAATAGAGTGATAGTCAGTAGTAGAGGGCTGAGCAGGGCACCATATCCCTGAGGGTCGGAATAAAGACTAGCGATGGGTTGAGCAGGGCACCATATCCCTCAGTGTCTTGGAGAAGTGTCTTGGAGAAGTAAAGCTAGCAAAGGGATAGTGGTAGCAGTTGATTAGGAACAGCAGTACAGGGAGAGGGGGAAGTGTGACAGTGAGGGAGAGAATAGGAGCAGCTATTGGTGTACAGTGAAACAAAGATTATGGCCAGAGGAATAGTAAGAACAGGAGTAGGAAAACAAGTGCGATTCAAGGGTGGAGGTGGAAAGGCAGAGTGAGAGATTGGAGGGACAGTGACGTGGTGGGAGGAGAACAGCATAAGAGACCAGTATAGCGAAGAATCAGGTACAGGAGCATCTGAAAGGAGTGTGTTACTGGGTGAAAGAAAGCACCATTCATTACTCACTGAGACTACTAAGCGGGGATAGGAGAGGGAAAGTTTGAAGATCCCTAGGGAGTCAGATAGCCAACAACGTAGTGAGAACACATGGAGCCCAAGTATTGAAACACAGATAGGGATTACCGATCCTAGTGCTACTAACATCCCTGATAATGATGTCTGGGTTTGGGAGGCTGGACCAAGGCTGGTGTAGACCAGAGAGAGAGGACTGGCCATAGCGCCAAATATCCCATGCCCCGCTAGGGACAGATATCTTTGGCACAAGAGAAATGGCTATCCCATCTGTAATCATTTTTAATGAACACCCTTGGACTTGCTATCAGAGCCAGCATGGTTCTTTGTGGCGGGCCACCCTGTGACACATTCTATAAGTGAGTAATTATGCAATCCCTTACTGTCTTGCGAGAAGTCAAGGCTGTGAGACAAGTTATCAGATGTTTTGAAACACAGGGAGAATATAGTAAACAAAGAGTCTGGGCTGCAATCTTGTGGTAATTTTGTTTATGTTAATAGTATCCGATGTTCCAGTAAACTATAAACAATGTACTGATGGACTACACTGGACTACATTTGAAGTGGCTTCCGGGCAAGGATTTTGTTTATACAAAAGCTCTGGGTTTTCTCTATGCAGACACTGAGGCTTTTGTTTATACAAATGCTCAGGATTTTGTTTATCCAGACAATTGGAGCATATGCATAAACATCCTAGAGAGGCTACATAAAGCGTAGATCTAGGAGGGGTGGCTAAGAGCTGTTTGGAGCTCATCAGTAGATGCTTGTCAGGAACCTTAGTGACTCATCCACTCTTTCGTCACGTTTTCTTAGGAGTAAGTCTAAAAATGCCTCTAGCGTGTTCACACAATCACAAGCATTGCCTTTTTCTATTCGGGGAAAGCATTATGCTCCAAGATGCGGCGCTCATCTCCAAAGATTCACTACATTAAAGAAACGTGTGCCGGTTGCAGCCCAATGGCGGTTGCCGTGGAGACTAAGGTATAAACAGTGAGGCGTACGTCATCACGCACACGTTCAATCATGTGACTTCATGACTATTTAAACTCCTCCTTGACATTTAAACAGTGCTTCTGATTTTGGCTGAAGTGTGCTACGTTCTGTGTGTTTAACTACATTTTGTCTATTGGGTTCCTGATGTTTGGTTTGTCCTTGGACTACGTTTCTGACTTTTCCATTACCTGCTCTACGTGACTCCTAACCCTTGTTACCTTGTTAATTCTGAGCCTTTATTCCTCCCTTGATCCACTGTCTCCCTGCTAACCCGCGTTGCCGACACAGACTGCTCAACGGACTTCTCTTTCCTTTCGATTTTGGATTGTTACTGCTTCTCACGTTGCCGACCCGGACTGCTCAACGGACTTCTGTCTCCTTTTGATTTTGGATTGTTATTGCTTCCAAGGTTGTCGACCCGGATTGTTCAACGGACTGATTTCGCCTTCCAACTCTAGATTTGACCTGCTCATCATTGCCGACCCGGATTTTCCATCAAACTGCAAGTGAATTGGATCCTTACCTGTGATCGCCACCTGGTAGTCCAGAAGCTCTTCACTCTGGACTCCTAGTACGGACTAGAGACTTCCTGGTACCTGGAGGGTGTTTTGGGAGCATCTGCATTCTGTCGGGTTCTTCAAGGAACTTACTGGCCTCTAGGCGTTCTGTTTTTCTGCGGGAATAGTCCTATCACATTGTGTTGCTTCCGGACCTTACCTAAGTAATAATCCTACATTGTCTCTGCACGTCAGAAGCTGTTTCAAACAGGAACACGGTAAGGGCCCCATCCAATCCCTTTCCTGGTCTTTCTCCTCTGACCTATTATACCAATTCTTATATTATACCGCTTCTGTTGATTCTATCCCATTTGGCCAGCCAGGGTGGTGTTAGACTTTACTAGTGAAAAGCCCATTTAAGGTTGGTCTCAGTTTGGATGCACTGTTACTTGTTTATAAAGAAAAAGGCTGTTGTTAATGTGCCTTTTCCTTTCCGGCTCTAGGTCTGCTGTTCGTGTTTGGGTCCATTCTTCCAAATAATAGATCCCTTGGTATTGGTGTTTGTATCCATACACAGGGTTACATTGTTGGATAGAATTCTTCGTATACACGTCGTGGGCAAGTCACAAGGCAACCCTGACATAATCAGAAGCCTTATCCATGGACCCAAACGAACCCTTGGCCCAAATTTTGCAAACGGTCACAGAGTTACGTGCAGATATGACTGCTGCCCATGCTTCTACCCAGCAGAGTATCAACGAGTTACAATCTGGTATTCAACAAACTGGACCCCCGGTCCCCAACTTGCACAACCTTCGGGTTCTGGTTTAGCCCCTCCTAGGCAGGATTCTGGACCAGTGTACATGACGGCTCAGTTTCCTCTGGCCCAGCCAGAAAGATTCAGTGGGGATCCCAGGACATACCGTATCTTTCTGAACCAATGTCAATTGCATTTTCTCTGTAGACTGTCCTCCTTTCCCGATTCTGTGACTAAAGCCACCTTCCTGTTGTCACATTTAGGGGGTACAGCAGCATCATGGGCTAACCCATTGTTGGAACAAGGTAATCCATTACTCTTCGACTGTGATGCCCTTATCGAAGCTATTAGTCGAGTATTTGATACTCGGTATAAAACTCAAGCAACGGATCTTGAACTCTTAGGGTTACATCAAAGTGACTCTTGATTATTAGCATATCTGGCTAAATTTAATCAACTCATAGCTGGGACAGGTTGGCCTGAAGATAAAAAGGCTTCAATGTACCCATAGTGTCTACCACGTTCCCTGAACATTTGGATATGGTACTTCAAATTGATGCCAGGAGTGCAGAGAGGAAAGGGGAAAAGAGACCCTTAGTACCTTTGGACATGACTACCCCGGCTCCAGTTACAGGAGGTCCGGAACCCATGCAGATTGGTGCAGTGCGGGGTCCTTTGACCGCAGAGGAAAGGGAGGCAAGGAAAAAGAACAACTTATGTTTCTACTGTGGTTCCTCGGAACATCTGTTGAAGGCTTGTAATAAGACAAAGCGGCAGGGAAACGCCAAAGCTCAGCAGTAGAAGGGGTCGAACTGTCGAGCTCAGCACCTCTTGACTCCTTGGTCTCAAAACCGTTTGTAATTCCCATTCTTGTCCGCCTACTCATGAATGGTCCATAGATGCAGTGCTCGATTCCGGAGCTACTAACTATATTGATGATGCTTTCGCACGGAAACTGGGCATCCCGGTGGTAACTAAGTCACATCCGGAATTGGTTAATGCCGTGGATGGCACTACCTTACTTTCTGGTTTAGTTACTGTTGACTTGACCATGATTACTAACAGTGGTCATACAGAATCCCTCTGCTTTGAACTCATTGCGGCCCCACAATATCGGTTGATCCTGGGGTTACCATGGCTGCAACGTCACAACCCAATAATCAATTGGAGATCCGGTGAAGTGGATTTTGTGTCCTCTCATTGTGAAGCAATGTGTTTTTCTTCTATCACAAACCCAAGCTCACCTTGTGGGCCACTGTTAAGGTCTCCTCTTCCATAGGGGCCATCACGACCACTCCCTTGCCAAAGGAATACATTACCTATGCGGATGTGTTAGATGCAAAGGGTGCCGAAACTCTTCCTCCACATCGACAGTATGACTTCCCTATTGATTTAGTACCTGGAGCCAGGATACCCGCAAGTCGGGTATACTCTCTCACACAAAAGGAGGATCTCATTCTCAAAGATTATATTGACAAATCTTTGCAATCTGGTTTCATCCGTCCCTCTCGTTCTCCAGCAACTTCCCCATTGTTTTTTGTGCCCAAGAAGGAATGGGATTTACGGCCTTGCATTGACTATCATGCATTGAACTCTGTTACCATCCGTAATCAATACCCTATTCCTTTGATCTCGGTACTTCTTGATCAGCTCGGTTCATCAACGATATTTACCAAACTAGATCTACGAGGAATTTATAATCTGGTGAGGATTGGAGAGGGGGATAAGTGGAAAACGGCATTCAAGACTAAGTACGGTCTCTTTGAGTATTGTGTTATGCCATTTCGGCCTATGCAATGCTCCTGCAACTTTTCAACACTTTGTTAATGATGTTTTCAGGGACATGATGGATAGGTTTCTCATAATTTATTTAGATGACATCTTGATTTATTCAGATTCTTACGAACACCACGTACAACATGTACGTTTAGTATTGCAATGTCTACGGGAACATGCCTTATATGCAAAGATGGAGAAATGTATTTTCCATGTTACTTCTGTGAAGTTTATTGGTTATGAGATGACTGACCAAGGAATACATATGAGCTCCACAAAAGTTTGTGCGGTTCTGGATTGGCCAGCTCCAAAAGGCCTAAAATCTTTGCAATCATTCCTTGGTTTTGCAAATTTTTATAGACGCTTTGTGAGGTCATTTTCTGAAATCACGGTGCCCCTTACAGCCCTCACTAGTAGCAAGAAGGAATTTGTCTGGGATTCTGCTGCTAACAAGGTTTTCGAGGCACGAAAAATTGTCTTTATATCGGCTCCAGTGTTACAACACCCAGATTCATCCCAGCCATTTGTGGTCGAGGTTGATGCATCAGATGTTGCTTTGGGTGCTATCTTGTCACAGCACTGCCAGGACTCGCAGGAACTTCATCCTGTGGCTTATCACTCCAGAAAGCTCAATCTCCGTGAGCGAAACTACACCATTACTTAAAGGGGGCTGTTAGCCGTTAGGGATGCCTTTGTTGTCTGGCGACATCACTTACTTGGCACTTGGAGTCCAGTCCAGGTATTTACTGACCACCACAACTTAGTGGCTTTACAGTCCGTGAAATGTACAATGGCTAAACTCACACGTTGGCATGAATTCTTTTCGGCATTCGATTTCACGATTACTTATCATCCTGGGTCTAGACACACTAAGGTGGATGCATTGTCTTGCATACCAGGGGATGCAATTCAGCGGGCCGGTCAGGATTCTCTTTTGCTTCTACATCAAGTTATATGCGGTTGTGCTATGAACTCATCTCTGAGATCTCTTCTGCTTACTTGGGTTGAACAAAACCCGGAGATCATCAAGAACGATGACATCACCATTATTCATTCTCTGCCTTATGTTATAGATAGGGTTTTTCTGCCTACTATGGCAACTCGTAAATTGGCCTTACAGTGGTGTCATGACGCCAAATTCTCGGCACATCCAGGTGCTCGAAAGACCCTAGAATTATTACGCAGATGGTGCTGGTGGCCAAAAATGTCTGGCGATGTCAATTGTTACATATCTTCCTATGCAGTATGTGCTCAGGGTAAAGTTTTGCATGCCAAACCCATGGGGTTGCTACATCCGTTGCCTGTCCCTAAGGTACCATGGACCATGATATCTATGGATTTCATTGGTGAATTGCCTCCAATCCGTGGTTACGATACCATTTTGGTCCTGGTAGATTATTTGACGAAGTCTGCATTGTTTGCCTTCAGCCCCCGTGTTGGCCGACTTATTCATCAACCAGGTTTTTAGGTGATCTGGTCTGCTGAGTATCATTATCATGGATCGTGGTTCACAATTCACGTTTCGTTTTGGAGGGCTGTGACCTCTGCTTTGGGTGTTGAAGACAGATATTTGAGTGCCTATCATCCGCAGACTGACGGGCAGACAGAGCGGGTGAACGCTACTCTGGAGCAGTTTCTGAGATGTCTTTTGCTACACCAAGTGTCTTGGTTATCGCTACTGCCTATGGCTGAGTTTGCCTATAATAACTCATTACATACAGCCACAGGTGCCACACCATTTTTTGCTTTGTATGACATCATCCTCGCACCCTGACTCTGCCACTGGTAACTTCCTTGAGTAACCCTGCAGCTCAGTCCTGTGTCAAATCCTTGGCCAAACTGCAGGCTGATATCAGGCAACATCTGCTGAATGCCCAGCGCTGCACTAAAAGTTTTGCTGACCTACATCGGTTAAAACCGCCCTCGTACGACAGGATAATGAAGGTTTGGGTAGGAAGGCATTGTTACCATGCTTTACGGGTCCTTTTGTAATCACGAAGTGATCAACCCAGTGACAGTTCGTCTGAAACTCTCTGATTCTTGGAAAATAAATTCTGTCTTTCACGTTTCACTTCTCAAGCCTTTGCAGGGGGACACTAGGTTCATAGCCCGTAATCGTCCTCTTCCCGTGTTGGGCTCGGATGAATATGACGCACAACAGATCCTCGATACCAAAGTGTTGCGTGGTGTGAGGTTGTTTCTGGTTGACTGGAAAGGTTACGGGCCAGAGGATCGGAACTGGGGACCTCTTTCTCATATCCATGCCCCTACTTTGTTGCACGATTTCTGGTTCTCACGCCGGGGGAGGCGTTCTTTGAGGAGGGGTACTGTCAGGAACCTTAGTGACTCATCCACTCTTCCGTCATGTTTTCTTAGGAGTAAGTCTAAAAATGCCTCTAAAGTGTTCACACAATCACAAGTATTGCCTTTTTCCATTCGGGGAAAGCGTTATGCTCCAAGATGCGGCGCTCATCCCCAAAGATTCACTACATTAAAGAAACGTGCAACGTTTGAAGCCCGATGGCGGTTGCCATGGAGACTAGGGTATAAACAGTGAGGCGTACGTCATCACTCGCACGTTCAATCATGTGACTTCATGACTATTTAAACTCCTCCTTGACATTTAACCAGTGCTTCTGATTTTGGCTGAAGTGTGGTACGTTCTGTGTGTTTAACTACATTTTGTCTATTGGTTTTGTGATCTTTGGTTTGTCCTTGGACTACGTTTCGGACTTTTCCATTACCTGCTCTACGTGACTCCTAACCCTTGTTACCTTGTTAATTCTGAGCCTTTATTCCTCCCTTGATCTGCTGTCTCCCTGCTCACCCACGTTGCCAACCTGGACTGCCCAACAGACTTCTGTTTCTTTTCAATTTTGGATTGTTACTGCTTCCCGCGTTGCTGACCCGGACTGCTCAACGGACTTCTGTCTCCTTTCGATTTTGGATTGTTATTGCTTCCAACGTTGTCGACCCGGATTGTTCAACGAACTGCTTTCACCTTCCAACTCTAGATTTGACCTGCTCATCATTGCCGACCTGGATTGCCCATCGAACTGCAACTGAATTGGATCCTTACCTATGATCGCTACCTGGTAGTCTGGAAGCTCTTCACCCCCGTTCATACTGGTACGGACTAGAGACTTCCTGGTACCTGGAGGGTGTTTTGAGAGCATCCGCGTTCCGTCAGGTTCTTCAAGGAACTTCCGGCCTCTAGGCGTTCCGTTTTTCTGCGGTAATAGTCCTATCACATTGTGTTGCTTCTGGACCTTATCTAAGTAGTGATCCTACATTGTCTCTGCACATCAGAAGCTGTTTCCAACAGGAACACAGTAAGGGCCCATCCAATCCCTTTCCTGGTCTTTCTCCTCTGACCTATTATACCAATTCTTATCCTGCATGTTTCTTCCTTGTTACTCTACAAATACCTCACACCTCATTGCGCTCCTGTTGATTCTATCCCATTTGGCCAGCCAGGGTCGTGTTAGACTTTACTTGTGAAAAGCCCATTTAAGGTTGGTCTCAGTTTGGATACACTGTTACTTGTTTATAAAGAAAAAGGCTGTTGTTAATGTGCCTTTTCCTTTCCGGCTCTAGGTCTGCTGTTCATGTTTGGGTCCATTCTTCCAAATAATAGATCCCTTGGTATTGGTGTTTGTATCCATACACAGGGTTACATTGTTGGGTAGAATTCTTCGTCTACATGTCGTGGGCAAGTCACAAGGCAACCCTGACAATGCCGTCAGACAAGGGACTGGAGGCAGAGCTGGGCTGAGGGCCTAAAAGCTGGGACACATTCTCCATTCTGGCCTGTGGAGGGAGGAAGGGCTCATACTGCTTCATATTCTTCTTTTGATGGATTTCTGAAGGTCCAAAAGCTTCCCTCTTCTGTTTTTTGAGAGAGCTGTTCCTTTTTGATTGGGCCGTATAGGAAGGCACCCTTGCCTATAGCAGTCAACTCAAAGCCCATTTAACTATCTTATTCAGTTGTGGCTTATGTTTGCCTCATGATCGACTCCAGATCTCTTGAGGCTTTACTATAGCCATTGTAGTCCATCATGGGATTTGTAGGTGGATTTTGCCATTGGATTTGATTTTTCATGATTTTTAGATTGTACAAACTCAACAAGCCTTCGCCCAGCTACAGACTGTTGCGAGTATGAGAGATGGTTGTACCCATTATTTGTATCACATTCAAAAGAAGCGAGTAATGAAAGTAGTACCCCGACCTAATAGCCTACCCGTGGTGAATGTGGAACATAAACAACATAGAACGGAATGCAGCAAGTAGGAACATAACATGGGACTTCACTGTAGCCCGGCACCACATGAAATAGAACCTACTACAGCATGGAAACACAGGACATAGAACTTACTACAGCCTGGCCACACAGGACAGTGAGCTTATTGCAGCATGTATAACTCATATTGACACAATAACAAGCAGGATGGCACATACAAGGGTTTTCTCCTCTAATGAAGAAACAAACACATGGCTGTTTGGGCAAGCGAAAGCAAACATGGCAGTTCATTACAGTGAAGGGTTTTCCCTTATATGCTATGTAGGTTCATGAACCCTTCCTCCTCATGTAATGATGGTGAACTCAAAAGCGCACCCTATTTCCCATTCCAAAACATGCCTTCCGCGTCTCACCGCAGCGGACCGTCTCTCACTAAATGACACAAATGCCTGCTGCAAGACAGTTCAGCCAGCCCTTTCTCTGAGAAGCTGTGCTTCGCGCGGCCGTAGTACTTATTCAAAGTAAGCCGTCGTGCGAGAAGTGCCCACTTACTAACATATACATGATCAGTGGATTCTGAACAACGTTTCAGCACTTATCTGAGTGCCTGGTGCCCCGCAGGACAACCCAGACCTGAAGTTGCGCGCAAAGCCCTTGCCGAGCCATGGACACCGTCAATGCCGTGGCCCGGGCTGAAGCAGCATCCCTGTCCGCTAAAGAATCCCTCACACAACGATGTGACTGCCCGTGCTGGAATCGCCAATAATCCGCACCTAAGCATGGGTGGCTGGCATTAGAAATAGTCCCTCAATCCCAATCAGCTACAGTAGCGAGCTATGCCTAAAGACTTCAAAAACTCCCAACGGCTGTTGGGAAATGTAGTTCTACGCACACTGCATGCCTTTTCCTGCCCCAGCCCCAATTCCCGGCAGTTAAGGAGTGAGTTGGTAGGAGGTATAACAAGTGCCCCCTCTATAAATGACATGACATTAGCAAATCAGTCCTTTGTGGATGGGTGAGGGTGACTAACCCACTGCAGGGGTTTCTTATCTACTCTCCCTCACTGTGACAGGGCCTACAGTTAGGCCCTCTCAAAAGGGGAGTCACTCCTGTCAGTTTACAGGCAGGCCCCCTCCCATCCCCTCCGTACCTGATGCAGCTCCTGTGCTGCAGAGCAAAGGAGGGAAGCGAGACCAGGAGGATAACAGCAGCTGCGGTGGGGAGGTGGTCTGACAGCCTCCCCACCTGAGAAGACGGAACTGCAGCTGCGCTGCTGCTGGCGCAGCGGTGAGAAGCCCAGAAAATGCAATGGGACACAGCAGTGGCTCCCTCAGCACCAGGGGTGCTGCAAACAAGTCAACACCGGCCTGTACAACGTCGGCATGTGCAACACAGGAAGCAACCAAACTACGGGATGCCAAGAGCACCACAATAGGAGGATAATCTGCTTAACTACCAGGGAAAATATATAAAGAAAGGCCTCGATGAAGGCCAGAGGGGTAAATATCCCACTAGCCCACCAGGGATAACAGTAAGGGGGAAAGGCCTCCCGGAAGGCCTGGAAAATCTGACAGCCCATATAAGCGACTGCAGGCTCCATGTTAAAACTGCAGTAAGACTGCATGTTGAGGGGGGCAAACCTTACTAGCCCCTATGAATCCGTCCCACAAGTAAGGTAAGTGGTTGGCTAAGGTAAGTGGACCAATCCTGAAAGGTGGGGGGGTATTTAAGGAGATGTATGAGAATGTTTGAGTGTGGGTTAGTTGGGTGAGGACAGGAGTTGGTGGAGGATGTCCGAGAGACAAGAGGAGGAAAGAGTGACTGGAGTGCAGAAACTACTGTATAGAGGGGGGTCTGTAGAGTATTTGTGTGTGTAAGTGGAGAGTGTGAGGAATAGAGGTAAAGGTGGAGTAGCAGGATGATAGTGGTAGTGCAGGCGGTAGTAGATGTGAGGGTAGGAGACCGGTAGAGTGAGTAGGAGGTGGTTGTTGTATGGTGGATGGTAGTGAGTCTTAGGGAGTGGTAGTGGCAGTGGAGGGGGGTAGTGGTGGTAGTAGTGACAGGGAGTAGGAGAACAGGAGTAATGATAGGAGTAGCAGTAAGAAAGGAGAGGCGGAAATAGTAGTAGCGGAGGAAGACATGAAGTATCATAGGAGGGAGAAAAGTAGAACAGCAGCGTTATTAGCAGAGTACTAGCCAGAGGTCTGTTTGATTGTAAGAACAGGAATAAGAAGGGAAGTAATGTTAGAAGGTAGAGGGTCGAAAGTTGGAGTGAGAGGCTGGAGAGACCGTAGTAGGAGGGAGTAAAACATCTTAAAACCAGTGTAGTGAAGTGAACAGATAGGACTGTGTGAGAGAGTGACACCGCCTGAAAGAAGGCACCATCCCTAACGACTCCTCTAGAACACTAAGCGCGCCAGGTCAGGGAAAGATCAGAAGGCCCCTAGCAATCGCTTTAGGGAAGTCACAAATAGAAACCAGATAAAACAGCAGACAATTAGGGGTTACTATACGTGAGAATTCTAGCATCCCCATTAGGGACGTCTGAGTTAGGGAGGAGGGGAAAAGGCCAGGGAAATGGAGGTAGAGAAGAATGGCCTGAACGCAAATCTTCCCTAAAGCACGATAGACCCTGAAGACCTTTCTGAGATCCTACAACCATTCTGTTTTATATTCTGAAATAAAGACCCTTGGACTTAAAATCAGAGTCGGCGCGGTTATTGGTGGCAGCTTTCCAGTCACATAACCCACGAATTCCCAATGGACAATGGAAACTCTGTGCAGACCTAAGAGGATGGTAACCAGTGTTCACAATTGAAATTAAACCCTGCCCGATGTGCGAGCATGTCGGGCAGGGTTTAATTGTAATTATGTGCGCCGTTTTCCATGCGTACATGGCAAGCTGCGCTCACAATTAAAAGTAAATGCTGCCTGGCATGCGAGTATGCCAGGCATTGTTTACTCACTTCACCTGGCAGAGTGCAAAAGTGCAGTGCTAAAGGCAGCGTACACATGTGTATGTCAACACGTAACGGCTCCACACAATCAAATTTGGACTTTCATCAACGTGAGCTCTGTAGTGGTAATGGCAATATAGATTTCTGGGTTGTGGTCAAGTAAAAAAGGTTAGTTTAATAGTGTGTAGAGTAAATACACTGAACGTGTTAGTACATTAAAAATGCTTTTATTTCATAGTATTTATAGAAAAGTTTTTTTTTTATAATGTTAATCTTATAGACCCGGAGCCTTGCCCAATTGCCTCCCAAACAGCCAGAAACACTGTAAAAAGTGTTTGAAAATGGTGATCCAGCACGCTCGGCGCTGCATGCTCCTTCCCCATGTCCCATTCTGTGCCCTGGCCAATCCCGCCTCCCGACCCTCCACAGCAGTCCTATTGGTCATTTCCCCCATCCAAACAATTTGGTGGAGTGCAGCGTCCTCGCCGGCACCATCACAACGAAGACAGCAGGCTAAGGTGAGTTCTGACCCAGATCATTGCCCCATTGCCTCACAAACAGCCAGAAGCACTGTAAAAAGTGTTTGAAAATGGCGATCCAGTGTGCTCGGCGCTGCATGCTCCTTCCCCATGTCCCATTCCTTGCCCTGGCCAATCTCCCCTCCCGACCCTCCCCCGCAGCCCTTTTTGGTCATTTTCTCCCATATCATGAACCCTCACAGGGCAGCCCTCTGCCCGGCAGCACCTGCGGCTAAGGGCCCCAAGTCCAATGGCAGTTTTTACAGTGGCGGCTCCAGAGAGTGTCTGCAGGTGTCCGCAGGGGAAGCCAGTGAAGCCAGCAGTCAACAGACACCAACAAAAACTGTAAGTGTGGCATGGGCGGGGTGTAGAGCAATTACTCTACTCCAGAAAATCCCAGCCACTCGATCGTACCTTCCCATAACAGACTGCCATAGATTCACACCATGCATACTTAGAAAGATTTGTGACCACCAGCCTGAACCTATTCATGACAGGATTGTAGATGTTGCCTTGCATTACATACTAACATACTTGTCAAGGTCAACAAACGCCACGCAATAGATGAAACTTGAATGTTAGCATGTGCCACACTTAGAATTGTGAACATTAGCCTGTGTCGCATCTAGACAGGATTGTGACTGTTAGCATGCCCACACTTGGATAGAATTGTGAACATCAGCCTGCGTCGCATCTAGATAGGATTGCGAAATTTAGCATCCGCCACACTTAGAAGAAACCAGAATGTTAGCATGTGCCACACTTAGAATTATGAATATTAGCCTCATCACATCTGGATAGGATTGTGAATGTTAGCATGCCCACCCTTCGATAGAATTGTACCATCAGCCTGCGTCACATCTAGATAGGATTGTAGATGTTAGCATCTGCCACACTTAGATGAAACCTGAATGTTAGCATGTGCCACACTTAGAATTATGAACATTAGCCTCATCACATCTAGATAGGATTATGAATGTTAGCATGCCCACACTTAGATAGAATTGTGAACACTAGCCTGCGCCGCATCTAGATAGGATTGTGAAGGTCAGCAAGTGCCACACTTAGACAGAACTGTGAATGTTAGCATGTTAAATGTCAGATAACCCACTAACCAATATAAGCTCAAACTCTCTGCATACTTATCGCACTCAAAAAACTCACACAACCATCACTCGCACAACAAGCCGCACACACCACATAAGCCGCACCAACAGCACACGCTGACTGACATCGATCCAATACTCGCACCAAAGCTCAACACCCGGTGTATACCGAGTTGAAGCTGCCAACAGAACACCACTCCTCTCCCTATCCTACTCCCTCTTCACCTTACTAACCCATCCCACCTTGTCGTTTACAGATCCGCCAGAGCGCCTGGGGACCAACTCCATTGGTGACGGTGCGCGGTACAAATACCTTTAACATTTAACATTTTGTAAGCTTGGTTGAAGTGTAAGGGGTTTAACATAAGCATGGACTTGGTGTAATGTAAAAGATTGTTCTATTGGGAAGTGAATGGCTTTCACTTTGATGTGTTAAATTGGATGTCGCCTGTGACTTTGATGGTGCAGTAATAAATGCTGCTGTCTTTGTTGAAAGAAATCTTGCTGTTTCTTAAATGCAGAGAATGTTTTCTGTTGTTTCCCTGTTGCTTCCGAAGTCAGGATGTTTGGAATGTTGTCAATACCAGTAGTTATTGACTGCATTCCAGGCACTCTTATTGGCTGAGAGGAGGCCAATAATGACTTCAATGTGCTAATTCAAAATATTTGAAGAGACATTCCAGTATTGATTACTGAGCCTTATTATGTGATATAAAACCTGCAGTTTACGTCCTTAGCCATCTTGCTAATAACATAATACGTACAACACACGATTCTGTAAGCATGCTGCCAACACAATTTTGCCTAGATAAAAGAGTTTGCGTTTTTATGTAACATATATTTACAAGACACATGCTTGAAGGAGGAAATCATGCTAATGTAATTTATCCCCACCAATGCTTGGGTGCTTTCCGTTGTGGTCAAACATGTAGACGGGTCGTATGGTTCCAGTGTGTTTCTGTGAACAGCACATATTTCTGTGACGGTTTCGGTTTTACCAGCAGGATGCTAGCCTTCACACCCCACTGCGAACGTGGCTGTGTGAGACAGAGCTAAACAACTTAGACCAACAGTGCTGCTTTAATGGCTCTGAAAAAAGGGAGCTTCTGAGTAAAATGTCTTAGTCGAGGGACAGGTGGTGGTTCCACTCCTGGACTCATATATCATTTCCTGCCACCAAAAGAGGAAGGACTCGCAGAGCAGCCCGGAAACGGAAATGGCAATCGGCAGACCCAGTATTAGTGCATTCACTCTCTTTTTTCCCTTTGTATACCTCTCCTGGTGGATGTCTCATACAAATACAGTAGTTTGTATTGGCCTTTTAGGTAGTACTACAATGACACCTTCCTGTAGCTTCCAAGCACTTTCTTTGAGACATTGCAAATGGCGGACAAAAGTCCTCCAGACTAAGAGGCCAAAGCAGGAATCCAGCCGGCGTTCTAACTAACATTATTACTTGTCCACAAAGACATTGGCAGGCAGTAAAGCAAAGGCGTGGTGTACATAGTTGAATTATGAACTGGTGATTAAACAAATCACTCATACAATACTATGTTGAGTCTTATGTGAAGTCACAACAGGCCCCCTCTTAGTTTTGTTTTGTAACGTCCTTAATAAGTGGGGTTTTGGGATAATAATGCGAAAGGTCCAAGGTTGACCGGTTTGTGCCATGCACATCTCCACCAACCATTTTTTTGCTGTGATTTTATACACAATCTCCATATCGTCAGCAATGCCCTTCATCGGCCCCTGGAAAATAGACAGACTTTTAAGCTGAACGTGGATAAACCAGACGCAATGCCAGTTTTCTATGCATGCCACGGAGGTCATCATAGAAGTTGTGTTTTCAGGTGGTGCAATGATGGGTCAGGTGCCTGGGGAATGGATATGCCAGGAGAGGCAAGAGACGTGGTGCCACTCAGGTTTCTGAAGATCATGGATAAAGCGAGGGCAGACAGGGTGAGGTGGTCAGCACTGCATTCTAGCCCATGTGGGAAGGTGAACATCATATAGACAAACCTCCCTCCTCCATAGGGTGCTATATCAAGGTCTGTTAAAAATCCTGCATAGAAAAATGATATATTGCATATGCAGGAAAGAGGAAATACACCCACATGCTCATGGGCAATGCTGCAAGAAGTGTCGAGGGGAGGGTGGGGGTTGAATTTCCTGGTGTGCACCTTAAGCCAACTCTCTGAAAGTCTGGAAAATGGTACCATGACATTGCATGGCTCAAAAGAGAGAGCAAAATGGCCTTTAGCTCAACCAATGAGAGTATTTGGCCCTGGCTCAAGACATTGGAGTGCTAGGGCAGGAAGGGAAATGCTGGAGCTCATCGACTGTTAGGGAAAACCTGAAACTTTGAGCCAAAGGGTAGAACATTAAATGGGAAGTTGTGGACTTGTTGTGGGGTCATCTCAGTGGACTGGCTGTGGCATGCTGGTGAGTGCTGAACTTCAAATTCCTTCAAATTTGGCAGAGGAGAGTCAAGGCGTTATGACACGCTCCAAGAATGCTGGCACACTTTCTTTGCACTGAGCTCAGACCCGGAGCTGGGATGCTCAACCATGGACTCCCTTCTAAGCATAGTGAAAGTGGAGATTAGCAGGCTTCAGAATTTGTTTTTAACATCAGAGGAAGCCATGAGTCTAGATGAATGGTGTTAGATGTGGGCTCAAATGTTAGTATGTTGTCCGGGACACAAAGACATAGATACAATACTGGGAATACATTTCGGAGCCACCATGGACCAGCCCCTGGTCTATATCTAGCAAATAACCCTTTTACAACCACGCATTTTGGAAACCAGCCTGTTTGAGCATGGGGGAAGATAAGACTTGCAGGCCTATATTAAAGATGATGCCAAACTTACCCATGCTGATGGCGTCCTCACATCTACTCCCCGGGAATCCCACTTTGCATGTGGCCAGAGAAAGGCCATCCTTTGGACCCTGCCCCTTGGGGTGAAGAAGTGAGGGACGATCACCTGGGTGGATGGAGGGTCCTTGGGGATTGGGAACGAGATATATTCAGGTGAGACACAATATTTTCCTCATCACTTCCAAGTGGAACTCTCTATCCCAAGGGCAGTAATGGGATATTGTCATACATGTCCTAGTGACAAGGAAAAAGGTATGAAATACCATTGACAAAAATGTACTAGAAAGACAACCAGCCCAACCCTTCTCCAATCTTCATGGGTTATTGTGAGTCAGTTTCCCTTATTTCTTCACACATGACCATTGACAGTACTGGCACGAAGAAGAAGCAACTAAGAGCAATGAAGACTATGCACTTTTACCACTCTGGTACTGGGACGTGGAAGATGCCTGCTGAGAGTTGCAAGGGTCAGGCAGGTCCCTCTAATTGTGGTCAGGACAGCTAATGAAAAATGTTCACCAGCAGCCTGTCAATGGGCTGCAGGTGTATAAAAGGAGCCCAATTCATGGTGTGAGGAGAAGGTGGAAGCAGAGGCGGAATCGAAGAAGCAGCAGCAGGGAGGCCAAGAGAAGCAGTTGGGAACCGTGGCAAAGGGGCACGCTGAGAAGCTGAGGTCTGCCGAGGGAGACGACCTGTGATAGCACAGCGTGCGAGCTGAAGCCCATGGAGCGGAGCGAACGCTGGAAAGGGAGCCGTGCAGAGAGGCTGTACCTTTTCGTGGCATTTGAAGTGCACGTTTCCCTGTGGTCAGATGGTGACACATGAGTGTCTTAGGGGCAGGATTTTGATCTCTTATGTGTAAAGCTGAGGTCCGAGAGATCTGCGCTGCTGGGAGGTTCTTCAACACAACCTGTGAGTGTCTTCAAAGGAGAAACCCGTGGTATGCAAGTGTTTGAACTTCCTGAGAGGAATACATTGTATCATAGTGGTTGCGTGTGAGATCAAACACGTTTTCGAAGGTCTCCGAGCATTGGACATTTTTTAAATAAAGAAATATTACATAGTGGACTGAAGAGCAAAAGGGTTTTGAATGCAACCTGAGTTCACTGAACACCGAACTTACATCGCAGGTAAAAAGGGTGAATGTGTACTAAATGCAACCCGTGCCCTATGAATTGTAAACTGAACGAAACCCTAAGAAATACAATTCCATACGTATTGAATACTGAACTGAGTGAATTCTTTGCCAAACTGAACAAAACCTTAACAAGTTCAATTCTACATGTGTTGCATACCGAACAGAGTGAAATCTTCACTAGAGTAATTTAAAATCCCAAATCAAGACATAAACTGTATATTACAAAGAATTACTTTTTGAAGCATAACTAATTAAGAATTTAAAGTTGTTTTGAGTATATTTTGCACTTTATGTCCGATCGATCAAGTATAAAGAAGACCTTTGAGTTGCAAAGACCTTTTCAGAGACAAAAGGTAATTCTTGGTTTTGCTGAACTTAAGCCTCGGGGAGGGGAACACTGAGGCTGGAACTATTTCTATTTTTGTGTGTGTTGCTGAACTTAAGCCTTTGGGAAGGGAACCCTGAGGCTGGAACCATTCCAATTTTTTTGTGTGTTGCTGAACTTAAGCCTTTGGGAAGGGAACCCTGAGGCTGGAACTATTCCAATTTTTTTGTGTGTTGCTGAACTTAAGGCTTTGGGAAGGGAACCCTGAGGCTGGAACTATTCCAATTTTATTGTGTGTTGCTGAACTTAAGGCTTTGGGAAGGGAACCCTGAGGCTGGAACTATTTCTATTTTTGTGTGTGTTGCTGAACTGAAGGCTTTGGGAAGGGAACCCTGAGGCTGGAACTATTCCAATGTTTTCGTGTGTTGCTGAACTTAAGGCTTTGGGAAGGGAACCCTGAGGCTGGAACTATTTCAATTTTTGTGTGTTGCTGAACTTAAGTCTTGGGGAAGGTATGTTGCTGAACGTAAGTCACGTGGAAGGAACCCTGAGGCTGTAACTATTTCTATTTCTTGGGCTGAACTTAAATCTTGGGGACGGGACCCCTCAAGATTCATTGGTACTTGGATTTGTGCTGCTTGGAACTTGGGAAATGGAACTTCGAGCCTTGGTGAAAACTACAATATTCTCGGTTCAAGAGAGGTAACTTTGAGACTTTTGCTAAAACTATTTTATACTTAGGGAAGGGAGCTGAAAGGAAGCTGCGAGCCGGGAGAGGCTTGGAACTTTGTATTGGACACTATTTCTTTTGGTTGCGGACATCCCTACACATTTATATATTAGTTGTGAGGGCAAATACAGGTTTTGGACACAGACAGATTCTTCAGTTGAATTCTTTGACAAAATCCAAGCAATTTTGGTAGCAGACCTCAGTGCCCCCGACTCAATATGTTCACATTCGTTCCACGTGACACACAAGGAGCGACCATTAAAGCATCTGTACACCATTTATTGTATAGGCGCCTTACAAATATGCAACATGCCAATCATGACACAGCACTGACGTCCGGGATGCCATCCTTATTACAAAATGCCAAATAGGCTTGTGTTGCTTGTGGTACTCTCCTGTTCCGAGGAACTGCCACCTTGCTTCAGCTAAAGAATAAAGCACTTATGGTACCTCTACTACTCATGTCACAGGATCCTGTTCCTCTCCCCCTGTGACATCCCACCAAAAAACACATCCTAGTCATTTTGCCCGGTGGAGGGATGCACCACACCTCCCACTGCTCTAAGAATCCATTTGATGAAACCATGACCACCAATAGCATAACATAGGCAGTCAGATAAATGATTAGATGACTTGACCAGATGCAAAATACAAAAAGGGTCAGTGAAAAAGAGAAATAAAAGGACGGGAAAAGTAAAGCTGAAGGGGTGGGAAAAGGTGAGAGCTGGGGGCTCGGGTACGATGGAATCTCCCAAATGAAAAAAAAAAATAAACATAAAGTGCCCAATTTGAAAAAGAAAAACAGTTTGGGGAAAGGAGTTTTTGCTCATTTTCGTCAGAAATAGAGTATCGGGTTCTGATAAACAACTGCAGGGCTGTAGTTGGATAAAGATCAGGTGTGGCCATGTTCAAAAACACCAAATCTAAGCTTGCACACAAACGAGTCAAAACGTGAACAGGGCAGGGAACAGCCTACCTGATATCAAGTATGGCCATGAAAGCTGGGAGCCCTCTTCCAATACTGGGCCCTTTTCCGCGACTGCCACAGGCGTTGAGCCACGACCCCCTGCGACAGGAAGTGCAGAGTGCACCCGCAGTTCAGGCGGAGGCACACCGGCCGGAAAGCAGTAGACGCTCTAAAACGGAGCGCCTCCAGAGGTGGCAAGGAGGAAATGTCTACTGATGCCAGGCGTGACGCAGTGATCAAATCCTTATCCTAGACGTGCAAGGACCCATAAAAACGACGGTTTTTATCAGAGCCCCAGGGAAAAACATGCCTCTTGAAGAGCCCCAAAGAAACATCACGTTCTGAAGGCAGCACTGGAACCATGGCAACCCACAGACACTCTGGGTGGCCTGTCATCCAGATCGTCCTCAACCTTCAATCTAGAACAACACAACGCCTCAATCATGACTTTATGACATCATGGACGTGCAGAAAGGCTCTGAAATGCAACAGCCAATGATGTCTTGTAGTGCAATTTCTCTTGCCATACACATTTAGTTTAGGGAACCAACACAAACCAAATCATCTTTGATACTTTGACTCCCTTGTGGCTTCTGTGGGGGTAAAAGGGATGGTTTTGACACCGAAAGAAGAAGTAGGTGACAACTGACAGCTGTGATACAGGGCTGGACTAGTCTGCAGGAAAATGGGGGATTCTTTGGCATATCCGTGCTCTGAAGGCCAGAGCCTGTCACACGCACACCTCAAGCCAATGTGTGATTGATACAGGCCAGGACCAGTCAGGTTTTTTTTTGTAGTCCTGTCCAAGAATTGGGGGAGAAGGCACTGCTGAGATAAAGAAAACACCACAGCATTACCACAATTTATTAAGATACATGAAACAAGAGGTGACCAGAAGGTACCATTTCTATGATCACTAGGGTCTTTCATGGCCATGAATGCACCATCTTACCACGCAGGAGCACGAGCATCAAACCTCAAACGCTTCTCAATTGTAACCATCACTTTTAAAGTAGGCCCGGAAATCTAGGGCAAGGCAAAACCAGGCAGCAGCCGCACCGATAAAATAGCTCAGTGAGTGAAGCGCTCGCTGCTGCAATCTGTGTTTGATCCACAGGTTGCAAGGCCAGATAACCTTTTCATCTTTCTGAAGTCGATAAATGAGTACCAACTATGGTTGGGTGATAATTGTATGTAAAAAAAGGTTCTGTGTAAATCGCTTTGACGAAAGCGCTAAATAAATGGCAAACGATTATCATTATTCTTGACTTGCTGGGGAGCAACATGCTGTATGGCCTACCATGGCAAGACTCCTTGCTCGTGCCCTGCAGAAATGGATCACAAATGCATGATGCAGCTCGTGAACAAACGCCACACGGGGAGCCAGACACACTGCTTAATTGTAACCCTCTATGGAAATTGATCAATACGCCTTTCTGTTAAGAACCCAAGCTGTGCTTCGGGGAATTGCAGAAGACATTAACAGCAGGAAACACAGAATTGCAACATGCAGAGCCATAGAATCTGGTGACCTAACACCATTCATTAAATCAGTGCAAAGCCCAGCACTTGCATATCCAGCAAAACAAAGCAAATCATTATGTGTCAATTACAAAAGTGCCAACAAAGATAAATGAGTCCATCACTGTCTTCTTCAAGTCAACCAGACTTCATTTGCACGACAAGGAGCAAATCGAGCATTCCCGGCCCTGCGGCAGATGCTACACATACAGCTGCATTGTATGCATGATGCAAACGGAGCGCAGTCCCCTCCAGTGCCATGGTACACCAATGACAAAAATCCATCCTGCGAAAAACAAACCAGATCATTCCTGGGCACCTGTTTCTGATGACCAGCACAGGCTCCCAAGCACAATTGTGTTTAGTTTTATAGCGACAACTGGCGTCAGTTTGTGACAAACACAAGGGTTTACTATCAAGGGCACGCTTGAGGACTTGATATCAAAGACAGTAGGAAAGGGACGCCTACAATTTGTGACGAATCTGGACAATTTGTTCCTTCGTCCGAGGGGGAGCCCGCTAAGCTAGACCCTCCCTAAGGGTCAGGGAAAGCGGGACCTCACTGAGAGGGACAAGGACTCCCATTCCTACAAGGAACTTCCTATGAAGAATACTCAGCATATATGGGAATGGAAGAGACTGATGTTACTTCTGTTTTGCATCCAACAATTACTGACATTGCTTTTATATTTATTTATTTATAAGGCACATCAGGGCACACCAACATAGACACAAGTGAGACAGAAACAAAGCAGACAAGACACCAAGAGCGCCAGCAGGATTAAGAGCAGGAAGGGATGTATTCAAAGAAGAAGGTATTCAGTTTACAACGAAAGCTGAGATGGTTTTCCTCAAGTCTCAGATTAGAAGGAAGGAAGTTCCATATTTTATCTGCCACAACTGGAAAGGTTTTACCTAGGCCATTGGTCCGATTGAAACATAAAAATCTTACTAATCCCATCTCGGAGGAGCGCAGAGATCTAATCGGGACAGAGGGAAGAATCATGGTTTTTAGGTAAGCAGGGGAGGTGCAATAAACACAGTTGTGTACCAATATCGTCGCTTTGAAGGATAAACGAGCAGTGATGGAAAGCCAGTGGATTTCCTGCCTACTCTTAAAGATGTGGTCCCGATTCAATTTGTTTTTGACAATTCTAACTACGTCATTCTGGGAAATTTTAAGTTTAGACAGGCATTTCTTATTAGCCCCAATCAAAAGTGAATTACAATAATCTAGTCTAGACAAGATTATGGCCCGGGCAATAGAGCTGCAGTTTTTCTCAGAGTCTTCCTCAGCAGTTGGAGATAGTAGGAGTAGTTTTTAGACACTTGGTTTTCGTGAAGGTCAGCAGCAACAGATTAATCCAGCTATGTGCCAAACGTTTACACCCTTTCTACAACCCAGATATCACAATTGTCAAGGTGAAAAGATTGAAATGTGTGGTCCAATTTAGCTTTAGTCTGGGGTAAACCAAAGATCAATAACTCTGTTTTGTTGCCATTAAGGCACATCCAATTGGTGTCCATCCAGGGCTCAATTGAGGCATAGATGTACCCTAGATGGTTTGAGTCCAACGCGTAGTCACCCTATCGTTACATTACCAATTGCGTGGCACTCATGCCTTCCAGGAGGCTACACAAGGGCCTGATGTAAAGATGGGACACCACAGGTAATCAGAGCTTGAGAGGACATTGCCTCTCCCCAGCACACTCTGGTCATCCGATGTGTGAAGAAGGAATACACCCAGTCAATAGAACCCTGACCACATAAATCCACATCTTTTAGTATGTGAAGTAGGTGTTCGTGGTCTAGCAAATCGAAAAGCCACTGAGAGATCTAAAGGACCAGAAGGCCTGTATGTCCCTTATCAAGTATCCCCAGCGTATAGGTCTGAAGATCTAGCATAGCTGTTTCAGTGCTTTGATGGGGTCTAAACCTGTGTAGGGTGTAAAATCCTAACGGATTCCACTAATGACTGAAGTTGTAATGTAGCTTTTCTTTCTAAGATTTTCAGTAGAAAATTGCAGTTGGTGATTGGCCTCAAATGACTGGCTTCCATGGGGTCCAGGCTTGTTTTTTTTCAATAATGGGGTAACTGTGACCACCTTGATGTCCTATGGTACCAGTTTGTGATGAAAGGATGAGTTAACTAATCTAACAAGAAAAGGGGCCAAATGTTCTTGTTGTCAAGTATCAGTTTTGGTGGAATCACGTTTTCTGGACAGGAGGATGGACGCATTGTTGATCAGGTTTTATTCATGTCAGCGATCGATACAGGATGGAATTTAAAACGCTGCTGTCTTGTCTCACTAGCGTGCACAACCGTAGGTGGATCAGACTTGTGTTTTAATAGAAACGTCTCGATTTTATCATAGGCTTTTAAGATCTTGGTATCAAAGGCAAGTTGAACTTTGGTACAATCCAAATTAATAGGTGTAATGGTTGTTGCCTACATTTTTGGGGCCACTAGATGTTTGAAAACCTCAGAGTTTTTTTCGGGTTGTTATTTGCAGCATCTATATGTTTATTAAAGAGATTCTTTTTGTTTCTAGAATAGTAACATGATCGATTTTTTCCAGGGTCTTCCAATTGATCTCATTCACCTCAGTGGCATCTTTCAACCATTTACCCTCTGCTTTTCTTTTATCATTATATGCAGCTCTTGGGTGAACCATTTTTGATGACATGGGTTCGCTCTACTTAATTTAGATTTAAGAGGGGCCACTTTGTCCAACATTTGGATCATAATAGACTTAAAGTTTGACACTAAGGTGGTTGGGGGATCAAGATCGTTGGAGGAAAGCATAACTTGATCAATGGAGAAATTAAGACTTTCATTAATGGGTTTGTCATTGGCTCAAGTTAATAGTGGCATTATCTTAAATTTAGCAACAGACGAAAAGCAACATGCACCTTTGAAGTACAGCAGCAAGAATAAAGGGACGAGGAACCTTTAATGGATGAGGAAAAATCCTACGGAAAGGTGAGCCTCTGATGTACAGACGTCCTGGAGGGGCAGGGCCGCACTACACTGTGGAGCCAGCGATAACGTGGAGAGACACAGAGAAAAGGCAGAGATGCCGGAATGCCGGCACTGCAAAAGGTGATACAGCCAAGTAAGAGACGGGGACGGACGGACCATCTCACCTGCTGGCGCGACCACGCTACAGCCGTGATTGATCTGGGTCCCGGGAAATAACGATGAGGCCAGGACAGAATGGAGGAACGAATCTTCCACTTGGAATGCGATGACCTCAGAGGCTGCCAAATCAGGTAGAAGCTGAGAAGAAACAGGGGGAAGAAGGACCGTCTTACCTGGTGGCGTGACCACAAGGCAGCCGTGGTGGTTCTGCGACCCAGGAATCTACACCAAGGTTAGGCCAGAATGGAGGAACAAATCCTCTACTTGAAACACATGGAACGCAGAGAATGCCGAATCGGGCAGAAGAAAAGAAGCAGAATCCCACTCCCACTATCCCTCTGAAGGAGCAGGAGCTCCCCTTCCCACACTGCTGGAGCAGTGCCTGTTAATGGAGAAGCTGTGCAGGCACATTCTGATGCAAGGTAAGCCTTAAGGCTTAATGTGCTGCCCAACTGCACGAAATTTTACAACTGCCCTTTGATGCTGAATATCTGCCGAATTCTGCTGCCACAATTGCTCCACTTGCCTACAAGAGCTAAATATATCTGGCCATTAGCTTTTACTGGCCTCTACAACATTATGCTGTAAGTGAACCTCCATTGATGACCATGAGGTTTCACTATTCCAAGATGGCCGCCCGCCGACGCTTCTGTTAACCAGCACCTTTGTGTTCCTGTGCTGAGCTCCATGTGGCCAATTCGTTGGACTCCACCCCTGACTCATACACCTCACCATCCATTACAAAACCTTCAACAAGTATCAAAGCAGCATTGACCAATTCCAGGCCTCCCACTGCCCATGCCCTTGACATGGCTGATCTCATCACTACTCATGATTTGGACTTTATAGCCGTCACTGAAACCTGGCTCCATGCGGCCTCAGGACCCCTGCTATCCCTTGCTATTACCGAAGGCTACACCATCATCAGAAGTGACCGTAACACTGCTCAAACTAGAGGAGGAGGTATAACAGCTATAAACCTCTGTCTCTCCCCTCCTGGCCAATTCAAATCAGCAGAATCCCTCACAGCTAAGCTTGCCATCTCCCCCAACCAAACTATTACTGTCCACATTATATACATACCCCCTGTCCCCATATCCACCTTTACTGAGGATCTCGCCCACACACTGTCTGAAAACACCAAGACCCCTTCTCAAATCATCGTATTAGGTGATTTCAACTTAGGCCTCTCTGACCCTAACGATGCATCGGCCCATGATGTCAACAGCTTACTACTCAATCCAGGCTTCACACAACGTGTTACCACACCTACTCACTCTAAGGGCAGAATCCTAGATTGGATTGCTGACCTGAATTGTGACACTAAGGTCAATTCCAACTTACCATGTACTTGGACGGACCATCATCTTATCACCTTTAGCATCCCCACTAAAACCTTCCATTCCACCCCTAACATAGCACCTGCCACACTCACCAGGAACAAGCGTAACATAACTTGCGCCAAACTTATCCCACTCATCCTCCCTGCCCTCAATGATCTTGCTTCAATATGCTTGGATCCTACTGTCTTGGTAGACTCTTATAAACAGACTATGTTAAAAGCATTAGATCTCATCGCTCCCTCCAAACTACGTAAACCTAAACCCCGGGCTCACCTTAATTCCTGGTTCACGCCTCAGCTGAGAACCTTACGCAAGGAAAAAAGGACCCTTGAAACTCGCTGGAGAAGCCACCCGACTGAATCTAATAAAGTAAGCATGGCATTAGCGACGCTAAACTATAAAGAAGCCAATATGTCTGCTAAAAAAGAGACATATAATAAACGTATTGAACTTACCCAATCTAACACCAAGGAGCTCTTCAAAATTCTAAAGGAATTGGAATCCCCCGCCCCTCCCCTAGACACCTGCTCCAAAGACAGCACCTGGTGCACTAACATCCAAGAGGCTCTCCTGGGTAAAATTACCATGCTCCAAACTAAAATGAATGGAAAAAAAACAGCCTGCACTCATTTATATCACAGCTTGCTCCTCAGGCCAACCACAAACCCATTACTGCATCCTTGCAACCATTCTGCTTCTCACCTCTCTCCACTACGGAAGTGGAACACATCATCAACAGCCTTAAGCCCTCTAATTGTCAGGGAGACTCTTGTCCTGCGACTATTATCAAAGAGGCCTCACAGAACCTGGCGCCTTTCATCACCTCACTCAAACTCCTCCTTCAGGACGGGGATCGTCCCAGACAACCTCAAGGATGCCTGGATTATTCCTCTTCTGAAAAAAACAACATTGGATGCTAACATTCCCACCAATTACAGGCCAATCACCACAGTGCTGTTTCTCTTAAAAATTCTTGATCGAGCGGCATATCTGCAGATCCAAGATTATCTCTAAACCAACAACCTCCTGGGTCTAAGGCAATCGGGCTTCCGCTCTCACCACGGCACAGAAACTGCACTGTTAGACTTAAAAACGCAAATAGAAGACTTAAAAGACAAGGAAAAATTGGCGCTCTTACTCTTATTAGACCTTTCCGCAGCATTTGACTTAGTCAATCATCAAATCCTCTGCCACCACCTCAAAACTGCGGCCAACTTATCTGAGAAAGCTACAGCCTGGATTACCTCCTTCCTGGACAACAGATCCATGAGGGTCTTTTGCCCTACCGCCACTGCTGAACCTTCTCCTGTCACATGTGGGGTCCCCAAGGATCATGTGTGTCCCCGACACTCTACAATGTCTTCACAAAACCTCTATTTGACATGCTGGACCGCATGGGCGTCACGTACACTAATTATGCTGACGACACCCAAATACTTATTCCCATTACAGGCGACTACAAAACTGACTCCCTAGCTATCAACGCCATTTATCAAGTCATCCAGACCTGGATGGCACAGCATGAACTGTGTTTAAAGAACGAGAAAACTGAGCTCCTCATTTTAGGCTCACCCCATAAACTCAGTAAACTTGACTCCTCATTCAAGTCCTTTACCATCAATGGTAACTCCATCAAAGTGGCCAAGGACACCAAGACACTAGGGGCCTCATTACACGGTAGGTGGTAAACCATGGTGCTATTAGCACCATGGTTGCCGCCGGTACCATACCGGTACCACCATGGAGGAAAGAGGAGTTACCACCCCATTCCAACGTTGGCGGGGCGGTAATTCCCCCTTTCTCCATGGCCCTTCCCCATTTTTGCCCCATAGGGCATAATGCGAATGAGGAAGGAGCTAATTACGGTACCGCAAATTGCGGTACCGTTATTAGCACCAAGGTCCCTTTGCGGGTCCCAACTTTAACGGCTGGTCTACACCAGCCCTTAAGATCGGCTCCCGCAAAGGGACCTTGTAGTAAGGCGGTAAGGGTTAACAGTCCCCGGGGACCGTTAACCCTTACCGCCTTCTGTGTAATGAGGCCCTAGATATGTACCTTGATTCCACCCTCCCCTTAACTAGACAAACCAATGCAGTCTCCTCAGCCGCATCCTACACATGCAAGCTCATCACCGGCTGCCGCCCCTTTCTGCTTCCAGCCAACTGCACTACCCTAGCCAGGACCTTGGTCCTATCCAAAATCGACTATTGCAATGCCCTCTATCTAGGTACCAACCAATGCAACATCAGAAACTCCAAATTATCCAAAATAATGCAATTAGAGCGGCCCTTAACATCCCTACGACCTCACACATTTCAGAATACAGACAAAACCCCTGTTGGCTTTCAGTTACCCAAAGAATCCCCCTTAAAGCTCTGGCACTCACACACAAAAGTATCGTGAACCAAGCCCCCAGTTACCTCTCCAACAGGTTCACATCTCACTCAGCTGCGAGACCCCTCAGAAGCACACACGCTAATTGCCTTGTCATCCCACACTTCAACCTCCAAAAATCTGGAGGTCGCAGTTTCCCAGTCCTTGCAGCTAAGCTGTGGAACACGCTACCCAACCCACTCAGAGCTCAACCCTCGTTCCCTGCCTTCAAGCGTAAAGCCAAAGTTTGGCTGTCTACCCATGACTAGGCATGACCTTGACTGGAACATTCATCTCAGCATCATAGGCCGTTTTTGCATTATATCTTGCCTTTGTATTTTGCTCAGCCTGTGTAACCTGCACACCATCGATTATGTATCATGTATATTTTGTATATTTTTAATGTAAATATTGTGACTGTAACCTGCCTGTAACTAAATAATGCGCCCGGTTGCCCTCGGGCCTTGTGCGCTATACAAATAAACAAAATACATAATACAAATACAGAATCTTACATGCCGGCGATGCCGTGGAGAAGGACGAACAGCGACATCCCCACTAGGACACCACCCCACTGGAGCTCACCCGAAAGCATAGAAGGTACCAGGGCTGTTCAGGCTGGAGGGAGGCGAGTGGAAGTGAACAAAGAGAAAGAAACTGCAAGGAGGGTTACAGGAGCCTTAGAAACCTGAATATTTATATGCAAGATGCACACATACAAAATCCGAATAATGAATGTTGGCAAGATGCACACATACAACCAGAGAGGTCAAGGAAATTTGAAAGCCAAAGGGGCCTGAAGAGCCTTAAAGAAACAAGGGCCATAGTAAAAATATAAGTAGAAGCGAACCTTGAAGTTTCAATCAATTGGTTCAAAATACAAAACCATTAGAGAGGAACTGGTTAAGTTGGTGGAAAAGGAATAAGGGAAGAATTCCTCCATGTAAAGAAGTTCATACATTTTGATTTATTGATTGATTGATTGATTGATTGATTGATTTATAGAGCGCTTTACACTAAGGCGCTGTACAGTACAACATTATACATAATAACATCAACAATGTAACAGATGAAGCAAAATTATATCATGAATCATTCGATAAAACAGTGACAAGAGCAATTGACTGAAGGGGAGAGGGAATAAGGAGTGGGATTAGGCAGGTGGGGGAGGGCGTGATGGAGAGTTAGAAGAGGGAAATTGAAGAGAGAGAGAGGAGGGTCGGATAGGGGAGAGGAAAATCAAGGGGAAGAAAGAGGGGGGCAGGGGGGAGCAGAGAGGGTAGAGGGGGAGGTTTCAGGGAGGAGAATGGAGAAGGAGGGATTTAAGGGAAGTGCGGAAAGAGGGGAAGGATGTAGAGGAGCGGATAGTAAGAGGGAGTGAGTTCCAGTGTAGGGGTGCAAGGAGTTGGAAAGAGCGGAAACGGGAGGAAGCACAGGGGGATAGAGGTACAGTGAGAAGGAAGTGGTCAGCAGAGCGAAGGGATCGGGAGGGGGAGTAGAAGGAGAGAAGGGAGGAGAGATAAGGAGGAGCAAGACCATGGAGGGATTTAAAGACAAGGCAGAGAAAGTAAAATTTTAGCTGTGAGTGAAATGGTAGCCAGCCAAGGTAAGAGAGCGAGGTAGAGATGGAGTCACGGGAGGTGAGGAGACAAAGGGTGCGAACAGGAGAGTGGTAGATGGATTTAAGGGGGGCAAGATTAGATGCTGGTAGTCCAAAGAGAAGAGAGGAGCAATAGAAGAGGCGAGAAAAGATGAGAGAGGAGATTAGGATTAGGAGATTATCTGGAGACTGGCCAAGGGGTAGCAAAGGAATAAAGGAATACATTCTTCCACTTAATGAACTTGAGACATTTCATTTATGTAGAGACATCCACGTCTATCTGAAGAGGCTAACATGAGAGTTGAGAATATTTCTTTTCTAAACTATTTTTATGAACTGGAAACCAACTCCAGAGTGAGATCCCAAAAGACAATTGATTGGATAAAGCCTGGGTGGCAAGGCTAACACCTTGGCTTATTTTTATGTTGGTTTTCCAAAGTTTCAAAGCCAGATAGCGATTAAGTTTGGACTGAGGACAACTTTTTATATTTGTGACAGATGAGCACCCTTAGCTTAGGTTTGCAGGTAGGGAAAATCCCTATAGGCAGCAGGGATTGAAAGGTCTTTTCTTTTAATTTAATGAACACCCTTGAAATTGTCATCCTCGAATCTGACCCTCCAACTGGCTCGCCACAAAGTATATATGTTGCATCTCTTTCTTGGGAACATACAAAGAGTGTGATTTATTTGCATTCATTTTAAGCAGGTTTTGGTCCCTCAATTTCTGGTCCATGGGCTGCAGAGACAGTTACCGTTTCAGCTTGCCTATTTATCAAGCAGGTCATCTGTGTCTCCTATTCCTAAAGCAGTGTTGCATGCATACCATCTGTGTCTCCTACCCTTACAATTGTGTGTAATGCATATCATCTTATCCTCCTGCCCTTACATCTGGGCTTCCTGTACCTCATCTGTGTTTCCTACCCTTACAACTGTGTGTCACATATATCATCTGTGTCTCCTACAATTGTGTGTCATGTATATCCTCTTATCCTCCTGCCCTTACATCTGGGCTTCCTGTACCTCATCTGTGTTTCCTACCCTTACATCTGTGTGTCACATATATCATCTGTGTCTCCTACAATTGTGTGTCATGTATATCATCTTATCCTCCTACCCTTACATCTGGGCTTCCTGTACCTCATCTGTGTTTCCTACCCTTACAACTGTGTGTCACATATATCATCTGTGTCTCCTACAATTGTGTGTCATGTATATCATCTTATCCTCCTACCCTTACAGCTGGGCTTCATGTATATCATAGGAGACACAGAGTATTCTATGTTATATCATCTTCTGTCCTTACAGCGATGTACGAGTCCTAACAAATTCTATGTCCCCCATATCTGAGATTATGTATATCTTTTTTCCATACTACCCTTACAGCTGGGTATTAATTACACCATCTCTCCCACCTAGCCATGTCTCATTCATACCATCTTTCCATCCGACTCTTAGACACACACTTGATGCATGTTATCTGTCTCTCCTACCCTTGCAGTCGTTTCATGTATATCGTCTTTCCCTTCTACCATTCCTGTTGTTTGTCAATTATATAATTAGCTTTTCCCAAAATGTTGGATTCTTTGTATGTGCACTCGCTTGACCTTTCCAGTGTGTTGAAAGGACTCCACTAACCTTCCTCTAATAACTCATCTTTCCATTGTATATTTTATTTATTTATTGTGTAAGGTGCGTAAACATCAACGGGAGTCGCGGGAGGATAGCTCAGCGGCAATGTGCTCGCCTTGGAAGAAAGATGACACGAAGCAACCCAAATTCGATTCCCGGGTCCGCGCTTAGAAAACCTCTGGGTATTAAGCGTATTATAAATAACCTATCATATCATAACTAAACTAAACTGTGTTTCAAAGCAACCTTGTGTTTCTTCCCCTCCCATCAGATAAATGCCATGTTGGCAATATAAGGATTTCTTACCAATGACTAATTTTGGATTTACTGAGGAATTGGTCATTGGTACTGTGGCAGGAGATCTCTGAGGAGATGTGTGATAATATAGCACTATGTTCTCTTACCTTAGGGGATAGAGCAAGGCAAGTCAAGATGTTGAACCGAGTGTCTGGACTCTGGCACGTATGGGTGAAAGCAGATTGAGTGATTCTGCCTTATGTTGGGGTTGCAAACATAGGAAAGCTACTGTGGAGCATATGCTATGGGAATGCCTTTGGGTCGTGACGTTTTGGGAGGATGTTACAGCTTCTATGAACACTATTCTGAGGTTGGACATAGATTACCCCTTTGAGGCACTGATTTTAGGAGGGTCTTCACCAGTGGAGGACCTATAATTTCCACAGAGGTGCTGACTATTTTGAGCTGCGATGATGGCTAAAAAACGAATTTTGAGACGTTGGAAGGATGCCAGATCCCCGACCAAGCCTAAGTGGGCGCAGAAGATGCGCAGAATATCTTTGGCGGAGAGAGTTCTGTGGAAAAGCAGAAGAAAATGAAATCTTTTTGAGGAGACTTGGCCACGTTTCATCCGAAAGGAGCTCTAATGTATTTGGGCCTTGTGTATTTGGATGTGGGTATAACAAGATGGGGAGGGGCTGGAGAGGGATTGTACTATGCATGGGAACCGCTGCTTAAAGACTTTTGTTTATAGATTTTGTGAAATTACATTGTAAATAAAATTGTATGCCTACATATAAAAACATTTTTTTTTAAATCTATATACTTTGCTGTCCCTACTCTTACAGGCGACAAGCTCATTTATCCCCTTTCTGTTTTGTTCCCTTACAACTGTGCACCAATCATAGAATCTGTCCGCCCACCCCTTACAGTTGTATCATGCATGTCATCTTTCCTTCCTGCCCTTATAATAGTGCATCATGCACATTACCTTCCCCTCTACTCTTATAGCTGTGCCGGCATGCATATCACCTTCCCCTCCTAAACATATAATAGTGCATCATGCACATCATCTTCCCTCTACTCTTATAGCTGTGCCGGCATGCATATCACCTTCCCCTCCTAAACATATAATAGTGCATCATGCACATCATCTTCCCTCTACTCTTATAGCTGTGCCGGCATGCATATCACCTTCCCCTCCTATACATATAATAGTGCATCATGCACATCACCTTCCCCTCTACTCTTATAGCTGTGCCGGCATGCATATCACCTTCCCCTCCTAAACATATAATAGTGCATCATGCACATTATCTTCCCCTCTACCCCTATAGCTGTGCCGTCATGTATATCATCCTTCCTTCCTTCCTACACTTACAATAGTGCATCATGCACATCATCTTTCCCTCTACTCTTACAATTCTGCTGTCGTGCATTTCACCTTCCCCTCCTATACATATAATAGTGCATCATGCACATTATCTTCCCCTCCCCTCTTACAGCTGTGCTGGCATGCATATCACCTTCCCCTCCTATACATATAATAGTGCATCATGCACATCACCTTTCCCTCTACTCTTATAGCTGTGCCGTCCTGCATATCACCTTCCCCTCCTAAACATATAATAGTGCATCATGCACATTATCTTCACCTCCCCTCTTACAGCTGTGCCATCATGCATATCACCTTCCCCTCCTAAACATATAATAGTGCATCATGCACATTATCTTCACCTCCCCTCTTACAGCTGTGCCGGCATGGATATCACCTTCCCCTCCTATACATATAATAGTGCATCATGCAC
Source organism: Ambystoma mexicanum (assembly GCF_040938575.1). NCBI lineage: Eukaryota > Metazoa > Chordata > Amphibia > Caudata > Ambystomatidae > Ambystoma > Ambystoma mexicanum. The sequence continues at coordinate 1,498,998,275 of NC_090932.1, read as the reverse complement.
ATCACCTTCCCCTTTACTCTTATAGCTGTGCCGGCATGCATATCACCTTCCCCTCCTAAACATATAATAGTGCATCATGCACATTATCTTCACCTCCCCTCTTACAGCTGTGCCATCATGCATATCACCTTCCCCTCCTATACATATAATAGTGCATCATGCACATCACCTTCCCCTCTACTCTTGCAGCTGTGCCGGCATGCATATCACCTTCCCTCCTATACATATAATAGTGCATCATGCACATCACCTTCCCCTCTACTCTTATAGCTGTGCCGTCCTGCATATCATCCTTCCTTCCTATACTTACAAAAGTGCATCATGAACATTCTCTTCCCCTCGCCTCTTACAGCTGTGCCGGCATGCATATCATCTCCCCCTCCTAAAAATATAATAGTGCATCATGCACATTATCTTCCCCTCCCCTCTTACAGCTGTGCTGGCATGCATATCACCTTCCCCTCCTATACATATAATAGTGCATCATGCACATCACCTTTCCCTCTACTCTTATAGCTGTGCCGTCCTGCATATCACCTTCCCCTCCTATACATATAATAGTGCATCATGCACATTATCTTCCCCTCCCCTCTTACAGCTGTGCCGTCATGCATATCACCTCCCCCTCCTAAACATATAATAGTGCATCATGCACATTATCTTCCCCTCCCCTCTTACAGCTGTGCAGTCATGCATATCACCTCCCCCTCCTAAACATATAATAGTGCATCATGCACATTATCTTCCCCTCCCACAGCTGTGCCGTCATGCATATCACCTTCCCCTCCTATACATATAATAGTGTTTCATGCACATCATCTTCCCCTCTACTCTTACAATTCTGCTGTCGTGCATATCACCTTCCCCTCCTATACATATAATAGTGCATCATGCACATCATCTTCCCTCTATTGTTACAGCTGTGCTGTTATGCATATCCTCTACCCCTCCTATAGTATAATTGTGCATCATCTTCCTCTCTACTCTTACAGCTGTGCCATCATGCATATCATCTTTCCTTCCTACCCTTATAATAGTGCATCATGCACATTATCTTCCCTCTATTCTTACAGCTGTGCCGGCATGCATATCACCTTCCCCTCCTATACATATAATAGTGCATCATGCACATCAACTTCCCTCTATTCTTACAGCTGTGCCGGCATGCATATCACCTTCCCCTCCTATACATATAATAGTGCATCATGCACATTATCTTCCCTCCCCTCTTACAGCTGTGCCGTCATGCATATCACCTTCCCTCCTATACATATAATAGTGCATCATGCACATTATCTTCCCCTCCCCTCTTACAGCTGTGCCGTCATGCATATCACCTTCCCTCCTATACATATAATAGTGCATCATGCACATTATCTTCCCCTCTACCCCTATAGCTGTGCCGTCATGTATATCATCCTTCCTTCCTTCCTACACTTACAATAGTGCATCATGCACATCATCTTCCCTCTATTGTTACAGCTGTGCTGTTATGCATATCTTCTACCCCTCCTATAGTATAATTGTGCATCATCTTCCTCTCTACTCTTACAGCTGTGCCATCATGCATATCATCTTTCCTTCCTACCCTTATAATAGTGCATCATGCACATTATCTTCCCTCTATTCTTACAGCTGTGCCGGCATGCATATCACCTTCCCCTCCTATACATATAATAGTGCATCATGCACATCATCTTCCCTCTATTCTTACAGCTGTGCCGGCATGCATATCACCTTCCCCTCCTATACATATAATAGTGCATCATGCACATTATCTTCCCCTCCCCTCTTACAGCTGTGCCGTCATGCATTTCACCTTCCCTCCTATACATATAATAGTGCATCATGCACATTATCTTCCCTCCCCTCTTACAGCTGTGCCATCATGCATATCACCTTCCCCTCCTATACATATAATAGTGCATCATGCACATTATCTTCCCCTCTACTCCTATAGCTGTGCCGTCATGTATATCATCCTTCCTTCCTTCCTACACTTACAATAGTGCATCATGCACATCATCTTCCCTCTATTCTTACAGCTGTGCTGTTATGCATATTTTCTTCCTCTCCTATAGTATAATAGTGTATCATGCACATCATCTTCCTCCCTACTCTTACAGTTCTGCTGCCATGCATATCATCCTTCCTTCCTATACTTACAATAGTGCATCATGCACATCATCTTTTGCAATACTTACCACTGTGCTATCATGCATATCATCTCCCCCTCCTATACCTATAATAGTACATACACATCCCCCTACTCTTACAACTGTACTGTGATGCATATCACCCTCCCCTCTACTGAAAATGAATATGATTTTCAATCCCATTTGTTTCATTGTAAGCCTAAAGACTGCCCTGCCTCCTGCCCATTTGCAGCCAGTGTGAAAATCACCAAACAACACAAAGCATGTGCTGTCCAGTGATTCAGTGGAATATACAAAAACACAGATATCAGCCTATTTTCCAATTATGGCCAAGCAATTGGGGCACAGAGTTTGAGCCGCCTTCACTTAACTGTACCTTTCCTTTCCTCTTCCTCTGGGAATTATTGGTCCACTTTAATGCTGTAAAAATGCTGTTTCCCCCCAAGTTTATCTGGGCTCAACTTACTGTCAACCTAACTAGGCAACAACAGCTCAGGGAAGTGGTAGGAAAGAAAGGGGCTCATTCAACATAAAATCTCAGGAATTTCCATTGTTTGATGGCATGGCCAAAAGACTATTGAAGAAGCCTTAGAGGCTGTTTTCTCAGCAGAGAATCTACATCCTGAAAGCCACCCTTGCATGAAAGTGTCTTCGAGGCCACCCACTTATACAGACTATAGAAATGACTGTTTGCGGCTGCTTGTGCCTGTGGTGCTCTCCAGTGCAGACCTTTGGACAGTGGCGGCTCGTCCTTAAAGGGCGAGGGGGCATCGAACCACCAGGTCCTGGCCCCCTCTCACCCATTATAGAGGAGCCGAGGAGCCAGTTCCATCAAACACTGATCACTCCCTCAGTTGCTTTTTCCAGCTCCAGTAGCGCTCCTGGGCTGGCTGAACTGTCAAAGAGAAACATTGCACAAGCTCATGAGACATGGAAGGCTTGGGGCATTTTGTTTCCCCAGCCTTGCATATTTCATTGGAAATGCTGGCTGGGGAACTGCATGTCTGTATGTGTGAGGGGGCGCTCTTGCGCCTCATCGCACATACAGACAGAGCAGGCTGGAGTGGGGCGTCTCCTCATCTACTCCAGGCCCAGGCACACATGTGCAGGAACCAGGAAGCTTCATGATTCCTGTTCATGCTAGCAGAGGCTGGAGCACTGGGGAGGAAACTTCAGGACTAGTGGCAGAAGGTAAGTTTATGCTGTGGGGACCAGAGGCATGCATGGTATCTTTAAAATACCATGCCCGCCCCCTGGACCTATGGAGAGAGGGAGAGAGGGAGAGAGGGAGAGAGGGAGAGAGGGAGATAGGGAGATAGGGAGAGAGAGGGAGAGAGAGAGAGAGAGAGAGAGAGAGAGAGAGAGAGAGCGAGAGCGTGTGTGTGTGAGGGAGCGTGCTGGGGACCCAAGGGACAGGCATATCATTTTGGGCAACCAGTGCCTTGTATGTACACATAACCAAATTGATTGTGTGTGTGAGGAGCTGGGGAGTACCACGGGACAGGCATGTCATTCTTTTACTGGGCATCTATGATAAATGTCCAGTAAAAAATAAAATGCCTCACCCCTGTACCCCCTAGCGCCTAACATACACAGAATCACATTCTTCGTGCGCGTGCAAGGGACTGGGGCCCAGTGGGCAGGCATGGCCTTTTTTTACTGGGTATGCCCAGTAAAGAAAGTCAGCCCAGTCTGCTGGAATTCCTAGTGCCTCACATGCAATGCCATGCCTTACCTAGAGCCCCCCAACCCCTCACATGCATACATAATTGATTACCTGTGCATGTGAGATGCTGGAGGTCCCAGGAGAAGGGCATTCCATTTATTAATGTGCATCTATGTAAGATGACCAGTAAAAGATGCCATGCCTGTGCCTCCCAGCACCTTGCATGCAAACAATTGATGTGTGCTTGTGAGGGGCTTGGGCCCCCAGGGTGTGGGCATGGCAGTTTCTACTGGGCATCTATGGGATCCAGGAACGAAGAAGGTAAGCACACAGCAGACGAGTCCGGGAAACAAGGAGGAAGGAAGAGGGTAATGGGAATGGAATTAGGAGGTCCAGGAACAAGGACAACAGTGTAGCAAACTACGGAGCACATGTCTAGTCGCTGCTTGCAGTAGCATTGAGACGCAGGGGCGCGGCCTATTTGTAAATACGCTACGTTTGACGTAAGGACAAGGAAGATTTTGCACGTTAGACGGCCATGTTGGGAGTATCAAGGAGTGCAAGCCCCGTTGTGACAAGGACCATGAGGTCCAAAAGGGGCGTGTTCTGTGGATCATGACAGCAAGTCCCCTCCGAAGACTCGTTCCACCGGGTTTGCCCGGGTGTATGAGATGGTATCTTCTGAGCAATCGAGTTGTATTTAGGTTAGAAGCTGGTTCCCAAGTTCTTTCACTTGGAGGATATCCTTTCCATTCAACCAGGTATTGAAGCTGACCCCGTTTATACCTGGAATCGCATATTCGGGACACTTCATATTCCACTTGGTCGTCCACTACCACCGCAGGGGGTCTGCAAGACTTCCGGGAAGATCGGATGTAGGGTTTTAATAAAGAAGTGTGAAAAACTGGGTGAATCTTCTTCCAGGAGTCGGGTAGCTTGAGTCAGTATGAGACAGGATTTATGATTTCCTTGACGGGAAATGGACCATAGTACCGGGGGGCCAGTTTGTTTGGCTGTAAGTGTCGGGGTAGTAGCTTCGAGGACAACCAGAATTGATTGCCAACTGCACATGAAGGCTCTGGTCTTCTTTTAGAATCAGCATTTTGTTTAGTTCGTATTCTGGCCTTCTCTAAGTGTTCCTTGGCTTCCTTGTGTACATTGATGAGTGTTTCCATCCAGGAGTCAACGGTAGGAACAGTTGTGGGATGTGGAAGAACAGAGTGTAACACTGATGGATGGAATCCTTGACTGCAATAAAAGGGGCTGGTGTTGATCGCCGAATGATCGGAATTGTTGTGCGCGAACTCAGCCACGGGTATTAGGAGCGACCAGTCGTCCTGAACCTTAGTGGCGAAACAGCGAAAGTATTGTTCCAGGGTCTGGTTTACACGTTCAGTAGCTCCATTGGTTTGTGGATGGTAACCTGATGAGAGCGCGTTGGATTCCCAGAATGCGACAGAGATGTTTCCAGAATTGTGAGACGTATTGAGGTCCTCGGTCTGATATGATCTTGGAAGGAAGTCCATGTAGGTGGAAAATGTGTTGCAGGAAGATTCCAGCCAGCTCTGATGAGGACGGTAGTTTATGCAGGGGTATAAAGTGATTCCATGTGACTTAGATGATAAAGAGAAAAGTAAGAGATCCAGCAACATAAAGACACAATATACAAACTGGTTAAAGGATTATAAATATAAATATAATACTAACAATGCCAATTGGAGGTGTATATATAAGCTATGTAAAATCCATGATTCAAACAAATTCTGGTACCTATATCGCCAATTCCTAATGGATGAAGATAATAGGGAAAACAACAATGTGGGCCAGGAGGTTTGGAAGCATTATATTACTGATCTCTTTTTCAAGATTAGCCTCATGTCTGCTGCCCCTATTTGTATGAATTCATACGGTATTGATAAATTCCCCTTTAGTATCCTGGACATCTTTAAAGTGATTTCAAAAATGAAATCTTCACGTGCCCCTGGCCCGGATGGGTTGGCTAATGTTGTTATAAAACAAAATCCTAAGAAATGGGTAGTGATTTTCCTACAGTTATTTACTGGAATATGGGAAACAGGCATTATACCGGATAGCTGGAGGAAAGCTATAGTTATCCCTATTTTTAAAAAAGGGCACAGAAAACTGCCTGATAACTATAGGTTACTAGCAATGGCTGATAGTAGCTGTAAGATTTTCTGTTCCCTTTTAGTGGACACTTTGAACAACTGGATAGAGGAAAAGGGCCTCCTCTCTGCTCACCAAACTGGTTTTCAAAAAGGATACAGTACCCTGGATAATCTAACTATGTTGAAACACATTATAGCTGGGTCTAAGGATAAGGGGGAAAAACTATATGTGTGTTTTATAGATTATTCAAAAGCCTTTGACTGTGTCAATAGGGGCCTTTTGTGGGAGAAATTAAGAGGGAAAAAGATCTGCCCTAAAATCCTTCATTTTTTGGAGGAAATGTATAGGGAGACCACGGTGTCCATCTGTTTAGTTAAAGGAGGGATGTTATAATCTGAGATCATTACTAATACTGGACTAAAGCAGGGATGTGTTACATCTCCTATACTGTATAACCTGTATGTTTCAGATATGTGGGAAAGGTTTACTACCTTAAATAATTTCCCACCTATTGTGGCGGGGAAACCTATATGTGGCCTTATGTATGCAGACGATACTATCCTCTTGGATAAAACTCTGGTAGGATTGCAAAGAATGCTGAATGGCCTGTTGTCTTACTCCGAGGCGAATAACCTTAGTATTAATATAAATAAGACTAAGGTTATGGTATTCGGAGCCACAAAGCAAGAAAAGAAAAGACTTACCTCTAGATGGCATATTAATTCTATTAAACTGGAGGTTGTTGAGGCCTACCCTTATTTGGGGATGCCCATTCTGAGTAATCCCTGTATTAATTTTTTCCAAGAGGCAGTTAACTTAAAAGTACTAAAGAAATGGAATGCTATAAGGAAATACATGGCTAGTAAAGGTGGCCACTCCATTGAAGGATTCCTTGAGATATACAAGAGTTGTATCATTCCCGGTATTATGTATGCTCTGGAAACAGTGGAAAGTAAATATTTGAGTAAACTATACCAACTCGAAGGGAAGCTTTGGAGACCAGCCCTTGGACTTCCTAAGGCTGTACCAATACAAGCAATAAGATGTGAATTGGGGCTCATCTCCCTTCTGACTCTGTGGAAAATTGGATGTTGTAAACTCTATTTTAGAATAATATTGGGGGAGGGGGAGGAAGGTAATCTGCTTAACCTAATAGGAAAAAATAAAAGTGAAGGCAGATTTAAGAATACCTATATGCTAAGTCTACTAAATACAGTACTATCCTTTCTTGAAGCCTTAGGCTATAAAGAACCTATGGGAAAAGACAATATTGTGTGTATTATGAAAAGTCTTAAGGATAAAGCTTTTACTTGGGATTCGTGTGAAAATCAATCCTATCTCTATACTAAGTCTCAATATGGTGTCTACGCTCTTCAAGGTCTCAAACCTGCCACTCCGAGACAATATCTGCTAAATACGGGAAACAGGGCTTTGAGAAGATTTATTTTGCAACTACGCTTGAATACCCTCCCATGTAATGAAATAATTGGGGCACGGACTAAAACCCCCCATGCAGAAAGATTGTGTAGGCACTGTAAAATAGAGGTGGAGACAGTAAGACATATCTTAACTATGTGCACCAAATTAAAGGAATGTCATTTTAAAGGGTATGCACATTTTGTTGGGGATTTGCAAATGATTGAATCTGACCAATTTTGGTCAGTTATTTATGACGGAGAGATTAAGGTTTTCGTTGGGGCAGCCTTGTATATTTGGAAGCGAGCAATTTGTTAGCAAACTATTTGTAATTGTCTTTTAAATACGTGTCACTTTTTTCTCCTATTTTTGATATGTGTTTTTAGATTGGAAATAATAACTGTAATTTGTTTGCTAAATGGTTTTTATGATTAATGTTATTGTCTTTTTTTGTTTGCTGATATAATATTCTTGTAGTGTATAAGGTTTTAATTAACCAAAATGCACTTTAAATAAAAATGTTTTTAAAAAAAGTAAAACCTGCTTCAGGAGACCAGTCAGCTTCCTTGGTCAATTGCTTGAATCGGGTTACATACGTAAGCATATCCTGGGATCCTTGTTGAAAGTCTAGCAGGCACTTCTGGGCACTATAGACCTGCTCAGGGCGGTCAAACATGTTTTTAAGGGCTTGTATGAAACCGTCGTAGTCATCCAGGAGGGCATCACCAGAATTGACTAAGGGCATAGCCCAGGTTAGGGCATTTCCGGAAAGGTGTGAAATTATGAAGCCAACCTTAGCCCTAGGGGTTTGAAAAGTAGTAGGGCATAAAAGTAAAGTGAACCAAACAAGAATCAAGGAATACACTAAGGGTTTTTGCTGAACCATCGTATTTGTCAACAATGCCGCCCAGCAATACGCTTTCCTTTGTGGCAGAATCACGAAACTAATTGTTTGAGAGCCGCGTTTTCCGCCTTTAAATTTTGTACCTCGGTCGTTAGTTCTTGCGTGCCACGCATGAGATCCTGAACAGCCGCTTCCATGTCGGCTTCGACTTCGGTCGTTTGTCGTCTCAAACTGTCACGGAATTCCCCCTTTCTCACCTGGGAGCGATCCTTGCAGGATTTCTTGGGCGGCGTCTTCTTACGCACGGACCTGGTCTTGTATAAGCCCGCGCGAGCCTCTTCTGGCTCCAGCGTGCGCTCAGAGCTCCAGGATTCAGACACTCCGGGATCCAGGAACGAAGAAGGTAAGCACACAGCACACGAGTCTGGGAAACAAGGAGGAAGGAAGAGGGTAATGGGAATGGAATTAGGAGGCCCAGGAACAAGGACAATAGTGTGGCGAACTACGGAGCACATGTCAAGTTGATGCTTGCAGTAGCATTGAGACACGCGGGCCCGTGGGGGCGTGGCCTATTTGTAAATACGCTACGTCCGACGTAAGGACAAGGAAGATGTTGCACGTTAGACGGCCATGCTGGGAGTATCAAGGAGTGCAAGCCCCGTTGTGACAAGGACCATGAGGTCCAAAAGGGGCGTGTTCTGTGGATCATGACAATACCGGGCACCGGTAAGGAGACCGGTGCCGGTAATCCCCTACCGCCCTATTCTGAGGTCCCTTGGCGGGGACCGTAAGGAACGTGTGGTCGGACCACACGTCCCTTATGGGTCCCACTAAGGGACCAGGGCGCAAATAATGGGCTTGCCATTCGCGAGCCTGTTATTTGCGCCCTCCCCATTCCCATTGAGCCCTATGGGGGCTCAAATGGGAATGGGGAATGGTTGGTGCAATGGGGATTTACCGGTCCCGCCAGGGTCGGACTAGACCGGTAAGTTCCCATTGCACCACACCGGACTTGGTCCTGTTATTGGTGGCCGTCATGGTGCAAATAGCGCCATGACTACCACCAATCTCGTAATGAGGCCCTATATCATATCAGTGGCATCGCATTTTGTATTGGGCATATTTGATAATGCAAGCATGATCAGTTGTATTATTCTTTCTGTGGTATGACATTCTGTATTGAGCATCTTTGATAAAGCAAGCATGATAAGTGTTAATATGCAGCTAGACTGGCATTTCAATGCAGCCAGTCTAGCCATTTCTTATTGTGGTTTTACATTTTGTATTGGCATCTTTGGTGAAGCAAGCATGATAAGTCTTATAACGAAGCTAGAATGGTATTCTTATGCAGCCAGTCTAGCCATTTCTTACTTTGGCATGCCATTTTGTATTGGGCATCTTTGATAAAGCAAGCATGATCAGTGGTATTATGTAACTAGACTGGCATTTTAGTGCAGCCAGATGGACATGTATTCATACTGTGGCATACATTTTTAATGGTAAAGTCAACTGGAGTATGTTCTTGCGTGGGGATACTGCCATATATTGGCATAACAAACATGGACTTGTTTTCTTACAGTATCATTACTCCCATTATGCATGAAGCAAAGAGGAGTATGTTCTTATATGGGAATCCTATGGTATAATGGTGCAGGCAGCATGGAAATGTATGGGCCCATCCAGTGTGAAAATGTTCTATACTGGCACATATTGTGGGCAAAGGCATCATGAAAATGTGTTGGAGACATGCTCCTGTGCACTGTTGTTGACTTGCATCTATTGGATTTTTTCATGAGCTACCCTACAAAACCAATTGCAAACTGTTTGGCTTTTTACCCAATGTTTCTAAAAAAGTGTGCTCTAAAAGGCACCATTTTAACCCATTATTTTGAAAAATGTTGCGGGGGGAGAATCCCACTTGAGTGGTTTGGGCTCCATCACTACGCTCAGTCGCTATGGCATATCTGGAAGATATATTGACAGCCCTCCAGTTCAAGAATTCACCAGCCACAACTGCCTTTGGGTGCAATGGTATTCACTCTGTTAGCCTCCAGTCTCGGAAACACCCTTCACACTACGCACCCTCCGTGTTGTGACAAGGACTTACTTTGGCAATAAGGGCTACACAAGCACCAGGCATGTCAGAGCCCTCTGTACAGGAACTCTGAACAGTGCAGCAACTGCACTTTCAGACAACATATTATCAGAATATGACATTATTCCCTAGCACTGCACCCATCCCACTATATCTGGCACACTGAGGAAAAGTCCAAACACTTGCATTCTCTTCCCCTCTGCATTCACTGTGCACCCAGTCCACTATGGGCCCTGCAACATTTGGTAGTCAGCTGGGCAATCCCACATGGATCCCTCTGTGATCTGGCCTGTCACATTAACAGCTAACGGTCAAACAAGCCTCCACAGTTCAAGGGTAAGCTGGAGAAATGGGTGGACAGTGTGGTCTGACAACTGCACCAAGACCAGTGAACCCTGAATACTGAATACCCAGAGTATTGGGAAAACCAACTGGTAAAACTAAGACAAGTACAAAAGGTGAAGTTGAAGTCTTGGGGAAGGGAGCCCTGAGATTGAAAAACCTGTTCATGTTGTCTTGAGAGTGAGGCCTCAAGACCCCTTTTTTGTTTGGAACTGTGTGAATGAGACTTGGGGAAGGGAACCATGAGGATTATCTTGAACTATAGTGCCTCGCACTCAAGCGAGGTAATCTTGAGACTCTTGTGGTTCCTTCTTACAGTTGGGGCGGGAGAGCTGAGAGCTGGAAGAAGCATCAAACTTTAAGCTGAACATTGCTTCTTTGGTTATTAACATCCCTACAAATTCTTAGTCTTAATGGTGAGGGCAAGTATAGGTTGTGGACACAGACAGACTTTGAAGTGGGACTATTTGACTCAGACTTTCCATACTCTTATTCCGATAGGGAAATCCCACCTTAGCTTAGGACAAGATAGGCCTTCAATCATTCTGACATTTGATTAATTAAGTGTTTTAGTTTGAAATATAAGTATTTGATATCTGCAGTAGTAGGGATAAAATGATTTCACCCGGAGAAAAAAAATGAATACCTACTGACTTGATATTGATTCCACCCCTCTATTACGTATATTAGACTAGCACCCCGGTTGGGGTTGGCATGTCGATTTGGCCTTGATGTGTTAGCAAGGGTAATAGACCCAAATTTCAGAGGCGAAGTTAAGGTGTTGCTACAGAACCATGGAAAAAGTCCTTCCATGTTTATCAAGGCCATACAATTACTCAAGGGGTGATTGAGAAAGCAAGGTTTCTCAGAATAGCAGAGAAAGAAGAGATTGAAAGGGGAACAGAGTTTCAGGGAGACGAGGGAAACTTCAAATGATTCCCTCTCCTCTGAGTCCGAAAGAGAAGGTCATGGAGAACTGAATGTCCCTCCAGATTTAGTCATGGCTAAAAGAAAGCACCCCTTTCTAACTAGAAAATGTTCATAAGTACTTTCAGAAAAGGAGGGATGTAAAAGAAAAAAAACATTTATCATCTAAAAGAAGGATTTCTTTATAGAGGAAAGACCACCCCAGAAGGCAAAATAAGGCTACAATTGGTGATTCCAGAAAGTCACAAAAAGATGGTCTTGGGAAAGGCTTAATCCCATCTGATGAAAGATCACACAGACCCTGGGAAATGTAAAATGTATTTAAGAGAAAGGTTTTTCTGGTTTGGGATGGAGGCCGATATTAAAGCCCTGATGCAAGCCTGTATAACGTGTACACCCATACTATCTACATGTTCCTCTAATGAAGGGATAGAAACAAGAAAAATATTTTCTTTTTTCGGTCAAACCCACAAAACCTGAGTGTCGAAGAAAATAATAATTTTCCCAATCAGGGGATCATTAGATAGGGTAACACTTCAGGCTTTGAACATCCAGGCCATACTTCCTATCAGGAAATCTTTAGAAGGGAATGATTATCATCTTTTTGTTGTCCTTATAACTGTCGAGTAGCAGAGAGAGACAATATAATAACCTCTTTGCATTTACAGCTTGATTTACCCCATGGTTTAGGCATGAATATATTACCACCTAAAGGAACAGGAGTGAAAATACAGCCTATAATCTCATGGGGAGAGGAATTAAAATGTGTCCTCTTGAATTTTTCTGATATCCCCATTGAGATAAAAAGTGGTCAGCTGGTAGGAATTCTAAGATATGACATTTTAGAGGAACCTTCCTCCTCTCCAACCATAAGAGAATTATCGGACAACCATCCTAGTCACAGGAAGAAGTAACATTCTTGGCTTTAACTCTTTTGAAACAAAGACACAATACCCCTGTGGGGAAACTGGGACATTCAATTCAAATATTACCTCAGAAGGTGTGGGAATGGAATAGTAAACATCAGGGACGAAGAGAAAGGAGACATTGCTCTGACAAATCCCTTTGAAGGGAACCCAGAACGTTCTAGCGAACCATGAAGTAAAGTTATATCTTCCTCATCAGAGTTACTTGACATTCATCATCCTCAGATGATTACCTCTTTAGAAACAGGGTTTACAAGAGCTGAATCCTGAGGAGAACCAAAAGAAGGAAAACGGTAGCCTGCATTAATAAATCCATTTCTCGATCCCTATCAGAAAATGTATTCTTGCAAAGGGTTTGGGCACCTAACAAGGAGTTGTCCATTAAATGCATTTGAACTTCCCAAATTTATATCATCCGGTCAACCCAATCAGCCTCAAAGAAGGCTTGATGCCTTTTTATAAAAGGGAAAACCACACATAAAATCCCTGTTTTCTCAGAGGAAAAATTGAATTGGACACCGGGAGTAAAGAAAGTGCCATAAGAACAGAGATACTTCCCCAGGGGTGGAGAGAAGGGGAAAGGGACAGGTAACTTGTGTACATGGCCATTCCTAGAAATATCCATTGACTCAAATCCCTATTTCTATTTTGGGAAGAAAAACAGATTTGACGGTAGCAGTAATTTCCAACTTGCCAACTGAATTAATTTTAGGGAGAGACACACCTCAATTTGATCAATGGTTTTCACAAATAGCCCAAATAAATTCTAACGATCTTGTAGTTGGACCTCCATTCCTTTTGAAGGCGGAATCTCCCCAATTGAAACAAAAAACTGGCGAGGAGGGCAGGAATACTTAATTAGAAACAGGTTCAATAGTCCAACCAAGAGGTACTAACCTTAGGGAAATGCAGAATTTCTTGGAGCGTCAATACAGTGGCTTCACAATAGAACTTCAAGAGGAAACAGAACAAGATCAAATAAATCTCCCCTCTTGGTTTCCATGTGAAACATCTTGGTCCAACCCCCATTGGGGAAGGGTATGTGAGAAACCTCAGGGTATTCCCACTTCTATTCCTCATGGATCCTCTGTGCAGGTGGCCAGGGAAAGGCCATTGCTCTTGAATCCTGACCCTGGGTGTGGACAAGGGAGGGAGGATAACTTGGGGGTAGGGTCTTTGAGGAATGGGAGTGGGGTGCCCTTGCGAGAGACATAGTATCCCCATTTTCCTACCACCAACCAACCTGACTCTACCCCAACCTTAATGGGCCATTGTAAGTCTGTGCCTCTCACTTTCCCTAATGTGAGATATGACAGTGCTGGGACTAGGAAGAGGAGACTAAAAGGAATGAACACTACACATTTTTACCACTTAGGGACTGGGACGAGGAATCTGCCTCCCAGGCATTGGGAAGGTCAGGCATGTCTTCTTAATTATGGTCAGGCAGATCCATTTAAGGCTGCAGGCACATAAAATGGGAGACTGGGAACACCCCAGTGAGAAGCAGGGAGGCTAGCATGGCAGAGACCAGCAGGGGACCTGCTCTACAAGGAGGCAGCCGTGGTGGCACTGGAAGCTGAACCAGGACTCCGGCAGACCAGGATTACAGAGGACACTGCCTACGTCCACTGGAAAGCAGAAGAAAAACCGGAGCAAAGAAAGAAGCATCCGGAAGGTAAGCAGGGCTTGCAACAGCAGTTTTTCACAGCTCCAGAAGTGGAGGGGAAACAACGGGAGTCGCCGGGATAAGGAGAAGACCGCTGTTGAGTGTCGGAGGGACATGCAAACACCAGGGAGCTCCAAAGAAGACCGCAGGCAAGTGCCAGTCTGTGCAGGAGAAGGAGCTGACCGCTGGTCAGTGTCAGAAGGACACAGAGGCACCAGGGAACTCTGAAACAGACTGCAGACAAGTGCCAGTTTCTACATTTTGAATACCAAACTTAAAGCAAATTATATTTAACTACAAAAGCACATTTTGAATACCAAACTGAAAGTAAACTTATATTTAAACTAAAAGAGTGCATTTCAAACAACGAGAGTGGTTTTTCAGAATGAAAACGTAAACCTTAAACAACACAAGTAACCATTGAATCGAGAGCAACTCACATTCAAAGCATGGCAAACTTGGGGAGCTTTTCTGGCTGCACTCTTGAACCTCCGCGACTTTATACAATAGTGATAACTTAATCGTGTCGCAATGATGTGTATAGAGAACGAAGACACAGAGTTCCCCCACTTTGTTTGTCAAAAGTGAAACTATAGAAATCCACACACATCCATTACTGCGCCACAACAATATATTGTTCAAGATCAGTTTTGTTTGTTCATTTTCAGCCTTATTTATTTTTTATTGCAGCCCATATTGATGACACGTGTTTTGGCACTTTAAAATTGCCTTTCTCAAATCTGGGCAATTTTTCTTTTACAAATTATTTTCAAATCAATCTTTCATTGCTTATGATTTCTCTAATACTAAGCTTAGTAAAGACACGACGCTTGATGCTGGAATTGTGACTTTTCAGGACGAACTTCGTCCACGAGTCTGACGGGACTTTTTTCACACGTCTCACCCACGGTATTAGAGAAATCATGAGCAACGAAAGATTGTTTTGAAAATAATTTGTAAAAGAAAAATTGCCCAGATTTGAGAAAGGCAATTTTAAAGTGCCGAAACACGTGTCATCAATATGGGCTGCAATCAAAAATAAATAAGGCTTAAAATGAACAAACAAAACTGATCTTGAACAATATATTGTTGTGGCGCAGTAATGGATGTGTGTGGATTTCTATAGTTTCACATTCAAAGCATATTAGAACCATTAAGCAATTTACATGTGAAGCTAAAAAAACATTAAAATATAACCCAAGAGGCTAACAAGGAGAAGCCAAAAAGAGTGGATCCAAGGCCAGGAGGACAACCAAAAGACATTAAGTGAAAATACCTTGTTGCACAGGAACAAGTACCAAGGATCCCCTTGGCGGACAGGAGCAAGTGCCAAGGAACTGGCAGGGGGCTGAAGAGCCCGGGGATCCTGGTTGCTTCACCTGTCATTGGTGGACTGTATGGTCTGACAACTACGCCAAGACCAGTGAACCCTGAATACTGAAGACCCAGAGTATTGGGAAAACCAACTGGTAAAATTAACTAAGACAAGTACAAAAGGCGAAGTTGAAGTCTTGGGGAAAGGAGCCCTGAGATTGAGAACACTATTCATGCTGTCTTGAGAGCGAGACCGCAAGACCCCTTTTTTGTTTGGAAATGTGTTGAATGAAACTTGAGGAAGGGAAGCCCGATGATTATCTTGAACTATGTTGCCTGGAGCTTGAGGGAGGTAATCTTGAGACATTTGTGGGACTTTCTTACACTTGGGGAAAGAGAGCTGAGAGCTGAAAGAAGCACAGAACTTGAAGCTGAACATTGCTTCTTTGGTTATTAACATCCCTACACATTGTTGGTCTAAATGCTGATGGCAAGTATAAATTGTGGACACAGGCAGACTTTCAAATGGGACTATTTGACTGAGACTTTCCATAGTTTTATTCCGATAAGAAGATCCCGCCTTAGCTTAGGGCAAGATAGGCCTACAATCATCCATTTGATTTAATAAAGTGCTTTAGTTTGAAATACAACTCTGTTGTCTTTGTCTTGTTTAATGATGATTTCACACTCCCCAAATCTACCCATTTGCCTATTCCCCAGACTGAACACTTGCCGAAGTTATTCAAAGGGCATCATCTGCCCCTCCTGCGACACATCACCTATCTTCAGTACTCTTCTAGAGATCCAACTCTGCCAACATAATGTTTTATTCACAATCTGAAGGGCGGGATTTTCCCAAGGAAAAGCCCTGTAGTGTATCCACAAATTCTGATAATTAGCAGTCAACCACAATTCAAGGCCTCCTCAGTTGCATTAGTGGGATGTAAGTTATCACTGACATTTGGCAATCTCCCCATAGAATAAATGTTAGTCAACCCGAATGGAAAAAAAACGATCTTTGTTTACTGTCATCCAAAGTGGTTCCAGCTCACTAACAGGTGCAAAGTAATGAGCTGCCTTCTTTAATCGAGCCCTCTATGATATTTAACAAGATCTGGGTAACGAAAACCACCTCCTCGAATACTACGCTTCAGTATGAACCTAGGAACTTTTGGCTTCTTTCTCTCACCCCACAAGAAGTCTTGAAAAATCTTATCAATTCTCCGCAGTAACCTTTTCAAGAAACGCAAGGGAAGTGATTGAATGATATAAAGAACTTTTGCCAAACGGGACATTTTAATGGTGTTGATCTTAGCCCAGATACCCAAGGGTAATCACTCCCATTTCCTCACATCCTTCATCAAGATTTCAGTCAGCCATCCACATTAAACTCTGCTATCTTCTTAAAGTCTCTGATTAGATAAATCCCCACAATGTTTTACATGAGAACCCAACCATTTACAGTTCCACATCTCAAAGTCCCCCCACCTACAAGTCACAGATAGTGGAAACACGTCAGTTTTGTCCTAGTTGACCTTATGTCCTGAACATCTAATCAGCCTTTCAAAGGCATCCTTCAAGGCCATACTCCCCTCTTCCATATTAGAGAGGATTACTGCCATATCATCTGCATAAGATAGCACCTTGATCTCTTTACCACCAAAATTAAGACCTTGAATCCTCTCCGACAAATGTAAGCTGCTAGCGGCTCCAGTTAAATAAAAAAGGGCGACAAAGGACATCCCTGTCTTGTGCCTCTCGTAAGAAGGAACGAATCTGCACTCAGAAATCCAGCACCAAACCTCATCTTTTGCATTGTATATCTCAAGAATTCCCAGTTGACCCCATCAAATACTTTTTCAGCATCCATAAATACTAATACTGTATCAGATAGAATATCCTGTCGAAGCCCCATCACATTAATTATAGTCCTGATATTCTAACAACGGAATCTACCTCTCATGAATCCCACCTGGGAAGGATGAATCAGACCCCCTATACACCTATCCAACCTGTTCGCCAACATTTTCAGCAAACAATTTCACATCCACATTAAGCAATTAAATTGACCTATAATTCCCGCACTTTCTATGATCTCTCTCCAGTTTAGCAATCAGTGAGATCAAAGCCTCTCGCATAGTTGGGCATAAAACCCCACCCCGCACAAAGCGGTTATATAATTCCCACAAAACCGAGGCCGAATCAGACCCAAAGGTCTTAATACACTCCACTGGCAAACCATCGAAACCCTGAGATTTGCCAATATTAAGCTGACCTATCAGCAAGTCAATCTCCTCCACCTCAATCTGAGCATCCAAATCAGCATTACCCTTCGGTGTCAGTACAGGGATTTCAATCAATTCAAAAAACTCATCCAGATCAGATAATTGTTTTATTTATTTATAATGTATGTATAATTTATAAAGTGCATCCATAACGACCTGGAGGCATAAGGGTTCTGCTAGATGATTTGATAGAACAGACATACAGAATGACGTGAGACCCCTAACCACAGGTGAGTATAGTCCGATTTTGTAACTAAATAGGTGAGTCTTTAATTTATTTTTAAATTCCTTGAAAGTTTTTATACTTTTCAGGTCTAAAGGGATCCGATTCCATGTTTTCGGGGCTGCCGTGAAAAAAGCTCATTTACTGACTACAGTGAGATTACATTTGGGCACCATAAGAAATGTTTTGTTTTTAGATATAAGGCATTTAACATCTGATTTCCAGTCTAACCTGTCCCTAAAATACAGGGGATTGAGACCATTCAGGCATTTGAATGTTATAGCTAGTAGCCTGTATTTTATTCTTGCCTCAATGGCCAACCAATGAAGGTTCTGTCTGGCCTTAGAGACATGATCACATTTTTTTTGTCTCATCACTGCTCTTACTGCACTATTTTGAATAGTTTGTAGTTTCATACAATCCCCTTTGGAGATCCCCACAAGAAGACTGACTACTGCAATAATCAATTCTTGATCCAACTATTGCCCTTGAAACCGTCTCACAACTTTTAGAAGTTAAGAAGGGAAGAATTTGGGCTAGAAGTCTGATGTAATAGGAAGCCGAGGACAATAGGGAATTAGCCTGTGCACGCATACCAAGGTTCTGGTCAAAGTACACTCTCAATGTTTTCACTTTCTCTTCGGTAGCGATTTTGCAACCCGCTAACTGGAAAAACTGATATTCAGGGCCAAGCTTCTTTATTCTGGTACTATTGGCCATTACCATAAGTTCAGTTTTACCACTATTGAGTGATAGCCTACTTTCTATCTTCCAATTCTCAATTATGCGATAAACATCATTCAACAATTTTGTATCTTCTTCGTGTTGCCCAGAGAGCAGGATGACACATTGTATGTCATCCGCATAATTAGTGAAACAAATGCCCTTTTCATTCAGGGCCGGAGCAAACGTCCAGTAACTATATTATGAAGAGAAGGGTACAAAGATGCACCCTGTGGTACACCATGTTGCAGAACAATAGGATTTGCTTCAGCTATATCGCTACAGGCCCTGATAGACCGGTTTACTAAAAAAGATTGTACCCAATCTGCTGCTTCAGGACTAAAATTAGCAACACTCTTAAGCCTTTCAGCTAGTAGGGCATGGCCCACTAAACCAAACGCTGCAGACATGTCCAAGAGCATAAGTAGCGAAGCTACACCTTTGTCCATGTGTTGTAATATGTTTGATTTAAGGTCGAGCAAAGCTGATTCAGTCCCGAAGCCTGGTCTGAAACCGGATTGCCTTTTGTTTAACATGTTTGCCGGCATTAGGTCGTCTAAGATCTGTTCATACACTACTCTGACCAGTATCTTTAGCAAAAATGGCGTGTTTGTGATGGGTTTGTAGTTTGTAGGAATCTCCGGTTCCAAACACGTTTTCTTAACCAATGGGGTAATCCAAGACCCTTTCACCTCAAATGGCACATGATTTCCCCAAAAAATATCTATTTACAAATGTGTTAAGCACTGGTATTGGTATCTGGTCAATCCATTGACAACCAAAGCATCGACAGCCATACCATTGAATTATATGCAACAAAATTCCATTCCATCGAACATCCATTTTGTTGTAAATAATTCGATGGAACCATCGAAATTAGTGGGGTTAGGGTTAGATTAGGGTTAGATTAGGGTTAGGGTTGGGTTAGGGCTAGGGTGGGTTAGATGAAGGGTTACATTAGGGTTAGGGCTGGGGCTAGGGTTAGATTAAGGGTTACATTAGGGTTAGGGTTGGGGCTGGGGTTGGGGCTAGGATTAGATTAAGGGTTACATTAGGGTTAGGGTTGGGGCTATGGTTAGGGCTAGATTAAGGGTTACATTAGGGTTAGGGTTGGGGCTAGGGTTAGGGTTGGGGCTAGGGATAGGGTTGGGCCTAGGGTTAGATTAAGGGTTACATTAGGGTTAGGTTTGGGCTAGGGTTAGATTAAGGGTTACATTAGGTTTAGGGTTGGGGGGTGGGTGTGGGGTTTGGGGGTTTAGGGGTTTGGGGGGGTACACCCCCCCAATATACAAACAAAATTCAAACGTTACAATGTGCTGGCCAGTGCCGAAATTTCAGCACTGGACAGCTCCATGTAACGTTTTAAAGTTACAAAAGAAAGGATTGAAATGCATGTAAATTTACATGTAAAAATGCATTTCCATTGAAACCAGTCCATTTATATTTTCGATGGACTGGTTTAGATGGAAAGGCACTTTTACATGTAAAAGATAGCATGTTGATGCTTTGGCATTCTATCCTTTTTATTAGATGCTTTGGTTTGTTGTTGTTTTTTCTCTCGATGTAATCACTGTAAACCACTGGTATTAGATCAGAGACACAAACCTTGACCGTAATCGCGATCTTTAGCTTGCTGATAATAGCCATTCAGTCCTCTTCAGGGACAGGTTTAAAAGTAAAGCATGCATCTAAATCCTTAGACATCTGTTCCCTGCTTTCAGGTTTCACCCTGTCCTTAATCGCAACCTCTTTATCATCTTTTAAAGAGATGCTCTGCTTGCTCTTATCAAGCAAGGTCTGTTGAATGGTCATACACCATTTAATATCCTTCGTAGGTTCTTTATTGTCCTTTGGATAGGGTTTTTCTTATTCTCGCAGAATCTTAACCAACTCTTTTCAGTCAAGTTGTGCCTCCCGTATACGGGATTCATACATACCTTTTTTCGCCTGTACAATTGCGGCTTTATAATTTCTGCCCACCTCTCTCTATTTCTCTTTATCTGTATCCTTAAGAGTGTTTCTCCATAGGTGGAAACATTTCCTTTTCTGAACGTTTAACCTTTGTAATTCGGATGAGAACCAGGGTTTATTTATTTTTTCTGAAATAATTCTAGTTTTCAAAGGGGCAATAAAGTTCACTGCTAGTGACATCGTTTCTTGATAAGCTACTATTATTTGCTTTGAGGCCTCTAAATTGTCCAGATTATCAGCAAGTGGTGTGATACAGACTTCCATGATATCTGGCTGCAATCTCCACACATTGCTAGACGTGACCCATTTTTGTGGAATGTTTCTTTTTACAAAATTCCGTTGTTAGAGGCATTTCAAAATGAATGACACAATGATCTGACCAGGGACAGGGTGAAATGTTAGGCGCAGTAGTTTCTATATTGTAGGCGACCAACCAAGCCAAAGTGTTACCTTTGTAGTGAGTAGCTTCATTAATTACTTGAGATAAACCCAAACTAGAGAAAGTTTCTTTCAGATTTTCACCTGGGCTGTCTGAAGCATTACCCCACCACAGATTGAAATCCTGCATGATAATAAGTCTGGTAGTGGGCTTCAATAAAAGGAGTAAAACCTCCCCAAGTTGGTAGCTAAACGCAGACATAGAAATGGGGGAGGCGATACAAAATCATCCCATTAAAGGCATGATCCGGTAAAACATTTTATTGTCCCTACGGGTCGGCCATGTTTTTTTAAGCCTAAGTGGCTCAATTTTAGAAAAATTTCCTATGGACCTTAACCGAGGTTTCGTCCATTAAACGCACGTGAAAACAGGCACCTGGGCGCTGCCATTTTGTGATAATCCTATCATTTCCCCCATCGCCCTGGCTGACCTGCTTTTGCGGCACTAAATCATATCCCCCGCACCTGAGCCTGACATTATCAAAACATTCATATTCCCCGCCTCTCTCCGTGACGTTACTGTGCTGCCTAGGCAAACGCGCCCAGTCGTCTTCAGCGCGACTCCAAACAGAACCCGGAAACCAACACAGATCAACTCACAACACAGCGCGCCACAATTCGGAATATGAAACTGTACTTTAAAATGAAACAGCAACACGGTACATTTGGTAAAGTACATTTATTTGACATTAAATGTTTAGAGAATATTCAGCAATTGCCATATGAACTCCGAAAGCCATTTATTTTCTTTTATCTGTATCCGCAATAACTGTTCCGTTTCATCTTGAGTCACGCGCTGTTCCTTTATGGTACACAGGGTGTTCATTTTCGTAAAGCTTTGGAAGCACGGTGAACCGCAAGGCTGTTCCATCAACTAGGCACTAGTCCAGTGTAAAGGTTGATATGTTGCTTCTAGCCACTAGCACAGCGTAAGGGCATGTGGGCCCTTGGCGATCGTCCCATAATATGGTGATCGTGCTCCAGTTGTTGACACGAAGCTGCAGGTGTCTGCTGAAGAATCCATCCGCCGGTGTCTCAAACAGATGGCAGTGGCAGAATGGGATCAAATACCTGTTATGAAAACAAAAAAATTATAATTAGTCTCGCTAGCCGAACTTCATTAATATTACTCATTTTATTTATTACGGCCGATCAGAAACTATTTGCTTGCAAGGATAGTTCAATGGAGTATGTTCGTCTCTAAAATCAATGCGAAAAGTAACGAGATAAATCGAGGCCAACACACAATGAGAAACAACTTTTTGTCTACATGCCTGTGTAATGATATGATATATGATATGGCATGTGTAACGCGCCTATACACACGTGTTTCAAGGCGCGACGAGGCAGGGGGGGAACAAGGGGAGACAGACAACGATACTACTAGGCCAGGTGTCATTCAGATCACGCAAGGGGAAGTGGAGAGGGGGGCAAAAGTGCTGTACATAGTTAGTAGAATACAAGATAAATAATAGGGCCAGCTGGTGGCAAGTGCAAGGTAAGTGCCGGGAGAAGTGGCTGAAGGATACAGAGACAGTCCCGTAGTGCAAGTAGGCAGTGCAGGGAAGAGTGGCTGGGCCAAGGAACGAGATAGTTGAGACCTGTGGACCTGCATGCCCATGTGCCCACTACGAACACGTTTCCCTTTCTTTTCCTAGCTCTTCATTCATTCATTTATTCATGCATCCATTCATTAATTCTTCATTCCGGTATAAAAGCGTCCAAAGATGTACTCACATTATATTTGAAATTTCCATTGTGTCTCTGCGTAATGCAGTCTGTAAATCCGACTGTGCTCTTGACAACGATTTTTCGTATACTGAACTAACATGAAACTCGGTCTAGTTTCAGAATTTTCTGCCTTATCGTCTCTTACGTTATTGCGCACCCCCTTCAAATGAAGTTCATTCGGCATGGTCCCTGTCTCAAGGTCAAAAAACAATAGACCCTTATACTTCCAGTGCAACTTGTGGGCCTCTTCTGGGCGCGAGCTGAAAATCAAAGCCGCTGTCCTTCGCATTCTTTATTTTCAACATCACGTAGTAAAGGCATCTGTGAGAACTTGATGTTTAGAATCCCTCTATGTAGTGCGCCTCAATGTGCAAATGCAAACTGGCTTCTCTCCCAAATGCCACGGCCCGCTTGGCGCGTTCTAAGGCCCCCAATTTTGTCCCCGTTGTCTGCGAGCTTTGCAGCCCCAAAGAATCATAACTATGGAGACATTTCATTTTTGGATGAAGGTCAGGGAAAGTATAAAGTACCAGAGGAGTTCAGTTAAAAGTGAGATTTATTGTTTGTTTGTTTTATTGTTTGCAATACGCAAGCCTCCCCTCCAATAACAGTGCGCAACAGTGCGCAGCATTTACATTTACATGAGATGAGACATGAGAAAAATATATACATACACATATATGAGGTGAATAGAGAGAGAATTCAAAGATGACACCCAGCAATTTCGCCACCCATGATGGTGAAGGTAGGGGTTAGGGTTCCAGGTACACTGTAAAATAACATTTATTTACAAAAAGACAATCGTATTGCAATTATAGACATATAGACATGGTCAGCAATATTCAGACAATGGTCAGCTTGTTCGCCACCCATGATGGTGAAGGTAGGGGTTAGGTTTCCAGGTACACTGTACAGAAACATTTATTTACAAAAAGACAATCGTATTGCAATTATAGACATATAGACATGGTCAGCAATATTCAGACAATGGTCAGCTTGTTCGCCACCCATGATGGTGAAGGTAGGGGTTAGGGGTCCAGGTACACTGTACAGTAACATTTATTTACAAAAAGACAATCGTGTTGCAATTATTTAAACCGGGATTTGTACCTCACAACTAGCTCCCCTTTGGGTGGACATGGCACAGTTGCAATGTTCGATGGCAACGCATCACTGCTCTGCACAGAAACGTCCAAAATTCCATATTTGTGCTTCTTTAACACAGCAACAATAAGGCCTATCACAAAGTCGAAATGCATTTCATCATAGACTGGTTGGATCACCTATTGCTTCGTTTGTTTTGAAAAGCGCTTATTGTAGCGAGGCATCCTTACTTTACCCCTAGTCCTAGATTGTTCACGTCCGACATTGCTGTTATGGGCCAAGACCGCTAGTAGAGTGCGATGTTTCATGCCCCGATAGCTAAAATGCAAGCGCTTTGGTCTGTACTTGAGGCACATATTGTGGAACACCTCCAAACCTCCTGTGTGACAGAATTCTCTCAATCCTCTCAAATCTTTTGTTAGAGTTTTGTCGAAAACAATCTTCTCAATGACTTTGTGTGTCGGTGAAGATGGAATCAACCACTTCTTCTTCCTTGCCTCCTCTGGGGACAATGGCCCATGTTCACATTGGTTGAAATGTTGGTTTTCTGACCAGCGCTGAACATTGGTACAGTGGTGCATCAGTGACCGCCATTTTTCAAGTAGTATTTCCACTGACCCTTCACAAGTTTTTGAGCTCCACCAAAGATGGTTTGTGATAGACTAGGACCACTGCAAAATACTTTCAAAACCTTTCTTTTTTCCTGCAGCTGAGATTTTCTTACTGATTGATTTAGCAAGATGCCATACGTCAAATTGATGATTAATATTTGGGAACTGCTCTCTCATTGTCTTGGCAATTGACATGTGTCTGTTCGTGGCTATGAGTTCAATGTCCATTCCCCTTGATTGTAGATCTTGCACTGATTTTATAAATCCTAGTTTCTCCATAGCCACTGAGGATGTACATTGTGACACCTGCACGACCAACAAACTCACAATTTTCTTACTATCCATGTCCTGAAAGTGGTAGGTGCAGTACTTGGCAGAAAATCCAGGGCTGTTGTACTGTCCATCGCCGGCTAGCCTGAATCGTTTCCCTTCAATTGTTCAATTTTCCAAGCATCACTTAAGGCCGGAATCAGATAATCATGTTGGTATTTGTAGTACTGCGTTTTAGAAATGAAATGGAGTCCCACAAACTGAAAGAAAGCCTCTAACTTTCTAAAACTGGAGCCACTAAAAAATGATGCAGCTGCACACAGTAGATTGCCTGCTGGCATTTTCCCCAGCATCGGTTGTGCAGACCATGAGAACATATAATTTAATCTACAGGCGGCCTTTATTTTGACGTTACTGCCTTTTATTTGATGAGTCACATTATTCAATGGCTTCCCACATACTTTCCCTCCAACAGAATGCCCACATTTCAGCATACTTATAATATCTATCAAACAACTGTTGAATAAAATGTATTTGCTCTTTTTCATTAGATTGTCATCCGGCGTCAACGTGGTTTCGCCCTGTGACGTTGTGGAGATTTCAACACATTGGAAAGTAATATCGCTGATATCAAGTTCTGATGCGTCGATGGATGCTGCTGGTTCATTCTCAGTCATTTCAACATCTTTTACTTCAGCATTAATGGGAGAACACAACAATGTTGACAGGTTTTTTGGTGACAATTTTTTGGCGGGTGTAGATTGTGTGAATTGATCTTCAATATGCGGTGGTGTGGTCTCACTGTAGCAATGGTCCAACGAAACTTTGCTGTATTCTCCAAACTCAGCAAATTCAGTTTCTGGCCATTGGACAGGAGCATCTCGAGCCTGAACACGCTGCGCCTCAATGAACCGTTCCTCCATAGTGTACATGGTCTGGGAAGCAACATCTCTCATTCACTTCACTGTCTGTGTATGTATAGTTCTGACACCCACGGCTAACTAGAGGAGAGATTGGAAAAAGGATGTTCAGTTTAAACACAAGATAAAGTGTAGTCCAATTGACTGGAAAAAACATATAATAGTCCCCAGCACAAACATTTTTGAAAAGTTATGAACTGTTTGTGACTAACCTTTTTTTGGTTTCTTTTCTTTGCAACTTTTTTGACTCGACCTTCAACATCTGCACGCTGTAGCTCCGATTCGTTTCCGCATGTCCTCCCTTCCTTTGCGCTGCAACGACTATATTTTCAGCATCCGCATAGACAGCACGGAATAAGGCTCCATCGACTCCCTGAAACATAGTACTTTCATTACTATGTATCAAAATATTGTTAGCATAAAACACACTTGAGGACGAACACACAGGTACATCTCAATAGCCAAACACGATTTAAACATTGTTTGGAACAATCAAACGACAAGTATTCGACCAGTGATGATATAGTTCGATGGAACTGTCAGTATCCATATCTCTGGCTCCGCATGGACTGCCATGAATGGTTGTATTGGAGCGGAGGCATCAGCATCTCCCTGAAACACAGTACTTGCATTAGTATGGTTTTCAATATTTGCAACATAACACACACTTGGCGTCGACGGCACAGGTACATATAAAGAGATAACCACAAATGATGCATTGTCTAAAAAAAAAAAAGGAAAATCAAAATATGCAGATTTCAACAACTGATTTCACCGATTCCTTTACATCTGCATCTAAATGGGATGTTGTGATTGTAGTGGAAGCTCCGTCGTCTCCCTGAAACACAGCACTTGCGTTAATAGGGAAGAAAGTCTAGCAAATGTATTCACTTTATATGATCACGCATGATGGAGCTGTCAGTATCCATACCTCGTGCTGCTGAAGAATATCTATGGATGTTGCAAATGTAGTGCGCACTTCCGAAAGCTGTTGCGCCGATTTGTATATGCAAGGTCCCGCTTCCACTTCCCCTGGAATTACTTGAATGTCAGGCTCTGTATCAAGTGCAGGGGTTGACACTCCATCAACTGCCTGAAACATAGTACTTGCATTAGTAAGGATTACAATATTGAAAACATAACACACACTTGGGGTCGACAGCACTGGTACATATCAATGGCTAACCACGAATGAAACATTGCATAGAACAATCAAACGACAAGTATTACAGCTCCGATGATGACGATCGATGGAGCTGTCAGTATCCATACCTCCTGCTGGTGAGGAACATCTAGAAATGTTGTAGATGTGGCGGACACTTCAGCATCTCCCTGAAAGACAGTACTTGGAAAAGCACTAACCAAACATTCGAAAAAATAGTTACACGATAGAATAAAACTATTACTTGACACGCATAAAACAAGTCTGTAGCGGAGTAGCGTAGCAAGATTACCTGATACGCGCTAGAAGTGGTTGATAACTTGCGAGCACGTCAAGGATGTAGAATGTTCTTGCTTCAGATTGAAGGGAGAGTCAAGAAGTTGTAAAGGTAAATTATTGATTGATAATGAAATGCCAATATTAAAAATAGCCATGTAAGGCGACAGAATACTTGAAAAATGCGCAATATAGCACAGTTCCCTGTTCCCATATATATACATTTCATTTGTGGGTTATGAAATCGAAAAATAATTTATTGAAAAATATGTCATTATTCAAAAAGCTACACACTCATATCAATATCGAAAGTATTATAAGGGATACAACACCTAAAATATCAATTAATCCATTAGGCTACCTACACACTGCCGCAAGGCCTAAAGCTAAATCTGGACACTTGACTCACCAGAGGCGGAATGTGGGAATAGCGTTTGCGAGCAATTTCTGTGTCGTTCGCTGTTTATTCTTCTTTGTTACCCAAGATGTGGCGTACATGTCCGAGGAAAAGTGCAGGCTGCAGATGTGGTATCGATCACCCCTCTTGTCCTGTAATACTTGTTGAACTCTACTTTCAAGCTCATCCAGTGGATATCCGCAATGTCTGACCCATTCTCTGATTCGATCAACAGTTTTCGGGAACACATGCATTGTAGTGCCTTCAGATTTCGCATGGGTCTTCGAAGGGCAACCGCTAATCGAACAGGCAGGCATTGTTGACAAATCTGAAAAGTAAATATCGACATCATTATACAATATTCATGAATAAAGATTTGATGCAAAACTCTATACTAAACTCTGAACATGTGACTCGTCCCTTGGATGTTCTGTCTTGCACGAGAAGGAAACATGCTTACATTATAGACCGGACCCCCGAAGGATGCAATTCGATGACAATTGACACAGATGAAAATAAATAGATCTATTGATAGCATAGCAATGGAAATTCAAGTCAATAGCAATGAGACCAATGAACATAGCACTATTGGGTACTCTACTCGCAAATAAATAGAAATTTAAAAATCTGTGAAATTTGACCAGGATACATGGCCTTACCTTGACCAACAAACAGTTGGATTCGGCAAGCAGAGCAGTATGTTACGGGAGAATAGGTGGATGGCCACAGGTAGCGCACTAATGGGTATGCTCGAAGTGGTCACAGAAGTTCACGGATAGCACGACGACGAGCAGATTAGCATAGATCTCAGTGGTTCCCAGGTAGCACGTTCAGGAGTTGACTTGCAAAGCACAAAGATGTTCTCATGAGACATATCGAGTGTTTTTTAAAGTATTAGAAACTGGGGTGTGTTTGTGAATGAATGACGTATGTATGTCGTGGTATTAGGGGGGCGGCCTGCTTGAAGGGGAGGCCTGCATGGAGGCACGGTGTCTGAGGAGGCCATGTGACCGATGGCCCCTTGGCATGGGGTACCTTTTCAAGTGTACATGTAGTTTAGCACATTTGCCTTTCGCACCCCTGACAGCACGCATCCACTGGCGCGCACCTCCTTTGATAGAGGGTGGGTGGGATCGCGGGGCTGGGGCGTGCAGATAAGGCACAGGAAGACTGCCGAATGGTGACACACTTATGTGGATTGCAGGGGGGCGGCCTGCATCAAGGGAGGCCTGCATGGAGACACGGTGTCTGAGGAGGCCATGTGACCGATGGCCCCTTGGCGTGGGATACCTTTTCAAGTGTACATGTAATTTAGCACCTTTGCCTTTCGCGCCCCTGACAGCTCGCATCCACTGGCGCGCACCTCCTTTGATAGAGGGTGGGTGGGATCGAGGGGCCTGGGGCGTGCAGATAAGGCACAGGAAGACTGCCAAATGGCGACACACTTATGTGGATTGCAGGGGGGCGGCCAGCATCAAGGGGAGGCCTGCATGGAGACACGGTGTCTGAGGAGGCCATGTGACCGATGGCCCCTTGGCGTGGGATACCTTTTCAAGTGTACATGTAGTTTAGCACCTTTGCCTTTCGCGCCCCTGACAGTGCGCATCCACTGGCGCGCACCTCCTTTGATAGAGGGTGGGTGGGATCGAGGGGCCAGGGGCGTGCAGATAAGGCACAGGAAGACTGCTGAATGGAGACCCCTTGCCCTCTACTGCAGTATATTGTTGCCTATCAATAACAAATGCCATATACCGGAGATTCTTGTGAGCACAGACCCACACTTCAACTAGTGTATTATAGTGGTCAAGACCCTTGACCTAAGGCCTGTATAATCCAATGTTAATTGATATTATAGATATATGTGGGGCTTTTATAGAGACATAACCTACTGAAAGACTTTGAACAAGTGTTATTTAGTGCATGCATTATCGAGAATATTTTATTTTAGCTTAAATAGATAGTGACCACCATGCTTCACAGCGACCATAACCTTCACCAATTCGGCGCACAGATGTCTGACGTCCATCCTTGAATGGAGACACACTTGATTCATTTAAAAAATCGAAACAACCGTTGTTAAAATATATGTGGTGTTTTATTTTGTAACTTATTTTCAAGACACAAAAATACAAGACTTTGAAGATTATACAGGTTAGGTTGCAGCACAGCGAGAGAAAATCCCCTGTACTGACCGCTGTCACTCGGGAACGTTTCTCTTATGGCACGAATGGCACAGGCGGGTATCACTCTTCGAACGCAGTGTCCAAGCCTCCCGTGGAGCCACCATGTAAAGGAAC
The DNA here is from genome assembly GCF_040938575.1 of Ambystoma mexicanum. NCBI lineage: Eukaryota > Metazoa > Chordata > Amphibia > Caudata > Ambystomatidae > Ambystoma > Ambystoma mexicanum. Next base: position 1,498,968,388 of record NC_090932.1, on the reverse strand, counting down.
GATAGGCCACCAGCCTGTACCACCTGTGAAAAGGAATGAAACAAACTGTTTTTAAATGACCAAGATAAGTTTTTCCCCCCCAGTGCCAAGCCCTTTTTGGTGATTTCGGTATTGCAACACTCAATACTTTCTAACATTTTCTCCTTAATTAACCCCTTCAGTGCCAAGGACGAGCTATCTCGTCCTTGGCACTGTGGAGGTAATCCCAAGGACGAGAAATCTCGTCCTTGGCACTTAAAAGGTTAATAAGCGTTTGTTGTCAATGACAATTCTTGTAACTAATGGCATTCAGCACGGACAAATGCTATCTAGACAATGCACACTATTGAACGACTTTCATGCATTACTATGAGATGAATATATCATTTTGGATATAGTAGAAGACCATGAAATAGGAGTGGCATGACAAGCAGAGTATACTTACTCGTTACTCGGATTACGAGGACGAACAGTTGCGCAAAGTTCGTGCATAAGCACCATCATTATTCTCAAAACGGCCCGTGTGAGGCAGGCTGCCCTGAAGTCTGGCAGCTTGGTGATGCATTGCAGTCGTGGCTTGCCTTCCGAAATGTAGGTCAGGTATCCCGAGTTTTCTTGGCAGCAGCAGTTCTCGTCCTCGGTTGGCATTAGCTCGCACCGATTGCATGTGCACCAGGTGGAGACGCCGTCCATGCGACTAGGCCCAGGCGCTTCATCTGTTGAATCGTCCTCCCAACTGTTGTCCGAATCCCCATCGTTTTCGCATGCTTCCCTTTCCAGTAGTTCCTCCTCGGTATACTCAGGCTCGTACATGTAGGGCATTATTGTAGCCATTGTGTGGTAAACAAAGTACAATAATTTATAGAGATGGTACAGGTGTTCACACGGGCTACAAGCGGCAAAGGTAGCTGACCAGAGCACAGAAACGGGTCACAGAATACTGAAAGTAACAGAGAGAGAGGAATGGAATCGAAAATCTGCTGCTGTGTGTTGTGAAACGGTCTGTTTATACTTATTGAGGAAAGAGGCGTCCTGCCATTTCCATGGCGACACGTCATTAGCTGAGGCGCAGCGATTGTTGACACGAGACGTGCTTTGGCGTTGGGAAATGGGCGGTACGCGTCTGCTAATGACAGGCTCAGGGGCGGGGGATATGATTTAGTGCCGCAAAAACAGGTCAGCCAGGGCGATGGGGGAAATGATAGGATTATCACAAAATGGCAGCGCCCAGGTGCCTGTTTTCGCGTGCGTTTAATGGACGAAAACTCGGGTAAGGTCCATAGGAAATTTTTCTAAAATCGAGCCACTTAGGCTTAAAAAAACATGGCCGACCCGTAGGGACAATAACATTTTTTACCGGATCATGCCTTTAATAGTGTTAGTGGCCGGCGTCCTAATTTTGAGGTGTATGAAATTACTGTCTATAAAACCTATTGTAGCTATTTTGCAGACACCAGGCTTTCTCTATAAATCACAGCAACCCTACCTCCAGATTTCAACTCTCTATCCCTTCTCATAATAGTTTGTCCATGGGGATAGCCAAACTAATGGCCGGACCAGCAGCTTGTTGGAGCAATGATTCAGTAATTGCACACATATCCAGATTATGTCCTACGATATAATCTGCTACATCTGTGGAATGTCTAACCCCCGATCTAGTTTTAAGTAACATAACAACTAGATTGTTTGATTTGACTAAATTAGAGACTGTATTTGCAGGGGGTTTCTTTGCTAAATCCACTATTGTCTGATTTTATCCTAGGGGTGCCGGAGTGGTTTTATCTACTTTAGCCACTACTGCTAGGTCAATAGTTTATTGTATGGGGCTTTAATCGCTGTCTTATCTATAAGCACATGGCACCTCTCAGATTTCTCCTCACCTTCAGCGAAGGCCCTAGTGGGGGTAATCATTTGTGTATTTTCATTATTGACAATCTCTGTTGTTACACATACTTCCCCATTAGCCTGCACCAAACAATGGGGATTTCAGTCAATGGAAGGAGGTGTAAGAAACTGTGCACTGTCGGTTCTACGTGCAGCCGACCCCTCTAGAATGACCCTGTAATCAACGGTTCTGTTGCCCATATTACTGCGTACAGCCTCTAAGAGATCTAGCGGGTGCAACCTAACACGAACATTCCAAGAGGAAAGCAAATAAGAAAAGGAATTAACATGGCTTACCCAAGCACACCAGAAGTAGCAGACAGCCCAACCAGCATGGACCTGGCTTGCCACTACGCGCCCGTGCTCACGTGCCAATCAGCAAATTAGTATCTCAAAGGAAAGATATCCTCGGTATACAGAGATTCATAAAACGGGCAAAGGCACCTGAATATATCAGCATTTCTCACAACTACACACCCATGTTCATTCTCCACACCTTGAACATATGACCTCTCCACCACCCCCTTCAACCTACTAGCCAATGACCTACCACTCTTGTCGGCACATTCCCAATATTTGTGCCTCACATAAAAAGTCCCTTCTCTGCTAGCATATCAATCTTATTGCTCAGATCCTCCCGTACTCGAACCTCTCCAACTTGTCAGCAACCTTCCTGGTCAGTGCATACATCCGCTATAGGCGAGTAAGTTCTCACTCCAACAGTTTCAGTTCTGCTAAACCTGCCTTCCTAGACTGAGAAGTCCTATTAGTCAACTCTCCTCGTATCGCAGCATTGAAACTATCAAAACACCAGCTGAGCCTACATTTTCCTTGAAAAAAATATCAATTAATCTCTTAAGGCCCGAAATCACCTCCAGATCTCACAAAATACCTGTGTGAAGTTGCCAGCTAACAAAAGTTGAACCCCCACCAACTAAACCCAACTCAACCCAATCGCAAATTCACAAATGCATGATCAGAGATCTCACATTCCCCGATATTCACACAAAGAACCCTGTCAATAAGTTTGTCAGATACCAACATATAGATGATCCTAGAAAATTAACCATGTACAGATGAGCAGAACGTAAATTCCTTCACTGTCGGATGCACAACTCTTGATATGTCCACCAAATCAAACCTCTGAAGGAAAAGACTAAATTCCTTACTCACCCCTATATTTGTAAACCTGCATGAAGCTGAACAATCCATTTTAAGAGCAATAACACAATTAAAATCCCCACCTAACATGACAGTCTTCCCATGCATGCCACATAAAATCAAAGAAATGTTTCCCCGGTGAACATGGACCATAAACACATCCCTTATATTTTTTAGTGTTAACATTCTCTAGGTTATGTATGACCTTATCCAAACTACAAGACCTCCTCTCCTGGGTTCTTCATATTGTATTGTCCCTTTTATGAATCTGTTCCCTTGACAGTCTGATTTCACAATACTTGCTACACTTATTTTCCATGGGCTCTCTCGTCTCTTTAAGCCTCGGGGCTTCTCCCTTCATCCCAGGGTATTTATTTGCTTCCAAGTTTTATCTATTTCCCAAATAGCCTTTTTCGTCATGCTCTGTATTGGTTTCAGATATTGTTTTATTTTTTAAAACAAGTTTTACTAACTTTTTCTGGTGCAATATTTACATGAAATTAAGAATCAAATGTGACTTAATCAAGTGCAATAAACTTCTCAGTACCCCATGTGTACAACCTAACACCAAACAACCACATCCCTACAAACCGTGCCTTCCTGTTCCGTCCAAACCCACAGTCCCCATGAATGATACATTACGTTGCTCTCCAGTAACCACACACATACTCAAATTTCTGCATACTCAAACTAGTCCATGCATTATGGGCACAGTGTCCGGGGGCACAAACATTGTCTGTGTTAATGCATTCCATGATGTGACATCCTCGATCACCTCCCTAAGTTCCTGGTACACTGCCCTATGCCAAACCACAGTCTCTGCAAGTGCCCACCTCTGCAGGTCCCTCCACCATGCGTCCACACTTCCTCCGACTTCCAGGCCATTACTATCCTGCGTTTGGCCAGCACGTAGATGATGTCCTTCATTTTTGTGAAGTGTGTTGCTCCCCGCCTGCGCAGGAACATACATAGTAGGCATGCCGCCGGGGAGTCAGTATCCATGTCTACCCCTCCCTGCAATCTCCTCCCAGTACTCTCGAATCTTCTGGCAAGACCAGAACATATGAAGCATGCCAGCATTTTCTTCCGCATATCTGGGGAAATGTTGTCTTTCGGCCTCCTTAAACTGGGAAATCTTGCAAGGTATCAGGTATGCTCTGTGTGCAACATACAGTTGTGTGAGTTTGAGCCTGGTGTTCCTAGAGACTTTCTTTGGGGTACAGCAGTACCTGTTTGGCATCCAAGAAAGACCTGCCCAAGTCTACCACCCACTTGGTCTGAACTCTTAAATCTGGGATATGCTGTTTGTTCAGGAATAGCTGCGAGTGTGGATGCCACATGCCCTCCTTCGGACATATCATACAGTGCTTCTAGCCCAGGGTCACCCTCTAAACCATTCTGGAGGTCCGGTCACCTTCGGTCCAGCACACGTGTCAGGCTCTAGTGTAACAGGAATTGTCCTCTGTGTATGTCAGACTGTTCCCCTAATGGCGTGAAATCTGTCAACTTCCCTTTCTGAAGCAAGTTGCCCACAGTAACCACCCCATTACTTTCCCAGGGCTTACGGACACCCTGCAAGCATTGTGGCTGCCCCACCAATACGGTAACTAAGGGGATGCGCAGGGAAATGGAAGGCTGCAAGAGCGCGGTATCTAGCGTTGGTTCATCCGCCAGCCAACCTACGATGAACTGCTTCTGCTCTGCCAGGAAATATAGTTCAAAGTGTGGTACCCTAATCCTGCCATCTTCATAGGCTCGCTGGAGTGTGCTTAAAGCCATGATGTGCATACTCCCTTTCCATATGAATCCCCTAAGCATGGAGGCCAGCATGTAAAAGAACTGACTGGGTATGTTATATGAAATCTTCACAAAGTAATATATCAGTCGTGTGAGAACCGCCATTTTAAGAAGTGCCACCATGCCAGTCATAGATAAAGGCAGCCTACCCTAAAAGTTCTTTGATTTCGTCTCCCTGTCCAGGACGTTCTGTATGTTGCGCTCATGCTCAGTATTAAAATCATGATAAATGTCGATGCCCAAGTATCGGAAGATGTCAATGGACCACTTCAATTCCATGTCCCAAACCAGGTCCCTTCCCTGCCCCCTCAAGCCTGCCAACGGAAATAAGCACAACTTATCCCGGCTGATGGTGATGCCTGAGTGTTTGGCAAATCGATCCAGGATGTCCAACATATATTGTAAATAGTCCTCAGACGGTTGTATGAAAAGCAGTATGTCATCCGCATATGTGGAGATCACATGCATCACTCCATCTATTTGGATGACAGCATCCACGTATTCCTCTCTGATGAACACCGCGATTGGCTCAGTTGCGAGAACAAAGAGCATTGGAGACAGCAGACATCCCTGCCTGGTACCCTTTTTAAACTCCCATCCTGCGGAGATGCAACAGTCAGTTTTCACCCTGGCCCTAGGCGTGGTGTACACCGATTTAACCCACCTGAGGAATCCACACCAAATGTCAAACTGCTGCAAAGTGGCAAACAGCCAGTCCTATCGGACAGACTCAAATGCTTCAATAGCGTCTAGCAACGCAACTGCAAAGTGCTCCTATAGGGACGTGGTTCTGTCAATTATGTGGTGCAATAGTCATACGTTCCAGGAGGTGTTCCTGCCTGGGATGTAGTCGGTCTGGTCTGAGTGCACCAGGCTGCCAATTGCACCCTTCCACTAAGGCTGTGAATATTTTATTGTCCTGATTCACCATGGACATGGGTCTAAAGGAGCCACATTCCAGCTGGGGCTTATTGGGTTTAAGTATGGGCATTATAATGGACTCTCCAAGGCTCGGGCGAAGCGTGCCCACCTCATATGCCTCGTTGCAGCAACTCAAGGAGCTTTGGGGACAATTCCTCAGCAAACTCCTTATAAAATTTGCCCAGTAGTCCGTCCACTCCGGGAGTTTTACCCGAGGGCAATGTCCTGGTTGTGGCCTTCAATTCCTCAACAGAGATCGGGGTGTTCAAATCCTCTGCCACCTCCCTGCTCAAACGTTAATCAATGACAGGACCTTACCAAGGTCCAAGTCACCCATGCGGGTGTCCTTCAAGTACAGGGAACAATAACATCTGAGAAAAGTGTAACTGATCTCGCTCTGTGTACTCCAAGTGACGCCACGCTCATCATTGATGGAGCAAATAATTTCCCTCTGTACCTCATTCCAGCAGAGCCACGCCAGTATAAACTTGCCCAACCTCTCTCAACCCGCTATACACTTCTGCCTCAGTTCAGTCAGGTCTTGGACTGCCGCTCCCGCACCCATATTCCTACGCTTCTCTGCTTCCAGGTCAGCCTCTGTCCTGAACAGGTCATGCATTATGTCCTTCTGTATGCCCTCCATTTTGCCCATTGCCTCCCCTCTAATCACCGTCTAGAAGGCCTCGCACAATGTGCTAACCGCGGCCACGCTGCCGGCTTTATCAAAATAGTTCTTTATCACCTCCCTCATACATTCCCTAAAGGTCTCATTGTGCAACGCTTCCGCTCGTAGTTTACATGTAGGGACCAGCGGTCTGGACGGTGCGCCCTGCTATGTAAGGAGGAGCAGGGCATGGTCAGACAGGACACACGCCTTGCAGTCAGCGTCAATAAATTCCCCCACATATTCAGACCCTGTGAACACAATCAATTCAAGTGTGTACTGTGTGCGGAGCTAAATAACGTGAGTAACCCAGGGCATCCCCATGCATGGCTCTCCAGATATCAGTCAGTTGGAAGGACCTCAAAAGGAAGCCCAGCCCCCTAGCAGGTGGGGATGGCTTCTTGTATTTGCTATCGGACGGATCTAAAGTTGGGTCAAGCGTGAAATTGAAATTACTACCTCAAATCCAGATGCAACCTCTGTTAGGGGTGAGCCTGGAGTACAATGAATGAAAAAAGGCGGTAGCATCGTGGTTAGGAGCATATGTATTAATTAGACACGTTTCTCTGTTCTCAAGGAAACCATGCACAAGTACCATCCTGCCCTAATCATACTTTTTGGTCTGCTGGACCCAAAAAAGCACTGACGGCATAACCCATATTAGGATACCTCTGGCGTATGCCGAGTGCATGGAGCCCAGAATATAGCACCCCACTTCCTGGCCAACGTGATTTGTCTATTTACAGTAAGGTAGGTGTGTCTCCTGTAGTATCACCACCCCAACTTTATGTCTGTGCAAGTATGGCAACACCATATTCCTCTTAATAAAACTGTTGAGGCCATGCACATTCCAGGTAACCACTTTCAGGCCCTCTGGCATGGGGTATATGCTATAAGCTTGGCAGGCTGTAGTGTACTCCAATGTCTCCATCCTTGCCCACCCCGTGGCCATGATCGTGACTCAAGGGGGCGCCCAAGACACAATCAAGAGCAAGACCTGGACAGCAATTCCCACCATACCCAGCATGGACTGGTAAATACAATCCTTCCTGCACCACATCTTTCGTCAATACTGCTTGGAGACAGCTCAGACAGTTTGAAAGGCAGTTTGAAAGGCAAAACAGACCAAGCCCATAAACCTCCGCCCACCCAAAGTCCTCCCCATCGAAACAATCACTCATCAACGCACAGCATGGTCAGGCGCAGCTGCTTCTCATGCTCAACCTGTTGCCAGCACCCTAGCCAAACAAGTCCGCACGCAGCAACCGGATACTGTCAAGCTAGTATCCCAAATCTGGAGCTGGAGTATCAGCTCCAAAAGAGGGGTCACACCAGAACCACCGCAGTAAATGAGGCTCAAACCCTCACCAATGCTTGCACTCCCACATTCGGGGGATCTCATTGTCGCCCTGCAATGCAGTGAGTAGAAGAGTACCTTGACAGCTCATCTCACTGCCTCAATGTTGCATGTTACACGTCACATACCATCCAACTAGAGCAGACTGTCGCTGCGTGTCCATTGTTGCCCTCCGCTCAGGAGGGGTGTACTTGGTCAGACCTGTATCGTCCATTATCTCCTCGATGACTTGTTACTCTGCAAGCTGGGTCACCTTCATCATGTCCATCCATGTGTGCACCTCCTCAGGGCTGTCAAAGAAGAGGGACCAGCCATTATGTAGCACCTTGAGTCTAGCAGGGTAAATGAGCATGTACCTGAGACCAGCTCGCCGAAGCCACTCTTTCGTAGGGCCAAATTGAGCTCTGCGCCTTTGAACTTGGAGCGTGTAATCAGGGTATATGGCCAATTTGGCAGACGCTCTTTAAATAACGCCCCGTCTCTCGAGAATGCAGGTATCCTCTCCCTGTCTTTGTAATTCATGATTCTGGTAATGTTTGGCCTCAGGGGTACCTCAGGTGGGGGATTCTTGTTCAGGGATCTATGTGCAAACTCTGCTGTAAAGCCCCGCGTTAGTGTCCCTGGTACCACTTCCTGAAAGGAGCGTGTTCTCCACAAACGTTGTGGGGTCTGTACCCTCCGTCGCCTCTTGAAGGCCCAGGTTCCGATATTTCTTCTGCCTTGGCCTTCAGCATCCTTGGCCCCATTTACCAGCACTCTAACCTTCTGCTTCAGATCTTTGACCTCAGACTGTATGCTCAGGATGCTCGCTGTGTTGTCATCCACCTGTGTTTCTATGCCTCCCATCCTGTCAGCTAGAGCACAGACATCCCGTCGAAGCAGAACCACATCTATCATAACTGCATCCATTTTAGACTCAAGGTGTGTTTGCAGAGCGACAATAGTCAGAAGGACTTGTTGTTCCCCACCCGCCTGCTATTCGGGTGGCCCAGGAGTCTGCACAGTCTTGCCAGGGGTGTTTTACTCTGCCTGCTGCAGGCATAGGCTTCCATTTTGGTCTGTTTGGCATTCCACTTTCCGGCAAGGTTAGGCATGTGCTCAATGTATTCCTGAGTCTGTCGGCCAGTTCCCTGCACCTCCCCCAACAGCCACAAAGTGTACTAGAGAGAGCGCCCACGTTAAGGTCGACACCCACTGTCCCCAACAGGTATGAAGGACTTCAGGGTGTGTGCTACAATGGTGTGTTCTCTATCAGCATGTCTGCCAGCACCTGTGGCCCTCAGCGTATCCTAATTTGCACATAAGCAAATCCCAGGTTCAACGCTCCTTGCGCAAATGTTCTGCTATGCCTGCAGTCCTGCAGGTTCCAAGGGGCAACTCTCCCCTGCTGCCACAGGCTTCTGATAGCCCACACAACACTCCGTACCCCACCAGGGGAAGGGCCACACACCACGTACCACTCTTGGGCAGGGGCACCTCAACTTCTGCACCCGCAGAGTGTCATAGCTGGGCACTCTGTTTCGCCACAGCCCCGGTCTGGAGCCGTGCACACTCCCTGGTTACTTCCTGCCCAGGCTCGCCACCTTGCCCACAGATCTGATCATGGGTCGCTGTCTTCTCCGCTCGCCAGCAACAGCAGCTCCGCTCCAAAAGCGGCTGATTCAGGCACGGAATGCAGCTGCCTCTCCAGTGACTTCAGGAGCAGCGCAGAGGATCACGAGCTCCCGTACTCCACCACAGTGACCGCTCCGAGCCCTGCATTGTCCTATTGGCGCGCCCTCACAGGCCTCCTGCATAGCCTGAAGCCCCCGGGCTCACAGCGGTCGCCATCTTGTCAGCCATCGCAGCCAGGCTGAGGTCAGTGTTACACTGCAGTATCCCTGTTTTCAGCTGCTGTCCCACTGTACCCGCTTGCCGCTGAATTTAACACATCTGCAAAAAGTGTCTGTAATTACTGTCTGTTGCAGTTAAGGGCATATCACTGATGGATCTAGTGGGAACGCTCAGTAGATGTGACTTCACAGCATGGTTGCTGGCCACAACCCCCCCATGATTTCAGATAACTCCAATTCTGCTCATTTAATGTTCGACTTTCATACTTGTGACTGAGAGTTTTCTCTCATTCCCATTATGTTGCCCCAGCGGCCTCCCACCTCTCCTGTTCTCCACAGTACCTTTTTTGACGGAGGGGAAACTCGCGGGGTTCGCTGCACACTCAGGTAGTGAGCTTCTTGGTTGCTCTTCTCTGTGTCTGAATTCACTGGTGTAGCATTCTCGGGTCCTTTGATGTAGGGTGCCATCTATGTACACAAGCATCAGGGAGCTGGCAGTTCTCCCTTCTTCGGTGGTCTCGGCATCATTAGTTGGGAGTCTCGCCCACTACAAAGCAGCTGTGGGCACACCACCACCTTGCACGGTTCTTAGTTTCCTGTTTGGACAATGGTTCTCCCATTGCAGGACTCGTTGGCTCTCTGGCGTCCAACTCTGGCATTCCTCACCTTTCAAAAAGTCATGGGCTCCGCGACTCCATTCTGCTCCGCCTCTCCAAGGCGTAATCACATAAGGGGGGCTTCTCCTGCATACCATACTCTCTCTCCTCACTGGAGCCACTTGTCCTAGCTATATACACGTCTCTTTTTAAAGAGACAACTCGTCTTCCTTGGTATGGCTGTTTTGGTCCCACATTGCCCAAAGCCATAGATAAGGATGGCGGATTGATCTTCAGTGCAGGCAGTCCAATATATGCAGATATGGTATTAGGTCTAGGGAATTCCTCATCGAATGGGCATCCTCGTCCCCTAAGGGTGAGTCACTCCCACTGAGGTCTCACATGCCCATACCCATAGGGAGGGTCTTGTGGAGTGGGATCACCTCCATAGCCTCAAAGGGGTTGACTCCCCCTAGGGTGGGATCCGTCCTATGAGGGTGATGGTGAGGACTTGTGTGAAGAGCAGGCCCAGTTGCCTCAGAAGGACTAAGAGGAAAGCTTGACCCTGCGAGTGACAGCTCGACCTCAGAGAGCCCGTAATCGACCTGAGAGACTCATTTAGGAAATGAACTAAGGCACACCGTTGTGTTTAGTGCCAGGGGGTGGGAGGGTGACCTCACGAAGCCAGCTCCCACATCATGTGGAGAGGGACACGGTGCTACGGGAAGGGCGGGAGGAGGGAAGTTAAGTTGGTGTTTGGAGTCAGAGGATTAAAGACCTGTTGTATCCTCCTCCTGTCTCCGCCTCCTCATTGTATGGTGTGAATGAGTGAGGTCGTGCGGGTGATCCGCTAGAATTGCGAAGCCTAGATTCTACAGCGTGGAAGCTACATTTCATAAATACTACTACACAAAAGGTTGTAGCAGACTTACTAGTATTTACTCTATAAGGCATAATACCAATATCTTTTGGAACAGACTTCATCTAAACTCAGTCCCTCTGCAGGGATCAGATAGTGATGCAGCAAGGTGCTTTGATGCTACAATCACAGCAAAACTGTAATCCCAGGTAAATCCGTCCTTCCTTTCCCATAAGCCCCCTGATCCGTATGATTCACCACTGTCTTCTATGAAAGGTTTACAGAGATGCCGGTTGAACCTCTAGCTAGACTATTTAAATGGGTTTGCAATATTTGCTAGGGTGACCCTGGCCACTCTGATCCATAAACAAGGTGATTGGCCCTTGGAATGTAGCACCTACGGACCAAAAACCTTGCTGAATCAGAAAGCCAAGATATTTAATAAGGTGGGCTAAAGATGAATTGTCCGGGAAATGCAGAATAGCTTGTAAAAAGATATCTGCATTAATCTGGCTGCTCTACGTTTATCAGGTCCTTCGCCTTCGTACACCAAAGGAAATGGTTTGCTAGATGCAACCAAGGTCCTTGCCCAGTGTGAGGAATAAGACAACACCCTGTATACCCAATAAGGCCCTGTGTACCCAAGAGGGTCTTACTCAAGGCACGATTTAAAGAGGTGCTTGCTCTGCCTGAGGAGCAATAGGTTTTGGTATCCCATCTCAAGACAATTCTGGAGTGAGGCACTGTCATGGATACCAAGTAGTGGGTAGGACTACAACACTCGAGAACAAAACAGAAGCATCAAAAACAGTCCTGGATACAGACACAATAAAAACGTGATTAACCTTCCAAACTGCAAACAGTTAAGAATAACTCCCCCTCTGTTCTCATTCTTCTTGACCTCTCATCTGCTTTCGACACAGTAAACCACAACAATCTGATCTGCTGTCTCCATGACACCCTGGGTATCACAGATCACACCCTGGCATGGCTTGCCTCCTTCCTCTCGGACCGTGCTTCCCAGGTGGCTATCACTCTCTATACTTGTGGTGTCCACCAGGGATCTAACCTATGCCCCTGGTTCTTCAATGTCTACTTCTACTCTCCGACCTCTACAATTCATTCAGAACAGAACCGCAAGACTTGTCTCAAGCCCAGGGACCTTATCTCTCTGGCACTGAAATCACTCCACCAGCACCCCGTGCCTGCAAGGATCAAGTTCAAGACCCTCTGCGAAGTCCACAAGGCTTTCTGGGGCCAGGGGCTGCACTTTCTACAACTCTCTCTCCCTAAATACTCTCTCTCTAGATCCCTCCACTCGTCCTCTTCCAAATCTCTGCGGGTGAGACGTTTTTCAAAACAGCGATTTGGAGGTAAAATATTATCCTCTGCAGGTGCCTCCCTCTGAAACAACCTCCCTGCCTCTCTCTGTCCTGAGCATGCTCTCCGTAAGTTCTGGAAACTCCTCAAGACCCTCCTCTTTCTCTCTCCCTTTCCCTCTCCCTTGTTAATCCCCTCTCTTTTCTTGACTTCATCCCTCTCTCCCTAACTCTGGTCTGTTTGCTGATTGGTCGCTTGTTGCACCTGCAGAGCCACACAAGTCTCAGGCTCCCCCACCAGTCCTCACACTTGCCCCCAGGCCTCTGCACTCTACTCACCACTACTGCACTTCTGGATTTCATTCCATGAGAAGGGTAACCTCTCTGCACTGAACCAGGGCCCTACTGGACTGGGCGCACTTGTTCCCTTCGCCCTCCCTTTCACCTCTTTTCTGCGCACTTACATTACCAGAATGTCCTAGGCCTCGTTTGCTAGGCCTAGTACGGTAGTTTTTTGTTTCTCTATGTTCTTCTCCTTTGCCTCCCCCCTTTATCACCTCGCTCTGTGTTACGCACTTGCACTATCTGAAATGTCGTGGCCTAGTACGATAGTTTAAGGATTTGTATGCTCTTTTCCCTCTCCCCCTCCCCCCTTGTCTTGCACTTGCACTAGTAGTAATGCCATCAAGCCTAAGTTGCTAGTCATTTTATTTGCTAGATCATTCAGAAACGTCAAGGCCTAAGAAGGACTCTACTCCCTTGTTCCCGTCCCGCTTTGAATCACTTCACTTGTGTATAAGCGCTTTACAAATAGAAAATAACAATTACAATCTCAATTGATACAGGAGATGGCCATAATTGGGGGTTTTACGTGTCCTATCAGTTTTCTTTACATTCAGAAAATAACTTCAGAGACAATGTAAAGTTAAGCTATACCCAGGTATAACATTGCAAATGAAATGTTAAGATTGCGAAAGCAGGTGGTAGGAAACCCACTGACTTTGAGAAGCCAGTATTAGATGTCCCATCCAAACACTTGGTTCCACGCATGTAGATTGCAACCTTCTTGAAAAGTTGAATTGCATCCAATCATGGAGACCAGGAACTGGGCAGGCCCACAAAGAATGAAAAGTGGGTAGAGATATGGGGACGGACTGCTACATTCTGTGACGAGTCCAGGGAATGTGTGCCTTCTCCTCAAGGAGCAGCCACCCCTTTTGAGACTTGAGAGGTGGGCTGAAAAGATGCTGCGAGACTGGTGAGATAGGCACAGGTCTTTATTGCAGCGGGCCCACCTCCTCACAGCTAAACTAACTGACTCATTTTCAAAGCCTGCATTCCAGCTTCACAAGCATCTCCATCACCCTCTGAAAAACAGCAGCCGCTGAAGCCAAACCAAATGGCATTCTGCAATATTTAAATGTGCCTTCGGTAGTGATTAAGGTAGTTAGATGTTGACAATCCTCTGAAAGTGGAATTTGATGGTAATCTTGTGACAAGTCAATTACAGAAAATGTTTTTGCTTTTCTCAACATGGCCAACTCCTCGCTGATAATAGGTAAAGGGTGATGATCCACTAAGATGTTCTTATTAAGTTCCCTCAGGTCAACACAGTCTTATATCCCCACTGGCCTTGGTAGCTACAACTGACCCTTCCACTCTCTCCATGATGCCCCTTTGAAGTAATGCTTCAATCTCCTCCTTTACTTTGTGTTTGTTGTTCTGTGGAACTGGTCTGACCCTGTGTATGCTTGGACAGCTCCCTTCTGTAGCTTAATTCTGTGTTCATACCCCTCCAGTTTCCCTAAATCTTCAGTGAACACATTCGGGAACTCTTTTTCCCACTGATCTCTCACTTCCGCAATGGTGACTGGGTTCTCAGCATTTGCTTGAATCCTGATCCCAAGCTTCTTCTGCTCACTCCAGCCCAACAATGAAGATCCTTCTTTAGTGACAAATATGTCAGCTTCACAACGCCTCCCTTTAAACTTGATGTTGGTTGAAAACTTTCCAAGCAACTCTATTTTGACGCTTCCATATGTGTAAGGTTCTATGCCTGGATGCTTTAATTGTTCAATGTTTCCATATACACAATTCGATAGTCCATGGAGTGCAACTGCCCACTTTCATGGTGATCACTCTGCCATTGACCATGAAGACATCAATTGGTCCCTTGTCAGAGTTGGACACCTCTCCTATTTCAAAAACATGCTTGGTTTGTTGATACTCTCCAGCATTTTCCTCTTGTTCAGGGCACCTGGCAGTGGCATTGGCATTGGCTTCAATGTTTTCCACTGAAGAGCTTTCCTGCATACTTTTACATTTGAGACAATTTGCATTTCATGCTGGACAAAATGGGTTTGATGAGACATGTCTGATGCTGCCACACTTCAAACACTTTAAAATTCTAGTATTGTTGGGCTTCTGACTGCCGCCACCTCATTGACAGGCTTGTCCGCCTTCATGCTGGCCATGTACTTGGATGTCTCCTTCATTCCCCTTGCCACTTCCACCGCTTGCTCTAGAAGCAGATCTTTTGACAACAACTTTTCCTGCACCCTACTACTGTTAGTGCAACGCGCCAACTGGTCACGAATAAGTGAATCCACCAATTGTCCAAACTCACACGAGTAGCTGAGGGTACGAAGTGTAGCAATAAAAGTTTCTACAAGCTCATGAAGTTCTTGAATCCTTGAAAAGAACTTATGTCTCTTGAACATGATATTTTTCTTAGGTTCAAAGTGTGATTGTAGTTTCCTGATTGCAACAGAAAATTGATCTTCATCACCTTGACCCATTTCAATGGGCTCTGCCAAACCATCAAAAACACTGCGCCCTTCAGTCCCTAACTTATGTAGCAACACAGCCTCTTTTCTAGCTGGAGCAAATTTGTCTCCCCCAATGGCTACCAAGTAAGTATCAAACAGCTTCTTCCATCTGTCCCACCTAATCAACGGTGTACCTGGTTCGGCCAGAAAAGGTGGAGGAGGGGGCATACTTGCAGCCGCCATATTAGTTTTCCTAGTGCAGTAGTGGTTCCAACTTTTTGTATTGTTCACGTTAAACAGTCAACCTGTGCACATATACGCTGTAAGCCTTGACTGAGGAAACTGTACAAGCAAATGAGTCAACTGTAAGATGATTGCACTTCCAATATTTGCTACTTGCAACCTGAGAAAATCTTCTGACCCTCTCTGCTACAGGGTCAACATACTCCCTAAATACTGTGTTTGCCACTCTTATGTAGATGGTATGGCATTTGAAATCCTCACTCCCTGTTGTCTGCCTGCAGGCTATGCAGCACTAGTGTTGCTAAGTAGTTTCAGCTCCTTACTACAAAATTCAATTCACCAGGGCTGCCTCGGAGCATGAATCAACTGTTCTGCGTTATTTATGTTGCCACTCTACAACAGTTAATACGGTAGCAGGCCATAGCCCAGATACATTTTTTTGGCGGGGCTAAGTAGGGCACGTAGACGCTCACTGTCGACTGCTTCACGCTCAGGAGGAAGAGCGGAGCGGTTTAAGTGGGTGAGCAGGGAGTCCCTCGTTGGCAGCTGCGACGCCCAGGGAGGGGGCAGAGCAGCTCAGTGAAAACAGTCAACAGCTGTTTCCGGGCTGAGCGGGGAATCCCTCGTTGGCCACTGCAACACCCTGAAGGGGCGGAGCAGCTTGGAATGAGACAGGCAGACAGCTGTCTCTGGACTGCCCGCTGCGTCGGCTTCCTCCGTCCGTTCAAGGTCCTCGGCGGCAGGATTTGATATATACACGTGGCGGGCCCGCTGCCTTCCGCAAACCTCGTCGCCAATGAAAAGATGCTCCGAGACTGGCGAGGTAGGCACAGGTCTTTATTGCAGCGGGTCCACCTCCTCACAACTAAACTAACTGACTCATTTTCAAAGCCTGCATTCCAGCTTCACGAGCCGCACAGAACGGCCTGCATGTCTCGTGAAGCTGGAACACGGCCATCAAGGAAGAACACAGATCACTACATGGGCCCTCTACGCAAAACACTCCATAGGGGATTGGACAAGCGGGATCTCACTGGGGGCGACTCTACTCCCCCTTAGGGAATAAGGACTTTCATGTGAACCACTCTGCACCATCTCCCTTAAACCCCATGTGTAAGAGGGTTGTTGCATACATGCAAGTTAATCACGTTGCTAAAGAAGAAGGTCCTTTAAAAATACTGGGTTTGGTGGCTGATCCCTCCATGAAGCTGAAAGCCCATAACCAATGTGACTGTCTCTCGTTCCCAGGTGGAGCATATAAGGTGCAAGCCTCTAACCTGGAAGGAGAGCGGCCGAAGAGGATGGCCATCGAAAAGGAGCCAGCAGCAGTGAGACAGCGCAAGGCAGGGCAGCTGTCATATCAAACCAACCCAGCCTGGCAATAGGACGATGCATATGTGGTGGGAGCGGAGAGCCTATGCAACTCTGTGGATTCCAAGAATGCTGGGGAGTCCCATCCCCGAGGTCACAGGGAAGCAGGAGGAAGTTGGTGAACTGAAAAGGACAGTTCCCACCCCTAAGGAGCAACCTCCTCCCCAGACACAAGTTTGAAGGCCACAACGAGGAGAGGGAGGAGGGCTAAACTCTGCGAGATGCCAAAAAAGAACCTAATGCTATGTAAGTTAACCGAATTCAGAGGTGGGCCTAAAAATGTGCCAAAACTGAAATAAAGACCCAAAGAGGGGTTTAGGGGGATATAAGACCCAGGAGGGGGCTAATAAAAAACAAAGACTAAGCAAAATGGCCCCAAAGAGCTGAATACAGAGCATATACCCTAAGAGGGATAACCGAAAACCTGAACAAAGCAGAAACGACCACGTGGATTGTGTTATGAGATGTTATGTTATTGAGCATTTATATAGGGCCTTACATACCATTGGTATGATCTCAAAGCGCTGTGGGTTGACCACCATTGGGGACTGCAGTCCAGGTCAATGGAGAGAGAAAGGTAGTTTAAGTGCTTGGGTGCACTCAGTATGCGTGCAGCCAGTGCGTTGTGTAGCTGCACTCTAATGGTGGGCGCAGTGTGGTGGCTGTGTGCAGTCAGTAGAATGTGTACAGTAAGGCCATTGACCTTGGGTCTGCATTCTGGCAGTTTTGGTGCTTGTTTATGATATTATGTGTGCCGCTAGGCTGATTCTTTCATTGGGTATAGCTGCGTTCTAAAGACTGTTGAGTTGCTAATGGCGGTGAGTAGGTATGTGTGCAGCTAGGCGGAATTAATCGAAGGGTATAGCTGCATTCTATTGTTTGTTGGTGTAGAGGAGAGAGTGAGCATATTGGTATGTGTGAGTGTCTGTGCAGATTGATTGGAGACCCCCGTTTTTGAATTTCTTTCAGTGTTCGCTGAGTTGACGGTTTCTATTCTGTAGGAGCATTGGTTCTCAGAGAAATTCTCTTTCATATTCTTCGCCTGCCTCAGAGCGTCATCCCATGAGGTGGGACAGAGTAAGTCTGCTTCAGAAGCTTGTTTATAAGTGCTGGTGGGCCCATTTGCCGGGTCCCGGGTAATAGTTTGTGGCAGATGGGAGTGTAATCCTGACATAGTATAGTTTGAATTGTGGAATTTAATGGCATTATTGTCCCTTCGGGGAGCTGGGAGTGCTTGAGAACTCCCCGGATCGGGGGGCATAGTGCATATCTCTGGGGACTAGAGCAAGTCTAACCAAGCTTGGTTGTTCCTGCACCCAGAGTCAAAGAGGTTGTTGCATCAGTTCCTAGCGAGGTCAGGGTAACATGGCTTGATCAGAGAGCCCCTTGTATGCCCGATGGATGATGGATGATGTGATCTGACCTAGCCGTAATTTTGTTAACAGAAGTGCTGTTAGATTCCGGCATTGTATTTCTGTGCATAACTTTCCCGAAGAGTGAGATTGACACAGGTTAGCTGGTGCAGGCTTGATCGTATTATTTAGAACATAACTGAAATTGCGCTCTAGGTTTGTAGTTCTGCGCATTGATTTGTAGATAGCAGGGTGTTAGGTAAAATTGAATGTACTGCTATTTGACCTCTATATTTGTGGACCCCTCCAAACATTTTGCTTTTGTTTCAGCCTCCTGTCCTGACTTTTGCCAGTGGAGCACAGCCTTCAGCTGCACTCCACTGGGCTTTCGCTCATTGTTCTGGGGAAACTGATTTGTCCTTCACAGTCAGTACTGAGAAACTTTGTTTCTCTTAGTCTTATGACTTTGTTGCCACTTTGTTTTTATTGTGAATTGGTTTACAAAAAACCATACACACATTTTTAAAAAAGAAAAGCATCAATACACAAAAATCAGAAAGTTATCTTACATATAAATATACAAAAATGGGAACAAAATTCATACACATTTGGCAACTGTATTTCAGTGTGCAAAGTACATTACTGTACCACACACTGGGATCCTTGTGTTTTCGGGCCCTTGCCATCCACTAAGGATTTTTTGGTAACTGGACATTGGGCCTCATTACGACCCAGGCGGTAAGTTACCGCCTGGGCCGTGACTTTACCACCATGGCGTAAACTACGTTTACGCCATGGTGGTTGGCGGACTTACCGCCCCATTCCGACCTTGGCGGGGCGGTAAGTCCCCAATCCCCATTTACCCTTCCCCATTCCCATTTTTGCCCCATAGGGCATAATGGGAGTGGGGAAGGCGTTAATTACGCCACCGTAAATTACGGTGGCGTAATTAACTCCATGGTCCCTTAGCGCCATGGATTTTAACACCTGCTAAAAGCAGGTGTTAAAAGCTCCATGGCGCTTAGGGACCTCGTACTCAGGCGGTAAGGGTCGGCGCTGTTTACGCTGCCGTAAACCCCTTACCGCCTGGGTCGTAATGAGGCCCATTGTGCCTAGGAGTAGACTAGTGGCAACATACACTTTTTCAAGTATTTTTAAGATCTTTTACTGAGCCATACCACGCTTAACTCGTGTGGCTCATGACCGTGGCTAGTGTCTGTCAAGGCCGTCCCACAAGGTCTTTTGTCTTCTCCTTTGGCCATTTTGTCTGTTGGCCTTCCCCCTGATCTTTGTGACCCTGGGAGTCCTTATTTGGGCAAGCATTCTGCTGCAAAAGCCGGTGCTTTTCACGGGCTAATGCCTGTCACGTGTGTAGGTACCCAGGAAGTGGGCTGGGACTGTCTGGTCCCAATCCATACTAAGGGTGCCAGGATGTTTGGTGTGCACCAGGACACAAAAGATGCAGTGGACCCCGGTTGAACCACTGCTGGTGTGCATGAGTGGGGCAGATCTCCTCATTGGTCAGCTGGGTGCAAGCACTCACAGGACTTTGGGATATGTGGAGTGGTCCTGAATGCAGACCCGCAGATCACCAAAGGTACAAATTGACCTATGCACGGAGCCAAGTATCCAGAGAAGCGAAGCAGATCTGAGGACTAGCCAGAACCGCGCAGAGAAGGTTTGTCACCCTGAGCCCGCTGTTGTCCCGGTAGAGTCCTGCTTTGCGCTTGTTCTACGAAGGCCTGCAGGCGCTTCTACTCCTTAGACTGGTGGGACCAAATCACTCGCTGCGCCTCGCTGGTGCCCTGCAAATGAGCCTTCTCGGAACTGTTTCGGGCACTCCAGTGGACTGACCAGCTTGTACCTTGGCATCCGTGCAGGATCATTATTTCGAGTTTCGGCTGGAGCTTTGGGGAAATCCTAGTTCGCACTGCAAAGCATCTTCTTGCCAAATCGCGTTGCCCAGCTGCTTTGGGCCACGAGAGAGAAGCGCGCATCAGACCGCAAGACTTGAGTGTCCCTGTGTCACTGTGCGACAGTGGCGGTTGCTTCTGGTGACTTTCCCACCTGTCTTCAAGTGTCCTGGGCCAGCTGCAGCAGTGCTTTCTTTGTCCTGCATTCGAGAGGAGAGATCCAGCTCCAGTTGTAAACTGGACCTGTACCCGCAGCGATTGTGCACTTTGAAGCTTAACCAAGGAGGGGATTTTGTACTCCAGGAAACCTTCCAACCTGTCAAGTTTGGACCCAGAGTGAGCTATGGGCGGTGAGTTATCATACCACTTACCAGTGGCCCCTAGTTCATCCAAACCCTTTTTACGCACAAAGGATCCCTTGTGGTCCTTGCCTTGGCTTGGGTGGCGTCCACCTCCGAAAGCTGTCTGAAAGTCTGGAACCAACCGTTCTCTGCAGCAGATCCTCCACTGATACTCGGAACCACATTTTCCTCACTCCATAAGCCTCCTCTAACTTTACTACCCCATTGAACATTGTACTTTGTGCTTTTACGCATCACGGAGCGCTCTACGCACACCTGACATTGAGCACATTGAGCACAAGGCTCCAATCTTTGCAGGGTTGGACCTTTAACAGTTAGGGAAATCCATCTGTGGATTTTATCAAAGTGTTAAAGTTTGTCTGCTTTCCCTCCTTACAGGTTTTGCAGGAATCTGCACTTTACTGCATTGACCGAAAAGTGACTGTACATATATTTTACATAATGTGCGTTTAGGTAGTGATATTACTGTGTTTTCCATTACTCACTTGTGTTTTTTTTGGGCTTAATAAATTGTGTATTTTTGATATACTACTGTCCAAGGGTAATTCCTGTCGTCCGACTATGTGTGCTCATCCAAGACCTCAGATCACCCCCACTAGTCCTGAGACTTAGCCTTGACTGCTCTCCAAGCTACCTTGAATTGTCCTGGTTAACTTCACAGAAGTGTTCCCTGTTTCACTAACAAGGGTGGCCTCCTCAACATCTGTTCACCAGAGCAGAGTTTAGAAATCCATTCTAACACAGTATTGACAAAGGTAGTCATCTCCTGGACTGAATATGCAGTGCATGCTTGGAGTAAGACAATGGTCAGGCTGCAGGAGAAGAGCATAAGTGCTGTTAGGACTCAGGTTTGCCGAGCGGGTGCTGTTATGACTGAGCGAGCCCAGTCATAGCATAAAAGTGTCAGTGTTGTTGTGTCTTGGGTTTGGAGTTTGGGCATTGAGATCATAGCGAGGTTGGGGTGGCATGATCAGCATTTTTCTAGCATTGAAATGGGCTGGTCAATGGAACTTCATTCCGAGTCCCGACAATTCTTACCTCCCACTCTTGATGCAGTTCAAGTCAATTTTGGCCATTGGCGGGTGGTCGACTGGCCTAAACCGGTCCCATATATGATTTAGGGGAAAAGCTGTGTTGAATGTGAGAAGGCAGTGAGTTTCACAATGCCTGCACCAGGGTTGAGTAGGTGGATCCTCCAATCCTGGCTGAATTGGAGGTGGGGGAACACCAGGAGGAGGGATGTGCTTGACATTAGGGTGTGGATTGGGTGATCAGGTATAGTCCTTTTCTGTAGGTATAAGTGGCCGGCTTTGTGCACCGCTTGGTTAGTAATGCACAAGATTTTGAAGGTTGCCCTCCATCCAATTGGTAGCCAATGTAGAGTACAGAGAGAGGGTGAAATGTGATCCCTTTGTCCCAGTGCAAGAAACACTATGGCAGCAGCATTTTGGACTCTCTGGAGTTTGTAGGCTAGCGCACCCAGGTAGATGGAGTTCACGTAGCCTTAACATAACAATGGACATAATTGCTGCCAGCCTGTTAGGGTAGGAGAGGTAAGGGAAGATGCGCTTCAGAAGCCTAAGGTGATAGTGACAGGATTTGGATACATTGTTGATGTGGTGAGACAGGATTAGGTCTGAGTCCATTGTGCATCCAAGGTTTCTGACAGTGGTGGAAGTAGGGGAAGGGAAGAGGAGGAGCACTGAGGGAGGGTGGCTATGGGGAGGGTTGCAGGAATAGGGCGGCAGGTGGTGAAAGCAAGCCCCTGAACGCTCGCACCAGAGAGAATACAACCCGCTAGGGAAGAAAGGCCCAAGTCTATCTTGTAAGGATAGCAAGTTTAAACTCATGCGCAGATGAGAGCACCAGCAAAGAACACTGCTGCTTAGAACTTTCTGCCAAAGAGAGGCTCAAGCAGAAACTTTTAAAGCGAAACATTGTCATAAGTGATGCAATACATACAGTGAAAACCCGCGTGGCTGATCTGATAGACCCTATATAGGTGCTGTCTTTATCCAAATGGGATGCCAGTTTATTGGTCCCAGCCCAGTCCGTCCGTCTTCCATCACGTGGGTGCTGCGGGGCTCATCTTCTCATGTCGAAGGTAAGAAAACAAATTAATTATACTCCTACTATACAGCTTGTTTATCACTCATATTGTGCACTTGGCAGGCCTTAAAACGGACACACAGGAGGTTCCAGGGTACTTTAACCTTCACACACACACATTTCACTCACTCCCTGCGCGCCATCCGGATCCAAGGTCTGCGCCCGAGTTTTGAACTATAATTTATCCCTCGCAATACAAATCACATGATTGTCGCTTCAACGATACACCCTATCCATCCTCTTTGAAAATTTCAGGACTTGTTACTTTGGGGTTGGTGGTCAAAGGGCACCTTGTGTCAGGGAATTTGGGGATTTTAGGATTCAGTCATTTATATGGGCTATAACTCGTGGTCACTCAGGAATGGGCTGGGTCATGCTTTGGCCAAAGTGAGATAACATGCACACCAGCAGACGCCTCTGATCTCGTTCTTGTAGGGCACATTCCCCTTGGGTGAAACACTTTCTTTGCAACACTTTCAAGAACAATGAACAAACAGTGTGGCGGGTGGGGGTGCAAACTGTCCTCATGGGTGCTCGAGCAGGACTGGAGATTTCTGTAGCCTCGTGGATTTGGGCCTAGTGCATGCAATGCTGCCTTTATCGGGCTTACTGCGCAAGCCTTCTCTTCTACCTAGGAATATTAATATCTATGCAAAATAGCTATGCCACCCGTACCTTGGGCCTCACCATATGAATAAACTATAACTGATATTGGTATAGGGTGCTGCTTAACGGGAAAGCTTTCCTTTCACTGACCCCATTCCGACCTGGTGATCCCAGTGCCTCAAATGCATCTCGTTTTACTTTAAAGTGCCTGGAGGGTGGGGGCTGCCGCTTCCCAACAGTGGTTACTAGTCACTCATAAGTCAATATCTGTGAGACAGGCTGCTAGACATGGTAGGGATCGGAGCTTGATTTGGGAATTCTCAGGATGATTTGTATGTCGTCGGCGTAGTAATAGAAGGAGAGATTGTGAGAGCGAGTGATTCCTGGCAGAGGGGATATGTAAAGTTTGCAGAGTAGGGGAGAGAGGCAGGCACCCTGGGGTACTCCAGTGTTCACTGGTCGCGCAGAGGAGACAAAGGGGGTGCAGGGGGAGTAGAGTGATTTGCGGTCTGTTAGTGAGGAAAGAAGCAATCCCGTTAAGTGTTGAATGTCGGATTCCTAGAGAATGTAGTCTGCCCAGTGGTTAATGATGTCAAATGCTGCAGAGAGGTCAAGAAGAACAATGCTGCGCATCCTTCAGAGTCTGCAGACACTTTGAGGTCATCCCAGATTGAGATTGTTCCGTGGCACGGGCGGTTGCCTGATTGCACAGGGTCTAGGGGCTTGTTGGATTCCACAAAACAGTTGAGCTTTGATTATGCAAAACAGTCGATGTGGGTGTGGGAGTGGGTGTTGGAGATGAGCCTCTAGTTGATTGGTTGGAGAGAGTCGAGGAAATAATGCTTACTTTAGAAGGGGTATGACATGCACGGTTTTGAACGGTTCTGGGAAGACGCCGGAGGTGAGCAAGTCATTCATTATGGATCTTGCCAGTTCTCCTGAAACAAGTGAACGTTAAGATTTCTTTGTGGAAAAAGGCGGGACAAGAATCAAGGGTCGAGCCAGAGTGACAACCACTGGATTGAAGTTTGACTAATTCATCGCTCAAGATAGGGTTGAACGAGCAGAAAGGGGGTGGAGGGAGTTTGAGGGGGGGTGGGGTGGATTCTTGAAGGGCTGGTGTTGGGCGGGGGGGTGAAGTTGGAAAGTTTGGCATTAAGGGTGGCCCTTCTGTCTAGGGCTGTAACATGGAAGTGTTCAGAGAGGGAATTGCAGAGCATTGCGAGGAGGTGGTTGGGGCAGAGGTGCAGAGAGGATTCACAAATTCCGCAATGATTCTGTGGAGCTCTTTGCTGGTTGTGCAGCAGTTTAGGATTCTTTTATTATAATAGGTTTTTTTGGCCTTTCGGATTTCTGATTTGTAGTTTCGGTGATGGTGGGCGAACACCAATTTGCTTAGAGGGATTCTGGAAGGAGCAATTTTCAGGTTTGAATGCCTTCAGGTGGGTGCCGGGTGAGCCACTTGGGTGCTGGTCCTTTGCAGGAAGAAGCTGAGTTGGAGGAGGTGAGCGGAAGGAGCGAGTCATTGAGCCAGGCATCAAAGGACTTGATGGGTACAGATCTATCTGTGGCCGGGAATGCAGGGAGGGGGCGCAGCAGAGCTTCTGTCAGGTCAGGTCATGTAGTACGTTGATCTTGTTCCAGCATTTGAAATCACATGGAGTGACAGGCGGTGAGGGGGGCCTTAGGAGGCGGAAGCATTGTTTAGGAGATAGAAATTAAGTGTTAGCCACCAGAGTGACCAACGTACTCCCAAGTGCCCTTTCCTCCATACTGTATGGGCGTCCCTTGCTAGGGATGTGAACTGAACCCTTTTTCACCAGAAAAATAACATTAAAATCATACACGCAAGGCGTGGACCTGGGAGCCTGCGCTCCCCTAACCACGCCCACCGTCACCACACCTCAGTCCCCTTTGACGGATCGGCTGTATTGAACTGTTCAACCTTGCTGCTCTTATTTTAGGGGGAAGGAGGGTGGGACATATGGAGGAAAGGGGACTATGGACTAGGAGTATGTTAGTCACTCCGGTGAGTAACACTTAATTACTCCCATGTCCCATCCCCTTTCCTCCATCCTGTATGGGTGACTACAACTGATGAAAACGCCCTGGGAGGAGAGCTTGATACTATATACAAACAGATTACACAGGACAGCCTGGCCAAATGCTGAGTCAGCCCTGACGCACGTATCCAGACAGTAGTGCTTGCAGAAGGCCGATGCAGTGGCCCATGTTGCTGCTCTGCTAATTACTTGCCATGGTACATGACCTTGGAAGACAACAGCTGCTGCCTTGGCCCTTATAGCTTTAGCGTGGATCCCCCTTGGTGACTCTTTGCGCCGAGTCTTGTATTCCTCTTGGATGGCAGCAGTCATCCATCTGGCTATTGATGCCTTGGACGCTTGTTGTCCAGGACTTTAGCCTCCAAATGTGACAACTAAGGTGTTGGTCTTGCAAAAGGCCTTGGTCCCGCGGACACCTGGCCCCAGGATGCTGAAAAAAGCAGCTGCAGCCTGCTCATTCACAGCCTGGTGTAAGGGATAGCCAGGAGGCATGTTGCCTGTACATCTAGCAGGTGCCAGTACCACCAGGCCGTACTTACTGTTCTTCTGAGGAGACGAGCAACGGAAGCTTTGATCGCCGCCACCTTCTCCCCCATGGGGAACACCCTCTGCTTCTGAGTGTCCCACAGCAGCCCCAGAAACAACAGAGTTTGTGTAGAGTAGAGCTGAGACTTCTGGAAGTTGATTGAGAACCCCAGTTCGTAGAGATAGCCATGAGTCTGGTCGTTGAGTACCCGACCTGCTCCTGGGACTCCCCTCTGGCTAAACAGTCATCGAGGTAAGGATACACATGGAGGGCTTCTGATCTGAGCAGGGCCTCCACCGCATTTGTCAGTCTTATGAATACCCTTGGCGCTGAGTTCAGGCCAAAAGGCAGTACCTTGTATTGAAAGTGCAACCCCATGACCCTGAACCTGAGGAAGGATTGATGGGACTGCACTATGGGAACACGCAAATATGAGTCTTTCAGATCCAGGGAGCAGGTCCATTGACCCCCCCCCCACCCCAAACAACACAGCATGTCTGCTATAAGTGCTGGTATCACCATTTTGAACTTCTGCAGAGGTTGGTATAGCTTGAGGAAGGAAAGATCTAGGACCACTCACAGGCCTGCCTGGTTCTTCTTTTGAATGTCATAAAAGCAGGTGTAAAAGCCCTGCCCCTGCTGAGGGAGAGGAACCTCCTCCACCGCCTCACTCTCCACAAGGGAACGAATCTGCGCCAAGAGTGAATGGGTCCCAATCTGTGGGAGGGGACGGGTGGGGAGGAGGGGATGGTAGGGAAAGTCGGAAGCCTGCGGAGACCACTGAAATCACCCATGAGTCTGTGAACCGTGAGCGCCAAGCTTGACTGTGCAGGGCCTGCTGCCTACTGGGGTGCTGGGGACCCGAGAAGAGCCGGCATTGCTTTTTTGGGTCTGAGACAGATGACTGAGAGGGGGACTGAAAGAAGCCCTTGTGCGAAGACGTCTGGTTGCCTGGGCCGGCAGTCCTGGAAACCCCAGAAACTGCCAAAGGTTCGGCCTCTGTCTGATCAAGAGTGGCCCTGTGAGAAGGTTTTGACCACTGGCTTGATGAGAATGGCCAGGGACTTGGCTGTCTGTGAGCAGCTCTTCTTTTTATTGAGTTCCTCATCCGTGGAGGAGTGGAACAAGCCACCAACCTCGAAGCGTAGGTCTAGGATCCTGTCCTGAACATCAGGATTGGATCTGGTTGCCTTGAGCCATGCATCCTTCTCATGTCAGTTCCCACACAGATAGCCCTGCTCGCAGTATCTATGTGCGCCACCATGGACTCCATGATGTCTTGTGCCACGAGTTTCGCTTCTGCGAATCCCGCCTTGAAAGAGGCTTGCTTGTTAGACAGGATATGCAGCAAGAAGTCTGCTATCTCTCTCCATAGCCATTGGTTAGCTGCTGCCAGGATGGTGTCAGCATTGGCTTGCCTGAGGTGAAGTCCCACGTTCGAGTAGACCTTCTTCCCATAGGCCTTGAGCATTTTCTCTTCCTTGCCCAGCAAAGCTGAAGTTGCGGTGCTCGTGGTAGAAGTCTGGGGCTTGGCATTCATAGATGCCACCTCAATGACTGACGTCAGTAGCTGGGGGGCCACTGACAAGAGCAGAGTGTCTCCCTCCACCTGCCTGAACTTTACATCCAGTGTTTTATTTGTTGGTTGATTGGAGTAAGGCTTGAGCCATCCCTTCTCTGCAAGGGCCTCCACATCCTTCTGTAAAGCGAAGCCAGATCTGAATTTTGCTTTGATGGTGAGCACTTCCGCCAGTACCCCTGCCTTTGGAAGTTCCCTCTGGGGCTGGGGAATGCCCAGGTAATTCGCTAACCCAGCAATCCTATCATGGAATGCCCTCGCGAGGAAGGCGGGGCCTGGTCCTGGTCCTGCTCCTCCTCATTGGTGTCTTGTTGATCATATGTGTTATAAGGGGCCGATGGGTCATGTAAAGAATGCATGGTATCGAACAGTGAATACAAACAAGTGATCACAGTTCAAGGGTGTTTATTGAACTTCAATGGGTTGGTCGAACGACTATCTAAACCTAAATCTAAAGATGGGAGCAAGCTACGACCATCAAATAAAAATAATGCAGTCCTAGTCACATCTGTCAAAGTAAAAGGGCCTATACTACTAAACCTATTGGCAATCCTTACTTCTAAATACAAAAAGGGTGTGGGACTGTAGAGGGGGTCCCAGACATGACCTGCACCCCTTCCTCTCATTTTGAGGTACCAGGAGCGTACTCGCCAAGGTGTGTGCCGTATGAGGAGCAAATGAACCAACAAAGAGCTGCACTGGGACTCTGCCCAGTATACAACAGAAGATCCATACCTGTTGAAGCGCCCGTAACCAGACAACCCTGGGCAGCACGGTATCCTATCAGACAGCCGTACCAGCCGCTGATACGAAACGAAGAGTACCTACAGACGGTCCATGAAGAGACCCAAAGAGCCCTAATGGAAGGCCAGTGGAAATGACTCAAGGGCCTGAACAGACTCGTGAATGAACAAAAGCAGCTATCGAAGATAGCACGCCAGTGCGAGTAACTACGAAAATAAATATAATGGACACAGAGAAGAGACGATGTTAAAACGTGAGGAAACGTTGCTACGAGACAAGATGGGAGCAACCGACCTGTCAAACGTGTGTAAATAGGCTTGGAACGCAAGAGGCAAAAGAAATGATACTGCTTGCAATGCTTAGTAGAAGATTAGAGCGGCAAGCGCCAAAAATATATCTACCTCAATAAGGCACATTATACAAGTGCGACTCCATTTTGTAAAAGCAGAAATGTACCCAGGCTGCCAGAGGCCTGACAGGCCAAGTTTCGTAACCCAGCCAAAGGCAAGAGAAGGAGCGGAATCGAAACTCAACAAAGAGCGGCTCATGCCTAGGAAATCGAGGTCAACCAGAGAAAGGGAGGAGAGTGTCCGCTAACAAGACTCAAACTTCAGAGCATACCAGCCTGCCTCATGAAGTCAAGATAAGTGGGACCAAAGCAGGTGGCGAGGCTGAAACAGAATTAAATGCACTAAAAGCTGGAAACTGAAGCAGATTCATGGTGAACTAACACGTGACCAGCCAGGCGCAAAGAAGTACCACCGCCTGATGTCATCCAGGACCCGAGGATGCCATAACTTTTCCCGATAAGAGACTACAGTTTCGAGGCCATCTTTAGCCAACTAATTGACACATCGCCCTAAAACACTGATTGATGGAAAGGAGGCAGGGTGAATCCTGGGGCACTAGGCACCTGGGTGTCCATTCTGCATGCTGCTAATTAAAGTGGAGCTTTATGCTTAGGGGTGTAACTTGCCCAATCACAACGGACCATGTAATCTAGGGTCCTATTGATCCTGTAACCAATAGGACGTCGTAGTTGTAGTGATGTCCATCAAACGTGATGTAGAGGGATGGGCGTAGACGCCCACCCGATAAGAGTTAACCAATCCACATGCTCTGTTACCATCCACAGATATAACACCTATACTTAAGTTACCTTTCCTAACCAAGTAAATTGCCTGTCGAATTTTTGTAGAGTTAGACGTCAATGATGATGAATATTGCCTATAAAAACTGCTGTTCAACTGAAGTTCGAGGAAGTCGGAGCGAGGCAGGTGATCGCAATGCTGCTGATTTCCATTTGTTTCTCTGTTTGATGTACTGGTCATTAAACTGACTTCCCTTTGCCAACCTCATAATTGAGTCATGTTGGAGTAAATGATCCTGCACCCCCTGTCCTCACATGGTGCAGCTATCTTGTCTTACAAGTTCTAGAGGGTGAGCGCTGACCTATGGGCCCGTCAGTGAATTCCTCTCCTCCTGAACACTTGGTAGCAGAGGATGGTTACGGCCATTAATTATTGATGATATAATACTAAGACACCTTAGACGATGGCACGAAGTAACTCCGGGCCTTCGGCAATATCACAAGTCCTTTCGCCATTCCGGCTGAGTAGACTGAGAAGCTCCCCATGGACAATGATAGAGTAAGTCCATAAAAAATCTGCAGTGGGTCTGAAGGAACCCACCTTTCCAGGCATAACCCTTCTCATTCCCACGGGCAGCCAATCGGACGAAAACCATAAAAAGCTGGAAGAGGAAGGGGCGGTGATCCCGAAGTTCCAAAGAGGAAAAGATGTGATCGGTGAGTGAAACAACAAACTCGTTACTTTGGCAAATGTGTTGTAGGCATTAGAGTAAGTAAGGGAAAAGATAACGGAGGGTGGCGGAGAAAAAATTAAATAGTCAGAAGTAGAGAAGACTGTATATATATATAGGGGGTAATGACTCGAGCATAAGAGATAAAGAGTGGATACCGGAGGGACACCCGAGAGAAAAACAAGGGGTACCGGGGGAACACCAGAGAGAAAAACAAAGGGGAACTGGGGGGGACACCCGAGATAAAAACATAAGGACTACCAGGGGGGGCACCTGAGATGAAAACGTAAGGATTACCAGGGGGGCAACTGAGATAAAAACAAAGGATTCGCCTTATTCCTGTGCTTTAATACAGCGGTCAGAAAGAAACGTGAACTCAGAGCCCACAGTGGGGGGACAATTACGCTACAGTAACTTTTAAAGACGTCATCAAGGGAGTTTGTTTAAATCCCATGATGAGGTATTAATTAGAGGGCAGGTTATATGTATGACCAGCTTGTGTCTGTCTAGTCTGTCAAGTGTCTGTCACATGTGTTTTGTTGTACGTCGAGTGTAAAATAATTGTATTATTTATTGTGTGAAATGAAATTTGGTTTTACGCGATTCTGTAACTGAGAGGGAATCGCCAATGAATTGATGGTTTTGAGTTAATTGATAGTAAAATTTTGGCAGGAAAACCCTGGATCGGAGCTTGCGTATTTGGTGCTTGCTCATACTATTGGAAGGATAAAATACTGTATAAACATTGTTGGTGGCGAAATCAAAAATGGAGGAGGTCACCCCACTTGCGCATCTGTGCATGCAACTACCTAAGCATGCACCAAAACTCAAGAAGTATAGCACAGAGTGGGTTAAGGGTACCGCCCACAAAATGTTCATGCCTTGGCCACAGAATGGGTCCCTTTCTAAGGCTGTTTTACAGAATATGACGACCCTCCTACATGCCACATATACAGGCAAGAAGCTAGAGAAACGTCTTGCTGTTCTAGAATTGTGGAAGATGTTTGAAGAAACGAAGGTGGAAGAACCACCCAGAGACTGGATACTAAATGTATGTACGGAGCGGGGTGGGACGCCTACCGCGCCACCAGCCCCAACTGAGCCAGTCATTGAAGGGAGTAAAACAGAGGGGCTTTAACCACTAAGAGAACTTAAGGCAGCAACAGGGTATAGCAACCCCGCATATGAGTCGCCTCGTACAGTAGTGACGATAACAAGGGAAAGGAACAGGAAAACAATATCGCCTCTGCGGTCTCAAGGGAAAAAGAGAGATGCGAAGATGAAGGAAAAGATTGGGCACGGAGTTGTGCACCTCCAGATAAAGAGAAAGAGGGAAATAAACGTAAAGGAAATGAAGGTAGAGTTGATGAGATGGCATTCGCAAAAGTCGATTGGATGGGAGGTCAGATATTACTGAAGTTGGATGGAAAAGGAATTGATGATTTGAGGCCAAGGGAGAGGTCTGATGAGACGCAAAGGAGAGAGAGAGAGAAAGAGATGGAAGTAAGGGATGAAAGGACAAGAAAGAAAGATAGGCTAAGGCGAGAACAACTATATCGCGAAGAGCAAGAGAAACAGCTTGATTGCAGACAAGAGGTAGCCTACGACCGGTACAGACAGACTAAGCAAAGGATAGAAGAATAGCAAAGGGTACGTGAGAAGAGAGCGAAGAGACGAGAAGAGGAGGAAATTAGAAGGGCAAAGGAACATAGAAACGAAAGAATGCGTGAAGTAGATAAGGCTATAGAAGAAGAGAAGAAGCGCAAGGAAGTAAACGAGGAAATGGAACGTAAGCGCAGAGAGAGGGCACAGGATCTTGAATATCTGGAGTGGGAAGTTAAAAAACCCAATCCTGTTGTAGAATGGGAAGACATAGAAGAATTATTTCCTGCACATGACTCGGTGCAAGGTATAAGTGGGACAAATATTGAAGATGACATCGGGGAAACGATTGATAAAATATACAATGAGATGGGGCTAGAGCAGATATCCGATGGGGGAAGGGAAGATGAGCGCTTAGAAAGCACTCAGCTATATGACACTGAGGATGTCACCCGAAGTAGTGGGAGCAGGGGATAGTCCCTAGACAGGCTGGAGATCAGGCAGAACGAAGAGGATGCAAGGATTTGCGTAGACTGGGATCATTCAGAAACCGACTCCGGTGGGGAAACGGAGGACGAGGCACATGAAGAAGGAAGACGGTGCGAAAAACGGTCCCCAGGGGAACGAGGTGTACGATGGTCAGACGCTAGCGAGTCCACAAGTAGGACACCGAAGTCTGTCGCGCAGTCCGGCCGACAAGAAGGAACACCCCACGGTCAGAGGGGGGCAGCAGCACCTACCTATGCAGACAGTTTAAGGGCATTTCCAGGAAGACAGCAAGGCAGGAGTGCCACCCCAGCAGTAGATAGAGGAGCTATGAGGAAGGAAAAGGAAGACTGCGCATTCCAATTCCCGTTGCTAGAAAAGGGGGGAGCAAGACCACAATATATTGGACCGAGAGAACCTTAAAAATAAGCTTCCAATGCTGACATCAGGAGCCGGAATGTGGATACATGCGTTAGAGAAAATGACGGGGGTGTCACCTTAGCTATAGGGGACATTAAGGGCCTCCTAATTGCCATACTTGATGAAAGAGCAGATGATGTATGGAAACGTGCAGGCTATCCTAGGGTAACCCTAACTAACACCTCCCATGATGGAGCGCCATTTAATAACTGTAGGGCAGTAGTGTGGAAAGCACTGCGAACGCTATATCCAGACACTTCAGATATGGGGGCTATAATGACTCGGAAAATGAGAGTCAGAGGATCCGTTGATCTATATCCAGAATTTTCAAGACGCTTGGGTGCTCGAAACGCATGAGTCTTGGACGAAATCTATCCCTGTATTCTACCACATATTATGCCAATGGGTGCCTGAACCAGTGCAGATGCAGCTCAAAAAATTGGTAGGAGTAGAAGCAAAACCATGGGCTGAAATACAGTTGACAATTGCACACTACTGTAGACTGCTGCAAGAAAAGAATCGGAAAAAGGAAGCAACCCGTAAGGGTGAGGAGGCAAAGCTGGTGCAAAAGAAACTCTCAAAGTATGCTCTCGAGGGAGCCATGCCGACGAGCCCAGCTGAGCCAAGCGCACAGCAAGCGACTAACCCATCGCAGAACAATCAGGGTAACTCAGGATTTTACCCGAGGGGAAGGGGTTTTGGAGGAAGAGGATGGCAGAGTAACCAGGGAGGCTTTCAGAATAATCAAAATGGCTTTCAGAACGCGCAGATGGGCAGTCCAGCTATGCCAGATGGACAGATGGCCCGACCACCGCCAGTCTGTTGGCTGTGTGGAATGACAGGACATGTGGCGCGTGTGTGCAGAAGCCAAGGCATGTGGCAAATAGCCAAGGAATG
The DNA here is from genome assembly GCF_040938575.1 of Ambystoma mexicanum. Lineage (NCBI taxonomy): Eukaryota > Metazoa > Chordata > Amphibia > Caudata > Ambystomatidae > Ambystoma > Ambystoma mexicanum. The sequence goes on along the minus strand of NC_090932.1, from coordinate 1,498,935,157 downwards.
GCGACAGGCATGGTGAATCGGCCTGCCGTCCCGCAGCCGGGCACTGCACAAAATCACACAGTGCTGCAGCAGGCGCCAGGCCTGCAGCAAGGTGCACAGCAAGTGGTTCATCCCCCGCACATGGGGAACGTATCGCAGGGACAATCCCAGCAGGCACCACTGCAAATGGCACAGGGCACTAGCTCCGGAGGGGGAGTCAACCCTGGGGCTGGGGGAAATCAACAAGTATACAGTCGGCCGAACTTATATATGAAATAGGACAGCTCACGGGGGACTCTGATGTGTTCTATCCTATCAGTGACACCAGACCCTAATAGGGAACCTGGGATTAATGTCGTCATAGGGGGTACAGAATATTCCTTCTTAGTTGACATGGGTGCGACACGCTCGTGCATACGAGAAGGCAAGTTCTCGTTGTCTGGCGAGGCCATAGATACTCAGAGTTTCACGGGTGCTCACAGTAGAGTTCCCTTTACAGACGCACTCCCAGTCTCTGTGGGAGAGGGCGAAATGAATGTACCCATATTATACTCACGTCAGACCCCAGTAAACATCCTGGGTCGGGACTTAATGACTAAGTTGAATATGACAATCTGGTTTACCGAGAACAGTATAGTGTGCTCCACTCCAGGAATGCATTATTCAAACGTGTGCGAAATGATCAGAGCATATTCCGGACGTATGGCCATGAGAGCTATACCATTAAAGACAGAAGTATTCGCATATGGGGTGCGGGTACTCATGGCAAGATTGCCAGGCCTTGCAGATAGAACTAGGAGGACACCCGATGAGTTTTTATTCAGATCCAGAATACCTATGCACGAAGAGTAGGGACAAGTATTTCCCTTAATGATACAATCTGCCGCAGTGCGAGGGAAAGTGGTATCGGTAGAAGGATATGATGACGAAGGCAGACAATGGTATGCCATTATCGCCATCGAAGAAGGGTATCGAGTGACTGACATTACCGACGACGATCTGTTCGAAGAACACCCTGACCTGGAAGAGACGAGGGTGGAAGTAAGTCTCACATTTTGGGTCAAAATTATCAAACGGGAGGTGCCACAGAGAATGATGTTGGCGCTGATACATCCAGAATACTTTGTTGATGACATGGCCCAAGTGCCTGCCGTGGTATGGACTACATGGCCCTATGATGTAGGCCTCCTGAAAGGGGCAGGTGAAGTAAAAATTAAACAAACCAGGAGCAATTTTACCATGAGCGCGACAATATCCCATGTCCAGAGAGGCAGATAAGGGGATTGCAAAGACAATTTCCGCCATGATGGAGCAGGGCATCCTAGTGGCGTCAGAATCACCTTACAACACGGTTATTTACCCTGTCAAGAAATCAAAGGGAGGGTCTTGGCATTTAATCCAAGATTTACAAGCATTAAACGATATAGTTGAAGCCGAATTCCCTCTAGTCCCTAATCCATCCACAATTCTGTGCAACATACCAAATGAGGCAAAATATTTCACGGTGATTAACCTGAAAAATGCGTTTTTCACAATCCCGTTGCACCACGACACAAGATCTGACGTCATTTGCTTTCAGACAAATGCGCCTGAAAAGCACGAGGTTGCCACAGGGGTACTGTGAGTCTTCATCCATTTTCAACAGAGTCCTGCAGATGGACCTAAACAATATTGCAGTAGACAGTGTTGTTTTGCAGTATGTGGATGACATTCGGATCTGCAGCATCACTGAGGAACAATGCAGGCGCGACTCTGTCCAGCTACTGACAATACTGGCTGAGAAAGGATACAAAGTTGATAAGGAAAAGTTACAATACTGTCAGCGAGAGGTGCTGTACAGAGGCCAGCTAATCTCACATGAAGGGAAAAAGGTAACCCCAGAAAGGGCTGAAGCGATCATGAACACGGCTAAACCACTCACGATAAAACAAATGCAAAGCTTCCTAGGCTTGTGCAATTATGTCAGAGCATGGGTTTTCGACTACAGCTCGTATACCAAGCCCCTGCTTCAGGCTTTGAAGAAAGCCCAGGAAACAAAAGGAGAAATTGAATGGACTGAGGCAATGGAGAAGGGGTTTGCAGAACTTAAGGGGGCAATTTGTAAGGCCCCAGTTCTCGGGATTCCTAATTATGCAGAGGAATTCTACCTATTCTCACACTCTGATGGTAGTTTTATGACAGCAGTGCTCGCGCAGCGATCCTCGCTGGGGTACAAGCCCCTAGCATATTACAGCGGGAGTCTGGACCCAGTCATGAGGGGCCACTTCCCATGCGAACAAAATCTAGCTGCTGCCGCCTTCGCCATTGAGAAGGCATCATCTATTGTGATGGGGTGCTCCATGACATTGTACGTCGAGCACTCATTATTCGCCATACTAGAGAAGCCAAAGGGCACGCTGACATCACAGAGAGCATCGGCCTATGAGGTGATTATCTCCAACCCATCAATCAAAATAGTTTGATATAAAACTGTGAACCCTGCTACATTCATAGCTGAGCCAGTGAACCTATACATGACTGTGCGAATTATGAGGAATTCTATGATAAAATCCCCAGGGTAAAGGAAAATGCCCTGGCAGGTGGCGAAATCATGTTCATTGACGGTCTTCAAGAATCGATCAAGAAGACGGACAAAGATATACAGGCGTGGCTGTGGTAACACACCTAGCGAATGGAGAGTTCCAAGTACTGTTCAGTGCGTGAATACCCTCTCACTATTCTGCGCAAGCGGCAGAACTGTTGGCGCTGATACTCGCCATTGAGAATCATGCAGACCAGGAAGTAACTGTGTGCAGTGACTCTGCCTATGTGACGTCCACAGTACATGCAGGTCTAGCGCGCTGGAAAAGGTGGGGCTACCTCCGAGCGGACGGCACACCAGTGCAACACGCAGCTTTATCGGACATGTTGATAAAAGCACTACAGCTCCCAGTGGGCATAGCGGTCGTGAAATGCGCCGCCCACACCAAGGGGACAGCTTTCGTGTCATGTGGAAACCATGAAGCGGACACGGAAGCCAAGCACATGGCATCCAAAACTGAAACAATCATGGACGTGGAAGTGGCACGTACCCATGAGAGGATGATGGTAGCACGAGCCACACCTGAGGCCTATAGTAACACGGGGCAGACTCAGCTAATGGAACTCCAAGGGGAGGCACCTCAGGAAGAGAAAAATTTGTGGAAGTGTCAAGGGTGTTCCTTAAACCCCTCTGACGGTTTGTGGAGGCAGGACAGTACTGGTAAACCGGTAATGCCTGTCGCCCAACTGAAGGTAGCATTGGAGCAGTTACACTACCCTATACATATGACAAAAGAAAACCTTGCTGCAACAGAAGAATGGTTCACACCAAATTTAGCAGAGCATGTTGCATTTTTCATGGTGAACTGCATTATCTGCCAACAGTTCACCGCCGGGCACACATTAAAAGTAGTGAGAGGAGTTATCCACCAGCCGAATGGGCCATTCCAGCACTTACAAATCGACTACGTCGACATGATTCCAGTGTGCAACGGGTACAGGTATTGAATTGTGGTGGTGTGTCCATTCTCTAGATGGATAGAAGCAGGTCCCTGTACACACCCAGACGCTACCTTTGCTGCCAAATCCCTAGTGAGGGAAGTGTTCCCTAGATGGGGGGTGGGCGAAGTAATGAGATCAGATGACGGGGCTCACTTTGTTAATGCAATGTTCGAACAGATCAGCTTGTTGCTTGATATAAAGCACAAGTTCTCGTCAGCCTATCACCCAGAGGGGAATGGGATAGGTGAGCGGCTCAACGGCCTGTTAAAGGAGAGGATAACCAAGTTGAAGCTCACATTAAGAAAGGGATGGCTGCACTGTCTACCACTGGCATTGTATGCACTTCGTAACCAACCCGGCTCTGACCATCATCTTACGCCGCACAAGATAGTTACAGGCAGAAGGATGAGGACCCCTCTCACCCCCCGAGATAGAGCTAGATGTGATGCCCAGCCAACTAGAGAGGTTCTGGGAACAGAGATGCAGGAGTACCTTAACTGTTTGACATCCAGCGCCTCTGTCATTACAGGCCAACTGCAGCAATGGCGAAAAGGGGACAGCACAGCACAAAACACATCAGGAAGTGCTGAAGCAGACACTGCGCAAGGTATACATGCGCCCCTCGTCTTCCCTGGCGACAGAGTACTCATAAGGAACTTTACCCGGAAGAGGTGGGACGAGCAAAGATTTAATGGCCCCTTCATTGTAGAGGACTGCACCCCGTCCGCCATTAAGCTCCAGGGCAGAAGGGCATGGATCTACATAAATGACATTAAACCTTATGTAGGAGAGAGCCCTCCAGCTACATTCAACAGCAAAGAAACCAGAGACAACGGGGAAGAACCTCAGCACGTGCAGACAAGATCCATGGCGAGGAAGAAGGACGCATGAGCAGCAAAACGACGGCAAAAGAATCCAGTAAATTGAGGCTTTTAAACAAAACATTTCCTCAAACCAAGTGAAAGATGACAAAACAACAGTAATGCGAACACTCTGTGCACCACAGTTGCAGAATAAAGCCCCGACAACGTTGATAAAACTAACTTGGGAAGCACATCATGCCCAAATAATACAAAGAATCAAGACTCTGATAGACAGCAAATAAGACATTGCCTAAGAGTGAAACATAGTATCCTGAAGCAATCAGTATCGAGACTTTGTTCTCCCAGCAGAAATATCACAAGGTATGTGTTTTCCTGTTTCCGGCTGGACACCAGTATCCCATATTTCATTCAGAATCCTGCTAACAGTAAGACAATACGGCAACTACTGACTGTCCTCGCAGAGGCCTTTGCCGAGGTGCCAGAGTAAGGGGGAATAAGAACACAAATGCTTTCACCGCCAATTGACATTGATGAACTCACGTTTAATTTGTTCTTCCAAATAATCGAGAAATGCCCTGGGCTCGTCGGGAGAACAACTGATACACACACTTATATCAGAGATCCAAGAAACCTAGCTCAACTGAGCCAGCTGTGGACTAAATTAAATCATTTGGTGGTAATCCACGCAACGGGAAGGTGAAAAGACTGTGCGAATCAAAAGAAAAGCTTGTGATCAGGACATAGCCAAACAGGGCAAATGTCCCTATAACCAGAGGACACCCGGCTGGCACAGAACGTCCTGTTTAGATTAGTCACAGACTATCCAGAATGGTAGGAAGGCCTGCAGATGTTGACGTCATCACCTTCCTTAGAGATCCAGCCAACACCCTGCACATGGGCACACTTCTCCACGGTATAATGCTCCAGGTGGAGCTATCCAACTTCCAGCGAGAATTCCCAAGGAGATTCCAATGAGACTTTCCGCTGGGGACAGATCGAGAAGAGCAGAACGGATTACGACATCTTGGTCCTAGTTTATTTTTTTATTTTTTTCTTCTATTTTTCTTCTTATCCTTTTTGTCATCTTTCCGCCGTGGAGCAGATCGAGGAGAGAGACACTGTTCTTCAACTTGTCGCCGAGAGACCGAGCGAAAGGAGCAGACCCAAGGACTTCACCATCTTGTTTTCCTTTTTCTTCATTTTTCTCATTTTTCCTATTTTTTCACGTTTTTGGTTTTATTTTTACAACATTTTATTTTTGTGTGATTTACAGCAATTCCATCTGTTCAGCCCTTCGCATTGAACAGATTCCAGCATGTCCTCAGGGCCAAGGCAAATTAGAGGAGTGCACTGGGATTTTGTCTATCATAGAGATGCAGAATGAGTGTGATGTGTTAAAGACGTTAGTCTAACCTTTTTCTATAGTCAAGTCAAGGGAACTAATGCATAACCAGAGACTACTGTCACCACCCGCGAGAGGGGGGACTCTTGAAAAGCACTCGTCACTTTAGTATTTACTGAACTTTTGAGCAATGAGATCTGAATAAGAAAAGAAATAAATCACTGACTAGGGACTTGGTCGGCATGGGGGCTCAGAACAGTAACTTAGTTTTACCCCAGACAGAGGGGCGACCCCGCTTCCCAGGAAGAAAGTGCTGCCAGATGTCTCTCAAAACGATCATGTGTATAGGCATAGTGATTATTGTTGTATTTTTGTCCCTAACTATCAGAACTGCATTTTTTATTGCCGAAGTGTCCCAATGTTGGTACACCCATCAGATAAGAACGTCTGGGTCCCACGAAAGCAGCCAGACCATATATAGTAATCCCCGTTCCGAGAAAAGCTGATGGTAAAGCAAATGAACTGAAATTAAATGTAATAAGTAGTGACACATACACACTTGAAGTATCAAATGAAGGAAAAAGCTGGAGACAGGGTCAGCAAGGAATGAGTGATAGTGTAGCACTGATCACGGCACGCACCCACACACAGCATGCACACAGACAAGGGCAAGTGTCAATGGCTACAGGGCCTCCACGAAGGCAGCAGAGAGGGGGAAACTGCCTGCTGAACAATCAGTTCCAGAAAACAGTGGAAGTACCCAAGAAGAGCCAAGTGAAACACTAGAGAGAGAGGGCATAGCAAAATCCCTCAAAAGAACAGAAGTATCCACAAAGGAATTCACAGAGAAAACACAAATGCTGATAGACTATTTGTTCCCCTTCATAGTCAGAGCAAAGAAACTGCATGAAGAGCTGAAAGACAGGACTATAGAGACTATAACAGCAAGCACACCTGCTCCAACGCAAGGAACAAGCCTCAGGCCTACAACACGACCATGCGTTGGGAGGTTGGGGAGCCAATGGCGGTTAGAGGAAGTCTATGAGAAAATACAAAAGGGAAGGAAAGGAAACACAAAACCTTCTCCTACCACAGCGATGCAGCAGAGGCAGCCTGCTCCACTGAGACACCCAGAGAGGAAAAGCAGCACAGATGCATTTAGAGACATAGTCATAGCAAACTACAAAAGAACGATGAGAATCAAGAGAAGCCCGCATGAAGATAACAATGAACTTAATGATTACCTGGACAGCACAGCCCATCTCGGAAACAACATATGGTACCAGCACATGAAGGAAGTAGGACGAAGGAAGTCAGAAGGAGAATGCTTCGTCTGTGCTCTCCTACCATACACCATGGGAAAATCCAAGATCTTCGTGGCTGTCGAAACTGATGTCCCTACAGCACAATGTATGTCACACGTAGCTATGTGCAACACCAGAGGACAATTTATGGGAAGAGACGCTTCACTGATATGGGCCCCTGAAAAGGACTACCCAGACGAAGATGGCTACATCCAGGACATTAGAACAGGAAACAGGGCGCACACCAGGAATCATGTGATCCGATATGAGAATCCTGACATCAAAGGATCAGGGACATGATGGGTGACAAACCCGAGACTGAACATTCACGGAAAAACTGCAAAAGAGGCACAAATCTGGAAGAACAGAGGCCAAATGCAGATCTGGGGAACAGTGGTTTCCCCAAATTGATGGGAAGAAGGAGTAGTGATCTGCCGAGCTTGGATGGTCCTTGGAGCCTGCAAGGAAGCAATAGAAAACTCTCAAAAACTGTGCAAACCCCTATGGCCAAAGCTAGTAAAGTTACTAACATGTGTCGAAGATAGAGGGGGACCCCTGCAGATAGTGCCACTTGAGAGCCCGAAACTATGCTTCAGAAACAATGGCACAAGGAAGATGGGAGAGAATCAAAACTGCAGACGAATCTTTGAAGCTCCAGGAATGACACAAGGAACTGCAGTTATTATGGACATTACTGGATCCAAGGCATACATAAGGCTGCCGAAAAACTGGGGAGGCATATGCACACTAGTGAACGTCCACGTTCCCGTGCTAGTGATCCCTAAGAATGACCTGAAGTTGGACAGTTTCCCGAAAGCAGATGCTCATCTAAGAAGGAGATCTGTGGAACTGGTATCCAGGATGAAGAGGGAAAATTACTTTTCTCCCAAATCAGAAGAGGCATCCCATGCAATCCCGTAGGAACACAGGCTGCTCAGCCTCACCTCAACAGTATTCACAACACTACTCCTGCCCCACATCCAAGTTGGAGTGAATGCTAAATGGTTGCAGATAACCAGATGGGAGTTATTGCAGACCATCAATACCACTATAAAAGGATTCAACACAATCAAAGAAGAGCTGAGAGCAATCAGACTGATGACCCTCCAAAACAGATATGTGCTTGACATGATCACTGCAATGGAATGAGGTGTTTGTGCAAAAATCGGAGAATCATGTTGCACATTTCTACCATCACACGATGAAGAAAACGGAACCCTAACAGTGGCCATAAGCATGTTGACAAACCTGAAAAACCAGATGATCAATGAAAGTGATGAAGTGGACGATGACAGCTGGTTTGGAGACCTATTCTCGTGGGTCCCACAATGGATGGCAGATATATTCAAGTTTCTGGGAGCTCTACTAGCAATGGCATTGCTAGGATTCTGTGTTATCAAGATAATCATTACACAGTGCCAGAAAACTGCGAAGAAAGCCATAGGGATGAAAATAATGGTTGATGTCGAGCCAGGGTGGAAGCCCAGAGACCTGACTGATGAAGAAATAAGAGACTTTGTGGAGGCCAGCAAATTTGTGCCAGAAGGAACAAGGTTCACATACCCTAAGAAACGAAGAAGGTATGAAGGAAAATGGATCTGCTGCAGCCCAAATGGACAATGCCAGCTAATGACATGGAACAAAGAAGAACATGTGAAAACAGCAGGGAGTTTGAAAGGAGTGATAAAAATATAGACTCCCAAGGCTCACACATTCACACCATCATGTACACACCCTGAAGACGATGAACATGACACTGAAGAATCAAAAGAAATAAATGCCAAAGAGGTTGCAGAAGTGGTCGATGAACCGATCAGAGGGGGGAGTGAAGAGGAGGTCCCAGACATGGCCTGCACCCCTTCCCCTCATTTCGAGGTACCAGGAGCGTACTCGCCAAGGTGTGTGCCGTATGAGGAGCAAATGAACCAACAAAGAGCTGCACTGGGTCTCTGCCCAGTATACCTCAGAAGATCCATACCTGTTGAAGCGCCCATAACCAGACAACCCTGGACAGCACGGTACCCCATCAGACAGCTGTACCAGCCGCAGATATGAAACGAAGAGTACCTACAGACGGTCCATGAAGAGACCCAAAGAGCCCTAATGGAATGCCAGTGGAAATGACTCAAGGCCCTGAACAGACTTGTGAAAGAACAAAAGCAGCTATTGAAGATAGCACGCCAGTGCAAGCAACTACGAAAATAAATATAATGGACACCGAGAAGAGACAATGTTAAAACGTGAGGAAACGTTGCTACGAGACAAGATGGGAGCAACCGACCTGTCACACATGTGTAAATAGGCTTGGAACACAAGAGGCAAAAGAAATGATACTGCTTGCAATGCTTAGTGTATAGTTAGAAACACTTGTGTATAGGCGCGTTACAAATGCCATATCATATCACATATCAGTAGAAGATTAGAGCGGCAAGCGCCAACCATATATCTACCTCAATATGGCACATTATACAAGTGTGACTCCATTTTCTAAAAGCAGAAATTTACCCAGGCTGCCAGAGGCCTGACAGGCCAAGTTTCGTAACCCAGCCAAAGGCAAGAGAAAGAGCGGAATCAAAACTCAACAAAGAGCGGCTCATGCCTAGGAAATCGAGGGCAACCAGAGAAAGGGAGGAGAGCGTCGGCTAACAAGACCCAAACTTCAGAGCATACCAGCCTGCCTCATGAAGGCCAAGATAAGGGGGGGCCCAAGCAGGTGGCGAGGCTGAAACTGAAATAAATGCACTAAAAGCTGGAAACTGAAGCAGATTCATGGTGAACTAACACGAGAGCAGCCAGGCGCAAAGAAGTACCACCGCCTTATGTCATCCAGAACCCGAGGATGCCATAACTTTTCCCGATAAGAGACTACAGTTTCGAGGCCATCCTTAGCCAACTAATTGACACATCACCCTAAAACACTGATTGATGGAAAGGAGGCAGGGTGAATCCTGGGGCACTAGGCACCTGGGTGTCCTTTCTGCATGCTGCTAATTAAAGTGGAGATTTATGCTTAGGGGTGTAACTTGCCCAATCACAATGGACCATGTAATCTAGGGTCCTATAGATACTGTAACCAATAGGACGTTGTACTTGTAGTGACGTCCATCACGCGTGATGTAGAGGGATGGGTGTAGACGCCCACCCGATAAGAGTTAACCAATCCACATGCTCTGTTACCATATACAGATATAACACCTATACTTAAGTTACCTTTCCTAACCAATTAAATTGCATGTCCAGTTTTTGTAGAGTTAGATGTCAATGATGATGAATATTGCCTATAAAAACTGCTGTTCAACTGAAGTTCGAGGAAGTCGGAGCAAGACAGGTGATCGCAATGCTTCTGATTTCCATTTGTTTCTCTGCTTGATGTACTTGTCATTAAACGGACTACCTTTTGCTAACTTACTGAGTCCTCATTATTGAGTCGTGTTGGAGCAAATTAATCCTGCACCCCCTGTCCTCAAGTGGTGCAGCTATCTTGTCTTACAAGTTCTAGAGGGTGAGCGCTGATCGATAGGCCGTCAGTGAATTCCTTTCCTCCTGAACAGGACAATTGTGTATGCAAAAAGAAAAGTGTTCAAGAAATAATATGTCAGGCTGGTTGAGCTGTTGCCTTCCCCTTCCTCACATTTTTAGCATGGGGCAAGGTGGCACACTCAAGCTTCGCACACACTCTGGCTTCTCTGCCACGAGGATACAGTTCAAAACAAAGGTGTCGGGGCCTTTTGCCCAAGCTTCTTTTCCAATAACAGCCTCTTACGGCAGAGGGCCTGTTGCAACAAATAAGTACCAAAGTTCCTTTTTGATCAGGGCTTTCACATGTACAAATTCTTGTTTTCAATATTCATCATGGGTCTCTCTCCTTCAGGTTTGGAGCCCTTTTTACCACAATGTTCACAAATGTTCTCCCTCATTCGGGCTTGGACCATGAATCTCCCTCGTTCGGGCTCAGATCCTTTTAGCATAATGTTCAGAGCTGGTTTCCCTCGTTCGGGCTCGGACCATGCAATCTCACTTTCTAAATTTTCCTCTTGATATCAATAACCGAAGACTTTTGAATGTGCGATGGGTTTTGCTTAACTGTCGTAGGACCACTTCGATTCACTTCACACAAAAATTCTTAATTTCGTTTCTGCCACCTCTTGGCTGGATAACTTTACAGAGACATTCGATTGAGCACCCTCACAGCACTGGACCACTGTCACTGGTATTGTATCTTTCCTTCTCAAAGTTCAAACATTCATCAGCAATTTAGCTTTACTTGCGTCTTTCATCACACGCGTTTAAAAATGTTTGTTTCGCCGCTCATTGAACCGTGTTGCAGCTTGCAACCTTGACTTCAACACAGACCGGTCATTCATCAGCCTCCCCAACTCACCGGCTGTGTTGATCTCTCTGGCGCTACTTTGTTCTTGGAGCCAAGGTCAATACCTTGACAATACCAGCTTCTGCTCCTCCCCAACTTGGTCAGCTTCGCAGGACCGCCTTTGGTATCTCCGACACACAATGCAGGATTCTTTAGCCTGGTTTACTGGCCATACATTTTCGGGTCTACAAGGTTTTTGAAAGTAACGGTTTCCAGTCAAGGGTATTTCCCCCCCCTTGCGAACCCTTCTTGGTTTTTCGTCTTTCTCCCCTCATTCAGCTGCATTCTCGAAACTGCTACTCCTTCATGTGCTTTGCCTCTTTCAGAGTGGGTGGACGGGGTGTGATCCTGCACCGGCTGTGGTGGAGTAAAGGCCTGCTGTCTGCTCCCTCCTTACGAGTTCATGCCCTCATAGTACCTTGGCTGACACGAGAATGTCGGGTATGATGTGGTCCACATGACCGACTCATAGGACCACAATCTGCCCAGGCCACAGGCTAGCGCTTTTGCGCTTCACCCTGTTGGCGGGCTCCTGTCATTGTCGCCATCTTGACTGTGCGTGCCGCCATTTCGTCCATGCCTTCTGCATGTGCCACTGTGGATGACCTGGGCCTGGGCTCGGCCTGCATGCCAGGATGCATCAGCGTTGCCCCCAGCCTGCACCTCAGGTGTTTGCCTGGTAGGCAATTGGCCCTCACCCATGTGGCTGATAGTGTTGTCTGAGCTGCGTGTAGGCACCACCTCAGGCATGTGCCTGGTATCGGAGCTAAGCCCCACCAGGATGTGTCTTGCTACCAGAGCTCATAGGCGCCATTTCCACTGCAGCACGTCAGGGGGCACAGCAGCAATTCACCCACAAAGTTTGTCACTGCAGCTGGGTGACACAGCGACTTATACCCAGAGTTTACAGTTTCCAAATGCTCAAGTGTTAACTCGAGAAGGCAGCGATTCCAGGGCAAAGGTCCCATGCAAGCTGGTCAGTTCATGGGGCGGTCCAGGAACACCTCCAAAAAGGTTCACTTACAGATTAAGTTGGAGGTGCCGAGAATAGCTAGTCCCACTATTCCAATGGGTCGAAGTGCCTTTGCAGACCTAAGTGCAATCAGAAACAGGTGGTCCAACGGGACGACAGCAGGCTCAGGGTGCCAAACCTTCCAGCGGTTCCTCAGCTCTGCTTCTTGGTTTCAGGATATTCTGCTCCTATCCAAAGTTCAGTGAGAACTCAAGTATCGACCTGGTATGGGTGTAAGGGGCCCTCTCTTATCCAGAATATCCTTCATGCGAAAACAAAGAGGACCCAATGAGAGATCTGCTCACATACAGCCAGCCCAGACGTGGGCCAATCACAGACCATGGTGGTCCCAGTCATTCCCAGCACACCAGACATCCTGGCACCCAGGAAGTGTATTGGAACTAGACAGTCCAGCCCACATCCTGGGGGCACGCACAGAAGGCATGCAGAAGCCTGCGAAAGCTTCGGTTTGCGTGGGGATCTGCATGACCAAATAAGGGTTTTCCCGGGTCTGCTCGACATGGGGAAGGAAAGGGGACAAAATGGCCAAATGATAGAGCAAAGGACCTCATGGAATGGCCATTTTGGGGCCAAGTCACTGTCCTGGGCCAAACTCGGTAAACGCAATATGGGCCACATTAAAGGGTTAAAAAGGAATGAAAATTAACAGCTGTCACCAGCTCCGTACAAGGCACTTCTACTGGAAAATCCTTTGAGGGTGTCTAGGGCCTTAAAAAATTAAAGGAAGACCCCAGCGCACTGTACTGTAAGGTACTTTGTGCACTGTTAACATGTCGCTTAAAACTAGCCACAAAGCGCCAATACTGACCATCTTTAAGGGCATGTCAGTTTCCCCATAACAAAGTGAGCGAAAACCCAGCAGAGGACAGCATAAGGCTTGGCTCCACTGCACTGGCAAAAGTCAGGCTAGGATGGTCAAACAACAGAAAAAGTTGGGGGTTCACACCTGGAGGGAAAATTACACATAAATGGAAATATTTCCCATCACCGGTGAAAGGGTCTAACTATCCCATCCTGTCAGTAGGCTTCGCCTGGAAGGAGTCGCCTCTGCGGGGTGCTTTTGATAAGAGTGTGCTTACCTTCTTGGTCTTCCTGCGTATGTATTCCTTAATGCGCTCCGGTGGAGTCCTGGCGAACAGCTCTATCCACTGCGCCAGCCTGTTTGAGGGATCGGGGTGTGAGAGTATCGCATGCTGAGCAGCCTTTCCATCCATGGTCTTCCCCGAGGCACCACAGGCAAAGCGCATGCAGATCTGATGTGGGAAAGGAACCATTGCACAATGGGCACCCACTGAAGCCAGCCGTGGTTGGCATGTGCCAGGGACGACTAGGGCACCGGTGGTCGGTGTTCCCAAATACCTGAAAATTTGAAAAAAGATTAGGGAAAGCGCATGAGGCCTCACCCAGGAGCGCTGGTGAAAGCATTCCGTTCCCATCAATGTGAAAAAGAGGACTGAGGTGTGGCGCTGGTGGGCGGGGTAAGGGGAGCACATCCTCCCAGGGCCGCACCCCTCCATGCATATACATTTAAAAGGGAAAGTGTTATTCTGGTGTTTTCTGGTGAACAAAACGTTCCGTTCCAGTCACTAGCGAGGGACGTCCATACAGGATGTAGGAAAGGGGGCGGGACGTAAGAGTAAGGTAAGGCTGAGTGGTCTGACCAGGGGAGAAGTTTAAGGGTGGACACCAAGATGTCGGAGGAGCTGGAAATCGCATCAAGGGTGTGACCTACAGTGTGGGTAGGTCCTGTGGTGTGCTGGATAAGGTTGAGTGCCTCTAGACTGCCGACCAGGGGTTGCATCATGGTGTTATTGGGAACATCATACTAGATTTTAAAGTCCCACAGTAGGGGGCGTGCTATGTGGTTAGCTAGGGTGGTCACTAGTGAGCCACAGATGCTGTTGGCAAAATGTCTGTCATATCCTGATGGCCAGTAGAAGAGTAGGAAGCGTGAGATAGTTTGACTAGAAGGAATTTGCAGTTAGCTGTGCAGGGCTGCGTTTTGGTGAGATTAATGGAGATGTGAGGTTTGTGGAAGATGGCTACTCTGCCTCCTTTGGAAGGTCTGTTGTGGTGGATGAGCGAGTAGTCGGGAGGGAATGCTTCGCGTGCGATTGGTCTGAAATCGTCCGAGAACTATGTTTCAGTGATGAAGATGAGGTCAGGATTGTTGGAGCATAGGAGGTTAAAGATGCTGTGTCTGTTTTTCGTCCCTGGAGCGGGCTTTGAAAAGGAGGTAGGTGACTTGATGGGAAGGCGCGGGGGCAGGGGGGTTTCCTCAAGTGTGCTGGTCGGGGTGGACTTGGTTAATCGGGTTGGCTGGTGGGTAGGAGTGGTTCTATGTAATTATAATGAACGAAATAACAGAATGAATTTACAGTGAAACATTAAGAAGAAAAAAATGATTTTTATTATTGGGGAGTCCCCCCATTTCCCCATGCTTTAAAACCCACCCCAACCGCCTCCCCACACATTTTAACCCCTTACCCAACCCCCATATATTTTTTTTTAATTAAATGTTTTTCATTGTAAATGTTTTTGTTATTGAATCATTCTCGGTTTTTAATAATTCACTGTTGGTACTGGATACCAGTAGGAGTGGGTCGCAGGGAAGAACAGTGTGGGTGGTAGGACCAGGTCAGTTGGTGTGACTGGAGGGGTGGTGTTAGATGCGTTGGGGATTCGGTAGATAGGAGCAGAGTGTGTGGGGGAGGATCAGGAGGGTAAGAGTGAGTGAGCTGTGGTCAGCCTTCGCAAGAGGTGAGGCGTTGGGACCAAGGTTGGAGGGGGGCTGGGTTGTGCTAGGCTTGGTGCTGTCTGGGCATCGTGCCTGGGAGGATAGGGGGTGAGGATGTACTGGGGGAAAGGTCTTGCTCCAATAAGGAGGAGGGGGGCATGTGTAACAGGGAAGTCCTGGGAGAAGGGCAAGCAAATGTGAGGAGAGTGGAGAGGTGTAGGGATAGCGAGGCATGAAGAGTGGAGGGTGAGGGGGGTCTCTGCCTCAGAGTATGGGGTTTTTAGGTGCAAAGGGCGTGTGTGTACGGGGGTGGTTGAGGAAGGTCTGTTGATGAAGGTCTGTTGATGGCGGTCAGGGGGGTGGGGTTGATAAGAAGATGGGGCAAGTTTGTAGGTTGGGGGACGATAGGATAGGATATAGGATAGGTGGAGACAACCTGCTTGAAGGAAGCGGTATGGGCGTGGCTAGTGAGAGGAATGATCAGAAGGTTGGGTTGGAGGTGGGGTGTGGTGCGTGTGGGTTATGGCTGTCAAAATAATGCCAGGATTTCTTGGACGTGGTGCTGGGAAAGGTGGGACGTGTCGGCGATGGATGGGAGATAAGAACAAGTTACTTACCCCTGGTAATGTTCTTTCGACTGTATGTTCCTCCAACATATTCCTCATCTTTGACATGTAGTGTCCACAGCTCGGCTGCTTTGGAAATGTTTCGGCAGAGTGCGCCCTGCGTCGATGGCATTGGGTCGATGTCGCTCGAAGGCCTCCGTCGAGGGTGACATCATCGGATATTATAAGAAGTTACCATGGGTAAGTAACTTGCTCTTCAAATGGATTGGGTCCTCCAACATATACCTCATCTTTGCCAGACTCCCAAAGCAGTATCGATGAGTGGAGGAGGGTGAAGAATTTAGTAAGATTGAAATTAAAGGGCAGAATAAAGGACTGCCTTACCAAACGTCACATCCTGAGCATGGGAATTATCCAGGGAATAATGCTTGGTAAACATGTGTATCGAAGGCCACATTCCAGCATCACATATGTTCTTTATTGAGGCACCCCTTTGCAGGGCTGTCGACGTAGCCATGCCTCTGGTTGAATGAGCACACAAGCCCTCAGGAGGGACCTTGCCAAAGTATAGCATTCAGAAATAGTGAGGATGATCCACCTAGACAAGGTCTGTTTAGACACAGCTTGCCTAATTTGTGCCCGGCATACCCCACAAAGAGCTGGTTGTCCACTCACACCTTGGAAATTCTGGAAATATAAAAGCTCAAAGCTCTCCTAGGGTCCAACCTATGAATCCTTTCCTCTTCCTTAGTAGGATGTGGAGGAGGATAGAAGGCAGGTAGCACAATTTTCTGACTCAGGTGAAAGTCTGAAACTACCTTACGTAGAAAGGACGGTCTGATTCTCAACACAACCCTGTCCTTGTGGAACACAGTAAAGGGTGGCTTGGAAGAAAGTGCCTGCAACTTGCTCACTCCTCTATGTGCAGATGTAAGAGCAACCAATATAATAGTCTTAAAGGGTTAACAACCTCAATGGACATGAATGCAATGGTTCAAATGGAGCACCCATCAAAAACTTTAAGACCAAGTTAAGGTCCCAAAACCTGAAACGGTGAAGGCGGGAACACATTTGTGAGCCCCTTTAGAAATTGAGTAACCAAAGGAATCTTAAAATAAGAGCATTCCTCGGATGAGCACTTAAAAATTGATAGTGCTGCTCGGTAACCTTTAATGGTCCCCACCTGAAGACCCTTGTGGGCTAAAGAAAGCAAAAAGGATTGAACACCCGAGGTTGAACACTGAAAATGATTCACATTCTTTTCTCTGCACCAGTGACAGAACTTATTCCAACGGCACAGAGACTTTGTTGCCGGCTGCCTGGCCGAAAGCAACACCCCCATTAAGTCATCCGGGAGGTCGCAATCCTTGTATCTCAACCTTTCAGAAACCATGCGTAAAGGTTGAGAGTCTTGACCTCTGGATGGAGAACCCGACCTTCCTCTCGCGAGAGAAGATTCTGTGTTTGGGGAAGACATATCAGAGGACAGATAGACATTTCCAGAAGATCTGGGTACCACTATCTCCTGGCCCAATCTGGAGCAACTAGGATCATGCGGGACCCGAACCGTCTTAACCTCCTGAGAACTTGAGGAATGACGGGGACTGGAGGAAACGCTTACAGTAGCGGGAATTCCAAATCCACCACAAACTCGTCTCCTAGAGCTCCTCTCGGAGGAAATTCCCTTGAGCAGTACTGCTCGCACTTCTGTTTGGCACCGGTCGCGAACAGATCCACTTGAGGGGGTTCCCCAAAGAGCGAAGACCTCTTGAAGGACTTCCCAAGCTATTTCCTACTCATGGGAGACTGTACTCTGCCTGCTCATAGCATCTGCCACCGTGTTCTCCTCTCCAGCCAGATGAACTGCCACTAGGGAGATTCCTTCTTGAATTGCCCAGAACCAGAGCTGCATCGCCTCTCTGCACAGTGGTAGGGACTCTACACCTCTTCTCTTGTTGAGGTAATGCATGGCAACTGTGTGTCATGGCCACTGGTCAAGTGCCATTCACTTTACATCCTGCAGGGTCCCAATGGATCCAGTCTTGGCACCAAGTTCATTTCAAAGTGTGCTCTGCACACAGTATGCGTAGGGCACATGCACCCAGGCCAGGCGGGGCCATACAAATGCATGGAAGGCACGTGCTGAAGACAGGAGGAGTGGCAAGGTGGGGCCACAGGACAGGGCCTAAAGGGAGTGGCTGGGGCCATGCTATATAAGCCAGCCCCACTCGCATTTTGGCACTTCGCATTAGTCTGCTGGAGCAGCGTGACGCTTACTGCCGTCTACAGATTCTTACCTGTTCAGCACGGGCATCTTGGTCTCCGGATTCCATCCAGCATCTTACCTGCATCAGCCAGGCCATCGTTGGAAGCTTTGCTATCCGCTCCTGACTCTGCAGCTCCGAGCGCATCTTACCTGAGAAGCCACGCCATTGCTGGAAGCCCTGCTACCGCTTCCGACTCTGCAGCTCTGCGCGCATCTTACCTGAGGTCAGCCACGCCATCGCGGGAAGCTCAGCTATTCGCTTCCAACTCTGCAGAGGTCGCACGTCTCTTACCTGTCCCTTCGAATCCACCGCGGGCCGTGCCTTGGACTCCCGTCAACACAAAGGCATCCTCCGGCACAGCATCCTCACGGATCCTCTCATCTGGCAGCCGGCAGGAGTTCGGTGAACCGCTTCCTTCAAACACCGAATGGCAGCACCTGCAAAGAAGACAGAGAGCACAAGGTTAGCAATTGCATGAACTTTAACAATGCTAGGCTGCGCAACTCACAAACTTTGCGCATCATTTGGAAAGTTGACTTACCACCTGTAGAATTTCCCGCAATTGGCCCCTCTTCCATCACCACCCTCTCGTGGGGCCACTTCAAACCTGAGGAAAGAAAAGACATTATAAGTTACGGACAATAATCATTATTAAGAAATACCACAAAGTATACGGACAATAATCAGTGTTGTAAACACCTACCTTCAAGGCAGAATTGGTCGCAGCCGGTCTGGAACTCCATGCTAAGGACCAGTGATGCAACTAGGTCCATCCACAGCGCCCCTGCTGACAAAAAGCAGGACGGAGAGCTCATCTTTACATTAAAACAGGTGAGCTTGCATGGGCAAACTCTTGCTCACATCATTCTGGCACGAAAGGGTCGAGGGGGATCACGGTACCACCACGCCCTTCTCACTACCTCTCATCTTCCCTCAGGGGCAATACCAGCATCCCAAGCCTTTGATTTCGCAGCAACTGGGGAAGAGTGTCAGTCCAAGGGAGCCAAGTCCTGGGAGGGCTCCAACCGTGCCCCAACGTCCCCGCAGAGACCAGGTGAGCGTAACACTGTGTTGTCCATCATTATCAGGACATTCTTCCCCTGTACAGACGGCAGGAGAGTCTTCAGTGCTAGCCTGATTGCTCTCAGCTCCAAAAGCTTGATGTGAAGTTTGGACTCCGATGGTGACCAACGACCACTGATGGTCAGATCGTTGGCGTGAGCTCCCCACCCTGTGAGGGAAGCGTCCGTCACTACAGTTACCTCCGGCCATGGTTGCCAAAAATGTTCACCCTTCATGAGGTTTTCCTCGCAGGCCCACCACAGAAGATCCTGTGAGACCCTGACCGGAACCTGAAGGCGATCCGACATCTTGCCTGAGAATTGGGACCATTGAGTCCTGAGCGCCCATTGAAGGGACCTCATCCTCAGACGGGCATCTGGCACCAGACAAATGCAGAATGCCATGAGGCCGAGCAACCTTAAGAATTCTAAGGCCGGAAGACTCTAGGCATTCTGAAATTTGATGACCATCTGGAGAATGTTCTGAGCCCTCACCTTGGGTGGTGAGCACTTCCCCAAGGACGTGTGTCTAAGACAGCCCCAATGTACTGGAGCTGTTGGGAAGGTGTCATATGGGACTTCTTGAAATTGAGGGAGAAGCCCAGTCTGTGAAGGGAGTCACAGGTAATGTTGAGATGATCCAAGGCTTGTTTGGGAGAACGCGCCCGGATCAGCCAATCATCCAGATAGAGGTTGACGTGAATCCCCCATCTCCTGAGATGTGCTGCCACTACTATCATCAGTTTGGTGAATAACCTCAGGGCGGAGGTGAACCCGAATGGCAGGAATCGAAACTGATAGCGTGAGCCGCCAATGGCGAACCTCCGGTATTTCCTGCGCTTGAGATGGATTGGCACAGGAAAATAAGCATCCTGAAGGTCCAATGACACCAACCAATCATGAAGTTGGAGGGCCTGAAGGATCGGAGAAAGAGTGACCATCTTGAATTAGTCCTTCCTGAGGAACTTGTTCAAGTATCTCAAGTCCAAGATGGGTCTCAGTCCCCCGTCCTTTTTGGGAATAAAAAAATAAGGGGAATACCAGCCCTTGTTCCTCTCTACTACAGGAACTAGTTCTATAGTGCCTTTCTCTAGCAGGGTTAATATTTCCTGCACAAGGATCTGGAACCCTCAAAGAGTGTACTCCCGAAATAATGGATCGCCAATCTTCCAGATGCTGAGACAGTCTGCCCCCCACTGGTGAGCCGTGACCGAAGGCCTCAGAGCGGTTTTGAAGCGGCAGTAGCAGAGCCTGATGGCAAAGATGCTGCTGCTTGAGAGGCTTTGTCAGCTCTACGTCATCCACCATGAGGAAACTTACGTTGGCCTCTTTGACTGGCCATTCCCTTCGCCCTTCCAAATGAGGAGTAGTAGCGAAAAGATCTACCCCTCCATTGCTGTCCGCTTGGACGAAAAGGCTGAGGCTGCCGAACAGCAGCGCCCAAAGACTTGGCGGCTGCTTTAGAGGTCTGCAGCTTCTCAATGCTCTCGTCAGCCTTGCTGCCAAAAAAGTTGAGACCCGTCAAATGGCATGTTCAGGAGTCTAGCCTGCACATCCGGTGCAAAAATCGACTTCCGTAACCACGCAAACCTGCGTATTACAGTGCTCGTAGCCATGGACCTGCTGACACTGTCTGCAACATCCAACCCAGACTGAAGGGATTCACACATTGCTTCCTTGACGTCCTTAACAAGAGCCAGGAAGCCCTCCTTTTCTGCCCCTTCGGGAATATGCTTAGCCGCCATAGATATGCAATCCCACAGAGCGTGCAAAAATCTTGCCAAGGCGCAAGAGGAGATGGCCTCCTTCAACGCCATACTCCCAGCTGAAAATGCCTTGCGCGCCCATCCATCCACACACTTATTGTCCCTATCCAGAGGGATGGTAGGGTACGCAGCCTGTTTTGAGGTAGCTATGACTGCCTGGACCACTAGACTCTCAGGAGTGGGGTGAGATTACAGATAGCCGGGGCCGCTACTGGAGGGGTGGTATTTTCTAGTCAGAGACTTGTTCACCTCTGGATTAGTCCCCGGGTTTCCAAATTTTTGGCCACCCGGTTCTGCAGAGCTACATGAAATGGCAATATGGGATCTGTAGGAGAACCCTGATCCAAAAGGTCCATAAGATCATCCTGATCATAGTGGGCAGTAGGCCTGGCCCAGCCCAAATACTCCACAACTCTCGACATAAGGTGTCAGTAAGAGGAGTCAGCATGCTCCCCAGGGTCTGGTCTGCGGAACTCCAGCTCAGGAGAAGTGTCTATTCCACTTGCATTATGCAAGGTATCACAAAGATCCTGCATCCTACTCTCCTCTGAGATGAAGCATTCTGGCACATTAGGGGTCCCAAACTGGAGACCAAAAGGAGCCTCACCATGATCAGAATTTTCCTCCTCCTCAGAAATGGAGGTGAGGGACTTAAAGTCTTTCTTTGGCAGAGGAGTACACCTTTTCTCAGGAATCACAGCCAGAGGCTTCAAAGTCAACGACTTTGACGTAGACACACCTTTTTAGGGGGTTCCAACAATAAGAGGGGTTGTGCCGGTAAATTTGGCACGGACTGCGCTGATGGCGTCGGCAACAGCTCCAAAGGCATCGAGGGTCTGATCGGGGTATAGGACCTGACGGGCACAATCGACTGGTGTGGCGCTGATCGCTTCGATGGAGACGAAGATCGTGAACTCGCGTGAAGTCTCGAGCGATCCTTAGGTACTTTGTCCAAACAAGGCCTCGAAGGCTCCCGATGATGATTGCGCTGTGTACCCGGGCTTGAGGGCGCACGATTATCCAGCCGAGATCTTTCCCTGCCGGCTTCAACAGAAGGCGCGGACAGGGCCTTGCCCTGCTTATCGAAAATGTCAAGCATTTTCACACTGAAAGATTCCCACTCAGCGGGCATGAAATGTTTGGACTGGCAACTCACCCTCTTGGGGGTGCAGCCTGAGGAAGACAACGAGGAAGGTGACCGACGGTGCCTTCTACTCGAGCGCTTCAATGAGGATGAGTGGCGGAAACCACTCCTGGACGTTGAACGCTTGGCCTTCCTCTGAGAAGAGTCACCTCTCGAGTCATCAGTCGAAGGCCCAGCAGGCCGGGACTTCTGGGGCTTGGACACCTTGCCTACCTTGAGTTTCCCCTTTCGTTCCCGCAGGGCCTTTCCGGTCATCGACTGGCACTTGGAGCACATATCCGTGTCACGGCCCCCGCCGAGGCACCACAGGCAGAAACAATGCGGATCCGTGATGGACATCGTGAATCCGCAGTGCCGCTATTTCTTGAACCCGGACCGAGGTGTCATTGGAGTGGAAGATGAACACATATCGAAGAACTTCAAAGCAAATACTAGAAAGTACGAGGCACGCCGAGTTTCACGAACGAAACGCGTTTGCAGAAAAAACGGAACTGAGGCAACGGGCGCCGTGAGTGCTACCTATAAAATCCAATGACGTCACCCTCGACGGAGGTCTTTGAGAGACATCGACCCAACACCATCAACGCAGGACGCCCTCTACCAAAAAGTTGCCAAAGCAGCCGAGCTGTGGACACTACATGTCAAAGATGAGGAATACATTGGAGGACACAATCCATTCGAAGGAGAGAGTTTGGTTGGTGGTGTTGAAGGGCGTTGGTTTAGGATATGGATTGGAGCTGCCCTTGTATGAGTGTTAGAAGGGATGAGATGCGCAGGGGTCATTGGGGTTCTGGCTATGACGGAGGGGGATGGGAGCATGGGGACTGAAGTGGGGACTGAAGTGGGGACTGAAGTGGCTCCTGGAATGAGGCGCAGGGGTTATGGTGGAGGCAGGTTGACTGTGGTGTTTGGAGCGCCAAAAGGTTCCTCTGGTTGAGAGTTGGAAGCTGAGCTGGTTCTAGTTATGACGGAGGGGGATGCGAGTGTGGGGGCTGAGATAGAGGGAGGGTTTCTGGAAGGAGGCTAAGAGGATTTTGTGGAGGCGGTGTGGTTATGCTGTTTGGAATGCCAGAGGGCTCCTCTGTTCTGAGAGTTGGAGGGGTGAGGTAGGACAGAGTGTGGGGTTCAAGTGGAAGGGTTGGGGATGAGAGAGTTGTGCAGTGTGTAAGGAGGGTTCATGAAGGAGGGTGCGAGGGTAAAGGAGGTAGAGCCAGTGGTGTGCTGTTTGGATTACTAGAGAGTTTGTCTTGTTTGCAAGTTGGATGGTATATGGCGAGTGGTTGTGTGTGGGAGTGTGACTCTAGCTGAGAGTTTTGCTGGTGGAGGTCTTGGTTGCAGTGGTGTCCAGCTCAAGTTGAGATTGGTAGTCATGGTCGTGTAGGGGTCCACCACATTTGGTAGGAAGCACCCAAGTTTGAGATGGCAGCAGAAGGTAGTAAGTAGCCAACCCAAAAACACCTCTATAGAGGAAAGCACCCAAGTTTGAGACAACAGCAGTTAGTAGTCAGGCAACCAGATTTAGGATACCTGAACAGTGGGAAAACACCCATGTTTGAGAGAGTAGCAGCAGGTAGTAAGAATCCAACCCAGAGACACCTCTATAGAGGGAGGCTCCCAAGTCTGAGACAACCAGTCAGTATTAGGTAGCCACATTTGAGACAGCAGCAGACAGTAAGCAGCCACATTTTAAGACAGCAGCAGTAGGTAGTAAGCAGCTACGTTTGAGAAACCTGAACAGTGGGGATACAAATAGGTTTGAGACCACAGCAGCCAGTATCAAGCTGCCAACCTGAGGACACCCCTATAGAGGGAGGCGCTCAAGTTTGAGACAACAGCAGCAGGTATCAAGCAGCGAAATTCGAGACAGCTATAGTAGGTAGCAGGCAGCCATATCGGAGACAGCAGTAGTGAGTAGTGTAAGAAACCTGAGGGTATTCTGCCAAGCAGACCTCGAGAATCCATTATTCAGGTGGCCAGGGAAGGGCTGTAGCTCTCAGATCCCAACCCTGGGGGTGGACGAGTGAGGGAGGATCACCTGGGTAGGGGAGCCTGGGGTTATGTTCGGGAGAATGCCCCAGGTGAGACGCAGTGTTGCACCAGGGAGGAAGACGAAATATGGGAGACTTATGGGCTACTCCAAATCAACCTCCCTTCCTCGTGAAATATCTCCCTTATCAAAATCTACTAACCGCTCGCAGGTGGTAAATCCCCTAGTAGCACAAACCCCATTCCACACGAAAACAACATCTCCCAGAATCCCTGTTTTCTACCCGAATACTTGCAACCCTTCCTTTCTTCCCTCCGATTATTCTTTCCCGAAACCACAGTATACTGCAACACAATACCTGCCCCACAATCCCCCCACCTCCTGTACAGGTCATGATAAAAACTCTGGTCATTTCTGATCATTCCACAAACCCTACCCCTCTCATCCTTCCGAGTTAACCAACCAACCCCGTCATATAACACCTTTTTTCTATCTTACCATGTAGGATACTCAGATAATCTACCACCCATCCCCATTTCCGACACAAGCACTTTCACACACCACGAAAGACCATGACTAAGTCCAAAGCTGTTTACTTGACATGTCCCAACCCAAGAGTCAGGCAATTGACCAGAATCACACACACCGACGGCCCTTTCATTTCCCCACAGGGATAAAAAGGTGGAGCAAGAGAGCGCAGGAGGAGCAAGCTGGACCGCACAACGTGAGGGCCAACTCAGCACGGCAGTTCAAGAGGAGGTTAAAGACGGCGCATACCGAGAGGGTGACAAGGAGAGAAGCGGCTTTGCCCTTTCCGACCAAGGCACGTAAAACCTCTGCAGATGGAAACATAAGACTGAAAACAGCCAGTATGTATTGCAGCAGATGCCAACGGTACACGAGACCCGCCTCTGCTGATTCGCAAGCCGGGGAGAGACGCTTAAAGAGAAGAAAGCCAGGTGGTTCATAACTGCCAGTGAGTCGAGGGGAGAAACCAAACTGTGTTGAACGAAAAGTAGCCAATGGGTAAATTGAACTTTAAAAGGTTAAAGACACCATTGATGAAAGAGGGGGAAAGCCTGCAACAGAGGCGTCCGGCACCACATGGGTGCTCATGCAGGAGACTCTGGGCGATTACCTGATGGTAGACACTACCGGAACCAGAAAGCCTTGGGAAGAGGCGAAGAGGGGTCAAAGTGGTCATACAGGGGTCTTGTATAATCCTTTGTACCATCAAAAGTCTTTGACCGACAGATGATTGTGAAAGCTAAGGGAAGGAATCCTGCATGGTGAAGTCTGAAGAACAGTGTGTTGACAAGAATTAACCCAACAGAGGGATGTTCACAGAGAAATGTTTGAAAAGGCATTAAGACTCAGGAAGTTTTTGACCGACATATAATGATGAAGGAAAGGGAGATGAGTCCCTTGTAGTTAAACTAGCGTATGAACTGTGTGTCGTAAAGGTTGGCAAGAGTGAACCCGGTGGAGGGGTGCTAACAAGAAGGGACGAAGTCTAAAGTCCCGAAATAAGCAAACTGTCTGTAATAGTTGCACCAGGCAGAGGGTTACCGACAACCAGAAGAAGTGTTTAAAAAGCCATTAAGATTCGTGAATGCAAGAATTATTGGAAAACCAAGAGAAGTGAATTGTCCCCCTTGTCAGTTGGGTCCGGGCCCGGCCGAGGGAGATGGGGGGGTGAAAAGTCATCACCCAAAGTTCATTGAGAGAAGGAACTGTTTCGTTTTGTGGAATACGACTGGTGAGGGGTCTGCGCCCGGAAGAGGGGTACCCAATGGGTGAAGCTGTCACCCAAAGTATATGTGGAACAGAACTTTGTGTTGGTTGAAGGCATCAGGCCCTCGAAGGCAAGAGACTTTTATTAAAAGGAAAGCTAACCATCTAAGAACCGGATGGCTAATATGGAACTTTCGACTAGTGCTGGGAAGGCTCGAGTGTGTGCTGTGCTCAGGAGATGCACCTTGTCCCGTGCTCAAAACGTGGGGAAGGGAGACCCCTGGCAATCACATCCTGACTTATTACTTGTGAATACTTCTTTCTTTATTGAGAACATTATCCCACACTTCTTTTGGTAATTAGAGTAAGGATTGGCAATATGTTTTTCTTAGTATAGGCCAGTTTATTTTGACACTACGCACACAAGGACTGCCTTATTTTCATTTGATGGTCGAAGCTTGCTCACTTCTTAGATTTAGGTTAGGCATTTTTCCACCCTGTATTTACAGTTTAATAAACACCCTTGAATTGAGATCACTTGTGCCTTTCTTTACTGTTGGCACTGTGAGTTCCTTACAGTATTAAGCAGCCAAATATGAGACTCCTGGACAGTGGGAAAATGGCCCAAATTTGAGATAACAGCCGTACGTAGTAAGCAGTGTGAAGGCATAATGACTCAAGACACAGACAACAGATTCAAGAGTCAAACAAAACAGTTATTAACTTTCCCTACATAAAGCAACCAAGGAGTGTTAGTCAGTAAATTAAACATCTGTCTGTGTCCAAAACCTATACTTGCCTTCACAACTAAAGCTAAACAATTTGTAGGGATGTCAGCAACAAAAGAAATAGTGTTCCAGATAAAATTCTTTCAGCTATTGGCTTACTTTCCAGCTCCCCTTCCCCAAGTTCAAAGCAATTCCAAACAGACCTCGGGGTTCACTTCCACAAGAAGACAACACCGTTCCAAAAGCCCTTGGGGTTCCCTTCTCCAAATTCAAAGCAATCTCCAAAAGACCTTGGGGTTTTCTTCCCCAATAAGCATCATGGTTCCCTTACCTAAGGCGATAGCGCAGTTCCAGAAGTCTCAGAGTTCTCTTTCCCAAGTTTAAAGCAGTCTCCAAAAGATCTTGGGGTTCTCTTCCTCAAGAAGAAAAAACAGTTCCAAAAAAGGGCCTTGGTGTTCCTTGTCCCAAGGTGACAACACAACTCTGTAAAGGCTTCTGTTTCCCCAAGGCGTCAACTAAGTTTACAAGGTCTTAGGTTTCCCTTGCCCAAGACATGAGCTTGCCAACTCACTCAGTTCAAGGCTCTTAATTCTCAAAACCCGTTCCAGATCAACTTTAAAATCCTCCAGGCTTTTAAACAGTTTATACAGATTGCTATCTTCTGCATTTACTTCAGCAATCTTATTCACAAGCAGAGATTCTTTATCTTTACTTTCCTTGGGATTTCCAGACAGGGTATCCTTAGTCTAGGCGCAGTTGTCAGACCACACGGTCCACCCGTTACAGATCACCCAACCGATAACCCCAAGGTTTCTTGCCTACACAGGTTTCTCTTTCACTGCACCTGTGCTTGGCTTTGCATTTGCTTTGGATTCTCTTTGAAAGTCTCTTGGTGTTACGCTCACCTGGTCTCTGCGGGGGCGTTTGGGCATGGTTGGAGCCCTCCCAGGAGTTCACTCCCTCAGATCGCTTCTCTCTCCCAACTGCTGCGCTTTCGTGGACCCGGAATGCTGGAACTGTTCCTGAAAGAAGATGAGAGGGAGTGCGATAGCGTGGTGGTGTTGTGGTTCCCCTCAACCCTCTCGTGCCAACATGTAGTACGCAGGAGTTTGCCGATGCACGCTCACCTGTTTTTATGTAAGGATGAGCTCTCCGTCCTGCTTTCCTTCAGCAGGGGTGCTGCGAGTGGATCTAGTTGCATCACTGGTCCAAATTGTGGAGGTCCAGGCCGGCTGCGACCATTCCGTCTCGAAGGTAAGTGTTTATAACCATGATTATTGTCCATATTTTTATGTTAATTCTTCCCCAATGATTATTGTTCGTAGCCATATATTGTTCTCTCTCCCCCTTAGTGATGAAGATGGCTCAGGAGCGCGTGATGATGAAAATGTCTATTCCGGATGACCCACTGTTGGTAAGTAGGCAGTTCCAGAAGTTGCGCCAAGTTCGTGAGTTGTGCTGCTTTAGCATGTTAAAGTCTGTGATTGCTCACCTTGTGATTCTTATTCCCTTTGCAGGTGCGGCTGATCGGTGTTAGCTGGTGAGCGGTTTCGTAACTCCTGCAGGCTGCCGGAGATGAAGACCCACATGGATGCTGCGTCTGAAGATGGCCCAGTGTAGATGTAAGTTCGGGACAGGTAAGGATGCTGGGCGGCTCCCGCAGAGGATTCAAGAAGACAGGTAAAATGATTGCAGCTGCTGCTGAGTCGGAATCGATAGCAATGCTTCTTCGAGCGATGGCGTGGCTGAATCCAGGTAAGATGCGCGCAGCGGCTGCAGTGTGGAAGCCGGTGGAAGTGCTTCCAGTGATAGTGAGGCTTCAAGGTAAGATGCGGGCGGTGGCTGCAGAGTGGGAAGCTGATGGTAGTGCTTCCAGCGATGGTGTGGCTGAATCCAGGTAAAATACTGGAGAGTTCCGAAGACTGAAGATGCACATGCTGGACCAGGTAAGATGCTGGAGGGTTCCGGAGACTGAAGCAGCACGTGCTGAACCAGGTAAGGGTCTTCTGGACGGCGGTAAGCGTTACGCTGCTCGTAGCAGACTAACGCGAAGCGCCAGTATGCGGGTGGGGCCGGCTTATATAGCCTGGCCCCAGCCACTCCCCTTAGGCTCCTCCTGTCTTCTGCACGTGCCTTCCCTGTACTAACAGGGACCCACCCGGCCTTGATGCACATGCCTTGAGTGTTCTGTGTGCAAAGCACACTTTGTAATGAGCATGGTGCCATAGGCGCCAAGACTGGGTCCATTGGGACCCTGCAGGAAGTGAGATACTGGGCCCTTGCCCAGTAGCCATGACACTTGGCTTTTCCAGGGTGTGTTCTTCCACGCAATTCACTCTGTGGTGCTCACTCTCTTCCACCACTTTGCTTTCATACTGTTCATTAGTGCTCATCACTTTATTCATAAAGATTCATTCTTTGTCTTTAACTGTTCATTACGTGTGTTGCACTCATGCTTTCATTTCATTTATAGGCTTATCAAAGCTTTCCTTTAGTTAGGTATTCAATGATGCTTGCTTTATATTTGTAGGCCGTTTTTCTTTATAGTTCAGCGTTTGCTTGATATTCAAAACCCCTCACTTTGGGTTCACCGTTACTTGCACGCAGTTTCCAGTTCATCCAGCCATAACATATGCTCCCTTGTAGCCCCAGGAGCACCCCGGTACAAGTTTTCCCTTCAATTCAGTCACTGGTCCTTGGTGGCTCCTCCGGGCATCCTCTTTTCTTTCTCCTGGCTTGCTCCTGCTCCTTGCACACGTTTCGGGAACTACACGAGCAGCGCTCGCATTCAGCAATCTTAGTTGTAGGTTGCCGGTAGCTCCGTTCTCTTCACACCCGGACGCTACCAGTGGCCTGTAGCACTTGGGAGTCTTCCGTGCCCCACAGCTCTGGCAGTGGGCGCAAGGCAGAGGAGACTCAACGGCTACGCGCCTCTCGCGGTCTCTCCTATGCAATAGCGAGCGTCCTTGCCTCCAGGCAGGACTCACCTCTGCATGCCCCTTCTGGGCAGGAATTCACCCCATCAGGCCCATCTCTCCCAGCCCGGATTCTCTCCTGCTGATTTTCTTTAGGCTTGGAGTCTGATCTTCTCCCCATCTTTCCTGTCTCCACACTGCTCAGGTCGCTAGGCTGATTTTCTTTTGGAAACAAATTTGGTTGAATAGTCCCCTTATTGTCTTTCCTTCTGTCCGATGTAACACATGCAAATGTCCGTTAGCATCACCAAAGTTCTGAGCGGTCTCAATGGCTAGAGCAAGGGTGGGTTTGTTTAGTTGTAAGAATGCTCGCTGAAGTGTGGGAGGTAAAGAATTAATACATTGCTCTATACTTAGAGCCTCCTACACTTCAGGCAAGGTTTTCTTTCCCAACCACAAACAGTTTATTTTTAACTCGCTCTCCCAATTCTACTGCTGTTTCCCCAGGATTCAGCGTAATGATTCTTAATTTTTTATGGTAGAGTTGCTAGTTTGACCCATGCGTTGTAAGAGTCCATCCTTTATGTCATTAAAAGAGGCTGTCCAGGAAGATTTAGTAACTGGTAGGAGGTCTGTAATTATCCTTTGAGTAACACCATTTCAGTTCATCCCCCTCAGAACGGAGTGGTCAACTTTTTCTTGAGCGGCAATCGGCCGTTCCAACCCTTTTTGAAATCATTGTTCAGCTTGGATCTGTTGGGTGGCTAGTTGGGCTAACACTTCCTCTAAAGATGCCATTGTGCCTGGAGAGGATATGGAGTCACTTGAACCTCCTTAGGAATGGGCCATAGAAAAGAATTCTAGGTCTTCGGTAGTATCTGATTTGACATCATTTTCAACCAGACTGATAGAATTTGGATCTCCGTCTCCACTTCCACTAACTCTAAGAGAGAGGAAGGGGACGAATCTGAGGAGCCCCCTGGCTTCAAGTTTATGGAACCTAAATCCCCAGGTCTAATACAATTTTGGGATTTTCTAACGAATAAAAAATGTTTGTAACCATGTTTTAAATGATAGCTGGCCATGGGAAGAGTATCAAGAAGGACCTCCTATCTATAGAATAGATCTTGACACTTGACTGGGATATGTAGTTGGAGGGAAATCAACTTCTTTAATATTAAAATCGATCTTGATCCTGAACCTTGACAATTGTATCCTTCCCTGAGGTTTATTGAACTATCAACCACATAGGGGTCCCTCCGTTTGGATCAATGGAGTGTATCCCACATCTAGCACCATTTGTTCCCTTCCCTAAATAAGGAAACATCCTCCTATTTAACCTCTTCCTAGTTTCAATACATTGACATTTAAGAGGGTCATCTTGAAAGGAAGAAAAGAGGAAAGAAATGCTCCTGGGACTTAAGGTTCATCATGAAAGGGAAATGGGGGATACCGCGTCTCACCCCAGGACATCCCCCTTCCGTTCCCCAAGTCTCCTCTATCCAGGTCATCCCCCTGCACATATCCACCCCAGAGTTAGGATCCAAAAGCGATGGCCCTTCCCTGGCCACCTGAGCAGAGGATATTAGGGAGAAGGAAGTGAGGACACCCTCTGGTTCCTCACAGCAGCTAAAGTTGAGATACCTAAAGTGCGTATATTTGAGGCAACAGCAGTATGTAGTGAGCAGTAATATTTGAGATACCTGAATAGTGGGAAAATGGCCTACATTTGAGACAAAAGCAGCATGAGGTAAGATGCTAAATTTGAGATGTGAATAGTAGGAAAACATGCCTACATTTGAAACAACAGTAGTACGTTGTGAGCAGTAATATTTGAGGTACCTGAATAGTGGGAAAATGGCCTGCATTTGAGACAGCAGCAGCACATGGTACGTAGCTAAATTTGAGATACCTGAATAGTGTAAAAATTGCCTAAATTTGAGATAACAGCAGTACGCAGTGAGCAGCTAAATTTGATCTATCTAGAGAGGCAATGCTTAACTTTGTGGTTTAGCGGTTTGATGATTAACAGCTTCACTCAAGAGCTACTATCTACTATTACTGATATGGGAATACAATGATAAGTAGGTTATCAAGATTGGTGTGGAATGTAATTGAGTACAGTATTTGCTGTAATCCCCCACCCTGATAACCCTTACCTTGTCTTTCACGAATGGTTGATGGTGGCACGCTTCACGTGCAAGCACTGACTGGAGCTGCTTCTATAGGAGCTACCCTTTGCCTTAGCGCCCTTTGCCGATGGGGCTGCCCTGGGAGGTTGTACAATATGGGATAACCTAGCCAATCAGCAGCCAGGGGCAGGTCAGAGGGAGAGACGCCACACAACAAAGCAGGAAGCCAGCAGGTGGGGGGAATCAGGTGAGCATGGAGCTCAGAGGCCAAAGAAACCACACAAAGTACTGAAATGACAAGGCCCAAGGGGTCGAGGCAGCAGAAAAGGCACACAACTCACCTACTACACCAGAGCTAAAGCGTTGAGCAGGGTGAGGACAGATGGTTTTGTAGCTTGCTGTAGCAAGGCTATAACTATCCAATCAGCGGCTGGGAGCAGGTCAGAGGGAGGCAGCACAACAAAGCAGGAAGCTTGAATTGCGCAGAGGTCAACAAAGCACTACAATTACAAGGTCCAAGCGGTCAGGGCAGGAAAAAAAAAAAAGAACACCACGCATCTGCTACACCAGAGCTAAAGCTGGGTGAAAGATACATTCATCAAAAGGGAAACTTTGGCCCAAGAGGTCTTAGCCCAGTCCGGTTACAACCTGCAATCCGACACAGGGTGGAAAACTGTAAGCACTTATTTTTAAATGTTTTAGTGGCATTTTTATGACACAGTTCCTCGGTCCCAGTCAGGCCACTGCCCCGGATAATCTGCCTGATATCCAATCACCCTGGAAGAGTGGACATAGAACAGGAAAAAGAAAGTTGAAAGAGTTACAAGATCAGTTGAGAGCAGAGCTGTCAGAATTGATCCGCTCATTGTGGAGAAACCCAAGAGTTCATTCTGTGTGCTTTGAAATGTGCAAGAAATGTAAAGCCTACTAGGCTAAAAGGAACATTATTTTCTTTTTTGTGAACTGTATACAAAGACGAGCAACCGGGGAGTTCAAGAGAAACTGTTCCAGAGATACTTTTGTGAGGGGATAGGGGTTTGTCACACACAATCAGCAGAGGGCAAGGCAGGGGGAAGGAGAACCACTTCTGTAGGCCAAGCTTGTTTTCTATTATTTAGTGTTCGGGCCAGTTAGATAAGTATAGGTTTGGACAGAGGACTATTTTTGTTTGTGCTACATCCTGAGGAGCACTATTTGCTGTTTTGTAGCATGGGGAACTTCCATAACAGATCTATGCGGGTATTCTCCCCGTCAGCATCTGATGAGCCTTCTCCCATTCATTGCGGCGTCCCCCAAGAATCATGTGCGTCACCGACTCTTAATAATGTGTTCACCAAACCACTTTTTGATGTTCGACTATCTTGGTGTCTCGTACACTAATTAGGCCGATGACACCCAGATACTCATCCCCATCACAGGTGATTACGCAGTGGGCACTAAATCCTTGAACAATGTTTATTTGGTTATTCAGGCTTGAATGGCTCAACACGAACTCTGCCTCGATGATAAGATGGAACTCCTCATCCAGGGATCCCATCAACGTCTTAACTAAACCCTTCAAGTCGTTCACCATTGATGGCAACGCCATTGAGGTCTCAAAGGATACCAAAACATTAGGAATTTACCTCGACTCCACACTATCACTGACCAGACAAACCAGTGCTGTTAACCCAGCATCTGCTCATACTTGCAAACTCATTACAGCCTGCAGACCATTCCTGAATACTGCCAATTGCATCACCCTGGCTAGAACACTTATTATGTCAAAGATGGACTACTGTAGCGCACTTTATCTACGGACTAGCCAATGCAACCTAAATAAATTGCAAGTCATACAGAACAATGCCATCAGAGCGGCCCTAAACATAGCTAGAAATCAGCACATTTCTGACCATAGACACAATTTACATTGGCTCCCTGTTACGCAAAGAATCTCCTTGAAAACACTTGCCCTTACACACAAGTGCTTGGCCAACCAGGCCCCTACTTACTTGGTCAACCGACTCACACGCCACACTGCTACCTGACCTTTGAGTGCTGCCCAAGTCCATAGCCTCTCCCTTCCTAGATTCAAGCTTCAGAAAGCTGGTGGGGTGAGTTTCCCGGTCCTAGCCACCAAACTATGGAATACCCTGCCCAATTCCATTAAAGCTGAGCCCTCCTTCCAATCCTTCAAGAGTAAAACCAAATTATGGTTCGCAGCCCAAGACATTTGGGACACCTTGTCTCTGCATCGCTGATGCTGCCCTTTCCCTGACCTGCATTGTGATTGTTTACATGTATTTTATTTGTATATTATTATGTCTCCTTCACTGTATCTAAATTATCCACATTTCCCCGTATCTTCGCGTAACACATTATCATGCCTGTACATATTTCACTGTATATTTACCTGCTCTCTGTTTTGTAAATTACCTGTTTATCTGTAACTTAAGATATGCGCCCAGATGCCTTTGGGCCAGGCGCGCTATACAAATAAATAAAATACAAATACATGGTGAATGAAGGCCAAGTGCAGCGGCCTGGCATGATATGTGGGCAGCTACTTGCAGATTCTGCTTGCATGCCCAGCCTCCAGCTTGGCCAGCACTCTCCCACAGGTGCTTATATAATGCAATCATAATTGTAGAGCTAAGCTAGCTCTGGAGGCCAACTATGGTGTATGGCATTTCCGTAGATGTACAGACTAGATGGAACTATTCACTACTTTGTACAAACCTCTTGTTAGCTTTGTGTATTAATTATGTAAGAGGCAAGAAAGTAATCGACTGCAGAATGGATAGTGTAGCAGGCAGAGAACTAGGCAAACTAGGTGGAATGTTGTAGTTTTGCGGCCATATCTCCTTCAGGAGAGCTGGTATAAAGCAACAGGATGAGAAGATAGAATGTCAAGAAGTTTAGGATTAGCTCCTGGGTTGAGCTCCAGTTGCACATATTGATGCAACAGCAGGTAACATAACTAGGTTTGTCATCAACCGCATTTGGCCATGTGATCATGTATGTTTTCAAAAGTGGTCAGTCGTCAATACGATGCACGTTCCTCAAGAAAATGAAAAATAGTTTGCACTAGGAGATTTAGATAGACTTACCTTGGAGACCATGCAGTATTTTAGCAATGCTGTAATTCTGCATTATGTAACAACTTAAATGTTTAGGAAGGACATTTATGACACTCTTTTAAAAAAAGAAATGAAGTTAACACGTACTGTCTTTGCCAGACAGGGTATAGTTTAATAGTGTCACCCAGTTTACTTCTTGTTTGCAATTATTCAAAAAAAGTGAGAACGTTTCTTGCCTAGCACTACCACGCAGGACTGAGGCAATATGAATAGTGGAGATAATTACTGCTGCACTATCTCCCATTAGCCTCTTTGTACTTGCAGTGAACAGAACAGAGGGTAGGGGTAGCCATGAGGGCAAAAGAGGAATGCACAGTGAGCTGTGCTTTCATTGAACAAGGTAAGTTAAATAGCTAGCTGTGCTACACAAGTGTCAATTTAATTAGCAAACCTACAGAATTGCATAGCAAATTGCTACGTGACACTGCTTATTTTATGCCTTGAAGTACTGTGACGAATCTGGACAATTTGTCTTTTCTCCCCAGAGAGGAGCCACCCCCCTTTGAGGTAGGAAGGTGAGCCTGGATGTCGGAAGAACGCTCCATTCCATGTTACAACTATGAATCACAACGATCCTTCTGTGACCATGTAATAGTGAACCTCACCTCGAGTGCCATAATCATGGAAGATGGACATTTCATTAATTCTAACGTGTATTAGACAAAATCGCTCTGTGAATGGATTGGGAAATCCCACCGTGGGAGGAGATTAAGTGCTATGCAGCGACGAGCCTCTGCAGTACCTAAGTTCTGGAGGGGCTGAGCTACATCTAGCCGCGGAGCCAGCGTTGACGAGCACAGGGAGAAACCTGCCAGCTTTAGGCTGAACGGCGGATACCTTAACCGAGCAAGATGCTCCGGTCAACCGTCTTCCCAGGTGGCGGCGTGACCACTGAAGATCAGTGGTAGACCTGGCGCCCAGCAACGAACGCAGAGATCCGAGATGAAAGAGGAGTCCGAAATCCCAAGCTGAAGACGACAAAGTTATTTCCCGCCACGAGAGGCACAGACGGGGAAAGGAATGCTACAGGCCTGTGGAGGCGAGCTAGATATATGGCAGCGGGATCCCAGGAGCACAGAAACAGAAGCAGGTACTAAAACCAAAGCAGAGGTAACAGACACACGCCCACACTGATCCATTGAGAAAACAATACGAACATTGTACTGAAAGGCTGGGACAGCCGTAAATACCACAGTCAAGAGAACGTAATGGGCAACCGGACCCTCTAATATATATAGAGAAGGGATACGAAGAAAATAATACAAGGCTAGAATAGCCGTAAAAGTACACCAAGGTAAGAGTGATTTAGGCACAAGTCCCTCACTAAGTAATAAGAGTGGGAAAAGATACAGAAACTGTATACGAAAGGTTGAAGTAACTGTCAAGAGTGTCAAGAAAATACAGACATCCCATGTTGCGATAGAGTAAATCTAAACAGAATACACTACATCACGGATAGCACAGTGCACAGGGAGCGGTGTGATTCGACTGGGCAAAAACCCTAAGCTAAAGAGTATACTGAGAAATAAGACCTTTTACCATAGAGCAAACAGGTTTTGCGGCGTCCAAACGCTATGAAGGTAGGGACAGAAAGAAGTGTGTCTTCAAGTTGTCCTAGAGGGATTGGAACATTTAAAACTAAGAAATTGTTTCCTTATCAGAGAGAGAAACGGAAATCCTTACAGAAGATAGCCGTTTTTCTAAAAGGAGTTGGTATAAAAATTGTGAAAACACTCAAGAACTTTAAAGACAGAAACAAGTTAACTGCAGTTGGGCTAGGCAGATGTCCATACCGAGGCTAGTGAACAAGCCTCCCCTTTATTTGAGTTCATTATTTTTTCTCAAGCGGTAGGGCCAGCTAGCTACTTAGGATTCGGACAGAAGACATTTTTTTTTACCTTGACAAGCACCCTTAGTTTTACTTGTATTAGGTAGGGATGTACCCTCATAGAAATAGGGCAAGTTAGGAGTTTTCTTTAAATTTAAAAAGTTGTCTGACTCCTCCGCCTGGTGCACCACAGTACTTGTTGAAGAGGTTTACTTACATCTTCTCCATGATTGGGAAATTCTACACCAAATGGAAATCCCTGGATGTAACATCTATGGGAAACCTAGAAAGAAAAATCCATATAACATTTGATATAAAAGGAACTAATTCCCCAATAGTGCAGTTCTCCAGGCAGAAATTTACTCATAACTTCTCAGCCTTTTTGGCAGGAAATTGAACACTGCAAAACATGAGATGATGGTGGTAGACATTACTAATAAATATTGACCGCTACATTGTGCTATGCATTAGTGCTGCATTGCCATAAAGAGATTTTTTTTGTTTTGTAGTGCAAGCTGTGACTGTTCTCTGGTTGGCTCTCGGGGTGAAGGGTGGGTTAGCTATAGGGGGTGGGTGGCACCACCCTTTAAGCAATGTTCAGCCTGAGGCAGTGCAGGGAGGGTCCTCTGGATTGCATCAACAGAACTCTCTTGTGCAGCAGAGACTTACGTGAAGCACACACAGTCTTGTCCTCCAACGGACAGGACTATGAATCTGTGGTGCCTGGTGATAATACCATCTTCCCTATGTGCATTGAACCCAAAATCATCCCTGGACACAACTTGGTGAACTGTCCATAAATCCTGGGCAGATTAGAAATGCCAGATGTGCGTTTGGTGGAAGCGTGTGGCTCAGGAATACCCAGGAGCAGTGCAAAGAAGCCCAGATGTGAAGATGGAGTATTTATTGAGTTTCTCCCAAAGGGAGGAGCCAGATGTGGGAACATAGGAAAAAGGGGAGGTTTTATTGAAATGAAACTACCCCAAGTAGGAGAAACTGTATGCTGACTGGCGCCTAGAAATCCCAACTTCATGAGAATTCCCAAAAGCGGCAGACAGGAAGCCATAGGAGAAGGGAATGTGGACAAGAAAGCAGCCCAGACTGCAGGCAAGACATCCCAACCTAGCATCCAGTCCCAAGCCGATACCCCATCCACACCTCATCCCAAAGGACCTCTTCACTGTTGCCACTTTAAGCAACCCCTGCACGGCTCCCCATGCTACACATACTGCCTGTATATTCAAAGCTATATAAAAGGTAGCCTGTATAAGGGTCTACAAAAGCTAAATTCGGAATATATGCATACCTTAAAAAATACTAATAGAGTGAAAATGTTTTGTACTATTTTGTGAGCATTTTGCTACATTCTAGAACAAATAGCCCGTCTAAATTCTGAAATCTTTATGGTTTGGCATTCCTTGTGATCTAGGATGGGGTCTGGAACATGCCATGTCGAGCCAATAGTGGTACAATCCACAGCCACATACTGAAGAGGACATGCAACGTGGATACAGCTATTCAATTATAAGCCCCGGTGCTGGGCCCGTGAGACCACAACCACTCTACAGAACACATGAACATTTACACCACAGAATGAATCTATAGCACACAAGAACATACACATGTAGATTTGGTGTGTATTTCATTTATAAATATGTTCAGTACAATACTATATAGGCAATAACATGTAAAAATATTTTTTAGATCAAAATTAAAATGATTGGTCAACACTATTTAAAAACATTAATATAAAAGTTACACATTTTATGTGATTAACATTTGTATGTAGGGTGGTTTTGCTCATTCTCAGCATAAAATAACATTACAGGTGTATTTTTAGAGTGCACATTCACCCCCAGAGGGGCATCTTGGCGCTATTGACAGATAACAGATGTTTATTGTTACCCAACTTAATGGTACTCAATTTTTCGACCTCGGACGGATGAAGGGCGGAGTGGACCTGCTGGGATTCGAACCTTTGACCATGAGGTCAAACACAGGTCCTTGTAGAGGATGCATTAGTCACCTGAACCACAAACCCGGCTGTCAAAAAAAAGACAAAACATGCAATTCCTATATGCAAAACCATTCAGCCTTTTCTAAATGGAGGCATTTCATAATTCGTAGTGATTGACTTTTAATAAAAGAAAAAGGGGATCCAGAGCAAAAGTATTATACACAAAGCATTATTATAGGATTTCTAAAAAACAGTGACCGATCATAATACTTTTCACTACAGAACAAATGTTACGAATTAACGAAAAAGGTTATATAAAAAACCATCTGCATATCAAAAGGCATGCTACATACAGGGCAACAATGACAGTATCCTGGGACTTTAACACTTTCATAATTTTGAAGGAGAGGGCCGTTTTGTAAACGACGAGGCACAGCCAGAGCGGATCCCTTCGCATTCTTCTGTGTTTGGCCTGTTTGCTCCGTTCACTCAGAATCAAGTCAACATCCTGCAAACAGAAGAGAAGAGGTTATACAAAAAATGGATCAAACTAAATCTCATATGCGGCAAACAATTACATTTCACCACCATGAAAACCTTTACGCCACCCCAGGGATCACCAAGTCCTAGATAATACAGAATGGCCGGCGGAATCCTAAGAAAAGATTAAACGGGACAGCACAAGCGCCGATCTTGAATTTTTATTAACTAAATGAGGCCTACAAATCTTCAACAGGGTTTTCAGGTCATGCTGGACCACATAGGTGAGATTAAAGGGTAGGAAAAATGTTTCATCGAACAAAGCTTGATGCAAAACCTCCTTGCGGGTGTGTAGCTGTGAACCTGCCATTATTCCCATTAACTGGTCGAGGGCTTAAGAAGAGCCTCAGAGGACATTGCTCCGAGTCAGCAGATCGGCCTGTTGATTCTAGAGAGTCCAAGAGTGGCAGATGAACCGATCGCCGCCTGCCTGGATTTAGGGCTTAAACAGACTGAGCAGACTGCAGAAGGAAAGGCAGAAGGAGGCGGGATGGTTTCTGAATTTACGAGCAGCCTTACTGCAGCTACCCAGTAATGCACATTCTAATTCTACAGACCACAGAATGCTGCAATGTGTCTAATGTGGTGGGCTCTCAGTGTTGCATACATGCAAAATCCAAACGCCTCTTATCAAATCACACTTCACGTTATTGCTCTTTAAAAACGGGGCGGTCAGCACGGACTTTCACCTTCCATCAAATAGTTGTATGCTAGATTCTCCATTAGTGTTACTTTGCCAATGTTGGATCCTGACTCTCATGCTTGCTCTACTCATCTGCAGCCATCGTCCACTCGCTCGTCTTTATTTCGCCACGCCAAGACATCTTTCAAATTCCTTTTTATGTCAAACCTCCCAGGGCGAGTTCCTTAAAACCAAAGAAAGCAAAAAACGGAATGTATCGTTCCCGTGGAGCATTGGCCTCTGAAATGTACGATAAGTTGCCGGCTCAGCTCACACGTAAAACAGTTCCCCACTAAAAAAAAAAGGCAGAACAAAAAAATCTTATAGAAACAATTATTCCCATCAGGTGGTTGTTCAACCCCTCAGCTATGCCCCATTGACCCCATCACCAGCTGATCAAACAAGGGGAGTACAGGAAATGAGCATGAAAGAATGGAGGCCGCGACGAAGACGGTCATTTAAATGTACACATTGAGAATACACATCGGTGCATGGATGGGATAGACGCTTCATCGTGTGTTCTTTCCTTGTAAAAATGACAACCGAAAAGAAATGACGACTAAACTGAGCACTTTGTAGAATTGAGGGTACTGCGCCTTGGCTTTTCACTTTGGAAAGAGCGTGTCCAACCCTTTCGAGCAGTGATGGTGGATTCACCGTAAATCAGGAATTCTCTGGCGTCTCAAGAGCCATCGCATATGGAAACAGTTACATTCATGGTTAACTCCGAGTCTGGTGAGGTCGTGGGGGGGTCCAAGTAATTAATAATGTGTGGGTAATGTGCCATCTAGTGGCACGATGGAAAACTGCGTTTCATAACCGTTTTAAAAAGGGTATGCACAGCACACCTTGCCTGCACGTGTTCCCAAAAAAAGGAAGACGCACTTGATCTGGGCGTTTATATAGGATTCGCAGGCAGTGTTTTGGCGCTGGTTATTTCGGCGCTACTCCCATTTCGCATCCCCAGTTTGCCACGTTCAACAGGAGGCAGGAGGCTGTGGCGCTGCCCTGTGAAGGGATGCGCACGTGGCGGCGTGACGTTGCTCGCCGATGCGTGCAGCATAAATAAACAAAGGCGTTCCCGGCCGCATCAGAGCGACCGGGAAGCCCGAGCCATACGGATGTATGAGCTGGGGGCTTACGAGCATCGCATGGGGGTCAGGACAAACCGCCAACAGTGGCGACGAGTGGGGGATGATGCCTGAGGTGCCTGTGTGCTCACGCCCATGAGTGCGACTAGTGATGAGGACGGTGAATTGCCATCAGTGCGCCAGCAGCCACCTCAGGACGGTGGGCTAGCAGCTGCCCAACAGCAACCGCTCCAGGTCAGCGGGCAACCAGCAGCTCCGCAGCAGCCGCCTCAAGACGGCGGACGACCAGCAGCCATACAACAACCTCCTCAGGCTCAAGTAGGAGGTCAGGCTCCAGTGCCTCAGGCGCCACCAGTGGTGCAACCCGTTGCTCAGCCAGGACATCTCATCATGGCACAGGCGCGTGCCCATGCGGCCGTCCAGCCCATCCCTGAATTTGATGTCTCGGGCCCGCCGTCCAGCTTGGGGCCCAGGTGGAGGAGGTGGGTTGACCGCCTCGACATGTAATTTAGGGCCGCACAGGTGACTGATGACGACAGCAGGCTTGGTTCAGGAGACATTTGAGTCTCTTCCACCAGGGGATGGATCCTATGCAGCGGCAAAGGCAGCACTTCAGGCCCATTTTCTGCCACTTGCCAACTCGGATTACGAACGATTCGTCATGCTGTCTGCAAAACAAAAAGATGATGAGACTTTGGACACCTTCTATGGGCGCCTAAAGCGCTTGTCGCTCGCCTGTGCTTGGGGTGATGCAGATGACATAAGAACTATGCTCATCCAGGCGTGCTCCTCGGGCAAGCTCAGAAGACAGGTCTTAAGAGAATCCGGCCTCACGTTGCCATGCATCCTGGAGCTGGGGCGGTGCCATGAGGTGTCTGAGGCTCGGGCAGCGAGGATGGAGGCTGGATCGCGCTCCATCAAGACGGAAGAGGTGTGTGCCACGTGGCGGGGTGGCAGAGGATTCCGGAGACCTGGTGTGGGGCCCCGTGACAGAGCCAGAATAGCGGGTGAGTCCTGCCAAAAGTGCGGGTACGACCTTCCCCACCCAACGGAATGCCCGGCGGCCGGAAGGACATGTGGAAGGTGTGGGCTGTCAGATCACTTCTCCCGGTTGTGCAAGGCAGCCCTACCCGTGATGGTGCCGAGAGGCCCGGCCCGGGTTTCGCCAGAGTCGCCCTCCGAATGTTGCCAGGTGGACCAGAGTGAAGAGGATGCCCAGGTGGAGGAGGCAGACGAAGAGGAGGAAGAAACCATCTTCTTTGCCTCCAGTGTAGGAGCCTTGAAAGGGAAGAACAGAAGACAGCCAAGGTGTGTGGTGGAGGTCAACAGGTCGCCAGTCCCGGTCCTTGTCGACACGGGAGCCACGGTCAACGTGATGGCCCGTGGGCATTACGACGCCATGGACGTGCCTCCCAGGCTGGTTACACCGAAAGGTCGCATCTTTGCTTTCGGGGGTCTGGAACCCATCCCACTGGACGGTGCCTTTGTGGCGAAGGTGGCGCATGACGGCTCGCAGATCACGGCATGCTTCTATGTGATGCCGGTAAGCACTAACACCCTGCTGACCTGTGCGGCGGCTGAGGCCCTCAGCATCGTCAGTTTTGCATATTCAGTGTATCTGAATGACATTAATGACCTGCTTGATAAGCATGCAGCCCTATTCACCGGGATCGGACGGATGGCTGGTGACCCAGTGAGGTTGCATATAGATGAATCAGTGCAACCCATCGCCCTAAAACATTGCAGGGTACCTTTTCACCTTTGTGGACAAGGAGCTGGACAATCTTGTGAACCTCGACATAATTGAGAAGGTGGAGGGTCCGACTCCCTGGGTGGCTCCGATCGTCGTAGCAAGGAAACCCAAACAACCAGAAGCCATCCGAATCTGTGTCGATATGAGGCTGCCGAACAAGGCCATCAAGAGGGAGAGGCACCTCACTCCAACAATTGATGACATTATTGCCGAAGTACAGGGTGCTCGCTTTTTCTCTAAGCTGGATCTCTGAGCGGGCTACCACCAGGTGGTCCTACACCCTGAATCAAGGTACATCACCATGTTTACACCACACCCGGGACTGTACCGCTATAAAAGACTGAGCTTTGGCGTGTCCTCGGCAGCAGAGGTTTTTCAGAATATCATCCGGGGTGCCCTCGCAGACCTAGAGGGCGTCCTGAACATCAGTGATGATATCCTGGTGTTTGCCAGGACAGAGGTGGACCACCTGTGGAGATTGGCGAGGACCTTTGAGAGGCCGCACTCGTTGGGCCTCACCCTTCACAAAGAAAAATGTGAATTCCTGCACCCATCCATTGAGTTCTTTGGCTTTGTGTTTAAAGAGGGGGGGTGTCACCAGACCCAAAGAAGGTCCAGGACATTAAAAATGAGCAGCCACCTGAGTCGGTATCTGACATAAGAAGTTTCCTCGGCATGATCACATACTGTGGACGGTTTATTCAAAACCTTGACTCCAGATCTGAACCCCTCAGGGCCCTGACGAAGAAAGACTCTACCTGGCACTGGGGCCCTCTTGAACAAGCAGCGTTTGATGACTTCAAGGATGCGCTGGCGGCTGACGACACAATGGCGTTCTTTGACCCTGCATTACAGTCGGAAGTCATTGTGGATGCCAGCCCCTTCGGCCTGGGCGCCGTACTCACTCAGATTGGTCGTGATGGGGGAGTCCGGCCAGTGGCCTACGCCAGCAAGGCGCTGTCGGAGACGGAGCAGCGATATTCGCAAATCGAGCACGAGGCACTGGCGGTGCTCTGGGGCTGTAGACATTTCAGGTTAAATATCCTGGGGCGCCCGGTGACGGTTGTGACGGACCACAAGCCTCTGCTTCCCATCCTGGCTGGGTCATCGTCCAAGCCGCAGGCAAGGATCGAGAGGTGGATGCTCGCTCTCCTGGAGTACGGGGTCACCCTGGTGTACCGCCCCGGGGCAAACAATGCAGCACATTATCTTTCTCGAAAACCGGGTGCACAGGGGGGAGAAGAGCAGGACACCTGTGCTGAAGAGGCCGATGACAAGGTCCGCATGGTGATGGAGGCGGCCACGCCGAATGCGATGCCCCTGGGGGAGCTCCAGGTAGCAGCAGCAGGAGATGAATGCTTTCAAATCTTGAGACAGTCCATGCAGTAAGGCTCCTG
This sequence comes from Ambystoma mexicanum, assembly GCF_040938575.1. NCBI lineage: Eukaryota > Metazoa > Chordata > Amphibia > Caudata > Ambystomatidae > Ambystoma > Ambystoma mexicanum. The sequence goes on along the minus strand of NC_090932.1, from coordinate 1,498,891,380 downwards.
GAAGTCGGTGCTGGGTTCCTTGGCGGGGCACACTCGGGAAGCCAAGACTGGGCTGGAGCAGCTGTGGAAGGTCAGGAAGGAACTGTCATTCTCAACGTCTGGCCTGCTGCTCAGAGGTGATCGCATTGTCGTGCCTCAGTCCAAGGTGAGGGACGTGATCACCCTTGCTCACCATGGACACCAGGGCGCTGCAAAGACCAAGGCCAGATTAAGACTGGAAGTATGGTTCCCAGAACTTGAGCGGAAGGTGGACGACTTTGTGGCGGCCTGCGTCTGGTGTCAGGCGGCATCTCCTTTGCAACGAGAGCCTGTTATAGAGGCGATGCTTCGAGGAACGCGACCCTGGGAGGTAGTCCATGCAGACTTCGGGTCTACGATGGGCACACACTTCTTGGTGATCGTCGATGAGTACTCCAGGTACCCTGAAGTGGGGTTTGTGGAGTCGGTGGCCTTCGAGCATGTGGTGGTGGCCGTGGAGAAGGTGTTTGCAGCTCATGGTTTCCCCCACACCTTGTGCTCTGACAACGGGGCGCCGTTCCAGAGCGAGCGGTTCTCGGAACTGATGGACAGCTGCGGGGTACAGCACAGGAAGATCACCCCTCTGTGGCCAAGGTCAAATGGCAAAGCCGAACGGCTGATGAGAACACTGAACAAGACCTTCAGGATTGCCCAAGGCCAGGGTCAGTCCCTCCAGAGAGCCCTCTATCAGTTCCTGCGGGTGTACCGCACCACCCCGCATGCGTCGACAGGAGTGGCCCCAGCCGAGGCTCTCTTCAAGCGGTGCCCTCTGGGTTTGCTGCCCGAGGTGGGGCAGAAGGAGCCGGGGGTAATCGATGACCAACAGGTGGAGGTGGACAGCCGAGTGAGGATTGAGCAGGAAATGCACGGCGGGGGCTTCGCCCACAGCGGCTGGTGCCGGGTGATGAAGTCCTCCCATGGAAAGCTCTCCCTTCCCTATGAGCCGGAGCCGTTGGATGTTGTAGCGGTCAAGGGGTCCATGGTGATAGCCTCAGATGGAAGATCAGCTGTCACCCGCAATGTGAGTTTCTTTAAGAAGTTAGGGGATCCGAGAACTGACCCTCCCCATGATCCAGACCTGGTGGAGACCCCTGAAGACAGGAGAAGAGACCTTGCGTCTAAATGAGTCCCCTGCCCGGGGAATGCCTGTGGACAGACTACCCATGCCAGAGGTGAGCGGGAGGTATCCCCAGAGGGCTGGGCGAGGGAAACCTGCTCCCCTCAGCGATTACATGCTGGGACACTTATCTGATCAGTCCGAGGCTGTAGACTGCTAAGTAAGGGGACGCGGGTGGATGCTAATAAAGGGGCGTGTGGGGAAACTGTTATTGAGTGTTTGTATTAGTAGTGCTATTTGGTTAGCAGTGCGTATTATTAAAGTAGTAGTAGTTGTCCTCCCGAGAAAAGGAGGAGTGTGGCTCTGCCCCGTTAAGAGACGTGCACGCGGCGGCGTGGCACTGCATGCCACCGCGTGCAGCATAAAAAAAACGGGGCGTTCCCGGCCACGTCAGAGCGACCGGGAAGCCCGAGCCATACGGACGTGTGTTCTGTGGTCCTTATGAGCTGGGGGCTTACGAGCATCGCATGGGGGTCAGGACAAACCCCCAACAGAGGCTATCCACGCCGGAATAGCACCACAAACAGTAACATCAGGGGAGCAACGAAACCTAAATGTCAGGGGGTGGAGGAGCCAACCCTTGAAATGTTGGGAGAGGAGCAACTTCAAAGACGGTGGGGGGGGGGCAAACTTATTTGTGTGTGGGGCATCTAACTTCTTTACGTATTCTAATGAGACTATTCTAGTGCAGCTTTAATGTAAGCAGTTAACTCTCTCCTTTCAGCCTGATCGCACCCACTTAAGGATTGCTGTGAGTATGAGCGGTCCCCTGTCCGCTCTTTATCCTTCTAATTACTGTCCTGGCATGCAAGTGCTAACCCCCACATCATGATTTCAATTGCCTAAAAATGTATGCATATGAATACAGGTGCCAACAGTGAAATAAATGCTTTGTTACTGGGCCTTTGTTAACAGCGAAGCCCAGGCACCGTTTAACATTGGTGTCCTGTTCTGTCCAGCGACAGCTCTGTAGGTCAGCCAGGTCCAATCAACATAGCCCAAAATTTCTGGTGGGTGGGGGAGTTTGCTGAAGCCCTGTGAGCTCAATGGTTTTGCGTCACCAAGTAATATCCTGGTGCACAGACCTATCCACGCTGGGATGTTACTGTTCGTTTAAATATATATTCATCCTAAGCACTAATAAATGAGTGCTTTGGATGACAGTATATTTAAGCCAAACACCACACTCAGTACATGGAACCATTTACAACTCCATGTGTATGCCGCGTGTGATGTTTGGCTTAAATATACTATTATCCAAAGCTCTGTATTTATTAAAACTTGGGATGACAATGTGAGCAACCAGAAGGCATCTCACCCACTAGTCCCCGGGGATCTGTCATCCAGGTGGCCAGGACACGGCCATCCCTTTACAATCCAGTTCCTGGGGGTGGAACAGTGTGGGAGGATCACCTGGGTGAGGGGTCTTCGGGGAGTGGGATCCCAGATGATGAGACGCGGTATCCCCTTCCTTGTAACACCTTTGCCTCATCCTACCTGGTAGGATATTTAGGAACTCGGCCCCCCACCCCTTTTACATCAAACACTTTCTCACTGACAGACCACTCAAAGGGAAAACACAATAACACCCACGTCGTATACCTGATGTGTCCCAAAACAATGGCCAGGCAAGTTCAGGCAATCACTGAGATCACACACACCTGACTTCCATTACACTTCCCCACACGGATAAAAGACGGAGCACAAGAGCACACTTTGAGCGAGGCAAAACACACGAGGAAACAGCAGTTCCAAGATGCCAGTTTAACAAGAGGAGAAAGATGGCAAAACGGAAAGGGATCACGAGAAGAGAAGTACCCTTGACCTTTTTGATAAGGAACCCTTGCTTTCATGGGTCCACGAGATTGGAAAACATAATACCAGCAAAACCAGCTGCAGAATCCTGCATTGTGTGTCAGAGATACCCTCCTGCGTCAATCAAGGCGGGGAGAATCACCAGCCACTGTGGGACTGTCCTTGGCTGCAAGAACAAAGCTGCTTCAGTGAAAACACCACATCCAGTGAGTTGGGGAGATCGGCACAAGACCGGTCTGTGTTGAAGCCATGGTTGCAAGCAGCAACATTGTATGGCGAGAGCTGAAAAGAACATTGTTAAAACGCATGTGATAAGAGACGCAAGTGAAATTAAACTGCCGTTGAATGAATGAACTTTAAAACAAGCTACAATACCTTTGCCAGAGTGGTCCGGCACCGTGTGGGTGCTCAAACAAAGGTCCCTCAAAAGGTAACCAGCTGAGGAGTAACAAAAGTAGATAAATTTGATCCGAGCCCGGCGGAGGAAGATCATTTGAAAGTGAACAAATAACTGTGAATGGAAGTGGTCCAGTGACGGATCAAGGAAAATCCTGCGCATAGTCGAAAATCTTTGATTTTGATGAAATGGAGAACGTTTGGAAAAAAACACAAATCTGGTCTGAGGCCGGCAGAGGGAGACCAATTGAAGATTTTGTGTAAAAGTGGGTCTGAGCCCTGCTGAGATGGAACCAGGGTGAATTGAAAATCACCCAAGAAGTTGTACATTAGAATCCTGAGGAGAAAGGAACCTTTGAATGTTTGTCGCATCAGGCCCTCTGAGGTAAGAGACTTTGAATGGCAAAGAGACTTTGGTACAGAAGGGCCGGATACTGAGATTTGAACTGCATCCTTGTGGTAGAGAAGCCAGAGACCGTGCTAAGCTCGAGTGTGCTGCATTGTCCCGTGCTGAAAACATGCGTAAGGGAAGCCAATGGCTTGAATATCCTAACTATAATTGCTTGAACACTTTTCTTTTGCATAACATGGTTTCCCACACTATTGTATTTATAAGTAAGGATTGGCAATAGGATTATTTGTATAGGTCCTTTTATTTTGATAAGACATGACAAGACACCAATAGGACTGAGTTTTTATTTTATGGTTGTAGCTTGCTCCCAGCTTTAGATTTAGGATTAGATGAGTGTTTTTCAAACTCAGTTGAAGTTCAATAAACATCCTTGAACTGTCATCACGTGTGTCTGTTATAGTGTTTGAACAATCTATTTATCAAACAGTAACATCCCAGCGTAGGTCTATGCGCTGCAGGGCTCAAGTACTGAAAAGTAAAGTGGTGGGATTCTGACATACACAATGTAAAGTGACATCCGAAGAAGTGAACATATCCTAAAGTGAAATGTGGAAATTCCATTCAATTTGTTTTTCCCAGCTAAGAAAAGTACACTGGACAAAATAAGCAGTCACAGGCAGTGGGGAAAGTGCAGTTTGCTAGAGAGGAGGATCCCTGTTTGGCTGATCTTTGTTGTCGAAGGACAGAATTCAGTGCGACTCTGCTTTAAAATCTGCACGCAGCGCAGAGCACGAGTGCAGCCTGCTGCAGTCCGCTGAGGGGAGTCGAGGTCTAACGCTGCCCAGCTCACTGGACCACTTTGGTGAATACCGTGCAACTCCTTGAACATGCCTACAATGTACAACCAGCAAAGTAAGGCTCTAAATATGCATGGTAACAAGCCTGAGGCTAGGAGAACTCCGGAGGCTGCTGAAAGCACTGCAATAAATATCGGCACCTCTGCGGATCTGTGGGTAGGTAATACCTCCACCCCAAGATCCCACGGTGCAAGATAGGACTGCGAAACAGCTTCGTCCTATTAAGGATGACAAACCTGGATCTACGTTGCCCAAGGATGTGACCTTTCACACTAAAATAACAGTGTTTTGTCGGAACAAGAGTGTGATTATTCACCAGGAAACAGAGAAACCCCCCACCCCCGGCATGTCAAAACAAGTCAGTGAATTTCCAAAGGAAATATTTGCCAAACAGAGGTTGCCCTACCGACAACTACGGAGAGTTCAATGGGCAGAGACCCAGATCGCCACACTCTTATGTTCACTAGAAAGGTCTCCTGAATTAGTGTAGGAGACCCATGAGGAAAATCAATGTGCCTCTCTTAATTCCACCCCTATGCCATTCTCTCCAATTATGGCGAGGCCATAGTGATTTCCCTCTCTAGGTGCAACCACAGGTGCAGCTCCCAATGATGATGCTCTAAATTTGTTAGTAAGACTATGAGAATATTAATATAAAAGTTAATGATCAAAAAGCGCTGTTGGCTCGAATTAACTCTAAAATCGAATTTCTAGAGATACATTGTGGGCTCAAATAAGGATGAGACACTTGATAACCAATCAAAGCGTAAAAATAAAATCCCATTGTCGCATCTACTAACTGACTGACTGACTGACCCTCTTGTGTCGAGATTGTATTCAGAGCAAGCCTCCAGCAAGGAGAAAACTAGTTTTGTTGACTAATGATTCCCCGCTCCCTAATATGGCGCAACCATCTGATTCAGTCCATGAAGTGGTGATTGAGGTATCAAGAACGGATAATGCAAATGATTCCATATTTTATCAAAGAAGGAAAAAGAGCTCTCTGTTCTCAAAAGGGGATGGTGTCAAAAAAATCCCCAAATGTTAAAATCAGTAATTCAGATAACCAGGGTGCCGAAAATGTTTGCGCAATATTAATTTACCTGCAAATGAGGTGGAGCTTCCTCCACCAAGGAACAAGAAACAAAGCCAGAGGAAAAAGATGCCAGGGAGGCCACCCACTAGGAATGAAACCGCCCAACATGAGGTTTCACCTGTAGCGGAGGTTGTGGCTAGTCAGGAGGGCGATACGTCCCCCAGTGTGGATGTAATAGAAGATCTGTTACACAACATTTCCACTTATTCCACTGAAGTGACTATAGAAAATCGCCCGAGAACGGGTCTCGTAAAAAAAAAAAAAAAATAAATAAAAACAGGTGTTACAAGAGGATCCTAAGAAGCAGGAGCGAGAAAACTAGTGCTACTCCGAGGCTGACGATGCAAGGTAGAGATCATAAAGAGTGAAGTGGAACCGTTCACTAGCATGGAAAAAGAAGGCAAGCAAATATCAAATGTTAGCCAAGCGAGTGTGCTTAAACAAGAGAAAAGCCCCATTCGACAGCTACATGTGAATCCTATGAACTGTTTTATTAGAAAAACTCCTGATAGTCAAGGAGAATATTATTCTCAATAGAACAAATGTTTTATCGTTGTTTAACTCTATTGAAAGCCTGAGGGACATTGTATCAGGAGATATTGAACTAGTGGAATTTTTCAATGATTAAACACTTGATTGTGCTTTTTTACATATCAGATTATGCAGATGCTTTGGCTATGGTAGATCAGTTGCTAGCTCAGGGCTATGATTGAACAGAAATAAGAAAATCTGTGGTCTAAGGCCTGTGCAACAAAACAGGGTTTTATTTTTTTATGAGACCTCTATAAGGCCATGGGAACTGTCAATTTAAAAGATTTGCCCTAATGTTCAGCCAAATAATAGGGGAGCACAAACGAGGAACAAAGGGGATGCATATTGAAGCGACCAATGAGAATTGGTCATGGTTAGCCAAAGCTCTGCACTGTAAAGCTGCAAATAAGAATGAGCAAACTTCCTCTATTGATGTGTTTTTATTGTGTTTAATCTATTTGAATACCAGAGGCTTTTCCCACTTGTTTCAAGAGAACTATTTCAATTTAAAAGCAGCAGAAACATTTGCATTACAAGAAACTGGGCTTTCAGAGAAACCCCTCTTAGATGGCAACACCATATTCCTCAATCCTGCCATAAAGAGAATAAAGGGTGGCATTCAGCAGGCCTGGTTGTGGAGGTGCACAACCAAGTGGAATGATCCATGGTTGAATGGGCCTCACCAAATCCATTTATTCAAGTGGTTGAATTAAGTTGGGACAGAAATACTAACACATGCGTTGATTCCAACTGTTGCTACCCCCACCCCCACTTAATTTCGGAAATCGGACCACCAGAGGGGATCAGAATGGGCTGCTCTTATGCAGGTTTGGGGCTTCTACAAATTGAATGGAAATATCACCAGAGATATTCCAGCTAAACCTAATTAAAAGCAGGGCTCGTAGAAGTCCACGCTCGATTAGAGATATTTCACAACTGTAAATCTCTTGCTATAAGTGACATGATTATTAGTGATCGCTCTGTTGAATCTATTGTGGGGCGGTTGAACAACAGTCCTCCTCCATGTTTAATTATGCTTGGTCTTAAAGATTAATAATGGGAGAAATTGATTAACTTGGAATAACAAAATAATTACCAAAATTAACCAGTTAGAATCCTTGATAGAAAAAGTAGATTTGGACACTCTGTTTTTATCATATAATCACTGTGAGATGGTAGATTTTTATCAGCACCTACAAGGATCACTGAAAACTCATTTCAAACAAACACACATTTGATAGAACAGTTCAGACTAAAGAACAAGTTACTTTCTTACCTGGTAACGTTCTTTCGATGGGATGGTCCGACGACGTATTCCATATCTATGACATGTAATCAGCACAGCTGTGGTGATTACATGTCATAGATATGGAATACGTCGGAGGACCCAATCCCCTCGAAAAGAGAACTTTGAGATCACAGCTCTGAGTGCTCAATTCATGTCCGACTCCACAGAAACACAAAACGTAGACATTTAATACATTATAGAAATAGGCTACGTCATTACAGGAGCACCTTAATGCAAAAAGATTCCAAAAATATGCTCAGAGAGCATGGTTTAAACGCAATTTGGCGATTTCTGGAAATGATTAATTCTAACTCTAATTTAAAACTGGTCTCACAGATGAATCCCATTGTAGAAGATGTATTAACTAGCCACTTTACTTCCATCTACTTGCCAGGAACAAACGCAACATTTGAGACCGAGATGATAGTGCACCATGGAATTTGCCCTTAACCTGGGATGATTTTATGAACTAATTATTAAGAGTAAAAGGTCACATGCTCTGGCCCAGATAGCCTATCTAACGTGACACTGATAGGCTATCTATTTCAACAAACTCTTTTTTAACACATTCATCTGATGCAATCGATTCAGAGTTTGTGGAAAACGTTGGTGGTGGTACCCATTCATAAGAAAGGTGATAGATAAAATCCTCAAAAATACTGACTGATCGTAGATAGACATTCCAAGTACAATTTGTAGTACTTTAGTGGAATGACAACTTCACAACTGGGCATCCAGAGCGGGCACATTTGATAGGTTTCAAACAGGGTTTCTGAAAGGCATTGGAGCTGCAGTAGATGGGTTTTTACTAAATCCTCTTAAAGCAAATCCTCCAAGTAAAGGCTCTAGTGTTTATGTGGCCTATGAAGACCTTGCCATGGCCTTTGATAGTGTCAATCGATCATTACTATGGCCTAAATTGGCAAAATGGGGCTGCCCAATTTATCTGATTAACATTATCAAAGCCCTTCATTTGGAAACCTCTGTCAAAATTAGCCTGAACAAGAACGGGCTGTTGTCTTCGGTAGTCCAGAAAAAACGAGGTCTAAAGCAAGGATGCGTCTTGGCCCTGATACTTTTCAATTATTTCCGATATAGAAATCACGCTTGCAAAGGCACACTTTCGTCCTCGCTTGGCTCGATGGCTTACATCAAATGGCTTGTCTATTTTTTTGAAAAGAGCATTTAATTTACCAATAGGGATACCTTCCTCGATTTTACGCTTCAAACTAGGCCTTTTATCACCAAGTGCTATTGTCATCTGGAAGACTCTCAAACTGTTTAGGAAAATGATAGTAACCCAAGAGAAAAACATACTTAGAATTTTAAACCATTTGGTAATCAATAAGAGGGAGTGCATATTGAATAAATGAGAAGCGTACTCTTTGGATGTTTTGAAATCCATAGAGGATACGCCTAAGATGTTGGTATCAAATCAAAAGGATTTAAATAATTGATTACGGAGAAATGATGCGATTCAAACCATCAATGCTTGGAAAAAATATACATGGGAAAAAGACAATACTGTGCTCGATAATATTTTTAAAATTCTGATGCGGGTTGGTGATAATATTTCCTCACAATGCCCTTAAACTTACTGCATACGAATGAAATATTGGCAGAAGAAAACTGCAAGACACTTAAGGATCTGCCATTTCTGTCGTGCTCCTTCTAAAATTGAAACGTTACAGAACTTTGTGTTGCAATGTACTAATTTAAAGGGCCCTCAGAAATTGCATCTTTGCCGCTTTTCTTTAATGAATTTAGGACTACCTCAAAAGATACATTGTGGTATAAGGTTTTGGAAGGTCCACACATTTCTTGTAAATTGGCTACAATTAGATTTTTAAAGCTGTACTTTTAGTGAACTTTTTCTTTTGAAAATGTGTTTTCATTGAATAGATCAACAAAGTACAGCGTGTCAATAACATACCTGATGCATCAGAGTTCCGGTACCCATCTAATTAATCTACCAGTCTATTGAGCTGAAAAGACACTCAACACGAAGGAAGGTGCTCTGCCAACTTTGCAGATCCGGCACTGCTCCTTGAACATGTTCGACACACTGTCCCCTAAAAAGATAATTTAACCCCTCTTCCACTCGGGACATTGAAGAACAGCCAAATGCCACAGGCAGGGAGGAACTACGGAGTTCGAGGACAGGGGGCTTATAGCAGGGCTGAGGACAACATTTTCGTGTCAGGGCCCTCACCACATGGTACTCTAACAGTCCGTGACCCATCACCACTCGACCAGAGACAGACAACATATGTCCCTGGTATGAGAGGAGTAATACTCAATAAAAGGGAGCCATGCATGTCCTCAAGTAAGTGCGTCTCAAATTGCTTTCAAACTCGCCATATCATATTTCGTGTGCCTCCTTGAGCCATTCTTGGTGTGTGGGCCACCTGCTTCTCTTCCATTGAAGAGTTATACACACCTAAGCTGCCAGGAGCAATTTCCTCTGCATGTGGGGTAGCACCCTGAAATCGTCCCCATTCATTTCCAGCACAAACAAAACAGAGGATCGAGGTTCCTGGCAATCCTGTCAATATCCTGGACCACCCCAGCACCTCCCTCCCGTAGGTCCTAGAGAGGGGCAGCCCCACCACATGCGCCAGTATGTACAATGGAGCCCGCAGTTCCCCCAACACAGGGGGCTGACGGTTGGGTACACCCTACGGAGTCTTAAGGGTGTCAAGCGCCACCTGAAAAATACTCTATTATGCATTTTATATTGAGTCGCTATGGAGGATGACAACTCTGTCCTGTATATCACCCTCCAAATATCCTCGTCCCAAGACAGATGGTCTGTGGCCACTGCATCTGTTCTGGGTGTACCTACATGCCCCCTCGTCAGCAGCACCAGGTTTATGTGTGAAATAGTCTGTGTGTTTAAGAATCTGTTCAAATCATGGTTCAGAGGGCGCTTCAGGTTACCGCCCCAAAACGTATCCATCATACCCCTTTTAACTGAAGGAAGACCAAAGGAGCAATGGGAGGCAGGTCCAGCACCGCTTCAAGCTCATTCTTCAGCAAGAATATGCCGTCCTTCCATAACTGCCCAGCTCTGCCCATGCCCGACTCAAAACAAGTTTGAAACCTAGCTAGGTCTGCTATCCAATCTCTAATGTGAGGTGACCAGTTGCAACGGAGTGGGGAGGGCCACGAGGTGACACCAGCCATCTCTCTAGACCTCTGCCAAAGATGCAGCAAACACTGCATGCACAGGGTGCTCGCAAATCCTCTGGGGAAGGCGCTGCTGAGGGACACAGCCATTGCCCCAACACCACTGGGCCGAAGAGAAGCTTCGTCTGGGTAACCCATTGTTTGTCATTTTCTCACACATGATAGACCAGGACCCAAAACAGTGAAGCGCGCTAATACTCAAAGGTGTGGGAAACCCACCTTGCCATCCCTTTGGACAAAATAAGGGTGGAGTATGCTGTACGTGGTCTTTGACCCGCCCATAGAAAACCAAGACCTGCCCACTTATCGTCTGCCTGAAATGAGGACGGAATTATCACTGGGAGGGCCTGAAACAGGAACAACAAACATGGGAGGACATTTTAATTGCGGTCATGGGTCCCTGCCCATGACAGGGAAAGCCCTGACCATCTCAGAAGGTCCCGTTTGATCGCGTCGCAAAGGGGTACAAAATGACTCATAATTTATCTAGTTCTGCAGTGATATAAATCACCCCTCCCCCTCAGTACTTAAGCTTCCGCCCTGAACCTGGACGCCTAGCTCCTGAGTACCAGTGGGGCGACATACCTTGCAGCTGGAGCGCAACAGTTTGTGATATTTACTTTACAGCCAGAGAGTCGGCTGCTGTCCGCAACGCTCAACAAGGCTGCCACTGATAAACTTGGAGATCTTGAGTATGCTATAATATCATTGGCGTGCAATGCCAATTTATTCTCAGTAGCCCCCATTGTCAACTCTCGGATCGACTTGTTCGAGCATATTGCTACCACCAGTGGGTCTAGGGTCTTGCAATTCCTGTCCATCCCCGGCCCGTCTCTGATAAATCCAACCTGATCATTGTGCACCAGCGAGGGGAGGACCAGACCCAGCCTGCCAGCTAGGACACTGGCATAGATTTTAGCGTCCGTATTAGTGATATGGGTCTATATGACCCACACACCGTCACGTCCTTACCTTCCTTGGGGATGACCATTATACAGGCCTGCATGAATGATGTTGGGGCGACCCCGCCATCTAGTATGTTGTAAAGAGTTCTATCAGAATGGGCCGCGTTACGTGGCTGTCATTGACTAGGACCATTGCATCTCCTGGCTCTCTCAGTGCACCGCTGCTGGTGCCTGCCGCATCGAAGCCCGGCAGTAGGGTCGACGCTCAACCCGGCAGAGCTCCTCTCCCCGCTAACACAGTGGCCACCGCTGCTGCAGCACGGTCGTCAAGATGACGGCCACCGTACAGTTGCCAGGAATCAAATTTAGAAGGGGCACAGAGTGGGGGGGGGGACAGACAAAAGTAGGGGGGCCTCCTATAAAAGGGCAATGTGTGACATCAGAGCACTCCTGCAGATAATTCCTTTGTGCATCCCAACTACCACACCCCACTGCACCTCCCCTCCCATCAGAATGTAGGCACTAAACCATTGAGTCACTAATGAACCATCATTAGCGGTTTTGTGCGCTACATTCTCATTGGAGGGGCTGCTCTTGGCTTCAGGGGGAACCAAACAGCTTTTCATTGTTGTGCGGCAGCATTGATTGCGGCCCTGTGTGTGTGCTGTGCAGGTAGACAGCACTGCAGCGAAAGTAGCCCAACTGAGGTGGAGGGGACCAAGGGGAGCCCAGGATTTCAGAGGAGGGGCCAGGCCACCCTCAGACACCCCTTAGCGACACCACTGCCACCGTTACCCATACCAAGCACGGCCGCGGGACACAGAGGCAGATTTAATACTCGCCAGGCAGACAAACAGCGAGCGGGCCCTTGTGCTCTGCCCCACCTCTTCCCAGTATATCAGAGACAGTGGAATCTGCAAAAAGAAAAACACATGAAGTGTTAAACTGGCTGAGCCAAAAAAGCTGCAAAGTTGAAATCAAATCTTTTCTGCTGTGCCCCAGTAGAGCAGACGATTCCTGCTACTGTGTGAGGGATCCAGTGTGGACAGCAGGAGCTAAGACCCCAGGGGGGGCAGCATAAGGCTGCCTCTGTGGAGGGCCTAGCATCCATGGCAGCTTTCACCGTGAATGTCGCGTGGTGTTGCAAGGAGACACTAAGTGCTCAGTGTGCAGCAGCAACCCAAATGCATACACCACATTCTCGAGTGAAGATTTCTCGAGTCCTTCAGCGCCATGTCCAAAATGGGGGAAACTTGCAGCAGCAAACACGCAACACCACAATCACAAAGTCGCACAAAGCCCACTAAAAGTATAAAAAGCTGTTAGGTCATGAGAGAGAGAGAAGAAGATTGGCTTCAGTCCTGTAGATCCTTGCCCTGCCCTTTCGCCCACTGACAACCCCTTTTTCACACCCATAACTAGGGACGGACCCTGGGCCTTTCAAATTTTTCAAATAAAAGGGGTCTCGAGCCTCAGGGGGCGGGGGCAGCAACTGCCTCCATATTGCCAGTAAGCAGTTTAAAAACAGGACAATATATTCCTTTATGTATCCAATACGTTCTGCGGCGTACAGTCTGCGCTTTGCAGCTCTAACGCCTTACAAGCTGCATTGGCTTGAGCCCACCCAGCTGTCATTTCCATTGGGGAAAACAGAAGTATTATCACCTAGTTACCTTTCAACACTAGTTCCTCCATGTCAGCCACTTGCTTACAAACATGTATTGATTGCTATTCAGCGGGCATTCAGTGTTTCAGCTCCCTGTTGGCTCGCCGTCTCATGATAATTGGCGGCAATTAACCTTATCTTTATCTCCCTTATAATGTGTGCCCCCCCCGTCCAAGGGTTCCTCTGACTGCTTTCCACTCTAAGGGGGGGGGATCATGTTGTAGGATAGGACCATCCTGTTGTAATGGGCCCCCACACTTCTACAGCCAGGCCTGCCCATACCAATGCTAGCAGAAACCAGATGTACTGTCGTAGCCCATACCCAAACTGGGAAAAAGAGGCCTCATACTTCAATGTGTGTGACTCCTACATTACCTTTCCAAATGTAGGGGCCTTAATTCTAGAGCCCTGCTTTTAAAATAGATGAATGTCCAGTGCTGGAAATTGAATTTTTTACTGGGGGATCCCAGCCAGCAGAGGGGTGGGGAGTGTAGGAGAGTCGGTATGTTACTCACCCCCCACAAATATTTGCCTCTCAGCCCCTCAGAAGATTAATCACAAACACCTGGAAAATAGGCCAGTTTCTTATAATGTCACCAAAGTACAAAACGTGCACACCTTTTAAACCTAAAAACTGACTTTGTCACATCCTGTGACGTCTTCCCATTGCCCATGTTAATAAGGCCTCTATTTTTCTACTTTCTAAGACTTGCTCGCCATTTACCCATGTGCTCAGTCATCAAACATTGGATTCAACTAGCCTTTTTAGAGCCATTTGTCCAGGAAATTGTGTGGTCTTGATAAGCTGCAAGTAATTCTCTATTGCCCTTATCCTTGAAACAGACCCCCTAAACACAGGTCACTGTAATAAAGACAACTTTAAATAAAAACGTTTTTGTAGCCAAGGTTTGCCATTGTGTACTTATGACTGCAATTAACTCTGCCCACCCTAAGTTCCACCTCTATGACCCGTCCATCTATGGCCCTTTTGTCGGGTGCTGCCCATTGGGCCCTTTGCCTTAAATCTGCCACTGCTGCGTGTGTCACTTGTAGTTATCTCGGCCGTCTGGCTGCATCCAGACCCAAGAGTTAAGTGGCGGGCGCCAGGGGCACTCAGGAATCAATATTTTCAAGCTCCCGGTAAGGCTTGCTCATTGGCTGATATATTTTGTTCGGGATGCGTCCCGAGGCGAGGGAGACAGCATTTCAGGTGCCCATGCTACCTGTGCCCCCGGGCGGTCTCTCAGTGAACTTTTTTTAATTGAGCTATAAGGATATGTTTTTACGTTTTTATGAAGTATTTATGAAAGAAGGGTTAACTACTTTACGCTGTCTTTTGTTACAAATTCTTACGAATTATCTTTTTCTCTAAACTCTGCTGGATTGTATTTATTTGATATGTAGTTTGTGTGACAAATCAGGGAGAAAAGCTACAGATCAGAGCCAATTAAGTAATGGTGCAGTCAGCCAGGAAGGCTGGGAGGATGAGAGGATTGTGATGTCACGCAGGTCATGTCACTATGGGAGGGTCTCCATGGGAAAGACATGGTTTTCGTCCTATGAGAGAGGAAGGATTGCCTAGGAGGTGCTTTTCTTGAATATACTGGTTTTTTCTTGGTCCGTGGGTCATATTATTCGTTTTTTTTTTGGTTTGGCCGGCAGGTTACAGAGAGAGATGAGGAGGAAGAAGATTCTCAGGAGGAACCTACCAAGCATGAGTGGGCGTATTAGAGAAAGAAACTAATACCAGAAGTTAAAACGCTCCTGTTGAGCGCGTTTAGATTTTATGAGAAGTTCGCCTGATGTGGAGCGGCTTTGTCGGAGCCTGTCGATAAACACTGACAAAGCGAAAGTCAGCTGTGTACACTACAAGCCGCGCGTACAAACAGCTGAGCGGTGATCGCTCCCTCACTCCGGCCTCAAACTTGGAAGGGTGGAGCCGGGCCGTGTGACAGCTGACGCGGAGACTTTGTAACGAAGGCGGGAAGCCGACCGTGATCTGTCAACTGTCATCGGCGCACCGTTAAAGGAGGGGCGAAGTCTCTGGAGACAGTCGGTCTCGTGGAAACTGGGAAGCGAAGCTAAATGCCGAGGAGGAGTGTGGAATCCCTGCGGCCGCTCCCAGCGAAACGAAGCACGAAGCAAGGAGGTGAGGAGGGGAAGGCTTCCCTCATGGGAGGAGAGGAGGAGAAGAGGTAAAATGCTGCGCTTACCAAGGGGATAAGATGAACTGACTAGGAAGGTCGAAGAGGACATTAAAAGACTTGATTATAATAACACATTAAGATTTGGGAAAGGAGAGAGAGAGAGAGAGAGAGAGAGCCTGTTGGAAAATTAACACTTCTGCCTTTTGAATGGAAGGGATGACTGTTTCCTTGAGTAGAGTCCTTCCCATGAGTTGGTACCTGAACTTTACATTCTGAAACATCAGCAAGTTAAGTCTCCCTAACGATAAGCTGAAACCCTCATTTATCAAAAGACTGCCTATGAGAAAGGAGTGTCGAGCGGTCTGCTTACAGAAAGACACAGTTGGTTAGCCATATAGGTTAATAAATTATATTGATTTCAACACAATCCGTTTCCAGAGCGGCCTTTCCCGTCCGCACCCTTACAAATTTTGGTAGCAGCGGTGGGATAGATCGGAATACGATGGAGGAGCTGATAAAGACCCCGAGTGAGGGCCAACAACTGTTGCAGCAGGCCCTACAACTCCAAAGTCAGCAGGCCCAAGCAGACAGACAAGCATTCCAACAGGCGTTGCAGGTCCAGCAAGCCAAGTTGTTGGAAGCTATCAACATGAGGAACCACACTCCTGTGCCAACATCGGTCCTTCAAAAGTTTTCCACTGGCGAGGACCCTGCACACTTCTCTGTCAATTTTGAAAGGGTAGCCAGGAACGCCCAGTGGCCTGCCGTGAGGTGGTGTCACTACATCGCACCACTGATGACCAGAGAGATGCAGAGCGCATACCAGGCAGCAAACCCAGCAGGAGACACAGCCTACGTCGACATGAAACAGGTGGTCCTTGAGAGACTGGGTCATGACGAAGAAGCGTACAGGATCAAATTTCGAGAGGCTAAACTCATGGCAGAAGAGACTCCCCGCCAGCTTTTTTTTTATCGGATAAAAGAGCTGAGGGAAAAGTGGATGCAAACTAGCACCTCAACAACCCATGAAGTGGCTGAGAAAGTCATATTGGCGCAGTTTATCGAGGCTTTACCATTGCCAATGCAAAGATGGGTGAGACAACACCATAGACCCACTTTGATTGAGGCAGTCAATATCGCCTCTGCATATCAGAAGGCCGGTCAGGCGAAGCTTATGAGTTACCCCTCCTCCTCCACTCCTAAACCCGGGGGAAGTCACACGGGGATGAACCTCCGACCTGCATCTACTTCTCGTTAGCCAAACTCGATGATAAAAAAACCTGACTGGGAAGGAGGGAGAATTCGTTCCAGTAGTGAAAACGCGGGGCCATCCCAGCTCACTAGACCCCCCCGAGTCTCAGTGCAAAGGGACCACAGTGCTTCGAGTGTGGTGATTGGGGTCACCTGGCAAGGCTATGTCCAAGAAGAGTTAAAGCGGAACCAATGGAGGTAGGGGTTCTGGAGACAACCAAAGATGTCAACCAATATGAAGCCATTTCAAGCCAGAAGGTAGGTCACATACCCTTATGTATGTGAGGCTGAAGTCGAAGGGCGTCCTACCAGATCAATGCTGGATTCAGGGAGCTTACAGACGGCGGTTGAGCCCGAGCTGGTAAGTGGAGTTGAGAGGTTGAAAGAAAGAATCTCCATTAGATGTGTGCATGGGGATGTTAAAGAGTACCCAGTCGAGTCTGTCCAGGTTAAGTTAGCAGGGGAAAAAATGACTGAGAGCAGCGATAATGCCTAAGCTGCCAGAACCCTTGTTAATTGGCTCTGATGTGCCTGACCTCCCACGTCTTATTCGAAAGGTCGAGAATCAATGGTTAAAGGAGGCTCCTTTTTATGGCCAAGAAATTGCATCACCAACCAGTAAGACAGGGAAGAGCAAAAGCCAGAGACGGAGGGAAAAACAGGCATGGGTTGCGAAGAACATGTGCCCTGTGGCTATAGACTGGAGATTAGATGAACAAGGGGATGGTTTCCGTATGGCCCAAGAACTCAACCCCCTCCTGAAGCATGGAAGAGACTCAGCAGGACAGGATGCAAGTGGAAAAATTCCCCATTTTCTTAAGGAGAATGGATTATTTTATAGGGTGACTATTGGCCCTAACCAGGTAACCCTCCGTCAATTGTTGGTACCCAACAAGTACTATCGAACTGTTCTTGAAGTTGCTCATCTGCAAGTAGGAAAGGGACATCTGGGAGTAGAAAAGACCACGCAGAAGATCCTGGCTAGGTTTTACTGGCCAGGGGTATATGGGCAAATAGCACGCTTCTGCCAGCAGTGTTCTGAATGCCAAAAAAATGATCGACCAAATATAACCAAGGCTCCGCTCCAGTCTATGCCTCTAATTTTAGAACCCTTCCAACGGATAGGGATGGATATCGTTGCTCCGTTGGATCCCACGAGTAGAGGACACAAATATCTGCTGGTAGTGGTCGACTACGCGACCAGATATCCCGAAGCTTTTCCTTTAAGCTCAACATCTGCGCAACAGATATGCGATGTACTCGTCCCGTTTATATCGAGAGTGGGCATTCCGAAGGAGATAGTTAATGATAGAGGCAGTAACTTCATGTCAGAGGTGTTAAAACAAGTATGTGAGACCTTACACATCCAGCAGCTCAGAACGGCCGTTTATCATCCTCAAACAGACGGCCTGGTCGAGAGATACAACCAGACGATAAAGCAGATGTTGAGGAAGACTGTACACCCCGCAGAACGGAATTGGGATAGAGTGCTGCCCTGGATTTTAATGACCTTAAGGAATACACCTCAGTCCTCGACAGGGTATGCACCATTTGAACTGTTCAGGAGACCAGTGAGGACCCTCTTAGACATCCAGAAGGAAGGTTGGGAAAAGCAGGCCCACCCGGAGATCTCTCTAACCGAATACGCATCAGAGCTAAAAGCAAGAGTGGAGAAGCTGCAATCAGTGGCACGTGAGAATCTACAACAAGCTGTGGGCAAGCAAGAACATTACTACAACCAGAAGTCACGATTGTGTAGTTTCCAAGTTGGGGATCAAGTCCTGGTGCTTCTACCCACATCTGAAAACAAAATGTTGGCATCTTGGAAGGGTCCATACACTGTCGAGAAGGTGTTGGGGCCAGTGACATAAAGTACGCCAACCTAACAGTAAAATCCTGCTTCAGACATATCATGTTAATTTGCTAAAGAAGTGGGTGGTGCCAGATGTGATGGTCGCTATGATTAATCTGGAGGAAGGATCGACAGAGTACCTCCCAACTTCTGAGGCCGCAGTAGGAAAAGAGGCTTTGAATGTTAACCTGCAGCTGAACCCTGCTCAAAAAGAAGAATTGTCTAAGTTGGTGGATCTTTATACAGATTTGTTCTCTTCAGTGCCATGGAGAACAACGTTGACCTGCCATCACATTAAGACAGATCCAGGGGTGAAAATCTGAATACGACCATATAGAATACCAGAATCCAGGTTGCAAGCTGTAGAGAAGGAGGTACAAGAGATGCTTAGGTTGGGGGTGGTGGAGCCCTCCCATAGTAATTGGTGTTCTCCTCTTGTGATGGTACCAAAGCCAGATGGAAGCATTCATTTTTGCATGGATTTTCGTAAATTGAATGAGGTATCCAAATTTGATGCATATCCCATGCCAAGAATCGATGACCTGCTGGAGAGACTTGGTGAGGCAAAGTACCTGTCAACAATTGATCTAACCAAAGGCTACTGGCAGATCCCTTTGTTCCCTAAGAACAAAGAAAAGACTGCTTTTGCCACACCTAGCGGCTTGTTCCAATTTACCGTTCTCCCATTTGGTCTTCACGGAGCCCCAGCCACCTTCCAAAGGTTGATGAACCATCTGATTAAAGGCCATGAGGGTTAAATGGGGGCATATCTGGACGACATTGTGGTTTATTGCCAAAGTTGGGAAGACCACCTGAAACATCTAGCTGCAGTTTTTCAAAGCCTGAAAGGAGCAGGGTTTAACATAAATCCAAAGTTAACAAATGTTGCAAACTCCCATACCAGGTATTTGGGATATTTTGTAGGACAAGGAACCATTAGGCCGCAGCGGGAAAAGGTGGAGGCCATCCAGCAGTTACAGTTCCCGGCGAATATAAGGCAGGTTAGGGCATTTCTGGGATATTACTGTCGGTTCATACCACACTTCAACTCTCGCAACTCCCTTAACGAACTTGCTGAGATCAGATGCTCCACCAAAAAGCGAGTGGAGAAATAATGAAACTGAAGGAGCATTTAAGGCACTCAAGACTGCCCTGTCAGACAAAGCTGTTCTTCATTGCCCCGGTTTTAAGGCGCCTTTTTATCTACACACAGACGCTTCCGGAACGGGCATAGGAGCTGTACTCTTCCAGGACAGAGGAAAAGACGAACAACCTGTTTTATTTATTAGTAGGAAGTTAATGCCGCATGAAGTGAAGTATGCGACAATATAAAAAGAATGTCTTGCAGTAAAGTGGGCATAGAGTCCTTGAGATACTATTTGTTGGGCAGGAAGTTCACCCTGGTTACGGATCATGCGCCACTGGTATGGTTATCCCAGAACAAAGAGACAAATCCTAGAGTACTGAGATGGTTCCTGTCATTACAGCCTTACTCGTTCCAGACTGTCCACCTGTCTGGAAGTAAAATGTCGCAAGCTGACTTCGTCGACGATACATGCCCTTCCCGAGCGTAACGGCTTAAGGGAGGGGGAAATGTGACAAATCAGGAAGAAAAGCTACAGATCAGAGCCAATTAAGTAATGGTGCAGTCAGCCAGGAAGGCTGGGAGGACTGAGAGGATTGTGATGTCACGCAGGTCATTATGTCACTATGGGAGGTTCTCCATGGGAAAGACCTGGTTCTCGTCCTATGAGAGAGGAAGGATTGCCTAGCAGGTGCTTTTCTTGAATATACTGGTTTTTTCTGGGTCCGTGGGTAATGTTATTAGTCGTTTTTTTTGGTTTGGCTGGCAGGTTACAGAGAGCGATGAGGAGGAAGACGATTCTCAGGAGGAACCTACCAAGTATGAGTGGGCGTACTAGAGAAAGAAACTAATACCAGAAGTTAAAACGCTCCTGTTGAGCACGTTTATATTTTATGAGAAGTTCGCCTGATGTGGAGCAGCTTTGTTGGAGCCTGTCGATAAACACCGACAAAGCGAAAGTCAGCTGTGTAGGCTACAAGCCGCGCGTACAAAAAGCTGAGCAGTGATCGCTCCCTCACTTCGACCCCACCCTTGGAAGGGCGGAGCCGAGCTGTGTGACAGCCGACGCAGAGACTTTGTAACAAAGGCGGCAAGCCGACCGTGATCTTTCAACTGTCATCGGTGCACCGTTAAAGGAGGGGCCAAGTCTCTGGAGATAGTCGGTCTCATGGAGACTGGGAAGTGAAGCTAAATACCATGGAGGAGTGTGTAATCCATGTGGCCGCTCCCAGCAAAACGAAGCATGAAGCAAGGAGGGGAAGGCTTCCCTCATGGGAGGAGAGGAGGAGAAGACATAAAATGCTGCGCTTACCAAGGGGATAAGATGAACCGACTAGGAAGGCCGAAGAGGGCATTAAAAGACTTGGTTATAATAACGCATTAAGATTTGGGAAAGGAGCGAGAGAGAGAGAGCCTGTTGGAAATTAACACTTCTGCCTTTTGAATGGAAGTGATGACCGTTTCCTTGAGTAGGAAATGAGTTGGTCCCTGAACTTTACATTCTGAAACATCGGCATGTTAAGTCTCCCTAAACATAAGCTGAAACCCTCATTTATCAAAAGACTGCCTATGAGAAAGGAGTATCGAGCGGTCTGCCTACAGAAAGACACAGTTGGTTAGCCATGTAGGTTAATAAATTATATTGATTTCAACACAATCTGTTTGCAGAGTGGTCTTTCCTGTCCGCACCCTTACAGTTTGCTTGGGACATTTTATCATGAAATTACTAATAGGTTTACAATATGCTTCTATTTTATGCTGATTTTTCTATCGTTTTCTGAAAAGTTCACTTGTTGAACTGTAACAATCAAAAAATAAATACAGAAGCATGTGCCAAGCATACAGATTTTCCTACACCATTGATGGTCAAGTATAAAAAGGTGTGCACCTTTTTTTACCTAAGAATCTATAACAACTCATTACTGTATCCCCACCAAAAATATCGCCGTACATATGGCCGTTTGTCTCGCTATAGGTGATATTTTGGGGTGGGGGGATCATTTGTGGGAGCGGAGGTGTCCCCCGCAGGGTACATGGGTCAATATCGCTGCAAAAATATGGAGATATTTTTGTATCGCGATATTTGTGCGGGGATATTAACACATGGAACCCTCATTACCTGTAGAGCTGAATGTCAATATATAAAACATATAAAAGTTTCATAATACGACATCATTGTGATCTTAGGCTACGTTTCTGGCCTCACAGTCACGTTACTTGGGACCCGACCGAGGAACTGTTTACAGCAGACGCAGCAAATAATTTCTTTTATTCCTTGAAAATACACAGAGGGTAGTCCGCCCAATGGAAAGTGGTTGGGCCCAGTCCACCTGTGTGTTCCCTCAACCTTTGCCCTGCTGTGCCGACATATTACTGTTAGCAGTGGTATCCTGGCCCCCCTGTACCCTGCTGGTCGGGGCCGACAGCGCACACAAAAGAGCTGCGCCGAAAAATGGGCGCCAAAACCGCTGTGGCCAAATTCACCAGTGGGTGTTCTGAATAGGAAATGATCAGCCGTGAGTGGTAACAGAGTCACAAGAGTTAATTTTATCAAGCTCCTACGTACTTTTCTTAATGTGTGGGGAGAACGCCGTGCATGCTGGGAATAAGAAAAGGACGCAGAGGGATAAAGGAGCACCGCAAACCCAGTCTGTCACGGGCCAGCCGGGCCAAACTGCGTAATGGACAAGGTAGGGGCCACTTTACCAGCATCAGAGCCTCCATGGGTGACGAAAACATGGACCAAAATGAACTCCCTTTCTGGGCAAGGTGTGCGGCGCGTTTAAAGGACCAAAGTGAGAAGAAATGCCTCAGCCTTGGATACAGAGGACACGGAAAAAGGGAGGCGACGCATCACATTCAGATGGAATTTTATTTAGGAAAACCGGTACTGTTCAGATGGAAAGCGCAGTGTGGCGGAAGCACACAGTGCATCGCTGATGTGCCTTGCACATGTTACTGCAACCAGCAATGTCATTTTACTTTCCGTGGATTTAGTGAAAGTGTGTCTTATCATTTATTTAATTAAAAAATCTATCAATTAAAATTGATTTAAAAAACATTTGGTTCTGAAGATAAAACAGACATTTTCGATACAACATTATTAAGGCTATGTACACATGTTCTGGGGGGATGTTACATTTGACCATCTAATTTTTTGTTTAAAAGTCTGAACAATTATACGTAGACCCTGTTCGAAGCCCAACTCGTATTCCAGCTTGCAAGCCCCATGGGTGTTTGTCAAGACATGAGGCAAAGACGGTAGTATCCAAACTGATAGTTTACAATCAGTTACAATTGATCGTATCAGTACCATTTGATCGATTGTAAACAACAATCAGTTTGGTTAATCACGTGGAGAGCAGGGTTTGCAGGGTTGTCCCCATGCTCCCCATGTATGGTAGTGATGGCCTTTGGGGGTAGCAGGGGTGTCTCCCGCCTCTGGAGGTTTTGAGTTGGGGGATGAAACAAAAAAAAAGTAAGTAGAGGGTGGTTGGGGTTTTAAGTCTAGCCTGAATAGGCCGCAGCTAAATTCTATTCGCATTTGGCCACAAACAATTGTGTCACGGCCAAATTGTATACATCTGCAAAGACTAGTCGGAAGCCATTTCACTTGATTAAGTGAACGGCGTATCCCGAAACTGATTGAGTTTTCTAGTATGAAAATGACCAGATTACAATTAAACCGAAAATACAATGGTCTGAAAATTAAATTCTTGAAGCTAAAATGGACACGTCAAAGCACCTAAAGTTTCAAATAGTTTATTAATTTCAAATGAAACAGTATATTCTGCTTATGTTTACATGTATTTTGAGCAGTGAAAGAGGTTTATAAGGAGCATTGTTGAATGCAGGCGTTTCTGCGCTTAGGCGTCAGTCCAGGGTAGATAGGGTTGGGGCGAGGCCTCCCCCCTCAACGTTAGGGGTGTAGTTCAAGGTGGAAGGGTTTATCAGGGGCTTCCTCTGCATTCGCAGCTTTTTCACAAAAGGATTCTCATGAAGATTTTCTCTCAGACTATTCCATGCGCTTCTGCAATGCCAACCACTCTAAACTTTTCTCTTAAAGCAGGATTTAGAGCTCCCTTAATTGTGTTTTTCGTGGAACCGAGAATACAATTTTTGTATACAGTTTATCTCCCTCATGCCCCTGCACCAATGCATTATGGTGAATGGGAAGGGTTTTCTTTTTAATGGCCACATGAGATTTGAAGTACAGCATCCAAACAAAAGGTAGATTCCTGAGTGGAGAATGCTTATGAAGAGCCATCTGGCAGCTATAGAGATGGCGGGAAAATGTCCTGGCCAATTGTGCACCAGGTGTTGTGTAGTGATGTTATTCCCTAAACAACGGGTTCAACATCTCAACTTAACCATTAATTTCTGCATTCTAACTCCTTGATGAAAATTCGGGAAGCTGACAAGAACTCCTAAGTATTGAAAGAAGACTCAGGTGAAGGAAAGTCAAGCTTGAAGTTACCAGGGGCTCAACCTGAGCAATTGAATGGGATGAACTTCCAACCCTCTCAGGACACAAGGTTGAGAGTCTAGGAAGCTTTCTGGATTGGCCATGAGAGATACGTTCAGCAAACCAGCGTTAATGGTGCCAGGCTGCTGCAAGAGAATTATGGAACAATGTTTACTGTCTCTTAAATTCTTAAGGGGGTTCGGCACTAGTGGGATCAGAATAAAAGGCATAAACAAACGTTCTGGATTAGTCTACAATAAGACGGTTTCTGCTAAACTGTTTGATCCATTCTGCATCCACGATGCAAAAACATTAGAACCTTTAACTCTGGCAAGATGTAAATGTGCCCATGAGAGGGCAATTGCAGTACTTGAAAAGTATTGAGTACAGTTTGAATCATCTCCTAAACACGCAAGGGTCCCAACTATGAGAATAAAGGAGGAAATTCCCTTGCGCACCAGACAACCCTAAATGTCTATTGTCAGCCAACATAGAGACAGGGATTGGCTGCTGCACCACTTCCTGATGTATTAAAGGTCAATTATGTTGTTAGTGTGAATCTTCAGTGCTACACACTGCTTTGAGAGCTATTATTATGGTACTGGAATGAGGGTCATTGCTATGTTGATTGCAAGAGATACTACAAATCCTTCAAGTGGAGCACGTCTGCAGGGCTACAAACTGAAATGTTAGCTCTAACAAATGTTACAATCCTAAATGCTTAAAGAAAAAACACAGAATCTTATCTGCGACAAAGATCAGATATAAACTTTTGAACTCCAACAATGGTAAAATTAAATTAAGTAGTCACACTGCCCTACGGGATAACCCAGTGCCGGCCCCAGGTCTACCAGCGCCTGGGCGGGCGCCGCAAGCCCACACGATGTAAAGTGCCATCACAATCACGTTTTAGCTAGAAAAACATCTAGAATCTCCTTTTGGGAATAATGAAAGGTTTTGGTAAGCAAAGCAAAAAACAGGGATTTTGTTGTAATGCAATATCCTTTATGTTTCTGAGGATTAAAATACGTTTAAGAAGTTTATCTTCAGATTAAGCAAATTAAATAGAAATAACAAGAAAAACAAATTACTCTGTTAAAAACACCCCCTGGCTCTCAGTCAATATCCTCCCAAAAGGTTGCAATTCAACCAGACTTTGTAGCGAAAGAAAGTGGCAAAGCAAAAGCAGAAAGGGTGGGGGGGAACCTATTTTGTAAAGATCAGCAGGAGGAAGGTCTTCAAGACAAGAAAAACACAGAGCACCAGCTGCCTGACATGGAGGCACACATCTATCTAGTTTCACAAAGCGCTTATAGAAAGTTGCACCACCCACAACTCTGATGCATGCTCCTTCCCATGTTGACACAGTGGAAGTTGTCGGAGTAGAAGCCCAGCCTCCTTCCAAAGGGTGCTCTTCCTCTATGGCCACTAACTTGAGGAGTCTGTGGACGGTTAAGGTTAAGCTAAGGCAGAGTCCTGCAAAGTCTTTGGAGGCAGAATGCTACGGGCAGAGTCTGTTTTTCGTGTGGACTGCAGTGACATGTTGAGGAGGAGGAGCTAAACCCCCACAGAGACTCCTGCTCCAAAGCAGAGCGTTGCAGAGTCCTGTAGAGTCTTTGGCAGTCTTCAGGGGCTCGGAGGTGGGACATTATTCACAACTGCAGGTAGTCTCTTCTCTCTCTGTGGGCCCAGCTGGCTTGGCTAAGATTTCCCTCCCCAACTGCTTTTTTGCAAGAACTGTAATCATTCCTCTGTTATTGTAAGGCTGGGATTGAGCTTGGCGACTAACTCTGATTTGAACAGACATGGATTGAAGTCCCTTGGCCTCCAGCTCTACTCACTAGATAAAAGGAAGATCTTTCTTTTATATTTCACTTTAATTCTTCCGACTGGTAACTGCAGGGCGTGGTCCCTTTGAACCAGTGATGGTGCAAGAAACTAATAATGCACCAAAAAAAAAAAATGAAGGCTTTCCGTACTGGGTTGAGAAGCCAATCCAATTCAGACTATAATTTACAACCTACTCCTCAAGAAGCCGTTGACTAGAGCTTCTGCTGAGCTTAAGGACATTGGAAGGGACCTACAGGGTAAGGCTGTCCCTCCTGGTGAATGATGTTATGGCACTCCTATGAAGGGTACTACTCTAAAAGACTTTAATGAGGGCAACACTCGTAGCGTCCAGTGCGCTGGTCCCAAGATGGAAACAATGCCAAAAGGTCTCAATGTTTATCAGTCCTACATTCTCAGTCATGTACAGCAGGACCAAAAATAACAGATTTTTTTTCCCGAAATCACTGGGCTCCAGTACTGAAGTCCGAGCAGTAAATCCAATGAGATGGCTATTTTGGACTGTACACGGATGAATGTCTTAACAGACATAAGTATTATTGAACACGCAGATGAGGCGATCAGAGTGGACAATTCTGTATTCCAAATTAGTAAGAATCAGCAGATCCTTGAAGCATTGTGTCCAAGTACTCAACGGATTCGACAGACTTCATGGTGCAGGAAGTAGTAGAAGTAGCTTCAACAATTCCTTCAGAATTTACAGAGCACACAGATGATGGCCCCATCCATCATACACTTAGAGAGGCAGACGACATGGTTAAACTAACTTCTCCCAGCCTGTCTGCACTTAACATGGTGCGAGTTCCTTTGTACGCCTCTAAGAGAAAATCTGGGAGGAAGTAAACAAAAATCACACAACACTGTTGAACTCCATCAGTATAAAAGTTGAAGACCTGGAAGCATGTTTGGGGCACGTTGTGTCCTTTGGTCCAACTGCAAATCTGGAGAAGCCTTTGAGTATTTCTACACATAAGGCAAATTAAGACGGAGTGATCATTATTGAGGAGTCTGATTTAGATGATCCTTCAAATTCCCCTAACAAGGAACCCGACGAGAGCAACGAACCTGAACCACTGTATAATAAAAGAACGGTAGAACAGATCCATCCTGAGGAGCCATTGTTGGCAGAGATAGTAAGGCTGAAGAAAACTAAAAAGCAGAAAGCTTTTACTAAGAAAAACATTTCTTCGAGGAAATGTTTGCGAAACCTCTCCCAGGATTGAAAAAGAAAATAAGTGCTCCGGGAAGGAACCTACCCCAGACTGACTGTAGTGGCGGAGGAAGATCCACTTGATCTAGCATGGCTGACAAAAAAGGAGCTCCCTAAAGCAGTTTCGGAACCCATTCCAATACAGTTGGACTGGGTATCCCAGATCCAAACCATTCCGGCCACAGAAGTAAAAGTGATACACCCTTTCTTCTTGTCTCTAAAAAGTATTGGACCACATGGTCAAGATGAGAGCGTTTTACGACCTTATGTTACTGTTCCATCAACACTGGAATTTCAATCAAAGGGGGTCTCCGTACTGAGGGATGCTCCCTCACAGTCTCGTCCACGGCGAGCCAAGCTCTGCCAACGAGTAACACACTACCCCAGTGTATTTGTGGTACACTGACAGTGGGATTGCATATGGAGGGTTCTTTGAACACCAATATAAAATCAGCTGCTCCTATTGAAATCTCGGCAGTGAGGCAGGAAAACTATGAACTCACTGGAGAATCGGAAGGCAGACATTTTTCCTGTAACTTGTAGAGTTTACACAGCGAAGCTTAGCCAAGCCTATACCTAACTTTTTATCGAAGGCGGACTACTCCTTTTCTGCTCTTAACCTGCCAGTCATCAATCCCGGAGGTGTGTGTGTGTGGAGGAAACCACCTCCAATTTGGGGAATTTACTTGGTAAACTTTCCAATCCTGACCTCCAGAGGAGAGATACTCAGTCTGGGACCTCTCCCCTCTATGGGCCAGGCTTACAGTTCCCGAAGAGGAAGGAAGAGTCCTTTAAAATGAAATAGAAAATACTGGAACGAAGTATGGAAATACCATACAGTGTTCATTTATTGCCAAGGGGAGTCCCCTCTGGGGTCGTTCACACTACTCTACCCAAGTTCTATCAGTCTTGGAAAGAGGCAAATGTCAGACGTATATTATATTTTGCCCTAGTCTGACCAGGGTGATGCCTTGGGCCGAAAATGTCCTTGATCTATTCAGTTTTTTGGGAGAATCAGTCCCAATAGGTCTAAATCGCTCAAACATTCTTACAATTTTTGGTGAACTTGGACTTTTAAGATCATTGTCTTCAGCAGATATCGATAGTGTTTTTTCCTGTAAGAGGGGATACAAAGTATGTTCTATTTTTTTTTTTCTTCAAGAGTGGTTAAGTACCTGATACTATCTCAGAGGGAAAACTTGCAAAATCTGGGCTTTGATGTGGTCCAGGGAATGAACCTGGTCCTAAATCCTATAAATCTTGGATGAAAGCTCCGGTATTGCAGATGAATGTTAACCAGACTGGAGTGTGGAGGGATCCTAGCTGGGGCAAAAAAGGCTTAAGTGGGTGCTACAGAATTAAAACTATTGTCTTGGAACTCTCAGGTAAATACCCATCTGTTGACCAATGATGCAACTATGGAGGCCTTGAAAAAGGGTTTCATTATTTTCCTTCAGGAAACCCGATTCACTACCACTCCATTGCTGGATGGCTACTGTACTTTTGCGCAGATAGCAAAACCTAGTGCAGGGGGGCGTCCAGCAGATGGACTGTTGATAGCTATTCACATTGGATTGGGCTTAACAGCTTGTGAGATCTCGAACTCTACGTATGGGATACTAGGTGTCGAAGTGGTAGATCCCAAGGAGGAAATTAGGATACCTCTGCTCAAGATTTATTGCCACACTGGAATGGGTTCTCTCAAACAGTTTATCGCTACTTTGAATGACCGGATAATGCCCAGGTGGTTGAAGAAGGGGATCCGACAAGTTGTGTTGGGCGGGGTGGGAACTCAATGCAGAATGTCTTTCTCCTTTCTCTGAAAATATACCCACTATGTGGGACAAACTTCCAATTATGGCTAAGTCAGTTCGGAAGTCCCAGGCAGGGCAGAAGCAGCTGAATGCAGCGGCTGCATGGGGGCTGAAGCTCTTCAATGGTCAGATTCGAAAGCAGAAGAGGGGAAATTCCACATGGAGATGGGGGTTCTAGTGAGTCTACACTGGACTACATTTTTGTGGGCCATTACCTTTAAGATCTTTGCTTAGACTTTGGTATAGAAAGAAATCCCTGGAGTGATCATAGCATTGTTAGTGCCACATTCAAAATGACCCTTAACTTTAAACCAGTTCAGTTCCTGGAAGGGCCATTGACAGATCTTACTGTATTAGCAGGTCACAATGGAATTAGATGGACCCCACGTAACAGACTCTCTAAATGACTCGCTTAAGAGGGCTATATCTTCAACTTTGGAATTGTAGTTGAGGGTATTTAATATCCTTTCTTTCGATTCCACCATAGAGGAATTAATGATGAGCCTAATCAGAGGAGGGAGTACTAGGGGAAATCAATGTCCTAGGCGACACTTGCATGTCTACGATTAAACTCTTGCCCATAGGAAATTAATGATGAGATGTGAACTTAGAGCACTGAGGGGAGAAGGGCGATCTACGACTCTGCAAGCCGAAAGTGTTAGGCTATTAAGACAAAGGTACAAAAATTGGTCCAAACAAAAGAAAGTAGATCTTTTGAAAAGGGATGGGGAAAATATGCTCCAGGTACTGATCAGTAAAGATGCCAGTGCATTTTGGTCAATGATCGATGGGCTTGATGTGCCACTACTCATCTCTCAGACTAACAGTTTTGGAGAAGGATTGGGTTTCCCACTCCTTGGGGAATGCAAAACAGGAATTCCCCGGAGGTTATAACACCAACCAAACCATTATTAGGATTCGAGTTGAGGGTGGATATTGAGAGGGTAGCTCAACTAATCAAATCTTGCAAGCCTTCCAGGATGGCTGGCCCGAATGGCCTGACTAATAGTACATTAAGGGCTGATTCCTTTAATTGAACAAACGCTCTGGTAATCCTGTTTAACAGTATACTTGCATCAGAAGGTCTTCCTCTGTCATGGCACACAGTCGCAGCGGTCCCCATATTAAAGTGAGGTGCATGTTGGAGCCAAGTAATTATAGACCGATATTCCTTTTGGATTCCAACAGTAAGATCTTTGCATCTCTCTTGATGCCTCATTTAGAATCCTGGGCTAAGGCGGCGAACAGGTGTTCTATTTTCTAGACAGTTTTTTGGAGAGGTCACTCGACCAATATTAACGGGCTGGTGGTAAGAGCAATTCTGGGAAAGCTCCTGGTTGGATAGATCTGCTACTACTTATGTGGCTTCTATAGACCTTTTAGGGGCCTTCAATCGAGTGGATCGTAGGTACCTATGGTGGAAGTTGAACTCCTGTGGTATGCCACAGGGCATGTTGAAAATGATCATCGCCCTCCACGAGAATTCGGGGGCGAGGGTACGCCGGACTAGAGATGGCAGGATGTCAGATTTTATTTCAACCCCATCGGTCCTAAGGCAAGGTTGTAAACGTGCTCCATTTCTTTTCAACTTGTATGCATCAGATGTACAAACGTACATAAGTAAAGCATCTATGGTCTCTCCCAAGTTAGGTGAAGAGAAAATAACATGGTTTGCATACGCAGACGACACTTTGTTGTTTGACCATACACGCATGGGTACAAGTATGTTATTAGTTGCTTTCTCTAAATTTGCGGCAGACAATGGCCTCTTAATTAATCCCACAAACACGAACATTCTTAACTTTAGTAGAGGGAGGAAAATGACCTGACTAGTTTGGCAGGCGTAAGGGGCAATTTTGCATCCCTTAACTAGTATTATCTATTTGGGCTTCTTTATTTCTGCCAGACCATCTATGCTGTTGCTTTGACAAATTCTGAACCAAAAGGTTTCTCTGTTGTCAAATCAACTGGCAACTATGAATCCAAGATTTGGCCGCTTCTCGATTAAACCAGCATTAAAGTTCTATGAAAGGAAATGTATCCCCAAAATTATTTATGTGCTTGAACTTTATTTTGCGGTGGCACCTGAATGGCTGGATCAAATAGAGGCCAAACTTTGGAGGAGAATACTGGGAGTTCCTAATTGTGTGCCGGTTCCAGCCAGTAGATTTGAGTTGGGGTTCATTTCTTTAAGAGTGAGAGTACAATGGAACTGTCTGCAATTGTATCTGAAACTTTCTTCCCCTATGGAACCCTCGCTTTATGGTTCATTAGGTAAAGCTATGTTCTTGAAATTGGTTGGGTCTAGAGTCAACCTTTTGTCCGACATTCGTACACATTGTAACCTAATCCTGGAAGAGCTGAATGTGGACACTGAGTTCCTTATTGGTAATCCAGCTAAGGTCAAAGATTTTGGACTGGATTGAAACTGTCAACAAATTCTATAGCTACCCTTCTATGAGTCATTTTAGACATGACTATAAAAATAGAGGAAGCCTTCCTTCATATCTCACTTTATTCCCCTGCATTTCTCAAAGAGCGTTTATTATTTTTTTTTTTTCCTCGGTGGAATCTCCTTCCCACTTGGGAGATCCTAGAAAGGCGAGGGAAAATTAGAATGGAAGAACATCACTGTAGATTTTGCAAAAATCATGAGAAACTACAAAACATTTAATTTTAGTTTGTTCAGCTCTGAATGTCCAGCGAATGAGTTACCTAGAAAAGTGGTTTCTTTCAGGGACCTGGATAAATACAGATTCCTTGTGGCAGAGATGCTTAAATTCACCAAATGTGTCTGATGCGTTAGTAGTTGCGTGTTTTTTTAAAAATTGATTCTTTTTTTCCTTGATTGTGTTTTCTGGCTCTTTTTGTAATTTGATTTTTTGATAACCTTTTTCTCTCAATTATCTGTAGATATTAGCATAATGATTTTAATCCCTTTGTTCTATTTTTGGTCTTTTCTTTTTACATTGTATGAAGTCTTATGATGCTGTAATGTTTTTTTTTTTAAACCATACACAAATAAATAAATTGCCTGTGAACGCACAAGAATCTGGGAAACAAATCCCAGATTGGGAGAAAACAGCCACTCCCATTATAACTATACAGGATACTCAGGACAAGATAAGGTCCCCTGATCACACCTCAGAAAGCTAAACCGCTCTGGATATAGACAAATCGCGGGTAAAAAAAACATATCACCAGTTGGGGAATTCAACAACGAAAGCTGGTAGGACTGTTGCTAGCTTTAGCAGGAGGCACGCCAAAAAGTCTAAGCATAGTGCACAAACTGCCAATCCTGGCGTTGTTAATACTAATGCCAGGACGGTATCACATTCCCGGTCCTCTGTCTTTCCCAAGAATATGACCGGTCTCGAAACCTCAGAGGGATTTGAAATTGTGGAAAAAGAAAAACCATAAAAAGACTAGGGCTATATCCCTGGCCTAAAACTTGTTTCTGACAAATTGTTTAATAAAGATCCTATGACTGGATCTACACAAATATGAGAGAATATTTTCCAGTCAGTACAAAATACTAGATTGGGAAATGACGATACATGCCGCCCTAGTAGCACTGGTCAACGGGTCAAACACACAACAATCGGGAAATTATGGTTTGGGGATGGAAATAGGGCACAGAGTGGGGAAATGTTTACCTTTAAAAAGTTCTATGGTGCACCTTGATGTTTTCAATAGCACGAGCACTGATAGAATCTTGGTCACAGATCTATATGCCATCACTGCAAGCCCTTTCTTAAATCGCTCTAATATCTTAGAATTGTTACACCAACTACCAGCACTTAGCAAGATTTCATCTTATGAGCTAAAGAGAGTTGCGATCCCACGCCCACTTTGGGGACCCAATTGGGCTGTTTTACACTGGGACTCACCCATTATAGCAGAGCTAATTATGAAAAAGGCCTCCTTTTTCCGTGATCTTGGTTATGAATTTGCAAGGGTGCAACTTCATAGTGAGCCTTCTGAAAATAAACATATTGGGAGGGGAAAGACACAGAAAACATGATCAATGATATAGTAACCAGGGTATGCCTTGCGCTCCAATCAAAAGGCAACTCATTAATAAGACAAGATAACTATAACCCAAAGGCTAGGAATTGGGAAGAAGTGGACTGATCCGGGGCTTCCATTGCCAATCATATAAAGATCAGGTCATGGAATACTAGGGGATACCGCTCCTTTATACCCAACTCTGATATGATAGGTTATTTATAATGCACTTAATACCCAGAGGTTTCTAAGCGCGGACCCGGGATCGAACCTGTGTTGCTCTGTGTCGTCTTGCTTCCAAGGCGAGCATGTTGCCCCTGAACTATCCTCCCGAGAGTGCCTCTGAAAGCACTCTACTATTACTAGCGACTGACATATTGCAAGAGACATGTTGAGGGAAAATCTTTACATTGACGGTTCCACAATCTACCAAATCCCTGCATGGAAAAATAAGTTAGGCAGGCCTTTCGGGGGTCTTATCACAGCTGTCTCAAGTCACTGCAAGCAACAATTCAGAAATTAGATTGTAGCTCTGACCATAGTCTAGCTACCATGATAGGCATCCCAGGGATGGAGTGGAAAATGGAAATCTTATTGATTAATGTATATAACCCGCCAGGAAATGATAGACAGAAACCACTTTAAATAAGATAGAATACCCGATAGAGTCCTATAATTATACCAATTGATTAATGTGGGGCATCACGATCTGTTTTATACTTGGACAAATGGACGACAATTCTCCTGAATAGACTGTGCTTGCACCTATCACTGATTTTAAACTTATAGCCAATAATCTTAGCGTTCATGTAATAATACAATTTTCTCTGAAAATAGCCCATAAGGCTAACCAGGGGAAAATGAAAGGAGACTATTGTATTAATAACAAGGGTAATTGTATACAATGGAACAAAAAAACTCATTAAAATCAATGGGCCTCATTACAAGTTTGCCGGTACAGTAACAACGTTACCGGTAAGCTTTCCGGTACCGTTGTTACCGTACCGGCAAACTACAAGTTCTGCTCGCGGCTGCCTTACCGCCCGCCAGGACTGACCTGCAGGGCAGATTAGCACCCGCGAGCATACCATGTCAGATGCACCGGCACCATTCATAATGGGGGTGTCCGGCCAGCCTATGGGGCAGGAATGGGGAGCATTTTTTACTGGTGATCGGGAATGGGCAATTACCGCGTCAGGACCTAGGGACAAGAATATTGAGAGGAAACTGAAAATGCAAAATAGAAATTGGTACAGGATGCACAAGGGTTCTAAATCCTCCATAAAATGAAATGGAATGTTCATGGCATTAAAAGATAATAACCCTATCTCTGTCGATTGCTGGAGAACCTATATACTATCTCTCTATTATCAAGAACACATTTCTGAAATTAGCAATAAATACCGGAACATTGGGGGACAAAGAATATTTCAAGTTCTCCGAAGAAGAAATTGAGAAAATAATTGGGGACATTAAGCAATCTATAGCTCCTGGCCCTGATGGCCTACCTAATTTACTATTTAAGGGAAATGCCAAGTTTGGGCCTCAATTCTGTTTATTATCTTCAGTGAAATCTTATATACAGGCCAAATACCGGAATCCTGGAGATGTTCTATCTATAAAAAAGGCCCTAGAGACAGCGGGCCCAATTCATGGAATCCAGCGCAGAAGTAGCGCCAGCACAGCACGCGGAGAAGGAGCGTGCGCCACACGTGCGCCTGCCGTGGAGCAAACCAGCAATTGCACGGCACGCAAATTCATGGAATTCAAGATTCCTCAGT
The DNA here is from genome assembly GCF_040938575.1 of Ambystoma mexicanum. Classification (NCBI taxonomy): domain Eukaryota; kingdom Metazoa; phylum Chordata; class Amphibia; order Caudata; family Ambystomatidae; genus Ambystoma; species Ambystoma mexicanum. The sequence goes on along the minus strand of NC_090932.1, from coordinate 1,498,856,690 downwards.
AGCCGTGGCGCAATGAGCATCAAGCAGCGCCAGTAATGCCCCCAACACGCCCTCATGCACAGGAAAAAACAAAGTGAACTGCCTAATCAGACGCAAGGCCACGTGCAATCCGTGGGCCAGCACACCCCCCCCCCCCAATCGTAATCGCGTGAAAAATGCATGCGTAACCCACTCGTACCAGCCAATCGCGTGGAAAGGGCCGCACGTACCCCGCTTGCACCAGCCAAATCGTGTGGAAAGGGCCACGTGTACCCTGTCCGCACCCCAGCGTAATCGCATACCCCGCTCGCACCAGCCAAATCGCGTGGAAAAGACGGTGCGTGCAGCCATCAGCCGCAAACACACCCCGCAGGCAGCCCCCCACCACCCGTGACCATACCCCGCAGGCAGCCCACACCACATGGGCCCCCACCACCCATCACCCGTGACCATACCCCGCAGGGAGGCCCCGACTCATGTCCCCCCCCTGCGCCCCACACCTGTGACAGCAACCTGCAGGCAGGCCCCAACTCACGGAACACCCCAACACACTGTGGACCGATTGACATAAATGCAGCAGATGTGAAATGAAATGCCACGACACGCTGCACACTCCAAGTGCACCTTAACACCCATCCATTGTTCATGCACACCACAATATGCCACATGCCATTGGAAGTCAAACATGACACATGCATGCATGTGTGCACACACATGAACAACATAGGGCAGCATCATGGACATAAAACAGAGTAAGCAAGAGCCAAACATGGGCAAAACCATCGAGAGCACACACCACTTTGATTTACCATGAAAAAATATATTTTAAAAACAGTATTCAAGTCATACTTATAAAAATAATAAAATAGAAGCACCATGAAATTAGTCAATAAATAATAGTGTCAAAAAGCATTCTTTCATGGTGAACAGAAAATATATTTGAAAAAAGAACTATATAAAAACAACCAGGGTCCATTGTTCCAAACCATGTGCAATAATCCAGAAGTATATAATCAAAAAATATAATCACACAGCCCAACACCAGAGGAGAAGGAGCCTTCCTCTGACCACTGCAGGAGCAGTGCAGGGCCCGCCGACGAAACCATCGCAATGCAGGCACTCAGCTTGCTCACGGCACAGTAGGTAAGCCATAGGGCTTAACCTACTTATTTATCTCCATCCTGCTGCCTTCATCGACGAAGATATAGGATTGAGCCCCATCATCTCTTATTGCTACCTGAATTGATCTGAATTTGCCCACTACGTTGGTGGTGGCAGTTACCCCCGTTTTTAGTTGCACCACCATTATAGTGCACGCGGCATCCCCCATTTCAAGATGGCCGCCCCCATTCCGGTGTGAGCTGCCTCGGAGCTCTGGCGAAGTCACCCGAACACACAGCCACCTGATTGGCTGTCCGCTTCCTCATCTACAACCTATGAGCAACCGTGAGGCTTTAGCCGTCCCACGCTCGAAGGATCGCGTTCTAAGGACTACACCTGTCCTGTGCCTGTCCTAAGCCGCCTACGCCGCTAGCCAGAACCCCTGGCCGGACACCCCCAGACTCACTCACACAAGGTAACTCGTCTTCAGAGTGATATCCACTCTTTAAAACTGTGAAAAGGGCCGCACCGCTACTCTTCCATGCTTTATATTGTTCTATCTACTCGTGATATGTAACTACCTGTATTGACGTGTATTGATGCCCGTTCCTATGAGTGCCTCGTCTAGTCACTGTGCTCTCACCACGTATTCTCCGCCTCTTCACACGGCCTTTTACATCCACCCACCCGCATCAGTGCTGCACACTATCGTTATAGCACAGCAGGCAGCACAACTTCCTACCGAGTGTCATGGCTGATGCTGAAGAATCCTGCAGGAGTGAAGCTGGTCCTCTAAACCCCCTAAACCTGTCTGCCCAACAATTCTGTAATTATAAAACTACCGGACAGACAAACCCAAGGGGAAAGGGGAAGTGGATTGAGAGAAAAGAGACAACAAGTCTGGAACTCTCTGGAACTCCTACTGCTGGCACTTCTGTCTGTCTTCGCAGGAAAGATCTGGTATTAGTTTTTCAGTAGTGTTCCTAGAACACCTCCTTCTAGTTCAAAACTCAAAACTAATCATGTGATTAATAGATTTAAAATACCTGTAGCGTAAGCTCTGATTGCTGTTAGGCTATTTACTTTCTTTTGTGATAGATGATTAATTGTATGTAATCTGCTGTGACTGGACTCTGGTCATTGCTTCTTTATATATATATATTTTCTTCTTATTCACTCTCGAAAATGACCTTAAGGATAAATATAAAAAAATAAAAATCTCTATACATATATATATATATATATATATATATATATTCTTTAGAACTTAACTTAAGAAATAAAAAAAAAACTATACCTTGTACTATCTTTGTTAAAGATGAGATTATGTGCAAATGATGAATTAAATCAGATGAAATAAACTTCTTAACTTCTTTAAGTCTGTAATACACCTTCGAAGTTCTCTCGTGTCGATACGCGCTTGTGTTGAAGAAAAAATATTTTCTAAAATGGCCGCGATGCAAAACGACGTCTTTGGGTCCTTTTTTCTAATTGCGCGTTTCCAAATGTTCACTGTACGCGCTCGCGAGTACTACGGACTTGAGAATGCTCTCGTAGAAAAATAACCGAAAAGGTACGCGAGCAAAACCATGCGACTAGCGCTTCAAAAATAAACAAAGAAAAAATTGTATTAGTATTTTAGCTGTTTAGTATTAGTAACGCGATGCTAAAACCGCACGCATAATCAAAAATTACAGAACCAACAGTTTTCACAAAAGTATTGTTCAATCTTGGTTAAAAACAAACATTAAATTTCACTTGCATTCCAGTAATGAAACTTCAAAAAATAAAGTCCAAAGTTCACTTAGCTTAGTCTTTTACTGGATAAATGAATACAGCTGCTCAGCATCAATTCAGTGGCAACTGGTTCTCTGGATACAATGCTTCAGCTTCAGAGTTCTTTGAATATTAGATACTTTCTTCAACTGCAGACTTACATTAACTTGAATACTAAGTTCTATGTAAAACTCAATGTTTTTCAGTAAACTATCACTAAAGATCTTAAAATATATTATATCTATGGGAGCTAACAAAAACATGACCTACTCTAATAAAGACTTCAATGAAAGGCAGTTTAGATTTGTAAGCAACATTCTAAATGACATCACAATACTGCCTGCTATTAACTAAACCAATCACTGTTGAGAAAGTGTTCCACCATCTTGGCTTGGGGACATTTCATCTTTCTAATGAAAGTTAGTTAAGGAAAGAAAATTAAATGAACTAAAACAGAAAATGCTCTAGTTTCTAAACAGAATGTATTTAATATTTTAACCCCTGAAATAGTATTTGCAACATCCTCTTCTCCTAGGAATCTTGCTAATGTGAGATATAGAATGTGAAAACCTGACAATACCCCCCCTTGTAAAGCCCTGTCCCAGGGCCTGGTTTAAAGGGTTGTAAAGAATGAAACTTTTTAATTAATCTAGAGGCATGAACATCTTCGCTTTTAACCCAAGATCTCTTTTCTGGACCGTACCCTTTCCAATCCACTAAATATTGCAAATGACCTTGAACAATTTTATAATCCAAAATAGCTTGAACTTCATATTCAGAATCATCATCCGAAAATACTGTACCAGGAACTCCCACTAATCTAGTGTCACTTCGACAGGGTTTCAACAATTTAACATGAAATATAGGGTGTATTTTCATACTAGATGGTAATTTCAACTTTAAAGTAACTGGGGACAATACTTTTTCAATTTCAAATGGTCCAATAAAACGGGGACTACATTTGTTCCTTCCCTTCAAGGCTAAGTTTTTAGTGGACAACCATACCTCATCTCCTTCTTGATATTTAGGAGCCTCTCTACGTTTCTTATCCGCAAATTTCTTGTAACTCAATTTGCTTACTTTTAAGGCTTGAATTGCTTTCTCCAAATTTTGTCCCATAGTTCTCAATCTGTCTTCCACATCAGGAACCTCCACTTCTTCTAAAACTACTCCTCTAAGAAAACGTGGATGAAATCCCTGATTAACAAAAAATGGTGACATTGAAGTAGATTCCTTTACAGTATTATTATAACAAAATTCCGCCAACCACAACAACTCCACCCAACTGTGATCAGAACCCAAATAACAACTAAGGTATTTTTCTAGCTCTTGATTCACCCTTTCTGTTTGGCCATTACCCTCTGGATGATAACTAGTTGTTAGATTAATTTCAATTCCCAATTCTTTACAGAACGCCTTCCAAAATTTTGAAACAAACTGTGTGCCTCGATCTGAAATCACTTGACATGGTAAACCATGAAGTCTCACTACATTCTTTAAAAAGGCTTGTGCTAGAGACGTAGCGGTAGCAGCTCCCTTAATGGGAATGAAATGTCCCGCCTTGGAAAAAACATCTACTACAACCAAAATTGTAGAACATCCTTTGTCAGATGGTAATTCAACAATGTAATCCATTGATACTGTATGCCATGGACGAGGTGGAATTGGCAAAGGTACTAATAAACCAGCAGTATTTTGATGGTCAGATTTTGCTCTGATACAAATTTCACATGTTCTTACATAGTTTGTGTCTTCACGCATCTTCTCCCACCAAAACTCTCTTCTAAGAAGTTCTAAAGTTTTCTTAACTTCTGGATGACCAGCCAAAGGTGAATCATGGTAATTCTTCAGTGCCTCCTCCTGTAATTCTTCAGAAGGAAGATACAATTTCGCATCTACATAGGGCAAACCTTCTTTAATACTTCGCACTGGATCTGCGGCTTCCCACCTTTCCAATTCTCCTTTAGGTAACAGATGATGTATTTGTTCTCGAAAGTCTATTTCTTTATCCACTTCACCCACCACAAAATTCTTCTCAGACAACAGTGATACTGGAATACAATCGTCAGTTTTTAAACTTCCAGGAAAACATCGAGACAGCGCATCAGCTTTTCCATTCAAGCGTCCAGGCTTAAACGTGATTACAAAGTCAAATTCTGCAAAAAACAGTGACCAGCGAAGTTGTCTTGGTGTTAAAGTCTTGGCGGAACGAAGAAAAGTTAAATTCCTGTGATCAGTTAAAACTGTAACTCGATGACGTCCACCCAAAAGATAGTGTCTCCATTCCTCGAATGCAGACTTAATGGCCAGCAGTTCTCTGTCTGTAATGGTATAGTTCTTCTCAGCTGATGAAAACTTTTTTGAAAAGAATGCCACTGGATGAATCTGTCCAGTTCTTGGATGGCGTTGTGATAATACTGCTCCCATGGCACAGTCTGATGCATCTGCTTCTACAAAGAAAGGTTGATCCACATCCGGATGTAACAAAATTGGTCCAGAAATAAATTTTTCTTTAAGAAATTTAAAAGCATTTTCAGCCTCCTCACTCCATACAAATTTCACTCCTTTTTTCAATAATTTAGTAATTGGAGATACTACTTGTGAGAAGTTTTGAATAAATAGACGATAAAAATTTGCTAATCCTATGAAACATTGAATATCTTTTACAGAACTTGGTTGTGGCCAATCTTTAACTGCCTTTACTTTATTCGAATCCATCTCCAGACCTTCAGGAAGAATTTCACACAATTAGTGTGGAATTGACTCTTTTCTAGTTTAGCAAATAGGTGGTTTTCACGTAATTTCACTAAAACCTTCTTCACATGCTCCATATGTTGTTCTTCTTTAGAAAAAATTTAAATGTCGTCAATGTACACAACTACAAATACATCTCAATATTCGCGAAGGACTTGATTGATAAAAAATTGAAATGCAGCTGGTGCTTTACACAGACCAAATGGCATCACCTGATATTCAAAAAGTCTGTAACGAGTTCTGAACGCAGTTTTCCATTCATCGCCTTCATGAACTTGAACTAAGTGATAAGCTCCTCATAGATCCAGTTTCGTAAAAATTTTAGCTCCTTGAATTCTATCCAACATTACTGATATTAAAGGTAATGGATAGCGATTTTTGATAGTTATTTTATTTAGGGCTCTGTAGTCAATACAAGTTCTTAGTGTTTTGTCTTTTTTAGGAACAAAGAATAATGGTGAGGCTGCGGGTGATTGCGAGTGTCTAATAAAACCTTTAGCAAGATTTTCCTCTATATATTCTTTTAAAAACTCATTCTCTTTCTCAGTGAGAGCATACATTCTTCCACAAGGAATTGGTGCTCCTATTTCAAGATCAATCTTGCAATCAAATTCTCTATGAGGTGGTAATTCGTTTGCTTCTTTTTTGTCAAAAACATCCTGAAATTCCTTATAACAATCAGGTAAGACTCCAGCTATTGTTCCCACAATATGTTCCTTCACTAACCCAGCTGCCAGGCACACCCCAATTGAATTAGAAATTTCTTCCTGACCTTCTTCAGTCAATCTGATCAAACATTGTTCCTTACAAAAATCTGATTTAAACTCTACTGTTCTTTTTCCCCAATCAATCTGAGGATTATGTAAAGATAGCCAAGGCATGCCTAGAATAATTTGTAACTTTGGTGCATCAATTAGTTCAAACTCAATGTCCTCACAATGCTCTTCCCCAATTTTCATTTCTAATTTAACTGTCATTTGAGTTATCAATCCAGAGGTAAGTGGCGATCCATCCACAGCTCGTACTTGCTCAGGTATTCCCTTTTTAACTACAGGAATCCCCAATCTACCTGCCAAACCAATATCAAAAAAATTTCCTGTAGCCCCAGAATCAATAACACACGGTCCACCACATTTTATCTCACCTTCCCATTTAAAGGATACGTTTAATGTGATGTATGGAACGGCTGTCTGAACTGTATTCCCCACCTGTTGACCTTTTCCTGGAAATTGTGGAAATCGTTTTGGAGCTCGTGGACATTTCCCTACGAAATGAGTATTATCACCACAATACAAACACAAATTTTCTTTTCTCCTTCTATCCTTTTCTTCCTTAGTCAAGGGAGGTCTAACTGAATTTACTGAATCATTTCGCATTGAACTTTTACTCTCCTTAATAACTTGTTCTGTTCTGGGATGTTCATTCCTGAACCAAACCTTATTCTCAGAAAATTTCTTCGCTTTTCCAATCTCCTCTCACTCAATCTCATATCTAACTGCATAACCAAATTTATCAGATCTACACTTGAATTGGGTCTCTCTACAATATTTGATAGGGCATCTTTCAACTCATCGCGTAAACCTCTATAAAAAATGGAAGCTTTTTTTTCTTCTGGCCAACCACTTTCTAACACAAATCCCCTGAACTGGGTGATGTAGGAAATTAATTCACGATTTCCCTGACGTAATTCTAAAAGTTCCCCATCTACACTCTGGGAATGTGTTCTTCTATCAAACATTTTTCCAAAAACCTTCTTAAAATCCAACCAACTATGTAACTCTTCTGCCCCATTTTCTACAAGGGATACAGACCAAGCGACCGCTTCTCCTGTGAGATAAGAGATTAGAAATGCTACCTTTGAAATCTCTGTAGGAAATGCCTCTGGCCTACACATGAAATGTAATTCACACTGCATAATGAATGATTTGAATTTCCTGAAATCCCCTCCAAATCTTTCTGGTGGAGCTAAAGGTGTAGGTACTATTGTTCCTCCTGCAAAAAGATCTACTCTCTTTTGTTTCTGTGTCACTATTCTGGGTTCTTTTTCTTCTGCCTTTTCCGGAAATAAAATGGGTGGTTCTCCTACAAACCCTAATCTCAAACCTGAAGGTCCTGCTGAATCTCTCTTTTTGACTTGGCTATTTAACTCCTCCATCTTAACTCCCAGAGATAAGGTTTCTTTTCTCGTCTCCCTTAATTCTTCTTTGACTTCAAATAAAATCTTTTCCAAAGACACTAAACTCAGCCCTGACTCAGGATCCATCTTCACTCAGGCAGGATCAGTTTCGTGGGCCTTTCATTCTGTCATGGCTGATGCTGAAGAATCCTGCAGGAGTGAAGCTGGTCCTCTAAACCCCCTAAGCCTGTCTGCCCAACAATTCTGTAATTATAAAACTACCGGACAGACAAACCCAAGGGGAAAGGGGAAGTGGATTGAGAGAAAAGAGACAACAAGTCTGGAACTCTCTGGAACTCCTACTGCTGGCACTTCTGTCTGCCTTCGCAGGAAAGATCTGGTATTAGTTTTTCAGTAGTGTTCCTAGAACACCTCCTTCTAGTTCAAAACTCAAAACTAATCATGCGATTAATAGATTTAAAATACCTGTAGCCTAAACTCTGATTGCTGTTAGGCTATTTACTTTCTTTCGTGATAGATGATTAATTGTATGTAATCTGCTGTGACTGGACTCTGGTCATTGCTTCTTTATATATATATATTTTCTTCTTATTCACTCTCGAAAATGACCTTAAGGATAAATATAAAAAAATAAAAATCTCTATACATATATATATATATATATATTTCTTTAGAACTTAACTTAAAGAAATAAAAAAAAACTATACCTTGCACTATCTTTGTTAAAGATGAGATTATGTGCAAATGATGAATTAAATCAGATGAAATAAACTTGTTAACTTCTTTAAGTCTGTAATACACCTTCGAAGTTCTCTCGTGTCGATACGCGCTTGTGTTGAAGAAAAAATATTTTCTAAAATGGCCGCGATGCAAAACGACGTCTTTGGGTCCCTTTTTCTAATTGCACGTTTCCAAATGTTCACTGTACGCGCTCGCGAGTACTACGGACTTGAGAATGCTCTCGTAGAAAAATAACCGAAAAGGTACGCGAGCAAAACCACGCGACTAGCGCTTCAAAAATAAACGAAGAAAAAATTGTATTAGTATTTTAGCTGTTTAATATTAGTAACGCGACGCTAAAACCGCACGCATAATCAAAAATTACAGAACCAACAGTTTTCACAAAAGTATTGTTCAATCTTGGTTAAAAACAAACATTAAATTTCACTTGCATTCCAGTAATGAAACTTCAAAAAAAATAAAGTCCAAAGTTCACTTAGCTTAGTCTTTTACTGGATAACTGAATACAGCTGCTCAGCATCAATTCAGTGGCAACTGGGTCTCTGGATACAATGCTTCAGCTTCAGAGTTCTTTGAATATTAGATACTTTCTTCAACTGCAGACTTACATTAACTTGAATACTAAGTTCTATGTAAAACTCAATGTTTTTCAGTAAACTATCACTAAAGATTTTAAAATATATTATATCTATGGGAGCTAACAAAAACATGACCTACTCTAATAAAGACTTCAATGAAAGGCAGTTTAGATTTGTAAGCAACATTGTAAATGACATCACAATACTGCCTGCTATTAACTAAACCAATCAATGTTGAGAAAGTGTTCCACCATCTTGGCTTGGGGACATTTAATCTTTCTAATGAAAGTTAGTTAAGGAAAGAAAATGAAATTAACTAAAACAGAAAATGCTCTAGTTTCTAAACAGAATGTATTTAATATTTTAACCCCTGAAATAGTATTTGCAACATCCTCTTCTCCTAGGAATCTTGCTAATGTGAGATATAGAATGTGAAAACCTGACACAGAGACCGCAACTGTTCACCTAGCCTGTCGCAAAATACTGCCTTCCAACTACTGCCTAATGTTGATGTATACTTACCCTCTGCACATAATCATGTTTGATGTGCCCATATATTTGGATACGACACACGCCTGCTTGTAAACGTGAGCATTACACACTCACAGACATTCTGCTGATCTGCTAAGCTACTACACTTATTGACCTCCCACCGTATTGTTTGTATCTGTGATGCATTCAGTGGTGCACCTAAGAAGTTGCATATGATCATGTGCACTCACCCTGATTACAATTACGTTGGTACTATTTACTTAGGTGTATATTACAAATTTTGCTGTGCACAAACCTGAGCGCTCAAAATCCTCAGCCATAGTGTTAAAGCGCCCAGAGACGGTACCTAGAACTTTATCCACTTGTAATCTACCATTTAGGTTCTCCCTACACCACCTGATATAACTAGACCCCACCAACCTAACCTGGAAATGACCCCTACTGCCTCTCCACTGCCTGCACTAGTACACCTCGTCTGCCCCGCAGAAGATGCTATGCATAATAATCACCTTCTGCACAATGGCCATATCCTTGTCACCGGACATTCTCAGCCAGGATATCCACAACAGGGCTCCCCCTTTAGAGACGGCTCCCAATGCACCAGACCTAGCTACTCATCCTTCTGACCCCGCCTGCGCTAAACACTACTGCAGGCCAGGACTAGTCACCTACGCCTCACTACCCAGCCCCATCACTGATAGAAACAACAAACTTCGCGCTAGACTCTCTAAACTGCATGAGCCGCCTAGAATACTCCTTTCCACCGCCAAATATGAAACCAAAGGCTACCATACCAGAGAACATAGGGCCCTGTATCACCAGACCACCCCCCTAGCCACCAAAGTAACTGCTACTCCTAGAACTAAGACAAAACCTTCTATTTCTACGAATCTCAGCATAGAAATTGATGCTCATTCGTACAAAGGAGCACTCCTCAACACAAGATCTCTAGTCGCCCATGCCCTTGACATAGCAGATCTTATCACTGAAGCCAAATTAGACTTCATCGCCTTAACCGAAACATGGCTACACAATGCAGCAGGACCATCTCTTATGCTGGCCATCCCAGATGGCTATACCATATCTAGGCAGGACCGTGTGGGCACCACCCGCGGCGGCGGTATCGCCATCATATCCAAAGAAAAACTAGCCCTATGGTTAGTCACCACCCAAACTCTGCAATCGTGTGAATCCCTCATCGCCAAACTCCCTATAAATAACACCCAATCACTTACCATCCACTTAGTCTACAGACCTCCTGGCCCTCTAGGGACCTTTGAAGAGGATCTACATAGCTTATTAACCAATAATGCCAAAACCACATCACAAATGCTATTACTAGGTGACTTTAACCTCGGTCTTAATGACCCTACAGACTCACATGCACTAACAATAGCCAATACCATCACCTCCTTAGGACTATCCCAAAATGTCAACTCCGCCACCCACTTGAAGGGAAGAACCTTGGACTGGGTTGCCGATGCTAACTGCTCGGCGGTCATCTCATCCATCTCTCCTCTACCTTGGACTGACCACTCCCTGATCTCCTTTAATATATTGACCTCCAGACCACCCATTATAGCCGTGCCACTAGCACCACCATGCCCAACAAGAAATAAGAAAAATATAACAGTGGAAAAAATTATTCCAGCCATCCTCCCAACTCTTAATGCACTGCCAGACAATCTAGACCCAAACACTCTGGTTCATGAATATAATAAAATCATGTTGGACACCATGGACAAAATAGCCCCACTAAAACTCCGCACCATTAAGCCTAAAATCCATCTAAATAAATGGTTTACACCCGAACTTAAGGCCCTCCGCCTAAAAAAGAGAAAATGTGAATCTGCCTGGAAACTATGCCCACCGAACGAAAAGATGGATAAGAAAGCTACTCTCACCACTATCTCATGACAGTATAAAAATGAAATCTGCAAAGCTAAACAAACTCCTACAATGACCGCATCGCCAATTCCAACTCAAGTATGAAGGAACTCTTCTCCATATTGAAGGAACTTGAGTCCCCCATTGACACACCTGATACCTGCACTAAGGATCAAACATGGTGTGCAGATATCCAACAGGCACTAGCAAATAAAATAAGCACCTTACAATACAAAGTCCAACTAAAACAAGATTCCTTGAATCTTCCCAGCCCACCTAAACACTTGCCTGACACAACATCACACACACAAATAAATTCTCCTTTACCAAAACCACCACCCTGGAAGTTGAGAAAATTATACTATCTCTCAAACCCTCTAACTGCAAAGGTGACATCTGCCCTGCACACATAATTAAAGACGCAGCCAGAGACTTATCACCATTTATCGCCAAACTTATTAACGCTTCTTTCTCCTCAGGCAATATCCTGTCCAACTTAAAACAATCTTGGGTGCTCCCCCTCCTTAAGAAGCAGACATTAGATCCTCTCATCCCCACCAATTATCGACCCATCACCACGGTACCTTTTCTACTGAAGCTCTTGGACAAATTGGCATAAGTCCAGATCCAAAAACACCTGGAACTTCATAAACTACTAGGATCCAGACAATCGGGTTTCCGCCCCCTACACGGGACGGAAACAACCCTTATCGATCTAAAGACCCAAATAGATGAACTGAGGGATAAGGGTAAGACAGCTCTCCTCCTCCTACTCGACCTTTCCGCTGCATTCGACCTTGTGGATCACAAGGTCTTATGCAGACGCTTGGATTCAGCAGCCCATTTCTCAAGCGAAGCAATCAGATGGATTGAATCCTTCTTGAGCGAGAGAACGATGAGTCTTCTGCCCCTCAGCAGCAGCTGACCCCTCTCTTATCACCTGTGGAGTCCCTCAGGGCTCCTGCATCTCCCCAACTCTATACAACATCTCCACCAAACCCCTGTTCGGCGATCTGGACCTTCTGGGTATCACCTACACCAGCTATGCAGATGATACTCAGATTCTCCTCCCACTTTAAGGGGATCATAGCAAGGACAGAGAGTTGGTGAACAGGGTGTATCTCATCATTCAGGCATGGATGGCATCCCACGGCCTATGCCTGAATGATAAGACAGAGCTAATCATCCTGGGTACACATGCCAATATTAACAAACTAGGTTCTAAATACACCTCATTCAACATAGATGGCAACATCATCAAAGTTTCAAGCGAGGTAAAAACTCTCGGCTTCTATCTCGATTGCACTATGTCATTCAATAAACAGGTCAATTCACTAGCATCCACCACCGTGTACACCTGCAAATTAATCGGAGCAGGCAGGCCATTCCTATCCAATGATAGCTGCCTGATCCTGGCGAGAGCCCTCATACTCTCCAGACTCGATTACTGCAATGCTCTCTACAGCGGTGCTAATAAATCAATTACCCAAAGGCTGCAAATCCTACAAAACAATGCCCTTAGAGCCGCACTCGGCATAAACAAAAGAGAACACATCACTGCCACTAGACGCCAACATAAATGGCTCTCCACTGAGAACAGAATCCAACTAAAAACGGCCTCCCTAACTCACAAAGCCCTCAATAATGCTGCACCAAGCTATTTGATGGACAGAATCAAGAGGAAACCATCCATCAGACAGACTAGAACCGTGAATTCTAATTGCCTGACAATTCCAAGATTCAAACTCTCCACCATTGCAGGCAATAGCTTCCCTGTGAAAGCTGCGACCCTTTGGAATTCCTTACCACATAACCTAAGAGTTGACCAACCCTACCCACACTTTAGAAAGAACCTCATCCAACACCTGAACGCTAATAACCCGTAGCCCTCCTACTTAAGAATAGGATAATGAACAACTACTGTACTTGATATCCTATCTATTCATAGTAATCCACACATCCGTACCCATTGACACTTACAGGTCTTGGTTATATATATATATATATATATATATATATATATATATATATATATATATATATATATATATATATATATATATATATATATCACTGCATTTTGCTACTGTATTAACTTTCTTATTGTATAGTATGCTGTATAATGTATATTTCTGCAATTATTTGTACATGCATATTTATGCATAATTGTATATTTCTGTAACATTGTAAGCTTTGCATCTTCTTTCTTGCTGCGCCCTGCTTCCTCTGGGTTTGGAGCAGATTACAAATAAAGAAAAACAAACAAAAAAGAACTATGTACAAAAAGTGGAGCAAAGTCCAAAAACCCCAAATAAAAAAATTTAAAAAATGAAACCTACACCTAAAGAACTATATACAATGGCAGCGGGCTAGTCCTTCGACACACCATGTCCTCTCAATGTCTCCACCAGGGCATCATCGACCACTGCGTCCACTTCCTCTAGGAGGGCCCCAGCTCTCCCCTCAAGGGCTTGCAGGGACTCCAACATGCTACTCCGAAACTCCCTGCAAGTCTCCTCGAGGACCTCTGCCCGATACAGTAGGTATACTGCGCCCTGGCGATGGCGAGTCTAGCCTCCTGTGCCCGCTCTGCTCCGATCTGCTGGCCAAAACGCTCCAATACGGAAGACAAGGTCCACGTTTTGATTCTGCCCGATGGCTGATACCTGCCTCACATCCATTATAAGCACCCCCGCCAAACCCCCCCCCCCCCCCGAGTCCTGTCGCTTCCTATGCTAGCCCGGTGCCTATGCCTCAAGGAAAGCCTGCGGGATGACGACAGCTCCCGGCCCCGTCATGCATGTGCCCTGCTGCTTGGTGCCTGCTCTTCCTCCATTGCCAGGTGTCCGGTCACCTGCTGGATCTCTGTGAACCTGTGCTGATCCTTCTTCGACTACGGTCTCTGGCAGGGATGGGATCTCCACCAGGGTGGCCGCCGGGGTTGGGACAGGTGCAGAGGGGGCCATGATGGTGTCTGGGCCAGAAGACGGCAGGGAGGACGACTGGCGCACAGAGGAGGCAGAGGAGGAGGGGGTTACATAAGTGGCTAGCCCATGCACCCATTGCAATAACAGGAAATGTGCTAGCCATTCAATGAGACGGCTGATCTCCCTGTGATGACGTGCAAGCCCCAAAATGGAAGCCTGCACATCATGGAGTCTGTCCGCCTCATGAGACCGGCTAGCACTGGTTCCACCCTGTAATGAATGGCGACATCCGCAGGCATTGGCGTTTCCGTCTGGGTGGAAACATCAGACGCCTGCGGATGGGTCCGGCCTGGGGCTTGCCCGCAGGTGCATACTGGTGCAGTCGCAGTGCCAGGGACAGGATTAGGCACAGGCACCTCCACAGCGGCCTGAACTGCCTCCGGCACCTGACCTTGGACTGCACCAGTCACACCTCATCATCGCCCCCGCCGGGCCGCATAGGCTGGGCTGATGTGGCCTCCTCCTCCTCTCCCTCCCCCGCCAACCTGGATGCCTCCCCAATGTCTTCCGCAGTGTCTTGTCCCTGTGCGGGCTCACCTGTCGCCCCCACTGCTGAGGAGGAGTCCACCACCTTTGTCCTCCTTGGACCTACCCTCAGCAGCTGCGGCCGTTGACTCCAACGTGGCACCAGTCTCCTCGCTCCCGGAAGATGACAGCACCTGGGAGGATTACTGGGCCTTGCGTCTACGCCTAGTGGAGGCATCCCTGCTGCCATGCTCCACAGCGCCTTCTCCACCCTCTTCTTCCATCGTCGCTGTGGATAGGGAAACATAGAACACAAACATCAGGGTACTGAACATGTGTGTTTGTCACAATGCTAATGTACATCAATGGCACTGTCAGAGGTCACAAGCATCACTGTCAACTACACACAGGGAATTTCTATTCACACACACGCACAATCATGTCTCTCATTCACAACAAACATTTACATCCTTGGACAAAGCACTGGCAGCACCTCCGAATTGTGCCTCCAGCTCACACACATCATGGGTTATACACGTCCCATTCACACACATCACCTGACAGTCATGGAGCTATCACGTCACGGTGCACTCAAGGGCAAATTGGCAGCGTGGGGCAATCAAAAATCAAGAACTCAAGTAACATACATCCCAGAGTGTTGGCCAGTCACACACTCACTACTCAGACACATGCACATGTACACCATGCATGTCCATGATGTTGACATAAGCACCCATATGTCACACCTCTCACGTGCCCCAGTCCACACACAGGTATGCAAACGTGCACGTCGTTACATGCCGGTACGCATCACAACACAGTCACCATTGATGTGGCACACGCTTAAATGGACTCCCATGCAGCACTGTCAGGGACATGCACACAGACATCTGTACAGGAGGCATGCCAGACATAAGGCCAAGATGCACACTCCAGCCAAACGTCAACATGCACTATAGTGGACAAGAACACATGAACAGTTACCAGTCGACTCCAGACGGAGCACCAACTCCAAGACATGGGCATACAGTGCTGTGTAGAAGCGCTCCAGGACCCGCATCTCGTCGTTGGTCAAACGGCCCCGGCGCCCCACTCGATCATCACCAGTATTGAGGAGGCGCCGGGCCTTGCTGAGGGTCCTGGACTTGAAGTCTTCCCAGCGCTTGTGGACATGATGGTAGTTGCAGGGTGCCACCCCCTCTACGTTGATGGCACCCACGATGTCCACCCAGAACTTCCTCCGTCCTTCATTGCCGACTTGCGACGGTCCTTGGAAGAGGTCATCATGATGCTCCAGGACTTGCTCCACCAGGATGCCAACTTCCCTGGCTGAGAAGCTGGCAGCCCTCTGCCTCGCTGCCGGGGGGTTGCCACTTGTCTCAGAAGGAGATGGGCCAGACATGGTAATCCCTGAAGCAGGTGTGTGTTGGCAAGGGGTTTCTGGGGCTGGGCTGTGGAGCGATGGTATGGCACATGAGGGAGTCTTCTGGATCAGCAGAGGTGGTCACGACAGGAGCACTGGCAAAGGCTTCAGAGCAGGCACCAAAATGCAGGGCACGTGGGCAGCAGGCACACAGAGTGAGCTGGCAGCAGCAGATGGCTCGTAGGAGGCAGCTCGGGGCACTCGGAGGCAAAGGTGGGCGAGGTGGCCGTAGTGGGCGAGGTGGGCAAGGTGTCCGAGGTGACCAGGCCCGTGCAGGGAGAGCTATGCCCTCCCACCCAACAGGGTCAGGGAGATGCAGCTGATGCTGACATCCCCAGCACTCGTGGTACCGGGCCAGCAGTGTCATCTGCTGTCCAGAGCGGCCAGGGTGTGGAAGCTACAGGGGCAGCTGTGGCTACCACCACCCAGGCTCAGGGTCAGCCAGCCCAGACTGTAGTGGTCCCGGCCAAGGCCCGTAGTGACTCAGGGGCAGATGTCCTTGTCCGTAAGGGCAAGAGTCGTGCAGTGCTAGCTACTGTTCCCAGCACCCTGGTACTGATACCTGCAAGCCAGCCTCTGTCATCCCATCAGTGGCTGATGCCATGGGCCAGTCCACCAGTACTCCAGCCCCTACTGATCCACGTGGTTCAAGCCACTCCGGGTCTGCACGACCTTGCAAGAAGCAATAGCGTGCAGTAGCGGGACAGGCTCCAACCCAAGGCATGGCACAGGAGTACCCCACGTCTCTCTCCAGCCTCTCTTGGCCCTCTTCCAGCTGCAACCTGCTATGGTGATGCCTGTAATATTCCTATGCACATTTGCATCCTCTCCTGTGAGAGGTCACCCTGACAGCTGTACCTTCCCAGGAGGTATCCTACATTTCAGCTCCTTACCCCAGGAGCTCACTGTCTCCAGGGGACTGGTCATTCATATGCTGGCCTACTACGACAGACTATACAAATATTTCAGTGCTTTTACTCTCTTCCCTCTGCAACGCATCCAGGACTGGACTGTGTGAACAGTCCTTTTGTTTTGGGGCCAGGTATCTCCCTAGTACTGTGATGATGGCACTGGCTCCCAGGCACCACCCGTACTTGGGAGGTATTTGCTAGATCCCTAGAACCCACTGACAACACTTGACACCTGCTTCATTCACTTGCCCTTACACTGCCATCAGGCCGCAACTTTGCATTTCCAGATTATATTGTTTTATTGTACGCTGAGCAGGTTCCCATGTACTGCAATGGCCCCTCACAGTTCCAAACTCAGGTCTCACCTTCTACATGCCTATCCCCTTGCGTTCTGTCAATGTGACCTGCACTCATGGAATCAGGGTGCCTGCCTTCATCTGTTCCACCACCCTACCATCGTAGCACCGTGTGACACTTGCGTGTTTGGCAATTGGTATTTCCATGTCATGTCACAAGCATTGAACATGGATCAGGGACAGTAGGCATCAACTTCCGTGTCATGCTGTTTGGCGGTTGAGGCATGGCCATGCTAGTGGCATCTGTGTGTGCGCGTCAGTGATGCTGGTGACTCAACTATGCCCGTCTGGTGCTGGTGTGTGAAGCAGGTGCTATGCACCCTGCACTACATGCAGTGTTGTGCCCTTTGACAAACATCCATGTCTACTCTTCTGATACACTTGCCTTCCAATGACACTGCGTACGTGCCAGAGTTTGTGACCTCACTGACATGGCAGGTTGATTTATAGCATGACTACATTGTGATACCTGTGTGTGGGGGCTATTTAAAAGCGTCATGTATTTTTCTGTCCTTCTGCATGTGATGATCCACTGGATGCAGAGAAGGAGGAGGCGCAGGAGAGTGGGCCGCAAACAGGCACCAGTGGAGGACGTGGTGTGGTAGCCTATGAAGATCCACTGGTGCTACAGTCCATCCTGGCCATTATTCACTGACTCTGCCTCTGAGGAAGCCTATGGCTTTGGTGGAGAATCGGACATGGATTAATTGGAACTGTCCCAGGCGAGTGAATCAACTGTGGGTGCTGGTCTATCCCAAACATCTGTAGTCCGGGAAGACCCCTCACAAGGCCAGTCAGTGTTGGAACATCAGTCTGTGGTGGTTACGGGTGCAAGGCCATGCTCCACAGTATTGGCTCCTTTTCCTGGGACAGCTGTTCAAGGGAGGGATGCAGTCCTGCAGCCACAGACAGCGCCAGCACATCAAGGGCCAGGTTTCCATGGGCCAAGCAGGCGTGGGGCATGCCATCGTGGTGGCCATGTGCCAACAGGCGATAATGTGTGGGAGCAGTCCAGGTATTCTGTTGCACAACAGTAGGGGGCTGCATATGAGATGTTGGCTCAGGGCATGGATAGAGTGGCCAATTCCATGCTCTACCCAGAAAGACAGATGCAGCTCCGGCAGAAGGCCTTGCGGTCCACATGCACCTCACACATGCTCCAGATGCAGGCCAGCAACAGGTGCCGACGGGCAGAAATGTGGTCTGCGCGCAGCCATTGCTGCAGAGAATCGGGCCCACATGGCTGCCCTGAGGGAAGAGGCTAGGTCACTGCGAGTTACACTGACTGCACTCGAGGCAGCACAACTGTCAGAAGAGAACATGCAACAGTTGACGCACACCATCTGAGGAACTGCAAGCAACCCGTGAGGTGTTGCAAGCAGAACTACGTGCATCCTGTGAGGCGTTGCATGCAGACATCCGTGCCATCATGCTGCAGATGCGTACATCTCAGTCCCGCATGGGCACTGCCATGGAGGACCAGGCCAGGGCTATCCGTGGTGAGCCTCCCTTACCACCGACACCAGAGGGTGGTGACAGCAGCAACAGCTCTCCCAATTAATGATGGCCGTGTGGACCACAAACCCATGGAGGTTTTGTTTTCCCTCTGCATCAACACATTTGGGTGTTGAGGTGCATCCTGCCCCTTCACCGTCATGGGTGGTTCCCCCTCCTGCCCCCCGGTCCGCCATGGGCATTTTTGATTTATTTAAATTTTTCTGGTCTATTGTGCATTTATGTGACGTGCATGTGTGGCATGCGAGGGCATCCAATGAAGGTTCCGGCTGGGCCCATATAGGCTTGTCTCGCGTTGGTACTCTCCTTGTTTGTGCCTTAGGATCCAGACACATATGCGACTCCTGCTTCCCCTTTCTATGGGCTTGCAAGGAGTGCAGCTTGTGAAAGTAACTTGCACAGAGGCATTGAGGTTCTGTTTCATCTGTGGGCAGTCCAAACTGGGCATACACCTCTAGTGGGATTCATGATTATTTGTCCAGTGCATGGTTGCCATCCCGCTTTGTTTTGACATTGAGATGCATCCTTTGGTCATGTTCCATATTCATGTATTTGCTTTCCAGTCTCCATTGTTGTTGGCCTTCCTGCTGTATGCGCTTCCACGCCACCTTTAGTTGGAAGGCCAACACTACTAATGGAAGGGTGCCATGTGGTAGTCAGGGCACATTGAGGCACTTGTGGTGTTCTTATTGGTGACTGTCAGACATATTCACTGTTGTGTCCTGTGTTTTGGGTATGTCATACTGGCCAATTGATGTTCCTATGTACATAATTGTTTTGATGTGTGAGAGTGAGTTATTTCAGTACTTGTTCAGTTTATCGTTCGGTGCTTTGTGACAGTACTGTTATGCATTGGGCATTTATGTGTAACTATTGACGTTGCTTGACATGGTGTGCCAAACAAGTGACATGTTTGGGAGGCTTTAGGTGACATACCGTCATTTGGATGTGTATTTTTGCATGGGGTTGATGGCATACTGCATCTTCCATGTGTACCTTTTGTGCACACAAGATTGGTTTTGTTTTAGTTATAAGGAATGCACACAATGTAGCACTTCCAATGACAGATTCTCAGGGTGGTAAGGTTGTGACAGAGGATTGTCCCTTTGTCATCAGAGATTGTCACCTGGAATGTGCCAGGCCTGTGTGCACTCCGCAGGGGTTGGATTTTAGGTCTAAAATTGTGCCACAAGCTGGGTACGGGCAGCCTCACCACGTGCCCTTTCCCCTCCCATGCGCAGCTGGCATGCATGTGGTTGGGGATGTGGGGGCACCACCATGTCCACCTGTACACCCCGCCGTGTTGCAACATTTTGCAGGACACATGCTGCCACAATGATCCTGCACACTACTGGTGGTGCATATAGTAGCCCTCCACCAGAGTGGTCAAGGGAGCGGAAGAGTGACGTTAGCATTCCGAATGTGCGCTACACTATGCCGCTAGTTGCAATATGGGCTGCACTGTATCTTACCTGGGGTGGTGTGGTCGTGTTCCGTATTGGCGTCATCGTGTAGGTGCTCAGTGGGTAGGCACTGTCCCCTATGGGTTAGTCTGTGTGAGACATGCATGCATTTGCAGTGCCATTTGTATTCACCAATGAGCTATGTGTTCCCATGCTTTCCAGCTTCCAGGGCCAGGGCCTGGTGTAGGGGTGACATTCTGTATGTGAATCTATCATGGGTGGACCCTGGATAGTTAGCATATACAGAGGTAATGATTCCCTTGGCATCACATACAACTTGCACGTTGATGGAATGCCAGTGCTTGCGATTCCGATAGATGTGCTCAGTGTCCCTAGGTGGACGTAGGGCCACATGTGTGCAATCAATGGCACCAAGCACTTTAGGGAAGTGCGCAACCCGGTAAAGGTCCTGGACCACGGCCTGCCTTTCTGCGGCTGTTCTGGGCATGTATATGTTCCTGCGGACTGAGGGGCGTGTAGTCATGATTGCCAACACCTGGTGTAGGCAGAATGACTGCGTGGCCTGTGAAATGCTCCCGACAATGGCAGTTGTCCACTGAAAAGACCCAGTGGCCAAAATAAATGCAGTACATTGAGCACCTTTTCCAAGGGGCTGAGTGCTTGGGAGCACAAGATGGTTGATGTGAGGTCATCTTCCCATTCTCTGACCAGATCTAGGATGATATGAGGTGTGAACCTATACCTGCCATAGACCTGCTCATCTGGAATCCCAAAAAAGCTGGTCCTGCGTAAAGAAATGTGGGCCCTGGCTATCCTCCTCCTCCAGTGGTGTCCCGCAATCACTGTCCAGAGAAATGGCACATTCATCATAGCTGTATAAGCGCATTTGTGTTTTGAGTGTCTATTTATGCATTGTATTTGTGCGTGGTGACGCTTACGCCTGCTTTCGCTTGACGAACGTGGTTCCCGATTAGCGTGTCTTTTCCTGCGTGCCGGTGAGCCCTGTTTGATTCCATGAATATGTGTTGTAAGCACATGTGTGTGTTGCGAGTTTTTTACTGTGGTACTTTCCACAAAACGCCCACATTTACGCTTGTTCCCTATTCCACGTGTTCCACCCCCTTTTTAGGTGACTGCGCAAGACGGTGCACCCCTTGGCTGGGAGTCTCGCGCAAGGTGTTCGTAGTGTTGCAGTGACGTGTTGGACCCGTGCGGATCTAAAGTCTCTGGTAAGCCATGCGCATTGTGTTCCATGAATCGACAAACGGGTGCTTGCGCGTGTTTTCGCACGCAATCCCCCCCAATTTAGGCGCAATGAATTCCATGAATCGGGCAGAGCTTGTCTAATTCTAGAATTCTGGCTATGATTGACTCCAGTGCCAACATCTTCAACAAATTGTTACTTAATGTAATTATATTTAACTATATAAATGTGTGGATAGCTGATAATCAGATTCTTAGTAACCAACAATCTGGCTTCCGCGGGGGTTATAGTACCATGTCTAACATATAGGTACTAACACACCTCATCCGTACTACTTTATCTAAAATCAAAACACTGTATATTTGTTATACAGATTATTGCAAAGCCTTTGACACGGTTGATTGCCAGATAACATGGGAAAAGATGGAGAAAGGAGGTATACTTTCTCAAATTTTATATTTTGACAAATTATTGTACACCGACAATATGGTACAGCTTAGAATTGATCAAGAGGGTGGGCTTACTGAACTAATTCCCGTTAATTATGGCTTAAGACAAGGGTGCACCTTGGCCCAGATATTTTCTCACATATACATTTCAGATCTTGAAAGAGCCTTCAATAATTCTAATAATCATCGTCCCCACATAGGTGCCCATACCATTTCTTGGCTTTCCTACGCAGATGATATTGTAATATTTGATCAGACTGTGATAGGCTTACAACATCGCCTGAATACCTTGGCACAATACTCTGAACAACATGGTTTTGTTATCAATTTGTACAAATCTAAAGTCATGACGATCAAATTAAATTGTAAAACCATAAAGAGACTTAGATGGACAATTGACAACAATATGCTGGAAGAAGTAGAAAGCCATTTGTATCTTGGAATGCTCATAACAAATAACCCCAATAAGACTGTATACAAATATTGTCTGTGAGACTGTTACAAAGTTTAAGGCAACCAAGACTTTTATTTCTAAATCTGGTGGGTACTCTGTAGAGGGCCTACTGAAATTGTATAATACATGTATAATTCCTAGTGCAATCTACGGTCTTGAAGTATTCTCTGCTAAAGAGACTGATTGGCTGAAACAATTAGAAGGGAAACTTTGGAGGAATGCCCTGGGTCTCCCTGAGTGTTCCAGTGTAAGCAATTTGCTTCGAGTTAGGTTTGATTTCCTGGACTACCCGGGAAAATGCTTGCAGCATGCACTTTGTATCTCAAAATAAGGTTAAGTGTGGGTAACCTTGATTCCGTATATTCATATTTTTGTGATCAAAACGGCAACACTGTGCACCTTTTTTTCGGCCTTGAAGTTATGGCACAGTGAGATCGACCACTTTCTGGAGGAAATAGGTTGTGCACTTATGCCAGAAGAAAACTTGGTCTCAAAATTCTTTGAAATAAGGAAAAAGGCAAGGATCTAGGATAGCGATATGTGAACCACCTATTTAGCTGAAAAATCCAATGACAAGCTATATTCTATGCAAGAATTCCAACCTCATACTGAATGCTACCATCTCATTCACCTGCAAAACAAAGGTAAAGAGGTTTATCCTTCAACTAACATTTAATCAGCTGCCTGTGCTGGCGGATAGGGGTATGTGGAGTAAGACTACAATGCAGGAACGGGCATGTAGAATTTGTGGGCAACAACTGGAGACTGTACAACACTGGTTGACCGAATGCATTGGTCTAAGTTCCATACATGAGAAAGTATTCTCAAAGCGCGTCCATGAAATTAATTTTACTGAATATTATATGTGGGAAGAAAAAATTAAATTACTCTTTTTTAAAAACAACGTATTTGTTTGGTTTTACAACATGTTTAACAGGGACACCATTCTCATGTTAATTTCACAGAGACAGTAGTAATTAAGTCAAGAATAACATCCAGGTGACGAGTGAACACACTACCATTACATTTCTCGTATCTCTCCAACTAGGATCTACAAAGTCCAGGTAGAGCTCACTCCGGGGTATGACATTCACAGGACAGTACTGACCAGTTTATCTCCTGACAGGTGATGTTCAATAATGACGATAACAAGCATATTTTCCTCCCTTTTCCCCCCTCCCACGCACATCAGAGAAACATCCAGAGCATCACTGTTCATTTAATTGACCTTTGCATCGCACTAGGCATTTGCCCCCATGCATTTGAGTCTCGTTTATGTCCAATATTGATCTTTCGTTTTTCCAACCACCCCATCAGTGTTGCAACCCAAGGGCATCGTGAGCTACATGAGAGCTGCAGTGCGGGCCCATCCCTTCAACTCAGTCCCGTCCCCCCTCAATGCATTCCCGTGTGCAGTAGAATGCTCCAGAAAGGAAAGCCAAATCATATCTATCTGGGAGTGGGATTCCAGCAAGGCCGCAGTAATACTTTATATCTGGTATATAGTGCGCTTTCATGAGCCATTCCCGTTTCGTCGGCAAAGTGCTGCATTCCATTTAACTGTCGAGCACACTCTAGCCACTAGTAACACATTTCTAGGTATGTGAGATGGGATTGTGTTTGTCTCTTCCCGGTCAGTTTCAATTCCAAAAAAGACAAGCAATGGGGGCGGCTTCCTAGAAATACGATCTATCGCCCGAATCCACACTAGGACTTCCTTCCAAAACATTTGTACACTTACACATACCCACCATTGATGCCAATAGTCACTTATTTCACTGCACCCCCTGCAACAGAGCAGCATGGTACCTGGAAACATTTTCGACAGCCGCTGTGCAGTGAGATGCCATCTCATTAATAGCCTTCCATTGTGCATTTTGTATTGCATGGATATAAATGTACTCCACACCGCCCTGTATATTACGGCCCATGCATCTCTTCGATTTTGTAGTTCTAACTCCTCATCCCATGTAATCGCAGTGCTGGGTTGTGCAAGATGGCCCCTGGTGAGCAGCGCGCTATATAGTTGGGCGATCAACCCCCTTGTGCCCCGCCGCTCACTCAGGGGGCGCTCAAATGCCGCGAGGGGCCTTCGTAAAGATTCTCCCCAGCGCGGATCTCGTAGTACGCTCCTCAACTGCAGGTAGAGTAATGGTGCTATCGTGGTGCCATGCTGTGCGTCCTCTAACTCTTGACTTGGAGATACAGGCACCATCCTTCCACATCTGCCCCGCTCTTACCAAACCTTACTCGTATTGTGGCTGAAAGCGATGTACATCGATTAAATAGTCTGTAATAGGGGGAGCCCAAATGCAACTGAGGGGGGGATGGCCAGGATGTTATTCCTTCATAGTGTGGGCTGGACGCCTTAGAGTCCACAATACCGCTAAGACTGGGTGCTCACAAATTTTACATGGCATGTTTTGATATGGGACCCACAGCCATCCGCCTAAGGTGACGGGTGTAAATAACTAATTCTCCAAGACTACCCGTTGTTTCTCTGAATTGTCCCACAGGTGGTCCGCAAGAATACAGAATTGGGAGGCCCTATAGTATTCATAAAGATCAGGCTATCCCATACCTCCCCTGTCCTTTGGAAGAGTCAAGGTTGCATAAGAGACCCGGGGAGACCCACTTGATCTCTGTATTAAAGGCCCCAGGGACAGCTACCGGGAGGGATTGGAATAGAAACAAAAATCTGCGGAGTATATTCATCTTAATTGATGTACACCTTGCAGCCCAGAGGAGCGCTAATTTGGACCATCTCTCTAAATCTGTTTTGATGGTGCTCCAGGGGGGTCGATCATTTGCGTCAAATAAATTGGCCACATTTTTCCTGATATCTACACCCAAGTATCTTATTCCATCCCTATGCAATTGGAGGCCCCATTCTGCTACAAGTTGAGCTGGGAGGGTTGCGTTCGGTTGGAGCATTAGTGCTACCGTTTTATTTAGGTTCGCCCGAAATCCTGATACCGCACCATATTCCCTCAAGGATGCAAACAGGGCAGGCATTGATTCCAACGGCTGGGAGATGTAGGCTAAGATGTTGTCGGCGAATAGCGCCAACTTATATTCTCTACCCCCTCTTTCCATCCCGTGAATATGTGCATTTGTCCTAATTGCCTGTGCGAAGGGCTCTACCACTAAGGCATACAAAAGGGGAGATAAGGAGGCAGTCCTGTTGCGTGCCTCGTGTCAGGCTAAAAAGCCCAGAGGCCACTCCATTGACCAGGACTTTGGTAGAGGCGTTGCGGTATAGTGCTGAATCATCCGATATCCATAGGTTGCCCAGTCCCACCCACCTCATGACCATGCGCAGGAAGGGCCATTCGACCCTGTCGAACGCCTTCTCCGCGTCGATGCACATTAAGATCAGGCAGTCTTCTCTCTCATCAATAGTGGCAATAATATAAAGAGTTTTGCAGACATTGTCCGCAACCTGCCTGCCCTTTGCATAGCCGACCTGGTTGGTGTGATCCAACTGAGGCAGGATTTGGGCCAAATGGTTGGCCGAAATGGTCGCATAGATCTTCGCATCTACATTTATGAGCGAAACTGGGTGGTATGATGCGCATTCTGTGGTGTGTCTACCTTCCTTGGGTTTTACTACTATTCTAGATTCGGTGAACGATGGCAGGGCTTGACTCGTTTCTAGGATTGAATTAAAATTTTTCACTAAGAAAGGAGTCAATGAGTTAGAGTTGGCTTTATGGAAGGCTGGTGTGTACCCATCTTGCCTGGGCGCTGAACCAGCTTTCATTTTAGAGATGGCCATTTGAATTTCTTCAGTCGTATTTGGGGCATTAAGCATGTACAGGTGAATTTGTGATATCGGCACGCGGGGGAATTGGACAGATACTGCTCAATTTCAGTCTCAGTTCCCTTCCCTTCAACTGTGTATAGGGAGGTATAGAATCTCGAGCAGCGCTGCATAATTTCCTGGGGGCTCGATAGGTGTAGTCCAATTTCATTCTTAATTTTAGGAATCACCCTATCTGCTCTTTGTTTTTGCAAACTGTTGGCTAACATAGTATGGGCCTTATCGCCTTTTTCATAACATTTTTGCTTTAAATATAGCAATTGCATCAGAGCTTGGCCTTGACAAGCGTCCCTTAGTTCCTTTCGGAGCGTCCCAATGTGTGCCTAGATTTCCTCCCCGTCTAGAGCATGCGCTCGGAGATCTAGTTCCTTACGCGTTCTCGGATTTCAACTCTTTTTCCTTTTTTAACCCGATCCTGTTTCTATGCACCCCCTCAGCAATCAGGACACCCCGAATCGTGGCTTTTGCCACCTCCCACAGTGTGTTTAATGACAATTCACCTGTGTCATTCTTAGAGAAGTAGTCTTTTATCGCTTCTGTGCGGGTTTCTTTGCACAGTGGGTCTTTGTAGAGGGTTTCGTTACATGTCCATCTACGCTCTGCACAATAGGGTGGTCCTAGATCTAATTCCACGCTACATAGTTTGTGATCAGTCCGGCCACTATCCCAATGGATG
The DNA here is from genome assembly GCF_040938575.1 of Ambystoma mexicanum. NCBI lineage: Eukaryota > Metazoa > Chordata > Amphibia > Caudata > Ambystomatidae > Ambystoma > Ambystoma mexicanum. The sequence continues at coordinate 1,498,829,558 of NC_090932.1, read as the reverse complement.
CATTTAAAATTGAACCCTCATTCTCAGCTCCAACCAACAAATAATCTGCAAATAAGTGAGATTGGGGGATGGGGGGATGAGTAAAAAGTAAATGCTCCCTCTTTTGGATGTATCGTGCAACAGGTGTCAAGTGGCTTGCTCGCAGTTGGCTTAGAAATCGTTCCCCCGAGGAGCTAGTCGGTAGGTGTGCGCCCTGTCTCATGGAATCCCAGTCCAGGCTTGGGTCCGCTATATTAAAATCTCCACCACATACCAATGTGCCCTCTTTCCAACCGTCCAGGAAGACAAAGAGGGACTCGCTGAAATGGGTTTGATTCTGGTTGGGGGCATAAACGGAACAGAGTGTGATTGTGCATGATCTTATTTTCCCTTTTAAGACTAGGAACCTCCCCTCCTCGTCCCAGTGTGTCTGTACTATTTAAAGGCCCACTGATTTCCTGTATGATTCCCACCCCCCTTTTATCACCTCCTGAAGCCCATAGTGTGCCCCCCATTTCCCTGCTTACGATCTTTAATTCTTTCCCTCTGGAAAATTTTGTTTCCTGTACAAATAACATGTCTAGCTTAGAAAGTTTAAATTCCCTTGCTAGCATGGAGCGCTTTTGCTGGGAATTGAGGCCTTTGACATTGAGTGACCCACATTTTATGCCATCAGGTAATGCCATGTTGGTGTGTTAGATGTCACGTGGTGACCCAGCTGAGGTGGATTGTCTTAATGTAAGCGAATGACTTGTGCATGGGATGTTGCAGACTGAAAGATGCATGAGGTCTTGTTACTGAAGGTTTAGTGATGTTCAAATGCGCTCCCTTTCCCCTCTGATGCGTCTCCCTCTCCCCATGCCCCCTCCCCATAAAAAACATCATGCTAGGCGTTTGACAACTGAGACAGCCTTAAGAAAGAAGGGTCACACTACAGGGACCCCTTCCAGGCTAATATATGTAACTTTAACCTTATAAAAAAAAAAAAAACAATGGCGGAACCATCCTGCGACATAACTTTGCTCTAACGACATCCAAACTCTCGTGACCATTCAAAGGTTACGCTTCCATTCTCCATTATAGTGTGCGCATGGGCCATTCTGTGCCCATTAATGAGACAAGCTATCTCCTCCTGCTCAAAACTCTCCAAAACACCTCCACGGACATAGAATTTCCCACAAGGGAGAGGAGTTTTAGGGCGTGTTGTAGCGTTTGTATTTTCTGGTTCCCGGGGCGCGGTCTCTTCTTGGTGACAAGGGTAAAGCTTTATGCAGCAGACGTCCAGGTTTTCTGGATTTTATCTCTGCCAGTTCCTAACGTGCCTGCCTGTAAGCCCTCCAAAACTCCTCGTGCTTCTTTCTCTGAAGTAATGGAGTCTCCCTCTCCATCGTGTTCAAAACTTAGTGAGAAGGGAAAGCCCAAGCTATAACAAATTTCGTGCTCTTGTAGCCAGGTAGTCAGTGGGCGGCAGCTTTTTTGTCTGTTCAGCATGGCAGCAGAGAAGTCTTGGAACATTTTCACACTTGATCCCTCGAACTCTATGGGTTCTCTTTCTCTAGCTTTTCGGAGTATGTCCTGCCTCTGCCAATAATAATGCCACTTGACAAGCTCGGATCTTGGGCCATTCGGGGGACCCTCAGCCCTGTGGATTATATCAAATTCTAAGATGGGGGCATCAGCGGAGTCGAAGAGAGAAGCCACCAGAGCCTTCACTCTACTCTCTAAGCCAGTAGGTGTTTCTCCTTGCTTTTCGCTGAGGCCAATAATGCGTATTTTTATCCATGGCTACCGGTTTTCCAGGTCATCGAGCTTTAGTTCTATACCTCTCTTTTTGTTCTAGGTCTTAGAACCTGGCTTCACAGTTCATTACTGCCAGGTCCCCCGTTAGCTGATTGTTTTCCACAGCCTCGGTCCTATCTTCAACTTTCACCATCCTAGCCTGCAGGTCCGAGACTGTGAGGCTGGACTTTATTGAACGAATTTCCCCAAGCAGTAGGTGGATGTCCGCCTTGGTGGCACTATCCCGGTCTCTTTCCAGTTATTTCGGTGGAACTTTGGACCTCGTCCGGCTCCATGTCTCTTGGGAAGCGGCTAAATGTCCTCAACCTTTAAAGTGTGCTTGGGTCCAGTGCTCCGGTAGCAAGAGGTTTGGCGATCTGCGTCGCCAAAGGCGCCCCACGTGGTAGTTCAACTGACCAAGCTCAATGCCGGCTTCCTCCTCCAATGTTGCCAGTGTTTACTTTTTTAATAACCTGATCTTCGGCTTCTGGTTCCTTTTTTGTTCTCCTTTTGTTTTCCCACTCCCAAGTGTCTGTCGTTTTCACCGTGGCCTCTTGCGTTATCTTTTGCACCAGCGGACCCCCATGCTCCCTAGTGCTGTTTTGGTAGCAGTGTCTCTTGCAGGGGGCCTTGTGTGCTTGGGAGGGCTGTTTTCCCTTTACAAGTACCTTCGGTCTTTTGTAAACAGACGCCGCGTGACTGAGATTTACTGCTCTCTGAGTGGGAGTAGGGCTGCAGTGTGCTCTGCTGTTGAGGCACTTCCAGAAGCGTGCCACCTGATCAGATAATACTATATTTTCCATTTTCTGCAGTTCTCCCTCACCTCGTGGGACTCTCAGTTCAATCGCTACTCTCATGCTCTTCCACCTCACGGCTCACGGTATCCTGCGCCTTTCTCCACTCTCTGGATGCTCGGGTGGATCAGCGTGCAGCCGTGCGTATAAGTGGCTGCGAGGGTGGGCTGGTGTCTCAGTGTTGATGCCTGTACTTTATTCAATGAGGAATAGCCGTTTTATGCATAGCGCACCTCGCTTGTGTAAGCGGGGGTCTCGCAGCATGAACTCCAGCCCGCAACCGGGCGTTGGGCATAATAAAAAGCCCTCCTTGCTTAACGGTCGGTGCACACACTCAGCGCGTCCCTCTCGGCTCCCACCCATGTGGCACTGCTTCTTCCGGTCTGTCCCTTTTGCTCCGTGGGAGGGCTGGAGAGTCTTTGCGCTTCACCGCTCAGTCTGCTACGGTTGCGGAGGTCGCAGCCACTCAAAGATACTCGTGGCCTCTCTTCAGCACACACCATCTGGTATCCCCTTTCTTTACCACGGTTACAGTTAAATCGTGCACGGTTCTGTTTCGTTTTTCGCAGCTTCGTGCCCCAGCTCTTTAGCCTTGGAAATGTGTCATCCGAAGTTCATGCGAATGCATTTAGACGGGATGAATAATATTTCAAAAAGGTATTGCAATTTTTTTGTCTGCGCTCACATTATGAAATATGGATAGCCTTGATCACGAGCAACAGAACAGTCATACACATTGCCTTAACTCAATTCGTCCAAACAGTGTTACCATATACTGCTAAGGACGATGTCAATTGATGTCGAAGTGTCCCTATCTTGTTTAGTAACTTTAAAGCTGTGTGTTTTACAGTTAACTTTTAAAAAAAAGGACCCCTTAGCTTTTGAAGGAACGCTGTGAAATCCCATTATGTAATTGTAACTGAATGTAATGAAATCATTATGTCTTTTTATGTTTTTAGAGGCCACATATTTATTTTTAAATTGATAGACACAAAGTATAATAGGCAATTCTGTAATATAGGTTTGTTCTATATAAGCTATTGCTAAAAATATGGTAAAGGTGTGATATTTTAAATTTGAAAGGTTGAAATTTTTAACCATATCAAATAAAAAAAAAAAAAAAAAAAAAAAAAAAAAAGAATGCATTTAGACGGGATGAATCGCCATATTCAGTTGCCTGGAAAGGGAGACGACGGCTCAGGCAGCCATAATGTCTGCGCCTCTGGTGGTCCATGAAATTACTATTTAAATTAATTTTGCCCAAATATGAATCGTACAGAATTTTGTACGGGAGACAAAGAATCAGCTTTTAGAAAGACATGTTTTTATTTTAAATAGCAAGGTGGGCACTTGTGCGTAGGGCGCCTGTATAAATGGGGGAAGTGATTTGTTTTTTAGTAGAATACTTATTTTAAACTTGACTTTGATGTTATACCAAATGTATGTATGGATTTATGTTTATGAAGATTTTTCACTTACCTATTGTTTTGTTTTACAGTGTTAAAGGTTATATTTAAACAAATGACACTTTTTAGTGAGGTACAACGCACCCCCATTGCTTCAAAAACCTAACATAGCAAAGAAAACTCAGACAGAAAGGTACTAACTAATGCTCTTGCAGAAAATCAAGTCTGTCCTACTAGACACCAGCTTCAGATCCACTATGCAAGTCCCATCTAACCTTGGAGGAAACGCCCTGCACATCAGGCTACCCAAAACCAAACTAGTACCTATAAGAAGTGCCTGCCACACCACTGGCCGTACCATCATAGGTCTCTGCAAATACAACCACAAACGCCCACAATCCTCAATATTCTGTGGCTACGCATAAATCACGCATCAACTTTAAAGCCAGACGAACCACGTTCAAATCGGTCAACATGCATGCTCCCTTTCCACGTGGCAAACAAAGTCACAATTTCTGGTGATAAGCGCATCACCAGAAATCAGAACCTAGCCAGACTATAGCAGCAGAAATACAAAATAAAACCGGAAAGAGGCATTCTCGATTTATGCCCCGACACTGTGGAAGGAACACCATGCCCATTTGTACACGGCGAGGGACAATGAGCTTTTAACTAGCAATTTCATTGGGCCTTGCGGAGTTGTTACCAGCCCGACAAAGCCTTTCTTATCTGAGTCGCATGCACAAGACATTTCCGAATGTTCGCCAGAATGCACTACGTATCCCGTTCCATGCCCCACATTTTTTTATTTTTTCAGTTGCTAAATGCTGAAGCCGTTTTCCTCAGGGCCCACAACCGCATCCAGCATTTGGCTATCTTAATGTTTTGCCCTTCCTGTGTTTTGCGGCCTCCCAGCACCCTCGCCGGCCTGCTTCCTGGTTCCCCTCTCCCTCACGCCTCCCATCCCGCCCCGACTGCGGTTTGGGCCGCAAGGCCAGTTTAATCTAGCTCAAGGGACCAGGCCCTTCAATGGCAGCCCACACTACTGTTTGAACCAGCCTCACAAGTAAGTGCCTCCCCCAGAGCCCATGACCGCATCTAGTGTTTGGCTATCTTTTAATTGTTCTTTTTGGCATTTTTCGCCTTCCATGCACCCTCTAAGCCCGCTTCCTGGTTCCCCTCTCTCTCCCATTCCACCCCATCCCGACTGCTGATTGGGCCCTGTGACCCACTTAGGGCAGCCTCTGCCTGAGCATCTACCGCCTAAGGGCCACAGGGCAAAGAGGATCCTGACTGAGCAGCCCCACTCCCTGTTTGCCAGTGTTCGTCTGGGACACCCGATGCAGACAACCTACAGCGACTGATAAGGTAAGTGTGGTTTGGGCGGGGAGTACAGACATTACTGTACTCTAGTAAAACGCCACCACTCTTACTACCCAATGTCGTATACCTACATGCATTTAGTTTAAACATTTTATAAAGTAGCCATATCTTGCATTTAGCCTAAACTGTACAAGGTAGCCATTTGTTGCATATAGCCTAAATTGTATAAGGTGGCCATTGTTTGCATTTAGCCTAAATTGTATAAGGTAGCCATAGTTTGCATTTAGCCTAAATTGTATAAGGTGGTCATATCTAGGGTGGTCGTGCTTTGCATTTAGCCCGATTGTGTTAAGCAGCCATATTTTGCATTTAGACTAAATTGCACAAGGTAGCCATATTTCGCATTTAGCCTGAATTGTACAAGATTGCCATATTTTGTATTTAGCCTAAATTGTTTAACGTACGCCATATCCATTACTTCTGGCTGTTCCTATTACTGTGCCAAAGTTAAATCTCAGTGTGTCCATTGCTGTGCCAAAGTCAAATCCGAGTGTTTTCTTTTGCTGTTGCCAAAGTTTATATTTAGGCCATTTCCCTCTGCTCTACCAAAGTTAAATGTAGGCGTTTCTGTTGCTCTACCATAAGTTGAATCTAGGTGGTTTTCAACTGCTTCGACCCAGTTGAATCTGAGTGTTTTCCCTCACTATGCCAAAGTTAAATCTAGGTGCGCTCCACTGCTGTGCCAAAGTTGATTCTAAACAGTTTTCCATTACTGTGCTAAAGTTAAATCAGAGTGTTCTCCATTGCTCTACCAAAATGTATACTAGGTAATTTTTCATTGCTGTGGCAAAGTTGAACCTGAGTGTCTCTCCATTGCTGTGCCAAAGTTGATTCTAGGCGACTACCTTTCACTCCTCGCCCTGCAATGCAGGCCCAGACGTACCACACCCATCCCCCAAAAATGTATCCACTCTCTCAGCAGCTCCCCATGCAGCCTACATTTCACCATTCTAAAGGGGACTCGTGCAGCTCACTGGCGCGCCACTCTTGAGAACCACTTCAATACTCACCAGCCCCCGCCTCCCACAACTCACCCCACCCATCCAACTCCACCCCGACCGCTCCCGCCCACCCACTCTCGTCACTCCCACAGCAATAAGGCAGCTTGCTGGCATGCAACCCTCCAAACACAATCTTTATACCCCAGAGTACATCTCGCACTATAAACCACCCACCACCGCTGAACTCACCTTCACCCCCACCAGTGGCAATGTTGCACCGCCTCTCAGCTACCGCATCACTGCCCTCCAACCCACTCCTCTCGAACACCTAACTCCCACTTCCACTCCCTCAGGGCAGCACAAGCCACCCTGGCCAACACAGCCCAGTCAGCAAACCCTCCTACCCTCTCGAAAACTCCTGTGCCCCCTCAAGCGCCCCACAAATCGCACAGGCTGTACTCATATCAGACCTCCATTGACACATTACTCTCCACTTTTCCCGGGGTATTTAAGCTCCCTCACCATACTCTCCCTAGCCTTCCCTGCCCACTCCCATCCCTGTCCTAGCCCTTTCCACCTCCCTGCCAAGACACCCTTCCCAGATCAATATCCCTCTAAACCTCCCACCATGCACTCAGACATCCGAGGTCTCCTCCCCACCACGCCCAACCCACTACGACTCAATGCCGACCATACAGCACAATTCTCTCACTACCCAGCACTGAAACGCCAGATCGGTCACCAAAAATAAACACAACATATTTGATCTCATGGCCACTGAAAACCCAGACTTCCTATTCATCACAAAACCTGGTTCACCAATGAGTTCAATCCCATTGCACACAAGGCCTTCCTTCCCAGCTTCTCCCACCTCACACAACAGGCCCAGCAGATCGAGCGGGGGGGGGGGGGGGGAATCTAGACATCCTCCACAAACACATTTCAGTAATATCCACTGAGAATCTACCTTGCGACACTAAATGCGGATCTATTCTCGCTAAGTTCCACCTCAGCCCTTCTATCACCCGCAGCTTACTTCTCCTAAATAGGCCACCGGGCTACGACCACAATTTCACGTACTCTCTCTGCGACTCCCTTTCAACCACGCTGACCCAGCACCCCGCGCTCACTTTGTTAGACAGACCTCAACATCTGGTTTGATGTTCCTGCCAGCCCTACAACCCCCCCCCCCCTCCCTGACTATCTGGAAGCTCTCGGCCTAACAATTGATTTCCCACCGACCTACATTGCATGACAAACCCTAGACGCACAATTCTACGCATTAGGTGTAGTCTCCCCACCCCCTCCCACCCCCTCATCTGGACTGATTACCATACTATACCTTTGTCACTTCAACACCACTCCCCCTGCCCACCACTTCCAGCAAATATCTCTTCAACCACCCCAGCCACCCTCCCTCCCTCCCTGGAATAAAATCATCAACCCAGACCTGGCCAATTTCCTACTCCACACACTTCTGGATCACTCACAAGCAAGGACACCCCTTCATCTACCTCTACGACCAATGGCCCTCTGAAGCTATGACCCCCCCTTACACCAACCCGTCGCCCCTCCCAACGATCTGACCAGGGCATATTCAAGAAAGCCACAAAAAAATAAAACGTTGCCTAACCTCCCCTACCTCAAAAGCTTTCTGCAATGAACTTTCCAACCACTTTCATTACATTGTGCTTGAACTACACTGTACCATCACCCCAAACCTAGCTTGGATCCAGCCATCTAACACCCAGCTCTCTCTCAAACCCGAATGTTTTACTGCCCTCCTGCGCAATTTCTCTTCATTCACACCTCTTTCCCAGGACGATTTCTGAAACCAACCTACCAGCACTTAGCCGACCCCCGGGCACGCCTGGAGATCCTTGCCCACCACCTTCTAAAAAAAATCCTTCCCTCCACATGGGCTGGCAGCGTAGCCCACTCCATCATAAATAAATCCCTCCCATCTGGCATCTTCCCAGAGGCTTTCAAAACCCCTCATGTCAAACTGCTACTCAAAAAACCCTGCCTCGACCCACTCTGCCAATCAAGCTACCGCCCAATCTCCAACACCCACTTCATTGATAAACTAACTGACTCTGCGGCATATAAGCAACTTGGCCTCTTCGCAGAAACCAATAGACTCCTCGACCCAGGCCAATCGGGGGCTCCAACCACTCTGTCGAATGGAATCTTCTCTGGGACGAGCCAAAAAACTGCTGATTCAGAAGGGTGTGCTGCACTCATTCTTCTGGATCCATCTGTGGCCTTTGATACCATAGACCACACAATACTCAGGAACAGGCTCCTCACCCTAGCCATCAAAGACTCCACCCTTAATTGGATCACCTCTTATTACCATACGCTCGCAAATCATTATCCTCCCTACTTTCTCCTCTGCTCCTCCACAAAAGGGTTACACAAAGAGCAACCCTTTCAACCGTCCTCTTCAACCTCTACCTAAGCGCATTACCAGCTCTCATCTGCTCACATAACCTTACCAGCTACAACTACTTAGACGGCACCCAAATAATTTTCAAAATCCCCATGATTCGTGCTTCCCCACTTCCCGCTCTTGCCTCTTGGATATAGACCTATGGATGATGACCAACCACCTAACCTCAACCCGGCAAATCAGAAATCCTAATTTGCCACAAACCTGCTGTGATCCCCAACCTTTACCTCGGCCAATTGCCCTGGGAGCCCCACCTACCGCCTCCACCTCTGTTAAAAATCCTGGATGCACCATGGACGCAAACCTATCCCCTCTCCAAAAACATGAACTCTGTATATACAGAACATGCCACATCCACTTATGCATCCTAAAACAAATCTGTCCCTACCTCTGCTATCCTCGAGTCTCTGCAATACTGGCCATCTTCATCTCCCTCTATCTCAGCGTCCGAGCAGGCCGATTCGGGAAATTCCAATGCATCCAAAAATCAAAAATGCAGCAGCCAGACAGCTCCTTGCCCTCTCACCCACAACACATCACCCCCTCAGAATATGGCACTGGCTCCCGGTTAGCCCAAGAGCAACTTTCAAAGCCATGTGCATCACACTGAGCCCTCCATAATACACGATCCGAGTTCCTTCAGAACAAAATCATCCACTACCAACACCCCAGAAACCTCTGATCGGGCTCAGCTCTCCTCCTTGCTACTCCCCCTTACCACACCACCAGAGTTGGCGGCACGGCTTTGTCCATCCTAGCTCCAACCATCTGGAACACTCCTCTGCACATCTGCCACAAAGAAAACTACCTTTCCTTCAAAAAAAGTCCTCAAAACCTGACTATTTCTCGCATTACCCTGAAACCCTGCCCTAAGAAACGTCCAATTCCCCAATATGAACTTAGAAACACTCTGCAACTGGCGGCGCAGGCCACTTTCATGGCAGCCCGGACTACATCCACCAATCATGATCCTTGTCTCCCAAAAGCACCACTAGTTGAATCACAGCCCTTCATATATGAAACATCACATGATTGATGAGTCACTGCACCAGGCATGCACAGGAAAACAGGCAAATCGCACTCCCAATGGTTGTGATAGAATCACTAACATTGCAATCAGACAGATTGGGATGCACTGCAGGGAATTGCCATGGGCGGATGTGTGCCATGGCCATGTCTTGTGCCAATAGGCCAGGTAAGGGTCCCTCGTGCAACACTCCAGGACGGCAATCAAGAACCAGCCATGTAATCGCTCTGGGAGGACTTGAGGGATGGGCAGGTATTACGCATGTATGAACTATATATAGGAGGGGCAGCCCAAGGCAAAGTTAACTACTAAAAAGGTTCAGTAAGAGCTCAATATCTGGGTAGACCAACCACGCTATCCACCTAGAAGAACCTGCAAGTACAACCAGTGCTCCTTTTGTTGCAAATAGTTGGAGCATAGACTGTCGCTAACAGTTTTATCACAGCCGCAAGAATCGACAGAAGAAGCCAATTACCCGAGTGGGCGCACAAACAAGAAATCCCCACTGAATTCTGCTATGTACGTAAAATGCACCACTTCGGTGGACACCGGACTGCAGGCATGGCTACCCCGTGCAAATCAGAATACAGCTAGGACTGACAAAATGTGGTCATGCTGTTCGCATAATGCTCTGCCTACTTACACCAAACTATGCCTTAACATCTCTGACATCAGAATGCAGTGAAGACCTATGACAAATTTGGGTACACGAAACACATAGTGAGTCTCTTGCACTCATGCCATCTCCTGACTCCTCTCAGCACCCATCCATAGGCCCGACCGCATGGGTTGCTCTCTTCCGGAGCCTGGCCAGCCCTGCTAAGCCTTATTTGGCCAAATATGCACGCACACACACATCCTAATCTTACCCCATGACCTCCAGCACTCTGGACTTTAGTCCACGCGGCGTTCCCACTACCAGCGCATTGAGACTATAATAATGGTAAAAGGTGCTATATAAACGGCAAGTACAATACAATACAACTGATAAAACACACTATTAGTACCCCGGTCTAACGGGCCGGGTGCTACAGCAATAAGCCCCTCGCTGGGGGGTTAGGCATTACCGCTTCCGGTAATGCCCAGGGGCCTGCGTTAAGGCCCTCACAAACTATGGGTCCCGGGGCATTACCTGAAGCGGTAATAACCCCCCATACCCCCAGCTCTGGGCTCATTGTTTAATTAACATCAGACTCAACCCCATCCACATGCAATTGACAAAAGAAATCGAGACACTCCCCTTGATGGAGCACCTTCTTCACACACCCCTTAAATTATACCTGTACTGAACCCAAACAGTCCAGAATCCCTCCTGACGACCACACTCTGCACCCTAACCCAATGTTTATCGTCCTCCCCATCTCAGCACGGTTATGTGTTCCCGACTAACGGTAAACGTCAACTATTCCCTGCTATCCTAAACGGTATGCCGGCTCTGCCTCCCCATGTGCTCCTGCTGAGGCACAGTTCCAGTACAACACCCAAAATGTAATAAATATTAAAAATAAGGTTCAAGTCGGCAACAAGGAGAAGTACACACACACAGTTGATAGTTTGACATTCTGAACGAAAAAGAAAAAAACGGTCTGATGGGAGGGTATGTGCAGGGACACAGTCAGGAGAAAAGAATGAATAGACTAGGTTCCTGGGAACAAGCGTCTAAGAAGCCAGTAAGTGTAAAAATTGACATAAAACGCCCAAATGAAAATTTCCTCATCTGACAAGTTTTCTTTAAAATACTGTCAACATTGGGATTTTCACAGAGAATTCGGCAGCTTCTACTTGCTAATAGGTTTTTTATTTTCTGTCGTGAAAAGTTCTACTAGTATAAATCTGCAAAGCTCTTTGATGAGAAAACTTTCTGCAAATTCACAAAGAGCTGCTCCGTCTACGGAGCTATTTTACCAGACAATGTAGGACATCACTGCTAATATAAGCACAGCCATATAAGCCGTGTAGGAGACAGAGGGTCGGAGTTCAACGCTCCACACTCTTCCAAAACATTTACTGCGGTTTAAAGAAAAAAAAAATACCACCAAAACATACCCGCGATCATGAAGAAAATGCGGACGGTTTGACCTCGCCGTTTTCAACTCCTTGTGATTGTGTGTTAGGCGGTCCGTCTAGAACCTACAAAAAGAAGGAAACAGAACAACAAACCTGAAGAGAGCATGAGCGCTACAAGTCCACAGAAAAACACACTACTTCAGGAGATGAAAGAACAGTTGCGTCTAATGAGCATTGTAACTTTCCCCCTTGTTCAATGCCTGCCTAGCTCACACCAGAAATTAAATGCAAGATTCTGCCAGGAAATACGCCTTAAAGAAATATTTACACTCATTACGGAAAATGCCTCCCCTCCTATGTGCCCTCACCGGAGCCTTTTTTTTGTTGGTTGCCATTGATTCGCAACTGGGTGCTGCAATTAGGATCCAACAAAACCCTCTTCTGCCTTAAAAACACGCCAGGACATTAACACCATTCCGTTCCATCCATGCCACTCCCATGGGAAAGATTACCAGAAAGGCGGGGATGGGTAAAAGATGTCTCTAGGGGGTGCTTAGTGATGAGAACGATTGGCCGTGCTTCTCTCAGATAGCTGGACAGAAAGAAAAAGAAAAAGTTAACAGTATTGACTTCTACTGAGGTGTGCGATGGAAAGTACAATCCGACCCGTGCTCATGTGTTTGTGCGTCAAGAGGCCATCACTCGTAGGGTGGCAAAGGAAGGGTACAGCGGCCAGTGGGGAAGAGGACAGAACGAGTCAATGAAGAATGGAGAGGAGGTCTTGTATCAGAGGGTTGATACGAATTTATGACCAAGTCCCAAGTAAGTTACAACAGGCCCCACACAACAGATGCCACCCTTCTTTATCCAACGCTCTCATATAGAACGCCTTTCTCCCTCCTCGATTCCACATTCCTACATACCATTTCACAAATCTAACCTAATGCAATACCTAGATACTGCACAGCCCCCCCCTCTCCTAAATTAAACAACTAATTACATACAAAGGCAAAACAATATTTGCACAGGTTAATAACAATACAGATCAGTTGAATGACAATAGATCTGCACCCAATATCATAGAAAACGTCTTAGAAATGAACTAACAGAACATAACAGTAACATGTTGCACCACAGCAGCACAAGTATCACCACAACAAAATATAGAACGTATTTATACATCACGAATTCCTTGAATTTGGTGTGGCATTTTGCGCACCCTTGAACTCTTTTTACCTGCCCGGACAAAAGAATCAAACTCCTCATCGTGACCCACTTCCACATTACTATCACCACACCTATTTCTTTGTTCATCGCCATCTCCCTGCTTGTCATGACCCCCGCATTGTGCACTCAGTAATCCAAGTGCTCCCACTCTCTATTCATAACTTTGTCATCCTTCCTCTATATCTACCCTGTTGAAGTTCCACGCCTTACAACCTTCAACCCTGACCACACCTATAAAACACTCAATAACATTCAGAGGTTTAGAAAACTTGGATTCTCCCTTTTTACTCATCCCCTTCTTCACTCTCACCAAATCTCCTACAGAAAAATCCTCCCTTTTCCAGGAAATACTGCCGTTAAACCTTTTGTCATGATATTCTTTACATTTTCTCTGGCTCAGTCCTACCTTGAAGGTCACCACATCTTTATCAGTAACTGGTACAGACAATGTGTCATTCAGCCCAGATGGACACAATTTACTGTTTGTTTCTCTGCCCTTCATTAACCTGAAAGGAGAAACACCTGTGGTACTATGCGATATTGTCCTTATGCTCCAAAATAAATCCCCAAGATTGTCCTTCCATTTTCCCCATGGAACAGAGGTTTCACCAACTGTGGCTAAAAATGGTTGAGGAGGGTGGATAGTAACACCTACAGAGATCACACTGATGCTGGGAAGTTAACTAGATTAATCAGATTTTTGTTTCCTCAATCTTGTTCAAAAACTGAACTGCAGCACACAGTTCTTTACAATATAAAAAGTATTCACGAGGGATTATGTTGGCCTTACTGCTTAGGGTTGCAATTATGTGACTTTAAGACCAGTTCTAATATATTTGAACATTCAACCCTCTTTGACAATTCACACTCCTGTGTGGTAATAAGTGACTTTTCAGAGCAAAACGATCATATGCAATACTCAACAGATCGTTTTGCACTTTAATTGTTATTGCCTTCAAAGTATTATCTAACAGGAGTTGCACTACTGGATTCACTTGCACTGATGAATTCACACATTTAATAGTGCTGCTACGTACTTCAATGTTGCAGCTATTACTGTAATATCAACACAGACTTCACTGTTGAACTTCTACATTCAATCGTGCTACCCCGTACATACTTTTTCCCCAATAGTCAAAGCCTGCACCAAAGGTGGGCGACGCACACAGGATGACGCTGTAAGGTTGTTGACTCGAACGTAAGCGGCTAATGAACGTTGATATGTTAGGCGCTCACACTTTATATTTCTCCGCTTCAGCTTTCATGCACATTTGTGCCTTGGCAATCACCGAGCATCGTTATGTCTATGCCAGCGCCCTTCAAACAGATAAACTATGTACTGGCAAAACGGTGGTGCCTTGATGACTCCAGTGGCTACTTCCTCATTTGAGGAATGGAGAGGATGCCTTGTATCAGAGGGTTGATACGAATTTATTTATGACAAATTCCCAAGTAAGTTACAACAGGCCCCACACAACAGATGCCATGGTTCTTTCTCCAATTCTCTCCAACCGTCTTCTATAGAACTTCTTTCTCCCCTCTTTGATTACACATTCTACATTCCTACATACCATTCCACAGCTCTAACCTAACGCAATACCTAGATACTACAGTCATCAGTAGGGTGCTCCTACATTCACAGAAGCAGGGGCGGGCCTAGCTTCAACACTTTTTTGGGTGCTGCAGTGGTGAATGGTAGTTTTTAAATATGGTCATAAGTGGGGCATTAACCGTTTGAGCTGTCCATCCCTCCTTCCATTGAGCACAAGAGACATAACAGCCATTCCACCTTTCTTTGCCCCATTAGATGCAGCTTTCACCCAAATTCAGAGGGAAATAAGTTTCACAAAACGATGTTAATCATTGGAGGCGAGGGCCCTTTAGGGGTATAGTCAGATCTCCTGTCCAGATTTCCTCTGCATGTTTGCTGCGGCCACGTTAATGATTCTTTAAATGTAAATACTCTTACATTTCTCACCCGGGAAAGCAGACTCTTGCTCAATTTCCAAATGGAGACCCAGGCTTAGCATCACTGCCTGTAACCTCCCCAAAGTGGGAGAGCTCAAGCCAGTGCACAGTGTTTGAGAGATTGAAAAAGAGAGATGGAGCAAAAAAGTACAAGCGAGAGAGGGAAATGGAGACAAGGAGGAGAGAGAGAAAGCGAGAGAGAGAGGGTGTGGTTGGGGGGCGGGCAGGTAAGACAGACCAATATTGAGAGACAAACAGGATTTGACAGTGGCAAAGTGACATGGGAGCTGTCTGCAGAGGCCAGTGATAGGAGTGCAGGGAAAAGACCACGTTATTTTGCCTAGTTCTGCCATTTCAGGACTTCTAATGCTTGTTATAGCTTACATGTCTTGTCATGCCTTGCAAGGCCATGTAATGTCTTGATTGTTTTCACCCTTGCCTAATATAATATAATAATGGATGTATTTTTACCAAAACACAACTTGTTGAATCCACTCCTCATGGGCCACGACTTTTCAAATCCCGGCCGACTTGTCCCGTTTCTCCATGTTCACAAATAAATGGAACAGTTGGCTCTGCACACCTCCAACCCCTCGGCACCTCTCTATTTGGGAATTCACACCCCTCCTCCTACCTGCAACCTTGTCATAACCCGCCCATGGGTCTTCCTCGCTTCGCCCACCACCTCCCTACTCCTTGCTATGTACTCTCCGCTGCCCCATGCCCCTTACCTTACTCCCTCATCCCATCGCCCATGTTTGCCTTCACTGTTCCTCCTCAGCAAGGCATACACTATTCATAGAAATGGGACCATGCCTTATAGGACTAGGTGTTTGGTGCACAGACGCGTTAGCAGGCCGTCATTCCAGTTACCCATTTTGAATGAGGGTGGATTCAGTGAATACTATTTCGCAGAATATGAGAAAAGCCATACTATAATGCAAGTTTCCTATAGTCTGGAGTTGGAATAAATCTTGAATTGAGAAGTGTTAAGCCTAGAGAAGAAAACTAATACATTTACTTTATACTTTATATTCTGGCGTATTTGCGCAATCAGAATTGTAGATTCTAGAACTGTCGGCTCCAGGATGATAGCTTGAAAGCAGAGCTCCTCTGCCCAAGGCTAACTCCCATCCTTAAGAGGTTTGTACCTGGCACCCCTGAGGCAATTCAAACTGCCAAAAGACAAAAGGGTGCTGAAAAGAGAGATACTGACAATGACAGATGGAACAAGTTACTTAACTGTAACTGTTCTCCAGCATGGGTCTGGCATGGATTCACATGCTCATGAATATTCCCCGTCACCAGGCTGGGTATCCTCGGTAAAGAAAAAAAATCAGTTTCAGTTTCGTTTTTGAACAGTCTTTCTACTAGTAACCAATCACTGGTCTCTGGGTCATACTGCCCCCAGCCAAGGACTGCCCTCTACCTAAGCCCCTCCTCTGGCAGCCATCTTCAGATTTGGTAGTACGTAAAGTGGCAGTAGGACCAAGTGAAGAGCCGCAGAGGGGTAGGATGGAGGGTTCGCATGTGAATCCATGCCAGACCCATGCTGGAGAACAACAGTTACAGGTAAGTAACTTGTTCCTTCTCCAGCATGGGGTCTGGCATGGATTCACATGCTCATGAATATAAGAATGCATAGCAGTACACACATGCGCAACCACGGGAGGTGGCAAGGCACAACATTAAGCAATACATCAACTCAACATTAAGCATCTCTTACCTCCTCACCAGGCTCACTTTCAGCGAACAGGTTGCGCAGCACTGTCTGGCCAACTCTGGACTCCTCCCTGGAATCCCGGTCGACGTAGTAGAATCTCGTGAAGGTGTGTGTCGACCTCCATGTAGCAGCCCTGCAGATGTCGAGCAGGGGCACACCAGACAGGAACGCCGTGGTGGCAGCGATCGCTCTGGTTGAATGGGCTCTCGGACGGCTGGGCAACGGTCGGTTTACCAACCGGTGACAGTGCATGATGCAGCCGGAGAGCCATCTGGAAATGGAAGCCTTCGAGAGGGCCATCCCTTGGTTCACAGGTCCAAAGTTCACAAACAGCTGTGATGTCATCCGAAAACTCTTTGTGCGGTCCATGTAGAACTTCGGCGATCTAGCCACATCGAGCGAGTGCAAAGTCCTCTCAGCCGGCGACGAAGGCGATGGGAAGAAAACAGGTAACACCAAGGGCTAGTTGAGATGGAAGTCCGACAGCACCTTGGGCATGAAGGAGAGGTGCGTCCTCAGCACCACCCTCGTATCGTGAAAAGTAAAGTATGGAGGTTTACAGGAGAGGGCCTGGATCTCTCCCACTCATCGTGCGGAGGTGATGGCCACAAGAAACGCTGTCTTCCACGACAGGAATTTCAACGGTACCGAATGCAGAGGCTCGAATGGCGGCCCCATGAGCCTGGACAGCACCACTTTGAGCTCCCACGCTGGGGCCAGAGCCTTCACCGGCAAGAATGACCAGAACAGTCCCTTCATAAACTCCTTCACCAGGCGATGGGCCAGAGAGCTGATCGCCCTGGGGTCCTGTAGTAGAGGGAAATCCCCGCTAGATGGATCTTGATGGAGGCGTGCACCAGCCCTGCCTTGACCAGCGACAGTAGGTACGGCAGCACCTGAGGGGCCGTAATCCGCAGAGGATTAATCTTCTGTGCACGGCACCAGACAGAGAACCTCTTCCATTTGTGTCCATAACACATGAGAGTCGAAGGCGCCCTGGCCTTTGCAATCACCTCCTTGCAGTCCGCTGGGATATTGTACCCTCCAAACTCTAGCGCTGCAGGAGCCAGCCCTGCAAGTTCAGCAACGCTGGATCGTGGTGGAGGACGGAACCTCCTTCTCTGATGAGGAGATCCGCGTCCGTCGGCAGTTTGACTGGGGCGGACGCTGACATGGCCAGAAGGTCCGGGACCAGATCTGCCTCGGCCACGCCGGTGCGGCGAGGATCATCCTGCACCGGGACCTTTTGAGTTGGTTGATGATTCGCGGCAGCAACAGCAACAGAGGGAACGCATACAGGAACAGGCTGTCCCGTGGGAACGAGACGGCATCGCCCATGCTCCCCGGCTGGGGAAACCTGCTGATGAACCTCTGGCACTTGGTGTTCGCCGCCGTCGCGAACAGGTCGCTCTGGGGATTGTCCAATCGTCGGAAGAGGATGTCCACTTGATCCTGCCGCAGTTCCCACTCGTGGCACGAGTGCAGCTCCCTGCTGAGCGTGTCTGCGATGGTGTTTTTTATTCCTGCCAGGTGGAAGGGTACCAGAAACATCCCTTGGGCGGCCCCAATGCCACAAATCCTGGGCCTCCTTGGACAGGGCTGGGAATCTGGTGCCTCCCTGCTTCCGGATGTAAAACATTGTTGTGGTGTTGTCGGTGAAGATCCTCACCACCTTGCCCTTAAGGGACAGAAGGAACAACCTGAAGGCCCAGAACACGGCTCGGTGCTCCTGGACGTTGATGCGTAGTGACCTCTCCTCCAGTAGCCAAAGGCCTCTTGCATGGAGATCTCCGGAGTGAGCCCCCCCCCCAGGGGGGGCGTCTGTCGTCACCGTCTCCTGATGGGCCGGGGTCCGGAAGTCTATACCCGCTGTCAGATGCGCACGGGTGCCCCACCACCGGATCGCTTGTCGAAATTTCTCATTGAGTGAGATTCCTTTCTTCGAAGTTGCCCGTCGCTTGCATCCAACGGGCATCGAGGAACTCCTGCAGTGGTCGCATCCGTAGTCTGCAAAGGCGCACAAGGTAAATGCAGGAGGACGTCATGCTGAGCAGGGACTTGATGGACCTCACCTTGGTCACGTCCATGGTCGACAGCTGTTGCACCTTGCCTAGGATGGCCTTCGTCCTTTCCTCCGACGGAGATGCTAGTCGCGCCACTGTGTCGAGCTTGGCTCCCAGGAACAGGGCGACTTAAGACTGTACGAGGTGGGATTTTGTGAAGTTGATGGAAAATCCCAGATCCATGAGCAGTTGGATGGTCTTCCTTGTGTGTTCGACGGTGAGTTCCCTTGACTGCCAGGATGAGCCAGTCATCTAGGTAAGGGTAGACCTGGATCCCCTGTTGCCGCAGCCGCGCCGCCACTGGTGCTAGGCACTTGGTGAACACCCTGGGCGCCGACTTCAGTCCGAAGGGAAGGGCCTTGAACTGGTAGTGCCGTCCTTGGACTACAAATCGCAGAAACTTTCGATGTTTTTTTCAAGATGGGGATGTGAAAGTAGGCGTCCTCCAAGTCCAGCGACGACGATAGGAAGTCGCCTTCCTCCAGTTGTCCCAGCACGTGCTGGAAGGTGACCATCCGGAACTTCTGGGACCTGATGTACTTGTTTAGACAATGAAGGTCCAGGATGGGTTGCCAACCGCAGGTCTTTTTCCTTACGAGGAAGTACCGCAAGTATACTCGGAGCCTCTTTGGGACGAGCTCGATGGCTCCCTTCTTTAACATCGCTCGTACCTCCACGAGTAGTTGCGGTACGTGGTTCTCCTTTCTGGCCACAGGGGGAATACGGGGACACTTTCTTAGAAATTCCAGTGTGTGCCCGCGGGCCAGGGCACCCAGCACCCAACGGTCGGTCGGAGATGGACTCCCACATGCTGACGAAGTTCGCCAGCCGGCCTCCCACTGGGGTGCTCAGGTGGGGGCCCGACGCTACGGCCAGTTCAATCCTGCTTGGCGGCAGCCTTGCCGCCCTGGCCTCCTTGGCGACGACGAGATCCTCCTTGCTTGCCGCGTCCCCTGTAGGCCTCCTGGGACGAGGAGCAGGCCGCTTGGCGGTACGTTGAGGAGCTGCCGCCGAATCCCTTGGAGGCACCCTGCTTGCCTCCGGAGCCCAGAAAGGGCGGCCGTCATGGCTGAAGAAAGCCTAAGGCACGAGACGTCTCCGTGTCGAACTTGATGGCTTGCAGTGACTCCTCCACTGCCTTGCCAAACAGGTTGTTCCCGTCGAAGGGCATGTCCAGGACCCTGGTCTGCACGTCTTGACGGAAATTGAGCCAACCACGCGGGCGAAGGCAAACGCCGCTGCCCATCTGGCAGAAGCCAGTGTCGGCAATGTCCGTGGCCACTGGTTTGGTGTGATCCGACGCCACCTCTCCCTCCTGTAGGTTCTCTAGGGCCTCCGCCCTCTTGTCGTCCGGGAGTAAATCCAATAGGGGAGCTATCTTAAACCATAGCTCCCTGTCATAGCGGGCCACAATCGCTAGGGTGTTGGCCGCTTTAATGGTAGTCGCCGCCGACGAGATGACCCGTCGTGACATGGCATCCAGTTTCTTCCTTTCGCCGTCCGGCGGAGATGTCGAAGGTGACGCCGTCGCCCCAGCCGCTTTCTTCTTGGCCTCCCGTCGTTGATAGAGGAAACCTTCCTTCTTCTCTTCCACGGGGCAGAGCTGGAAGAGCTTGGATGCCCTGGCTATCATGGCGTGGAAGGAGCCAATTTCGTCGGGCAGGGAGGCCTGAGAAGGTGGTGATGGAAGGTCCATCCCGTCGTCACCACCGTCATCCGTCCCCGTCGTGGCTGTCTCTGTTCCCGTATCATCCCTCGGCTCAGGAGACTGGGAAGAAGGTTGTGCAGGCCGAGAAGGCTGGAAAGGAGGGGTGGATGAATTCTCCTCCGCTTGTTTGGAGGGCTTTCAGACGGTCCAGGCACCGCTGGGTCGTCCATTGGTGGTAAGGGCAACCTTGTCCTCATCTCCGTGCACAAGGCCTGGATCGCCATCAAGATCGCCCCCGAGTTGTCTTGTGGCCCAGGGACAGGCTGCGACGGGCGTGACGGTTGGGGAGTGGAATCCTCCGCCTCCACGTGTTCCTCGTCGCCACCGCCGTTGCTTTCCTCGTCCGCCTCTTCGGGATCCTTCCCGTGGGACCGGACCTCCTCGAAATTCTTTTTCAGGATCTTCACGACTCCAGCCAGTTCCTCTTCAGATGCTGTATCCTGTGTTTGTGATGGCCACCGCCCCCCCTCTTCCCCCACCAGGGTTTTCACGGGGGTCTTATTGATGGGCTGAAAAGAGGATTCCCTCCACGGTGGCAGGGAAACTCTAGGCCCCCAAGGTCGCCTCCACTGGGGTAGCCTCCACAGGCTTCGCCAGGGCCGCCACGACTCCCTCGATAGAGGCCTTAGCCAGGTGAATCAAGGCCTTCACGACCTTAGATGCGCTTGAGGCCTTCACCTTGGGGGGAGGGTCACCACCTCGCTCCCCCTCGGCTGCCGTCGGGATCGACCAGAACGTCTCCCGAAGCTTACCCGGGATCTCCGCTTTCCTCTTCCCCGAGCCAGAGCGTTGGCTCGTGGTTGATGGCGTCTGTGAAATTGCGCCCTGCCTGGCAGCCGAGGAGCCCGACCATTTGGCGCTCCCAGTGCCCGCGGACTCGCAGTGCTTAGCCTTTTGTTGGGCCCCCCGTCGCCGGAGCGCCCTCAAAGGACTTAGAACACCGCTCAGACTTCTTTTTCTCACCCACTGCTGGACTCTTCCCCTCCAGCCAGTTGGTGAGGCGGGTACAATGATCCCTCATCTTGCAAAACATCTAGTCCTTCTCCAGGTGTGTTTTGTCTTCATGAAGGCAGTAGAGACATCGAGAATGTTCATCCTCCTTGAAGACATTCTGCAGTCCACATCCAGGGTAGCTCCTGAAGAGCTTGGGTCCGGGCGTTGTTTCTCCAGGCTTGTGTCCACGCGGGGTAGGCCTCAAAGATCTTCTGGAAGTCTCCGAGAAGTGAAACTCGACGGAAAATTCACCCTTGAGGGGCGTAGAAAACTCCGAAACGGGTCCCCGTTGATCGGAAGTAGAAACGGTGGAGCTTGAGGCTCAATTGACTGAAAAATGAGATGAAATCCCTTTGAAAATTCGCAATACGCAGTAAAAGCAAGAGCTACAGCACGAGGACTCCCAACACTTGAACGTGCAGTAAAAATCTGAAGATGGCTGCCAGAGGAGGGGCTTAGGTAGAGGGCAGTCATTGGCTGGGGGCAGTATGACCTAGAGACCAGTGATTGGTTACTATTAGAAAGACAGTTCAGAAACAAAACTGAAACTGATTTTTTTCTTTACCGAGGATTCCCAGCCTGACGACGGGGAATATTCATGAGCATGTGAATCCATGCCAGACCCCACGCTGGAGAAGATACATTTCTGTAACTGCTAACGAAGGAGACATTGGACGTCACTGAGATGAAGTCTAAGCTCTTTGATTCAGAGGAGAATTGTACTGAACTGAACTTAAAGTGTTGATACTGCCTAATCACACCTGAATACTATGGATGATAGCATCAGAAGGATGTCTGACAAAGTGAGAGATCTGATGGCGCAGAATGAGAAACTCACATTAAAGATAGAGCAAGAAAACCTTTCAAGAAGAAGCAATCTTCGGATAGCTGGATTTCCGGAAAATTCAGAGAAAGGTAATCCAATAGATTTCCTACAAATAAACATAAAATACTTAATCTAGACCCAAGAATGCCATTAGAGAATGAGAGAGCCCACCGGTCTCTGGGCCCAAACCAGCTCTTGGCCAAAGGCTACGACACTTCATGGTTACATTTTTAAGATTTCCAAAAAAGGAGCACCTACTGAAGAAGGCACGTGAACTGAAAGATCTGGGTTGGGGAGGCAACAGAATAATGATTTTCATTGACTTAACTAGAGATGTCTTGGACAAAAGGCGAGCTTTTGATAAAGCAAAGGATAAAGCGAGAGACAAGCATCTGAAATAATACATGGTCTATCTAGACATATTTAAAATCAATGTGGATGGGCAATTGCACTCTTTCACAGACCACATATGTGCAGAAGCCTCCCTGGCTGATTTGGATTCCGATCCAATGGAGGGTACTTCATCTATGGACTGCAACACCAAAAAACCACAAAAAAGAAAAGA